>NC_141693.1:0-1200000 GCF_964263255.1 Lissotriton vulgaris
TGCTTATCTTCGATAGTACTTGGGGTAAAATCCCTTTCGTCTCATTGGAGCTTCCATCCTTTGAGGTGTGTTGTCCTTGTTGTTGCAGCCCCTACTTCTCTTCTAAACTTTTAAAATGAAAACCTCATATCCTGTTTGCGAGTCCCACAACCGCTCCTTATGTACTTCGATATATCCTGTTTACTGATTTGCTCTAGTTTCTCCTGTTTCATTGACTGTTTTTGCGGCCGGCCATGATGGTTGTGGGCCTGCGCATGTACCTTCTTCTTTTATGAATAAAGGTTTTCAAAAAAAAAAAAAAAACAATGGGACTGTATCTCTATAGGAAAGTGATGCCATGCTAAAGTAACCACAGTACTGCATCTCATAAGGAATGTGATGCCATACTAATGTAACCACGGGACTGCATCTCATAAAGAATGTGATGCCATGCTAACGTAACAACGGGACTGCATCTCATAAGGAATGTGATGCCATGCTAACGTAACCACATGACTGCACCTCATAAGGAATGTGATGCCATGCTAACGTAAGCACGGGACTGCATCTCATAAGGAATGTGATGCCATGCTAACGTAACCGCAGGACTGCATCTCATAAGGAATGTGATGCCATGCTAACGTAACCACGGGAGTGCATCTCATAAGGAATGTGATGCCAAGTTAATGTAACCACGGGACTGCATCTCATAAGGAATTTGATGGCATACTAACGTAAACACAGGACTGCATCTCGTAAGGAATGTGATGCCATGCTAACGTAACCACAGTACAGCATCTCGTAAGGAATGTGTTGCCACACTAACGTAACCACTGAACTGCATCTTGTAAGGCATATGATGCCATACTAACGTAACCCCAGGACTGCATCTCGTAAGGAATGTGATGCCTACTAACGTATCCAAGGGACTAAATCTAGTAAGGAATGTGTTGCCATACTAACGTAACCCCGGGACTACATCTCGTAAGGAATGTGATACCATGCTAACGTAACCACGGGACTGCATCTCATAAGGAATGTGATGACATACTAACGTAACCACAGGCCCGTTTCTCATGAGGAATGTGACGCCATGCTAATTTAACCACGGGACTGCAACACATAAGGAATGTGATGCCATACTAACGTAACCACAGGACTGCATCTCGTAAGGAATGTGATGCCATACTAACGTAACTAAGGGACTAAATCTGGTAAGGAATTTGTTGCCATACTAACATAACCCCGGGACTGCATCTCGTAAGGAATGTGTTGCCATACTAACGTAACCACAGGACTGCATCTCGTAAGGAATTTGATACCATGCTAATGTAACCATGGGACTGCATCTCATAAGGAATGTGATGACATACTAACGTAACCACAGGACCGCACCTCATAAGGAATGTGATGCCATGCTAATGCAACCACGGGACTGCATCTCATAAGGAATGTGTTGCCATACTAACGTAATCATGGGACTGAATCTCATAAGGAATGTGATGCCATGCTAATGTAACCAAGGGACTAAATCTAGTAAGGAATGTGTTGCCATACTAACGTAACCCCGAGACTGCATCTCGTAAGGAATGTGATGACTACTAACGTAACCAAGGGACTAAATCTCATAAGGAATGTGTTGCCATACTAACGTAACCCCGGGACTGCATCTTGTAAGGCATGTGATGCCATGCTAACGTAACCACAGGACTGCATCTTGTAAGGAATGTGATGCCATACTAACGTAACCACAGGACTGCATCTCATAAGGAATGTTATGCCATGCTAACGTAACCACGGGACTGCATCTCGTAAGGAATGTGATTCCATGCTAACATAACCACAGGACAGCATCTCGTAAGGAATGTGTTGCCACACTAATGTAACCACTGGACTGCATCTTGTAAGGCATGTGATGCCATACTAACGTAACCACAGGACTGCATCTCGTAAAGAATAGGATGCCATGCTAACGTAACCACAGGACTGCATCTCGTAAGGAATGTGTTGCCATACTAACGTAACCACAGGACTGCATCTCGTAAGGAATGCGTTGCCATACTAACGTAACCACAGGACTGTATCTCGTAAGGAATGTGATGCCATACTAAGGTAACCACAGGACTGCATCCCGTAAGGAATGTGATGCCATACTAACGTATCCACGGGACTGCATCTCAAAAAAGGAATGAGATGACATATTAATGTAATCACAAGACATCATATACACTGAACTGTGTTCTGGAACCCATTGTGAAGAAACAAAGACAGCCTAATACTAGTATTTTCTTCTAAAGAAAGTTAAAATATTCCTTCCAGAACTAACTACAGAAGTGCTTTTCAAGCCCTTGGTACTCTGGCATCTGGATGGTGGCACAGCCCTTCCCCATGGCCTCCCAAACTTCAATCAATCAATCAATCAATCAATCACAGCATTTGTATAGCGCGCTACTCACCCGGAGGGTCTCAAGGCGCTTGAAGGAGGGGGGTCCGCTACTGCTCGAACAGCCAGGTCGTGAGTTGCTTCCTGAAGGAGAAGTGGTCTTGGGTCAGGCGGAGGTGGATGGGGAGGGAGTTCCACGTCTTGGCAGCCAGGTAGGAGAAGGATCTTCCTCCCGTTGTGGCTCTTCGGATGCGGGGTACGGCGGCGAGGGCGTGGCTGGTCAATCGTAGCTGGCGGGTGGGAGTGTAGAAGGTCAGGCGGTCGTTGAGGTATCTGGGGCCTTGGTTGTGGAGAGCTTTGTGTGCATGAGTGAGGAGTCGGAACGTGATTCTCTTGCTGACAGGGAGCCAGTGCAGGTCTCTCAGGTGTCCGGAGATGTGGCTGTGTCGGGGGATGTCCAGCTGTGCTGAGGTGTTCTGAATGCGCTTCACAGTGAGACCCCTTTGGGGTTGCCTACACGCTGCAGTATGTCTCAATCAGTGCATGAAGAAATGTTATCACAGGGCCCCCATCCTACTGGACCTATATTGGCTCCCCTTGCTGGCCTGCACCATCTTCAAAACCAGCTGCATTATTTACAAAACCATCACGACCAATCTCTGGTGGATCTCGGCACACCCACAACCAGGACACCATCAGACTACAGACTAAGAAGTGTTGAAAAGAAAGCAGGCCTTTTCACCTCTTTCAATCAATGAATCGAACATGTTTTGTATGGTGCGGCTTTTCACCCGTGAGGATATCCAGACGATGTAGAATCGACATCATAATGCAGTAACCTGCCACACCCGGCCTCAAATCCTCTTACTCGATTACTTTATGCTAATCTTTGACCATGCGGAGTACTCTGCTGCCTTTTGGATAGGTTTGTGCTACAAAAATACCATATGCATACATATATGCAAATAAGGAATGAAAATCATAATAATATAATCAAGATATTACATCTCAAGTGATGAGATGAATGAGATCACACTGTAATGTAAACACAAGATCGCATCTCGAATTAGGAAGGAGAGGACTTATTAATGTAACCACGAAATTGCATCTCAACTGCAAAATGAGATGACGCATTAATGTAATCATGAGACTGCATCTCATGCTTGGTATGAGTTGTTACATTAATGTAATCATGGGACTGCAACTCATCCTTGGAATGAGATGTTACATTAATGTAATCATGAAACTGCATCTCATGCTTGGTATGAGATGTTACATTAATGTAATCATGAGACTGCAACTCAACTTTGGAATAAAGAGACATGTTAATGTAACCATGAGAGTGCATCTGAACTCATGAGGGAGAGGACATACTAATGTAACCATAACACTGCTTCTTAACTAAGGAATGAGACAACAATAATGTAACTATGAGACTGCATCTCTACTAGAAATGAGACAACATAATAAAGTAAGTATGAGACCACATCTCCAATGAGGAATGAGAGGAGACTATTATTGTACCCTTGAGGTAAGATCATAACCTAGGAATGAGATGCAATACTAATACAAACTTGAGAAGTCATGTCAGCTGATGAATGAGACTATATTTTAAATTAATTGTGAGACTGCAAATCAACTGAGGACTGATATGAAATAAGAATATAACAATGAGACCGTATCTACAGCTAGTAATGAAGAATGAGATGTCAATCTAATGTAAACACGAGACCTCATCTAAATCGACGAGTGAGATATCAATCTAATGTAAACACAAGACCTCATCTCAACCGAAGAATGAGATGTCAATCTAATGTAAACACGAGACCTCATCTCAACCGAAGAATGAGATGTCAATCTAATGTAAACAAGAGACCTCATCTCAACCGAAGAATGAGATGTCAATCTAATGTAAACACAAGACCTCATCTCAACCGAAGAACGAGATGTCAATCTAATGTAAACACGAGACCTCATCTCAATGGACGAATGAGATGTCAATCTAATGTAAACACGAGACCTCATCTCAACCGAAGAATGAGATGTCAATCTAATGTAAACACGAGACCTCATCTCAACCAAAGAATGAGATGTCAATCTAATGTAAACACGAGACCTCATCTCAACCGATGAATGAGATGTCAATCTAATGTAAACACGGGACCTCATCTCAATCGACGAATGAGATGTCAATCTAATGTAAACACGAGACCTCATTTCAACCGAAGAATGAGATGTCAATCTAATGTAAACACGAGACCTCATCTCAACCGAAGAATGAGATGTTAATCTAATGTAAACACGAGATCTCATCTCAACCGAAGAATGAGATGTCAATTTAATGTGAACACGAGACCTCATCTCAATCGACGAATGAGATGTCAATCTAATGTAAACACAAGACCTCATCTCAACCGAAGAATGAGATGTCAATCTAATGTAAACACGAGACCTCATCTCAACAGATGAATGAGATGTCAATCTAATGTAAACACGAGACCTCATCTCAACAGATGAATGGGATGTCAATCTAATGTAAACACAAGACCTTATCTCAACCGAAGAATGAGATGTCTATGTAATGTAAACACAAGACCTCATCTCAACAGAAGAATGAGATGTCAATCTAATGTAAACACGAGACCTCATCTCAACAGATGAATGAGAGCACATTTTAGTGGAATGAGATGGCTTAGTGTTCGCAAACCTTGCGATTTACAAAGCAACCAGGTTTGTGGATGCAAAATGGTTTTTAAAATGTACTTAATCCCTTTTTGCGAGTCAAAAATGCATATCTGACTCCCAAACTGTATTTAATAGCCCATCCCAAATGACAATCAGGAAGGGATGTTCCATCCTTTTTGTGATTCTGTTTGGTTTGTGTCAGTGGCTGCAACTGCAATTCTGGTCGCAAAGCGCCGGCAAGTTATAGCAAGGAGGTGGTAACTGATTTTCAAAGGGTAAAAGATGCCCTGGACACCGTTTTACTGTTGAGAATGCTGTCGGATGACCTGATCCCCCTATGTTTCCAGAAATGGGAGACCTTTTCTGTTCAGTGGAAGAGTTGTGGCACAGCGGCCAGGGTGCATGACTCCAGGCCACGGGGTAGGTTAGCCCAGCACCATGTGACTCTGGGCAATAGCTCGCGTAACCTTCCCGACGGCCCCCAGCGCCGGGACGCCTCTCCGGAGGTAGCTGTACGCTTTACAAATGCTGGTATTTCATTTTTAAACAGCACTGGTGCCTTACGGAACCAAAGCTGCTTTACAAAGGTTCTCCATGTGGGAATGCAGATACAGACATGATGGGCTGCTGGTCCATGCAAGCAGCCGTCTCTGTCTTTACAGCTAATTGCAGGGGGTCGCAATTAGCGGACTGTCTGATTACTCGCTGAGAACCAGTCTTCTGAAAAAACCTTGAAACCAGTTAGAATCAGTTTTCCGGAAAAAAAACGTAGAACCTGGTTTTGAAGCCAGATCTAAATTCTGAAGAGATTGCGTAGTTAGGCCTGCAGCCAGTGTAAGAATCCTAGAGCTGGGACACTCTAGATGGAGTGACCAGACACTCCTTATTAATTAATATTCATTAGGCAGCTCATCCTGCTAGCCCGAGTGGTTTGAGGTTTTATAGTGCTACCTACTAGTACATCGCTCACATTGCAACACCAGAACCAAGTCACAACAAGCATTGGCATAGCCAATAGGTCTCGCTTTTGGGACCTTATAAGTATTTAGTTAAGCAGCACAATATCCTATCCATGGCTAAAGGTCCCAAAGGCGAGACATATTGGCTATGCCAATGCTTAGCTATAAAAGTTTAAGCTATTGGCATTGATAATAACAATGCAACACCAATAGCTCAAATATTCAGTAATGTGAGACCTATTGTATTGCAAATGCTTTTTTTGTTTTGCAGTTTTATATAGCACAAACTCGTCCCAAAGGTATTAGAGCATTTGACATGAGCTCCAGTTGCATTACAGACGGAATGGAAATTGAACTTTTATGAATTAGAAATGTGTGAGTGTACAATCGTAAATTATGCAATTTGTACACCTGAATTGAACTTTGTTGCCAAAGAACCAGGCCCGACCTATGCCTTAGTGATTTCTGTGTAAAGAGAAACTGAGCATCATAGGTTGACTACTTGTGTTTGAATCAGACCCAATTTGACTGTTTGAGTCACGGGGCCAGAGAAACCTCAGTTGCGCGCATGCACCTTTGCACATCTGTCAAAACCGGGGGCGCTGGGCATCACATAGAAATTCAGATGTAACCAAAGTGAAAACTGGACACTGAACCGAGATGCCTCAAATTCCTTCTGTTACAGGCTCGGTGCAGCGTGGTACAAAAGCCCGGAAATCAGAGTTTTGGGATATCCATGCCACAGGGTAATTTAAACAAGGTGTGCAATGTCTGTTGGAAGAGGAATCCCTCAGACTTATAGAGCGGTACATAGTAAATACATATGCAAAAGCACTTCATAATAATGTAGCAGCCCGGTAATAAATGGCAGCCATCAGCCAAACCCCCAAAAATTGAAAACCAACCCCCATTATAAAAATAAAAACACATAAAAGCGCTAAAATGAAGGAAGTAAGAGGGGTGCAATGGACCAAGGGGTGGGAGAGTGAACACTGGGGGAGACCAAAGCAATGGGGAGTGTGAACAGGAGTAACAGAAGAGAAGGAAATACAATTTAAACAAGCGAGTCCGCGAAAGCCCGAGTGCATAAATTAAAAAAGAAAACATGAAACAGGGCGCCGTGGTAGGATGAGCGGCGCCCGAGTGTATAAATTAAAAAAGAAAACATGAAACAGGGCGCCGTGGTAAGGAGAGCGGCGCCCAAGTGCATTCATTACAAAAAAAATGAAACCGGGCGCCGTGGTAGGATGAGCGGCGCCCGAATGTATAAGTTAAAAAAAACATGAAACCGGGCGCCGTGGTAGGATGAGCAACAGGGGTTAGGTCCATAGACACGTGGTGGGGGCAAGACCCTATATTCAATCGCAATCAACACACAGTGCCCACACCACAATTACTCAATACCTGTTTTCAAAGGGTAAGAAACCAATTTATTGTCACTTCCCTAGACAGCGTCAGGGGCGGATTGGCAAGGCGGGCATTCGGGAATGGGCCGAAGGGCCGGTGCCTCAGTGCCCTCTGTGGGCCGTTTTTTTCTCTCCTGTCCCAGTCCACAGAGAGTGGACTAGGAAAGGGGAGAAAAAAAACGGCCCACAGAGTGCACGGAGACAGAGACAGAGAAAATGAAAGCAGCCTCGCTGTGCGGCCGGACAACGATTGTCAGCTGTGGGCTCTCCTTCACCCCTGCCCTGCCAAGCAATCAAGCTGAGGCTGGGCAGGGGTGATTGTTTGCAATAATCGACCTCCCTGGGGGCCAGGTGTTTCTCAGGCCTTTGAGCCATTTGCACCTCGGCCCCCTGGCGCCCATGCAGCCCAGAAACGGTGTTAGTCTTAACATCTCGCCCACAGCCCTTCATATTCAGGGCATAGTGGGCGAGGAAGAATGGGTCTTGCTGTGGGGGCCTGGTGATGTTTGGAATTTTTTTGTTTTATTTATTTATTTATGCGATTTTATATAGCACGGACTTTACCCGAAGGTGTCAGAGCGCTTCACACTAGGAACAGCAATAATACATGAGGAGAAAATTATAAGTGGACAAATTACAAAAGCAAACGTTAAGTTACATGAATCAAAAGTGAATATAGTGAGCAACCAAAATACATGAGGTAGCAATCGGTACATTACAGGAGGAAAAAGTGATATGTGTGCAGGTTACATAAGCGTACAAAGTACAAGTAGAGGTATAATACTGCAATTAATGGCTGACACTCCAGCACAAGAACAAACGTTACGTAGGCAATGGTGGCACTTGTGCAAGTATCTAAAGCAAACAAAAATGAGAGGTAGCAAACAGTGTGTTACAAGAGAAAAGTGACGTGTGCAAGTTACAAAAGGGTACCATACACAGGTACAAGGGTAATACTACAGTAAATGGTAAATACTCAAACTGCCAGAACACACTGGGAAGGCACTTCCCATGCACCAGCTTCACCCCAGCCTCCCCCCTGGCTACCTGGCTATCTTGGATGACCCAGAAAGCTGTGTTTTGTGCTCCCCTGCCAGGACATTTTCCCCAGGCCTGGAGGGTTGATTAATTTACTAATTCCAGGGGCCTTACCTCTGTTCATGTGCTCCTGAGCTGAAGGTCTGGGGAGGGCTAAGTAGGTTAGTAATAGCAGGGGCTTTGCTGCTTTTCAGGTGCTCCTGTGCTGGAGGGCTGGAATAATTTTGTGACAAAAAGGGGCCTTGCTATTTTTTTTAGTTGCTCAGCATGTAGGCCATTGCCACCTTGGCTCTGTGTCCCGTGCAAGAACAGTATCCTCCCACTTTCATTCCTTGTCTATGCAAATGGTGTTTCATGAAAGGGCACGCCCCTTGAATGTGGGCCACGCCCCTTAAATATGGGCCACGCCTCTTGAATGTGGGCCACTTTTTTCGTCAGTGCCTGGGCCGAATTGTGATCCCAATCCGACCCTGGACAGCGTTACTTTGTGTCCATTATTTTATATCTTTTTCATATTTGCAAAAACTCATAACAGAAAAGAAGACAATAGATTCAAATATTTACAAGGCTAAATAGACTCTGTACATACATTAAAGACAAACATTATTTACACATTAGAAAACATTTCAACATCAAGCATTACAAAAAAATGATGATAATTATATCACAAACAACAGTTATTACAATCAATTAATGAGAAAAACTAAGTTTGGGGGGAAAATAAGTAACTCAATGACTTATAGACGCTTGAATACTGGACCAGCCGGTCCTAGTATCCTAAAAATGGCAAATTATTTCTCCCAAACAACACTGCCGACCCGTTTCAAGACCAGGCGCACAGTCACTGGTCTTTCATCAGGGCTGTGGATTCTTTGTATCTGCAAAGACATTGTTTTACTTAACCTAGCATGTGGATTCCTTATTTCCATACAATGGCTACAAACAGTTCTAGGCTACATACCAATTCTGTTTGAAGGAGGACTTTGTGGAGGGTCTAGTGATGGTCCTGTTGCTAATTATTGTGGCCGAACAGAGATGTCTAAAAAGATTTTTAAGGATGTGTGTAAGTTGCAATTTTTGTCCGTTCGTTTCTCTAATAACGAAAACAGATCAAACATGGAGGGGGAAGCGTACCTTATTCATAAGGAACTGCCCAATTGCGGCGGGTTCAATTGTGCGGCGTAACCATCAAGGTTGGATCTACAACATGAGGGAAATTTGCGTTAATAGTAAGGCAGCGTACACCCAGTGTGTCACGGTAGATAAAATCTGCCTATCAAGGAAGTTAGCCTACCTTCATTCGTTTTCTTGTTTTCAAATGAAAGGAGTGCCACTATCACCGTCCTGTTAGAAACGAAACGTATCTCTCAGGTAGGATTTCACTTGAGTCAAGAACGATTTTAAAAAAAAGTCCACATTCAAAAGACATCTCAAGGCCAGGGACAACATAAAAATAGAACCATACAACTTCTCAACTTACAAACCATAAATTATTGTAAATATTAGACTACATATTTACTTAGGAATGAGACCACATGTTAATGTAACCACAAGACCTCTTCTTTACTTATAACTGAGACCACATATTAACAGCTTGCATCTCAATTTAGGATTGAGACCGCATATTACCATAGCTACGAAGCCACATCTCAACTTAAAAAGTAGACCACACATTAAGATAGCTGTGGGGCCAAATTTTAACTTAGGAAAGAGCTTACATATTAATTTAACCATGAGGCCACATGTCAACTTAGAAATGACACCACATTAACGTAGCAGTGAGATTGCATCTCAACTGAGCTAGGAAACACCTAAGGCTCCCACAACACCGGTCCACAAGGGAGCTATTGAACCGCATCTCAACATAACCACTAGACCACATCACATATCAAATTAGAACATTCCTAAACCTACTACTTCTCAGTAAATCCCACTTCACACCACCATTTCTCAGCACATCCCTTAAGCCACACCGTAGGGTACCACTTTGCAGCAATTCCACTTCGCAATTCTAGCTCAGTGTTGTACTACCAGTACATCTAAACCAGATATATATTACCGGCTTGGGGTAAACAACTAATTTAGAGGAACACAAGAGGTGCAGGGTGACCAACTTTTGTTCTACCATACCCTGAAATGATGAGGGCCGGTGGGCATCACGGCCCACACAATAACTACATGTAACCAAAAATAAGAGAGAGGTAAGTTCTTTAAACAAGGCACGTTCTATGTAGAATCTGGATCCCATCAACGCGCCCCAGAGAAGTGAAACTGAAAATGTGTTGGAAGAGTGAAGAGAAGCCCTCAAAGCAACTCCTGGGGAAGACCATGCAGTGCTTCAGCGGTAACCAATCCGTTCCCAGGTGAAAGCGCAGAAGGAGCAGCCAATGAGCAGCTATCACAGGGTGTCTACTAATCCCAGTCTCAACACTCAAGGAATCTGTTATATTATGCTATGTTATGTAATGTTATGTTATGTTATAGGGAATTTATTGAGCGCACGTACACCAAAGGTCTCTTGTCGCTACGTTAAGAGCCACCCCAGAACTTGTATCTAGCAATAAGCCTGAGTGAAAAGCCAGGTTTGCAGTTTTTTCATGAAACACATGTTCAGGAAGACACAATCTCTCAGGAAGACAAGTCTGGCGCCCAAGTGAAAATAAGAAGATCATTGAGGCTTCAAGGTAGGATGAGAGGAGAGAAGGGGTAAGAGGAGGAATGGAAGCAAGGCTCTGGGGAAAGCAAATGACATGGAAGTCACAGAAAAAGCTCCCACCATTGAAATGGTTCCTGCCAATGCTTTAGAGCTGTCCGCCAGCTTGGTGGTAATTTGAAACATTTGTGGGCTGAGTAGTCTTGACATGGCAGACGTTGAGCCCTCCACCAGGCCAGTGGAAACTACTCAGTCCGATGAATTATGAATTAGCCTCTATTTACTATTTGTGGCAAACGAGCCTGAACATGGTCGGATATGATTTTCTGGTGGGATTTGCTTAAAATATTTTGTCTTCAGACTTGCAAATTATGCTGGAGGTCAGATTTCCTCAGCAGTGCAAGCCTGGATGCTTCAGCCGACCAGGGTTCCACAAGGTTCACTACTCTGAGAAAGCATTTGAGCTGCAGCCTTGAAATTACAGCAATACGTCTCTAACCAGGAAAAAATACAAAGTTGAGGCCATTGTGGGGGAATTTTTTTCAGTGAGCTTGGCAGATTGCCCCGAGTCCTCAACAGAAGATTTGATTCAAAGAATAAAGTTTTTCACATGTTCTGGTACCTTACAGAAATTACCACATATCTTCACGACCAACACTTCAGACTCCAATCTACGTTTTTCAGTCACAAGTAGCACCCCACATCTCAGCTTCCAGGTCCATAAGAGATGTCCACCCACAGCTTCTTCACTGGCAATCTTCCAAATAAGCTGTTACTTCCTCTACCTCAGGACTTTCTGCTCTATTCAATCTCCAGAGGGAGTCTCCAAGGGAGGAAAGAGATGTCACGGAGAATATCTAGACCCACCTTTTTGACTGGGTCAACAGGAGGCCGCGCCACAGAACCTGGAGCAAACTGCTGGAAGCAAAATTTCAAGCACCACAGGAGACAAGTCGAGGCAAGCTTTTCAATCGTCTCCATCAGGTAGGTAGGACTTTCTCAGGGCAGCAGCCAGGAAAGTCTTCTCTTGTTTCATGATGCAGGTGGATTCTCCCCATGGACTGCGTCAAACAGGGTGTTTTAAGCATAAGTCAGTGACGTCAGTCATCAGTGATGCCGAGATGCTGAGATCCTCACCAATGCAAATACATTTCCAAATATATTCACTCTCCCACAGAGCTCCAAGACTCAGGGACCAATCATAGTGTGAGAAAGACCCCGGGCGTACCTCTGACAATGTGGGCAGCGACCCTCAAAAGGTGGCATGGACTCCTTACCTGTGTGAAGAAGAAGAAGCATATGGTCCACTCCAGTTAACCGCTGGCTCTTCCCTCCTGTAGAATCCAGGAAGTCACCCGGAAGCGGAAGAGCTCCCTCACGCGAGAGGCGGGAACGAAACCCCAACCAGCCAATCAGAAATTAAAGGAGAAGGTCACGGCTTGCAGAAAAAGGAGGAAGCCTAGGACCAGAAGGAGATTACCTAACCAAGGACTCGCCCAGCAACAACGTCGACACCAAAGCAGCGGAGAATGAAAATTTCCCAAGGTTAACCCACAACGGCAGAGCCCGAGACCCCGGAGAAGACGACCTGGAGACGTGGTCTGAAGACTGGTGGATTCTGGAGGTCACGCAAGCCGCCACAACTCAGGATAGTTGTGGCTCCTAGTGGCACGTGTTGGGAAAAGGGGCTTAGGGAGCGGGAGGGAGTGTGTTAAGGGTGGCGGGTGGTAAGCGGGTAGACGCAGTGGTTTTTAACATTGTGCACCTCTGTTTGTATTATTCAACCAAGGGCCAACGGGTGGTTTGACACTTATACCTCGCTCGGCCCGACTCCTTTCCGTGCACTCCACTGCCTACACTGCAAGCCTTACCCCTAATACCCTCACACCGCCCCTATTCTCTCCCTTGAAAGCCACAGTAGTTTCCCTGTTCTACCCCTCATGTGGTTTTGGTGACGGTACCCTGTTGAAAATAAACAAGGGAATCTGACCACTATTTTCTCTTGTTTTTTTTTTTAGACACTCTGGGATCTGATACTATAAGAAGCCCGTAATAGGCTTCTGGGCCACTTAGAAGACCAATATACCAGGGAGCCCTCCAGACCTCGAAGAAGTGACTCCAACTCCTGACTACCTCCTGTTGTTTGCTTCATTTGGGACTTCCAAGACTGCTAATTTTTCTATACTTTGCTACTATCCTAAATAAATCCTTTTCAATATTGACCCCATATGGCCTCCTCGTTTCTGCTTCCGACCGTCCCTCTGACATTTGGTGTCAGAAGTGGGGTCGGAAGACATGGAGGCCGTTATAAAGAAGATGGCAGACGTACAAGACCGGCTAGAAAAAATTATGGCCCGGTTCCTAGAAAATGCCGAGAGCGAACGGGAGGCCTTACACAAGACTATCACAAGTCAGGGACAAACTTAAAAAGCCACTATGGGAAAGTTGGCAGAGACTCTAGGACAACCCCGGGGTTTTACTACCCCTCCCTCTGTGATAGTACAAAAATATGTTCCAGGGAAAGACCCTGATTTTTTTCTTGCTAATTTTGAACGGATGGCCAGAGCGGCCCAATTGCCAGAAGACAAATGGGGACAGTACCTTGGGCCCCTTCTGACAGGGGATCTGCAAGCAGCATACCAAGCCGCAAACCCCATCGGGACCACTCCATATCTTGACATCAAGCGATGTATATTAGAAAGAATGGGGATTGATGAAGACACCTATAGAATGCGTCTCAGGCACATCAAAGAAGGACCTCAAGAAAACCCCAGGGCCTTATGTTACCGTATAAAAGACGCTGCCGACAGATGTCTAAAACCCTTAGTTACTTCCAAGGAAGCCATCCTCGAAAAGATATATTTGGAACAGTTTCTTACCTCTTTACATCCTCCGCTTCAAAGATGGGTTCGCCAACATACTGACCTGACGTTAGACAAAGCTGTAGAGGTTGCATCAGCCTATTTTAGGGCTCAAGAAGTGCAAAAAGGCAAGTCATCCCTCTGTTAGACCACACCGACCCCCTTTGTATACAAAGAAAGCAGAAACCGTGACCATGGTCCCAAATCCCTTGCCCATCATCCCTAGACCCGCTGCCCCCCTAGGACCACAGTGCTTCAATTATGGAGGCTTCGGCCATATAGCACGGGTATGCCCACAAAAAGAAGAAGCCATGGAGGTTGGGTTTCCCCGGGTTCTGTATTCTGGCTCTAGCGATGAACCCCAGCAGTTCCACAGACAAATAGCAGTAAATGGAGAACCCCGAGAAGCCTTGGTTGACACAGGAAACAAACAAACCCTCATAAGACCTCAAATCGTCCCTGGGGGAGCACCCTTCACTACAGGAACAGTAAATATTCAATGTATTCATGGCGACAGCAAGACATACCCTATGACAGACCTGGCAATACGATTCAGAAAAGGGGGGACCTGGCAATACAGCATCAGCCTACCCAAAGCCCGGTCAAAATTAAAGTTGGTCTCCTTCCCCAGTTACCTGAACCTATGATATTGGGAACTGATTACCCCCACATTAATAGCCTATTGTCAGACATAGACAGGGAGGAATAGGGAGAAGAAGCACCCTTCTTTTCTGATCTCCATTTTGAGTGGGAACCTGGACAATCCAGGAGGAGTAAACAGCAAAGGAGACGAGAAAAAAGAAAAGGGAAGCCAGCCCTGACACCGGACTGTGGGAACATGATAGGACCCTACTTTACAAGAAGCCTGGTAACAAGCTCAGGAACAGGAAGACCCCCAGCAAGTATGTCCCCAATTTTTCATACATAAGTGTTACTCTACCGTAAGGGTGGGAAAACGCTTCCCTTGCAATTGTTAGTCCCAGTCTCCTTTAGAGAGAAAGTATTGTTTTTGGTGCACAGCCACTTACTCTGTGGACATTTTGGTGGGGAAAAAGCTGAAAAGGCTATCTTGGAAAGATTTTACTGGCCCGGAATCTATCACCAAGTTAGGAAATATTTGATGGAGTGTGCAGTATGTCAGAAAACTCGTCAGGCTATACCACCACGGGTGCCCCTAAGACCCTTACCAGTGATTGATGTTCCTTTTTCAAGAGTAGGAATGGACATTATCGGACCCCTCCTACCTTCCGGTAGTGGGTGCCGGTATGTTCTCGTACTCATTGATTATGCCACAAGATTCCCCAAGGCTGTGGTCTCCCAGGTTGCCAAGGCCATGATCAGCATTTTTTCCCTGAGTACGGTTTCCAAAAGAAATATTGATGGATCAGGGCACACCTTTTACTTCTAGACTCATGAGACAAGTCTGTCAACAGTTGCATATTAAGCAGATTCGCACAGCAGCTTACCACCCTCAGACTGGTAGAGCGCTACAACTCCACTTTGAAATCCTTGTTAAAGAAACTATTGAATCTCGAAGCCCGTAAATGGGAGGATATGCTCCCTCTCGCCCTCTTTGCTATTCGATGTAGTCAACAGAAAAGTCTGGGATACTCCCCCTTTAAACTACTATATGGACGACCTCCCCGCACTCTTATGGATATGGCCAGGGGAGAGTGGGAAGAGGAGTCGGGTGCCCCTAAGCCCTTATTAGACTACGTGGTCGGCCTAAAAACACACTTGAATCAGATACGAGACATAGTACGAAATAACCTAGAGACCTCTCAAATAGCCCAGAAACAACAATACGACAAATCTGCCAAGGAAAGATCCTTAGATATCGGTGATATGGTTCTATTGTTACGGCCTTCCTCTGAACACAAACTTTTCAGTCAGTGGCAGGGTCCCTTCAAGGTGGTAGAGAAGGTCACCCCGGTTACCTATAAGATAGAGTTGGATGCCACCCAAATCTTCCACATAAATCTCCTGAAAAAGTGGGAAGGACCTACCCCTGTGTTGATGACCCATCCCCAGAAACCCCTGACCAAACAAAGTATACACCCTGAAATACCTGAAACCCTAAAACAAGAGCTACGGGAATCCTTGCTTCCCCTACAGGACGTGTTCTCCTTAGCCCCTGGTAAGACAACTCTAGTTGAACATGAGATTCACACTCCACCAGGAAAAACGGTTCGGCTAAAAGCCTATGGCATTCCAGAAGCCAGAAAGGAACCGTTGACCAATAGATTCAACAGATGTTACAGGCGGGTATTATAGAACCATCCAAGAGTGAATGGTGTTCACCAATAGTACTAGTACCCAAACCAGACGGGTCTATCCGTTTTTGCATCAACTTTAGGGAGGTGAATAAGATATCACAATTCGATGCTTATCCCCTTCCTAGAGTCGATGAAATGGTAGAAAGATTAGGAAAAGCTCAATATGTCAGTACCCTGGATTTATGTAAGGGTTACTGGCAAGTACCGCTAAGACCCAAAGACAGGGAAAAAAACGCCTTCTGCATCCCTAAGGGACTATACCATTTTAAAGTGTTGCCCTTTGGGTTACATGGTTATGTTATGTTATGTTATGTTATGTTATGTTATGTTATGTTATGTTATGTTATGTTATGTTATGTTATGTGGTATTTATATAGCGCATTATCACCGAAGAGGTCTCTAAGCGCTGTCCAAGGGGGGTCCAGTAGAGAGAGGCAGAGAGTCAGGAGTGCTTTACATAGGGCTCCAAGCTTCCAGGAAGAGAATGGTTTTTAATCTCTTCCTGAAGGTGAGCAAGTTGGTCTCTTTGCGCAGGCTTTCAGGGAGACTATTCCATAAAGGTGGCATCGTAGTTGAAAAGGCTCTTGCCCCCAGCATAGAGAGCTCTTCCCCCCAGCACAGAGCGCTTAAAACGTGGACATACCAGAAGACAAGCTTCTGAGGACCGCAGCCTCCTACTGGGAACATAATGGGTCAGTTTGTCCTTGATGAAATTCGGGGCCGAACCATAAATGGCTTTGTGGGTGATACATAGACTTTTAAACTTCACTCTTTGGGGTATAGGTAACCAGTGTAAGTCCTGTAAAAGCGGAGTAACATGTGTCCTCCTAGGTTTTTTTGAAAATCAGCCTGGCTGCATCGTTCATAACGCCTTGAAGCCTGGCCAGGGATTTTTTTGGCAACCCCGCATAAAGGGAGTTACCATAATCCAGGCGGGCCAGTATCAAGGCAGAGATTGCAGTCCGGATAGTAGAGAAGGATAGCAGCCCTGACAGTTTCCGGAGTTGTCGCAGCAGCCCTACACAGGTTCCTACCACTGCTGAGACTTGTTGGGACAATGATAGCGTGACATCAATTTTTATCCCTAGACTTTTTACTACGGATGAAGGTGCAGGAGGCTGTCCCAGTTCCACAGGCCAGAACAGCTCACTCCAGGGGTTTTCTGCCGTAGTGACCACTAGCACCTCCGTCATATCCGGGTTTAGTTTCAGGGAATTTGCCAACATCCAATTCACCGTAAATTTCAGAATTTCTTGCATGTTCGCCTGCGATGTAGGCGACTGGTCTATTTGAATCAGAATTTGGGTGTCGTCGGCATAATTGTATACCCTACAATCCAACTGATTTAGTGCGGGGATCGGAGGCTGCAGATAGACATTGAAGAGCAAAGGGGACAGAGCCGATTCCTGTGGCACTCCACAAGACAAAGTCCCAGGATCAGATACCAAATCTGTAAGTTGGACTCTTTGGGAGCGGTCTCTAAGGAAGGAAGCTAACCAAGGGCTGGCTGTGCCCTGGATCCCCAGAACAGCAATCCGCGACATTAGTTGACTATGATTTACCGTATCAAACGCCGCGGAAAGATCCAGCAGGATCAGAGCACAAGGCGCCTTCCTATCCGCTCTCATTCTCATCTCATCCAGAATAGAGAGCATAACTGATTCTGTGCTGAAGTGAGGCCTGAAACCCGCCTGGTTGGGTTCAAGAAGATGGTTGGTCTCCAGGTAAGAAACAAGAGACTGCAGCACATGCTGTTCTAGTATCGTAGCCAGGAATGGCAACTGAGAGATAGGTCTGAAATTCTTCAGATCCTTATCATCCGCGCCTGATTTCTTCAGCAGCTGGATCACCTGGGCCTCCTTGAAATTGCTCGGGACCTGTCCGGTCGCCAAAGAGTGGTTCAGGAGCAGGAGCACCCTGTCCTTTATACTGGGTAAAGCCAATCTAAAGATTTTAGGGGGGCAGGGATCTGAGGGGGAGCCTGATTCACCCTCCCCGCAAGCACTGTCAGCTGTTGGTCTGTAAGAGCAGGGAAGGAGGAAATGGTGGCGTCCACCACAGGGAAATGTGATGTTTGCTCAATTGTGCATGGGAAAGTTGGAGTATTTGGAATAGTCACCAGCAGATCGCTGATCTTTCCCAAAAAATAGGTTTGAAATTTTTGGCAATCAGTTTGCGTGAAAACCGGCTTATTTTCCCTCTCTTTCCTCAGTTCATTTATAACCTTAAAAACCTCCTTCTGAGGGTTGGCTGCCTCAGTAATCCTAGAACGCAGTTTTCCGCATTACAATAGCTTTTTTATAGGCTGCAAATTTTCTGGTATAAGCTGCATGTGTGGTAGAGTCCTAGGTTTTTCGCCACGCTCTTTCATATTGGTGGAGGGATTGTTTATGCTGTCGCAGCGCCTCGTTATACCAAGGGGCCGCCTTGTTCTTATCGGCCGCTCTAATCTAGCGAATGGGCGCTACAGTCTCCACCGACTCCTTGAGAGCTTGCATGACGGCCGCACTTTCCGTGTCTAGAGTGCTACTCTTGGGAGGGGCACGGTTGGAAAAGAAGGCCATCAAGTCACTGGCAGTCACTTGATTCCAACTACGCCGCATACTCCATTTCCGGGGAGCCTGTGTAGTGTGATAGATAAGCGAGACTTGCAACAGGAAGTGATCCGACCATGAAAAAGGGGAGATGGTTAGGGGATTAGGCAGCATGAGCGATACCCAAATCAGGTCCAGAGTGTGCCCTTTCTCATGAGTGGGGCCAACCACCACGTTGGTTCAGACCTAATGCAGTAAGGGCAACCTCTAGCTGTTGCTCCTGACCTTCCTTTCGGGTAATTTCCCAATGGAAGTTAAAATCTCCAGGTACTAACATCTCCTTATAACGAGCACGCAGGTCCTGGACCAGCTCCAGGAAAGGCTCCATGAAGCCAACTGGCGTGTGTGGGGGACGATACACTATCAATACAACTAGACAGTCACGCGCGGAGCAGAGCTTAACACCTAAAACCTCAGCCCCTGCAATATGTTCCAGGCATAATCTTTTCGCTTTCATCGCTTGATTGGACAGAAAGGCGCCCCCCCCCCCTAATATTGCTTGGTCTGTTGCAATAGATAGCAGTGAAATCCGGTGGCAATGCTGCTACCAGGTCCGGCATGGAGTGCTCATCCAACCAAGTTTCAGTGACACAGAGAAAGTCTAGACTATCCTTTTGTAGGAGAGAGAAAACCTCTAGACTGTGTTTGTTCAGTGAACGTGCCCGCTGCGCGCGCACTGCGTGCTTGTGCCATCTGGGGATTTAATGGGCCAGTGACTTCTCCCCAACCCACCACACGGCCCTGCTGTGCAGCGGCTGCAAGACTAGACTGCCGTAGTGCAGTGGGCGGAAGTACCAGGAAGTGACAGGTACTATGGGGCAAAGGCAACTTGTTGCCATACACAGTATAAAAACAATGTAAATAGTGCCAAGGATAAAATATTTAAGATAGCTGTAATATAGCAGCAGTTGTTTTAAAAACAGAGCGCAATTTTAACAGCGCGTCCTTCCACGCAGCCCACCTCTCACGGGCTTACCTCTCGAAGCGCGCTTGTACCCTCTGGGGTTTTAATGGGCCCGTGACTCCTCCCCAACCCACCACACGGCCCTGCTGTGCAGCGGCCGCAAGACTAGATTGCCGACTGCCGTAGTGCAGTGGGCGGAAGTACCAGGAAGTGACAGGTACTACGGGGGCAAAGGCAACTTGTTGCCAAACACAGTATAAAAACAATGTAAATAGTGCCAAGCATAAACTATTTAAGATAGCGGTAATATAGCAGCAGTTGTTTTAAAAACAGAGTGCAATTTCAACAGCGCGTCCTTCCACGCAGCCCACCTCTCACAGGCTTAATTCTCGTAGCGCGCTTGTACCCTCTAGGGTTTTAATGGGCCCGTGACTCCTCCCCAACCCACCACACGGCCCTGCTGTGCAGCAGCCGCAAGACTAGACCGCCGACTGCCGTAGTGCAGTCGGCGGTCTAGTCTTGTCCCTGCAACTTTTCAGTGCCTGATGAATAAGATCCTACAACCACATCAGGAGTATGCTGCAGCATACTTAGATGACATCATCATCTATAGTAACTCTTGGAAAGAACATCTGGATCACTTAACTCAGGTTATTCAATCCCTCAAAGACGCAGGATTAACCATTAACCCAGCCAAAAGCCATCTGGCCGCCAAATCTGTAAAATACTTAGGGTTCCTTCTAGGAGGGGGTTGCATAAGGCCACTAGAGGAAAAAGTCTCAGCAATAGCCCACTTTCCCTTCCCTAAAACCAAAAGAGACCTTAGGGACTTTTTAGGGCTACTTGGCTATTATCGTAGATTTATCCCTTGCTTTTCTGAAATAGCCTCCCCCTTGACAAATTTATTAAGAAAATCCAGCCACACTGAGAAGTGTTTGAAAAGCCCCTTCCCTCTAGAAGTAGCTTCCTTCCAAAGGCTAAAAAAGAGCATTACTTCCGAACCCATCCTGACCAACCCTGACTGTGATAAACCCTTCCTACTACAAACCGATGCCTCAGCCCAGGGTATTGGTGCGGTATTGTCACAAAGAGATGAGGCCGGACAGGAACACTCCATTCTTTTTATTAGTAGGAAGCTGTTCCCACAAGAGGTAAAATATGTAGTCATTGGAAAGGAGACCTTGGCTATTAAATGGGCTGTAGAAGCCCTTCAATATTATTTAGATGGGAGAGAATTCCTTTTATACACAGACCATGCACCCCTTGAGTGTTTATCTTGGAACAAGAGACAGAATCCCAGAGTCCTAAGATGGTTCTAAGCCCTCAAACCCTTTCGATTTACAGTACACCACCGGAAAGGGAAGGATCATGCAAATGTAGATTTACTGTCCAGATACCCCTTCGAACCATTTCTTGTAGACAAGAAAGTTAGGGAAGGGGAATGTGAGAGAGACCCCGGGCGTACCTCCAACAATGTGGGCAGCGACCCTCAAAAGGTGGCATGGACTCCTTACCTGTGTGAAGAAGAAGAAGAATACGGTCTACTCCAGTTAACCGCTGACTCTTCCCTCCTGCAGAATCCAGGAAGTCACCCGTAAGCGAAGAGCTCCCTCACGCGAGAGGCGGGAATGAATCCCCAACCAGCCAATCAGGAATTAGAGGGGAAGGTCACGGCTGGCAGAAAAAGGAGGAAGACGCTTCGAAAGGCGCGTCGGACAGCCTAGGACTGGAAGGAGATTACCTGACCAAGGATTCACCCAGCTACAACGCCAAAGCAGCGGAGAACAAAGATTTCCCAAGGTTAACCCACGATGGCGGAGCCCGAGACCCCGGAGAAGACGACGTGGGGACGTGGTCTGAAGACTGGTGGATTCCGGAGGTCGCGTAAGCCGCCACAACTCAGGAGTGTTGTGGCTCCTAGTGGTACGTGTTGGGAAAAGGGGCTTAGGGAGGGGAAGGGAGTGTGTTAAGGGTGGCGGGTGGTAAGCGGGTGGACGCGGTGGTTTTTAACATTTTGCACCTCTGTTTGTACTATTCAACCACGGGCCAATGGGTGGTTTGACACTTATACCTCGCTCGGTCCGACTCCTTTCCGTGCACTCCACTGCCTACACTGCAAGCCTTACCCCGAATACCCTCACACCCGCCCCTATTCTCTCCGGAAAGCCACAGTAGTTTCCCTGTTGTACCCCTCACGTGGTATTGGTGAGGGTACCCTGTTGAAAATATACAGGGGAATCTGACCACTATTTTCTCTTGGGTTTTTTTTAGACACTCCGGGATCTGATACTATAAGAAGCCCGTAATAGGCTTCTGGGCCACGTAGAAGACCAGTATACCAGGGAGCCCTCCAGACATCGAAGAAGTGACTCCAACTCCTGACTACCTCCTGTTGTTTGCTACATTTGGGACTTCCAAGACTTCTAATTTTTCTATACTTTGCTACTATCCTAAATAAATCCTTTTCAATATTGACCCCATACAGCCTCATCGCTACTGCTTCCGACCGTCCCTCCGACACATAGCAAGACACCCTGATTCGGTAAAAAGGGCATCTTTTAAAATTTGACAAAAATTCACACTAGGATCATCTGAAAAAAAGGACAGAAATAGGTAGACATATAAATATGGGTGTGATCAGAGAAGGATGTGGACATTCATAGGAGAAACAGAGGGAGAGACCAGACCCAGAGCAGAACCAGCGACCCTCCCCTAATGGAAGGGGACAGCCACCAGGGAAGGCGGGGGATCACACAATGGTACTGAATTATATGCTGCCACCACCTCTGTGAGCGGGAGCCGAGGGTATGGAGCTACCGAGAAAGTACTTCACAGTGACAGGATCGCCCATAAGCGGGCTCTCCATGATTGATCAAGGACTTGTGATACGCGCAACACCCTTTCATGTCATCATCCATAGATGAAAATGATTAACCATATTCACATTACTTTCCCTGAGAACAAATATATGTCTAAGAACATCTAAGATACCCACACTAACAAACAAAAAAATAAAATTGTTCACTCATTGAAAACACTGCAGGCGAGAATACTCGATGTGTCGCAAATTTGAGAGTCAATTAAGAGAATTGCCAAGATCACAGACAGAACACTTCTAATCAATTTTTATGGTCTGAATATTGGGGTGATTGTCATCAGATCTCATCCATCCTTTGCCTGGATTGGGAAGGTGTATACATTCTTAAAACTCCAGTCTCAGACATTAGAATAGAAAAATCTGGAGCATTACAACTGTTTAAAAGTAGTTGCAGAAATCCTAGTACAATTCAGTTCCCAAGTTGTAAGTGGGTACTTTGCACCATACTTCTCATTCCAGTCCTAGCCAGTCTCTAAATCCTACTATCAGACCCTACATTTCTACACCATTTACCTAAAATTACACTCAGATCACAAAGACTACTTGATACAAGTGCTGAAACCTACACTCCTACGCCATATACAGCGCCAAGAAACCTATCTTGAACATATGTTTTACAAGCTCGATATAACATACCGAGTATACAACACAGGGGAATGATTCAATTTAGGGAAACAGAGGCCGGAATCAAAAACTAATATATTTATTAACAAGAAAACCTCTGACACCCTAGATTACACTCTTTCTTATTGCCACATAAGTTCTTTTTATTGACTATGGGCTTGAACAAATTATTTTATGTTTATCATTCAATATTTTCACAAATTGAGAAAGTCCTTCATTTCAAAGAATTTTTTGCACCTCTCCTAGGTTCAAATCTATACAAAACACATATATATATATATACAAAAACATTAATTTATACAACATATACACAGTTGAATCATTTCCTAGTGCGATTAGAAATGATTGTAGTTATACACAACACATATCATACAACTTTGAACATGGCACACTAAATGCTTTAGTATGATTCAATCACAAATTCTCTTGTTTGTCCTACTTCTATTTACAATAAATCTCTACACCGGGACCATATAACTCTTTGCCCTCGGTGTAACCTGATTTGCAAGTCCTATATAGGGTCGGAGATTATTTACACCATATAAAGCAGTGGGGGCGAAATCATTCCACTATTAGATTGCCAAACGGGTAAATCTATTTCTTTTTGGTGTTTTTGCTCCAAACCACTATTAATACAGATGCCAACGCGTTTCGACCTTCTCCAATTAAATAGAAGTAGGACAAACAAGAGATAGGCATCCCATGTCTAATTTGTGATTGAATCATACTAAAGCAGTGTGCAATGTTCAGAGCTGTATGATATGTGTTGTGTATAACTACAATCATTTCTAATCGCACCAGAAAATGATTCAACTGTGTATATGTTGTATAAATTAATGTTTTGTGTATATATATATGTGTTTTGTATAGATTTGAACCTAGGAGAGGTGCAAAAAATTATTCGAAATGAAGGTCTTTATCAATTTATAAAAATATTGAATGATAAACATAAAATTATTTATTCAAGCCCATAGTCAATAAAAAGTACTTTTGTGGCAATAAGAAAGAGTGTAATCTATGGTGTTAGACAATATAACATACCATCACATCACATTAAAATAAGTTCAACTCCTATTGAACACCTACTTTTGACAGCCTCCACTCCAAGACCCTATATCTTACAATGTACTCAACCCCTCATGCTGTTAACACTACTACCAGACCTACACTTAACCTCTGCAAGCTGCTGGATATTATTATCAGACCCTATATCTCTAGATCTTATATGCTACACTACACTTAACCCCTACACCAGTGCTTAATTCTTGAAAAAATAAGCACCAGGGCCCTTCTCAGGAGGTAACTGCAGCTTGCACTACCCACTGCCTTTCAGCTCTCCAAGTGACAGTACCAATACAGCTGCTAATCATTACACTCCCACAAGTGTGTAAGTAAGTAATTTATTGTACAGTTAATTAAAACTCCCAATATAAAACATTCCGACATTAAAAATACATAAATCAGCCTTGTCTCTCTTTATACTTTAACGTTTAAAATTCGCTCTTCCAGGTAAGCTTGTTGATGTTGTACTATGGACAAGAGTCATATCGGTCAGATCTGCCAGTGACAGTACCAACACAGCTACTAATCATTACACTCTCACAAGTGTGATAATTCAAACTCTTCCAGCCCCCCAAAGTTATAAGAATGGCTTGGGAGGCAAGCATTAGTCATTTTTAAGGTATATTGAATTGACATACACCTGTTGTTGTGCTCGTCTCTAAATTTAATGAACAGCGCCACCATCTGTCAGACCATCATAAGGGCTGGTGTTGACAATTAAGTGCAGCTGCCGAGCACTGGAAACCACGGGCTCAAATTAAGCACTGCCCTACACGCTTCCAGGCATTGCTCTGTGATGGATACTACACTTTGCCAGAAACTATTGCTAAGTGTACTGCTCTCTGATAGATTTGACACCTTTCTAGTCTCTACAGTTCAAGACCACTACTCTCTGATTATTACCTCTCTTGGATAGGCACTATGGGTTGGTGGACACTACTCTCTGTCAGCCCCTACATTTGTCCGGATCCTACAGTTCATTTTGATAAGTTCTACACTTTGCTAAATAATTCAGGTATATTCTACATTGCCTGCAGAGGTAAATACCATGAAGCGGCACTCTCACACTAGAACCTTCAAGGCCAAATAATGGCTTTCAATGAACCTCTGATTATAAGTACAGTGCCAGACATAGCCCAATATTAAACTATTGTGCCTTATGCTTAAATGAGCATTCTTGAGAAATCATTCATTTTCTGTGCTTACACTGAGTGAACAATTGTTATGTACTAGGAGAATTAGAAATATCCAATGTTGGCGCTTTCCCTATTTTGGTGAAGACCCTCGACTATAAATAACAAGCGTTTGCAATGCAATGGGTCTCGCATTTGGTCGAGTTAGAGCTATAGGCATTGTAAATGATAATGTATTTTATTATGTGTTTGCCTGTGGAACCTTGTAAATGTTTAGATTTGCAGCACATTATACATTACTTCTGCACACACCCACAGATCGGGAGGTGCACTGCAGAAGGAGCAATCCTTAATGTACCCGAGCACACAAAGCGTGCTCCTGTACAAAGAAGTCCCTTTAAAGAGGCTGCAATGGCACCGATCCACCAATAGATGTCCCCCACGAAAGCTGCAAGGGAGACCCCTTGCCACTAGGTGTCCCTTCTGGATGAAGTAAAACGCGCTGCAATACCAATTCACAAAACAACCGAAAACAAAATAAAGCAATCTACCCTATTGATGTGTTTTTATGGCGTAGTCCGTAGGTATTACATCAAATTAAATCACAACACATGCATACAAAGTAATACTGTGTTTTCTCATGCAAAAATAAACAATTATAGTGTTTTGCAAAAGATATGGATTTTTTTAACTGAAATAAAGGAAAAGCACGTAAAAGGAGAGCTGCAGCAAATAGGCTTGTTTATTTATTTAAATGTGAAGGTGGTGACATCCGGCTGTGGGTCCCTGCCACTTCAGCTTTTTTGTACCTGAGTGCTTTTGACATGCTGCTTACACCTTAGCCAAGAACCCATCAAGTCTAAATAAAACATATCAACGTGGATCCATTCTTTACCCTGACACCGATGTACCTCCTGGCTGCTCAGTGTCTGTAGGAAAATGAATGAATTCTGATCTGCGACCAGTTAGTGCTTTGACTGCAGAGGTATTCTTACCTTTCAGATGTGTTGGGATTAAGAGGGGGGTTCTATCACTCTTCCCCAAAAGTTCCAGTTTGTGTGTGGAGCAAGGAACCCACGTTGGCAGTGCAACACTAGCGCGTCAGTGGGCACAAGTTATAAGACATCGCTGGAGCCAGGCGTTAGCATTGCCTATTGTCAGCATTGCCCAGCACCCGTCTGCACTCATGCCCTGATGCTCTAGCAATTTATCCAAGTTAAGCTGCAGTAAAAACCTCAGAAAATAACAAGAAAAAACCACACAAAAAATAAATTGAGTAAACTTGGAAATCCATCACTGTTATAAACGTTATGTAACTTGCAATCTACTCATCAAATGAAAGGGGTAATGCCCTTTCCAACATGGCGGTCGGATGAAGGCAGCATGTGATTTTTTGTAGATATTCCTCACTATCCATGCATCCCAGAAGTGTACGTGATATGTCTGTGCTTACATTCAACATAGTTTTAATGGGCACTTTGCAACTCTCAGTGTGTTCACTATTTTTTAATTTTAAACAAGTTGTGCACACCGTGATCACTATTGTTAATGCTGTTAATAGACTCATAATATTTTCAGCAGTGTAATAAAAGTTAATATTTTCGGTGCCTGGAACAATACATTAAAAAACAGCGCGTCGCGCAGCGCTGCTTCTAAAAAACAGATATTGAGGACTGTGGACTCAAGAAAGTGAAAGCTTGCTAAATGTTACCAGGGGCGGGCTTAGGCATGTGCAAGCTGTGCACCTGCATAGGGCCGCCAAACCCCAGGGGCCGCCACGCCAATATATATACTTAATATAATAATCATCTGAGGATGGATACATATTTGCGTGGCGGCCCCTGGCAGGGATTTCGCGGCCTCTGGCTTTGGTCATCTAACGCCTTTTCTGGACGTTAACACCTTCCTGAGATCCGGGGGGCTCCGCCCTGCCCGGAAACCGTCTTCCGGGGCGCCCTACCTACGCTCCCTGCCCAGGGCCGCCTTGAGCCTAAAGCCCCCCTGATGTTACAGGAAAGAATGTCGTGCCCGCAGTAGGAGAAACTATTTAAACAAAATAGTGCTTACAGACTAAACAAGCCCAATCCTCCTTAAAACAAAGCCCAAAACCAAACTAACATACTTCTTAAAAAAAAAACAAATAACAGTCGATATCTAAAATTGCTAAAAGCCTAAAAAATATAACCAACAAAGCGGGAGGCATGGAGCAAGAAGTACCCCCAATACAACTGTGGAATTAAGAGGAGGGGGAGGGAGGAAAACTATATTTAAATGTAATCAGCTATGGTGCAGGAACTACACACAGGCAATCAGAAACAGAGCAGGAAACCATGAAAAAAGTAGTCACCCAAAGAACAGATAAAGAACTGTAGCCTGATGATACCGTACTTAGTCCCTGCTGCATGGGAGGAATGGAAGAGAAAAAGGAGGGACAAAGAGGTAGGACTGACCACTGGCAAGCAAGGATTTTTGAAGGACACTGACATAGACAGATGAAAAACAAAAGCAAGCAATGGATGGAAATGAAGCTCCACAAAGCAATTACTACAGGTCGCTAAGCGACAGCACAAGCGCTGCCTAGGCTCGACCTAAAGAACAACAGTGGCTTGCTTTCATGTCTGTGATGTGCCATCACGATTAAAGAATTATCAAATTCATGTTGTCATTAATTAACCAGAATTCTATAACTGATTAAGAAAAATTATCTCATTGACTTGTTGATTGAAAGTTTAACAAAATAAATAAAATGAGTTTATAATGTGGCTGACATTATTAAGGAATAAAAGAGATCTCTTAAGTATTCAACTGTCACATGCACACAGTGCAGCTCTAGCTGGTGCAACAGCGCCACACATTTTTAATCCAAAGGGAATATGAAATCACCAGTTATGCTTTGAAGACAACAACTGACCAATGAGCACAAACTTCATGTGTGATTCTGACAACTGATAATATGATCAGATGTCAGAGAACAATCATAATCTGATGAAACATGAAACACAGAATAAAGCTGAAGAAAATGTATCTGAGAAATTCAAATGCACAGGATTGATTCACAAACAACAGTTTTTTAGGAATCCAGATTTCCGAGCTATGAAAGTACTCTTGTGCTACCGAGGGGTGAGAGAGGTTTGGGTCCCAATATATTCTAGGTTGTAGCACCAGAGAGCGTGGCCAACTGACACATTTAAAAGCTGAAAAAATTTCAAATCTTGTCACTTTGCCTTTCAACAAATATCAAAGATGGAAGAGGAAAAGGTGATGTAGGTATCTCATGCCCTGTCACTGCAGAGCGTAACAAAGCCAGCAGTGGACAAATGACTTAAAGGACATCAAGTAGGCAATTACAGAGAGGAAAAAAGGAAATGCCTGGATCCAGATGGGTTACCACCCACAATATTTACAGCTCCATTCATTAATTCGACATGCTGACTTTGGTAAAGGACCAACAAAGCGGGAGGCATGGCGCAAGAAGAACCCCCAATACAACTGTAGAATTAAGAGGAGGGGGAGGGAGGAAAACTATATTTAAATGTAATCAGCTATTGTGCAGGAACTGAACTACACACAGGCAATCAGAAACAGAGCAGGAAACCATGAAAAAAGTAGTCACCCAAAGAACAGATAAAGAACTGTAGCGTGATGATGCAGTACTTAGTCCCTGCTGCATGGGAGGAATGGAAGAGAAAAAGGAGGGACAAAGAGGTAGGACTGACTACTGGCAAGCAAGGATTTTTGAAGGACACTGACATAGACAGATGAAAAACAAAAGCAAGTAATGGGTGGAAATGAAGCTCCACAAAGCAATTACTGCAGGTCGCTAAGCGACAGCACAAGCGCTGCCTAGGCTCGACCTAAAGAACAACAATGGCTTGCTTTCATGTCTGTGATGTGCCATCACGATTAAAGAATTAACAAATTCATGTGGTCATTAATTAACCAGAACACTATAACTGATGAAGGAAAATTATCTCATTGACTTGTTGATTGAAAGTATTAACAAAATAAATAAAATGAGTTTATAATGTGGCTGACATTATTAAGGAATAAAAGAGATCTCTTAAGTATTCAACTGTCACATGCACACAGTGCAGCTCTAGCTGGTGCAACAGCGCCACACATTTTTAATCCAAAGGGAATATGAAATCACCAGTTATGCTTTGAAGACAACAACTGACCAATGAGCACAAACTTCATGTGTGATTCTGACAACTGATAATATGATCAGATGTCAGAGAACAATCATAATCTGATGAAACATGAAACACAGAATAAAGCTGAAGAAAATGTATCCGAGAAATTCAAATGCGCAGGATTGATTCACAAACAACAGTTTTTTAGGAATCCAGATTCCTGAGCTATGAAAGTACTCTTGTGCTACCGAGGGGTGAGAGAGGTTTGGGTCCCAATATATTCTAGGTTGTAGCGCCAGAGAGCGTGGCCAACTGACACATTTAAAAGCTGAAAAAATTGCAAATCTTGTCACTTTGACTTTTAACAAATATCAAAGATGGAAGAGGAAAAGATGATGTAGGTATCTCATGCCCTGTTACTGTAGAGCGTAACAAAGCCAGCAGTGGACAAATGACTTAAAGGACATCAAGAAAGCAATTAAAGAGAGGAAAAAAGGAAATGCCTGGATCCAGGTGGGTTACCATCCACAATATTTACAGCTCCATTCATTCATTCTACATGCTGACTTTGGCAAAGGACTGGACAAGACTAGATATACGGAGCTGGACAGGGGATAGATCTTGCGCTGTAAAACTTTGTAAATATGTTTTGTTATGGAGCTTCATATTTGGTGCTAGAAACCACAACTTTCAATCACAAATATTGTAAAGATTTATGATAAATACACACAAACCAAAAGTCAGGATCAGTGGCATAAAAGATCAGATAGAATAAGATTTCAGGGCGATAGACATCAGACATTTGGTGTGGAACTCTTCATGTTCAATTGTGCAATTAGAATTTGTTAAGGAAACCTTCACATTGAAGTGAGCACAGTCCATAATGGATGTGAATCCAAAGGTTAACTGTCAAAAACATTTTTTGTCACTAAAATGAATCATTCTTAATTTTTCATTGTTTGTCAAGAAAAAAGCAACAAGTCAGAGTACGTATTTGTGTATTAGGAATATCAAAATTCTTGAATGACGACCTATGGGAAGCATTCTGGACAGTCCCAATTCCACCCCGAACGCAGCAGATTAGATAGTACGGTGGCTCTCAATCTCAGTATGGGTAATAAGTATTACATAATTAAGAACAATGTGACTGACCTGTGTTAATAATAGTCAGTAAACCTTAAAATCAGGATCAGATTAAAAACCAATTTTAATACAGCAAGAAACAAACACATTGCAAGAGACAAGCAAACAATCCGAGAAGCAGAAAATGTACTCCTGGTCTAAAGGAATAATTAAGTAATCTGTTATACAAGAGCATTTTCTCAAGAAGTATCTGTACTTCAAGAGATCTTTAATATTTAATGTCAGTGCACATCATCAATGTACACATTTCTAAACAGACACATAACATTGATACAAGCAATTGATGCAGATGTAGATTATCATCAATATATCCAAACAATATATGTCATCAATATATCCATTCAGTGCCCAACATCAATATATTCATTAAATGTGAGTGATTAAAATATCCATTCAATTCCATCATCAATATATCCCTTCACTGAGCATTATCCATATCCTTTTAATGCACATTATGAATATATCCATTCAATGTGCATTATTAATATATCCATTCAGTGTCAATCATCAATATTTCCATTCAATGTGCATTATTAATATATGCATTCCACACACATCATCAGTATATCCATTCAACGTGCATCAGCAATATTTATATTCAATGTGCATTATTAATATATCCATTCAACACACATCATCAATATATCCATTCAACGCACATCATCAAGATATCCATTCAATGTGCATCAGAAATATATCCATTCAGTGCCAGTCATCAATATTTCCATTCAATGTGCATTATTAATATATCTATTCAGCGCACATCATCAATATATCCATTCAATGAACATCAGCAATATTTATATTCAATGTGCATTATTAATATATCCATTCAACGCACATGAACAGTATATGATTCAATGTGTTATTAATATATCCATTCAACACACATCATCAATATATCCATTCAACGCACATCATCAATATATCCATTCGATGTGCATCAGCAATATTTCCATTCAATGTGCATTATTAATATATCTATTCAGCGCACATCATCAATATATCCATTCAATGAACATCAGCAATATTTATATTCAATGTGCATTATTAATATATCCATTCAACGCACATGAACAGTATATGATTTAATGTGTTATTAATATATACATTCAATGTGCATCAAAATATATCCATGCAATGTGCATCATCAATATATCCATCCAATGTGCATTATTAATATATCCATTCAATGGGCATCATCCATATATCCATTCAATGTGCAATATTAATATATCTATTCAACGCACATCATTAACCTATCCATTCAATGTGCATCAGCAATATTTCCATTCAATGTGCATTATTAATAAATCTGTTCAACGCACATCATCCAAATATTCATTCAATGTGCATCAGCAATATTTCCATTCAATGTGCAATATTAATATATCTATTCAACACACATCATTAACCTATTCATTCAATGTGCATCAGCAATATTTCCATTCAATGTGCATTATTAATATATCTATTCAACGCACATCATCCAAATATTCATTCAATGTGCATCAGCAATATTTCCATTCAATGTGCAATATTAATATATCTATTCAACGCACATCATTAACCTATCCATTCAATGTGCATCAGCAATATTTCCATTCAATGTGCATTATTAATATATCTATTCAACGCACATCATCCAAATATCCATTCAATGTGCATCAGCAATATTTCCATTCAATGTGCAATATTAATATATCTATTCAACGCACATCATTAACCTATCCATTCAATGTGCATCAGCAATATTTCCATTCAATGTGCAATATTAATATATCTATTCAACGCACATCATTAACCTATCCATTCAATGTGCATCAGCAATATTTCCATTCAATGTGCATTATTAATATATCTATTCAACGCACATCATCCAAATATCCATTCAATGTGCATCAGCAATATTTTCATTCAATGTGCATTATTAATATATCTATTCAACGCACATCATCAATATATCAATTCAATGTGCATCAGCAATATCTCCATTCAATGTGCAATATTAATATACCCATTCAATGCACATCATCCAAATATCCATTCAATGTGCATTAGCAATATTTACATTCAATGTGCATTATTAATATATCCATTAAATGGCCATCATCAATATATCCATTCAATGTCTCATCAATATATCCATTCAACGCACATCATCAATGTATCCTTTCAATGCCCATCATCAATGTAATAAAGAAAACCATATATATAAATTTTTGAGGCTTATAGCAACAAAAATTACAACACAGCATCTGTGGGTATCTGGTCGTGCTGCACCAGTTCCAAGTCAAAAGTTAAGGCTGACCGTGATGGATCACGAGTTGGATACAGAGACCATTTTTGTCCCAGTGGAAAGTTTACTTTTAGACTTAGAAAGATTTCTGGAGAGAAAAGTGGTTGTTGACGTGTTGTTGGTGAAGCAAGCTCCAAGCGGAATCTGGGGACTGGCTTGACGATGATGTGGAGCCATTGTGCAAGGTCATAGAGTCAACCAGTGACTGCTCGGTGTCAGGCCCAGTGCAGCTGTGGACGGAGGTTGTCGGCATCGATTGGGTGCTGCTCGGCATCGAGTCTGGTGAATCCATCAAGCAGGTGCTTCTCGTTGTCTAGTCAAATCAAACATTGATCGGGTGCTGCTCAGCATCACATCTGGTGAAGATGCACCAAAGATTGTCAGCTTTGATGCTTGGGATACTTGGCGTCTAATCTGGTGAAGTTTGCAGGAAGGCAGGGAGGAGTACTCTCCGGCCACAATCAAGGATCCAGGACCTTGGGTTAGGATTTGTAGGGGTCAGGACTCACTCTCAAAGAGACCAGCAGAGGGGACAAGATCAGGTCCAGTTGCGGCTGGTCAGCTTTAGAGCAGGAAAAGAACTCAAGAAGCATATTGTGTCTCATTAACTCAGACAGAGGGTCAGCCAACTGACCATTGGAGTGACTTCTGGTGTCTTGAGTTCAAGGTAGGCAGGTCCGGTCATCCTTCAGGTTCTTTAGACAGCAAGAAAGTACTTCTTCTGGTTCTTCACAGGTCCAGTAGTGTTCTGCAGAGAGGTTCTAGTGCTGCCACTTTTATACCCAGTACCAGCCTGTGAGGGAGGGCAATCCTTTGTCGACCCCAAAATCAGTTCTAGACAGTTCCTACCATCACTCAAGGCTTTGTGCCAGTCTAAGTAGAGACAGAAAAGGAAGGCAGGCTTAGGTGTGAGCTTCATCTGCCAGTGAGAAGGAAAGCACCCTGCGATACCAAGAAGAGGCTGGGCAAACCCTTCCCCACATACAGAGTACTTTGTTCAATGTCTGGGAGTAATACACAGCAAACACAAGGAAATGATGGACGGAGCACTGAAACTTTTTAGACACACACCCAGTCGCTATTAGATCTGGGTTCAATACATCATCATTCTTTAGCTCACTTTGCCACCCCAGTTCAGACCCAGTCAAGTGCAAATCAGTCTTGACCCTGTTCCTCGAGGGAACAGTCCAGCCCGAACTGCCAAGCCAGGTCTTCCCTGGACCCGAAACAAGCATCCTGGAACCGGTTTCGGGCTTTCAGCCCTCATCATCCAGGATAGCTTGAATCCAGTGACAAAGTGAGCAAGGGACCCACGTCTAGGCATACCCTGCCAACTTAAAGCAAACAAAGCAAAGTAAAACACACCTGACCACAGGGGAGTAATCAGGGGTCAGGTGACATTGTGGACCCTGGCAGAAAAGCTTTTTAGTTTTAGCCAGGAAAATGACAACTTTCTAAAAGTGTAATTTCCAAGATATTAAACTGAAATCCAACTTGATCATTAGGTTGCATTTAAAATTACTATTAAAATGAGTCTTTGAAACATTTTAACTTCAACCAAACTGAATTTACCATTTATTAAATGTAATAGTGTAAACCAGTGTTAGTCTATGGTCAAAAAGTATTAAAATGAAAGTTGCAGCCTGACAAGAAGTTTCTTTTGCCAAGTCTTTTGCAAAGTACTTCCAGGCTGCAGGGCTGGAGACATATCTTACAGTGATAATTTAGTGAGTGGCACAAAGAGTGCTAGAGTCTACCAGTAGTATTGACTTTATAGGCCCTTAGTACATGAAGTACGATGTACTAGGGACTTACAAGCAAATTAAATGTGCCTATAAGGTATACAGCAATTTTACCATGTTTTCAAACGGAGAGCACACGCACTTTACCACTGGCTAGCGTGAGTAAAGAGTGCAGAGTCCTAGGGCCATCAAAAACGAGTTCAGCAAAACAATGCATAAATCTAGGTGAATACCAAGCAAAAGATGGTAATTTCCAAAGTCTGGAAAGATCATCAGCATTGGCTCGATCTGTCCCGGGGCAATGTTCCACCGTCTCTTCACTGTGGGGAGATGGACCACCTCAACATTGGAGGAGTCTCACCCCTCATCTGCATCAGCCATCTTAGGGGTCTGTGGTCTGTCTGAACCTGGAAGGGAGTCCCAAACAGGTATGGTCTCAACTTCTTTAGTGTCCAGACCAGTACAAATGCTTCCTTCTCAATTCCACTCCACCTCTGTTCCCTGGGAAGAAGCCTCCTGTTGAAGGAGGATACAGCTTGGTCCAATTTTACATCCTCGTTTAGCTGTAACAATACAGCCCCAATGCCACGCTCTGAAGCATCTGCCTAAACTAAGTACTCTTTAGAGAAGACAGAGGACTTGAGCACTGGTGCTGTGCACATCACTTCCTTAAGGGAATCAAATGGTTTCTGGCACGTATTCGTCCCGATCACCTTCTTTGGCTACTTCTTAGAAGGCAGCTCTGTTACGGGGGCAACAATTATGCCATAACCCTAAACAAATATCCAGTAGTACCCAGTGAGTCCCTCACACTGCTCTCATCTGGTTCTGGGTCAAGGGGTGTTACCAGGCCATAATGGCCAGATCATTCTCCCACCTCGCTGCAGAGACATGGAACGCCCTCCCCGCCCACCTGCGCCAGACCCAGGACCTGCTGACCTTCAGGAGATGCCTCAAGACCTGGCTGTTTGACCTGTAGCTGCCCACCCCTCAGCACCTTGAGACCCTCATGGGTGAGTAGTGCGCTCTACAAATGAACTGATTGATTGATTTCATGGTCTGTTTCTTGGGCTAAAGAAGTTGGATTTTGCCTCCATCAACTTGATGGCCCAAGTACACAACTGGTCCCTGCCCAATCTGGCAATTGTTGGCCTTAAAAGTCAGGCTTGCCTTTTGCAGGGCCTGAAGCACTTCCTGGAGGTGTTGTGTGTGGTCATATCAGCTGGAGCTGAAAACAGCAATGTCATACAAGTAGGCTCCACTGACATTTTCTAGCCCAGCTAGGACACGGTTGGCCAATTTCTGGAAGGTAAGAGAAGAATTCTTTAACACAAAGGGCATCCCTTGAACTGGTAATGGCCCTCTGGACTCTGGAGTATAGAATGCTTACCTCTCCTTACCCACCTCAGTTAGGACAATACCGCAGTATCCTGATGTCAGACAAAACATGGTCAGGAATTTTGCATCCTCCAACCCATCAATGAGCTCATCAGCTATGAGGATATGTTGAGCATCAGTCTTGATGACTGAATTGAGACCCCTTTTTTCCACACAGAACCTCAGTTCTCAAGCGGTGCCCCGTAGGGTAGACTGGGGTACCAGTACCACTGGACTGGACCAGAGGCTACAAGAGGGCTCAATCACCCCCAAATCCAACATTTTGGAAACCTCATCCTTTATGCTGGCTCTTACTTTATCAGACTACCTGTAGGTCTTATTCTCGGCCAGCATGCTATCTCCTGTGTCGATATCATAGTACGCCAGTCAGAAAGGCCCAGGGTTAGTGAGAAAAGCTGCGAGAAGTGTTGCAGCAACTGGCAGAATTATCTCTCCTGTCCTGGAGTCACTGTGGAGGAGAGGATGACACCATCCACTGATTCATCTTTCTCATTGCGAGACAGGATGTCTGGGAAAGGTTCCTTTCATCCTCCTCACCTACATCTATCACTAAGAGCATGTTGACTCTCAAAATGGAGTTTGAAGCAGTTCACATGCAGGAGTCTTAATGGGTTCCTGGATGTCTTGAGGTCCACCAGGTAGGTTACCTTGCCTTTCTGTTCTTTCACCTCAAAGGGCCCGGTCCACCAGTTCCTTAAGTGCCAGGGTTCCACAGGCTCCATCACCCACACTTTTTGGCCAGGCTGAAATGCTACCGGAGTGGCCTTCTCATCATACCAGTGTTTCATTACCTCATGGCTGGCTTCCAGATTCTTAGTGGCCTTTTTCCAGAAGTGCTTCATCTGGGATCGAACATGTAGCTTACTAGATCTTGAGGGTTTTTTTTAGATCTTTCTCCCACCCCTCCTTAACAAGACTAATAAATACTCACAGGGGATGGCCAGCAGAAGTTCAAAAGGACTGAGCCCCACTCTCTTCTGAGGCGCTTTCCTGTAGGCAAACAGACTTCATGACAAGAGGACGTCCAATGTACACCTCAAGGGCTCGGGCAGGCTCATAGTCATGACTTTTAGGTTTTTGTTTAACCTCTCAACAAGCCCATTGGTCTGGGGGTGGTATGGTGTGGAGAACATATCGATAACCCACACTCATCCTACATGGCCTACATTTATGCGGCAATGAGTATGGTGCTTCTACAGTCACCTCCTCCTTGGGGAAACGCACATGAGTAAGTATCCCCATCATTGCCCTGGCCACCATAAGTGCCGTCAGTGACCTTAGGGATATGGGTTCAGGAGACCTAGTAGCATGATCCACCAAGACCAGGATAAAAATGTTGCCTAGGACAGTCTTGGTGTCTAGAGGACTAGCAATATCAATACCCACCCTTTCAAATAGTCTCCTACCACCCAAAGCCCACAGGATATTGCAGTATGGATCAGGAAATTCTACAGCACAATAAAAGAAAATATTACGGCATACAATTGACAATTTTACAGCATTTTTGAAGCACTTTGGTTTACACACCTTCTATAGGTATGATTGTGATTTAAGTTCAAACCATTAACCACATGGTAGTAGACCACTCTACAGTGTCCAATCAATGTCAAAACTGCACCCATGTCCTGAGTGTAACCTCTTGCAAACCTAGTTTTTGAGGATAAAGCACTTTTCTTTTGTAGGATATTTGATCCCATATGTTCAATTTAAAAGTGAAAATACATATCCCAGAATGCATTATTTTTTCAAAAACCAATGAGTGACTGGATTTGTCACATGTTTCTTTAGGCTCCTTAGAAGTTTTGAATCTGCATTTTTGCGCCAAGGGATGTGCCAGCATGCAACGTCATATATTTGACATTTAGGTCTTGAACTGGGGCCATCCATGGCGATCTTAGTCCAGCATTCTTTTTTACCCACATACATTGTCAGTGCTCCATGCCAAAGTTTGACTGAGCTGCTGAGTCTCATATAAAAACCTAACACCCACCAGGTGTAATGCTCATTATCTGAGCACAGAGCATGGTGCACAAATTACGAACAAGACTCCGACTGGGATTTGTGTTTTTTCTGCACAGCCTGCCACAGCGTGTCGCGGAGACAGACTGCCAAGATAATGAAAATGAGATGGGCCTGGCGTCCTCACTCCCTCGAAGCAACTCCTGTTGCAGCGTGAAGGAGGTGGTGGAGCCGGGAGGAGCGGGGCGGGAGAGGCCATGGGTCTGCGACCAAAATACCTGCATTGAGCTGCATCTATCTTCAGGTGGAAGGCACTGAAAAGAGTTAGCCCAGAGTGGGCATAAAATATATTGCTCTCCTGTGTGCACCAAGGATTGAAGGTACCAATGGCATGTTGTGACGTGCAATGTGCATAGCCAATTGTCAGGCAGATTGTTTTTTTAAAAAACATAACAGCATGGTGACTCCTTCATTTGCCTGGCAATTTGAATTAAAATTGTGGGTTGTGTGTGCGTCGGCTGATTTTGCACTAAATTAGCGAATTGCAAATTCGCAAACGGCTGGGGGGGGGGGTCAGCCCAGGGAATGGACACAGGGGGATCTTATGCTGGGGGATCTTGTGCTTTTCCACTGACTTCCCCCCAGACTGGCAAGTTACACAAGACTTGCAGAATGCATCTGATTGCATCCTCAAGAAATATTCTTGTGTTGTGTTTTCACTGCAAATTGGAAATGGCGTCATCAAGGGAAAGAAGGGTCTCTGTGTCCTTTGCGTACCACACAAACCGGGGAGCAGCTCTGCGAATATGCAGAATTTGTTTGGGGGGGTTGAATAATTCTTTCTTTGGCTTTACTGTATGGAAAAATCATGATTGCACCCATCCTTCAGAGAAGAAGGGAATCACCCTGGCATCCATGCCCTGGTGAAACTAGTGATCTAATGCACGTTCAGTGCATCAAACCTGTAGATCAACAAGAGCTCACAACGCACTATTCTGCAGAGCTAGACAAGCTTTGAATGCTTTGCATCACATCGTGGTTCAAATCATTACTATAATGTTTTAAATCAGTTCGAATACACGAAACCGCTTCTAGGCAACCCGTGGGAGGTGTTTCAAATGAATCATAATGAAAATAGATCTCAGCTACAGGTGGGTAAATGGATCCAGGCCTGTTGTTTGAATCCGCTCCATCCAGGACGAACAATAGGCAACTAGTGATTCAAATCACAATGAAGTGGCTTAAGCCAGTTTCAAGCCTCGTCATTTACTGTATCTTGTATAAGGTAGAAAGTGATATTATTAATCTGAGGTGGAGAGATTCCACTGTCTTCGTGAGATGTGTGGTGTACATCCCACCAGGCTAGAGTCGGCCTTTGCTAAGACAGCGCCTTGGGCAGAAAGATATTTGGGGCCCTCGCTGCTGCTGATCAAGTGAGGTATACTGAAAGTGGTGGATGGAAATCTTGAATTAATCTCTGCCACTGGCAATTAGTCGATTTACAAAAGGGGGTGGTGATGAACAGAGTGTCTGAATTGAGCAGACCACTCTTACCCAGTCCAAAGATCAGGGCTTGATCCATCACCGTTATTTATCTCACTGCCCCATCCCAGCTCAGAACCTGGCTATATGCAAATCAGTCTGTCCCTGGCCCAGTGCATCATGGGAACAGGGCAGACTAAACTACCAAGCCAATTCTTTACCAGAAAGGAGACAAGCTACCGGGGACCGGTTTCTGGCATTTCAGCCTCTTCGGCCCGGCTTGCTTGAATCCTGATGGAGCAGTGAGAAAGGGACTCATGTCTGAGTATACCCTGCCACACCTATAGTGGCCAAAATCGATTTACAAAAGGGGGTGGTGATGAACAGAGTGTCTGAATTGAGCAGACCACTCTTACCCAGTCCAAAGATCAGGGCTTGATCCATCACCGTTATTTATCTCACTGCCCCATCCCAGCTCAGAACCTGGCTATATGCAAATCAGTCTGTCCCTGGCCCAGTGCATCATGGGAACAGGGCAGACTAAACTACCAAGCCAATTCTTTACCAGAAAGGAGACAAGCTACCGGGGACCGGTTTCTGGCATTTCAGCCTCTTCGGCCCGGCTTGCTTGAATCCTGATGGAGCAGTGAGAAAGGGACTCATGTCTGAGTATACCCTGCCACACCTATAGTGGCCAAAATCGATTTACAAAAGGGGGTGGTGATGAACAGAGTGTCTGAATTGAGCAGACCACTCTTACCCAGTCCAAAGATCAGGGCTTGATCCATCACCGTTATTTATCTCACTGCCCCATCCCAGCTCAGAACCTGGCTATATGCAAATCAGTCTGTCCCTGGCCCAGTGCATCATGGGAACAGGGCAGACTAAACTACCAAGCCAATTCTTTACCAGAAAGGAGACAAGCTACCGGGGACCGGTTTCTGGCATTTCAGCCTCTTCGGCCCGGCTTGCTTGAATCCTGATGGAGCAGTGAGAAAGGGACTCATGTCTGAGTATACCCTGCCACACCTATAGTGGCCAAAATCGATTTACAAAAGGGGGTGGTGATGAACAGAGTGTCTGAATTGAGCAGACCACTCTTACCCAGTCCAAAGATCAGGGCTTGATCCATCACCGTTATTTATCTCACTGCCCCATCCCAGCTCAGAACCTGGCTATATGCAAATCAGTCTGTCCCTGGCCCAGTGCATCATGGGAACAGGGCAGACTAAACTACCAAGCCAATTCTTTACCAGAAAGGAGACAAGCTACCGGGGACCGGTTTCTGGCATTTCAGCCTCTTCGGCCCGGCTTGCTTGAATCCTGATGGAGCAGTGAGAAAGTGTAAGAATTGGCTTTTGTAGTTTGGTTTGCCCTGTTCCCATCATGCACTGGGACAGGAACAGACTAATTTGCATACAGCCAGGTTCTGAAACTGGGATGGTGCAGTGAGCTAAAAAACGGTGTTGGATCTAGCCCTGATCTCTTGACTGGGTGAGAGCTTTCTGCTTAATTCAGAGACTCTGTCCCTCACCACCCCTTTTTGTAAATATTTTTGTCCACCCTAAGCGTGGAAGGGTATTCTCAGATGTGAGACCCTTGCTCATTGCACCATCAGGATTCAAGCAAACCGGGCCGAAGACGGCTGTAATGCCAGAAACCGGTCCCCGGGAGCTTGTTTCCTTCCCAGTGTAAGAATTGGCTTTTGTAGTTTGGTTTGCCCTGTTCCCATCATGCACTGGGACAGGAACAGACTAATTTGCATACAGCCAGGTTCTGAAACTGGGATGGTGCAGTGAGCTAAAAAACGGTGTTGGATCTAGCCCTGATCTCTTGACTGGGTGAGAGCTTTCTGCTTAATTCAGAGACTCTGTCCCTCACCACCCCTTTTTGTAAATATTTTTGTCCACCCTAAGCGTGGAAGGGTATTCTCAGATGTGAGACCCTTGCTCATTGCACCATCAGGATTCAAGCAAACCGGGCCGAAGACGGCTGTAATGCCAGAAACCGGTCCCCGGGAGCTTGTTTCCTTCCCAGTGTAAGAATTGGCTTTTGTAGTTTGGTTTGCCCTGTTCCCATCATGCACTGGGACAGGAACAGACTAATTTGCATACAGCCAGGTTCTGAAACTGGGATGGTGCAGTGAGCTAAAAAACGGTGTTGGATCTAGCCCTGATCTCTTGACTGGGTGAGAGCTTTCTGCTTAATTCAGAGACTCTGTCCCTCACCACCCCTTTTTGTAAATATTTTTGTCCACCCTAAGCGTGGAAGGGTATTCTCAGATGTGAGACCCTTGCTCATTGCACCATCAGGATTCAAGCAAACCGGGCCGAAGACGGCTGTAATGCCAGAAACCGGTCCCCGGGAGCTTGTTTCCTTCCCAGTGTAAGAATTGGCTTTTGTAGTTTGGTTTGCCCTGTTCCCATCATGCACTGGGACAGGAACAGACTAATTTGCATACAGCCAGGTTCTGAAACTGGGATGGTGCAGTGAGCTAAAAAACGGTGTTGGATCTAGCCCTGATCTCTTGACTGGGTGAGAGCTTTCTGCTTAATTCAGAGACTCTGTCCCTCACCACCCCTTTTTGTAAATACTGGCAATTAGTCGGGCTGCATCCCAATCCGTCATTCCCATTGGAGCAGGGTGAAGGCTGATTTGCATATGATTGGGTCCAGACTGAAGGGGAAACAGCCTTTAGATCGTATGCGATACATCGCATGCCATTACAATGACCACGTTGTTACATTGCATACGATTACAACGCAAGTCATTACAACAACTTGCTGTAGGGGGCGTGCTAAACTAAGGAATAGTATCATTCACTATTCCAACACCTTCCCGACTGTTGCACTCACTGGAGTTGGCTATTCCTAAATACAGCGCGCCCCCAACAGCAAGTTGTTGTAACGTCTTGCGTTGTAATCTTATGCGATGTAACAACGAGGTTGTTGTAATGACCATGTTGTAATGGCATGTGATGTATCGCATGCAATGTAAAGGCCCATATTTGGCATAGTGTACAAAATAAAGATGGACTGAGATGTGACCCGAGTAATTGCCAGTGACTGAATTAGTTCAAACATTCCATTGATCACTTTTTCATTTACTTTAGTGTGCTGCCCTAAGTGCGACGGGTATGCCCAGATGTGGACACTGTGTCACTGGAACCAAGCTATACCCAGCTGATGAGTCCTAACTAAGGCGAAACCGTTCCAGGGGTGGTGTGTTCCAGTTCAGGAGGGACCTGGCTTAGCAGTTCGGGGTGAAGACTGATATGCATATGGTTGGGTCGACACTGCGGGGGCCTGGTGTGCAAAGTAACAATAAACTGGGATGCAGCCCGAGTAACACCACCTTAAGTGGGACGCGTATGCACATATGTGGGTCCGGTGCACACTGCCTCCCTGGAACCAAGCTGTCCCCAGCTGACGAGTTCTAAGTAGGGTGAAACCGATCCTGGGTTGCTTGTGTTCCGGACAGCTTAGCAGTTTAGGCTGGACTGTTCCGAATGGAGCAGGAGTAAGACTGATTTGCATATTGCAACTGAGTTAGCATGGAGTGCAAACTAACGATGGACCTGGATGCAGCCTGAATAATCACCAGTGGCTGAGATTAATTCAAGCATTCCATCCATCACTTTTTGTGTACTTTGGTGCATAAAACGAGGCAGCAGGGGGTCCTTTTGTGTTCTCCAGTGGGGTCCAAGCTGATTAGATCACAGCCATGGCAGGCCTCTAAACACAATGGCTCACAGCTTAGCTCCATCACTCTTGGGACGGGCTGTTAGTGTGTGGCAGCTGGGGTCAGCAGGAGATGGGAAGTGAAGAAAGTGCATGATGGGGTGTAAAAAACAGCGCCTGTGACATGTTAAGAACTGATTAAAAGCACTTTTAAAGGGAATCCGTGGAGCCAGGCGAGAGGGAGGCTGCTGTCCACATGACAGCTCCAAGCGTCCCCTGGGAGCCTGGAGCCCTGGGCTGGCTCAGCTCTCCCATTTCGAGGGCTGCCCCCCCCCCCGCCCCCCCCCCGCACAAGGCACACAGCATCTGTCCCTATACCATAACCTGTCTTTGGGAACTAAAGTGAACTGTTCAAAGCAGCTCAGTTAAAATCATTATATTCAGTGATTTGAATGGAAATATAGAAATGCACGTACTCATAAATAGTTTACAGTACCTGTTTAAGTGCTGGTACTCTCCTTAAAAGTATTACAGCAGAGCTGAGAAGTGCAGGACTCGCGTTTTCTAATGAAAGAAGTGCAGGTACTCAGTACCGGCCCATCTAAAGCACTGATTATATTTAGTGAGTGAAAGACCACAAAACCGAAGGACTTCTAATGTGGTTACTTACTGTGGGTGAAAGAAGCCTCCTCCAGATAAACCCTGTGAGTGTTTTCTAAAAGTGGCCACAAGAGGGCAGTAGTGCACTTGTTTTGGCGCGGAACGGAAGCATCGCCACGAGCATCTTCTTTGGGACAGAAATCGTTTTCGGAAAGATGTGTTTATAGGCAAAGGCTGTGTTCATTTGCAGCAGAAATACTGACGCCCCAGGACATGTTCCTGCTAAAATGCCCCCTGTTGAGAGTCCATAACTCCACTCCTCTCCAGATTCAGCTGCCCTCTGGATTTCATTCTAGTTTCCCTGAGGACAGCCTTTCTGCACCCACCCAGCCACCCCCACCCATGGGAGATGCAGGGGGGGGGGGGGGGGCTCACTGGGGGGATCTGCCCCACTCGTGAACCGGTGGCGTGCTGGTGACATCCCCGGTCGCGGGATCGCCTTCGGTTTGCGGTGAGTCGATTCTCCACTTTGCCAGGTGTGCGGTCCCGTGGGCACCGCATTCTCGAGCCGAGGGGCTCCCTGCCTCTCGGGGATGAGGAGCTGTAGTTCGATGTTGGGTGTAGTGCCTTTCCGCGCCGGACATCACGTGGTTTATAGTAGAGGGGGAGGTGGGGGGGGTGCTAGCGCATGCCCCGCACCCCTTATGTCTCCATGTTCACATTCCTGGCATGTTCGGATCAGGTTGGGTAGCTCGGTTTGGCTCCCTTTATACGGCGCTTTGTCCTTTGGCGCGGCCTCGCATTGGGGGGAGGGGACATGCCAGACCCTCCGAATATTGAAAAGAAAAGTGATGAAATGATGGGGTCCCCTGGCTCGTTGGATGGTCCTGCAGCCCCCTGGGGCGGTGTGTTTGCGGTGGGAGCAGCATGGGCCCAGGTCTCCTTGGCGTGGCTCCGGTGTAGGCGGTCTGGCAGCGAGAGCGAGACTGCGCGGCTGGGTAGCGTGCAAAGGGAGGTGGATGTTGGTGCGAGGCCGGGACGGGTCAGTTGAGCACTGTAGTTAGGGGTGCGGTAGGCAGAGGGGGCTAGAGTCCCTGGTGGTATCACTGTTGTATCAGGCGGCGCACGCCACTTGCCACGGCGGTTCCAGGACGGAATTGTGTTGGTCGTTTTGTTTGGAGGTGCTATGTGTGCTGGTCGCGGTTTCGCACCTTTCACACAGGTTGAATGGACCCCGATCTGGGATGCGGTGGAAGCGATGGAAGGGGATATGAAGGCGACTCGCAGCCCCATAGGATGCACACGCGCATTAGCCACCGGCACTTAGGCTAAGGGCAGCATTCAGAAGGGGCATGGCTATTGGGGCCAGTGTCCCTTCGACTGCACCATGTATGATTGGACTTCTAATGCTGTGGTGACCGGTCTGCGGTGTTGATGTCAGATGCTTGGCTTGCAGTCCCTGGCGTGCCAACAGCTTCCCTCATGCTGTTGGTTTTACTGAGCCGTCTGTCGGACTGGATTGTGACAGAGGAAGTACCAGTAAAGTCCTTTAGGGTACAGCTGTCCTGCCGGGAAGCGGGAGTCTGTTCTACTGGTGACAGGAGTTCATGTTGTACATTCCCGTTAGCACAGGCCACAGTGGTGAATTTTTGGTTCCAGATTTCATCACTGATGGCCATTTCTGAGCTTTATTGAGGTGGCAGGCGGAATTGTTGGTTGCAGTCTAGAGAACCTCGGTCTGGCGTGCCTTCTACTTCCCTCAGGCTGTGGGTTTGGCGGAGCTGTCTACAACTATACTGTACAGCAGTCCTGCTGAGGAGCGCCAGTCCTGCCGCCCACATGGAGCTGCAATGAGGGACGCAGACATAAGGTAGTGGGTTAGTAAGACTGGCCAAGAGCAGGTGCGCTCCGCCCTATTTATTAACTGTGTCACGTGACTCATGACATCAGGGGTGGGTGGGTGTAAAGTGTAGGTTTACATAGCACAACAACTAGAACGTGTCCAGCAGGACACTACACCGGGAATACTAAGTATGCTCTGCTGGTGATATGAGGAGTTCATACACAGCCTTGGGTTCACAGCAGCCGCGGCCTCGGTTGGTTAGCGGCCTGCTTGCAAAGTGTGCCCCATTATAACAGCACGGCGAACTCCCTCTCTGTTGCTGAGGAGATGTCCTTTGAGGAGATTTTGGGGAAAGGTTAATTACAATTGTGAATACTTTGTCAGTGCAGGGCATGAGACGGCAATGGTTCTCCGGGCCAATTAGATTCCAATATGAGAGGAATTCCGGGGACCTCTGTAGGCCCTATGGTGAGACAGTGGCCTCCTGTGACAAGGGGTCTGAATTGTTTCAGGAACGAACATCACAGGGTGTCCCCACAGCCTTGCGTGCCAAGTGCACTTTACGATAATGTCTGGCCTGGCTGGTCAGTTGGGCTGTTGTTGATGCAGAAGGGAGGAATTCTTTCATGTCATAGATGGAATTGACGATTATTGTTTCCATTCTGCTCCCTGCCATTTTTCCTGGAGACTCTCATTCCATTATTGATGGACTTCCTTGGGAATTCTCACTAAGCAGTATTGCTTGCTTTTTCAGCTATGGAGGCTGCTCCCTTTCCAATATGGAGGTGTGCATCCGGGTCTCTCAGCGCACTTCGCCCATGGGGAGCTCGCTGGGCACAGCCAGGGCCCGTGTTTTGGAACATGGCTTAACCCATTAAGTGCTGCCTCGGTGCATTGGCCGACGGCAGCACTACCTCCCCAGTGCTGCGCACGACCATTGGACGTCCATTCAGCACTAGTTCCAATGGACAGCGCAGCACTGGGGAGGAATGTTTAATAGCATCTATGAGGTTAACTGCCACATTTACTTTTTTGGGTCTGGGTGCACCTCATGAGGTCTCGTGTGCAAATCGTGAGGGGAGGCGGAGTGGCAGAGACGCACGCCGTGTTTGTAGTGGGACTGGGTCGTCTGCCTCTCAGGGAATGCCGGCTGAGTCTGCGCACTTAGTCTCCGCAGCTGCCAGGCCCCATGATGTATTCCTGGCCTCGCGGTGTCGATGGTGTGAACAGTATACTTTGTCCCTGACGTTCACAGTGTGCCTCGCGTGCCCAGGGTTGTAAGCTGCATTGTCCCTTGAGGGAGCCAGCCTCACGGTGCAGGGGGCACTTACTGGGCGCAGCAGCCCGTGAACCTGGGTAGGGAATGAAGAGTGATGCAGGCCGGGTCGGAGCTGCAGCCTTCATGGCACATGCTGTCATGTCGGTTACAAGTTTAGCAGGAGTACGGAGCACTTTCAGGACCAGGACTTGTGCACCCTGGGTGGCCCCCCACACCTCTCTTGTGCTGGCTAGCGTTATCTAAATACAATGTTGATATCGTTAACATCAATAGAATTTATGCAGGGGAAGCTTGGCATTTATAGGAAGGTAAGCCTATTGGGCTTTTTATGAACAGTACTTGCCTCACAAAGGGGTCCCTTTGTGTGACCATCTGGTGTTCTTCCCCTCTTTTGATCTTTGCTAAGGGAAGAGTAGAGGGATGTGCAAGTTGCACTGTAGGAACACAAATAGGATACCAGGAACTTTTCAATATTCCAACTTTCATTGGAATAGAACGGTATATAGTGCAACCATAGTCGGACGCCTCTGAAATGGATTGACTTGGTTGGGTACCAGGTGAACATCCTTAATTTATGTACAGAGCATTTTAAGCGATTTTACTTTGGGTTGGGTTTACTGCAGGGGGGACTACTTCACTCTCACCCCAGCCAGTATAAGCACAGGGATACCCCCTTTTCTGAGTTGTACCTGGCTTTAAGTCTAGCCTGTTTCGATATCCGTAGGTGGGAAAGTCAACCCTGGACTCCCAATTTGAGGTATGGCCCACATTGGCCACCTCGCAGGATCAAGTTTACTGGGGCTATATGTGAGCGGGGGTTCCTGGTACGCCCTACTCCTCCGCAACTCAGGGGCGTCATACGCCTGCTGCAAAGATGTTTATACTTATATGCCACTAGACCCCTTTTATGCTGGATCCTCCCGATTTTCAAAGCAATACCGTATCGAAAGCAAACACAATGTAAGAGGTAGCAAACAGTGTGTTACAGGAGAAAAGTGACGTGTGCATGTTACAAATGAGTGCCAAACACAGGTGAAAGGGTAATACTGCAGTAAGTGGCAGACTCTCAAACCACTAAGGGCACAAAGGGATGACACTTCCATAGTCAAAGTGTATAGAATGGCCTATAATCAGGTCTTCCTTCAGATAATAGAGAGGGCATGAATTACATTTGGAAGTGTCTTTGAAGGAGGAGAACTTTGAGGTCAGTTTTGAAGGTCTGGGATGAGGAAGTGTTTCTGGGAAGAATAGTAAGGGTGTCGAGTTAAGAAGTGATTCATATTTGACTTAGTTTCAAGACTCTACACTACTGTATCAGGCGCGGGAGGTACGCTAGTATTTGCCCCACCCAGCTCCTTACGAGAATGTAATGTGGACAAACTAGTACTCGTAACTGACAAACAGGCTTGACCTTGGTAGCGTGGGGGCATCAATGGCCCCTTTCTCATTGCAGAGAATCCATATTGCTATATGGAGGGGGGTAGGGATTATAATGGATGCTTTATGTCTCAAATGCAGGAACCGTGCTGGAGAACCGCACTACTCACATGGGGGGCCACCTGAACTATCAACAGGTATTAGGGTCATAGCACACTGGGGGCAGTGAGCTAGGGTCTGGGACACACAGGTTCTCCCCAGGTGTCATTACTGTCCCTGTTGTGGGGCGCGCCGGTTACACCCCATGGAAGTAATACATTGGTAGTTAAATGGGGAGTCTGAGCATAGCAGGGAGCTCCTGCGCAATCATTGGATGTTTTCTCTTGTAAAACAACTGATGAGTCTGGGCAAGTTGTTGACTTACTGGACAAGATTTGGGGTGTTCTCTCGGTAAGCAGTGGCAGAGTGTGGGCAAATCATGCATCCCCTGTGATAAATTGAAATGCATTATCTTTTAAACAACTGGTGTATCTGGGCATTTCATGCACCCCATGTGCAATAAGGGAATGCGTTCTTTGGTACAGCAACTGGTGCGCAAACAAGGGGCTCTGATCCTGGCAATCAAGCGAGCAATAGGCCTATCTGTCAATGCTGGTGAGGGGCGGTTTTCATGGATTTGTTCTCTTTTCCAGAAACACACGGGTTTCGGTCTATAATGGTCAACCCACGCCCAGCAGGCTGGCCTGACAGGGCTCGGAGCAGGTACAGGGGAAGAACACACTGGGGCCAGTGTGTGGGGTTCTGGATCAGCAAGTCCAGGATTGGAGTGTAACCTGTTTTCTAATTTCAGGACAATCGGCTGAAGTACACAGGCACCACTCTGAGAAGGTCGGGTGGGACCGGAAGCAGGAATGGCCAGAGGTGCTCCGGGCTCGGAGCCTGAATGCTGTTCCTGGTTAAGTGCCCTTGGGGGGCAAGGTGACAACCCGGTTCTGACTTCTTGTAGGGGAGAGTAGAAGCAGTGTTAAGTGTAGCAGTTGTGCTATTACCATGACCTCCTTACACATCAGGCCCAGTTGTGCTCAATTACCGTAGGCAAATACTGGCCTCAGCGCTTAGGTCACAGGAGGGGTAACCACAAGGGTAGATGGGCAGAAGACTGGTATGGTATCTTTAGGAGGGTGCCCAAGGGTCTTTTCCAGAAGTTATTTGAAGGTCAGTACTTGTGACACACTATAGGGTTTGCACACATCAGGGTAGAGGGGACGTATGCTCCGTGGGGTGGAGCTCCTTAGAGTAAGGCGTGTGCAGCATGGACCTGGGGTAGCCAGCTCAGGCTTGCTCCTGGGTTTGTAAAGTTTATGTGATGGGCCAAGGGTGCTGCACCATGTGATATAGTATAGCACAGAGTTTCCCATTTATGTATAGGACCATCATTAGCAACAGCAGCTGCTTATGGATAGCAATATAACCTCTTTTAGTTCGCCCAGGGTTGAGGCGGGCAAGGTCAGCAGCTTGGCCGCCGTAAACAGCGTAGAGAAAAATCATATCCGGGACAGAGCAATGTGCACTTGGCAGTCAAGCAAACTATGTTTCAACAGAACCCTGATACACTGTCGGGAATAAATGCAAGGTTATGGGCTACACATAGATAGGCCTTGCTTTGTGCAGGGGGCGCGAGTGAGCCATTCCCAGGAGGGTGCGATTGGCATTGACAGTGCTGAAATGGAGGGGATGGAGCACTAATAGGGACATCTCCAAAGCAGAGTTTGCAGTGATAGTTGAGAGGTTCAGGGACATTACTGATACAGTTCACAGTCCTGTGGAGAGGCAGAACTGATAGGGTATTTTGGTTGCTGGACAGCACAGCTGTCCAGAGGAGGAAAGGACATGTCCTTGCTTGAGCTGAGGGAGGCCTCTGAATGAACAGGCTGTAGGTAAGTAGGTCTATGGCGGTGGGGTGTCCTGGGGAAACGGCGGCCACACCTAGTACTGTGGAGGAATTACAAGACGATCCAAAGGCTGTAAGGTACAGTAAGTGTACCCTCTACAGGAGCACAGTAAGGGTGCGAAAGCCAAAAATCCACAGGGAGGTCCTCACTTTGGACCCTGAAGGAGCAACGGGATTTTGAGGTTCATGAGATTCACCTGCCCAAAGTAGGAATAGCCCTATTTCTGCTAGAATAAGGCCAAGCATTGGCAGCAGCAGGCTGGAAGTGAAGGGTCAGGGGCTGGGAACTCCCGACATGCACTGGAATAGCTCGAAGCGGAACATTCTTCAGAAACTGGGTAAGGGGGACTCACCACCCGATGTATTGGTAATACACCTAGGAGGTGATGAGTTGGTTTCACCTGGGGCGCAGGGGCCTGCTGCACATGATGAGGAGCACTTTGGGCGAATTGAGCAACTTGCTGGGGACCTGTGAGATATGGTGTTCCGAAATTACCCCGAGGCTATTTTGGCGGGGCGCATGGTCAGGGGAGGCAATGGAGGCCTCGTGCAGGCGGGTGAACAGAGCAATGCACAAATTCACTGAGAAAAGAGGATTTGGTTTGGTCAGGCACTGGTTGCTACATGCGAAATGCCCAGGGTGCTTTGAAAAGGACGGCATACACCTATCTAAAGTTTGGATGGACCTCTTTCTGCTAGATTTAGCGGAGGCACTGGTAGCGGCAGGTGGTAAGCGAAAGAGCAATATAAGGTGGGGGGGCTCTGGGGCGGCGGGGGCCACACCCAGAGCCATGGCGGAGTTACAAGCGATCCAACGCTGAAAGGTACAGAAGGGTACCCTCAACAGGAGCACAGTCAGGGTGCGAGAGCCAATTATCCCCAGCGAGATCCCCGGTGGGATCCTGGAGGAGTGACGGTGCCCCGTTAGTCCTTCGGGCGGTTGTGGACCTGAGCAACCAGGGATTGCCTGCAACGCTCCGCCCCCAGAGGGGGAGGGGCGTGAGTAAGGGGTGGACTGGAGGTCTGTCGGGGGGAGGGGCTTAGACCTTCCCCAAAAACTGACAACGCCCCTTGGTTAACACTACAGGGGGTTTATGGCTCATCAGGTGGGCAGGTCGCGAGGGGCGGCCTGACCCTGGATCGCCCGTAAGATAACCCAACATGTTGGCATAATGTTTATGCAAATAAAGCTGCAACAACTTTCTCCAACAAAACATCGTGTGGTGTCTGTTATTATGGGAAATTGTTGTGAGCGGTTTGGGGTATGGGCCGATGTTGGCACCCTTAGTGCCACAGGATGGCACAGACCCCCAAGGAGCGGTCTAGTAATTGGGACCCGGAGGGTCTCCAATGATGTCACTTCCGGCGGGGTAGGGGCAGAGCCGAAAGTATATGGCCTGGGGTCGCGGGCCTGGCACCCTCTTTGACCCCTGATCGGCCACGTGGACGGACCCTCTCCCCCTTGACCCGGACGAGCGGTGCTACCCGGACGCTGTTTTCTCTCCCTACCGCTAACCCGGCCGTCGGGCAGCAGGGGGGGGGTAGTTATCTAATACTATTTTGCTTTGTGTTGCAGGCGGAGTTACAGGGCGATCCAACGCTGGAAGGTACAGAGGGGTACCCTCTACAGGAGCACAGTAAGGGTGCGAGAGCCAATTATCCCCAGAGAGATTCTCTGTGGGATCCTGGAGGAGTGACGGCGCCCATTAGTCCTTCGGGTGGTTGTGGACCTGAGCAACCAGGGGTTGCCTGCAACGCTCCACCCCCATAGGGGGAGGGGCATAAGTAAGGGGTGAACTGGAGGTCCCCCGGGGGAGGGGGTTAGCCCTTCCCCAAAAACTGACAACGCCCCGCGGTTAACACCACAGGGGGTTTATGGCTCATCAGGTGGGCAGGTCGCGAGGGGCGGCCTGACCCTGGATCGCCCGTAAGATAACCCAACATGTTGGCATAATGTTTATGCAAATAAAGCTGCAACAACTTTCTCCAACACAACATTGTGTGGTGTCTGTTATTATGGAAAATTGTTGTGAGCGGTTTGGGGTATGGTTAGATGTTGGCACTATGTTCTACAGACCTCTGTCCTACTGACTTCTATCGACCTCTATCATACAGACAAGACCTCTGTCCTGTATATCAGGCCAGCAGGAAGTCCTCAGTGTGCATACATGCCAACATTTTAGAGCAAGCAAGGGGGAAATTAATAAAATGGGAGAATTCATTTTCCCCTTCGACTTAGACTGAAGAAGAGGCAATCCATCTGTGTGAATCGGTCTATTGATTTGTACGGAGTCATACAATTAGCATTTCATTTGTGGCAATTTAATAACATGGTGCAAAAAAACAAAGTTCTAAACTCTTTGGGGCAGATTTACAAGCCCCTTGCACTGCCAGTACGTCACTTTTTGTGACGCACTGGCAGCGCATTTCTCTGCCTCATATTTACAAGGGCAGGAAAAGGCACCCTGCATGGCGTTTTTTGTCCTTGTAAATACGGCCCCCTTGCACGCAGCACTTTGCGTGAAAGGGGTGTTCCATGGATGTTGCTGTGGGTGTTCCCACACAACACCCATGGAAACAGACATATTTCCAGATTTACGAGGAATCGTAAACCTGGAAATGTGTCAGTATCTACGCCACCGTAGGGGTGGCGTAGCGAGGCGCAACGAGGAGAAATGTATTAATTTCTTCTCCTTTTTTCCTCTTTCAATGCGTGCTGCATTCTACAGCATGCTTTGAAAAAGGAAAATGCCTGTAGTGATTGTTTTTGTGCAGGAAGAGACCAAAAGCACGCACTCCCCATGGTAGCTCCGCTGAGCTTCCTATTGCGTTTCCAATGTGTTCCTCATTCATCGGAAATTAGTGTTTCTGCCCAAATCAGAATTACAAGTACATTTGTGTGTCTCCATGGATACGTTTGTGAGGTCTGACTTCAATAAAAAGCAACCCGGAAATCTGAAATTCACAAATGGCATCCCTAGGGGTTTACTTGGAGTAATGTGGTGAATTTCCATCAGGAATTGCAGAGCTAAATGTGGTGTCACTGCTAAGAGGAGAATGAGTAACAACTCATTGTCAAACTCAGGTGCAAAGCAAGGACGAGCCTCAACCCTTAATCCTCCTCAGTGTCCCTCTGAAAAGGCCATAACCAATGAACGTCCCACATGCCTTACTTCCCTCTACTAAGCATTCAGGCTAAGGTCCCGCACTTGTCCAATGGGACCAATGAGCTCTCTCGCTATCCAGTGACTTACCACCCGTGTCCCACGAGTATTTCTCTTCACAAGCACTATCCACAAGCGCTGTCTCCACTGAGAGACCCAGAGGAAGATCTTCCGCCCAGTGGACAATTGAAAGCTTTGTACGAGGTTGGCGAAGGTAGGACCTTAATAATAATAATAATAAAAGAATGTATGACGATACAACGCGATCATTTAGATCAACGAACATTACATTGCTGTTATTACAACGCAAGTCGTTACAACGACTTGCGCTGGAGGGCGCTGGACTTAGGAATAGTATGATTTACTATTCCAACTCCAGCCTACGTAACAGTAGGGAAGGTGTTGGAATAGTAAATCACACTATTCCTTAGTCTAGAGCGCCATCCAGCGCAAGTCGTTGTAATGACAATGAAGTAAATGTATTGCTGTGTTTTGACCGCGTTGTAAAGGTCGTTTTTCATAATAATAATATTTATTGACAGTTAAAACCATTCATTACAAAATCCCAGCTGAACATAGGTGTCCATTCCTTTTCAATATTGCAAATAAAAAGTTCTATTAAAATGTCCCATATGGGGTAAAGTGCAATTCAGTCTTGGTGGTATATGTCATCAATAGGGCTTCTATTCATTACCCTCTGTTCTGCAATATTTAATCCATATTGAGACAATCATCACAAACTTTGTAAATCTCCTTATGCGCAAGCGGTCATTGCAGCCAAAACAAAAAGAAATTACATTGGAACAAGCACTCATATTTACTACATATAACTAAGGTAGCAAAAGCTGTTTTCTTTCTGTGTCAAAGGCCGGACAGACAGACGCATGAGCTGCCGACTCTTCATAGCACACATGCCAATATTTTACTGCAGGCAAGTGGGAAATTTATAAAAATATAGTCAGGAGAATATATTTTCCCAGTTGACTTAGACTGAAGCAGAGGCAATCTATCGGTCTATTGATATGTATGGTGTCGGACAATCAGCATTTCATTTTTGGCAGTTTAATAACGTAGTGTTAATAAAACCTGAGTTCTAAACTCTTTCACTTTGTATGCACTTTGTAAAAGTGCCACGCATTAAATGCGAAGGCCTGTCACCCCTATAATGTCTTCCTTCAAGAATTGGGGAGAGGGTGTGGCCTAACAGCTAGGGTGGTCGATCTCAAATCTGAGGAACCGGGTTTGAGTCTCAGCATTGACACTCAACATCCTGTGGGTCTGGGCATATCATTTAATCTTCCCTTGCCTAACAAAAATGATTGTGTCCTTGTGTAACGCAACTGGTGCTCATATAAAGCGCTCTGAAACCCAATTCCTTCGGGCCAAGTTTGCACTATATAAAACTTTGGGAAATTGGAAAAAAAATAAGGGCAGAGGGTTCTGACTCAGGATATATATTTCTGAGCTCAAGCTGCCTTGTGTCCAGTAGATCTTGATCCGAATAGGGTTTCTGTCTGCAGGAATTGGGAGTCGGGAGAATAGCCTTGAAACCGGTGGCGTCCACCTGAATCGCCAGCGTTGGCATGTATGGAAGTGAGATGCAGGGACATCTTATGTTCTTCTTTACTTCCAGACAACTCTGCTGGGCAGGGCCAGCCTTAAATCGGATTGACCAGGACAGCGCCTTGGACAGAAAGAACATTTGGTGTTTGTTGTGGGGGCTAGGGGTCGTTGCGGTGTGACAGCAGGAGGTGTGAGGAAGATGGGAGGAGGGCAGGGGTTGGATGGTGTTTTCATTGGGGTTGATTACAAAGTGTTTAAGGGGGCCCGATTGAGACCAAGTGGGATGGGCGAGCTGCTGTTTGCATAAAATTAAACCAGGCAGCTCCCTGCTGAGCCCGGCAGAATACTGGTGCTTCCGGCCTGGGCCTGGCTCGCCCATACCTAAAGCCGGCCCTGCTGCTTAGAGTGGGTCGAGCAGGACACTTTAAATAGGCCAAACTCGTCAGTGATTGGTGATGAGCCTTGAGTAACAGAACTAACATTTCCAGGCTTTCCTTCCCATGCTGTGCAGACATATTACCCAGTTCCTGCTCTAGTGGCATTTTCTAGGCAAGAAAAACTAGCCCCTAGCTTACCTGGAGCCAGTGGCTGCAGGTGGGGCCCACCATGACTCATTTTTGGGGACCAGCACTTATTTTTCCTCAACAAACTTTAATCCAGTGCAAGAGGGAGAAAAGCACACCAAAAAGAAAGGAGGATGAAGAGAAAGACAGAAAAACTGTGACAAAAGGCAATAACAGGGATGAACAAACCTGCAAGAGGGAGATGTAGAGACAGGGAGCACCTGATGGGAAATTAAAGAGGCATGAGGTGGAATAAAGACTAAGGGCCAGATGTATCAAGGCTTTTGCGACTCGCAAACGGCCGATTTGCATTTTTTCATATGTATGAAAAAATCGCAATTTAAGGAATCACAATTATTTGCGATTACTTATTTTGCCATAGCATTTAAGCAATCGCAAATTTTGCGATTCCTTAAATGATATGTATGACACATTTTGAAATTGCGATTTTAAGTTAAGAAATCGCAAATTACCACCAACTTGTACTTGGTGGTAATTTGCGATTTCTTTTAAAAATGTCCTATTTGGCATTTGTGAGGGTGGCATGTGACACACATACATGCCCATAGGGCATGCATGTGTGCCACATGCACACATATGTACATTTCAGGGGTGCAGCAGGGTGTCTTTGAGACACCCCTGCACCCTTGAAATAATTCTCAAATTGCGATTAGCAAATTGCGAATTCGCAATTTGAGAATTATTGCACTATCATTCCTATGGGCCTCCTGGCCCATAGGAATGCATTGGAAATTATTCTTTATTTGCGAATTCGCAAAATGCGAATTCGCAAATAAAGAATAATAAGGAATCGCTAAAATATAGCGATTTTGTACATACATTCCGTTTTGCGAATTCTAAATAGTGATTCGCAAAAAATCGCTATTTAGGTTTCACAAAACGGAATCTTGATACATCTGGCCCTAAGAGCCTTGGTATGATGAACCCTGAGCTTCGATAGCAGGTTTCTGATCAAACCGTTGCGCCCCACACTTATTGTTTTACAAATTAAGCACTGCCAGAGTCCCTTTCACCAAAGAAAGTGTAACAACATATTTTCCCTTACCCAGATCGTCACACTGCATGCTTAGTGCCCCAGTTATTCCTACCTAACATCATAGGGGGCATCCGCCTCCCAGCCACCATCAGCTCCCACTCCGGCATGGTGTTTGGCTTCAATGGCCTCACATTCAAAAGAAAAGAGTGAGACAAGGACTTTAAAGGCTTAAGGGTTTAATTTCCCAGCCTGATGTGTGATTTCCATCTAAATTAGCTTCTGCTGGCTCTCCCATTAAAGAAATGAGAATAGGTCTTAACCAATGAAGGCCAGAAATGAATTTGAATGTATTCAGTCTATTTTAAATATATCAAAAATAGAATGGACCACAGGGGGGGACATGTTCATCGAGAGGGGCATATCAGTCCTACCTGCTACAAGCCCGCGCAGCACCAGTCGCTCCAGGGGCCCCAACGCTGTTGGTCTCCCTTGCCGCTGCCAGCAGCACCGCACGACCGCAGAGGGGGGAGACTACAGCTCTCAGGCTTCCCAGCGGCTGCCCCGCCCACTGCCATTGAATTCCGCGCCCGGAGGCGCTTAAAGACCGGAGGCTCCCTCCGCGTCGCGGAACATGCGCGGGTGACGCCGGGCAAAGGGCGGGCCGTCTGTGGCCGTCCGGGGCTGCCCGAGGCTGGGCTGGGCCACTCTTTTTGATTCTTGGGACTAGGAAGTTTGTTTGCCGACTGATAAGCGTCCAGCAGGTGACCCGAGCCACGGAGACAAGGAGAAGAAGGGACTAAGATCCGAACACTAGACTCCTGAGGACTAACCGTAAGCCACCATTGGAGAGATTGTAAAAGACATTTGTCCTATGGTTGGGGCCGGGACCACTGTTATAAGGGAGTCAGTGGGGGGTTAACTGATTGTGAATTATTTCCTGGAAGACATCTAGTATGGCAACTAAAGTAAAAACTCGTGCTGCTAAGGTCAAATCAAATCTCCCTCTGTCACCGAAGATTGTAGTTCAGGAACCTAAATCTCAGCCCCCTCCAAGCATACAACCCACTGCAACTGACCGTATGTTTAGGAAAGCATTAGCGGTAGTGTCGGATGAGATAGAGCCCACGGAAAGAAGGCTCGTTTTAACTCTGGCGACTGCTCCTCCCTCCCTGTCTCAGGAAAACAGCACAGAGAACTGGGTGATTTCCTCATGCTCGAGCCCTGTGCTTTCCACACAAGACATCCCATGCGCGCAGCCGCCATGTGGTAAAACCCAAATCATAGCCCTGCCAAACAAGAAAGCCCTAACTAGGAAGAGAAGAAGCATACCCAAGAAGACCCTAGGTAATAAGAAAAATCAACTAAGACCAGGTACTAATCGTGTAGCTCAGCGGGCAACTGTAGCTCCAGATCCCCAAGCGACATGCCAGCCAGTACCCCCAAGTTGGATGACCCTGGTGGTTCAAGAGCTACAATCGTCTCTAGAAACTTTTGTAGCATGTCAGATTAAACCACTAGTTAGCAGGCTGGATAAAATTATAAATGAATTACACAAGAAGGGAAAGGCACTGGGTACGCCTGCAACCATTGATCCTATGGGAAATAGCTTAAACGTAGATACTAACGAGATGACTCAGGCAGACACAACCCAGATTGGCAAAATTAGAACCCCGGTGAAAGTAAGGCATGACCATTTACCTTCAGACACAGTAGTGCAACCTAATGCTGGCCCCGTTTCAGGGGGAGTGGTAGCTAATGCAGGCTGAGGGTCCAGTACATCCACTTTACAATCACTAAACAAGAAGCCAACGAATACCAACCCACCTGAGTCACAACAGTTAACCGGCAACAGCAAACCATTATTACCCCCCTTCTACCAAACATTACCGGCAACAGCAAACCATTATTACCCCCCCTTCTACCAAACATTAATCTCCCTCCCGAGGCATGTCCCTATGTAGTGGTACTGGGAGGTGTGCCTGAGCTGAAGCCAGACCAGAAAGAATCGTACTCTGAGCTTAAAAATAAGACAATGGCCTGGCTGAATAAGTACAGACCATTGGCCGGAAATAACTGTGGAGAAATTTTGTTTGTTAGATGGGTGAACTGGATTGGAAGATCAAAGACAAATCTAGAGGGGAATTGTGTAATTGTCAACTTTAGGGCCATGAGTGCAGTTGAGAACATATTAGCACATGGGTGGCCACATTTAGAAAGTACTATAAGACCACTGCCATTAGGTTTCTTTTATCCCATGCAACGTGCTGCACATGATCTTAGGCTACTACAGGGGAGATTTGGGATGGGACCAACTACATACAGGGATCGAAGCTGGTGCACAAACACATTTGTGGCTAACTTTCAAGAAGAATCCTCCTGGGCAAACAGATTTCGACCCCTCATGTCCCTAGAGGATAACGATTGACCACGAACATTAATGCAGCAAGTAGTGGTGACAACCGGGGGTGAGGCCACCTAAACAAGTTGCCCTAGCGAGGGACAGGCAGAGAGGGGGTAATAAAACATATACATATCTCACAACCTCAAGCACGTCCCGCACCACCTACACTAGTATACCGGGAATCTATCTCTGGAGGCTGAAATTCAATGTAGTCCTCCAGCACTAGAGAAAAAGGGAGCAGTGATGAGGCATTCTGAACAGGCAACCCCAATACAGTGCCCAGGGCTACAGGGTGGTCCCTTAAGGACTGAAGCTGGGAGGAGGGCGCTATGCCAGGGTGGTGGCAACCCAATTGAGAATAAGGATGCGAAGGGTGAGATAAAGTTCATTTCATAAAACATTACGGGGCTGAAGGGGAAAATTGACAATAATGATTGGAGACAGTATATCGGAGGGTTCCAAATCATTTGTCTACAAGAAACCTGGGTGGACAATAAGTTACTCCAGATAGCAGGTTACAAATGTTTTTGTGTACCAGCCCAAAAAACCAGCTCAGGAAGAGCAAGGGGTGGGCTGGCAATATATGTTGAATTAAATATGGAAGGAGTATGGACTAGCGTACCATGGTCCTCACACAACATCCAAGCGATACGCTTCAGCAGCCCTGGACGTAGGTGGACTCTGTATAATCTGTATAATGCGGGGCTTCTGGAGGTATTAATCCTACAATCAAGGAGCTAGAATTTAGACTTTCCCAGGAATTATCCCATGGAAAAGGGACAACAGAAACTGCTATACTATTAATGGGCGATTTTAATTGCCATCTGTGTCGAACCCTGTTTCCCCTCAATGCAGATTGGTCTCGGTGTCCCATTGAGAATGGCCCCCACTTTGATCATTCAGTAGAGGGTACAACTCTGAGTAATCTCTTGAGGAGTCATGATCTGGTACACACAATTGATCTGGCCCCTCTGGAGCCTGATGGGACACTTACTCCGACTTTTAAGGGCAGAGGATGCCACTCGTATATGGATTACATGTTAGTCTCCAGACAGGTCAAAAACTGGATTAGCAAAGTGGGGATTTGTTGGAATGCTTTTAGTGATCATAACCCCTTAATCCTAGATCTAGTAAAGCATTGTCGATCCGTGACGCGTCCCCAGGTGGACTGCGTGATAAGGGCAACTGACCAGGGAAGGCGGATCAGATGGTCCAAAATAGATGGTGTAGCTTTTTATAAAGAACTGATGGTAAAAGGGAAAGTGCAGATAGACGAGTGTCTAGACCCCAAGATCGAGGGAATCACCCTGGTTGCGGCATTCAGCTCAATGTCCAAAATAATTGATGGTCTTCTAAAAACCAAAAACAACCCGCAACCTAGATGGTTTGACACCAAGTGTTCACGTGCCCTGAGAGACTTAAAATCTAGTCTAAAAACCAACCCTAGAGACAAGTTGAGAGTAGCCCACTGTAGATGGACCTATAAACAGGTCCTGAAACAAAGGAAGATTGCTCTTCAAAATGAAGCATGGGCAGACCTAAGAGAGGCGGGTGAAAGAAAGGACATGAGTCAATTCTGGAGGATAGTTAATAACCCATGCTTCTAGGAGAATCATACATCAGAGACGGGATTAAATATCCTACCGGAACAGTGGGTATCTCACTTCCAGGCTCTGTATAATTACAACCAGGAGTCTGTTCAGGACAGAGGGTGAAAAGAATCTGAAGGGTCTATTATTCAGTTTTCCCTAGAGGAAGTCACACAAGGGATAGAGGGCTTATCACGAAATAAAGCCCCAGGCCCTGATGGCACACCACCAGACTTATTTTTGAGCAATGTAGACCTCTGGGCTCCTATTCTTACCAGAGTGTTAAATGCTGCTATTCAATCAGGTCTACCACGCTCTTGGTCAACAGCAGTCATTATACCCATTTTTAAAAAGGGCAACAGGGACAACCCACAATGCTTCAGACCTATATCTCTGATAGACGTATCAGCCAAAATCCTGGGCAGGGTAATTCTGCAGCAGTTGATGGATTGGACTGAAGACAATCAAGTCATTACAGACATCCAATATGGGTTTAGAACAGGAAGATCTACTAGTGACCAATGTCTGAACCTATATATGCTGTCCGCAAAGTACACTAAAGCCAGCAAATAAGCCATGTATCTGGGGTTCATGGATTTAGCAGCCGCCTTTGACAATGTCAATAGGAACAAGTTATGGTGTCTGATGAGGGATATGGGCATTGATTTGGGCCTAATTAAAATTCTCAGGGAGTTACATCGGGATACTACAGCAAAAGTCCGCTACAATCTGGAGGGAGGGAACACAAAATCATTTCCTTGCACTAGTGGGGTGAGGCATGGGTGTATTCTTGCCCCTTTCCTGTTCTTGCTTTATATCAACAACCTAGAACAGGCTCTGCTAAAGCTTAAGACTGACTGCCCGAGGATAGGAGTGCGCCAAATCCCGTTGCTATTATACGCAGATGATGCGGTTCTCCTTGCCCGAACCCCAAGGGGCCTGCAAAGCCTGATAGATGGGTTTGTAAAAGTTATGGATTCCCTGGATCTGTCAGTGAATTTGAATAAGTTCTTTGTAATGCTGGCAGGAGCTAAACCTTGTAAGAGATTTACCTATAAAATAGGGAATAACCGACTGGAGATAATTCCCTTTTTTTCTTACCTGGGGCTTCTCTTCGATGGGGCACTCACGTTTAAATCCCTAGTGGAGGATCGATGTACAAAATTGATCTTCACCAATTGGGCCATATCAAACTATGGGCGGAAGTTGGGCCGGTGGTCCCCAGAACAGGTTATGAACCTTTATGGTTCGATTGGCTGGGCCAAAGCAACGTATGGCTCAGAAGTCTGGGGTTATGTCAATGTAGAGCAACTGCAACTTGTGGAAAACAAATTTATGCGTAGGATCCTTAGGGTCCCCCAGAGTTCCCCAGCTGTAATTGCTCATAAGGAATTAGGGAGATCTTATCTAGAAGATGAACTCAAGATAAGACCTATCACGGCCTGGTTAAAAATATGGGCTAACCCTGAGGCAGATTTCTCAAGACAAATATTGAGGGACTGCCTGACCAGGGATAAAGGATTAAAAATTCCTTGGCTAAACTATGTCAAGTCCACCCTGGAGGATATTGATCAGAGGGATCTGTTTACTAATCCTAGTTCCATTGTATCGTCAGATGAATGGAAAATTAAAATTTTGCTGGCTGCTCATCTTGCCGAAGCAAGGATTAAACAGGAGTTGTTAACTCCATGGCTGCTAAGGCAATTCCCCCCCTGTGCTGACTTTTCATTTACTCCATGTTTCATGACGAGCTCAGCTCGTCATGAGTGTATGAGAGGTGACTCCATGACGAGCTGAGCTCGTCATGAGCGTCGAAGGAGTTAAAGAATACTGTACTCACCTATAGCTCAATTAAGAACACAGAGGGTATGGAGCCTTACCTGTATGTGATGTATAATGCCCAGGATAGGTTCTTAATGACTCATTTTAGGCTCAATCTTTTACCTCATATACTGGCAGAGCCGCCAGGTTGTACGCACACGATTGAGCAGAAGGGTGCCTGCGGCTGCGACAATTTGTCTCCGCAGGACATCCTTCACTTTGTACTTTTGTGTCCTCTTTTTAAGTATCCTAGATGCAGGTTCCTGGTGGAGATTTAAAAAAAAGAGAAGTTCTGCCACGCTAAATTGGCTTTATAGTTCTTGCAAAGAGCCCATGACCCTTGGACATTGTGCTGTATTATGAGTTTTATTAAGACTGCTGTAAAGTTAAGAGGTACCAGAGGGGTTGGTGCTTGAAGGGCCCAGTGCAGTGAACTTTGATAATTGTTTTTTATATTGAATTAATGAATTGGAAAGTCATTTTAACGTAATTCTCTCTTTTTAAAACTGTTGATATGTGTACTTTTTTGATGTTTTTTAAACTATTGAATAAAGAATTACTGACTGACTGACTGAATGGACCACAATATAAACCTCAAACTCTTAACTAAGCAGTGAACGCCATTACACATCAAACTTGGATTACAAAGTAATTGTCTATCCGGATGTAGAAAATATGCACTCTCTAAAACCTCATGCTACATTTTAAGATGCTGGTATGAATCCCGACCTGTATATGCAAAGTAACAACCTAGGCAATCAAAATTTACACAAACTTATATGATATGAGTCATATAATCTTGCCACTCATCTATTATAGATAATGAATTTACTGTTTACTGTTTAATTAATTTTTAACTTGTTAATACCTTTGTGATTTTTTTAACTGTGTGTTATGCGAATGAAATGTTTACTGTTTTAATTATGAAAAAATAAAAAATGATGTCTTTTAGTCAGTTGTAGCTATTTGTTTATTATTCTTTATCAAATAAGTTTGTGTAAATTTTGATTGCCTAGGTTGTTACTTTGCATATACATTGTTTTCCCTGACCTAGAAATTATACGATTCATACTTTCAGGGGGTCCTTGCTAAATATACACGAATGAATCCCGACCTGCACACTTGGATTAGATTTTGCTGACCTGAAATGGACCACAATAAAGAAGCTCCCTTGTCCCTTTAATAGGGAAGGTGGGTAGGGGGGCTTTACATGTATTTTTCACATTTGGATCCATGAACTTTCCTCAACCTGGCTTCCTGGCACAGACAATTCCTGTACTGGTGGTGCAGATATCCAGCCCCTTAGTTTGTGGAGTCCCGCGGGGCTCAGCCTTGAGCCCTACTCTCTTTAATGTCTATCTGGCTCCTCTAGCTCCAATCATTGAACAACTAGGGGTGAAGGTCATCTCATATGCTGATTACACTTAGCTGGTGTTCTCTTTTTGGGGAGCACTCAGAGGCGGCATTCATAAAATTTAAGAGGTGTCTGCTGAAAGAGGCGACTTGGATGACTGATAGCTGCATGATGTTAAATGCAGATAAAACAGAGGTCCTTTTTTTAATCAATCCTCTCCTCCCAAGCCCGACCTTTGGTGGATTTCAGAGCTAAATCTTCCACCTTCTCCGGCTACATGGGCTAGGAACCTTCGGTTTAGGTTTGACTCTGACCAAACTGGCAAATCTCAAATAAGCCAGGTCTCTTCCACATGTTTTTGGAAGTTAAAAGCCTTGAGAAGATTTTTACATTTTCTGACGTTGGAATGTAGAAAGTCAGTGGTCCATGCATTAGTCATTTCACAGCTGGACTATGCAAATAGTCTGTTCTTGGGTATGCCAGATTATTTAATCACGAAGCTGCAGACTATACAAAATGCTACATTAAGGCTAATTAGGAATGTGCCACTCCGCCGCCATATATCACCACATCTCAGAAGCCTGCATTGGCTGCCGGTCAAAAGACAAATTGAGTTTAAGGCGTTGACTGTGGCATACAGAGCAATCAGAGGCTCTGGCCCACAATACCTTAAGCAAAGACTTCAGAAATACCATCAAACGAGGGTCCTACGATCAAATCACCAGGAGTTACTGGTGACTCCACGTTTTAGGAAAGCTAGGACTGGTGGACGAGCTTTCTCTGTTAGAACAGCTTTGCTATGGAATTCCATGCCAGAACACCTTCGGAAGGCCAAGTCGGAACGTTTGTCAGGATATCATTGAAAACATGGTTATTTGACCTGTCTTAAGCCCACCTAATTCACCTGGTCATGCCGCTGCTGCTGCTGTCAGCGCAGGGACATCTCCGTAGGAGGTAGCCGTGTGCTCTCTAATCTGCATTAATAATAACAATAAAAATAGATATTTTTACCTTATTTAACCCTTCAAAGCCTACCGGCCACATGTGTGTAGTAGTGAACTCTCAAAAACTACAGAACAGATTTAAACAAACTAAGGAGAGGTGCTTCCTTTTGTGACGTTCTACTTTCATGCCAGGTATGGTGTAATTTAATTCAATGGTAATTTTGGAAGTGAAGAAGAAATATGCGTATAGAAGTTAATGTTGGAAAAGTCCCTTTTTTGATGCCCCGACCCCGGATAGATCTGCACAAAATACACCACACTGACCTATTATTGGGAACATCTGTGCAGATTCATGGAACGGTGCCAAAGTTATTAGCAAAACAAAAACTGATTTTCAGTGGACCCCTGACATAACCATAATTACAGAGATGCTATCGCTGACTCTGTTGTAGCTTTCTTTAAAGACATGGCTTTTCCCTAAGCTCGTAGATTAATCAGTGTGAGCCTTGGCATCCACTCACCTCAGCGCCAAGACGCTTCGGCATTCAGACAAATCAGTCATTCGGTTTACTGAACGGAGCCTCATTGGAGCCTCATTATGCGCAGGTGTATCCCAGTACGAAGACATATAGCCTCGTATGGTGAGGACCTACCTGGATGCTGTGCTGTTCATTAATTGTCTCTAAAATAGCAGCAATAACACTTACAATTTTTTTTAAACTTCATAGCATACAAACTCATCAGGCGAGTTTCTTATGATCTCAATCAAATCCGTATTTTTAAGAATACTATGTTTTGTACAGATTGGTTTAAAAAATCATGAACGCGACTCAACGGGACTACTATTTGTACAGACAAATAAAACATGTGCCATGACTTGCATTCCTCCATTACATAAGTCGCATTTGCCTGTTTTATTAAAGTTGCTGCCCCAATTTTTTGTTACATCTTTTAACGGGAGTATCCTCAGCCTTAACATCAGAATGCACCACCTGACCTTATGGTCCAGTGTGAAATTCAAATATTTTGGGCACTCTTTATACTCCACAGTAGCTAAACCCAACTTGTAGTGCGATAACTGATGACAGTAAAGTTTATCCATTTCGAAGCTCAACCTCGGGGTAGATTTGTTCAAAAAGAACTTTAGAAGTTCTGGGGACCAGCTCTGTAAAAGGCTCTCTGAGCATTGACGTGTTCCAGAGAATACCCTAAATTTTCCTTAAAAGTATATACTCTTGTGTCCGCCTTAAAAGTTTCCTGACGTAAAATTGCTATTAGTGTACCGTCTGGTGCATGTACTATATTATATGCCCATCTTACAAGATTTGCCATAGCTCTCGCGAATGCACTCACCACCCCTAATTCTAGTCGAAGTGCCTGAACCGGAGTGGCTTGGCTTGTAGTCGTAAGCATACGCCAGAATTTTCCCTCCCTGAGGTTTAAAAAACCCCAATGGCTTATTGGAATATACTCTAAGCCATATGTTAGGATTTGGTAATCTTTGTTCGATAAACTTCGAGGAGAGCTGAAAAAGTTCGCCTCCCAGTGGGGTAGTAAAACTTTTTTATAGCACTTGCATGGGATACTGTTTTTTGTTCAATCTGCTGGAAGTGCAAGGCAGTACCAGTGGACTGAGAGAAATAGATGTAAGAAGATGCTATATCTACTATTCTTCCTCCTAGTTTCCAGGTAAAAGGTATAGTTTTTTTCCTTCCCCTGAATGGCACTATTTTTGATTTTTTTTTTTTAAAAGTTGCTTTCAGTATAATTCAAAAGAGCCTCCATGTTACGCTGCAGTCCAATTGGGGTTAGATCGAATAAAACCACATAATCGGCATACATTAAAATGGGATTTTTTTGTGATGATAATTGCGGTGGAAAATTATTAACCTCTTGGAAACGATTTGGTAAATCACAAAGAAATAGTGAGAAAAGGATGGGGCAAGTAAACATTTTGTTTAAGGCCGTTTTGCGTGGATATCTCTTGGGTTAAGCCCTTAGCTCCTTCTATTTGTATGTGTACATTTGAAGATGCCTCCATTTACATCTCTTACCTATCTTCAAAACAACTCCTGTCTGACATAAATGGTTCTATCACTGCATATTTGAAAACCACAGTTGAGTAGAATTATGTAGTATTAAAAGGGATGATGAGTGGGTAGCATGTTTTGCCTTTAGAGTTTGTGAATGTTGGAACACTGGTGTTTGTTGCCAGTCACAAACTCCTCTCTGGTTGCATCACACCCTGGAAATGGTGGGAGTTTTACTCCAGAAACAGCACGGTGTAACTCTTTTTTATAGGGGTGGATGGAACTAGTTGAGTTTTACTCTGTGGTATTCCGCTGAGTTACCTAAAAAGTCTGCAAAGTTCCGCGGAGAACCGCGAGCAGCGGAGTTCAGTATGGCACGCTGCTCATGCCAGGAGCTTGTCCCGTACTGTAAAAAGAGCACACATGGCACCATGCGGCACGCCAGAGTGCACTGCTTCTTTCTGCCGCTTGAGTAGATTTTCTACCCTAGTGGCAACTTTCTCAACGTGAGTGGCAGCTTTCTCATTATGAGCGGTAGCAACCTGTCGCAACCGCCCACATTGTGAAATCTCACTGGGAGCCAGTCAAGTGCTCGATTTTCTCGCTCACCAACTTAATGTTGGCAAACTGCATATGAGTTTTTCTAAAATTAGCGTGGAGTGGTCAAAACTCTGCAAATTGCTCTGGAGGTGCAGAGTTTACCGCACACCCCTAATTCTTTTAAGATTGGAGGGAAAAGGAACAGCCCCACATTTTGTGGGAGTGCAGGGGATGGTTTATGCACATGGAAAAATGTATTCAACATAAAAACATGTACTCTACATGGTGAAAAAATGCACCTTAGTGCATCATCTGCACTTTACCAATGCAAAGTTCTACCCAGTGTTGTGTAGGATGTATGTCGTTACAACGCATACTTTTACTCCGCGTACCATTACAACGCGGTATTTACAACGCATACCGCTACAACGCATAGCGCTTTGGGGTGCTGGATAGTGGTAAGTATAATTTACTATTCTAACTCCAGTCCCCGTGGACCCTAGGGAAGGTGTTGGATAGTAAATTAAACTTACCTCTTATCCTAGAGCGCCCCCCAGCGCAATGCGTTGTAACGGTATGCGTTGTAATGCCTGCGTTGTAGTGGTAGTGCGGAGTAAAAAATGTGTTGTAACAGGTGAATACCGTTGTGTAGCTCCTCACTTTAGAAATAGCAGATGAGGAAGGCCCATCAACAGACTGTGCATTCATCTAGTTTGCCAGTGACTAGTGAGTTAATCCGTGCGATGGTGGTGCAGGAGATATGTGGATGGATTCTGCGTAGATTTAGGATTTGAAATTTTGCGCTATTTGTTGAAGTAATGAAAGATTCGATATGCACGAGGGAATCGAAGGGCGCTTCTAAGTTTGGTGGGAAGTCAGAGTCGAGGGAGTGGCAGACAGTGGTGGCTCCTCCACTATGGCAGAGGACCGTCGCCCCACTGCTTTCAAGCAGTGTGAGAAAGAAAAACATGAAATAATAACTTTGAATTATTATCATTTTATGCGGCGCACAGTCCCCTTCTCCATGCCCACCCCTCCACACACATATTTCCACACCATTCGTGGAGGAATTATTTAGCGTATTCTTTATTTGCCCCTGCTAGAACATTGGTCCTGTTTGCCATAGACGCTCCATCTAGGATTTTGCAACACCTGGGAGCACTGGGATATGCCAGGTAATCACTGGTACCTCAACGCCTTAAGTTATGGCAGCAGCTTAATATGCTGGATGAGATTTTTTTTGTCACTCACTAGCTAGACACCTACCGCTTTGTCACCGCAAAAAATTAAGAAAAACAAAAAACAACATTACAGTTGTTTTCTATTAGGTTTATAAGTTGGGAAGTTGATTGCATTCATAGCCCTAGCCTTTTATATGTTGGGAAGCCTATTGCATTCACAGCCCTATTCTCTTTTCAAAAAATTCTTACGGTTATCTCTCTGGCTCTCTGTTTTTGATCTTCATTCCTCACACACTTGGACTTGGATCTATCCATAACTGCGAAGTGTTTTCACTGCAAGTAAGGGATATAAGGTGGAACATACATGGTACGAGTTTGAGTCTGACCATATTAATGGATATTTATCCCCAATGTTGGGATAACAGGTAGCGCACCTGGTATGTGACACACTTACTAATCTATGTAGACTAAGGAAACCTGATGGAGGGCTGATAGACCCTAACCCAGATCTTTTCCAATATATATATTTTTGAAGGTTTTTAATATACATGGCTTCCTGATGCAGGGCCAAATGGGTGCTCCAGCTGTGTAAAAACCTGGGAATTAGAGAGCATACTGAGGCCTATAAGCTATTAAAATATGAGCCTCACCCACTATTTGTTGTTGCAACCTCTTGCTCGCGATGTGGTATATGCGTAGAGCTTTTATTGAGTCTCAGAGCTCAGGAAATAGTTAAGCGTACCCACCAATATGTGCATGCCGTTATTTTAACTGCACTCTTTCCCATGAATGAATTTATATAGGTTAGCTACCCAAATCCACTTCTTAAATTGTTTCTATTTGTTTTTAATACTTTTTATTGTAATGGTTTTTAATTTTTTTTTTAACCTATGCCTATAAATGCCCTGCTTCGAGTAGTATCCTTGACTTTTCTTATAGAGATGTTTATGTTTTCTGTCCCCGAAAGTATTTAAAATGTTTGCACTTTTTGCACCCCCGTAGCTTTGCTAAAATGTGACGCACTTACTAAACTATGTAGACTAAGGAAATATGTTGGAGGACTGATAGACCCTAAACCCAGATCTTTTCCAATATATATATTTTTGAAGGTTTTTAATATACATGACTTGCTGATGCAGGCTGTAAAGCCAAAACACTCTTTTTTATGGGGACACAAATCCAAGATGGAGATGAAAAACCAGCCCAAAACCATTTTCACAATTGACGAAACAACTGATCTTTTACTGTTAAAAAGTAATAATTGATATTTCATCAGAAAAAATAACACTGTCATTATATGAACAATGGAACACTATGTCCTCCATGCGAGATATAAATGTGAGTATACAACATATTTATGAATATGTCATTTTAACAATTAACCCTGGGCGTAGTTCGGGAAGTAGTGCTACGCGTAGCTACGTGAAGTGCGTTGTTCGCGATGATTGCACAGTGCCGGATGTTGTCCGCACTGTGCAATCATTAAAAACGGGATCTTGCACAGTGCGAGCTGTCATTTTCTGCCGCTCGAGTAGACTTTTACTCGAGCTGCAGCTTCCTCTACGCGGACTTGTAGTTTCTCATCGTGAGCGGTCGTGAGCATACGCGACCACTCACAATGAGAAACCTGACCTCCCCGCATTGAGAATCTTGCCGGGAGGTTTATTTTCCACCCTTGTGATCGCCAAATTGATGTTGCTGATTGGGAACGAGGAAAAAGTCTCGCCGGGATGTCATTTTGCTTGTTCGTGGTCACCAACTTGATGTTGAGGACCGCGAGCAAGCAAAAAATGACCACTGCGCTACGCGTGTTTGCACTGTGTTATGTGCTATTCACGTAGTGCGAAGTAGCGCAAACTTCGCAAACTACGCGAGCGTAGCGTAGTGCTTTGCCCAGGCTTAATAACAATACAATATTGAAATTTTGGATAGCTTATAAAATAGTGAAGGATGTATGAAGAAGAATGACTGAATGTAACAGTTGTTACGTCATATAGCAATAACAAGGTATTTTTAGGTAATTGCATGATATATAGATTGAAATGTTTGTATTTATGATCATTTTCTATTCCCTTTTGATATAATTAAAATATTCTATTTTCATTTGTGATCTGGGTTTTGGTATTTAAACTTTGGTGCCCCCATTCAGTGTTGTTGCCTAAGTATTTATTTATACAATTACCTGCCCACCCCTTCAGCCCCTGGCTGAGCGCCGCGTCACGGTACTCTGACTAATCACAATGCTGTATTGCAGCTTTGTGATTGGCTATGGGGAGGGAGCCTGGCTGCCTCCACCTGTTCCTGAAGTCAGAGGCAGGAGAGCAGGAGCAGAGACATGGGAGCCGGACGAAAGGTAAGTTATTTTTTTTATGCTCCCTCCCGCAATCCCCCCCCGAGTGACCCCCCGCACTCATCCCCAGCCCGTGAGCCTTCCTGGCCCCCACTGGAGGCAGCAGAAGAGGGAAAAGTTAGGACCACTGGGGCATATTTATAAGCCCCTTGCGCCACTGGAGCGTCACTTTTTTTGATGCTACGTTGGTTTCCCTTCTAAACACATGGCTAAAAGTAACATGAATACACCTGCTAAGAACGGGCAGCAGATCCTTTTCTTATTTAGTGCCAGTTAACTGGTAAAAACTCCCCATAGAGCTGCACACAATAAGGGACCTCTCCTTCTTTAAAAAAACGAAAGACTTGGCTCTTCCGACAATATGTGCTGTTATGTCTGTTTAGCACCAGGGCACTCTTCGGAGTTGCTGCACGCTGTATAAATCTATATAACATACCATATGACAGTCTCAGAGCTATGTTGGACATGCCTAAAGCACAACAATATATTTTCATTGCAGATTTGTTTAATGCTTATTACACAATGGTGTTTATTGTATGTGTTGTATTATTTAGATATGAAATGTAAATGTAAATGTATTTGAGCTTATATAGCGCACAGCTACCCACAAAGGGTTTCCCGGCGCTTGCTTAGGGAACCCGTCCTGGTATTCCCCTGTGAGATAACCCCGGCAGGGTATCCACAAGGTGAAAGCCAGGCATCCCGCCGCGAGGGGCCGTTGTGGAGATTAAGCAAGCTATTGCCCAGAGTCGCAGAGTGTGAACCCATGAGTTGAGAAGGCACCGGAGCGAGAATTATCGAGTCCGTGGAATTTTTTGAGCCCAAGACCCGCCGAGGCGGGGAATTGAACCCTGGTCCAGGGCCGATCTCAGCTTCCGGGTCTGCCGCCTCTAACCCCTGAGCCACACTTCTCTTGGAAATAATCCAAGCATTGAAAATATAAGTGGTTGTATCAAGGTTGTGAGATTAAAAGCAATGGATAAATACAAGCAGGTGTCAGAGTGAACCCCATGATTCCTGGCTGAGAAGGATGTGACTATGAGGACTAAAGGAGCGCGACTAGAGTGTGAAAGGACAACAGCGAAGTAGATGAAGGGAAATATAAGGATCGCATTTCGAGGTGATTTACAAATATAGGGTGATCCAATCCCAATGACCACTTTTTATTTAGCAACATTGGCTAGGAGGTTGGAGGCCACCAATGGGAAGATATGTTGTAGGAAAAATCAATTGAGGAGTCTAGTTTGATTTGTGTTGAGATGTAGAGCAGGAGGTCTACATTCATGGATACACAGGGATAAGAGGGTTGATCATAGCACCCCATGGCTTACAGGGGAAACTACTGTGAAGAGGACCACAAGGATAACAAACAACTGTGGAGGACATGAACTGATTAGTCTCATTGGACTATAATCTAAATTTATCCTTATTCTAGATTATATACTAAACTTTGTGGGAGCATAACTTTGAGAGCATAAATGTGATATTGAACAACGGTTCTTCCATGTTGTGTCTTCACTGTGATTTCATGAGCGATGAAGCTGTACAAACCCTGACTTCTGCACGTAGGCATGGGGGGGGGGGAGGGGGGGGGTGTCCAAGTACTCTTTATGCTTGTTAGATTACCCATTGTTTTAACAACAGAAGGAACACATAGATAAGAAGTTGACAAGAATGAATGATAGCAGCAGATGTCGAAACCACATGTGTCCTCGCACCGTGAGAATGTATGAATGTTTTGCTGAGATCCCTGTTTGTGTTTGTATAAAGCTTAACTTACAAAACCAACTGTCTACACACATGTGTAACTCAGCTATTTCAATGTATGTCAATGTAGTTCAAACATATATAAAGATTGCGCCAGCTGCGTCTGGCAGACGATACTTGGAAGCTGGCTGATTCTTACCTCTCAAGCTTGAGCTCAAAATAAACATACCTCCACATGTTGCGTGCTTATCTAGGTTCCTGATCGATACTGTGACCTTATGCCCCTATTCGGCTATAAATCCATTTATTCCCTATATTGGCATAACCGTTCAAGTGCGATTTTCTGAAAAGTCATCTCTGGCCTCACACGAACAGAGCCACATTCCAGCATGACTCTCTGCTACTTCCTTTGCGACCAATTAGTGCAATGACAGAGCAGCAGTCAAATTAAATTGTAGTGTCTTGTAAAGCGCACTGCTACCCGGAGGCCTCGTAGCGCTATAGACCGCTGGGGAACCCGTCCTGGCTTTCCCTGTGAGATAGTCCCTCCTGGGGGTCTCCAAGGTGAAACCAGGCATCCCCGGCGTTTGTGTGGGGCCGTTGTGGAGATGAGGCAAGCTAATGCCCAGAGTTGCCGAGTGTGCTCCCTGGTCGGAGTAGGCACCGATGCGAGAATTATCAGTCCGCTGATCCTGGTCCAAGACCCTGCCGCGTCGGGAATCGAACCCTGGTCCCGGGCCGTTCTCTGCACTCGGGTCTGCCGCCTCTAACCAGTGAGCCACACCTCTCTCACTATCTGATATTCCTAGATAACACTCCGAGTTCTTCAACAAGATAAAAACTTAGCAAACCTGGAAATCCCCGCTTGCTATGTTTTGATTAGTAATGGAACTCTAATGAGCAACTGATAACTGTCACTTCCTAGTGACATCTTTAATTGACGTCTTATGTCCAGCAAACTTGCGTCAAACCCGGCACCTGTCAGGTATAAATATTACCAATGTTGCCTTAAGCAATGCGAGTTCGTTGCCTGTTGCTGATGCCAGCTGCCTGCATGACCCTGTGTTGGTAAATCTAGCACTCTGTCGCTGCAGCCTGCTATCCTGTGGTGGTGAAGCTGCTGATTACCATTATCGCCGCTACAGCGCGAACTATGGTGCAGTACGCTTAAGGAGCTGAACAGCCGTCCTCTGCGAAGACATCCAGCAGATTCCAGCTGCCCGCGGACGCTGTCCCCCCTCCTTCCTCGACGCGCTGAAGAGAGCCGCTGCCTTTCTCGTGCAGAGAAATCCAGTCCCGGCGCTTCCGGTTTACCCTCACGGGTGACTGGGATATCGAGAGAGACCCCTGAAGGAGATACCAATCCTCCATCATTCTATTCAGAGGTATGGTGTTGACTAAACCCTTAGACGAGAATTCTTGAAACAAACCTTGGCAAAACCAACTTAACTTAAAGCTACTTACTTACTCCCCTTTCACGTGTTAGGCTTAGGTCAGGCACACTGGGGTAGGCTTAGTTAGAAGCACCAGTTGAGTATGTTAGCCTAATGTATATATGACTGTATATATGTTTTATTACTTTTAAACCATTGTATGGCTAAGAAACCATATCAATGCTTTTACAGTTCTATTTCGCAATACTTATCTTACTGTACGTACTTTTTATAATAACAATTATTGCAATTGTGGCAATACATTTCTCTTGTACGAGAAGAAAGACTGTTCAATAAATGTTAACCCTTTATTGATACACGCCCGTCTCTCTATTCTCTACATCTCGTAAAAGTAAACTGCACTAGACTGACTGAGTGAAATACATGTCTATTGTTTCACACGACCCTAGAGATTGACTCTTGATCTGAGGAGCAAAGTTGTCATGTTGCACGGTTGTTGGAAAACTGAATCCCTTCTTGTCTGTGCCAAGGAAGCTGATCACTTCCTATGCAGAGAAGAAAGTTTCCAGTGACCTCTGAGCTAGTTGGTAACACAACCCAATTAAGTTTAGCATAGTCAGTGGAGGCCTGGAATATCCGCAGTTCCACGTCGATACTACTGTTTATGTTATTCCAATGCGCAGGGCCTAGTGGGAAACTAGGAACTACACTACATGGCGCCCAAACGTTTGGTAAGGCGATAAACTAACGCAAGACTTTTAGAGTAACTCAGTCGTGCATATTTCACATCCCTTTCTCCCGTAAATACTCCAATAGATGTCTGGAGTGGGTGAAAGGTTAAAATCCGCCCGACCTTAGTAGGAAGAGATTCCTATGTAAAGCTCTGGTTTATTCAACGTTGAAGGATACAGTGTTCCAAAATATTGTGCACCTAATCTTTGTCTCCTTGGAGACCTACTCTGCAAACCTTGCATTTTTACAATGCCAGAAAACGGAACCCCTGGGGCCGCAGTAGATGCGACTCAGCAAGGTCCCGAATACACAGACCCAGATGCTATTATCATCCCGGTCCACTTAAGAAGATCTATAACTTTAAAACTTATAGAGAACTGACTGACACCACAAGGTGGTACAGTAATTTTCGTGATAGAGGCTCACGAGTATCGGCAGACAGAGGTATTCTATTCATGGATAAACTTTCCAGCGGTAAACGCTATAACAAAAGAGTTTCACTATTATAAAATAGAGGAACCTCCGGGAGAGTACGCTCCTTTCGAGGAGATTGAAATTCCACTTAAATTTCGAGAGCACCTGCTCTGGTTTAATGGCGCCCTAAAACACAATGATCACATTACCAGGCTCGGTCCACTAGGTAGACCAGGAGCAACGTGGCCGGTTCTAGCCAGCTACACACCACATCCTGACATTGCAAAAATGTCTAGAGAAGAGCTGTTAGTACAGCTAAACACATTAATAAAAATACATAGGCAATTAGTCCAATATGTAATGCGGACTGCAACAGTCCAGCCAGCTGTTAATACACCACAGCTGACCCCTCATCAGGGGAACACAAATAAAATTACACCACAGAACATACAGTCATGTCTTGGTAAAACACCCGTAAAACGGGAACAAATTCCTTTCTGGTTAGCCCAGAAAATCACTCAAATAGAGGCAGTATTTCCTGATACTACCCCTATTGAGAAACACAGAATCTTGACCATCTGCCTTCCTATGGGAATCGCACCACACGTGGAGGACTGTGACACTTGGGGTACAGTCTTTGCTTCCATTTACACAAAAACACACGGTGTTCCGTCTATGGCGGTAATACCAGAAGTGCTAAAACAGATTCAAAATGAATTCGGTCCAGAGCCCGCTTTAAATCTAGGTATGAAATTACTGAAAGACTTCAAGCAGGTCACGGCTATATTATTAGCCAACATTAAAGGAGAAGCAGCATCTGTGGCGATTCGCCAGAAGTTGAAGGAAACAGATATAAAAGATCCTGTTGAGCTTGCAAAAATCATAGAAAAATGCTATGAAGAATTAGGTAGAGACAGCTTGGGTGGAAAACCAGTTAAGCCCCAACTGCTCGAAAATCCTGAAAAATTATTTATTAAAAATAATTCAAACACTCCTAAAAAGAGCTGGGATGGAAATAAACAATCCACTCCCAAGGAAAAAGTTTTCCAGTCCAGAGGAAGGTCTCCTCGACGGAGGGAAAGAACTCCGACTCGAGAACGCCAGTCTCCCCAGAGGGAGCCCTCTGAGAAAAGATATAACCTTAGAAATAGGGATAATCTGAAAAAACCTGATAGATATCAAAGTATTGATACACGTCCCTCTCGATCTTTTCCACAGAATTCGGAAAGAAGAGGACGGTCAGACCCAGGAGAGCACACCAAGTCCAAAGACAAGGAACCTGCTCAAAATAAGAAATCTCAATTTCAGACAAAGAAGGTAGCCAGTATTAGAGTAATCAACCATGCCGAGAATACTGAGGACACAGTTGAAAAACGGGGAGTGGGCATTGACAATGTTGGACAGTGCAGCAGAAATCAGTATAGCGCGCAAGATCTTGATGAGTCATCTGGAGACAGTGGACACGAATGAATACATTCAGGTTGAAACTGCCGACGCCAGACTTAGCGAGCCCCATAAAATATACGAAATAACATTGCGTATAGAGGGTGATAAGACTAGGAAAATTAAGGGTCTATTTTGGGATAAGCTCTCAAAAGGCTATGATATTCTGTTAGCTGAAAAAGATTGGCCCCCGGAGTTTGTCAGGGAGTGCCCTCGTGGCGAAGAAGTGATTATGCCTGCCTTCTCGAATCACATTCCGATTCACAAAAAGTATACATATGCAAGGAAATGGGCAGTGGCCCAGGCACCTGCGTTGTATAAAAATCATGTAGGATGGGATGAGGATTCACCGCCTCACAAAATCCAACTAAAAAGTGAACCAACTGCCCAACGGCAGTATCCCATAAAGCAAGAATCTAAAAAACAAGTCAGGGAGATCTTAGATCAACTTGAATACCAGGGGGTGATTGAAACATGCACCTCTCAAATGAACAATCCTTTGTTTCCTGTCTCCAAGCCAGACAATTCATATCGTCTAGTTTTGGACTACAGACACCTTAATACATGTTGCAAAACTTTTGCAGTACAAAACTCGCATAGTGCAGCCCTAATGAATAACATAGTTAGGAAAAAATACAAAACGACATTAGACATTTCTAATGGTTTCTTTTGTCAAAACATTGCACCAGAAAGCAGATATTTGAGCGCTTTCTCTGCATTTGGGTCGCAGGAAAAATTCTGTCGACTCCCACAGGGGTTCAAGAACAGCCCAGGACTATTCTCAGCTAGGGTAACAGAGTTACTACGAATATATGATGATGAAGCATTCTCTTACGTAGATGATATTTATCTCACAGACGACGACTTGGATACTCACTTGAAAAGAGTGAACACCATTATACTTGGGTTTGCAGCAGAGGGTTACAAATTCAACTTTAAAAAGTCCCGAATTGCCCATCTGACAGTACTGTTTTTAGGGTACGAATTATCAAGTGAAGGGAAAAGCCTAGCGGACAACTTCTTAGAGAAGTGCGCTGTACTCCAAGCTCCAAAAACGCTGAAGAATTTACAATCAATACTAGGTTTTCTGAATTTCGGAAGAACTTACATACTAAATTACGCAGAGAGGGTTAAACCTCTCTACGAACTAATAAAAACCTGATTTAAAACAAATCAATTGGACTCAAAAACACACAGAAATTTTGAGATCACTGCGAACAGACATGTTAGCAAAAACAAAATTAGATACACGTGACAACACGATCGATCTTGTAATCCGAGTCATCCCAGGAAGATGCGGATTCACGTACCTGACCTCTAATGAGGGAGAAAAGGTACCAATTTCAATTAAATCTCACTTGTACACACAAGCAGAAAAAGCATTCAGTCACACAGAAAGAACTGTGAAAGCAGTGCAAATCGCATTAGCAAATGAACGAGAACTAGCACACGGCAAACGGATTCATATCCTTACAGCGGAATCCGCTTTCGAGGCGCTATTCAGCCCAGTAAACCTGCCTACAGTGTCACTGGACCCGAAATGGATACAGTGCATAGATTCTCTAGGAGCGGAAGACGTGAAATACTATTTCGCCCCGCAATTTGAAGAACTGAATGATTTAGAATATGAAGAAGAATATCCTCTGCCAATCGAAATCCTGCCTCTCCCACAATACGCCTGTATAATCTATACAGATAGCTTTGTACAGCATTTCAACGTAGAGAGAAAATCCTACGATGCAGCATGTGCGATCATAAAAGGTCGTTGGCTGTGCGGTAAATTCAGACCGAAAGTAACAAAAACTGAATCTGTAAGAAACTGTTCGGTTCAAAGAACTGAAATCAGATCTTTAAAGATGGCGCTCGAAAATGCAGAACGCGAATTCCCGACACTTATAGTGTGCGACTCTCATTTTTGCGTCAACTCTTACAACAATAAACTGCAGAGTTGGATCAAAAACGACTACAAAGATGACACAGGTGCCACAATAAAGCATAAATTGCTCTGGAAACAGGTAGCTCTTTTACACAAAGAACTACAAAAGACTCACGTGATTCACGCACAGAGTCTTCAACGTGATGGCGTTCACGTTGCAGGGAATTCATTGGCTAATACAGCCAAAGCGGAAGCAACTAAACCGGCTTCCGTAGCCACAAAAAAGCGTACAGATAAATACATAGACGGGGAAACCATGCTGGCAGTAAAAACGACCGTAAAAGGCGACTGTGCAGCACTACCCGTAAACTATCCACTCAATTATGCATACATAATCGATGCAAACTCCGTTCCTTTTGCTCGAATCCCTGGAGTGGGGGACAGAGTAATTCCAAACATGAACAGGAGAATATTTTTAATAGCAGACGCACACATGGGTTTGGGTCTAAGGCACAGAGAGATCAAGGAATCACTGACTGAATTACAATCAGTATTCTGGTGGCCGGGAATGAGTGTAGAACACCAAATATATGCAAACAACTGTGAGAACTGTAATAGGGATCGCAGTAAGGAACCTTGCTACCGGCTACCAGTCAGAAAGAGCGTAACGCTGCCTACACCCCATCCTGCGTCCTATTAACAGTTAAGACGAAAAGCACTTAAAAAATGAGGCCCCAGCGCTCGGCTGACGCTAGAACGGTTATAAAAGATTTGCGAGTCAATATCGGCACATACGCAATTACCACGTTCCATTCTGACCAGGGTCCTGCTTTCAGCTCTCGAGCTTATGGGAGGGCCATGGCTAGCATGGGAATTGAGTTGCGGTATTCTTGTCCGTCATACCCCGGAAGGGAATAGTGTGGTAGAAAGAAAAAACCGTGACATAAAGCAATCTATAACAGCGAAGGTATTAGGTTCAGGCGCTGGGTGGGTCAAACATTTAATAAGTGTCCAGACTAGTCTTAACAACATGCCAAGAAATTCTCTAAAAGGTTTCAGCCCATACGAACTATTGTTCGGAATTAGAATGCGAGTTCAGGACCTCGATAGTCAGATGTCAGTGGTACAAGAAGAAACAACGCACTTTGATGTAAAAGACCGTTTGGCTGTTTTACAGGAACTGAATGAAACAAGAAAATCATTAAGCAACATAAAGTTAAAGCAACAGCCAAGTACCACTGACGAGGCACCACCCGCAACAGCCCCAGCAAGGCCTGTCTGGATTCCGAAGATTGGGGATCTAGTCAGAGAAAAGATCGCGGTGAAGAAGGAATTTGGGCCATCTTACAGAAAAGCAGTACCTGTCTTGGCAGTCACCGGAACAAGATCAGTTGTGCTACCGCCCCTTGCTGGTAAAAAGGAGAACAGAGTCGTGTCTATTGATCTGGTAAAACCACAAGCATGTGGCCTATAATCAACAGTAGGCCCAGTGGACTCCCAAGAAACAACAGAATACCCAAACTTGCAACAATCCAAGAGGTTCAAACTGAAAGACTAATCACATTCGATCAGCCTGCAGTGCACAATGAAGGACTATGCAATAATGCCATGGAACTCGTGCCTCTTGAAACACAGATTGAAACAGTTCGTCAAGAAACAACACCAGTCTACAATGATGTGGCATCAGAAAGTGCTACAGAGAGACAGATTGAAAGAACAATCCCATCAATTGACAGAACTGCCTCTGGTTATTTCATCAACTTCGACAACTTCTCTGAAGATTTAAATGACCCCGAAGTGATGCCAGAAACAAAAAAGTCTTTTAAAGAAAAAGCAACGGAACTCTTTCATCAACTGAAGGAAATCTACCTAATTTCCCCTTGGCTAGAGTTCTGGTTCGGTCTAGGTATATTTTTCCTCCTGCTTTGGCTCATCATGGTACTGTGTTTGGGAAAATTCATTGAAGGAAAATATATTACAATGGACACAGCAAGTCAGAACATCAACCTAGTCCTGAAACCACACAGATCATCCCACGTGAAGAAAAGAGAACTGTCAACAGTAAATGTCACAGCAATTCCAATACCTGGTGGGGTAGTATGGGAGAAAACAGACTATGAGATCTATGGTCCTGTCGAAATCCTGAAGTATCCTCATCAACTAAAGGTTTCCTTAAGTGACTTTGTGACACCAAGTACATTCTCTGATGATTGGGACTTTAACAGTATTAATGACATGATGTCTGATTTAGTAATGTCAGCTAGATTCACAGATCATGATTATTTACAAGGTTCATCTAGTTATGAGCAGTTATTCTGTTACACCCACTATGGGGATCATTACTTGCATAAATCTGCACAGCCTAGAAATGTTTTTATGTATAATCAATGGGAACGTTGTTCTACACCACCTAAAAGCAGTTCAAAAGCATTTTTTGAGAAATTCAAATACTTCTCAGGGTTTAACACCAGTGATGCAGAAACGTTTTATTACAAACTGTTAGATAAAACAGGAATGAAAACTATGCTGACAAATTCTAAATTGATATATTCAGAAGCATTTTATGACAAAATGATGACATTTGGTTTTGATTATTGGAAAAATAATATTGAAACGAAAACAATTTGGGGTACAAAAGATTGGCAGGTGCAAGGCATAGAAGCACTATTTAGAACCTGCATGATACCAGAACAAATGTTATTTTTAAATGACACAATACACCAAACATCTTGTCTTGGCCTAGCTAAGATCAAAGACCTTAAAACACCGTCTATACCAAAGCCAATACCTGAAAATGCAACCGCTGATATTGAATTAAACGTGTCACAAATTTTACATTTCAACAGAACACATCCTGATTGGAAAAAGTGGTTAATCTGGCCTACAGACACAAATAGCTGTCAAGATAGATTCCTGAATAAAACACAGGGGTTAAAAATGACCAGATTAGACCCTAGATACTCCCAGAGACAACATCCAGGGATTATAACAACATACAGTGTAGGGAAACTCTGCCTAGAATGGCTAACTACATCCACACTGGCTGAAATTAAGCAACACTTGTCTTTATTAAAAGATGGTGCTGATTTGCGCGATTTCATTCTTGGACCACGCAAACAGCGTCAAAAGCGTTTCATAGCGACCAGTATCTATGCTGCTTACAACGAGGCTTGGAAAGTAAAGCAAATTGAAACTGCTGAAAAAATACGAGAAATTGATCGTATTAATTTGGAGAAATCACTTTCTGTGGTAGACAATGGGTTAACGACTCTGTCTTCCAGAATATATTCTTTGGACAATATTGTATCCTCTGCCTTTGATGTGATAGACAGAGATTTGCTAATGTTACAACATGGCCAATCTCAATTACGCTCTATTATAGAACTAGGCTGGACGCTGCAAAATCTTCGTTCAGGCTATGTGCCTTGGCGTTTAATCAACACAACGTCATTATTTTCCAGTTTTAACCTTACTGATAAACAGATCAGTTTGGCACAGAAAGGAGCAGACTATACAATCCTGAGCATCGAAAAACTCGAGAGATTACCATTGACAATGTCAGAGAGTCCTGTCATTGAATGGATAATACACGGAATTATCACAATTCCGATAACAACTTTCCGATTTAAAAAGTGCCTTGAGTACATACCTGCTGGCCAGTATGAACAATTGGGTAAAGGATTTGTAAAATCTATATGGAAATTACCATACACTCATTCTTGCTATAGTGACAGCGACAAATATGTATTTCTTAGTGGTGACAACTGTAAACATTCACTAAGCGGTATACTTTTGTGTCAGGGTATTAATTTACACGGAGCATGTGATGGAAATTCAAACAACCTTTCATGCCACCAGCTAGTCACACCTGCAACTCAGATAGAGCCCTTCTTTATGCAACTCGCAAACGGGAGTTACATTCTTAGAACGGATCACAGATGTTGTGGCCTAACGCCAGGGAAAAGTTATCTAATAGAAGTAACGTCCATGGTCAAATGTTGTATGCAAGCATTGTTCCCGAGCGGGCCTCCAGACATAGTGACTCCCCTCTGGCCTCGTCTGAATCTCTATTCTATACGAATTGATACATTAAGCAAAATGAAATCTGTACTTTTACAGACAACCGTGCCTATAACGTCATCTAAAGAGACGTATGATCTTCTAGTCGCAAGGACGGCTACTGAGGTTCATGACCTTTTATCAACAAATTGCCCCGTGCATTTCGTAGAAATGTTCAGCCAACTCCTTAACATGTCTAGTGCAACAAGCATCCCAGGCATATTTAAGACAGTCTTTACGGGACTGCTAACACCCTTCCAGGCAATTTTGGGAATCTTTCCTAATTTTGTGCACTCCATTTTTGGCGGCATACCATTATTTTTGGGACTCGTTGCAGGGATTCTATTTTTGACCCTCCTGCTACGTTATGGCAAGCCTCGGCTCAGACATAGCTCCCATGGGAATGGAAGAGACAATCCTAGCAATGCGCTACCGGGACAGGATAACTAACGTCCTCGGATTGGCCAGGCTGAGAGATCTAAACATGACCTGGTTCCTTTCATTCAGACCAATATGGCAAAATTGCATTTTACCTGTGCTACGGTGTATGCTTTGCGGCGATGAATGCGTGTTGGACATCTGTCTTTCACTTCCATCAGCAGTACCAATGGACGTCGATACTTTGCTCAGTCCAATAACGGCTCACGCATTGTGTTGTCCCCAGCGGCTACCAATCCTGATGACGGCATTCGTGGAGACTCCTGTGCTACAGCCAAGTGGTAACAGTGGAGCGAGTGACAAAAGCAACATCATCCAGGTACAACGTTCTGTGAGCATTGCTGGTCCTGCCTTCGATGACAGCAATCATTCTCACACCTGCCAAGTTACAGCGCTATCTAATTTGGTTGAACTATCACCTGAATTTGTAGACCAATTCTTTGAGAGCCTGTCTGATACGATGTTCTCACCCACAGAGAAACAATAACTTTTTGAGAAGCTTTCCGACACACAGCGTTCCCATGAACTCTGAATTCGGCCTTCAGTTTTGATCAACAAAAACTGCCAGGAGCTTTGGAAAATGTATTTTCTTTGAATTGGACAATTTTTCTAATAATTGACCTTTTTTGGCACGAACAATTCTTTGCTTAACGTAAAAACTATTCTTAGAGAACAGAAGCTTCACACTTCTATTTCTAAACACATCTAGAGACATAACAACATTACACCAGCCTCTAGCACACATGTTATTACAATGCATTTTTATGTGATGATTTATCTCGCTTTTCTTCTGTCAGAGATACTTCATGTGTAATTCCTTTTGCATAATCGTTCATTGATTTCATATGCAATAATTTTTTGAATGATTACTATGCTTTAAAAAAACGTACAGTACCTAAATTCCATGTATTACAAGTACGCCTATTTCGAATGCATTTATGTATTTTGGGGTGGGCAATGTTACACATGCATCTTATTGCTTAGTTTTAGTAATTTTGATGGACATGAAAACGTGGAGTGGGTGTTGCGTGCTTATCTAGGTTCCTGATCAATACTGTGACCTTATGCCCCTATTCGGCTATAAATCCATTTATTCCCTATATTGGCATAACCGTTCAAGTGCGATTTTCTGAAAAGTCATCTCTGGCCTCACACGAACAGAGCCACATTCCAGCATGACTCTCTGCTACTTCCTTTGCGACCAATTAGTGCAATGACAGAGCAGCAGTCACTATCTGATATTCCTAGATAACACTCCGAGTTCTTCAACAAGATAAAAACTTAGCAAACCTGGAAATCCCCGCTTGATATGTTTTGATTAGTAATGGAACTCTAATGAGCAACTGATAACTGTCACTTCCTAGTGACATCTTTAATTGACGTCTTATGTCCAGCAAACTTGCGTCAAACCCGGCACCTGTCAGGTATAAATATTACCAACGTTGCCTTAAGCAATGCGAGTTCGTTGCCTGTTGCTGATGCCAGCTGCCTGCATGACCCTGTGTTGGTAAATCTAGCACTCTGTCGCTGCAGCCTGCTATCCTGTGGTGGTGAAGCTGCTGATTACCATTATCGCCGCTACAGCGCGAACTATGGTGCAGTACGCTTAAGGAGCTGAACAGCCGTCCTCTGCGAAGACATCCAGCAGATTCCAGCTGCCCGCGGACGCTGTCCCCCCTCCTTCCTCGACGCGCTGAAGAGAGCCGCTGCCTTTCTCGTGCAGAGAAATCCAGTCCCGGCGCTTCCGGTTTACCCTCACGGGTGACTGGGATATCGAGAGAGACCCCTGAAGGAGATACCAATCCTCCATCATTCTATTCAGAGGTATGGTGTTGACTAAACCCTTAGACGAGAATTCTTGAAACAAACCTTGGCAAAACCAACTTAACTTAAAGCTACTTACTTACTCCCCTTTCACGTGTTAGGCTTAGGTCAGGCACACTGGGGTAGGCTTAGTTAGAAGCACCAGTTGAGTATGTTAGCCTAATGTATATATGACTGTATATATGTTTTATTACTTTTAAACCATTGTATGGCTAAGAAACCATATCAATGCTTTTACAGTTCTATTTCGCAATACTTATCTTACTGTACGTACTTTTTATAATAACAATTATTGCAATTGTGGCAATACATTTCTCTTGTACGAGAAGAAAGACTGTTCAATAAATGTTAACCCTTTATTGATACACGCCCGTCTCTCTATTCTCTACATCTCGTGAAAGTAAACTGCACTAGACTGACTGAGTGAAATACATGTCTATTGTTTCACACGACCCTAGAGATTGACTCTTGATCTGAGGAGCAAAGTTGTCATGTTGCACGGTTGTTGGAAAACTGAATCCCTTCTTGTCTGTGCCAAGGAAGCTGATCACTTCCTATGCAGAGAAGAAAGTTTCCAGTGACCTCTGAGCTAGTTGGTAACACAACCCAATTAAGTTTAGCATAGTCAGTGGAGGCCTGGAATATCCGCAGTTCCACGTCGATACTACTGTTTATGTTATTCCAATGCGCAGGGCCTAGTGGGAAACTAGGAACTACACTACACACAACGGTGTTTGTTTGCTGTTTCTCATAACAGACAAGTGAACCTGATTTGTGTGTTCACAACTTAACTACAGGGACTTGTAGAAGGTGAATCAGTTACTGATCACCTCAAGAGAACAGGTTGCATGTAGTTTGCTAAGAGTATCAAGAAGTTTGTAGACAAGGGCGACAATAATTCTGAAACAAGATCATGGGAAGCAGTGACAGGAGTGAATAAAGATTTCAAGCCTTGGACAATGAGGGATAAAGTGAGGGTAATGAGCGGTAAAGCTAAATTAGAGGTTATTGTGATTAGATGGAGTACCGGAAATGTTTTCAGAGTACAGAATAGTAGAGGTTTAATATGGAAGAGCATGGTGAGTGTGTATAAGGGTAGAGGGGGTTCAGAAGGGATGAAAGTGAAGACCTACTAGAAAGACGTAAATATGTTATGGAGAACAGTAAGAAATGTATGGGTGTGATCAAGGACTTTAAGAACAGTTATTAAGCATGGTCAAGGAGGCATTGAATGTCCAAGGAACATCAACAGCAAGAGGCATGGATGGGAATGTAAGGATGTTCTATGTACTTGGAAGCAGTAGCACGTTTCCTAGTCCAGAGTGTTTTTTGTGAGTATTTAAGAGTACCTTCTCTGTTGAGAGGTATTTAGTGATGCAAGTCTTCATTTTCTCAGGCAGGTTCGTCTCAGGTGCAGATGGCACAAATTTGGGAGTGGCTTAGAGGCACCAGAGGCTGAAAGGAGTGTCATTAAACAAATTGAAGGATTTAGAAAAGGGAAAGTAAGCAGGAAGAGATGAAGGAAAGTACTTGCAGAACCTGGAGGAGGGGCTACGCTTGGTATTTTAATGGTAGTCCAGGAAATCATCAATGTAAAGACTGAATTGAAATGAAGCATCTCATCAATGAACTCATTGAACAGAGACGCAGCATCTCATCAATGTACCCACTGAATGGAGACTCAACATCTCATCAATGTACCCACTGAATGGAGATCAGCAGCTCATCAATGTACCCACTGAATGGAGACTCAACATCTCATCAATGTACCCACTGAATGGAGATCAGCAGCTCATCAATGTACCCACTGAATGGAGATGAGCAGCTCATCAATGTACCCACTGAATGGAGACTCAGCATCTCATCAATGTACCACTGAATGGAGACTCAGCATCTCATCAATGTACCCACTGAATGGAGACTCAACATCTCATCAATGTACCCACTGAATGGAGATCAGCAGCTCATCAATGTACCCACTGAATGGAGACTCAACATCTCATCAATGTACCCACTGAATGGAGATCAGCAGCTCATCAATGTACCCACTGAATGGAGACTCAACATCTCATCAATGTACCCACTGAATGGAGATCAGCAGCTCATCAATGTACCCACTGAATGGAGATGAGCAGCTCATCAATGTACCCACTGAATGGAGACTCAACATCTCATCAATGTACCCACTGAATGGAGATCAGCAGCTCATCAATGTACCCACTGAATGGAGACTCAACATCTCATCAATGTACCCACTGAATGGAGATCAGCAGCTCATCAATGTACCCACTGAATGGAGACTCAGCATCTCATCAATGTACCACTGAATGGAGACTCAGCATCTCATCAATGTACCCACTGAATGGAGACTCAGCATCTCATCAATGTACCACTGAATGGAGACTCAGCATCTCATCAATGTACCCACTGAATGGAGATGAGCAGCTCATCAATGTACCCACTGAATGGAGACTCAGCATCTCATCAATGTACCCACTGAATGGAGACTCAACATCTCATCAATGTACCCACTGAATGGAGACTCAGCATCTCATCAATGTACCACTGAATGGAGACTCAGCATCTCATCAATGTACCCACTGAATGGAGACTCAGCATCTCATCAATGTACCACTGAATGGAGACTCAGCATCTCATCAATGTACCCACTGAATGGAGACTCAGCATCTCATCAATGTACCACTGAATGGAGACTCAGCATCTCATCAATGAACTCATTGAACAGAGACGCAGCATCTCATCAATGTACCCACTGAATGGAGACTCAGCATCTCATCAATGTACCACTGAATGGAGACTCAGCATCTCATCAATGTACCCACTGAATGGAGACTCAGCATCTCATCAATGTACCACTGAATGGAGACTCAGCATCTCATCAATGTACCCACTGAATGGAGACTCAGCATCTCATCAATGTACCCACTGAATGGAGACTCAGCATCTCATCAATGTACCCACTGAATGGAGACGCAGCATCTCATCAATGTACCCACTGAATGGAGACTCAGCATCTCATCAATGTACCCACTGAATGGAGACTCAGCATCTCATCAATGTACCCACTGAATGGAGACGCAGCATCTCATCAATGTACCCACTGAATGGAGACGCAGCATCTCATCAATGTACCCACTGAATGGAGACTCAGCATCTCATCAATGTACCCACTGAATGGAGACTCAGCATCTCATCAATGTACCCACTGAATGGAGACGCAGCATCTCATCAATGTACCCACTGAATGGAGACTCAACATCTCATCAATGTACCCACTGAATGGAGACGCAGCATCTCATCAATGTACCCACTGAATGGAGACGCAGCAGCTCATCAATGTACCCACTGAATGGAGACTCAACATCTCATCAATGTACCCACTGAATGGAGACGCAGCATCTCATCAATGTACCCACTGAATGGAGACTCAGCATCTCATCAATGTACCCACTGAATGGAGACTCAGCATCTCATCAATGTACCCACTGAATGGAGACGCAGCATCTCATCAATGTACCCACTGAATGGAGACGCAGCATCTCATCAATGTACCCACTGAATGGAGATCAGCAGCTCATCAATGCATCCATTCAACCGAGAATTAGAGGCTCATCAATGTATCCATTCAGCCAAGACTCAGCAGCTCATCAATGTATCCATTCAACTGAAACTCAGCAGCGTATCAGTGTATTCACTGAATGGAGATTCCACAGCTCATCAATGTATCCATTCAACCTAGACTCAGCAGCTCATCAATCTATCCATTCAACCGAGACTCAGCAGCTCATCAATCTATCCATTCAACCGAGACTCAGAAGCTCATCAATGTATCCATTCCACGGAGACTCAGCAGTTCATCAATGTATCCATTCAGCCTTGACTCAGCAGCTCATCAATGTATCCATTCAACTGAAACTCAGCAGCGTATCAGTGTATTCACTGAATGGAGATTCCACAGCTCATCAATGTATCCATTCAACCTAGACTCAGCAGCTCATCAATCTATCCATTCAACCGAGACTCAGCAGCTCATCAATCTATCCATTCCAGCGAGACTCAGAAGCTCATCAATGTATCCATTCCACGGAGACTCAGCAGTTCATCAATGTATCCATTCAGCCTTGACTCAGCAGCTCATCAATGTATCCATTCAACTGAAACTCAGCAGCGTATCAGTGTATTCACTGAATGGAGATTCCACAGCTCATCAATGTATCCATTCAACCTAGACTCAGCAGCTCATCAATCTATCCATTCAACCGAGACTCAGCAGCTCATCAATCTATCCATTCAACCGAGACTCAGAAGCTCATCAATGTATCCATTCCACGGAGACTCAGCAGTTCATCAATGTATCCATTCAGCCTTGACTCAGCAGCTCATCAATGTATCCACTGAATGGAGATACCACAGTTCATCAATGAATCCATTGAACAAAGACTCAGTAGCTCATCAATGTATCCATTCAACTGAGACTCAGCAGCTTATCAGTGTATTCACCGAATGGAGATTCCACAGCTCATCAATGTATCCATTCAACTGACATTCAGCAGCTCATCAATGTATCCATTCAACCTAGACTCAGCAGCTCATCAATCTATCCATTCAACCGAGACTCAGAAGCTCATCAATGTATCCATTCAGCCTTGACTCAGCAGCTCATCAATGTATCCACTGAATGGAGATACCACAGTTCATCAATGTATCCATTGAACAAAGACTAAGCAGTTCATCCATATATCCATTGAACCAAGACTCAGCAGCTCATCAATATATCCATTGAACCAAGACTCAGCAGCTCATCAATATATCCATTCAGCATAGACTCAGCAGCTCATCAATGTATCCATTCAACGGAGACTCAGCAGCTCATCAATGTATCCATTCAATCGAGACTCAGCAGCTCATCAATGTATCCATTCCATGGAGACTCAGCAGTTCATCAATGTATCCATTCAGCCTTGACTCAGCAGCTCATCAATGTATCCACTGAATGGAGATACCACAGTTCATCAATGTATCCATTGAACAAAGACTAAGCAGTTCATCCATATATCCATTGAACCAAGACTCAGCAGCTCTTCAATGTATCCATTCAACGGAGACTCAGCAGCTCATCAATGTATCCATTCAGCCAAGACTCAGCAGCTTATCAATGTATCCATTCCATGGAGACTCAGCAGTTCATCAATGTATCCATTCAGCCAAGACTCAGCAGCTTATCAATGTATCCATTCAACTGAGACTCAGCAGCTTATCAGTGTATTCACTGAATGGAGATTCCACCGCTCATCAATGTATCCATTCAACTGACATTCAGCAGCTCATCAATGTATCCATTCAACCTAGACTCAGCAACTCATCAATCTATCCATTCAACCGAGACTCAGCAGCTCATCAATATATCCATTGAACCAAGACTCAGCAGCTCATCAATGTATCCATTCAGCATAGACTCAGCAGTTCATCAATGTATCCATTCAACCGAGACTCAGCAGCTCATCAATATATCCATTGAACCAAGACTCAGCAGCTCATCAATTTATCCATTCAGCATAGACTCAGCAGCTCATCAATGTATCCATTCAGCCTAGACTCAGCAGCTCATCAATGTATCCACTGAATGGAAATACCACAACTCATCAATGTATCCATTCAGCCGACACTCAGCAGCTCATCAATGTTTCCACCGAACGATGAATACAGCAGTTCAACAACAGAGCAAATAAATTGAGTTAGCGCACTTAACCAATGTATCAAATAAATTGAGCTAAAGCAGTTCTTCAGTGTATCCAGGGTATGGAGACACAGGTGGCAGTAAAAGAAACCTTTATACAGTGATGAGGGTGGGAATCCTTCATTCACTCACCAGTAGCCAGATCAGCCAAATCACTCACACGTCTTCTTGCAGGGTCTGGACGTCCCTCAGCCTCACACTTTCCTCCATTGCCCCGGACGTCTTAGGGTTAAATACAGCCAAACATCCTCTTAAGTGCACATGCTTGGTCTTGCATATGCAAACCAATTCTTCCCTGCTTTCAAGGCAGCAGGAAGCTTTAGGTTAGTATAACACATATGATGGCCATATAAAACATATCCTATAAATACAAAGGGCATATTAGTAACAAATAGCAATATTTATCGCTAAATACCCTTAGCGCATTTTTTTTATCGGCGGATATTATCGCAGAGATAACATGCTATTAGCAACGTTTATCTCTAATGCAATAAAATATCCGGCGATAGCGGCACAATGCGTGAATATCGCTGGAAATCCAGCGATATTCAGGAATTAACGCAAATGGGGACTGAACCTGAAGATCCACCTCCCATTGGATAAACAGGTTAATTCATGGTCTGAGCAGGCGTTAGATTATAGCGATAATCCCGCTTAACACACTGTTTTTACAGCTATGCCTGGCTTGCTAATAGGCGATAGCTGTGTTAGCGACTGCTTTCAGTCGCTAACAGGTTGGGTACGCCCACTTTGCATGTCATTAGCGATAAATATCACTGACATGCAAAGTGGGCCACAAACCGGTCGCTATCGCCTGAAAGCTGTCGCTAACTCCTGTGAGCCATAGCTTGCTAATAGGGCGATAAAATTATCTGCGCTTTAGCGGGAAAAAGTTCTGCTAAAGTGGCGATATTGCCCTTGCTAATATGCCCCAAAGTGTACCTTAGTATCCACTCCCGCCTCAATCAAGATGCTTCTTCTACCAATTCATCCAAATCAGCTGTAATCCTCAACATATGCACCACAGGACCAAAAAAAACAACAAGACATCATGTGAACTATAGGTCAGTAATAAAAAAAATTCACACTATATCACGGATATGCCTAAGCGAATTACACCTTGTTCTGGTACAGAAACATAATTCCCATAAGCAAGAATGGGAAGCCCAAAAAATCATCTCCACCGCCTACAAAATAATTTTCAGGAACAATCAAAAACAAAGAGGTGGTTGAGTGGCACTCATCCCTGCTAACACTTTACTCTGAAAGGAGAGCAACACCGAAGTGTAAAAGTGATTGCACATGTGACGAGCAAATTTACCTTTCATAGTAATTTTGCATCTTTCATACCAGTTTTACATCTAGTAATGGCACAGAAAAAGTCACTCCTGGAAGAATTCCCATTGTTTTAAAAGACATAAAATAAAAGCTTGGTTCTCCTAGAAAGTTGTATTCTTTAGGTAGCTGAGAAAAGGGTGTGGAACAGACTTCTATGCAAAATATTGAATCTTTATCTACCATACAGGAGTCTCAGAGTGCTTCCAACAACAAGGGCTACACACCGGACAGGTATACACCTGTTACAACGCAACTTTTACAACTACCTACTGTTACAACGCAACTTTTACAACGCATACCATTACAACGCATTGCGCTGGGGGGCGCTCTAGGATAGGGAATAAGTATAATTTACTATCCAACACCTTCCCTAGTGTCCACGGGGACTGGAGTTAGAATAGTAAATTATACTTACCACTATCCAGCACCTCAAAGCGCTATGCGTTGTAATGGTATGCGTTGTAATGGTCGCGTTGTAACAGTAGGTAGTTGTAATGGTATGCGTTGTAACATGGTACATCCCTGCCTTTTGCGGCTAGATCCAATAATGGCATACCAAAAAGAAACAAAAACAGGACTAGTAGAGACGTGAAGATAAAAACAACCAACTTCATTTAATACACAAAGTTACACCCACCAATTTACATATGGCAATGTATTCCTCTGTTCACTGCTGATTGCAACAGATTTATCATAAAAGCCATAGACATGATTGCACCAATAAAAAGCAAAGACATTATAAGTTCACATACATCACATTACTAAGTTATAGTATAAAGAAATGGTCTTGCTTAAATACCAGTTAAGCAGGCACAGAAACATTATAGTAAGTCCATGCTTTTGGGAACATACAGTGAATTCTAAGGATGAACAAAGAGGACAATAAAAGGATATTGTTCCACCAAAATGCCATATTTGCCAGAATCATTCAGGGGACAAAAGAACATGGGGCCCATTTCACATAAGTAACATGAGACAAAATCCTAACTTTACGACTTTTGGTATTCACAAAAGGCATTTAGGAGAACTAAAGTTAGGATTTTGTCTCAGTTAAAGTTACGTTTTGGTCTTAAGTTAAACTTAAGTTTAACTGAGACAAAAAGTTGTAAAGTTAGGATTTTGTCTCAGATTACTTTTGTGAATCGGGACCCATGCCTGCACTGTTTCAGATTTCTGAGACCATCATGAATCCTCGACAATCGACCAAGATCTGACCATCGACCCACATTGTCTGTGGTGATCACAGATATACACCCAAAGGAAATACAGGTGATCAGACATATATCTCCAAAGGGAATACAGGTGATCAGAGATATACACCAAAAGGAGATTCAGGTGACCAGAGATATACACCCAAAGGAAATACAGGTGATCAGAGATATACACCCAAAGGAGACTCAGGTGACCAGAGATATACACCCAAAGGATATACAGGTGATCAGAGATATACACCCAAAGGGGATACAGGTGACCAGAGATACACACCCAAAGGAAATACAGGTGATCAGACATATATCTCCAAAGGGAATACAGGTGATCAGAGATATACACCAAAAGGAGATTCAGGTGACCAGAGATATACACCCAAAGGAAATACAGGTGATCAGAGATATACACCCAAAGGAGACTCAGGTGACCAGAGATATACACCCAAAGGATATACAGGTGATCAGAGATATACACCCAAAGGGGATACAGGTGATCAGAGATACACACCCAAAGGAAATACAGGTGATCAGACATATACCTCCAAAGGGAATACAGGTGATCAGAGATATACACCCAAAGGAAATACAGGTGATCAGACATATACCTCCTAAGGGAATACAGGTGATCAGAGATATACACCCAAAGGAGACTCAGGTGACCAGAGATATACACCCAAAGGAAATACAGGTGATCAGACATATACACCCAAAGGAAATACAGGTGATCAGAGATATACACCCAAAGGAAATACAGGTGATCAGACATATACACCCCACGGAAATACAGGTGATCAGAAATATACACCCAAAGGAGACTCAGGTGATCAGAGATATACACCCAAAGGAGACTCAGGTGATCAGAGATATACACCCAAAGGAAATACAGGTGATCAGACATATACACCCAAAGGAAATACAGGTGATCAGAGATATACACCCAAAGGAAATACAGGTGATCAGAGATATACACCCAAAGGAGACTCAGGTGACCAGAGATATACACCCAAAGGAGACACAGGTGACCAGAGATATACACCCAAAGGAAGACTCAGGTGACCGGAGATATACACCCAAAGGGGATACAGGTGATCAGAGATATACACACAAAGGAGACTCAGGTGACCAGAGATATACACCTAAAGGGGATACAGGTGATCAGACATATACACCCAGAGGGGATACAGGTGATCAGAGATATACACACAAAGGAGACTCAGGTGACCAGAGATATACACCTAAAGGGGATACAGGTGATCAGACATATACACCCAGAGGGGATACAGGTGATCAGAGATATACACCCAAAGGAAATACAGGTGATCAGACATATACCTCCAAAGGGAATCCAGGTGATCAGAGATATACACCCAAAGGAAATACAGGTGATCAGACATATACCTCCTAAGGGAATACAGGTGATCAGAGATACACACCCAAAGGGGATACAGGTGACCAGAGATATACACCCAAAGGAAATACAGGTGATCAGACATATACACCCAAAGGAAATACAGGTGATCAGAGATATACACCCAAAGGAAATACAGGTGATCAGAGATATACACCCAAAGGAGACTCAGGTGACCAGAGATATACACCCAAAGGGGATACAGGTGATCAGACAAATACACCCAGAGGGGATACAGGTGATCAGAGATATACACCCAAAGGAAATACAGGTGATCAGACATATAACCCCAAAGGAAATACAGGTGATCAGAGATATACACCCAAAGGAAATACAGGTGATCAGAAATATACACCCAAAGGGAATACAGGTGATCAGAGATATACACCCAAAAGAGACTCAGGTGACCAGAGATATACACCCAAAGGATACTCAGGTGACCAGAGATATACACCTAAAGGAGATACAGGTGATCAGACATATACCTCCTAAGGGAATACAGGTGATCAGAGATACACACCCAAAGGGGATACAGGTGACCAGAGATATACACCCAAAGTGATCAGACATATACACCCAAAGGAAATACAGGTGATCAGAGATATACACCCAAAGGAAATACAGGTGATCAGAGATATACACCCAAAGGGAATACAGGTGATCAGGGATATACACCCAAAGGAGACTCAGGTGACCAGAGATATACACCCAAAGGAGACTCAGGTGATCAGAGATATACACCCAAAGGAAATACTGGTGATCAGAGATATACACCCAAAGGGAATACAGGTGATCAGAGATATACACCCAAAGGAGACTCAGGTGACCAGAGATATACACCCAAAGGAGACTCAGGTGATCAGAGATATACACCCAAAGGGGATACAGGTGATCAGAGATATACACCCAAAGGGGATACAGGTGACCAGAGATATACACCCAAAGGAAATACAGGTGATTAGAGATATACAGCCAAAGGGGATACAGGTGATCAGAGATATACACCCAAAGGGGATACAGGTGACCAGAGATATACACCCGAAGGAAATACAGGTGATCAGAGATATACACCCAAAAGGGATACAGGTGATCAGAGATATACACCCAAAGAGGATACAGGTGATCAGAGATATACACCCGAAGGAAATACAGGTGATCAGAGATATACACCCAAAGGGGATACAGGTGCTCAGAGATATACACCCAAAGGGGATACAGGTGATCAGAGATATACACCCGAAGGAAATACAGGTGATCAGAGATATACACCCAAAGGGGATACAGGTGATCAGAGATATACACCCAAAGGGGATATAGGTGATCAGAGATATACACCCGAAGGAAATACAGGTGATCAGAGATATACACTCAAAGGGGATACAGGTGATCAGAGATATACACCCAAAGGGGATACAGGTGATCAGAGATAGACACCCAAAGGAAATACAAGTGATCAGAGATATACACCCAAAGGAAATACAGGTGATCAGACATATACACCCCACGGAAATACAGGTGATCAGAAATATACACCCAAAGGAGACTCAGGTGATCAGAGATATACACCCAAAGGAGACTCAGGTGATCAGAGATATACACCCAAAGGAAATACAGGTGATCAGACATATACACCCAAAGGAAATACAGGTGATCAGAGATATACACCCAAAGGAAATACAGGTGATCAGAGATATACACCCAAAGGAGACTCAGGTGACCAGAGATATACACCCAAAGGAGACACAGGTGACCAGAGATATACACCCAAAGGAAGACTCAGGTGACCGGAGATATACACCCAAAGGGGATACAGGTGATCAGAGATATACACACAAAGGAGACTCAGGTGACCAGAGATATACACCTAAAGGGGATACAGGTGATCAGACATATACACCCAGAGGGGATACAGGTGATCAGAGATATACACACAAAGGAGACTCAGGTGACCAGAGATATACACCTAAAGGGGATACAGGTGATCAGACATATACACCCAGAGGGGATACAGGTGATCAGAGATATACACCCAAAGGAAATACAGGTGATCAGACATATACCTCCAAAGGGAATCCAGGTGATCAGAGATATACACCCAAAGGAAATACAGGTGATCAGACATATACCTCCTAAGGGAATACAGGTGATCAGAGATACACACCCAAAGGGGATACAGGTGACCAGAGATATACACCCAAAGGAAATACAGGTGATCAGACATATACACCCAAAGGAAATACAGGTGATCAGAGATATACACCCAAAGGAAATACAGGTGATCAGAGATATACACCCAAAGGAGACTCAGGTGACCAGAGATATACACCCAAAGGGGATACAGGTGATCAGACAAATACACCCAGAGGGGATACAGGTGATCAGAGATATACACCCAAAGGAAATACAGGTGATCAGACATATAACCCCAAAGGAAATACAGGTGATCAGAGATATACACCCAAAGGAAATACAGGTGATCAGAAATATACACCCAAAGGGAATACAGGTGATCAGAGATATACACCCAAAAGAGACTCAGGTGACCAGAGATATACACCCAAAGGATACTCAGGTGACCAGAGATATACACCTAAAGGAGATACAGGTGATCAGACATATACCTCCTAAGGGAATACAGGTGATCAGAGATACACACCCAAAGGGGATACAGGTGACCAGAGATATACACCCAAAGTGATCAGACATATACACCCAAAGGAAATACAGGTGATCAGAGATATACACCCAAAGGAAATACAGGTGATCAGAGATATACACCCAAAGGGAATACAGGTGATCAGGGATATACACCCAAAGGAGACTCAGGTGACCAGAGATATACACCCAAAGGAGACTCAGGTGATCAGAGATATACACCCAAAGGAAATACTGGTGATCAGAGATATACACCCAAAGGGAATACAGGTGATCAGAGATATACACCCAAAGGAGACTCAGGTGACCAGAGATATACACCCAAAGGAGACTCAGGTGATCAGAGATATACACCCAAAGGGGATACAGGTGATCAGAGATATACACCCAAAGGGGATACAGGTGACCAGAGATATACACCCAAAGGAAATACAGGTGATTAGAGATATACAGCCAAAGGGGATACAGGTGATCAGAGATATACACCCAAAGGGGATACAGGTGACCAGAGATATACACCCGAAGGAAATACAGGTGATCAGAGATATACACCCAAAAGGGATACAGGTGATCAGAGATATACACCCAAAGAGGATACAGGTGATCAGAGATATACACCCGAAGGAAATACAGGTGATCAGAGATATACACCCAAAGGGGATACAGGTGCTCAGAGATATACACCCAAAGGGGATACAGGTGATCAGAGATATACACCCGAAGGAAATACAGGTGATCAGAGATATACACCCAAAGGGGATACAGGTGATCAGAGATATACACCCAAAGGGGATATAGGTGATCAGAGATATACACCCGAAGGAAATACAGGTGATCAGAGATATACACTCAAAGGGGATACAGGTGATCAGAGATATACACCCAAAGGGGATACAGGTGATCAGAGATAGACACCCAAAGGAAATACAAGTGATCAGAGATATACACCCAAAGGGGAGACAGGTGATCAGAGATATACACCCAAAGGGGATGCAGGTGATCAGAGATATGCACCCAAAGGAAATACAGGTGATTAGAGATATACAGCCAAAGGGGATACAGGTGATCAGAGATATACAGCCAAAGGAAATACAGGTGACTAGAGATATACAGCCAAAGGGGATACAGGTGATCAGAGATATATACCCAAAGGAAATACAGGTGATCAGAGATATACACCCAAAGGGTATAAAGGTGATCAGAGATATACACCCAAAGGGGATACAGGTGATCAGAGATATACACCCAAAGGGTATAAAGGTGATCAGAGATATACACCCAAAGGGGATACAGGTGATCAGAGATATATACCCAAAGGAAATACAGGTAATCAGAGATATACACCCAAAGGGGATAAAGGTGATCAGAGATATGCACCCACAAGGGATACATGGGATCAGAGATACACACCCAAAGGGTATAGAGATGACCATCAATAAAAACACCCGGTGTAGATACAGGTGATGAAAGATATTCACCCAAAGGGGTTACAGGTGATCAGAGATATACACCCGAAGGAAATACAGGTGATCAGAGATATGCACCCACAAGGGATACATGGGATCAGAGATACACACCCAAAGGGTATAGAGATGACCATCAATAAAAACACCCAGTGTAGATACAGGTGATGAAAGATATACACCCACAGGGGATACAGGTGACCAGAGATATACACCCACAGGGGATACACTGGAGGAGTGTATAGTGCCCAGAGTCTTGAGTTTTTCAAAGTACCTTCTACTGGGGGACCTTAACATCCACATGGAGGCCAATGATTCATCTATGGCCAGCCGTCTGGCAGAAATCTTGGAACTGGCCCAACTCAAACAATGGGTGGAAGGTCCGACTCATGTGGGGAGTCACTTACTGGACTTGGTCTGTTCCAACTTTCCCATTGTGGCACTTAGATCGGATAGAGTGACGTGGTCCGAACACAAACTGGTCCGTTTTGCCTGGCAGGTGGATGGACTCGATAGAGTGAGTACGGGTCCAGTCCTGGACCTCCCTCCAAAGATCAACATTGCCTCCTTTGAGCGAGCCTTAATTGAGTCCTGACCAATAATCAGCGGGGAGCTGGTAGAGGCGGTTAGTGGCTTTAATGGGTGGATGGAATGTGCGGTCAAAGAATCCACAAAGCCTAATGCCCCGTCCCGACCTCGCTGCATCCCTTCTCAGCCATGGTTTTCGCCCGATCTAAGGGATTTGAAACGTGGCTGTAAGAAATTAGAGCGGGCTTGGAGACGAGACTATCAGCCAGAGGCTAAAGCAATCCTGAGAACTGCCCAGAGGGAATATCATGCCGCCATCAGATTAGCTAAGGGCGGTTACTATGCTGGGAGGATTGCTAAAGCTAGTAACAATAGCCGTGAGATCTTTTCTATTGTCAAAAGCTTTTTATCCCCTGTGGCAGACTCACCACTGCTTCCCTCTTCCTCTCAATGGTGCGAGGAGCTATCCTGTTTTTTCAGTGAAAAAATTGAAAAAATTCAAAGGGATTTGCTTGCTGCCTTGCCCACAGGCAATATTCTGATGACTACTGCCTCTCAAACAGTCCACTGCCCCGCACAGCAGTTTCTGGATTTTTCAGTGGCAGAGGAGCCTGATGTCCAGGCTCTCCTTCAGTCCCTGAAATCGGGCTCACCTTCTGACCCTTGCCCTGCCCGGGTTCTCTCTGGAGTGGCGTCTACTGTATGTACTGAGGTCACCCAGATTGTGAACCTTTCACTGTCTTCTGCCACGGTTCCGGGATGCTGGAAGCAAGCTATGCTGCTCCCTTTACTGAAGAAGTCAGGGCTTGAGGCTACGGTACCGGGGACTTATCGTCCTATATCTTTGCTACCTGCCCTGGCGAAGATCTGTGAGAAGGTGGCTTTTCGCCAACTGGACAGCTTTATCGAAAAATCCAATGCCCTGCACCCGGCGCAGTCAGGGTTCAGAGCGGCCTTTAACACAGAGACAGCTTTGGTGGAGGTGACGGAGGCCATTCGAGAGTGCTTGGATGGTGGCGGCAGAGCGGTCCTGATTCTTTTTGACCTCTCTGCCGCGTTCGATACCGTCCCCCATAATCTCCTCCTTGCTAGACTGTCTGAGATTGGCATTGGCGGCAGGGTACTGGCTTGGTTGTCATCCTTCCTTTCTGATAGGACGCAGCAAGTATGGATGCCGCCGTTTGCCTCAAAGGCCAAACCACTCTGCACAGGGGTCCCTCAGGGCTCCACTTTGAGCCCGTTGATGTTTAACGCCTACATCACCCCTGTGATATACCTGGCCGAACAGCTTGGGGCTAAGGTCATCGGATACGCTGACGACACCCAGCTGCTCGTTACCTAGCCGGATGACCAGCTGGATACAACGGCTGTTCACCTCTGTCTTTCCTCGGTGTTTCATTGGCTGGCGATGGCCCAGCTTCGATGCAACGAGGATAAGTCAGAGGTCCTCTTCTATGGGTCCTTCCGCTCCAACTTTAAGAATGAGTTGTGGCCCCCTGATTTTCCTAGTCCCAAGGTGATGGGAGGCCCGGCTAAGAACCTCGGAGTTTGGTTTGGAGAAGACCTCAGATTTGAGAACCATATCAAGAAGCTGTCAGGGACCTGTTTTGCTACGCTAAGGGCTTTAAGAAAATTCTTCCCTCTGCTGCCCAGAGAAGCTAGGGAATCGGTTGCGCGTGCCCTCATCTTGTCCAGATTGGACTATGCTAATGCTTTGTTTTGTGGTATCCCGGCGTATCTGGTCAAACGACTGCAGGTTGTCCAGAACGCCGCGGTCCGCCTTTTGTTTAGCATTCCGAAATGGCAGAGTGTTCGGTCACACATGCGCGCACTTCACTGGCTTCCTGTAGCTCAGAGAATTATGTTCAAATCTCTCGTGCTGTCATTTAGAGCTGTCCACAAGCTTGGCCCCGGCTACCTGAGGAAGCGCTTCTCTTTCTACACTCCCTCTTGCTGTCTCAGGTCAGCCTCGCTGGCCAAACTGACTCTTCCCCGCTATAAGCGGGCTAGGCTGGGCGGCCAATCTATTTCTGTGGTAACTGCGAAGGCTTGGAATGCTCTCCCTCTTCATTTGCGTACCGCCCAGTGTCTATCCAAGTTTAAGAAGGATCTCAAGACCCATCTGTTTGTTTGTTAGGTCTAGGCTGTCTCTTTGTGTTATGTTTGGTCACCTCCGCAATGCGCTAGGATACTCCCCAGTAGCAGAGCGCGCTACAAAACAACCTATAACATAACATAACATAACATAACATAACATAACATAACATAACATAACATACAGGTGATCAGAGATATGCACCCAAAGGAAATACAGGTGACCAGAGATATACACCCACAGGGGATACAGGTGACCAGAGATATACACCCACAGGGGATACAGGTGACCAGAGATACACACCCACAGGGGATACAGGTGATCAGAGATATACACCCAAAGAGGATACAGGTGATCAGAGATATACACCCACAGGGGATACAGGTGATCAGAGATATACACCCACAGGGGATACAGGTGAACCCCAATGAAAACACTCAATGGGGATACTGGTGATTATCGAAGTACACACACAGGAGATCAGGTGATCATGAATGGAAACACCCAATGAAGAGGTGGCAAGTAATGTATACATGCAAAGGAGATACAAGTGATCATCTATGAAAACACTAAAGGTGATACATGCGATCACAGAGGGAAACCCCCAGTGGCTCTACAGGTGACCATCATTGAAGCATGGGAGACACAGGTGATCATTGAGGAATACATCCAATGTAGATACAGGTGATCATGAATGGAAACACTCACTGTAGATACAGTTGATGATTCTTGGAGACAACCAATGGGTATATAGATGATAATCAATGGAAACACTCACTAGAGATATAGGTGATCACCAAAGGAAACATCCAAAGGAAAAACAGGTGATCATTGATGTATACACTGAAAGGAGAATTGGAGACCATTAAATAATCAATTCAATGGAGATCTAAGAGATCAAAAGTGTATCCATGTTATTGAAATGAATTATAGTCATTTAAATAATTGAAGAGATCATCAATTAATCCAATCAATGCCAATAAAGGACTAATCAATGCAACCAAAGTCCAGAAATAGAAATCCAATGTATCCCTTCATTGGGCATATTTGAGATAATCAGTGTAGACTTTCAATCAAGTTAATAAGATCATGAGTGTACACTTTAATTATATTGGATCTCATAAATAACATGAAGGTTAGAAATCACCGCATCTCTGCTACAAAGTCCATAACTGCTTACTTGCTGATAAAAGGAGAAAACTGCCCTTAATTGCCTTAATTTAGAAGCATAGGAAGACCAATTATTTCTGCACTACAGGTCAAACTAAAGAAGATAGCAACAAAGCCAGTGAAAAAGATTACCTAGTAGCTAATAAGAGCCATAGCTGGTGATATGACTTTTTGAGGTACTAAAATGAATTTGGAGTCTGTAGGCATAAGGATCTTTCATGTTTATCGGAAACGATGTGTATGACGCTGATGCTAATCCTTAAGGCTCTGTACCAAAAGAGATATGTGACCACGGCTTTGGAATGAGGCTCAGAAGCCAGTGCTCTGTTTTGGGGGAAATAGGTTATGAATGAAATGAGAAAACAAGCGGTGTCTCTATGGGGTTACCAAGTCATATCAAGTCAGGCATGGTCTAACAGGTCAATTTTATTATACTAAGGTACACGCACTCCAAGTGCAAAACACAAACCAAGATAATGCAAGGTGGTACTGGGAATCCCTCCCACAACTTGGATAATATGTAGCACTGGAGGAGATGGGCAGGTGCAGGTGGAATACGTTAAGAGAGGAGAACGCTAATTAATGCGAGTAGTGGACCAAAGAATACACGAAGAAGCCATCTCAGTTCAGAAATCAAAGGAATCACAAACACATCAGTAACTACAGGAAAGGGAGGAAACAGGGAAGGAAGATGTGGAAAGAAACTGGTGGCCAACCGGTGGGCAGACTAACGGTTGAGGAACCATACAGCTACGCAATTGTGGTGCAACTGACAGACTCTATTGTCCATTATTAAATTTTCCTGGAAGTACCCGCCTTCCCTCTAAGCCTGTCTCTGATTTGGTCAGTGGCTTATCTGACCTGATGTCACACCTAAACCTCTGCCTGCGCCAGCTGCCGCTTTCCTTCCTTTCACAGTCTCCACTCCATGTGCTTGTTATGGGGTTTTCTGTTACTATTTCTTGAAGATCAAAGTGTTGTTTAAATCTGCTTTTCTGAGGACCTCTACCAATGACTCCTGACAATAGGTTGATTACCCTACTGAAGACAGCAGGCAACATCATCAGAATATGAGTATTATTCTTCCTGTGTCCATAAATTGGTGAATTTTACAGTATACTGGACTTTTCTGGCCTTATTTAGACTTTGGTGGATGCATCCTCCATCACAAACATGCCCGTCCTTTGTGTTGAAGGTTCACTGTCGGCCATGGCACTTGTAATACAGCGGATGGGATATCTGTCAACTGGTGAGGGGGTATCCCACTTACCAAATAAGGCTCTTAATCTTGGTTTAGAGCAGTTCCTTCAACCCATGACAAAACATCACCTCCAATTTACCAAAGTGCAGTTCACAGCGCTCAATATTTGAGTACCTGTCATACATTTATGATAAGCGTTCCTCTCAGTGGTTCATGAAAGGCTTTGAAGGAAACTAAGTTACGGATCCAAGAGGCCATTCGTCAATGAAGCCATAATATCAGGGCTAATGTGTGATGGAGAAAATGGGGCGAGAGGTCAGATTAGGGGGTGTTTTGACACCCATTTCGGGTTCCACTACAAATAATGCATGTCTCAAAAATGTAGCTAGTAAACATTTTCCCCTTAAAAGCCGAGTCTGGTGGCTAAGTGGACTAATGCGTCCATTGTAGGGGCCTGCGTCATGGTCACAGGTTCATATCCTGGCGGGTACACTCAGCCTTTCATCCTTCTGTAGTCGATAAAATGAGTACCATTGAGTTGGGCAACAATAAACATCTTTTATTCAGCACCAAGATGCCCACGGGTGAACCTGCGCTTTACAAATACACATGTGATGATGCTTAAAATACATATTTGGTTTGCTGTATGTAGTTCTAGGATAGGCCTAAAGGATAGGTTTACAGCAGCTCATAAATTCCCGAAATAAAAAGCTCAGGCTATAAGTGAAAGATTTTCATCTTTATAACTAACTTGGTTTGGACCTTTACCCTCTTACTATCTGGACAGTATTGTTGTTTACTCTCTGCTGTAGAAACACCGAACATATATTCACTCAGGAAATCTCCCAAGGATTCTCCTAGGACCCATGTTTACTGTGCGGGTCAGTTTGTATGGGCCTCATGGGAGTTCATTCATTCACAGCTCACATCAAGACTGTGGCCTCTTTCCCCATCGCCTAGCTTGTATTCACAAATGTGTCAGAGTGACAAGATGTGTCTGAAAGAGTAGGTGGAGTCAAAGAAAAACACCCATTTTTTTGCAAAGCACATTATGAGATTCAATGCTGCTTTACCTTAGGAAATGGTACCTCTTAGATGCCCAGAAAGCGAAAAATTAGGACTAATTGGGTATTTTCACATGAACAAGTTTACACATGTATTTTTCCCATGTATCCTTGGTATTCATTACAGAATTCCAGAACCACTCTGGGAAAAAAACTACAGTGACTCCAGCTTTGCAGGACTACTCATTAATGTTGTGTTATGTTCAAACATTTGTTAAGCGCATGGCTGCCCCAGCAGCGGAGTGTCCCAGCTCTAGTCTCAGTAAGGACTGCATGGGCGGTATGCAGAATATTGAGCCGAGAATAGCCAGATCTTCAATGCCCTCGAGTAAGGCCCAGTGATTCTGAGTGCTCCTGATGGACAGGAAGTGCGCTCCAGAGGGGAGAAAAGGAGGGCCGTCCTGCTCTCGCTCTTCTGACACCAGGGACACAAGCCAGATGAAGATTAGCTGAGCGCAGGGCCGCAAGGGGACATATGGCTGAAGCAGCTTGGATAGGATAGAAGGCCCTGAGAGGTAAGGATGTTATGTGCAATGCAAAGAACCGTGGCATTCATTCTCTTATCCACAGGGAGACAGAGCAGCCTGCGGATGAAGCTAGAACCCGAGAAGAACTTGGCACGGGCAAGTAATAGCCGCGCAGCAGCGTTTTGGCCCGCAGAAGGCTTTTGGTCATTGTCTTATTAAGACCCATCTATTAAAAAGAAATCAATCTATTCTACTCTGGACCTAGGAGAAAACTTACAATAGTAAAAGACTGACTTCATTTTGGGCTTCAGAATAATCTAGAAAGAGGCATTGGTATTTTTCATGATCATTACTCGACCTTCTTAGACAATCGCTTTAAATTGAGTGAGGTACATTCTGGAATAAAGCCCTCTAAATCCGAAGACTCCCAGATAGGATGGCCTTCCTGTGGCTTTTAGGATGCAGCATTTCTACCTGCAGTTTTAGAACTTTTATAGCCATGATGACATTAGTGCATGAACATGATAACAATCATCTTCTGGCCATACATGATCCATCAGTTTCAATCAGCAACAGCAGTTGTAAAGTGTTCATCAACATTTGGAAGTTATATAGAAGTTGTTTTTCGAATTTGAGGTGAGATGCCATATTTATTAAAACCACAATATTCTCTAATGCAAGACTTGGTGCTTATTTTGCATGTACTTGCATAAGTCACATATAATTCCCAATGTATTTTTTGTGGATTTCTTGATGATATTCTTATTAACTGACAAATACTAGGACGCCCAATGGCCATCATTTAGAATTCTCTCACGTATAAGCCTGCCCTGTATCGCCACCGAAAGATATAATCAGACTACACTCCAGCCCACATCACACATACCCCCTATGCATTTGATCCTTTTATACTAGACTAGCAGCCCGTCCCGACGTTGTCCGGGTATGAATTGCTGCCAGCCAGTAGTATATCGTTTCGTAGGATTCCGTTTTGATAAAATTTCTTATCTGTGACAGGCCTGTGAAACGCTCCGATTCACAGTGCACTGCTGATGCACTTAAGAGTGCGCGTTCAGTAGTGTGTGAACTCGAGTTTCCCTACTTTATTTTTCCTTGCAATCTTATGTAGCACGAACTCGACAACATGGCATGAGCACAATTTACATTACAGAAGAACACATTCATTTGTGGTAGGCACAGGGAGACAAACCGATTTGTCTGGAATCACAGGATGTTGAGCTGATGCCGAGATTCGAACGTAGCTCCCCAGCTCTAAAGTTCGCAATTCTAGAACTTGTGGCGGGAGGTGTGTCTAAAAGTGTATGTCGGTGCTGGCCGTCAATGAGAGAGACCTGTGCATTTTTCAAATCGGTGGTAAAAAAATATGAGTATGTTGCTGGAGATGTGGGCCGCCGTACCGCCAATGTACTTACCAGGGGAGGGTAAACACCCATTATTCCGCAACTTTCTTTCCGCATACCATCACCCCGCATACTTTCATTACGAAAGTACCATGACTCCGCAATGCCATTATAACGCATGGCAGTACATTTTATATGCTTTTACCACGCATACATTTACAACGAAGTTCGTTGTAAATGCATTAAAGGTAAAAGCATGTTTTTTTTAATGTTTGGATAAGGTAAGTATGGGTATAGGGGTATATGTTCTGGGGTACTGAGGTATATGTTTTGGGGTGTTTGGGTATTTTAAGGGTTCAGATATAGTTTTGGGTAATGGGTACAGGGGTAGATTTAATGTTTATGGATAGATATGGGTTTTGGGGTACAGAGGTATATTTAGGGTTCAGGGCTAGGTTTGGGTTTTGGGGTACAGGGGTATTTTTAGGGTTCAGGCCTAGGTTTGGGTTTTGGGATACAGGGGTATTTTAGGGTTCAGGGGTAGGTTTGGGTTTTGGGGTACAGGGGTATTTTTAGGGTTCAGGGCTAGGTTTGGGTTTTGGGGTACAGGGTTTTTTTAAGGTTCAGGGGTAGGTTTGGGTTTTGGGGTACAGGGTGATTTTTTTATGGTTCAGGGCTAGGTTTGGGTTTTGGGGTACAGGGGTATTTTTATTTTTCAGGTCTAGGTTTGGGTTTTGGGGTACAGGGGTATTTTAGGGTTCAGGGGTAGGTTTGAGCTTTGGGGTACAGGGGTATTTTTAGGGTTCAGGGGCAGGTTTGGGTTTTGAGGTACAGGGGTATTTATGGGGTTCAGGGCTAGGTTTTGGTTTTGGGGTACAGGGTTTTTTTTAGGGTTTAGGGATAGGTTTGGGTTTTGGGGTACAGGGTATATTTATAGGGTTAAGATGGGTTAGTGTTTAAGGGTGTTGGGGGATTTTAAGGAGTAAGGGTGGGTTATGATTATGGGGTGCAGGGGTATTTAAAGGGAGCAGGGTGGACACCCGTAGCTGGATATACAGAACCTGGGGAAAACAAACAATGAAATATTGGGCACAATGCTCGCTTCTTTTTTTGTAATACCGCTCCCCGAACACGCCCACGCCCCCAGCACACGCTCACAGCACATGATATGAGACATGGCATGAAGGGCGGAACGTACCACACGCCCCTAGCGTTTGTCACGCCTCCAGCACACGCCCACAGCACAAAGGAGACACGCCCACAAGGGACTACTTTGCTGGCACGGTTCTTTTACCTTTTAATTGTATATGGTGGGAGTCTGCATAGCCTATGTCCTTCTGCTGCAACTGCCCTTTCCAACGCTGTATTGGGTGTTGTGATTAGTGCTGTGGTTCCTGAGATTACCCGCCTCAAAGGTTTGGGCTCTCTCTTTATTATATTAGTATGGATCACACCTCCTCAATGCACCATCAACTCAAAGGGAAAGAGACGCAACAAAAAAAACGCAAGGTACATAACCAAAAACGGATTCAACATGTTTATCTGCTCTTAGAAACCCCTCCGGACTTCACCCTTATTACAGAAACATACCTTAGCGAAGACTTATGCCCACATGCCAAGAAGCCATCCTATCTGAATTTGTCACCATCAACAAATATAGTTTTATCAAATTTGAGAGAGGCCAGAGTTATCTATAGAAATGATCTAATTATAACATATATTGAACATTTCACCTTGAACAACTGTCAATCCTTGCTTGTAAGCTGTCATCCCACTCCAACTCCCACCTGTTAATTTCTCCTGATATAAAGAGCACTGCCCAGAAATGCAAATTTTAAAGATGCCTTACTACATACAGTGACAAAAACTCATATGAACCACTGATCTATTCATTCTATGAGACATCAACACATGGTTTGATGAGAATAGTCAAACTACAACCACAACCATCGCAGTCATTCTTGAGGTAATTCTGACCCAACTCACTCCACTGGAAACACGCTGGGTATCATATTTGTCACTTGGAGGAGGCCACAGTGACAGGCATTTAAACGGGAGCAACCAAAACATCCTCGCCTTCAATATCAATTCACCTATCAACACTTCAAAATACCAAAAACCACCAACAACCAACACTTATACAGGCAATGGAGAATATTAGACCTCCACAAACTCAACTACTGTGCCAAAAGAACCCCAATAAATGTGCAACCCCTAGACATACAGACCTTCTACGACTAGATCTCAACTGCATTAATGGATTAATGACGACATCTAAAGGCTAAAATCACAACTCAACGTACTACAGCCTAATACAACTATATTTTATGTGAATAATTGAAGCTGGCTGCCCTTCTAAAGAACTCCACCAGATTCTAACATAATACCACAATCCAGAGTGCCATAACACAGAAACAACACAAAAGTCTCAAACATTAAAAAAAAAAATAGAAAATACTTCAAGAAAGATATAAGGAACACCCCCAACACATGCCTCATCCACCATAGAAAGACACAAAGCAGTTTTCCACCAGTAAGTGTATGTAATACCCTCTAAGAAAAAGATTTCCTCGGCATTATCATCGTAGTTAGACCATCAAGAACAATATCAGAGTCAGCACCTCCAGCTATCTTTAAAGATATCCTTAGCACAACCAGGGCCGATAGCTACAAGCTTACTCACCGTAGTCCTTGGAACTGAGGGCCAAAGGTACTGTCTATTTTTGAGGCTGCAAGCATCTGAATCAGTCTATGCAATGGCGAAAAATAGATTTTCAAAAATACAAATCCCATTTTAGGAGTCAATACAGTTTTAGCAACTCTTAAAATGGGAATGCGAATGGATAACGATTTGGTATTTGGAAGGGTGGTGTAGTAGACATCCTTTCCAAATGCTGAATTGGGTTGAGATGTATACATATTTTGCAAGTGAAATCTGGTTACACAACATTAAAAAATTACTTACTCCAGAGATAGGGGAGTAGAGGCCATATGTATCAAGTAAAATTGCGATTGCACATGCCGAAATTTGCAGAATTTCAGCGTTTGCGATCGGAATTTAGCTAATTGGTATGTATGAAAGCAAAACTGCCTTTCAAAATAAGGAATCGCAAAATTTGCGATTCCTTATTTTGCGATTGCATTTAAGGAGTCGCAAATTGCTATTCCTTAAATGCAATGTAAGAAGCACAGAAAAAGTGACATTTGACCTTAAGGAATCGCAAATTACCACCAACTTCAAGTTGGTGGTAATTTGTGATTTCTTTGAAAAATGCACTTTTTTGCATTTTTCAAAGTGCTAGGTAGCACACATACATGCCCTTACGGCATGTATGTGTGCCACATATGCACACATCTACATTTCAGGGGTACAACAGGGTGTCCTTATAACACCCTGGCACCCTTGAAATTGCATTCTCAATTTGCGATTCTCTAATTGAGAATCGCAAATTGAGAATGTCTTCCCATTCATTCCTATGGGCCTCTAGGCCCATAGAAATGAATGGGGAGGTATTCCTTAATTGCGAATTGCAATTTGCGATTCGCAATTAAGGAATATGTAGGATTCGCAAAATTATTTGCAAATCCTACATACATAGCATTTTGCGATTCTCTAATAGCGATTCTCTAAAAATCGTTATTTGAGAATCGCAAAACCTAAGTTTCATACATATGGCCCAAGAGGTCATTCGCAAAATGAAAAGGTCCATATGAGACTACTTCCTATTTGTGAATGATTAAAAAAAAGTTTTATGAAAAAGTAAACTTCGTATTTAAACACAAACCTGTCTTCTTTAAGGAAAATGGGCTGCATTTAAAAAACATATATTGAAAGGTGACATGCTGAAACTTACAGGCCACCATCATCGTGATGACCACCAATAAGAGTGAAGTGCAATTTGAGACCGACTTCATGAATGTTAATGAGAACTAAGCAGCTGTCTTTTAAGTACAGCCTGCGGCACAGTACCCATCGAGTGAGTGTGACTAAAGGTGTATGCTGCCTTCTGTCATTTTGGAGTATTACTATATACTTAGGGCCCGATGTAGGTAGCCCTTTACCGATCGGAATCGGACGAAAATACCGATTTTCGGCCCTTTTCCGATCGGTAAAGGGCTATCGAGATGTAGGGGCACATTTTCGGTAATTTTACCGAATCGTTATCATTACCGAATCGGTAAATTTACCGAATCGGTAATATTTACCGATTCGGTAATGATAACGAATCGGTAAAATTACCGAAAATGCAATGTAGGTAGCCAATGTTCCATCAGTACATGGCTTACAGAATCGGTATTTTGCCATGGAATACAAATCCATGGTAAAATACCGATTCCTGTGTACATGCACATCTGTGCATGTACACATGTGCCATGTGACAGACAGACGTGCCCTTAGGGCATGTCTGTGTGCCACATTGCACACATGCCCGTTTTGGGGGTGCTAGAGGGTGTCAAAGTGACACCCCCTGCACCCTTGCCAAATTCGGTATTTACCGATTCGGTAAATACCGATTCGGTATTTGACTTTAATCCTATGGGCTTCAAAGGCCCATAGGATTCAATAGCAAATACCGATTCGGTATTTACCGAATCGGTAAATACCGAATTTGTAAGGAATCGGTAACGATTCCAGATGTTGGGACCTACATACCATTTACCGATTTTGAAATACCGAATCGGTACAATTCGGTATTTTAAAATCGGTAAATGTTTTTTACCTACATCTGGCCCCTAGTGAGGGTTTCAATGTGTGCTAAACAAACCATTGGCAAGTAGGCCTGCTTGCATGTTCTATCTATGTGTTCAGACTACCAGGGATGACTTAACACCAAGACTACATCAAAAGGCGCATACTTCCGTGTCTTGACGAAAACCCTAGGCCCAAAGTGGCCTAACCACGACGGCTGAAACATGTCAATGTTTGACAGAGTGTAACACCACTTTATCCTCTTGAAACACCAGCCTCAACGAATTGTAAATATACTGAAGAGGCCCAATTTTAAAGGGATACTGGGATGTCTTTTGGTATTTCTATTTCATACCAATAGATTCCATCCGATAAATATCATAAGTGCTACCTGGAATATGGTTGTTCCCATCCTAATTTATAGGGACCAAGATAACCACCGATGATTAAGCAGTACACTGATAGAGTGTTTGATGGTTTACAATAAAATCCACTGAGGAGTTCCCACAGGTTTGAGCTCAACGGGCAATGATCCAGTATTGAGGGTTATAGGGGACCTATAAGTGGTATATATTAATGAGATAGGTCACTTGGCCATTAATCCTTTCTGTCATGAGTTGAAATCTCTTACATTGGACAACACCTCAAAAAGAAAAACCTCAACCCATCCGTACCACCAAATTACAAACCAATAGCTTATGGCCCCTTCCTAAGTATAATATTTGAGAGAACACATTTTACTCCATTTTTCAAGATCACAAGAGAAAATGATTTGATATTAAACTAATAATCTGGCTTGAGACCAGGCAGAGGCCTAGAATAAGCCATCATATCCATTTGGAATGACCTAAGACTCACAGTGGACAAGACTGGACTAGCCGCTCTATTGCTTCCTACACCTATCAGCGATATTTGACACTTTCCACCACCACACATAATTACAAAGACTCCATCAACTTGGTATATGTGGAAGTGTGCTAAAATGAATTGCCTCTTACCGCAGAGACAGACGAAGAGTGCTATACCTACCACCTTTAGCATCAGTTCCTTATACCTAACAATATGATGTTCCAGGGGTCCATCATATCTTCTATAATATTCAACATCTTCCTGATATCCTTATCAGACCTGATTAGCTCTTTCAACCTCACCTGTTAGAACTATGCAGATGATATGCAAATCATTGTAAAAAGGAATGACCCAGAAGACCTTCACGACTCTAAACTTGATAACTGACTTAATGCCGTAAATGCATATATGACGAGTGACCACAAAGACAAAGACACAGATCATGATACGGGGACAATGGCACAAATACCTCTATATGGAACCTGATGTCCCTCCAATGACATTAAGATAATACTGAAACCCAGGGGTAACCATGAATGCAGACCTATCCTTGATACCTATGTCAACGATTAAAAAAAAGAGTGCCTTCTACACAACAAAAACATTGCATTGCATCTTCCCAAATCTTGCATCTCAACAAAAGCTACACGCTCATGCTCATACAAGCATGACTCTGCCAACAAACTATACCTTGGAGGCCCCACTTTCATCTTATACAAAATACAAACGATTGACAGAATGTTCTCTATATTTATTTGGAATAATGTAGAACCAACAATTGTTTCTATTATACTTGTTACGTTAAAAACGTTACGTTAAAAATATTTGTACCGCGCACATACACCAACGGTTTCTTGGCACTCTTGTATCCTATATGTAAGGTGTCTGTTGTCAATATTTTGCATGTCGTCGAAACACTATTAGCCACTCACTTTCCCCGTGCTTCCAGTTCTACTAGGACTTTGAAGGCCCAACTTTAAAACCACTCCCTTAGAATTTACTCTTAACTACAGGGTACATTATTATTTTGGGGGAAATCACAAATTACTACAGAAGCAATCTTGGAAAAATGTAACAGATGCAATTTACCAGGAGTAGTTTCATAATTCTTTCATGAATTCCTGGTTTCTCAAATGTGAATAATTTTTGCTTGTTTACAAGTAGTTGTTTTACATGTATTCAAGTGTAAATATGCTACCCAGGAGCAATTGCACTTTTATTCTAAGGGAAAAATATGCTTCCTCTGATGAAAAACCTTCCTCTATTTAGGCAACAATTTTGAAGTGCTCTCTATCCATCCTGCCCTTGATGCAGATTTACTCCTGTGTTTGGTAGGAGTAAAACTCCAAGTAAATGCTGGTTGGGAATGTGCCAACATCCCCACAAACTCACAGGTAATAATGTATTTTTGACACATACAATCTTCAAAGTATCAATCGAAAGGAGACACAAGATATCATCAGTCTGTCTGCTCGACTGAGACACAGCATTATGAACACACCCACTCAATGGACTGATTCAATGGGGACATTAGGAAATATAGAGGTCATCGGTGTATCAATTTAAATGACATATCTGAGATAATGAACGCATTTATTTTATAGAGTTAAATAAATCACCAAGTGTATCTAGCGAAGATTTAAAATGTGGAATGTGTTCAGTCAATGAAGAAATTGAGAAAAATAAACATATTCAGGCAGTGGGGCAAAGGTGTAAGTTGCCTGTCCAAACATACTGGAGTTCATCAGTTTGGAGACAGACGGATCAACATTGTTTGCATCCTTTTGCAACGTCACATCATTAATGAATATGTAGTATCTTGGTTATTATGTTTTACATGTCTTCCACTGCTTCACCAGTGGAACACTCTTGAGATGATATCACTTAGAATGTTGGTGTATGAATCACACAGTTGGAGATGGGCTGAGCGCCTTGCTGGCTGCTCCTGGTGGGGCTGAATACTACTTTACTACTGATCTGTAACCAACTTGAATAAATCCTCTTGAAATATCACTATCAGCCTGGACCTTGATTACTACATTTTATTGGCGACGAGGATGGGATACGAACCCACCAAAAGTGCCAGTTCCAGTCTACGAAGCACAGTCTGTTCAACCTAAAAAGCTGTTCATCTTCCAAAGGCTGTCTACTCGCCTGAGTTCATCTCTAAGTTCCAGTCAAAGCCTACTTCTAGTGGGGCTGAGCCTTCTGAAAGGGTAAGCCTGCATCTGCACACAGCCTGGTGACGTGTGTCGGTTCCTAGTTCCTGTACACCAACCGTTGATCTGAATGACTGTTTCACTGCGCCCTCATGTGGATGCCTGAACACCTGGAGAGTTCTGCCACTAAACCGATACTGCCAAAGACTTTACTGCTGCTTATCTACTACTTGCCAGTTATTTCCTACCTCAGCTGCTGTTGATGATACACATATAAGTACCCAGATTTGCTTTTGAGGCATGGGACGTGTCTAAACTGTGAGTAACCAGTGCTTCAGTTTCTCATCAATCCTGCTGTGATCTGCCTTATTTATTTTATTTATTTTAGGTTTTTATAGAGCGCGTAGTCACCCACGAGTATCCCAGCGCTAAACCTCAGGCTCCTAAGGGTAGAAAGTAGGGGATGTTGACGACTCAGGGGAAGAGTAGGGTGTTAAGGGACTTCCTGAATCGTAGGAGGTTTGGTTCCGCTCTGAGACTCGGGGGGAGCGCGTTCCATTTTTTTGCTGTATTGACTGAGAAGTGGCGGCCACCTACGCGGGCCTTCTTCACCCTGGGAATCATGATAAGGTTTCCATGTTCTGACCGAAGCGCTCTCGTGGGTCTGTAGGGTATGATCCAGTTGTTGAGAATTGGGGGGCCTGCGTTGTGCAGTACCTTGTGGGCCAAGCAAAGGGCCTTGAAAGTTACTCTTTCCCTAATTGGGAGCCAGTGTAGCTTCCTCAGTGCAGGTTTGGCTGATGTTCTGGCTGGAGTATTCGTAAGTAGCCTTGGCATCACTTCGCCTATTGCGTGATCAGGAAGGTCAGATTACAACGTGTGTGAAGAGCCTCCAACGTCTTCGGCAGCGGCATGTCTCTTTTTCAATGTGTTCCCCGCCGTCACCCCTTTGGACTTATGTACGTGGTTGTAACTGTTTCATGGATCTGTGCTCCAGTCATAGCGTTCTGTACTTTATTCATAGGGAAAACCTACAAACTGCCCACTCAAGGTCATTGCACACATCGTGTCTCTCACATGAACATTTCATCACATCTGGTCAACATCTTGTTCTGGCTACAACCAGTCATGCCAAATTCAACCCTGAAGCAGGTCTGTTGTCATGGCCGTTTGTTGAAATATGTCTCCTGGCCATTCATGTTATTTGTACAGTTATGGACTTATGCGATAAGTTCATTTCAATTTCATTATGGGCCCCTGGACACTTGGCTGTTTAACTGCTGCACATTTTTATTTTTTTAAATAAAAGGCACGAACAGTATTCACTGCGCACATACAGAGCGTGTGCAGACTTACTCTCATCTGTTTGTTTTCTGATGTCACCATCGGCTTCTCCCACATCCTCGGTGTTCGTTTTGGATGCCTGCTTCTGGATGCCGCATTCTCTACTGTGCCGTGAACCACTCAGCACAACATACGTGACGTGCCGCCATCTTGTGGTTGGCGGTTTCCACTTTTGGTGATTCCTACTTATTTTGCCAACCACGTTTATATCGCTTGTGATGTTGTTGGAAAACTACAGAGAGTAGAATAGGTCCTCGATGCTTGTCAGTGATCGGTCTGTAGTGTGCGAAGGGATGCTCTGAAATTATTTCACTTGTTGGACAGAGGTAAGTTTTTTTTAATGCGTTGCAGTTCTGTGCTGGCATTAGCGACGCAAGATGAGCCTTTGACTATGTGAGCACTTAGGTGGTCCAGTTTCTTCGACTTGCGCTGAATTTCTGATCTGGTTGTCGTCTGTTCTTTGACTCCGTGTCGAAGAGGAGAGAGTCCCAGCACTATTTGGCATTGGAGTTTTAAAATTGTGCATCTTATTTACATGACAGTTTACAGTTTATAGTGTTTCTGTCAATGCTTCACTGTTCAGTATGTATGTAGAAATTTTGAATTTCTTATTTCTTTTACTATTTTACAGTGTTTCAGCGTCCACATCTCCACATAATAAGTTTCCCTTAACTTGGGGATGCTTGGTTTTTCTTACAGGGTTTAGCTGCACTTCACACTGTCCCTACACAGGGTGTCTATGGGGTGTTCCCCATTGTGTGCACAACTCTATTCTACCTTCCTTAGGGGAGCTATGCAAGTGTTTCAGTCCTTTTTGCATTTATATGTGGATTTCTACAGTGCACAACATTTTTTTTGCCTCTACATGAGGTGTCTCACATGGAAATGACCACCTGGGTATTTCTTTCTCGATAGTGCACAACAATGTTATGTTTTTACCCTACTTATGGTGTGTCGTTTGGGTTTTAGTCCCTTCACAACAGTGCCCAATATTTTAACGTTGTGTGTTTATTGGGTTTAATCTCCATCAGTTCGGTGCACAGTGTGCACCCAATAACCACCTGTTTATTTCAATATTACCTTCATAGGGTATTTGGTCTGAATACTAATTGGTGATTTTCTCAAAGTGTATGTGTTTTGTTTACAGCTTTCAATTGGTATTGAACGCCATCATTTGTTTTATTGAGAATTTAATTTATGGGAAGTATGAGTGATTTATTTTAATTGTCGCATTGTTTCCTGCTGCAGACCAGTTTTCCTTTTGATGTCTTTTATTGGTGTCATCTGTGGATTCTGGTTTCTTTTCTTCTGTGTTCTTCATCCTTTTTCTCTTACTGTGGTGTTCTTTTGTGTACTGTAGGTTTTCTTCTCCTACTTATTGTTAGTCTATGGTATGACTTTTCTCTTTTTATACATGCCTGGCCAGCAAGTATATCTTGGGGTAGTCATTGGGGTGTTCTATTTTCGTTTCTGTTGTTGTGGTAGAAGGGAGGATGACATTCTCACATTTTGTCTTTCTTCTCTGTTTTCCTCACTTGTGTTTTCGCATCTTCTTTTGGTTTTCTGTTATCTCAGTGGTTTGCAGTGTTTCTGATTTACTCTTTGTCTTTCCTCTCGCCTTCTTTTAGTTCTCCTTTCTTTCTTCATTGTTTTATTTGGAAGGAAAGGGGATATGTTATATCCTGGCTTTGTGGTTATGCTTGCAGTCTCTTGCTCTGCCAGTGAATGCTCATCCTATGATGTATTACAGAATGTTGGGAGCCAGAGATGTCAGCTGAGAAGGGCTGAGCACCATCCTGGCTGCTCCTGGTGGGGTCTTTGTATTGGTCGTGTATTGGATTTAACTGGATGACCTGAACTTATTACAAATAAACATCTAAAGATCCTCTACACGTCTGGACTCAGTTACTACAATATCCATTTGATAAAGTGATAGAAGACCATCAATTAATTGATTCTGTGGAGCCACAAAGTATAGATAATGAGTCCAACAAAGTGTGAGATAGAAGATCGTCATTACACCAATCAAGTGGAAATACAGGAAGGCATCCCTGTATTCATTCATTGTGGCACTGCATACTGTTAGTATAGGTGCTACTAGAATGCATCTGAGCAGTAGGATACCAATTTGAAGACAATACAAGAGGTCGATAATGTATCCATTCAGCAATGTAGGTAATTAGCAGAGATTCAGGAGCTAAATCCATGTACTAATTCAATACAAATAAATAAACAATCAATGGATCGATCGAATTGAAATACACTGGATTATTAATGTATAAGTTTGGTAAACAGACAGAAGATCATCAATTAACCCATATGGGAGAATATCAACATGTGACTGATCAGTAAAACAGAAGATTGTCAACATATCCATTCAATGGATGCACAGAAGATAGTCAAGGTGTCCACATATTTAGAAGATATTCAATATATCCAATAAATGTAAACAAAGTACATTATCAAAGGATTCATTCAAAAGGTAGTACACTATCCATGAATCAGTTCTATTGAGCCACAGGAGTCCATTATCGTAGTCATTCAACAGAAAAGAATTCATCAGTTTATCTATACAAGATATGGGCAGCAAGTCATTAATCCAATAAATATATGGATCTCAGCAATGTGCCATGATATGGGTAAAGGACACCATCAATGGGAACAGCAATGTACTACTTTATTTGATGTAAAGGAGACACTCATTATATGTTATATACCCTTACACACACACATACACATACATACACATGATCAGTGGCATTTGACACTGTCCACCACCACACGCTATTACGAAGACTCCATCATCTTTGAAAGTATTCCCAAATGGATTGCTTCTTATCTCAGAGAAGACAAAGCTTGTTATGCCTACCACCTTTCACATCAGCTCCTCGTGCCCAATATATATACATATATGTATATTCTCACTCCAAGGTTGTCCACCATTGAGTAGCACACGAGCAGCAGCTTAATTTATGCGTAGGTGAAGGCGGGAATCCACTTGCAGATGCCGCTCCGTAATGGATCTGCCCGACGCGTTTCGAAGCTCCATATGCTTCTCTTCAGGGGCTTTAACGTAAGCGGCGTGCATGACCGCCAACCAACTTCTCAATTTTCCATATGCCACACCCACCATTGAGAGGCTCAGATGAGACTGTGCGTTATGGGATACATATATTTGCACATACATACATATATATATATATATATATATATCACTTTCAATCAGAAACGGACACAGACCCTAAATAAGTGCAATGATTTTATTCTTCTCTAGTAGTATATATACCTATTATTGTGTGTGTTTATATACACACATAAATAAATATGTAAACATATATATATATATATATACATATATATCTATACTAATATAATAAAGAGAGACCCCAAACCTTTGAGGCGGGTAATCTCAGGAACCATAGCACCAATCACAACATCCAATACAGCGTTGGAAAGGGCAGTTGCAACAAAAGGACATAGGCTATGCAGCGCCCACCATATACATTTAAAAGGTAAAAGAACCATGCCAGCAAAGTAGTCCCTTGTGGGCGTGTCTGCGTTGTGCTGTGGGTGTGTGCTGGGGGCCTGACAAACGCTGGGGGCGTGTGGTACGTACCGCCGTTCATGCCATGTCTCATATCCTGTGCTGTGGGCGTGTGCTGGGGGCGTGTGCGGGGCGTGGGATTGCGGAACAAAAAGCGAGCGTTGTGCCCAATATTTCATTGCTTTTTCTTACCAGGTTCTGTACATTCCAGCTCCGGGTGTCCACCCTGCTCCCTTTAAATACCCCTGCACCCCATAATTATAACCCACCCTTACTCCTTAAAATACCCCAACACCCTTAAACACTAACCCATCTTAACCCTATAAATATACCCTGTACCCCAAAACCCAAACCTATCCCTAAACCCTAAAAATACCCCTGTACCCCAAAATCCAAACCTAGCCCTGAACCCTATAAATACCCCTGTACCTCAAAACCCAAACCTACCCCTGAACCCTAAAAATACCCCTGTACCCCAAACCCCAAACCTAGCTCTGAACCCTAAAAATTCCCCTGTACCACAAAACCCAAACCTACCCCTGAACCCTAAAATACCCCTGTACCCCAAACCCAAACCTAGCCCTGAACCCTTAAAATACTCCTGTACCCAAAACCGAAACCTACCCCTGAACCCTAAAAATACCCCTGTACCCCAAAACCGAAACCTACCCCTGAACCATAAAAATAACCCTGTACCCCAAAACCCAAACCTACCCCTGAACCCTAAAATACCTCTGTACCCCAGAACCCAAACCTAGCCCTGAACCCTTAAAATACCCCTGTACCCCAAAAACCCAAACCTAGCCCTGAAACCTTAAAATACCCCTGTACCCCAAAAGCCAAACCTACCCCTGAACCCTAAAAATACCCCTATACCCCAAAACCCAAACCTAGCCCTGAACCCTAAAAATACCCCTGTACCCCAAAACCCATACCTATCCCTAAACCCTAAAACTACCCCTGTACCCCATAACCCAAAACTATATCTGAACCCTTAAAATACCCAAACACCCCTAAACATATACCTCAGTACCCCAAAACATATTCCCCTATACCCATACTTACCTCATCCAAACATTTTTTTTAAAAAACATGCTTTTACTATTCATGCATTTACAACGAATTTCGTTGTAAATGTATGCGTGTTAAAGCATATAAAATGTAATGCCATGCGTTATAATGGCATTGCGGAGTCATGGTACTTTCGTAATGAAAGTATGCAGAGTGATGGTATGCGGAAAGAAAGTTGCGGAATAATAGGTGTTTACCCTCCCCCGGTAAGTACATTGATGGCGCGGCGGCCCACATCTCCAGCAACATACTCTTATTTTTTCACCATCGATTTGAAAAATGCACAGGTCTCTCTCATTGATGGCCAGCACCGACATACACTTTTAGACACACCTCCCGCCACAAGTTCTAGAATTGCGAACTTTAGAGCTGCGGAGCTACGTTCGAATCTCGGCATCAGCACAACATCCTGTGATTCCAGGCAAATCGCTTTCTCTCCCCGTGCCTACCACAAATGAATGTGTTCTTCTGTAATGTAAATTGTTCTCATGCCATGTTGTCGAGTTCGCGCTATATAATATTGCAAGGAAAAATAAAGTAGGGAAACTCGTGTTCACACACTACTGAACGCGCACTCTTAAGTGCATCAGCAGTGCACTGTGAATCGGAGCATTTCACAGGCCTATCACAGATAAGAAATGCTATCAAAACGAAATCCTACAAAACAATATAATACTGGCTGGCAGCAATTCATACCCGGACAACGTCAGGACGGGCTGCTAGTATATATATATATATTCAAACAAAAGTTGCCCTCAGGTAAAGACGCCGCACAAGTGGAGTTTGAATCCTTTAATCGAGGACTTCAGGTTGACAATCTTAAACACCCCAGTCTTTGTATTTGAGCCCAACACGTTTCAAACATCTTCTGTCCTTGATCACGGGCTATGGACAGGAGCAGTGGTCGGTAATATGCAGAGCACCGGATAATGATCCACAGTCCTGCCCCACTGGGTGTGTGCTAACTGCATACTGGGACTTGTAGTTCTGCATGATTCTTTCCCAATTTGGGTGCCGCCTTGCCCCTCAAAACTTGTTCTGATAAAATCCCCAGTGGGTAGACAGGAATGATGTTAGGCTGCCACACTGTTAATTACAATGTCACACGACATGGGCTCCACCTTCCAACAGCGTTTGGGTTTCCAAACGCCGGATCCGTATTTGTAACAGCGGAGCGTCTTCGCGGCTGAGCAAGCAGCTATTAACAAACTCCACTTGTGCGGCGTCTTTACCTGAGGGCAACTTTTGTTTGAATATATATATAAATATATATATATATATATATATATATATATATATATATATATATATATATATATATATATATATATATATATATATATATATATATATATATATGTAAAATACTGAATAAATGATGGACCCTTCCTAGAGTCAGCACCTGACTAACTTTCCCCCGTAAGGTATCTTAACCCTTAAGTTTAATCAAGGGGGTTGTGTGCACACTGAATGGCACCCATCATCACCGTGCCTATTCCCTAGGGAACTTTAATTCAAGTCAAACAACCGCAAAGGTGCACCACAAAACATGAAACAGTAAGTGCAAACGTAATTTAAGCACAATAAGGAGATATTCCTCAGAGATGTTGAAGTTCTTCTTTAAATCTTTATTTTCAAAAAGCAGTGAAACACATACAGCCGACGCGTTTCGTCCCAAACTGGGACTTCTTCAGGGCTTTTAGTTAGTGGGACGTCGCAAATGGAGAGAAGTGTGAGAAGAAGCGGGGTCCAAGGGTCACCTTCCCGGCTACTGTAACCCTGTTATGTATTGGTTCAATCAGAGGTTGATTTCGCAAGCATGGACCTTAATATAGGTATGCTAGTGGGCAACAAAGGAAATGTGTACTCAGAGTTCCTAGTTGGTGTAGAGAGTCATGTCACCTTAATGATATGATTGTCTCCGTCCGTTTGCTGAATTACAAATAGAGCTGGTGATGGACTGGAGGTCCTAATAGTCCAATGGAGGAGGGTGTGGGCACTGTATCCCAGTAGGCCGTTCTTGATAAAACGGCCGGCGCCCATCCACAGCCCTCGTCCTTACGAAACACCCGCAGCGACGTCGCTGCGGGTGTTTCGTAAGGACGGACGGAGACAATCATATCATTAAGGTGACATGACTCTCTACACCAACTAGGAACAGGATCTGAAAAGATCAGGGCTTGATCCATCACCGTTATTTATCTCACTGCCCCATCCCAGCTCAGAACCTGGCTATATGCAAATCAGTCTGTCCCTGGCCCAGTGCATCATGGGAACAGGGCAGACTAAACTACCAAGCCAATTCTTCACCAGAAAGGAGACAAGCTACCGGGGACCGGTTTCTGGCATTTCAGCCTTCTTCGGCCCCCTTGTTGTAAATATTTTTGTCCACCCTAAGCGTGGAAGGGTATACTCAGATGTGAGTCCCTTGCTCATTGCACCATCAGGATTCAAGCAAGCCGGGCCGAAGAGGCTGAAATGCCAGAAACCGGTCCCCGGTAGCTTGTTTCCTTCCCAGTGTAAGAATTGGCTTTTGTAGTTTGGTTTGCCCTGTTCCCATCATGCACTGGGACAGGAACAGACTAATTTGCATACAGCCAGGTTCTGAAACTGGGATGGTGCAGTGAGCTAAAAAACGGTGTTGGATCTAGCCCTGATCTCTTGACTGGGTGAGAGTATTCTGTTTAATTCAGCGACTCTGTCCCTCACCACCCCTTGTTGTAAATAAAAAGATAATAACACAAGGGCATTCTTAAAAGACCGTATATTGTATTTAATAAATATAGGTTTCAAGTACCTTAATCTTAGAAAATGATAAAATTTACAAAAAAGTAGGAAATGGCAGCAACTCTGGCGTGAAACATTGTCACAAGGGCAGGGGGTGTCAGATTTCTGTTTCTGTACTGGGAACGCAACAAGATGGTGTGCAATGCCCAACCTGACGCGAGTTAAAACATATTGATGAGATGGGCGGCTGACATGTAGGAGATATGCTTGAAACCCCGATGGCAAGTTTAGTTCTCTATAGAACTTTACGGTAGTTAACTTGCCATATGCCTCATCTCGCCCTTTCTTTTTATACATCAAGAAAGTTTGTTTGATCTCTTTTTTGGGTATTTCTACCGCGAGTTCGGGGTCAGTAAGAACGTCAATATCAAACAGAGTCTTAAACCAAAAATTAATGTATTTCAGCCAAAGAATACGTAAAGAAAAGTCCAGGCCTATACAATCAAGAATAATTTCTTGAGTGAATCGAGTTTCGGGCTTAGCCCAAATAGAACGCCACAATAAGAGTGGACGAACGGCTGCTAAGTCCGAAATAAACTCGACCCCAACCTCGTCATGAATTAATTGAATGGAGGCGGAGTGGGGAACACATAGCACTTTTCTTAGGAACTTGTTCTCCTCTTTTTGGAGGAGGGTGCCATCTGTGTGGCCCCACACTCCAGCCCCATACAATGCCGAGGGAACACAACGAATATTGTAGATGTTAATCATGTCACGAATACTTCTCGAACCGAGCTTAGAAGAGAAGCGAAAAACACTACTGGTACAACGAGTCATTTTCAACCTAGCATTTTCAAGCTCTGATTTCCAGGACCCATCACTGGCATAGGTGATTCCTAAATAACAGAATGTTTTAACTTGTAACATTTTATCGCTGTCTAGATAGAAGTTGGACTTTAGTTTATTGACTGACTCACCGCACAACATAACATAGGTCTTAGATTTGTTTACACAGAGTCTCCTTTTTTGTATAAACAACATAAAACCATCAATAAGGCGTTGTAAGCCTATCTGAGTGCGTGATAAAAGTACCGCGTCATCCGCATAAAGTAAGATTGAGACAGAATTGCCTCCAATCTGCGGGGCATCTGCTGATATGGTGGCCAAGGTGCGATCTACACAGTTAATGAAAAGAGAAAATAAAAGAGGAGCTAGTACGCATCCTTGGCGGATGCCCCTAGATACCTTGAAAAATGGAGTGCATTTGCCATGGCTGCCATATCGGACTTTACAAGAAAGTTTCTGGTAAAGCCTAGCCAGGAAATGTACTATTTCTTTCGGCGCTCCTAACTCCAGTAAAACCTGCCATAAAATGCCATGATCAACTAAATCAAATGCGCTGCTCAGATCAGCGAAACATAAAAATAAATTACCCTTTTTAGCCACAGTGTACTTATTAATTAAAAGATCCAAGTTCACGCATTGCTCCAAGGTACCCATCCCCTTCCTGAAGCCGTATTGCACTTTAGTTAAAATACTCATATCTTCTGCCCAAGTTTCTAATCGATTGAGCAGAATTCTGCTCATAACCTTCACTGAGGCATCCAATAGAGAAATTGGCCGATAGTTGGAGGCCTCAGATTTGCTGCCTTTTTTATGTAAGGGGACAATAACCGATTGACCCCAAGAGGGAGGGAAATTACCTTCTGCTGCGCAATTGAAAGTTCTAACCAAAATGGGAGCCCACAGGTTAGGTTCTGTTTTTAATAGATCCATGGGCACCCCATCAGGTCCCGGAGCCTTCCCCCCCTTGCTATTAGCAAGGCCTTCTAGTCCCTCTTGCAGCGTAATTTCCAAAGGTATAGGTGCCCACATTGGCAAATCAACAAGAGGTAGGGTCAGTGATACCTTTTCTGGGTTAAAAATATTGGTAAAGTGAGAGACCCAGTCCTCGCAAGCAACATAAGTAGTAATTTCTGGGACGCCTTCCGAATTTAAGAATGGACTGTTGACTATTTCCCAGTAGAGTTTACTATTTTTTGTCTCAACAGCTTCATTCAATTTATCCCAAGCTTCTCTCTGTAATACCTTTTTCCTGTTTGAGATAGCCAGTTTGTAATTAACCCTTGCTTCTTTGATGCTAGTGCCATCACGGGGTTTGAGCCCTAAAACACGTTTTAATTCCCGTAAGGTTACAATACAAGGCTTATCAAACCATCCCAATTTTGTCGTTTTATTAGCTGAGGGTTTTTTAGTAAAAATACCCTCAATGATGGTATTGATGTTAATAAATTGGGATATCAGAAGGTCGTGGTTAACAACATCATTAAGGCAATAGCTAAGCTCAATTTTACAGCTGACTACTGCCTCCCTTTGTTTAGCCACAGAGTTGACCCCGGTCCACTTGATTCTCGGACCATTGGGCCGTTGGGACACTATATCGGTAGTACAGGTTTCCCCAGTTCTTTGTGTGACACCCCTTAGAGGAAGGGTAACGCAAATACTGTTGTGATCGCTAAGACCTTCCTCTCTCACATACAAACTTGAATAGTCCCCATGACTTGAGAACAGGATGTGATCGATAAAGGTCCCAGCTTCCCTCCCTGTAAAAGTGGGGCAACTGGCGTTCTGCTTATTTTTGTTGCAATTTAATAGGGATAAATCTAGTTTTAGTAGCAGGTTATTTAAGGTGGAGCCGTAATGGCAGTGCGGGAAGTGGGGAGAATCCTCACTCCTTCCTATACCCCCATTGAAATTATCCGACTCCACACCAAAACCACAAGGGTTACCCTTGGATAGCTGGCATGGCTGCAAATTAAAGTCACCAGCCCATAAGATGTCTAGCTGCTTATTAGAAATGCCTATAGCCTTGGCAATTTCTTTTTCCAGGGGGTACAAGATGTTCCCTCTGGAGGCATCAAAGATGTTGGTATAAAAGTTAACAAGAACCAGGTCCTTACCCTTAGCACATGCAATCCTTAATACCTGGCTGTAGGCTCCCACATTTGAACTACTTCTAACTTTGTAGGATTCCAATCTGTTAGAAAGGAGAATCAAAATGCCCCCCTTTGCCCTGCCAGAATTGGATTTAGTGGCATTAAGACAATAGGAGGAATAACCTTCTACGTTGATATCTTCCTGACTCCAGGTCTCCTGGAGGAGGACTATATCAAACCCTTCTCCTATGAATCTGGACCAAAAAGGGGTATTTAGTTTCCCTGCGATACCAGCAATATTCCATGATAACAAAGTAAGGTCACCAGGCTTAGTTACATGAGCTGGTATCTTCAAGAGTCCTGTTACTACCTGACAAGCGGGGGATTGGGTGTTAAAAGGGTGGGGACAAAGGTTACAGGGATGTCATAGTTAGGAAATGGAATTAAAAAACCTTAGAGATGCACTGAAAAAAACAAAAGTTACAGGTACATTATAGTTAGGCTCAGTTTTCACTCGTACAAAACCAGAGAAATTCAGCAGGTATAGTTAGCTGAGTTAACTATAACAAGCGCCCCTGGAATGCACTGCTTATGACCTCACATATTACATCGCTCATGACATGGTCAGTGGTATCATCCACAAAATCATTAATGCACCCACTCACACCCAAATAGAACCTGTCATACACCCACTCCCACGCTCACACAGCCATTCACAGACCCTTACCAGTACTTAGGCACCCACTCACTAATTCATAGATCTACACACACATCCACTCACTCACCCATATAGCCACTCATATGCCCACTCACTAATTCAGCCACTGATATGTTCACTCATACACCCATACAGCTGCTCACACACTGTGTCAGTCACCCATAGAGCTACTCACACATCTACTCACTCACCCATAAAGTCAGTCACAAAGCCACTTACCCATACAGTTACACACACCCACGTACTTATACATATACTAACATGTACTCACTCACCTATACAGTCACTGACACAAGCACACACTCACCCATACAGCCACTCTCACATTCACTAACTCACCCAAACAGTCACTCAAATCTGCCTCACTCCCCTATACTGCCTTTTACATATCCAGTTACTCACCCATATACCACTGATACATCCACTCACCCACACAGCCATATACATTCACTCATCCATACAGCCCCTCACATACACACTCACTAACCCATACAGCCACTGATTCACCCACTCACTCTTCCATACAGACAGTCACACACCTCCTCACCCACCCACACGGTCAGACATCCATATAGGTGCTCAGATAACCACTCAATTACCCATATAGCCGCTCAGGTACCCACTCACACACCCATACAGCCACTTAGACATCAACTACCAGATTGTAACCAACATTCACACAACCAGTCACTCCCCCAAACATTCATTGAGACACATAATCAATCACCAACACAGTCAGTCACGCACCCACTGAATCATCCATACAGGAACTGATACACACACCTATTCACCAATACACCTTAGTACATATATACAACACTTATAAACTTTTTTAAAACACTCACAGTCACTGGATGATGTCCTCAGTGATGTCATTTGAGATCTAACTATAACTGCTGAATAGCACTGGTTTTGTACGAGTGAAATCTGACCCTAACTATAACGTCCCGTTAACCTGTGGTTTTCCAGTGAAAAAAAATTATATATATATATTTCCACTGAAAAAAACAGGTTTTAGGAACGTTATAGTTAGTTGGACATTTCACTCGTACGAAACCAGAGAAATTTGGTTGTTATAGTTAGTTGAGCTAACTATAACTCACGCCCCCGCAATGCACTGCTGATTACATCACATATTACACCATTCATGACACGATCAGTGACATCACTGATGACATCTCAAATGACATCACAGATGACATCATCCATGTTATGATATGATGCACCTCCTCACACCCTAATATAACCTTTGATACACCCACTCTAAAATACAGCCTACCATTTTCGAACCCATAGACACACCAATACCAGTTACTACATACCTACTCACTGATTCCTAGGTCTACACACACATCCACTCATTCACCCATACAGTCACTCATACATGTGGTCACTTATTAATACAGCACTATCATTTGCACTCATACACCTATACAGACACTCACACACCACCACTCATCAATAGCATTACTCACACACCTGGTCAGTCATGCAATGAATCAATCACACTCCCAATTACTCACCTATACAGTTATACACACACCACTTCACTTATTCATACAGATACTAACACATACTTACTCTCTTATATAATGACTGATGCAAGCACACACTCATCCATACATCCACTCTCATAATCACTTACTTTCACGTATAGTCATTTATACACTCCAACACTCACATATACTGCCTTTCACATATGCAGTTACTCACTCATGTACCACTGAGATATCCATTAATTCACGAGCACACCCATACACACACACCCACCCATAATTCCCTTCACATATGCATCCTTGAACCCATACACCCTGTGAATCACCCACTCACACATCTATGCACAAAGTCACACACCCCCACCCACCCACACAGACACTCAGGCACCCATACAGATACTCAGATACCAATCAATAACCTATATTGACACTCATGTAGCTACTCACCAACCCATGCAGCCACTTACACACCAACAGACAGACTGATACAGACATTCACCTAGTTTAGCCATTAATCCATGCAGTCAGTAAGACACGTTAAATCACTCACTTATACAGTCAGTCTCGCACCTACTAAATCACCCATTCAGACACTTATACACCGACTCATTCTTCAATACACCTTGGCATATATATAAAAAACATATTTAAACTTCACAGAAACACACAGTCACTGGATGATGTCATCAGTGATGTCATCAGCGAAGTCATTTGAGATGTCATCAGCGATGCCATCAGTGATGTAACTGACCATGTCATGAATGATGTAATATGTGACATCATCAGCAGTGCATTGCGGGGGCGCGAGTTATATAGTTAGCTCAACAAACTATAACGGCTGAATTTCTCTGGTTTTGTACGAGTGAAATGTCCAACTAACTATAACATCCCTGAAACCTGTGGTTTTTTCAGGGAATTTCTATGTTTTTTTAAATGCTAATTTCTAACTATAACGTCCCTGAAACTTATGTTTTTTCAGTGAATTTCTAAGGTTTTTTAAATGCTAATTTCTAATTATACCTACAGAGGCAGGACATGTGCAGAAAGAGGAAGAAAGGTACGGAAAGAAGCAAGAGAAATGCAGAAAGAGGCCACAGAAGTCCAGAAAGACAAAGAAAGGTGCAAAAAGAAACAAGAGGTATACAGAAAGAACCAACAGAGGTGCAGAAAGAGGCCCTGTTGCACCCAACGTTTTGCTAACTGGTACTGGTGGTAACTGACTCTAACTAACCAGGCCCAGAGCCTGTGCTATGTTGAAAAACACTTAAAATACAGTGAAAACACCTACATACACTAGGGTACACTATGGGTTGGGGTACCCCTGTGATCGCCATGACCTCCCCTGTGAGGCCCTAGTACATAATAGGGCAGGGGGGTTTAAATTTATCTCTAAGTCAGAGGTGCAGAAAGAGGCAAGAAAAGTACAGAAAAAAGAAACAGAGGTGCCGAAAGAGCCAAGAGAGGTGCAGAAAGAAGCACATGAAGTACAGAAAGAGGCAATAGAGATGCAGAAAGATGCAAGAGAGGTGAAGAAACAAGTAGGAGAAGTTCAGAAAGAGGCAAGAGCATTGTTGAAAGAAGCAACAGAGGTGTAGAAAGAAGCATGAGAAGTGCAGAATGAACCAACAGAGGTGCAAAATAAGAGGCTAGAGGGGTACAGAAAGAGGTAGGAGATGTGCACAAAGAGGCAGGAGAGTTACTGAAAGAGCCAGGAGGGGTGCAGAAGGAAGGAAGAGAAGTGTAGAAAGAGGCAAGGGAATTGCTGAAAGAAGCAACAGGGGTATGGAAAGAAGCAAGAGAAGTGCAGAAAGAGGCAAGTGAGGTACAGAAAGAAGCAAGAGCAGTGCAGAAAGAACCAAAAGATGTACAAAAAGAGGCAAGATGGGTGCAGAAAAAGGTTGGAGAGGTGCACAAAGAAGCAAGAGAGGTACAGAAAGAGGCAGGAGGGATGCAGAAGGAAGGAAGAGAAGTGCAGAAAAACAAAAACAACGGAGGTGTGGAAAGAAGCAAGAGAAGTGCAGAAAGGGGCAAGTGAGATACAGAAAGAGGGAAGAGAGGTGCAGCAAATGGCAAGAGAACAGCAGAAAAAGGCAAGAGGGAGGAAAAAAAGGAAGAGTGCAGAAAGAAGCAAGAAAGGTACAGAAAGAGGCAAGAGAATGCATAAAGAAGCAAGAGAGGTGCAGAATGAGGCAAGAGAGGTGCAGTAGGAGGCAAGAGATATGAAGAAAAAGGAAGACGGGTGCAGAAAGAAGCAAGAGAAGTACAGAAAGAGGCAAGTAGGGTGCTGAAGGAGGCGAGAGAACTGTAGAGAGAGGCAAGAGAGTTACAGAAACAGGCAAAAGGGGTAAGGAAAGAGGGAACAGGTGTGCAGACAGAGGCAAGAGAGGTGCAGAAAGAGGGAGGAGGAGTACAGAAAGAAGCAAAGGGATGCAGAAATTTGCAACAGAGGTACAAAAAGAAGCAATAGCAGTGCAGAAAGAACCAGCAGAGGTGCAGAAAGAGGCAAGAGGGGTAATAAAAGAGGCAAAAAAGTGCAGAAAGCAGCAAAATAGGTGCAGAAAGAGGAAAGAGTACTGCAGAAAAAGGGAAGAGAGGTGCAGTAAGAGGATAAATGCGTACAGAAAGAGGCAAGAGAAGTGCAGAAAGAAGCAACAGAGGTTCTGAAAGAGGTAAGAGGGATACAAAAATGTACATGAGAGGTGCAGAAAGAAGCAACAGCAGTGCAGAAAGAGAAGTGTAGAAAGAAGCAAGAGATGTGGAGAAATAGGGAAGAGGGGTGCAAAAAGAGGCATGCGGGATAAATTAATTTGCAAAATAGGTGCAGAAAGAAGCAAGAGCAGTGCAGAAAGAACCAACAGAGGTGCAAAAAGAGGCAAGAGGATTGCAGAAATAGATAGGAGAAGTGCAGAAGGAAGCAACAGAGGTGTTGAAAGAGTTGCGAAGGGTGCAAAAAGAGCCAAGAGAAGTGCAGAAAGAAGCAACAGTGGTACAGAAAGAGGCAAGAGAGGTGCAGACATAGGCAGGAAAGGTGCAGGAAGAAGCAAGAAAAGTGTAGAAAGAAGTAACAGAGGTGTAGAAAGAGGTAAAAGGGGTGCAGAAACAGGCAGGAAATGTGCAGAAAGAGGGAACAGGGGTGCAGATAGAGGCAAGAGGGATGCAGAAATTTTCAAAACAGGTGCAGAAAGAAGCAAGAGCAGTGCAGAAGGAACCAACAGAAGTGCAGAACGTGGCAAGAAGGGTGCAGAAAGAGGTAGGAGAGGTACCAAAGAGGCAAGAGGGGTACAGAAGGAGGCAAGAGGGGTGCAGAAGGAAGCTAGAGAAGTGTAGAAAGAAGCAACAGAGGTGCTGAAAGGGGGAACAGGGGTGAACAAAGAGGCAAGATAGATACAGAAAGAGAGGAGAGGGGTACAGAAATAGGCCAGAAGAGTGGAGAAACAAGCAAGTGAGGTGCAGAGAGAGGCAACAAATGAGGTGCAGAAAGAAGGGAGAGGGGTGCAGAAAGAGGCAGGAGGGGTGCAGAAACAAGCAAGTGGGGTGCAGAAAGAGGCAAAAGAGGTGCAGAAACAGACAGGAAAATATAGAAAGAGGGAACAGGGGTGCAGAAAGAGACAAGAGGGATACAGAAATTTGCAATAGAGATGCAGAAAGAAGCAAGAGCAGTGCAGAAAGCAGCAACAGAGTTGCAGAAAGAAGCTAGAGGGGTACAGAAAGAGGCAAGAGAAGTATAGAAAGAAGCAAAAGAGGTACAGAAAAAGGCAAGAGAACTGCAGAAAAAGGCAAGAGAGGTGCAGAAAGAGAAAAGAGGGATGCAGAAAGAGGCAAGAGGGGTGCAAAAACAAGCAAGCAAGGTGTAAAAAGAGGCAACAGAGGTGTAGAAAGAGGCAAGAGGAGTACAGAAAGAGGCACGAGAAGTGTAGAAAGAAGCAAAAGAGGTGCAGAAAAAAGCAAGAGAACTACAGGTGAAGGCAAGCGAGGTGCAGAAAGAGAAAAGAGAGGTGCATAAAGAGGCAAGAGGGGTGCAGAAACAAGCAAGAGAAATGCAGAAAGAGGCAAGAGAATTGCTGATAGAAGCAACAGAGGTACAGAAACAGGCAGGAAAGGTGCAAAAAGGCAAGAGGGATACAGAAATTTGCAAAAGAGGTGCAGAAAGAAGCAATAACACTGCAGAAAGAACCAACAGAGTTGCAAAAAGAGGCAGAGGGTTGGAGAAAGCAGAAGGAGAAGTGCATAAAGAAGCAACAGAGGTGCCGAAAAAGGCGCAAAGGGTTCAGAAAGAGTCAACAGAAGTGCAGAAAGAAGCAACAGAGGTACAGAAAGAAGCAAGAGAGGTGCAGAAATGGGCAGGAAAGGTGCAGAAAGAGGGGTCAGAGGTACAAAAAGAGGCAAGATAGATGCAGAAAGAGAGGAGAGGGGTACAGAAAGAGGCCAGAAGAGTTGAGAAACAAGCAAGTGAGGTGCAGAGAGAGGCAACAAATGTGGAAAGAGGGAACTGGGGTGCAGAAAGAGACAAGAGGGATACAGAACGTTGCGAAAGAGATGCAAAAAGAAGCCAGAACAGTGCAGTGCAGAAAGAAGCAACAGAGTTGCAGAAAGAGTCAAGAGGGGTACAGAAAAAGGCAAGAGAAGTGTGGAAAGAAGCAAAAGTGGTGCAGAAAGAGGGAAGAGAACTACAGAAAAAGGCAAGAGAGGTGCAGAAAGAGAAAAGAGTGGTGTAGAAAGAGGCAAGGAAATTGCTGAAAGCTGCAACAGGGGTGCAGAATTAGGCAGGAAAGGTGCAGAAAGAGGAAACAAGGGCGCAGAAAGAGGCTAGAGGGATACAGAAATTTGCAAAAGAGGTGCAGAAAGAAGCAAAAGCACTGCAGAAAGAACCAATAGAGGTGCAGAAAGAGGCAAGAGGGGTACAGAAAGAGGCAAGAGAAGTGCAGAAAGAAGCACAAGAGGTGAAGAAAGAGGTGCGAAGGGTGCAGAAATAGTCAACAGAAGTGCAGAAAGAAGCAACAGATGTACAGAAAGAGGGAAGAGAGGTGCAGAAACATGCAGGAATGGTGCAGAAAGAGGGAACAGGGGTGCAAAAAGAGGCAAGATAGATACAGAAAGAGAGGAGAGGGGTACAGGAAGAGGCCAGAGGAGTGGAGAAACAAGCAAGTTCGGTGCAGAGAGAGGTAACACAGGTGCAGAAACAGGCAGGAAAAATGTAGAAGAGGGAAGCAGGGTGCAGAAAGAGACAAGAGGGATACAGAACTTTGCGAAAGAGATACAGAAAGAAGCCAGAGCAGTGCAGAAAGAAGCAACAGAGTTGCAGAAAGATTCAAGAGGGGTACAGAAAAAGGCAAGAGAAGTGTGGAAAGAAGCAAAAGAGGTGCAGAAAGAGGCAACAGAACTACAGAAAAAGGCAAGAGAGGTGCAGAAAGAAAAAAGAAGGGTGCGGAAAGAAGCTAGAGGGGTGCAGAAACAAGCAAGCGAGGTTTAGAAAGAGGAAACAGGTGCGGAAAGACGAAAGAGTGGTGCAGAAACAAGCAAGAAAAGTGCAGAAAGAGGCAATAGAATTGCTGAAAGAAGCAACAGGGCTGCAGAAACAGGCAGGAAAGGTACAGAAAGAGGGAACAAGGGTGCAGAAACAGGCAAGAGGGATACAGAAATTTGCAAAAGACGAAAGAGTGGTGCAGGATACAAGCAAGAAAAGTACAGAAAGAGGCAAGAGAATTGCTGAAAGAAGCAACAGGGGTGCAGAAACAGGCAGGAAAGGTGCAGAAAGAGGGTACAAGGATACAGAAAGAGGCAAGAGGGATACAGAAATGTATAAAAGAGGTGCAGAAAGAAGCAAGAGCACTGCTGAAAGAACCAACAGGGTACAGAAAGAGGCAAGAGAAGTGCAGAAAGAAGCACAAGAGGTGAAGAAAGAGGTGCGAAGGGTACAGAAATAGCCAATAGAAGTGCAGAAAGAAGCAACAGAGGTACAGAAAGAGGCAAGAGAGGTGCAGTAACAGGCAGGAAAGGTGCAGAAAGAGGGAACTGGTGCAAAAAGAGGCAAGATAGATACAGAAAGAGAGGAGAGGGGTACAGGAAGAGGCCAGAGGGGAGAAACAAGCAAGTGAGGTGCAGAGAGAGGCAACAGAGGTGCAGAAACAGGCAGGAAAAATGTAGAAAGAGGGAACCAGGGTGCAGAAAGAGACAAGAGGGATACAGAACTTTGCAAAAGAGATACAGAAAGAAGCCAGAGCATTGCAGTGCAGAAAGAAGCAACAGAGTTGCAGAAAGAGTCAAGAGGGGTACAGAAAAAGGCAAGAGAAGTGTGGAAAGAAGCAAAAGAGGTGCAGAAAGAGGCAAGAGAACTACAGAAAAAGGCAAGAGAGGTGCAGAAAGAGAAAAGAGGGATGCAGAAAGAAGCAAGAGGGGTGCAGAAACAAGCAAGCTAGGTGTAGAAAGAGGAAACAGAGGTGCAGAAAGACGAAAGAGTGGTGCAGGATACAAGCAAGGAAAGTGCAGAAAGAGGCAAGAGAATTGCTGAAAGAAGCAACAGGGGTGCAGAAACAGGCAGGAAAGGTGCAGAAAGAGGGAAAAGGGGCGCAGAAAGAGGCAAGAGGGATACAGGAATTTGCAAAAGAGGTGCAAAAAGAAAGAAAGAGCACTTCAAAAAGAACCAACAGAGGTGCAGAAAAAGGCAAGAAGGGTACAGAAAGAGGCAAGAGAAGTGCAGAGAGAAGCACAAGAGGTGAAGAAAGAGGTGCGAAGGGTGCAGAAATAGTCAATAGAAGTGCCGAAAGAAGCAACAGAGGTACAGAAAGAGGCAAGAGAGGTGCAGTAACAGGTAGGAAAGGTGCAGGAAGAAGCACGAAAAGTGCAGAAAGAAGCAACAGAGGTGTAGAAAGAGGTAAAAGGGGTGCAGAAACAGGCAGGAAATGTGCAGAAAGAGGGAACAGGGGTGCAGATAGAGGCAAGAGGGATACAGAAATTTTCAAAACAAGTGCAGAAAGAAGCAAGAGCAGTGCAGAAGGAACCAACAGAAGTGCAGAACGTGGCAAGAAGGGTGCAGAAAGAGGTAGGAGAGGTACCAAAGAGGCAAGAGGGGTACAGAAAGAGGCAAGAGGGGTGCAGAAGGAAACTAGAGAAGTGCAGAAAGAAGCAACAGAGGTGCTGAAAGGGGCAAGAGGGGTGCAGAAAGAGGCACGAGAAGGGCAGAAAGAAGCAACAGAGGTGCAGAAAGAGGCAAAAGAGGTGCAGAAAGAGGCAAAAGAGGTGCAGAAGCAGGCAGGAAAGGTGCAAAAAGAGGCAACAGGGGTGCAGAAAGAGGCAAGAGGGATATCAAAATTTGCCAGAGCAGTGCAGAAAGAATCATCAGAGGTGCAGAAAGAGGCAAGAGGGGTGCAGAAAGAGATAGGAGAGGTGCACAAAGAGGCAAGAGGGGTACATAAAGAGGCAAGAGGAGAGCAGAAGGAAAGAAGGAAAGTGCAGGAAGAAGCAACAGAGGTGCTGAAAGAGATAAGAAGGGAGCAGAAAGAGGGAAGAAGGGTGCAGAAAGAGGCAAGAGAAGTACAGAAAAAGAAAGAAATTTGCAGAAAGAAGCAACAGAAATGCAGAAAAAGGCAAGAGAGTCGCAGAAGGAAGCAAGAGTGGCTTGCACACCATTAGTACCAATTTAACACCCACATTTAGCAATGAGTTCAAGGTTTGCAAAGGGCCTTCCACCATGCTGTAACACTTGTCACTGCATTTTTGGTAACTGAGCTACAAACAAGGCTTTTTTGTTCAAATCTGCAGATTAGGGAGCAGATGGTGGATGATATGGCTAATGCCGTAAATGTATAATTGTGCGAAAGTCAGTGCAGACAAACAGTCGCATAATTCTATTGGCCCTGCTCATACCTCTGACTAGTTCCACAAGTTCTCCTCAGTGATTCCTTCTTTTTTGTCTCACTGAGTTCATAGTTGAGCTTCTATGGAAATGAGGAAGACTAAACCTGAGGTTACCATTCCGCAAGAAAGACTACCATACCACACAATTATTATGTTTTTTTGCAGAGTTTTATATAGCGCAAACTTGACCCAAATCTGAATCGGGTATCTGAGCGCTTTACATGGCGCCAGTTACATTATATGAGGACACACATTCATTTTTGTTAGGCACTGGGAGATTAAGTGATTTGCCCAGAACTACAGGATTTTTTTTAGCGTCATTTCCGAGACTCGAACCCAGTTCCCCAGGTCTGAGGTCGAGCGCCCTAGCCGTTAGGCCAACTCCTCTTCCCTATTACTCTCCATAACACATAATCCCGCTCTACATAATTCCTACACACTAAATACCACATACGACCAGTGCTCAGGAATTCCGCTGCATAGGACTTACATGAGGTACCAGGAGGGCTTCTTGGTCCTCAAAGTCCATCAGGAGTAAAGTGGACTTCATCCCCCATCCCATAGTCTGCTAGGAGACGCATTTGCAGAGTAAGGGGGCATGGCCTCCAAAGACGTCTTAGCAATCCCACTGTGTGGGACTTACTGGAGGTAACAGGAGAAGTAGTAGTTGGCCCCATGGACAACCTTGGGGCCAACTACCCCTCCTAATACCTCCAGTAAGTCCCACACAGCAGGATTGCTAAGTTATCATAGCAGGCCACGCCCCCTTTACTCACCACTCGGCAAACGCGCTTCCTGGCGCACGCTTGAATGGGGATTGAAGTCCCTTTTGCTGCTGGGGGTCCTTTAGGAGCCAACTAGCCTACGTCTTACCTCCAGTAAGCCCCACACAGTGGGATTGCTGAGAGGTGGGCACAGGTCACGCCACCTTTCTCCACGACTCTGCAAACGCTCCTCCTGGTGTGTTCTAAGTTGGAGTATTACGCCCGCTTCTTTCCTGAGGGTCCCTGTGGGCCAACTAACCCACCTGGTACTTCCAGTAAGTGCCACACACCTGGATTGCTGAGAGTGGTCCAAGGCCACACACCCTTTTTACACAACTCTACAAACGCAGCTCCTGGTGCACTGCTGTCAATTCTCACGACTTTTTTGTGACTGGTTTCTGAGAATTGGGGCTGCTTCACATTACGTCGCAGTAATCGGCAAACGGTACGGAGACGGAGATTTATGAGCCTCGAGAACAAGAAAGAAATACGAAGATTTGATTATCCAGAAGAGCGACATAATGCGAAGCAGCCCTAATTCTCAGAAACCAGTCACAAAAAAAGTCGTGAGAAATGATAACCAGTACCAGTTTTCCATACATCAATATACGGCACCGTTGAACTCCCAAGTGACAACATCCTGTGACCAGGTTGTTTCACAAGTTCAGACAGCTTGTCTGAATGGTCCTGATGAGAACTCACTAAATTAGTTTGAGTTTGAAACGCGTAGACCAATCTTCAAGCCAATAGATAGTCTGACTTCGGATAAAAAATCCAATTTTCTAAATTTATTTTTTCATTCCAGGTTCAATGGCTTTGTAAAAAGAATCATGTAAAAAGTTTTGTGATTATTGTAAATATATGGTATGTTTTTTTGTGGTGAATGAATGGAGTGGGAGTGAGACAAATCTTGAGTTGGTATGTCTGTGAATGTATTGTATATGGATGTAAATTGTACATTATATGTATATTTTTAATGTTGCAATTTTGAAAATATTGAAAAGTAACAAAAATTGATTGAAAAAAATGTGTTTTTGAATAAATAATGATCTCATCTTGATTAACTCAGACGGAAACAGTAGTCTTTCCCATTTTTTGTTTTGTTTCAATTAGTGGACAGGCATTGGAATTAGATAGAATTCACAGTACTGGCAATTATTTTATCCTGTGGGAGACGGCATTGCTTTTGAGCAAGGGGAGCTGCTGACATCCAGCTCCCCTTGCTGAAAAGCAATCCCGCTTTGCTTTTTGGAAGCGAGAGCAGGTTTCCTGCACTCTCTTCCAAAAAGCAAAGCAGGGTTTGCTATGACAGGGCGGGAGCCGGGCTCCCACCCTGTCATAGCAAACAGCTCCCTTGGACTTTGCTGGAGCCGGCCCTGGGGGGTGGCGGTCCCCAGGGCCATCAGGGCTCCTGGAGGGGGGCTGTGTGGCACCCTCCCTACATTTTCAAAGCACCGGGAGATGGTGATCCCGGGGGCCGGGGTTCCGCAATGGACCCCCACATTTAAATAATTAGTGTGCCGGGGAGGGGGTGGTCCCTGGGGCAGTGTGGGGGGGCAGATGTCCCCCACACTGTATATTTTAATTTAAGCCCCATAGAGGTGGTGGTCCCCTGGGTTTGGGGGGGCCTGTGAGGCTCCCCACCCATATTGATGAATGCCCCTGGGAAATGGTGGTCCCCGGTGCAGCATGGGGAGCAGGAGCCCCCGCCCCCCACTCTTTTTTCAGTCTAAGAATTCTGTATATATTATGCAAGAAAAGAAGCGGGGAACTCTGGATGGTTCCCATGTTTAGGTGGAGAGCAGCTGTTTATATGGAGTATCCTACAACACCACCAACAACCTGAATCTGCTCACCTCAAATGTCTGTTTTTCTTGCAGAGTTTGTAAGCATAGGATTAGCACAGTGCCATCCACACCAATCTAGAATGTGACAAAGCCTATTGTAATTTTTACAGTATCAATTTTTGTAGCTATGGCAGCTCTCAGACTGTGTATAGCCTCCTCATGGCTGGACCCCCAACCAACGGCCTTAACGCAATGGAGGGCTAGATTACTTGCAATCTGCAGTGTGGCGGTGGCCATATATAAAAATAAAGGGATTAAAAAAGAACAAAGAGGTATGCAGATCTGGGAACCATTGATACAGTGGATACAAGCTCACGCTTAAGGGCAATATGTCGAATGGGGCACACCTAATGAGTTAGAGGGTTCGCGAATTTAGTCTAGCTATTATTGCCTCCTACAGGAATGTGATGTTACATGCTCTTATAATCCTTCTTTTTCGGGCTCCACACTTTAATGTTTTTGTATGATTTAATCTGCTTTGGAAATTTGCTTCTTTTGTGTGTCTATTTCAGGTGGTTTAACCAAATTTGCTTTATGAACTAGGTCTTCGGAGCGGAGGGGGGCGAATGTATGTATTAATTGTCAGAATGCAAATAAAAACTTTTAAAAAAAATAATAAAGGCAATGTAGGATATTCACTGGAAATACTTGACATCTTCAATGTGTACATTTATTTGAGAAACCAGGATTATCAATGTATCAGCTATGAGATACATGAGATAGTCAATCTATCCTTAGATTGGAAAGCAATGGAGTTATCAATACATCCATTAATTTGAGCAATAGATATTCATTCTTTAAAGAATCAATGTAATAGAACTAAAGTAAATCAGCCCAAAATCAATGTATTTGTATAATGTGCTGGTATACGTGTTTGCGGATTTGTCTATTCTTTCGTTATGCAAAAGATAATCAATGTAACAATTTAATGGAAATATAATAAATCATTGTTGTATCTGTTCAATGAAAAGAAAGGATTTTATCTATTTACTATGCCTGGGTGATATTTTCATTAAGCTTGCATAGTCTTGTTTAATTTCCAGCGTTTCACATTACACTAAATTCCCAAAATTACACCATCATGCCAGGCTACACTGTTTCTAGTTTGTTCAGGTAAAAAACCTATTGCTGGAGTAGAGGAACAATATGAGCAAAAAGAGTGCGACTGACTGCTGTTCGTGGGACATATTTTTTGTGCTATTATTTTAACTGGAAATGTCAGATTTGCATTTTGCATAATTTTGCATCATTTTTCTGAAATTGTTTTTTATGCTATTATTTGATTGGGAAATCCCAGTTTTGCATTTTCCATAGTTTGGCATCATTTCTCTGAAATTTTCAATAATTACACAAAAGAAAAATGCAAATTGTGCACATTCCTGCTATTTACCCAATCGTTTGAGGTATGAGTAATTATCAATGTATCCATATATTGGAGATACACACAATCATTAATGTATATGGATTTCACAGATCATCAATGTATCCATTCAGATCAGATACACAAGGTTATTAATGGTTCAATTCATTGGAGAAATGAGAGATCATCTATCGAAGCAGTGGCGATACAGGAGAATATCACTGTATCCCTTCACTGGAAACGGGGGTTGCCATTTTATCCATTCACTTGAGATATAAGAGATCATTTAAAGATCTATTAATTGGAACTATGAAATATGTATTGATCTACTCATTGAATGTAAAAAATCATCAACATATTAATTTAATGGAGCTACGAAAGATCATTGATGTATCTGGACTTTCGTATTATAAATTCATTTGGAATACAGGTATCAATGTACCCATTCACTGAGACACGGGCGATCAATGTATCCATTGACTAAGCTACAGGAAATCAGTGCACAATTCACTGAGACACAGGAGATTGATGTATCCATTGACTGAGATACAGGAGATTGGTGAATCCATTGATTAAGATTCAGGAGAATGATGTATCCATTCCCTGGAATACAGGAGATCGATGTAACTGTTCACTGCGATACAGAGATCAATGTAACCATTCAATGGTATACAGGAGATCGATATGTCTATTCACTAGGATACAAGATATCAATGCATCCATTCATTGGGATACACGGGAACAATGTATCCATTCACTGGACTACAGGAGATCAATGTACCCTTCACTGAGATACAGGAGATCAATACCCCTACCACTGGGATACAGGAGATTAATGTACTATTCACTGGGATACAGAAGATCAGTGTATCTATGCACTGTGATGCAGGAGATCATTGTATACATTCACTAGGATACAGTCAATCAATGTACTGTTCACTGAGATACAGTAGATCAGTGTATCCAAGCACTGGGATACAGGAGATCGACGTATCCATTCAATGAGACATACAAGATCAATGTACCCATTTGCTGTGATACAGGAGATTAATGTATCCATTCACTGGAATACAGAAGATCAACAAACCCATTCACTGGGATACAGGAGATCGATATATCCATTTACAGGGACACAGGAGATCAACTTATCCATTCACTGAGTAAAAGGAGTTTGATGTATCCATTCACTGCGATAGAGGAGATCAATGTATCCATTCACTGGGATACATGAGATCAATTTGCTATTCACTGAAACACAGGATATTATTGTATCCATTGACTAAGATGCAAGAGATTGATGTATCCATTCACTGGGATACAGGAGATTGACATATCCATTCACTGGGATAAAAGAGATCAGTGTATCCATTCAGTGGGACAAAGGACATCGATGTATCCATTCACTGAGATACACGAGATCAGTGTCACCATTTATTGGATCTCTGAGACTTTATCAATGTATCCGTAAACTGGGATACAGGAGATCAATGGACCCTACACTGGGATACAGGAGATCAATGCACCATTCACTGGGATACAGGAGATCAATGTACCATTCACTGGGATAAATAAGGTAAATGTTTCCGTCACTGTGATACAGGAGATTGATGTATCCAGTCACTGGGATACAGGAGATCAATGTATCCATTCACTGAGATACAGTAGATCGATGCATACATTTACTGGGATACAGGCGATCAATGTACCATTCACTAGCAAACAACAGATCGACATATCCATTCACTGAGATAAAGATGCAGGAGCTCAATGTTCCATTCACCTGGATACAGGAGATCAATGTATCTATTCACTGGGATATAGGAGATTGATGTATCCATTCACTGTGATAAAGAAGATTGATGTACCCATTCACTGGGATATAGGAGATCAACGTATCCATTCACTGAGAAACAGGAGATCGATGTATCCATTCACTGTGATAAAGGAGACTGATGTATCCATTCGCTGGGATACAGGAGATCAACGTATCCCTTTACTGAGAAAAAGGAGATCGACATATCCATTCAGTGAGACACAGGAAGTTGATGTATCCAATCACTAGAATACAGGAGATCGACGTATCTATCCACTGGGATCAAGTAGATCAGTGTATCCATTCACAGTGATAGAGGAGATCAATGTATCCATTAAATGGGATACAAGAGAATGATGTACCATTCATCGAAATACAGAAGACATCGATGTATCCATTCACTGAGATACACGAGATCAGTGTCACCATTTATTGAATCTCTGAGGCTTTATTTATTTATTTATTTTTAACATTTGTTAAGCGCGAACAATTGCCCGCAGGCGTCTCGGCGCTGTACATTTGTTTGCTCTCCTGTGCTACTCTGTTAAATTATTAGAGACTAAATAACCAAGTTTTCAGTTTCTTCCTGAAAGAGATGAGGGTTGGGCAGGATCTTATAGATTGCGGGAGAGTGTTCCACAGCTTTGGGGCAGTGACCAGGAAGCGTCTGTCTCCCCAGTTGACCAGCTTGGTCCGAGGTACCACCAAATCATTCTGTGTTGTTGAACGAAGTGTTCGCGGGGGAGCGTAAGGAACAAGGTGGTCTCTAAAAAATTGGGGTGCTTGATGATGTAGCGATTTGTAGACAATACATAATGTTTTAAATTTAATTCTATTCCTAACAGGGAGCCAGTGAAAACTTCTTAAGGTCTCGGCTATTGGCTTGAATCTGGGAGTATCTGAAAGAAGTCTGGCTGCAGCGTTTTGAATTGTTTGCATTTTCTTGATGACCCTAACTTGGGCATTGGAAAACAGTCCATTACAGTAATCCAATGCTGATAGGACCAGGGAACTGACCAAAGTTTTGCCTACATTTTTTGGAAGAAAAGGAAGAATCTTCCTTATCAAGCGTAATTTAAAAAATGCTGTGCTAGCCGTTTGATTGGCATGGGCCATGAAATTTAATTTGTCGTCAAAAATGACGCCCAGATTTCTCACTTTTGTGGCTGGTTTTGGCAAAGTTCCAAATGATGAAGGCCACCATGATGGGGACCAGTTAGGACTGAGATGGCCAAAAGTGACCACCTCCGTTTTCTCAGAGTTTAGTTTCAAACAGTTTGCTGACATCCATTGTCCGATGGCCAGCATACCTGTTTTGAAACTTTCTGCTACTGTTTCCCCATCATGTCTAACTGCCCGGATCAGCTGGGTGTCATCAGCATATGAGGTAAGGTTCATCCCGTGCGCTTTGATGGTTTTTGCGAGGTCCGACACATAGATATTAAAAAGTGTCGGACTAAGGGATGAACCTTGTGGTACCCCACATGGCAGTGTTAACTCTGCGGACTTGAATTGACCCAGAGTGACGGCCTGGGTTCTCTCCGCCAGAAAAGATGCTAAAAGATTTTTAGCTAGGCCTTGCACGCCCATCCTTGCGACACGGCTGACCAGGATCTTATGGTCAACCGTGTCGAAGGCGGCCGATAAATCCAGAAGCACCAGTCTATCAATTTATCAATTTAGAATCAGTTTATCAATCTATCCGTACACTGGGATACAGGAGATCAATGGACCCTTCACTGGAATACAGGATATTAATGTACCATTCACTGGGATACAGGAGATCAATGTACCATTCACTGGGATAAATAAGGTCAATGTTTCCGTCACTGTGATACAGGAGATTGTTGTATCCAGTCACTGGGAAACAGGAGATCAATGTACCATTCATTGGGATGCAGGAGATCGATATATCCAATCACTAAGATACAGGAGATCAACATTTCCATTCACTGGGACACATAAGATCAATGTATCCATTCACTGTAATACAGGAAATCAATATATCCATTCAATATGATTAACTAGATTAGCATATCCATTCACTGGGACACAGGATATCAATGTATCCATTCACTGGGATACAGGTGATCAACGTATCCATTCACCGGGACACAGGATATCAATGTATCCATTCACTGGGATACAGGTGATCAAAGCATCCATTCACCGGGACACAGGAGACTGAAATATCCATTCACTGGAATACAGGAAATCAACGTATCTATTCACTGGGGCACAGAAGATCGATGTATCCATTCACTGGGATACAGGAGACTGATGTATCCATTCACTGGGATACAAGAGATCAATGTATTCCTCACTGGGATACAGGAGATTAATGTATCGATTCACTGTGATAGAGAAGATTGATGTATAATTCACTTGCATGCAGGAGATCGATGTATCCATTTACGAATATGTATGAGATCAATAATCCATTTGCTGGGATAGAGAAGATACAGGAGGTTGTGTTATCCTTTCACTGCGATGCAGGAGATCGATGTATCCATTCACTAAGATACAGGAGATCAGTATGCCATTCACTGGGATACAGGAGATCAATATATCTGTTCACTGGGATACAGGAGTTTGATATGCCTGTTCACGGGGATTCAGGAGATCAATGTATCCATTTAGTGGGATTCAGGAGATCGAAATATCCATTTACTGGGATACAGAAGATCAATATATCTTTTCACTGGGATACAAGAGTTCGATATGCCTGTTCACGGGGATTCAGGAGATCAATGCATCCATTTAGTGGGATTCAGGAGATCGAAATATCCATTCACTAGGATACAGGAGATCAATATATCATTCACTGCAATGCAGGAGGTCTGTTTATTCATTCACTAAGATAGAGGAGGAACGATGTACCCTTTCAATGCGATGCAGTTGATCAATCTATCCATTCACTGGGATACAGGAGATCGATGTATCATTTCACTTGGGTACAGGAGGTCGACAAATCCATTCACTGGGATATAGGAGATCGATATATCTATTTATCGGGATACAGGAGATCAATGTATCCCTTCACTGGGATACAGGAGATCAATATATGCATTCACTGGGAGTACAGGAGGTCAATGAATCCATTCACTGGGATACAGGGGATAGATGTATGCATTCACTAGGATAGAGTAGATCGAAGTAGTAACTCACTGGAGACACTGAAAAACATCATTGATCTTTTACTGGGTGATAGAAACGTATCGCCGATGCTTCTGTCCTACACATACTCCTGGTGTCGTGAGCTTTTGTCGGATCACCCCTCAACCAAGTATTCCAGTTCCCTGAAGAACACGTTGTGCTATGAGTGCGGCGCTCAAGAAATGATGTACCTGGTTCTTTCTGGCTCCCAAGCACCAGAGAACTCATTCTTTCAACCAACCAGTCAGTCAGTCAAGGTATAAAAGTAAATGTACATTCAAATCACTAACCAAATAAAATTTATTGAACTCACTCCCATGGAAATACAGAGATGTGTCCTAAAATCACACCAGGTTTCAGTGCAGAGCTGGGACTTGAACTTGGGAACTCCTGGCTCCAAACCCATCAGAAGAGGAGAGAATGAGGGATTGGGAGCAGGGAAAGAATGAAGGAGAGGGGGCAGAAAGGCATGAAGGAAAGATGAGAAAAAAGATGAGAAGAACAGGTGGGAAAGTGGGGTGGGTTTGGGTGAGATAAGATCTAAGGGCAAAGCAGAGGCCATAGGGTGGTGAGAGGCGGTTCAGTATACAGGAGCACAGGAGATCCAAAGTGACAGAGGGCACAGGAAATGATGTTGGTGGAAAGACTGAAGAAGGACAGGCGAGACAAAGGTTTGGAAAAAGAAAGTGTGAAACAGCAAGAAGATGGAAGGTGAAAATAGTGAGGAAAGTCACAGAAAGTGCACTAGAGGAGAAAGCAGAGAAGGTTAAAGGTGAGAAGAAGAGAAACAGTTTGATGAGGTATGTGCTGGAGTGTGAATTGGGGGTTGAGTATTGATAACACATGAGAGTAGGGCAAAGGACAGAAATTAGCAAGAGAAGTGTGAAAAATAAGATGCGGAGACAACAATAAGCAAAGGGGGGCGGTGGACAGAGGAGATGGTAGGGAATGGAAGGATGAAAGGAGCAGAGGGAGGAAAGAATAAAAGACAAGAGTGGAGAGAAGGTTTTATGAGAGGGGAGGAAAGAGACAGTATGGAAAACATGAGAAGACAAGGATATGGAAGTAGAGAGGGGAAAGATGTGAGAGTAAGATAAGGGAATAACACATAAGAAGGGAAGAAGATGAAATGACAGCAGGGAAATGAAGGAAACAGTAGGGAAGGGGGGGGTAGGTGGATCGGTGGAGAAGGGGGGAGGGGCAATAGGTCAAGGGAGACAGGACCGTAAAAAAGAATGCTAAAAGGTGGTGAGAGTGTTGGAAAGTGAGGCTGGAAGAGATTAAAGGAAATGGAAGAAAGAACATAAAGGAGGGAGAAGAGAAAGAGTGGAAACTAGAAGATATGTGATTAGGAAGGAGTGGGTAGCAGGAGGGACAAAGAAAAAATAGGACAGAGAAGTGTAGGGGAGATAAAGAGAGAAGGAGATGGTAGGAGATAGGAGAGGGGATAAGAAGCTGCAGAGATAAATGAAATGAAGGTAGTGAGGGTGAGAATGGGGTAAAGGGTGGAGGGAATCAAGAGGTACCAGAGACCCAGGAGGAGGAGGGGGCAGGAGAGGCGCTGAAAAGAGGAGCATGGAGGGAAGGGGGAAGAAAAGCATGTTAAAGGGGAGGAGACATGAGAGACGCAAAGGAATAGAAGAGGGCAGTAAAGAACAAATAGAAGAGAAGAGAAAAGAAGAGAAAAGAGAACAGGAGAGTGGAGACAGCATGTAGGGGTAAGGAGTGGAGGGAAGGAGGAAGGGAATTGAAGCAATAAAAGGTAGGAGAAGGCAGGAAGGAGTGCAGATGGCAGAGGGGGGAGAGTTGAAATGGAAAGGAAGGTGAGAACAGGAGAGGGGTAACGTATGCGAGGGACAGTGTAAAATATGAGAGGGAAAGAAGGAGGTGAAGAGAGAAGAAACTGCGAGCGGAGGTACCCCACAGAGAGAGAAGGGGAGGATGGGGCAGAGAAAGGGGGAGTAAAACGACCTATGGATGGAATAAGGAGAGGATGGGCATGGGGAGAGAAGGATGGAATACCTGGAGAGGGAACAGGTGGAGAGTGGGGTCAGCTAAGAAGGAGAGAGTGCAGGAAGAGAAGAGAACGGAAACCTCAGAAAAGAGGATGCGAGATGTAGGGGAGAAGGTGATGTAATTATAGAAGGGTAGAAGGAAAGCAAGGGCTGCCAAGGGAGAGAAGTAAATGCAAGGGTGGCAAGAGCGGAAAGATCGCCCATGCCATGTGTGACACTTTCAGCCAGTCCTATCTTTTCAGGCGGCAGTGCATTGCATTCTGGGACTTGTAGTTTCGCTTTTCCCACCACATTATGGACCCACGAATGCTGTAAACGGGAATCCGGAGTGGGTGGAGGCGTCACACATGGTGGAGGGGTGGGAGTGAAGGGGGGGGGGCACTTGCTAGCTCTGCTTGAAATGGGTGGAGGGATGAGCAAGAGGGCTAAGAGGATGAGAGGAACGTGAGGAAGGGAGCGAGGAAGGCCTGGGGCTGGGGGAGCACAGACTGTGGGGGCGGGACAGAGGAGGATGCGTCAAGAAACTGGGAAGCCGGAAGTGAGGACGATAGAATGGGAGAAAAGGGAGCGCGTGGGAGTCAAAGAGAGAAGGGGGGGCAGCATTGAAATAGCGCTCATCGGGGAACTGAGCACACCGAGGGGGGGCTGAGGCGGTCCCCGTGGGGATGTGGAGAGGAGGGGGGGGGGGCATGGAGCGGTGGGGGAGGGGTAACATCCAGGGGAGGGAGAAAAGGACAGAGGGCACAGGATGCATGAAGGAATCTGTGGGGCAGAAACGCGGACCCCAGGTGGAGGGAAGCCACACGGGAGAGGCGGAAACAGGGGAGTGCAGAAGAAGCGGGGAGGGGGGGCGGGGGGGCAAGTAAGGGTCAGCTGGGCGCGGGGGCACGAGGAGGGAGGAGAGGGGCGAGAAGAGAGCCGGGTACCGGCAGAATAGATGTGATGGCAGTGGGGGTGCAAGAGAGGTGCCAAAGAAAGAATGGGGCGGAGGGCAGTGGAGGTAAGAGTAGTGTGGGAATGAGGGAGGAGGCAATAGAGGGGAGGGCAGTGGAGGGAAGGGGTATCTGGCAATTGGGGTGGAGGGCAGTAGAGTTTTAGAGTAATGTGACAGAATGAGGGTGGGTGGAAGCGTAGTGTGACACATTGGGGGTGAAGGGTAGTAGGGTGGACGAGTAGTGTCAAAGACAGAGTGGGGAGAAGCCAGGGTCGTGTATGGGGGTGGGCAGGGTCGAGTTGGGGGGGGGGGGGCAGGCAGAATTAAGGTGAAAGGGTGGTGGGGAGGGGGCAGGCAGCATACGGGTGAGTCGGTGGGGTGGAGCCGTAGTGTGACAGCATGAATAGTGGTGGACGGGTGGGAGAGGGTGATGACGGGCAGAGCGGAAGTGGGGGACTGCGGGTGGTTGGGGTACAGTGACAGGCAGAGCGGAAGTGGGGGACTGCGGGTGGTTAGGGTACAGTGACAGGCAGAGCGGAAGTGGGGGACTGCGGGTGGTTGGGGTACAGTGACAGGCAGAGCGGAAGTGGGGGACTGCGGGTGGTTAGGGTACAGTGACAGGCAGAGCGGAAGTGGGGGGCTGCGGGTGGTTGGGGGTACAGTGACAGGCAAGGCGGGGGCTGCGGGTGGTTGGGGGTACAGTGACAGGCAAAGCGGAGGCGGGGGCAGCGGGTGGTTGGGGTACAGTGACGGACAGAGCGGAAGTGGGGGACTGCGGGTGGTTGGGGTGCAGTGACAGGCAGAGCGGCAGTGGAGCGGGGCAGCGGGTGGGGGTGCCGGGTATGGGGCAGCTGCCCATACCGCCCATGCCTAGGACCGGCCCTGGGCAGGAGGACTGGTGCAGGGAAGTTGGACGTGATTAGGGATGCGGGGACAGAGGGGTTAAGGGCGGAGGGGGGTCTGAGGAGAGTTGGGGGGGGGGGGGGTACATATTAGGGGTGGGCAGACTGTCCGAGAGTTGGGCCGAAGACAGGATGGGGTGATGGATGGGGGAAGCGAGTGGCAGAGTCTCAAAACGTTGGGGTACACTACAGACAGGATACAAAAGTTGGGCACGGAGAGATCGGAAGTGGGCGCAGATGCCCCGGGGGTGGGTACAGACAGGATGCAGAGGATGGTATGTGAGAGAGAGTGGCAGATGCTTGGGGCGCCGAGAGATTGGAGGTGGTGGAAGATGCCACAGAGAGGGGGTGCAGACGGGAGATGGGAGAGTGTGAGGGGAGAGAGTTGGGGCTGGATGGAGGAAACGGCGACGAGGCTGGCAGGGATGGGGTGCACACAGGACACACGAGGCGAAGCGGCGGGGGTGCCGCAGAGCACACGGGGCGCAGGAGTAGTCGGCGGAAGTGCCGGAGAGTAGAGGCGCCGGAGATTGGCGGTGGGTGGGAGTGCCGCCGAGCTGGGGTGCAGGAGATCAGGGGAGGGAGTGACACAGAGAGAGGGGCGCAGATAGGATGCCGGTGGTGGACAGGGGGAGTGCCAGAGAGTTGGGGTGCAGGAGATCAGGGGAGGGAGTGACAGAGAGAGGGGGGCCGGCAGGATGCAGGTGGTGGGCGGGGGGAGTGCCAGAGAGTTGGGGTGCAGGAGATCAGGGGAGGGAGTGACAGAGAGAGGGGGGTAGACAGGATGCAGGTGGTGGGCGGGGGGAGTGCCAGAGAGTTGGGGTGCAGGTGACGTGGGCTGGGAGTGCCAGAGAGCGGGGGCACACACAGGACGTGATCGAGACAGGCAGGCAGACAGGACGGGGGGACAAGCCGTGGCAGACAGGCGGACGCCCAGGAGCACACGTAGACACAGCCGCTGCCTCCTACCCTTCAGCTGGGCCGCTAGCCTTTCCTCGCTCGGCTTATGTAAAAGGCATTCGGCTTCTTTCGCAGCCTGAGCAATATTGCGTGAAATTAACTTAATCTTATTCAATCCTCCCTCCCCTTTTCAGAAAAAAAGAGAAAAAAATAAGGGAAAAGGCATCCTTCGAAAGTGGTTACCTAGCAACTACATTTCTTCCCAGCTCTACATGCCTCCGCTCCTCTCAACTTGTGCGGGCGGCTGCCGCCGGAAGGGACATGTATAGACAAGGCAGGCTTGGACGCAGGCAGCGCCAAGAAGCCAGCCATGGGAACGAGGCGCTGAACGAGCCAGCCTTTGACACAGCAGGACACTGGACCAGCCAGCCATGGACACAGGCCGCGCAACAAATGCAAGGATGGGCACAGGCCGCGCAACAAATGCCAGCCATGGACACAGGCCGCTCACCAAATGCAAGCCATGGACACAGGTCGCGCAACAAATGCAAGCCATGGACACAGGTCGCGCAACAAATGCCAGCCATGGGCACAGGCCGCACAACAAATGCAAGGATGGACACAGGCCGCGCAACAAATGCCAGCCATGGACACAGGCCGCTCAACAAATGCCAGCCATGGACACAGGCCGCTCACCAAATGCAAGCCATGGACACAGGTCGCGCAACAAATGCAAGCCATGGACACAGGTCGCGCAACAAATGCCAGCCATGGGCACAGGCCGCACAACAAATGCAAGGATGGACACAGGCCGCGCAACAAATGCCAGCCATGGACACAGGCCGCGCAACAAATGCAAGGATGGACACCGGCCACTCAACAAATGCAAGGATGGACACAGGCCGCACAACAAATGCCAGCCATGGACACAGGCCGCGCAACAAATGCAAGGATGGACACCGGCCACTCAACAAATGCAAGCCATGGACACAGGTCGCTCACCAAATGCAAGCCATGGACACAGGTCGCGCAACAAATGCAAGCCATGGACACAGGTCGCGCAACAAATGCCAGCCATGGGCACAGGCCGCACAACAAATGCAAGGATGGACACAGGCCGCGCAACAAATGCCAGCCATGGACACAGGCCGCGCAACAAATGCAAGGATGGACACCGGCCACTCAACAAATGCAAGGATGGACACAGGCCGCACAACAAATGCAAGCCATGGACACAGGCCGCGCAACAAATGCAAGCCATGGCCACAGGCCGCGCAACAAATGCCAGCCATGGACACAGGCCGCGCAACAAATGCAAGGATGGACACCGGCCACTCAACAAATGCAAGGATGGACACAGGCTGCGCAACAAATGCAAGCCATGGACACAGGCCGCGCAACAAATGCAAGCCATGGACACAGGCCGCACAACAAATGCAAGGATGGACACAGGCCGCTCAACAAATGCAAGCCATGGGCACAGGCCGCACAACAAATGCCAGCCATGGACACAGGCCGCACAACAAATGCAAGGATGGGTACAGGCTGCTCAACAAATGCAAGCCATAGACACAGGCCGCGCAACAAATGCAAGCCATGGACACAGGCCGCGCAACAAATGCAAGCCATGGACACAGGCTTCTCAGAAAATGGCTGCCATGGACACAGGTCGCACAACAAATGCAAGGATGGACACAGGCCACTCAACAAATGCAAGCCATGGACACAGGCCGCACAACAAATGCAAGCCATGGGCACAGCCCGCTCAACAAATGCAAGCCATGGACACAGGCCGCGCAACAAATGCAAGCCATGGACACAGGCTTCTCAGAAAATGGCTGCCATGGACACAGGCCGCGCAACAAATGCAAGGATGGACACAGGCCACTCAACAAATGCAAGGATGGACACAGGCCACTCAACAAATGCAAGCCATGGACACAGGCCGCACAACAAATGCAAGCCATGGGCACAGGCCGCGCAACAAATGCAAGCCATGGGCACAAGGCCGCACAACAAATGCAAGCCATGGGCACAGGCCGCGCAACAAATGCAAGCCATGGGCACAGGCCGCTCAACAAATGCAAGGATGGGCACAGGCCGCACAACAAATGCAAGCCATGGGCACAAGGCCGCGCAACAAATGCAAGCCATGGACACCGGCCACTCAACAAATGCAAGGATGGACACAGGCCACTCAACAAATGCAAGGATGGACACAGGCCACTCAACAAATGCAAGCCATGGGCACAGGCCGCGCAACAAATGCAAGCCATGGGCACAAGGCCGCACAACAAATGCAAGCCATGGGCACAGGCCGCACAACAAATGCAAGCCATGGGCACAGGCCGCGCAACAAATGCAAGCCATGGACACAGGCCGCTCAACAAATGCAAGGATGGGCACAGGCCGCACAACAAATGCAAGCCATGGGCACCGGCCACTCAACAAATGCAAGGATGGACACAGGCCGCGCAACAAATGCAAGCCATGGACACAGGCCGCGCAACAAATGCAAGCCATGGACACAGGCCGCGCAACAAATGCAAGCCATGGACACAGGCCGCTCAACAAATGCAAGCCATGGGCACAGGCCGCACAACAAATGCCAGCCATGGACACAGGCCGCGCAACAAATGCAAGCCATGGACACAGGCTTCTCAGAAAATGGCTGCCATGGACACAGGTCGCACAACAAATGCAAGGATGGACACAGGCCACTCAACAAATGCAAGCCATGGACACAGGCCGCACAACAAATGCAAGCCATGGACACAGGCTTCTCAGAAAATGGCTGCCATGGACACAGGCCGCGCAACAAATGCAAGGATGGACACAGGCCACTCAACAAATGCAAGCCATGGACACAGGCCGCACAACAAATGCAAGCCATGGGCACAGCCCGCTCAACAAATGCAAGGATGGGCACAGGCTGCTCAATAAATGCAAGCCATGGACACAAGGCCGCGCAACAAATGCAAGCCATGGACACAAGGCCGCGCAACAAATGCAAGGATGGACACAGGCCGCGCAACAAATGCAAGGATGGACACAGGCCGCGCAACAAATGCAAGGATGGACACAGGCCGCGCACCAAACGCAAGCCATGGACACAGGCCGCGCAACAAATGCCAGCCATGGACACAGACCGCGCAACTAGGGTGACCAACTGGCAGGGGTGCAAAGGACTGTGAGTAAAAATTCAGGACAAAGGGTCAAAATTCAGGACAAAAATTCAGGACAGGAGGTCAAAATTCAGGACAAAACTTCGGGACAAAAGGTAAATTTTATAGACACATCAGACGAGGTCACGCAATAGTATATAAGTAAGTAAATAGACAACCACTTAAGTACAAGTCAAAATAACTTTTTTAGGTTGAGACAATCGCGCACTTCACAGTTTTTCAGTATGTCCGCAGCTTGCTACCTTAGACGATTCAAAACTCGCATCTTGCGCCAGCAGATACATTAGTGATCAGACAATGGTGAAACCACGCCTGAATATAAGTGAGGCCGTTTTTATTGTTGATTGAAAACTACTGGATATACAAGGATCTTTGCAGTGCCAGCCCGCAGTAACTAAACCGCCCCACCCCCCATTCCAGCCTCCAAGGGAAACACCCGATTCCCCCATCCGGCCAGTCCGGCCTTGCCACCACCCTCCAATGGTGCTCCTCGTCTTCACATAGACCGTCTCTATTTAATTTCTTTTATAGTGTTACTCATCCCAAGTAAGTATGGCAGGGTTTTGGAGTGTGATACATCACACACACACACACACACATTATATAGAGACAATGACTCATATAAATGTAAAAGTCAATGTATAGGAAATGTCACTTAAGATAATGGGTGCTACTATGTGTAATTCTTTCATCTATCATTAAGTCTTTCACCATTCATTCTCTCCTTCCATCGGTGTGCCCATCTATATCCAAACATATTCAACCATTTGCAAACCTATCCACCATGTATCCTTCCATCCATCATTTCACTCATCCATCCCTTCATCCACCCTTTCACTTATCCGTCCAGGATTCCTCCATCTACCCTTTCACCCCATTCATCCGTACACTCATCCATCCATTCTTCCACCCATCCATCTATTCACTCATCGATCCATCAATTTACCCTTCCACCCATTCAGCCATTCTTTCACTTACTCATCCATCCACCCAGTCACTTGTCCTTTCACCCATTCACCCTTTCAGTCATTCATCCTCCCTTTCTCTCTCCATCTCCCTTTCACTTATCCATCCATCCTTCCACCCACCCACCCATCTACTTATCCATTCATGAATCCGTCCATTGACCCTATTACTCATCCATCCTTTCATTCATCCATCCATCCGTTCTCTCATCCATCCACCCTTTCACTTCTTCACTCATCTATCCATCCTTTTGTCTGTCTACCTCCTTTCACTCACTCATCAATCCTTACATCCACTCTTTCACTCATCATCCATTCACCCTTTCACTTATCAAAGAATCAATCCATCCATCTTTTCACTCATCCATCAATCCATCCATCCTTGCACTCATCCATCCACCCACCCATTCACCTATCTACCCTTTCACTCATCCAGCCATTCTTCCACTCACTCATTCACCCTTCCACCCATACATACATCTATTTACCTATTCTCTCATCCATCCATCCTTCCACTCAGTCACTCATCCATCATCCATCCTTTTTCATTATCCATCACCCTTTCATTCATCCTTTCAGTAATCCAATCATCCATTCACCCTTTCCTTCACTTATTCACTCACCCACCTTTTCACATTATGAGCTGAGCCTTTGTCTGCAGAGTTGCAGACAGAAGACGCCCATCAAGAACTTCACCCTTCCTATAGTTCCCAAAGCAAGGGGTGCAGTGGTTGAGGGTTTACTATGCCCCTGCACAAAGGCAACCTGAAAACTTAGAAGTCATTTGTCATGCATTTCTGCAAAGTGCCAGGACGTGAGTTGAATGTGACATGGTGGTGTTTCCAGGACTTTAAGTGGGATAACAAAAACCGGGAGGTCCCTTCAAAGGGGGTGTTAGATGTAATTAGGGGCGTGGCTTAAAACACCTAGGCTAAACGCCTAGACTAAAAATCTGTGCATAGCATAGTGTTCCACCCGATTGGAATAATGCTGTTTCTGTCATTGAATCCAGATACATAATACAGCAAGTATCATTACACTAACAAGAAGCCAGGACAATTGGCTTTGTCAATGGTTGTTAGTTGCTTAAAATAAAAAAGCAGCAACCATGGCTTGGTTGAATATAATATTGATTTTACTTGTTTCACATGCTTCTTTATATTAGCTGTATTCTCGCGTTGCAGCATGGGCGTTTTACCTTTTATCTATATTACAGAATGCCCTGCTGGACACTGAAGAGAACACAAAAAAGGGGACCCAGTATCCTTCACAATTTATGCCATTTCTTTGCAGCAATTATCAAAATGAGAAACAGTCCATATGATCTGGTTATTTATTAAACTATTTACTAGAAAAGCAATTTTTTTCTTTAGTTTATATACTTTTAAAGAAATGCGAACATGAAAACTCCTGGTCCATCCAAGAAGACATATATCACATTATTCATACGTTTACAAACTCATATATTTACAACCTTTTTCAGAACAAAACAAACCAATACAATTCATCAACCAATGTTTCACAATTGATAGATTCAAAACTTTTTTTGGTAAAGGAAAAACTTATCACAAGCTGGGAACAATATATACAAAAATCAATCAATGTAACCTAACGTTCCTCAGCATGAAACGCAATGCCAGTATTAATGAAAATGCCTAGTAATGCAACAGCCATTTATGCGACTGCCGACGCCTTTCAAGCGGGGGGAGGGGGGAGCGGCCCTCCAGGGGCGTCTTAGTTAGGCACACATTGGTACGATCTGATGTAAGAAGTTTACTCCATCAGGCTTACTCCTGTCTGGTGGTGAGTGGAAAACCCGGACTGGCCCTCAACAGTAGGGACGTTACGACTTTCCTATCTATTTTGGCTCATGTTCATGCTGTACACGGAGGCAGGAGGAGGCCACCACAACAGCCCAGACGGCCCCATTGTCATTCTGTATGTGGCAATCATCAGCCCCACACAGAATGACAATGGGCGGGTGGGGCTGCTCTTGTGCACGAGCATGAGTGTTAGGCGCCCCATCAGGGAGCAGAGGCCTCTCACAGGGAGCCTGTGAGAGGTCAAAATTACAGACAAAAGGCATCCGTAAAAGGGATCCTCACGGACAACGGACGTGAGGTCCATTTTACGGACGGTCCGTTTAATTTACAGACGGTTGGTCACCCTACGCGCAACAAATGCAAGCCATGGACACAGGCCGCGCAACAAATGCAAGCCATGGACACAGGCCGCTCAACAAATGCAAGGATGGACACAGGCCGCTCGATCAGCCAGCCATGGATACAGGCGGCTCAACAAATGCAAGCCATGGACACAGGCCGCTCAACAAATGCAAGGATGGACACAGGCCGCTCGATCAGCCAGCCATGGATACAGGCGGCTCAACAAATGCAAGCCATGGACACAGGCCGCTCAACAAATGCAAGGATGGACACAGGCCGCTCGATCAGCCAGCCATGGATACAGGCGGCTCAACAAATGCAAGCCATGGATACAGGCCGCTCAACAAATGCAAGCCATGGACACAGGCCGCTCGATCAGCCAGCCATGGATACAGGCGGCTCAACAAATGCAAGCCATGGACACAGGCCGCTCAACAAATGCAAGGATGGACACAGGCCGCTCAACAAATACAAGGATGGGCACAGGCTGCTTAACAAATGCAAGCCATGGACACAGGCCGCTCAACAAATGCAAGCCATGGATACAGGCCGCTCAACAAATGCAAGCCATGGCCACAGGCCGCTCAACAAAAGCAAGCCATGGACACAGGCCACTCAACAAATGCAAGGATGGACACAGGCCGCGCACCAAATGCAAGCCATGGACATAGGCCGCGCAACAAATGCAAGCCATAGACACAGGCCGCACAACAAATGCCAGCCATGGACACAGGCCGCTCAACAAATGCAAGGATGGACACAGGCCGCGCATCAAATGCAAGGATGGACACAGGCCGCGCAACAAATGCAAGCCATAGACACAGGCCGCGCAACAAATGCAAGCCATTGACACAGGCCGCGCAACAAATGCAAGGATGGACACAGGCCGCGCAACAAATGCAAGCCATGGACTCAGGCCGCGCAACAAATGCCAGCCATGGATACAGGCTGCTCAACAAATGCAAGCCATGGGTACTGGCCGCTTAACAAATGCAAGCCATGGATACAGGCCGCTCAACAAATGCAAGCTATGGACACAGGCCGCTCAACAAATGCAAGCCATGGACACAGGCCACTCAACAAATGCAAGGATGGACACAGGCCGCGCAACAAATGCAAGGATGGACACAGGCCGCGCACCAAATGCAAGCCATGGACACAGGCCGCGCAACAAATGCAAGGATGGACACAGGCCGCGCAACAAATGCCAGCCATGGACACAGGCCGCGCACCAAATGCAAGCCATGGACACAGGCCACTCAACAAATGCAAGGATGGACACAGGCCACGCAACAAATGCAAGGATGGACACAGGCCGCGCACCAAATGCAAGCCATGGACACAGGCCGCGCAACAAATGCAAGGATGGACACAGGCCGCGCACCAAATGCAAGCCACAGGCCGCGCAACAAATGCCAGCCATGGACACAGGCCGCGCAACAAATGCCAGCCATGGACACAGGCCGCGCACCAAATGCCAGCCATGGACACAGGTTGCGCACCAAATGCAAGCCATGGACACAGGCCGCTCAACAAATACCAGCTATGGACACAGGCCGCTCAACAAATGCAAGGATGGACACAGGCCTCTCAACAAATGCAAGGATGGACACAGGCCGCGCAACAAATGCAAGGATGGATACAGGCCGCGCAACAAATGCAAGCCATGGAAACAGGCCGCGCAACAAATGCAAGCCATGGTCACAGGCTGCTCAACAAATGCAAGCCATTGACACAGGCCGCTCAACAAATGTAAGCCATTGACACAGGCTGCACAACAAATGCAAGCCATGGACACAGGCCGCTCAACAAATGCAAGCCATTGACACAGGCCGCGCAACAAATGCAAGCCATGGACACAGGCCGCGCAACAAATGCAAGCCATGGACACAGGCCGCGCAACAAATGCAAGCCATGGACAAAGGCCGATCAACAAATGCAAGGATGGACACAGGCCTTGCAACAAATGCAAGCCATGGACAAAGGCCTTGCAACAAATGCAAGCCATGGACACAGGCCGCTCAACAAATGCAAGGATGGACACAGGCTGCTCAACAAATGCAAGTCATTGACACAGGCCGCTCAACAAACGCAAGCCATGGACACAGGCCGCGGAACAAATGCAAGCCATGGACACAGGCCGCGGAACAAATGCAAGCCATGGACAAAGGCCGATCAACAAATGCAAGGATGGACACAGGCCTTGCAACAAATGCAAGCCATGGACAAAGGCCGATCAACAAATGCAAGGATGGACACAGGCCTTGCAACAAATGCAAGCCATGGACAAAGGCCTTGCAACAAATGCAAGCCATGGACACAGGCCGCGCAACAAATGCAAGGATGGACACAGGTGTCGCGCAGCAAATGCAAGGATGGACACAGGCCACTCAACGAATGCAAGCCATGGACACAGACTGCTCGATCAGCCAGCCATGGACACAGGCTGCTCAACACATGCCAGCCATGGACACAGGCCGCACAACAAATGCAAGCCATGGACACAGGCCTCTCAACAAATGCAAGGATGGACAGAGGCCGATCAACAAATGCAAGCCATGGACACAGGCCGCTCAACAAATGCAAGGATGGACACAGGCCTCTCAACAAATGCAAGGATGGACACAGGCCGATCAACAAATGCAAGCCATGGACACAGGCCGCTCAACAAATGCAAGGATGGACACAGGCCGCTCAACAAATGCAAGGATGGACACAGGCCGCGCAACAAATGCAAGCCATGGACACAGGCCGCGCAACAAATGCCAGCCATGGACACAGGCCGCTCAACAAATGCCAGCCATGGACACAGGCCGCTCAACAAATGCCAGCCATGGACACAGGCCGCTCAACAAATGCAAGGATGGACACAGGCCGCTCAACAAATGCAAGGATGGACACAGGCCGCGCAACAAATGCAAGCCATGGACACAGGCCGCACAACAAATGCAAGCCATGGACACAGGCCGCTCAACAAATGCCAGCCATGGACACAGGCCGCTCAACAAATGCAAGGATGGACACAGGCCGCTCAACAAATGCAAGCCATGGACACAGGCCGCTCAACAAATGCAAGCCATTGACACAGGCCGCTCAACAAATGCCAGCCATGGACACAGGCCGCTCAACAAATGCCAGCCATGGACACAGGCCGCTCAACAAATGCAAGCCATGGACACAGGCCGCTCAACAAATGCAAGCCATTGACACAGGCCGCTCAACAAATGCAAGGATGGGCACAAGGCCGCACAACAAATGCAAGCCATGGACACAGGCCGCTCAACAAATGCAAGCCATGGACACAGGCCGCTCAACAAATGCAAGCCATTGACACAGGCCGCTCAACAAATGCCAGCCATGGACACAGGCCGCGCAACAAATGCAAGGATGGACACAGGCCGCGCACCAAATGCAAGGATGGACACAGGCCGCTCAACAAATGCCAGCCATGGACACAGGCCGCGCAACAAATGCCAGCCATTGACACAGGCCGCTCAACAAATGCCAGCCATGGACACAGGCCGCTCAACAAATGCAAGCCATGGACACAGGCCGCTCAACAAATGCAAGACATTGACACAGGCCGCTCAACAAATGCCAGCCATGGACACAGGCCGCGCAACAAATGCAAGGATGGACACAGGCCGCGCACCAAATGCAAGGATGGACACAGGTCGCGCAACAAATGCAAGGATGGGCACAGGCCGCTCAACAAATGCCAGCCATGGACACAGGCCGGGCAACAAAAGCAAGGATGGACACAGGCCGCTCGATCAGCCAGCCATGGATACAGGCTGCTCAACAAATGCAAGCCATGGACACAGGCCACGCAACAAATGCAAGGATGGACACAGGCTGCGCAACAAATGCAAGCCATGGACACAGGCCGCTCAACAAATGTCAGCCATGGACACAGGCCGCTCAACAAATGTCAGCCATGGACACAGGCTGCGCAACAAATGCAAGCCATGGACACAGGCCGCGCAACAAATGTCAGCCATGGACACAGGCCGCTCAACAAATGTCAGCCATGGACACAGGCCGCTCAACAAATGTCAGCCATGGACACAGGCCGCTCAACAAATGCAAGCCATGGACACAGGCTTCTCAGAAAATGGCTGCCATGGACACAGGCCGCACAACAAATACAAGCCATTGACACACTACTTTATGGTAGTGTGGGTGAGCAGTTAGGCTTATCAGGAGGGTGTGTTAAGCATTTATTGCATTCACTCTATGAAGGACAGATCACACACACTCAGAGAGAGAATCCAGGACAATTGGTTAAGTATAAAAAAGGTATACTTAAGTTGTATTTAAAGAACCATGCAGGACTTTGTACAGGTAAGTAAATGTGCTTTTAATTGTAAAACTTTACACATAAATGCAATTGGGAATGGATTTGCAATCGTTTCAGGTTTGTATATGCTTGAAAAACAGTTTAAATTACACAGTAATTGCTTTTGCGTTACTTTTGGATTTCATTCACTACCCGAGGTGGTATGCCTAGATATCACACCGTGGATCCTACAATGCAAAGGTAAGTAAGACTTTTTAAGGTTTGCAATATAGTTACTTTTCTTTCATACAAAAGTTAGCTCGTCAACATTAGAACAAAACATAACAACATTGGTTCCTTTGGGGAAAAGAAGGTTATCGGTTTACAGTTTAAGTAACCAACCCGCAAGAATAGTTTTTGGGGGTTAGAACCAAGGTTAAGAAGAGTACTCAAATTGCACCACAAGCAACACTAGGGCGGCCGGATACAGAGTGGAGGGGCTCAATGTTAGCCAATGGGGTTAAGTAGGCCTTCGGTCAGGGGCTGCTTACGAGCAGGTCACTCGGGTATGCAAGCAAAGCTCCTGGGGTTAAGATCAGCACTGCAAGGGGCAACAACCAGCACAGGAGCTGCCCCACCAGCGGCACAGGGTCAGTAGGGTGCAGAATGCCAAGGAGACATCAGGGACCCTATGGATTCCAATGGAGATCTTCTATTCAGCAAAGATGCTACAGGCTCGGGCAGGGAGGCTTCCTGAAGGCGATCACCGGCTGGAGAGGATGGCCTTGTTTCTGGACCCAGAGAGTAGAGGCCCTCTACCCAGGGGTCAAGAAACCTGGCAAATAGCCGGTAGCCATTCAGGAGCCACAACAGGGCTGTTCGTTTTCAGAGAACATCTCTAAGATGCCCTCTGAGTGCATTTTTCATTAAATCCCACACTGGCATCAGGGTAGGTTTAATGTGCTGAGATGTTTGTTACCAAACTTCCCAGGTTTCACTAAAGCCACGATGGAGTTCGTAATGACCAACTCCCAGGACATATACTCTTTATGGCTTTACTGCACTTACAATGTATAAGAATGGGCATAGACACTGAAGGGGTACAGTGCTCATGCCACTATACCCTCACCTGTGGTCCGGTGCGCCCTGTTAGAGGGGTGACTTACCTAGGCTACAGGCAGTGGGTTGCAGGCATGACACACAAGGATGTGTGCCCTGACGACTCTTCGCTTTTCTCTACACCAAAATATGCAGCCTGCAATGGCAGTGTGTGGATGTTAAGGTGCAGGGTCTCTAAGGGTGACACAATAGGTTTTGCAGCCCTTACAAGCCTTCCCTGGTCACAGTGCACTCGGTACCTTTTACAAGGGACTGACCTATGGCCAGAGATTTTCCAATTTTGGTTATAATGGTACAGTTTTGGGAAGGAGCACAGGTGCTGGGGCATGGTTAGCAGGATCCCAGCACACAGTCAAGTTGGCATCAGGTATCTGGGAAAAAGTTAGGAGGGTAACTATGCAAAAAGGGGCACTTTCCTACCCCATACACCAGCCATTGACACACTGCTCAACACACCTCCCATAAGTGCAGGCTTATCAGCACACAGGAGCCCGTGCCATGCACCAGCCATCAACATACACCGCGCATCACCCTGCCAATCAGTGCAAACCAATCAGCACCCTACCACTGACATGCCACAAAATGCACCAGCCGTCTGCAACACACTACACTTTAATGCATACCGATCAACATGCCAGCCATAGACAGACCGCTCAACAACTTCTCAGCAGTGCAAAACGATCAACAACCCACCATTGACCTGCTTTGCCATACATAAGCCAGCGCCATACCGTTCAACACACCATCCATCAGTGTAAACCAATCAACATGCCAGCCATTGAAATGCTGTGCCATACATGAGCCATCAACACAAGCCGTTTAATACTCCAAGCATCGCCAAAAGTCATTCAATATGCAAACCATTGTCACATGCCAAACATGCCAGCCATCAAATGCCTATCAAGCCTTCCACTCAACTTGACAGCCATTGACAGGCAGCACGAGATGCCAGCCATTGGCAAAGGGCACACACCATGGCAGCCATCAACACAACCTACTCCACACCCAGCCCAGGGGTACAATCTGAACAATGCACCAACTGTTGGCGCACTGCTCAATGTGCCAGCTGTTGCAGTTAAACCTTGACAACTATTTTCACTTGAGTAATATTTATTAATCATAACCCAGTGGTGATATTTCATAAGCCAGTCAGCTTAAGTGCTAGTAGCACTAATAGCACCAAACCCAGATGGTTGGTGCTACTAGTGGGTTATAATGACCCTGGGTAGTCGGATGTGAATATAAGTGGAAACAGTTTTCTAATTTCATAAATAAACTCAGTGTTGAATCTTAAAAATAATTTTAGTATGTTACATCTCAGTAATGGGCGAATTTGATACATTACTTGCCAAACTTATCTGCGACATCTAGCAGCCAGTTCAGTGCCAGACACACACAGTGGTCCACTTCTTGGGACCTTCTGGCCACTAAGGAGCTCCAATGCCAGAAACATAACACTGTTGTGCCTTTTTCTCTTTCGATTCCCCCCCCTTTTTTTTCTTTCCTTGGTTAGATAACTTAAGATAAGATTCAATAGGCGACACTGCCCTATTATAGGCAGGGCCCCTGCACACTTCCACTCACGTACATCTCTTTTTTCTGGTCCTGAAGAAGCACCAAGGATCACTGTCCGAGACCAATAGGGGCGCAAAACATGTTGACCCAAAAACTTCAAAACTGTTTCCACTTATATTCACATCCGACAACCTAGGGTCATTATAACCCACTGATAGCACCAACCATCTGTTTATTTTAATTTTGACAGAGGAATCCACCCATTAAATTGACATAGCATCGATATCCTCTAGTCAATTTTACATTCACTCACTTCCCTTTGAGCACTTACTCACATGCATCATATAGCGATAATTTTAAAAGATCCACGCTAAAGTGACCCTTCATGGGGACCCGTAGGGCATGCCGTGCCTGCCCGATGAGGAGTAACCGCCCTAGGATGAAGCATGTCTCTCCTTTCTATACCCTAGATCACCCCCCCCCCCCCCTTAGGAACAGTGACCCCTCAATTTAGAGAACATTTAATATGTCAGGCGATGCCTGCGAGGAATACATTACATGAGAGATTTAGTGCTGTGTATTGTGTGTGCAATTAAAGCATGTGCTAGGTGTATGCAGACTTGTGAGAAATGCAATACAAGAAGGGCGAAGTACTGTGCAGCGCACCTGGTGTGTGGCCGTGCTTGCAGTGTGTGTGAGTTTGCAAATAGAGCACCATGGTACAATGCAGAGAAGCTACATTAATGAACAGTGCTTGCAACTGGATGTGTGTGCTGAATTTATGTTTGTCTGTGGTGGCACATTACATGGATGTAAGTGTGCTTTGAATGTACACGTAGTGCAATTGTGCCTGTAACGGTACATTACATAGAGGACCTCAGGTTCCATTTTGGGAAGCCTGGGCCTGCCTGGGGAAGACATGAGGAGTAGAGGAATCCCCCCAGGCAGACTTGTGTATTGCTGAATTTCTGTGACCTGGGTGGGGTGCAGTGGAGAAGGGAGAGATCGACCTCCCCACCCCCATGTAGACTTCAAAGGGTGCTCTTTGATTCAGTGATAGATCACAAGGAAAGGCCCTTGACATATCTCATGAAGGAGATAAGTCTGATAAGGGAATGATAAAGAGGAGAGCTGGGAGCCGGTATTAACCTTTTGATGCACTTTTCACAGTGGCTGACATCCTGGTGGGAACTCTAGCGACTCCCATAACCTGTGTTTTGGAACTATCCGTTTTGGAGTCTCTCCTGCTGTGACAGACGGCCTTTCAAAAAGAAAGAACAGAAAGTAAAGTGCACACTTCAAAAGAAGCCATACCCTAACATAAAGGTTTAACAACACAGACCCTAAATCACATTTGGTGTGAGGAAATAGACTATAAGCAGGACAGGTTGAGACCCCAAAATTTGTCATCTGCCAAGCAGTCAGTTGGACTGTGTGAGAAGAAACACTGCAAGGCTTCTACTTGTGACCAAGACTGGGGGTGAAGGCCTGCTAGTGTCCCTACTGGGTGAGCGGACATCACCCAGACAACTGAAGCATCCTTTACCCCGCAGTCACATCAACAATCTGCCTTCAGAACACAGTCACTACCCTGACTACGGTGTTACCACACGTTCCTTTAACCAGCAAGTTGTTACAGCGACTTGCTTTAGGGGGTGAGATGTTGGACTGCTGTTGGATTTTTAAGTCAAACACCTTCCCTGATATTGAGTAGACTGGAGTTGGAATAGTAATTTATACTATTCCAAAGGCCAGCACCCTCTAAGGCAAGTTGCTGTAACGACGTTTGTGGGAAAGTAATGCATGATAACGCCGCAGTCGGGGTAGTGAATGCATTGTAAAGGCATGTGGGGTAAATGTATACAGAGTTCCGTTATGCAACCCCCAGAGAAACAAAGACCACCTGCCCTGGAGCACCAGTGCCTGCCTGCTTGCTAAGACAAGTGTGCCCTATGAAGAAGTGTAGAGCTTTGGAAGGAGCAAGGTCCAGTGGGGAGCCCAACAGAGAGGACTCTGACTGTCTGATCTGGTCGCTGCCCATGTGCAGGATTGATTGTAAATGTAAATGTAAATTGATACTTGTATAGCGCACTACTCACCCGCAAGGGTCTCAAGGCGCTTGTACGAATACCGCTGTGGAACCCATCCTGGCTTTCCCTGTGAGGCGTCCACTCCTGGGCACCCCCAAGGTGGAGGCCAGGCATCCTTTAGCGTTGTGGGGGCCATTGTGGAGATTAAGCAAGCTATTGCCCAGAGTTGCAGAGTGGGACCCATGATTAGAATAGGCACCGAGGCGAGAATTATCAGGTCCGTGGAATTTTGAGCCCAAGACCCGCCGAGGCGGGGAATTGAACCCTGGTCCCGGGCTAGACCTCTGCATCAGGGTCTGCCACTCTAATCATTGAGCCACACTTCTCCACTTCAGTGACCCCTATGCCTGGAGAGGGCTGCCGTAAACTGAGCCGTGCATTGAGCGTTGTGCAGGGAGCAACAAGCCTGTACTGCCTCGTTGGAGTAACTTCGTATGCCAGAGGGTGACACAGTTGAAGTAATTGTGTGACTAGCGCGCCAAGACTCGTGAGCACCATAGCAATGACCCCGTATGCCAAAAGGAGCCACTGTGGTGTAGGCACTTGCACTGGAGGAGTCTGTGTTGTGTCCAGAGGTACCACGGGAACCCATATGCCAGGAGGGGCGGCTGGCACCAAGTTTCCAAAAAGTTTGTGCAATTGCATATGTAAACTTGGAAATAAAATACCTCTTTTTCTTATAAAAGCAAGTATTTGACTGGGTATTGATTTATTGACATTACTATGTGCTCTTTGAGTTTGGAGTTGTGTTCACGGACCTGTATCTACACTTCCCCCCGAGAGAACCATTTACTGCTCGACCACCGCTACCACTGAGAGTCAAGTGCAGAATGTGTACTTGGCCCAGTTGAGGAGGATGCCTAGTAGGTCGGGACCGGGACATCAGGAGTAAAAGGCTTCAACCACCACGGTTGGGCCAATTAGCACCTGCGTGCCCTGTGGCCCTCTGAAAGGGGTTCTTACATATATTATTAACCTGTGACAAAATCCAGCATCAGTTTTGGAATACGTGTCTATCTACAATCTTTTCCATAAATCAAACCTTTAAGCTGGAATTTCCATTTATGTTGTTCTGTTTCATACCATCATGAAGCGCACTGTAAACGCGATTCCCATTAGGCTACAGCAGGCGAGGCACATGTATCAGCTTTCCTTTGTTCCACCCATTACCATCAAATATAACCACTGTATGCCTACCTGAAGGATGGGCCTGGGAGAACTTTCACGTACATGTCTAAATGTCTATTGAATCCACACCTTTGTGCCTTGTTGTGCAGATCTGTACTGGTAATGGGGTATTTGGTGTTCTTAAAACTTCAGCACGTTTGTTTCTGTCAGGGTACTTGCCCGACTTGTTCACTGTTGTTTGTTTAAATACCAATAAAGATATTCAACAAAAAAACACTGTGTGCCTATCCACTTTCTTTGCCCCAAACTATGACTACCCTTTTAATGATTTCCTTCCTAACTTAACTCTTACTACTGCACCCACATTGAAATCATGTGAATACTCCATTCTACTCGGTTAATATTTACCATTTTATTCTCGTTTTCGGGCTCTAAAATACTTTTAATATAGGTCCTCCCCCTCGTTTTCCCAAAAGGCGTTTTTTCATCATTATTCCTGGGTGTAATGAGATATGAACTCAACGTGTCATCTGCACTTCTCCAATTGGCACCCTCACACCAAGCCAACTGAAGACATTCTTTTTAAAACTTAATTCCATCTCTCCAAAATACCATTACTTTGAGAACAATACACCGACATAGGCACATGCCTGATTACATAATGTTTTACAAATGTCTCAATTTTCTGTAATACCAATTGTATTCTATTATCTATACTAACCCTGGGCGTAGTTCGCGAAGTAGCTCTACGCGTAGCTACGCGAAGTGCACTTCGCACTACGTGAGCTACGTGTAGCACTACGCGAACTGCGTAGTACCCTGTTAGCACTGTGCAAGATGCCGTTTTCAATGACTGCACAGTGCGGACAAGCATCCAGCACTGTGCAATCATTGAAAACGGCATCTTGCACAGTGCAAGCTGTAGTTTTCTGCCGCTTAAGTAGATTTTTACTCGAGTGACAGCTTTCTCAACACGGGCTGGTAGTTTTTCATCGTGAGCGATCGTGAGCATACGCGACCACTCGCAATGAGAAACCTGACCTCCCCACGTTGAGAATCTCGCCGGGAAGTTTATTTTCCACGCATGCGATCGGCAACTTGATGTTGCTGATCGCGAATGAGGAAAAAGTCTCACTGGGAAGTTATTTTGCTTGCTCGCGGTCGCCAACTTGACATGGAGGACTGCAAGCAAGCAAAAAATGACCGCTACGCGTGTTTGCAATGTGCAATGTGCAATTTGCGAAGTAGCGGAAACTTTGAAAACTACGCGAGCGTATCGTAGTGCTTTGCCCTGGGTTAATCTATACTCAAAACGTCAGGTAAACATTCTCTTCTAAATATTTTGCTTAAACATTTAACTACTTCTGTGGTGATTACTCAAGTAACAATTTCTACTTCCGCCACTGAGAAAATTGATTGATCGCTACAATGGCATATGTAGGAGGCTGGCTTAGTATATGGATATATCTAAGGGGTATACCCATATCACCCTCCTGTATTTGGGTAAGGACATAATCATATATAAAAGAATAATGATACAGAGGAATAAATATGTAGTTTTTTATTAAAGTGTAGGTAACAATCAATTATTTCTCACTAATATAATCATTGTTCTTTTATATATGGCTTAGTATATGGTGCACGTATTTAAGTGAAGCACTTTGCACTAATCCAGACAACCATTATGATGATTTTGGTGGTCTTAAACAACCATGCAAAGCTCTCTAAGTGGTAGCGGTTTGGAGCAGCCTTCAGGCTCCTCCAGGAAGAGTGTTGAGCAGCTTGTTTTACCAGCCCAAGTGGTATGCACATGTGTCTGTATGCACCCTCTGGGGTGATAAATGGTGTTAGTGCTTTGGAGACTTCATATAAAGCAATATGATTGTAGGCATAGGAGAAGTCAAGAGAAGTAAAATATATAGCTCCTTTCAATGGTCACAAAATGTTAATATTTGGTAGTTGATGTCAATCCACACAAACATTCTTATTCAGGTATCTCAAGTCCACACATACTCTCAAATTCTCATTTGCCTTATAAATCACTAGCACAGGTAACAACCACTCAGATTTTTCTTTGCTGTCAAAGGAACACTCTGCGCCTTATGTGCTACAGGCGTTGCATTTTTCTTAAGAATAATCTTATGAATAAATCCTTTTAATAATCCTGCTGAATCTGTAAATACTGTTGGAAACAATTGTTGCCTCTTATCAGATTCACTCTTAAATTTCTGCCACCATCTTGACATATTTGCACCCAATCACCTGATGATTGGGTACAATGAGAGGGATCCAGCTTCATTAACAGCCTCTTTGTTAAGGCCAACCAATTAAACACAGCCCTCCCATAGCTACATAAGCATTAGCTTGTATTTCCATGCCTTTAAATTCTAAAGCAGTCAAAAAATAACTTAACAAAACACATCAATAGGTTTGCTCTGAATTCCACTTCTTTGATTTCAGAAGACAATAACTTGACTAGGCTTTGACTACATTTAAATTATGATGTAATTTGCATAATATCAGGAACTTCATGTTACACTTCTTAAATGAAATTCCCAATATTACACCATTACACCAGTCTACATAATTACTTGCCATTTGTGGTAAACATTTACAGGGAATTGCTCAATTCCCTGTGAAAATTCATAGTCAACGCATGGGAACAGCATATTCTTGTTGAACATTGGCATGATCTTAGCCATCAAGAGAACTAACTCAAGTGGACCATACTTAAAAAAGGGAAGTATTTTGGATCTTCCATTTGGACTCCCATAAAAGAGGCTCAAAGAGACTACCCTGTGGGAAAATGCCCTGCAATGAATCTGGATACTCATTTGTTTTTTGTTTTCTCTTATTAGCCAGAGAGATGCCTAGGTTGGAGTTTTATCTAGTCACTGTTTGTTACCACCTTTTTCTGAATTGTCATTTGTATTGTGAGGGAGGAACTGCACCTTTGTCCTTCTAGACACTTTTGCCTGATTCCCCTGTATACATGGGTCTGTTCTCCTTCCTGGCAGAGTTGCCCCTGCCCCCTTTTCCCCACCCTTCCTTTTCTTCATTTTCGGGAAATAAATTCCTAATTTCACCTGCACCAAAGCCATGTAGGTCCTTGATCTGGTGTTATTATTATATGCATCTTTGAGTGGTGGTTCCTTTCTTACCTATTCAGATATGGCACCCATCTTCTCCGCTGGTTAAGATTCAGTCCGGTTTCTATTTTTCTTTGTTTTTCTCCCAACGTTACTTGGCCCTGTATTACATCAGCTGGGTGGCATGGACCCCAACCTTTATAAACCGGTATTGGGTCCACCATTATCCCCCGAGGATTCCAGCACATAGATTGGCCTGCTGAAGGACTTAACTGAGTAATGATCTCTATTGTATGATTACTTAAAATATTTTGCACAGCGATAGCATAAAAAAGACACTAAATATAAAAATATAAAACACAATATAAATTGTGCCGTAAAATAATGCCATATAAAGGTTTGAAGTGCCTAGCGTTTATCGCCAATCGAGGTTAGCAGCCGCCCGAGATGAGGGGTCAAGAGTGTTTTATATGGAGAGTACAGGGTGGAGCGACACTACGCAAGGCCAAGGCTATGGAGTGCTCAGACATGCAATGTTGTGGCGTGCAAGCACGCATGGGGTTAAGGTATGCATGCACGAGTGTCCAGGTTAATGCAACAAATAGAAGGTGATGCACTGACCGGGTCAATACAAGTCTTATTAGAATCGCAGTTTGCGTGCTGTGTCAGATGTAGGTCCATATGGCTGCTGAAGGACTTGTTTACCCACGGCATTATACACAGGTAATGAGAGGGGTAGACTCAGTATTCCTCCGACTTGGATCGTGTTGGCTATTATTCAGGTTTCACCTATATGTTTCCTCAGGTCACGATTTTAACCTTATTTTCATTTATGGGTTTGTTATCCTTCCCACGCTGGCTTTTTGACAAGTAGTATACTGCCCAAGTAGAACCAGTCGCTATAGCCAGCTATCATGCAGAAGTCCCTTTGTATCCCACAAGTTACATAGTCCATTCTTCTAGTTATTTGCTGGTGTGACCTTTTAGTGTTCCCAGTTTCTACACCCACCGGAATGGGTCGAGAGCACATTATAGAAATGTTCTTTATTATATCGTTAACGCTTTAAGATGATGGTACTTTCCTTTAGCCCAAGTCTATCTGCCCCTCCCTTCACCTATATAAACACCTATAATTTGTGTGGGTCCATCGGGCACTTTCTTATTCACTTCCAGTAAGCCCCTACACATTATATTCAAGCTCCCTTTAACGTGTATTCAAATCTCTCATATAAGTATGCTTTCCTTTATTACAGCAGAGGAGTTGGCCTAAGGGCTAAAGCGGCCGACCTCGAAGTTGGGGAACTGGGGGGCATATTACCAAGGGGGGCGATAGGCAATTATCGCCGATTTCGTGGCCGTTTTTGGCCGCTAAGCTGCGATAATTCTATCGCCCTATTAGCAAGCTGTCACTAACTGATGTTAGCGACAGCTTGTAGGCGATAGCGAGCGGTTTGGGGCCCGCTTTGCATGTCAGCGATATTTATCGCTAATGACATGCAAAGTGGGCGTACCCAACCAGTTAGCAACTGAAAGCAGTCGCTAACGTCTCTATCGCCTATTAGCAAGGCAGGCGTAGCGTTGGAAATATTCGCGCTAAGCGCGAATATCTCCAAATACTAACACCTGCCCAGACCACTTCTTAGCCATGTTATCCAATGCGTGGTGGATAACATGGCAAAGAGTATTTCATCGCTAATGCGTGAATATCGCTGTATTCTCAGCGATATTCACACATTTCGCTGCTATCTCTGGATATTTTAGCACAATGGAGAAAAACGTTGCCAATAGCACGTTTTCTCTGCTAACATATCCAGCGATAGGCAGTGATAAAAAAATCGTCGCTAAGCCTATTTAGTGATAAATATTGCTACTTGTTGGTAATATGCCCCCGGGTTCGAATCTCGGCAAGGACGCTCAACATCCTGTGATTCTGGGCAAATCACTTAGGGGCATATTACCAAGGGCCTTATCGCCGCTTTAGCGGGAATTTTTCCAGCTAAAGCGGTGATAATTTTATCGCCCTATTACCTAGCTGTCGCTAACACCAGTTAGCGACAGCTAGTAGGAGATAGCGATCATCTTGGGGCCCACTTTGCATGTCAGCGATATTTATCGCTAATGACATGCAAAGTGGGCGTGCCAAGATGTTAGCGACTGGAAACAGTCGCTAACATTGCTATCTCCTATTACCTACTTTTGGAAATATTCGCGCTAAGCGCGAATATCTCCAAAAGCTAACGCCTGCCCAGAGCAGTTCTTAGCCATGTTATCCAATGGTAGGTGGATAACATAGCTCAGTTAAGCATGAATATCGCTGACTTTTCAGCGATATTCATGCACTTCGGCCGATTTTTATCGCTTTTGAGATAAACCTTGATAATAGCACGGTTTATCTGCGATAAAAATCGGCGGAGCTTGGCGATAATAATATTGCCGCTAAGCCAACATAGCGATAATTATCGCTAGTTGTTGGTAATATGCCCCATAATCTCCCCGTGCCTAATGAAAAAAAATGAATGTGTCCTCATGTAACGCAACTGGTGCTCATGTAAAGCGCTCCAATACCCTCAGGTCAAGTTTGCGCTATATAAAACTCTGTAAAATAAAATAAATTAGGACTCGTTTAGAGACATATATTCTCATTCTCGTGACTCTGTTCGACTGGGAGACAACATTCCTTATTTGATCCATGATTTATTGAGGTTTTTTTCTGGTTGCCCCATTGTGTGTTTCTGTAATAAGGCACCCTGTTAAAAATGCTCTTACCTCTAATCCTTACTCTCTGTTTATTTGTGGCATTAATCTCCCGCACCCCTGTTTTCTTATCCCCACTTTGCAGATATTTTCCTCTTGCACCAGATCGAGTTGGCGCGTTCTACTCTTCAGTCATTCCTGATCATCGTCAGATCTGCTTGAGTTGTTCAACTTCTGTAAGTATCGACAGCAGCAGCGGAGAAATACTGGTCGTTTTTTTTAAAATCTGAGTGCTTTAAAATGGTGTTGGGTAAATCTGTTTTTACAATATGGGTTCTTACAGATTAGCCTAGTGGAACCTGCTGGGAATGTAAAGTGAATGCATATATATTGTGTTTGACACTTACTTGCATGTCTGTCTCTATATATTCATCTGATTCTCTCCTTTTAGGTTTGTAAAATAACTATTTTCTGCATGACTCTGTTCTAGGCTTCGTTGGAACTCTTCTCCCGTTTCAGTACGTCGACTAATCTTGTCATGTATGTAGCTCTGTATGGCCAAGGTTATATTTATTGTCTTTCCTTATATCCCATAGGACCCCCCCCCCCCCCCAGGGGACCTTTCCCTGTCCCCCCACCCCCCCCCCCATTGGCCTTGTTCTTATTTTGTTCTCCTGTGTCCTGATGAAGGTTGACCTCTGAGTGAGGTCTACACAAAACGCACGTCCGCCCTTACCCTGAAAACTTCAAGACCAGGACACCTATCCAACTTGAGTCCCTGTGGATGGAGGAACCTAGGGACAATTATTAGTTCAAGTTTTCAAGCAGATTGATGTATATATAAAACACGACTTTATCATCTTACCTTTTTTTCTCTCCTAGTCTATTAAAGTAAATCTTGTATTGTTGATTTTATTGATGTGTGTATTATATGTTTGAATTGTGTGAACGGTTTGGTGTGTTTGTTTGAGCAAGTGTGAGTCCTATTTTGATTGTTCGGAGATTTGTTGGAACCTAGGGGTCTCCCAAGGTACTTATATATACCATTGTAAATATTGTGTTTTTTAGTTTGTATATTTGTTTATACTATAGAAAAATGAATACATCAAATTAATTTGTTAACAAAATGAAAACATTTGATGTTATCAATCTCTTTAGTAATATTGAATTATGAGATTTATTGTCCCCTTCTCTTTTTGGGCTATATTGTGACTTTTTTCAGCATCCAAATGTATGCTTACATCTATTCCTTGCATCCATTTACCAGGCAGGGTGTGTTCCTTTACTAGATTGGCATGGGAGCAGCAAACAGGAGTGGCTGTTGATTGCGATACTTGTGTTAAACTCCATCCTCACGCCAAACACTGACACAAGGGTATATTTCACGCTAACATATAGCATGAAATGAAAAATGTCGATAATGTTCCACAATATTAAGTAATTACACAAACGTAATCTATGCGAATTTCGTACACTCTTAAACTTGTGTTAGGGTTTTACCATCTGGTCACTAGGCGGCGCTCATGAAGTCCCTCTGGAGTCCTGCCTTTATCCCTGAATCTGATATTATACACTTCTACACCTTGCATTGCCAGTTACACTTTGTGTTCGAGTCCGGGTGTATCATGGTCCATAGAGTCAGTCCTTTCTGTCGCCACACCCTGCCTCGATCCCACCTGGTGGTGGTGTCCTTCCTGGATCCCACTGCCTTCCTGGCCTCTCTCCTTCTGCATTCTGGGCTTTCACTGCCTTGGCTCTGGCCCATACTGCGTTCCTGGCTTTCCTGGGTCCTGTCTTGTGTCTCTTCCCTTTTGCAAGTCTCAGTTCTGCCTTCCTTTCATTGGTGGTTCCCTGGTTCCTAGCACATGGTTGGTTGCTTGCACCTGGCTCTTCCTGCACCTGCACCCTGAGCCTCTGGCTATGTCAGTCCTGTGACTGTCAGTGAAGAGTGCAGCGACTCATCCGGCCTCACAGCTGTCGCTTTTTACCATCTGTCTGATCTTCCAGCTTTATTCCAGGCTTGCCTTTGATCCCAGTTTTCATTGTTGTTTGCTTCTATGTTCCTGTTCTGATTAGATATTTGTATCTGTTGCCTGTCTCTTGTTTATCCTGCCTCTTTGCTTCCCTGGTTGCCTTGACTCTAGTTCTGACTGCAAACATCCAGACCTGGCTCGTATTTTCATATTCTGTCTTGTATTCCTGTGTTCATATTCTGATTACATATCACCGTCCTGTCCTAGTAAGTGTGCAGAATATATCCAGCTTTGTGTGTTCCAGTCCTGTTCCTGAACCCTATTCCAGTCCAGAGTTTCCCAGAGCCCAGTTCCTGTTTCCGAGTTACTTCTATTGTTCTCCTCTGTCTTCTTTTGTGTTTATATTCTGATTTTCATTGCGTCCAAGAGTGTCAGTTAGACACCTGGGGCCTCATTTATCAAAAGTGACGCATCGCTGCGTGAAAACAGCGATGCGTCACTTTTCACTGCGCACTCCTTGCGACTCCAATGATGCGTCATATTTAATGTATGACGCATCATGTCGCAAGGACTTACAGATACGCCAGTATTTCTGACGTATCTGTAAGCGCAAAAGTGACGCATTGCTGGAGTGTGTCACAAAAGTGACGCAACTCCAGCAATGCGTCCTTTCACATGGAGAAAGCCCCATGTGAAAGGGCTTGCTTCAGTCTTACGCCTGCTGTGAGGCAGGCGCAAGATTTTGACGCAACCGCATCCTAAAAGTGACGCAGTGAAATCTCATAGATTTCACTGCGTCACTATTACGAGGCTTTTTGCGGGGGAACGCCCCTTCTGCATACATTATACCTGACGCAGGTATAATGTGGCGCAGGGGTTTAAAAAGTGACGCATCTACCTAGATGTGTCACTTTTTAAATATGGCGCAACAAGGCGCATATTTTACGCTGCTGGTGCGTCACAAAAAGTGACGCACCGGCGGCGCAAAACTGACGCAAGGCCTCATAAATAAGGGCCCAGGGTTTGTGCCTTGGGACAGAACACCACCCAGCACTCCTTCTCCACAGGAGCTGCTGGGTGTCTCCCTGAACTCTGCTCCTTGCTTTCTTGTAAGAAAGTTTTCCCCTCACAGAGAGATCACTTCCAAGGAGCAGACAAACCATCATTTACAATAGCTTGTCTATTGTTTCCCTGCTTTTACATTCTTATTTGTACTTGTCTTATCTTGATAGTTTATTCTCCTGTCTTCTGTTCCAACATGCTTCTGTCCTGCTTCCCCCAAGTCTGCAGATATTCTCTTGTTTGTATTAAACCCCTTGTAAGAAATTGGGTGTTGGTTGACCAGGGCGTGAGCCTTGGTCAAGCTGCAATCACAATCCTTGTCAGGCTGAGGCACAATCCAACCCTAAATTAACCTATGGGCAACCCTCTGATAGCTTGGCACAAAGCAGTCAGGCTTAACTCAGAGGCAATGTGTAAAGGGTGGGTGCAACACTTCAAACAGTAGTAGAGTGAAAACACCAAACAAAAAGGATCCCGCACCAAGTTAGAACAATATACCTTATTTCAATAAATATAACAAGACCAAAACAACACACATTCAATCATTAGAACTGGAGATATGCAAATGTAAAGATTTTGGTGAATGTGCAAAAAAGCACAAAGCACCAACTGTGGATATCTGATCACACTGGACCCGGACAAAGTCCCTTGTTCAGGCCGACCACAATAGAGTGCGGGCCAGGCACAGGGACCGAGTTAGGCCCTCAGCACAAAGTACCTTAAATCCTGATATGCGTTGCAAGGCTCCACATCGAAGTTGTGTCGCATAGCCAAAGCAATGCATTGAATCCGAGATATAATAAGGTTGCGATGAGAGAGCCTGCGCCGTCATTGCGGATTCCATGGATGGGGCATGCAATGCAAAGTCCGGCATAGGAGATGCGGCATGCAGTCGGAGGGATGCTTCAGTTTGGAGGAGCTGCGAGGCTGGGATGTGGAGTACGGAGTTGTCATCAAGGCTGCCATTGATGAGAGATGTGAGGCCCTGCGCCGAGGATGCATTGCACAGTTCCAGTTCTCGATGAGGCTGCGGAGGTGATGTGGATCTTTGCAAAGGATCCAATCCACACAGCAGAAGCCATGCGCCAGTTCTGCTCTGGTTTGTGCGTGCAGCAGAGGTGATGCGTCAGTTTCGCTGGATCCCCATAGACCGGCAGCACACCTTAAGCCCACTTCCAAAGGCCAGGGACTAGGGTTGTACCACTTGACAGGGTAGACTCACAGATGGCAGAGTCCAGGTGCCTGTGCTAGGTTGTTGGAAGCCTGCTGTGTCCCTGAGTCACTCTGGGTTCTGGGTTCAAGAGATGCAGTCCCATTCCTACTCACCCAGGCAATAGGGCAGCAGGCAGCAAGTCAGCACAGCAGAGCAGCAGTCCTTCAAAGCAGCAGTCCAGCAGAGTGGCAGTCCTTTCAGTAGTACATCAGTCCTTCTTCCTGGCAGAGTACCCATAGGTCCAGAAGTGTACTGAAGAGTTGGTATCTGAGGTCCAGTATTTACACCACTTGTGCCTTTGAAGTGGGGAAAGCTTCTTGAGGCATGCCTTTGAAGTCCCCAGGCATCCTGCCTTCCTGGCCCTGGCTCCAGACTAACTACTGGAGTATGCAGCCCTTTGTGTGGAGACAGGACACAGCCTATTCAAATGTAAATGGGGCTGAGTCCAACTCCTCCCTCCAATCCTGTCCATGATGGCCCATCCAGTCACACCTAAGCTTCCCATTGTGTGTGGCTGCCAAGGAGGACTGCACAAAGGCCAACTGTCAACTACACCCAGTCATGTGACCCAGAGACAGGCTACAGGCACAAAACGGCTAAGGCAAACAATGCCAACTTTCTAAAAGTCTCATTTTCAAAACTGCAATTTAAAATCCAACTTCACTATAAGTTTGGATTTTTTATTACAATTCCAAAGACTCCAACCATGAACTGATTATTATTCCCACTTGGAAATTACACTTATAAAATGTAATAAGGTAACTCCAAAGGGAGTGGCAGGCCTTGCAGCAGTGATAAACAAATGTAAGAGTTTTTCACTATCAGGGCATGGAAAACTTAAAAGTACATGTCTTACCTGCCCTCTGGGCTGTCCAGGGCCTACCCTAGGGGTGATGTATGTGTATTAAAAAGGATTTACTTTGCCATGTCGAAATAGCAGTTTAAAATTGCACACTCAGGCTGCGCAATGGCAGGTCTAAGTCATGTTTAAAGTGCTACTTCAGTGGGTGACACAATCAGTGCTGCAGGCCCACCAGTAGCATTTCATTCACAGGGCCCGGCACAGGTAGTGCCACTGTACTAGGGACTTTCAAGTAAATTAAATATGCAATTTGGTATAAGCGATTCTAACATTTTAAGGAGCGAGCACAAGCACTTTTGCACTCATTAGCACTGATAAAGTGTGTAGAGTCCTAAAGGCAGCATAAACGAAGTCAGCAACACAGGAGGTCTGAAGGCAGAAAAATGTGGGATGAAAATCATGCTAAGCATGCCAGGCCTAACACCCATGCTCTAGAAATCCATTGGCCCGCATAGAGCAAGCATCCCCATTGGGCTGCCTTGTCCTGAAATCAGCTATTTTCCCTGACAGGTTGTTCGAACTAGTTAGATCCCTGACACTTGACCTCACCAAACATGTGCAACATGTTATCCAAAATCAGATTATAATGGATTTATGACACAGCCAAAATGTTGACCCTATTTCTGCCAATTAAAATGTCACAAATGGAGCTATCAATTTCACTTGTCATAGCTCAGATGCATTCAACAAATAATTGTCTGATTCCTGGGGGCGTATTATGATGTAGGCGCATTTTCATTGTTTGCGCCAGGTGCTCCCTGCGCAAACAATGAAAATGTGCCCTATTACCATGAATGTGCTGCCCACAGGCCAGCCTCAAACTCGTGCTGCCCTGTGAGCGCATTCATGTGAAAACATGGAGCAGCTGCTTGCAGCCGCTCCATGTTTTCACAGTGCAGGATGCACTGTGACTGCACCCGTCTGCAAGGGGATGTCTGGGGGGTCCATAGCACCTCCTTTTCTCACGTCCAGAGTGCTGCTCTTAGGGGGTACACTTACAGTGTGCCATCTAGAAGGTGGCGCACTGTGAGTGTGCCCTCTGAGACCGTCTTTGCCTCTGCACCCGTGTCTGTAATATGGCGCGGACGCAGAGGTAAAGGAATTTCCTAATTTGCATAGGGCACGCCCCTATGCAAATGAGGGAACGCCCCATAAATGTAGTTCTGGTGCTTTAAGTGTGCCAGCACTATTGGCATTACTGAAGGGGATGCACAAGGGTCTGTGCCACATTCTGAAATACCAAAGTGCCCTGGGGGTGCGCAAAGCGGGCTCAAACGCCTGTTACGCCCCCCAGGGCACTTACTGTAATACGGCCATTGCTCTGCTACAAAGTCCCTCATTTGTGCTAACAGTTTTCCTTCCCGATGCATTAGTACAGCTGCATTCACATTCCCACTGTCTTCCATTCGATTAACTAGGGTTTCTCCCTATACCCAATAACATCATTGACTTGGAATAACTGTTTCATTCCTCGTGATGTCCCTTCGAACATTTTAGCAATCTCAAAGGGTTTGTTTAAAGGTAACTTTTCAGTTGCTAAGTTTCAGTTTTAATCCTTTATGTACCAATTGGTCTCTAATAACTTAATCAAGAATGGAATGGCAACTGCATGTGGAGGTTAATGTTGTTAAAGAGGATGCAAAGGATGGAATAGGTTTACAGGCAATTGTCCTCGACTGAAAAATGTACGCAGAGCCACATCTGCATTTATCTTCTTTCCAAGACTGAAGTTCAGTTGTTCAATGGCAGTCTGCTAGTCATCCAATTTCTCATCCACTTGGTCTTCACCCAATAATAATGGCGGCATGGTAAGTTTTTTTAGAATACTGTGACCTTCTGCACCTAAACAATGTTTTAAGATAGCCAATTTCCTATTTCCAGTCAAATGTCTCCACCAATGGCTTCAATCTATGGCTTGATGCATTCTCTCCATTGTTCCCAGTCAAGATCTGGATCTCCTGTGAAAGCAAACAATGTATTTGCAGCAGGAACACCTTCCAAGATGCTATAATGAGGGAGTGACCCATGACTCGCATTTCATGAACTAAGACAGAAACCTCGACACTATTAATACAAAAGTGAAGCTCTTAATTGATTTTAATGATGATTGCATGAACCAGACAGTGCTGTAATAATGTTTTAAAAAGCCTTGAGAAAACCCAGGTCTAATTGACCCTTATGGGCGAAACACGTGTCGGCTGGTGCAGCTTTAGCAATGTGCTGTTAGGAATACCTTGAAAAACAAGGATGTAATACCTGTACTGAACATCACAAAACACAAAAAACAACTGGTGTAAAAAAGAACAATAAAAAAACAGCTCTCCAAAAAGGAACTGTGATCTCCTCGTGTCTATTTATTCATAAACTTGAAGGGGTGGGATAATCTCACAACCATTTCCTACACCTTCCAAACTTGCAAGAGCTGAGCTAATGACATTGCATTTCCTTTTCTGAATAATAATGCAACTTCCCCCTCACTGATGTGCTCTAATAACATTTTTAATGTAGAATTCTTCCTCTTTATTGTTTTCCAACTTTACCATAAACTTTTAACGCCATGTTTCGTTCCCTTCTATTTAAGAAACGTCAGCCAATATTATGAAAACAAATTGTGTTATGATTTCCGAGCCATAGGTGCCACTATTTACGCTGGTGGTCCAATGTACCCTCTTGTTAGATTGCTGCAGTTTTATGGATAGTCCTCCAGGGGCCATATTATGGAAAGTGCCCCAGGCGTGCAAAGGGCATGTGCGTCCGCTTTGCGTGCCCTCAGGGCTCTTTGGTATTACAGAAAGGGCAGCAGACGCTTCTGCAGCCCTTTCTGTGATACAGATAGTGCTGGCGCACATACAGCGCCATCACCAGAAGATGTTCCCTAATATGCATGGGGGTGTGGCCCTATGCAAAAGAGGTAATCCCTTTGATTCTGCACCCGCACTTCCTTATAGACACAGGCGCAGAGGCAAAGAAGCTGTCAGGAGGGGTGCTGACATTGCGCTACATAAAAGATGGCGCACTGTCACTATGCCACCTGATGGCAATGCTCTGGAGGGGGTGATGAGGGTCGTATGTACCTCCTCAGACATCCCTTTGCAGACAGGTGCAGGCAGTCACTGCACCCGCCTGCAAGGGGATCTCCCCTCTTAACAGGGCTAGCTCCTCCATTAGGGCAGAGGAGTGTCGCCCCAGTGCTTTCTCTCAGTGCTGGAAGCAGAAACATAAAATGGTATTTTAAATACCATATAAGCATGGGCGAATTTTGCGAATCTCGCGTTCGCGAATTTTGCGGATTTGCGAACTCGCAATCCGCAAAATCCGCGAATTCTCGCGAATTTGCGGATTTTTTTTTTTTTTTGTGTTTGCGCGGGTTTCTGCCAGTTCGCGAGGGTTTTGTACAATTTCGCAAATTGCGAACTTACCTGTCGGGTCGCAAGTTTCGCGAACTTGTTGTTTCTACGTGTCCAGCCTGTTTGGGACACTCTTCTTCATCACTGCCACTCTCTGTCACCACTGCCACTCTCTGACTACTCATGCCACCCTCTGGCCCACCCATGCCACCCTCTGTTTCATCACAGCACCCTCTGGTTGTCCAGTCAGTGTACATTATTGTGGCAACGCAAGCACACCTTCCCTGCCTCAAGTGACCTGAATTAATTTGGGGTTGATTAATGTGTCACAGAATATTTTTTTAGCTGGCACCTGCTTCCTTAGTGCTTCCTGATTAGTGATCTTTTGCACTTGCTAAGTGCTTTCATTGTTGCAAAATTAGTTACAACACCTGCCCTGCCCCAACTGACAATAATGAATTAGGGGCTGATTAATGGATTTGAACTTCCAGCCTGGCTCCTGCTTGTCTCCCTTAGCTGTAATTCAGGACCTTTGTGGCATATGTGTAACTATTCTGAGGTTCAGAGCAGGGTCACATAATAGTTGCAACTGGCAACTGAACTCTGGAGGGGCCCCTCAGGAAGCACTACAGGAAATGGCTACTAATGATGAGCCTGAACTTTTGAACCTGGTAAGTAGTTTCAGTTTTGCTAAGATCGTATTTCTGCAATTTTGCACTTATTCGCGGGGCGCGAAGTTGTACTGGGAAGCCGCGAACTCACGCGAACAGTGCGAGCAGTGCGAGCAAAATCCGCTGCTCGCGGATTTGCGGATTTTGCGGGAGATTCGCGAATCTCGCGGATTGCGAATTTCCCGAAAATCCGCAAAATCCGCGAGCGAAACGGATTTTCCGCCCATGCTTAATACCATATTATGTTTCTTGCGCTGTGAGAAAGCAGAATGGTATGCCTGTGGGGGCGGGCGTGTGGGCGAGTCAGGGAGGAGTGGCTTGCCCAATGCTGTGGATCCTGACTGCTTGGTCGGCCCTGGGCCGGCCAAACCAGTCATGGGCACTCTGCATTTTCTCTATGTAGGCTGCAAGCGAAACCCCCCCCCCCCCCCCCCCCTTGAGTCATGCGAGCCAAGACTGCCTCTTAAAAGTGCAGACTGGTGGCCCCCGCACAGTGAAACACGAGCAGCTCCTTCAACCCGCTCCATTTTTCACTAGAATGCGCAAACTGGAGGGAGTGCAATTTCGATTCTTCCATGGGGACAGCGTACTTAATGTAATAGGGAGCACTTTTCCTGTTTGCGCTCACACACCTGTTTAAAGGTGCGCTGTGGCGTAAACAGGGAAAATATGCTCCATGTGTAAAAGGGCCCCAGGAAGGCTGAGGGAGGTTCAATTGCACCGTTCACCTGCTGCCTTTTGACACGGGCCACTCAGGAAACATCAACAGGGTGACTCCTGCATTGCACGTCATCAACGCCCAATGTAGGGACATTGGCCAGTAACGTCCACGCCGGGCACACACTGTTTTAATGGTCTAATCCATATTAATTGCCACATTAGACTTCTCATCCCAGTCATCGCCTCCTCGCTTCCACACCTGCAATCATGAGCCCTCTTCAAACATCAGAGTAGCTGACAAATCTTGTTCAAGACGCCACGCGTCACGTTTTATCTACATGAACCCGGACTCCCAGATGCCTCACTCCTACTCCTCACCCTTAGTACCCACTTGTCGCGATCCCATGTAATCAGTTTCACCAGGTGAGTATAATTTGAATTGGATTCATTTCAAGAAGATGGCATGCACAGGGAGGAGAGGAACCTGCTCCTTGCAGCTCCAACCATTCAACCTCAAATCTCTCTGCTTGCACATTCTTCACCAGAATCTCCTGACCACAGAACATGCCTGGAACATAGCCTCGGGCTTTTCACAAAGTGTGTAAAACAGCCCCTCCCCTTCAGGGTGATTCTATTGTTTATATTGAAGGGCCTTTCACTTACATTGAAGGCTTACCGTCGCTTCAGGTGAACTTCCCACATGTACTACAGAAGGTACTTTTAGGTGAGCTCACAATGCCACCCCTCACTTAGCATGCATTAGCATGAGCAGAGTGCGATCACCACGACTCACTCAGCCTGTATGCGCCAGGTACACATCATGTCCAGAGCGGGATCACCTTTCCATAGCAGAAACGCTGAAGTCCTAAATATATATAGAAAATCAAGACAGTAAATATTACAGCATTAAGGTACAGAAGCAGTTGGGGCTACGCAAGCACCTACACGAACACAGGCCGCGGCCATTAACCGACAGACATGAATGCTACCCTGTCCAAAGCTCTTATAAACTAAATGGAGCACCACCGTGGTTAGCTGGGAGTTCAGCCTGAAGCTGTGTTTCCTCATTCTCGCCTGTGGGATAAGCACCGGGTCCAGCTTTACTAAGGGCTTGCATTGCCCTTGTGCCATGCAAGGTAAAGCAAGGGTAACGCAAGTGTTTAAGTGAGATTGACTTTGCCACGCCACCTTGGGCGGCTCTGCATGGCATAGTGAATCCAGAGTAACGCAAGACAGTGCAAGTCGCGGCCTCGCATTATCTGCCCTGGGAAGGCGTTCGTGGGTGGAGTGTGGGTGTTCTCAGACATCCACCGATGGTTTAAGGAGCATTCCTACATTTACTAACAATAGTAAACCTGAGAAGGCATCAAAATGCTATGCCTTACCCACCCCGGGAGGCGTAACAAGGAGAAATAGATGTATTTCTCGTTGTTTTATCCTCTTTCTATGCCTGACGCATTCCGCTGGTGCCCCTTCCAGCACAAAAAAAAACCTGCCTGCAACACCGGCCCCCATGCACCATGGTGCAAGGGCGCCTGCAACGGGGTTTAGGCAGACACATGTGCACCAGCGCAGCGAGGGCAGGAACGCTCCGTGTCTTAGCTGATATGGTGCAAGGGCGCCTGCAACGGGGTTTAGGCAGACACATGTGCACCAGCGCAGCGAGGGCAGGAACGCTCCGTGTCTTAGCTGATATGGTGCAAGGGCGCCTGCAACGGGGTTTAGGCAGACACATGTGCACCAGCGCAGCGAGGGCAGGAACGCTCCGTGTCTTAGCTGATATGGTGCAAGGGCGCCTGCAACGGGGTTTAGGCAGACACATGTGCACCAGCGCAGCGAGGGCAGGAACGCTCCGTGTCTTAGCTGATATGGTGCAAGGGCGCCTGCAACGGGGTTTAGGCAGACACATGTGCACCAGCGCAGCGAGAGCAGGAACGCTCCGTGTCTTAGCTGATATGGTGCAAGGGCGCCTGCAACGGGGTTTAGGCAGACACATGTGCACCAGCGCAGCGAGAGCAGGAACGCTCCATGTCTTAGCTGATATGGTGCAAGGGCGCCTGCAACGGGGTTTAGGCAGACACACGTGCACCAGCGCAGCGAGGGCAGGAACGCTCCGTTTCTTAGCTGATATGGTGCAAGGGCGCCTGCAACGGGGTTTAGGCAGACACATGTGCACCAGCGCAGCGAGCGCAGGAACGCTCCGTGTCTTAGCTGATATGGTGCAAGGGCGCCTGCAACGGGGTTTAGGCAGACACATGTGCACCAGCGCAGCGAGCGCAGGAACGCTCCGTGTCTTAGCTGATATGGTGCAAGGGCGCCTGCAACGGGGTTTAGGCAGACACATGTGCACCAGCGCAGCGAGGGCAGGAACGCTCCGTGTCTTAGCTGATATGGTGCAAGGGCGCCTGCAACGGGGTTTAGGCAGACACATGTGCACCAGCGCAGCGAGCGCAGGAACGCTCCGTGTCTTAGCTGATATGGTGCAAGGGCGCCTGCAACGGGGTTTAGGCAGACACATGTGCAGCGAGCGCAGGAACGCTCCGTGTCTTAGCGGATATGGTGCAAGGGCGCCTGCAACGGGGTTTAGGCAGACACATGTGCACCAGCGCAGCGAGGGCAGGAACGCTCCGTGTCTTAGCTGATATGGTGCAAGGGCGCCTGCAACGGGGTTTAGGCAGACACATGTGCACCAGCGCAGCGAGAGCAGGAACGCTCCATGTCTTAGCTGATATGGTGCATTCCTGCCCTCTCCGTTTCAGTTGTCTTGCTGCGTTGCGCTGCGTCAAATGTATAATAGTGTCAATCTTGGGAAAGTGTGTTCGCTGCCCTGTATGTGACTACACACGGCATGATATCAATTGTAGTAGTGCTGGAAGTAGCGAACCAGGCACAGGAAAAGCATGGCGCTTCGCCGTCCATAAAGAGGAAAGACGCGAGCTGATAACATAGATGCCGCAGCCAACGTAGTTCTCGTGATATTACCAGTGCTGGGGGAATGTTGGCCGATCACCAGACACTGCAACGTCACAAGATCAGAAAGAGGTGGAGCTACTAAAAAGAATATCTCAAGTTTATGTCTCCATAGGCACTGAAACTTAAGGGAGTGAAACTACAAAGACCCCAGTAAGAAAGCTAGGCTAGAGAAAGGAAGCTACCGCAACAAAGAAAGCTAGAACTGTACTGATCTGTATGGGAGAGTGTGAAGTTTCAGAGTGGATTAAAAAAGAAACCATGATTTTATTGAAAAAGCAAAGAGCGCGAAGGATATAACCTAAGAGAGAGGAGAGAAATGGGAGCTTCATGGGGATATCAGTCGTCTGATGAGCGGTATTCTATGTCTCTAGAGCACTCTGAAAGGGTGCCATGGTTGGCCTACCTGATGAAGTCTTTTACAGATCTGGGACGCCCGGAACTCTTTACATCACCTCTGGACATCAAGAAACAGGATGTAGATACAATCAAGAAGCAGTTCATGAGCAGGGCAAGAGTTGGGCGGGAGGAAAGGGAATTGCTTAAACCGTCGGTGAGGAAACACTATTTGCTTGTAAATTCCCGGACACTAGCACCTTATCTTAGTTTGGTTACAAAGCCATTTCATAGGTTTCTCCTGACCAAGTTTAGGTTTAACCTGATACATTTTATTTGGGTAACTTCAAAAACTGGGAAAATCCAGATTTAGCCCCCCCCTGTTGCTGTGATAACTTTTCCGTCCAAGATACCATGCATTTTGTTATGTTTTGTGGTCTTTTTCTGGAGCCTAGGAAAAAACATCTGTTGCCGGTTTTAAAGGAGGCTGGTTTCACGCAGGTGAGACCAGCCCTGCACTATCTTCAATCACTAAATAACATTCGCATTACATTTTGCATGGCTAATTTCTTGGTGGCGGCAGCTAGAATTAAAAAATGTAACATAGTAATGGGCCTGCCCAAATTAGTTTTATCTTTTAACCTTGTATAAAATGAATTAAGCCGCCCCTTAAGTCTGTCTTAAGTTTGTCTTAAGAAAAGTAGTAAGTGCATTCTGTGAATACCAAAATAGTAGTAAGTTTAGGATTGAGTTTTAAATTAATTCTGTGAATCGGGCCCTATATCTCACGAGAAACCCAAACCTCGCCTCATCGTGGATGAGATTAATGACTATATATAAACAGAAACACGTGGCAGGCATCTGAATGAACCAGATGTAGGGCCAAGAGTACAAAGCCGTTTAATAGTCGCAAAACCCATAATCCACTAAATCACAGGGTTTGTGGCTGATAAATGGCTTTTTTAAATGTGCTAAACGAATATTACAATTAGGTGACAGGTTACTGAGTTGTACTATGGGTTTAGAAAGGCATAATGAATCCCTTGCAAAATACTGCATTTGTGCTTATTGCTAGGAACTAAAGGCCACATGTACATAACTTCAATTTTGCAAGTTAATAATAGCGAATTTTTGTAATTTTCTATTAGGATCTCACAAACTTCTATGCACTAATGTGGGCTTGATGCATTTAGTGATTCCTAATGGGGTCGCAATTGACCTACCTCATTAATATTCATGAGGAGAGTCGCAATTTGCGACCCATTGGATTTGCTAAAAACACATGGAGGGTGGCCTGCTGGGAACAGCAGACCACCATGTCTGTGCTTACTTTTAAATAAAACAGCATTTATTTTAAATCCAGCATTTTTTTCTGTAAAGGAAAACAGGATGCGTTTCAAAAATAAAAATAAAACGTTTCAGATTCATTTTTTAAGAGTAGGCTGTGGTTCTTTGGACGACTGCCAGCTCTTACAATTTTTTTTTCGCAACCATTCACAAAGGGGAAGGGGTGCCCCATTAACCCTTTATGTTTGCGACTGAGCTACCACATACTTGGAGTAAGCGGTAAAATGCGAATTTTCTAACAGCGACTCTCTAACCTATTTTGTGATTCGGTAATAGGTTATCAAATCGCAAAATAGGATTCTGTGCATGCAAAAAGTTTTTTTGCATTCCAAGCGGCGTAATTATGCTAATCAGGCCGTTTGCAACAACAACAAAAACGACATACATAAGGCCCTAAGTGATTTATTGATTAGAATTCTAGATTGAATATACTGAGAATAATTTTATGACATGAAATACAGTTTTACCAATATAATCTGTGTGGGGAACTGAAAGACGGCAAATCCAAGGGTCAAATACAATACTAGAATGTTTTATATTCTTGGACATATACTGTCCAGTAAATACTGAGTTTGGGTTTCACTAATGCTGGTGAGTTATTGATATCTTCAATACCTAAACATAATTATTTTATTATTCTAATTGTTTGTATTTAGAAATGGTTTAATATCATTAAGTAATAGTGAAATACAAATATTACAAACAAGGTATAGCAGGGCCAATATTACAAAAAATAGACCCTATGTGGAAAAAAAGTACATGTTACCAAAGTGTAGGTAAACTTTGCCAGGGTTGGGTTAATGATTAATCATTAGATGTTGTAGGACAGCAAATGGACAAATTATACAAAAATGTGAATATTTATATTTCATTAACGATTTAAAGAAACAAACACAATGAAATATCAATTGCACCCATTAACTGTAATGGCTATGAACGAGCACAAGCTCCTCAGGAAATTAGATAAATAGACACTGAAAAGCCTCAGAAACATTTAAAGTAAAAGATAATGATTTAAAAATGGTGATGAAAAAATTATACTAAATTTCGAAAAATACTCTGGTTGCTTTTAATGTTATGGAAGAAACATTAAAACGTGATGAATATGAACAGGAACAATCCAAAGCTATATTTACATGACAAGCTTCTTTACAAGATTTGAACTCACACAGAGCTCCATGGAGCCAAATTGATGATTTTTAGATATTTATGCTCTATAATTTGACTGAGCATCAGAAAATGTGTTACACAAGCGAGATTCAACACAGGGCTAGGTTTAGGTTTTGGGGCACAGGGGTATTTTTAGGGTTCAGGGCTAGGTTTGGGTTTTAGGGTACAGGGGTATTTTATGTTTCAGGGGTAGGTTTAGGTTTTGGGGTACAGGGTTATTTTTATGGTTCAGGGCTAGGTTTGGGTTTTGGGGTACAGGGGTATTTTTAGGGTTCAGGGGTAGGTTTGGGTTTTGGGGTACAGGGGTATTTTTAGGGTTCAGGGGTAGGTTTGGGTTTTGGGGTACAGGGGTATTTTTAGGGTTCAGGGGTAGGTTTGGGTTTTGAGGTACAAGGGTATTTATAGGGTTCAGGGCTACGTTTGGGTTTTGGGGTACAGAGGTATTTTTAGGGTTTAGGGATAGGTTTGGGTTTTGGGGTACAGGGTATATTTATAGAGTTAAGATGGGTTAGTGTTTAAGGGTGTTGGGGTATTTTAAGGAGTAAGGGTGGGTTATGTTTATGCGGTGCAGGGGTATTTAAAGGGAGCAGGGTGGACACCCGGAGCTGGAATGTACAGAACCTGGGAAGAAAAAACAATGAAATATTGGGCACAACGCTTGATTTTTTTTCCGAAAGTTGCGGAATAATGGGTGTTTACCTTCCCCCGGTAAGTACATTGGTGGCACGGCGGCCCACATCTCCAGCAACATACTCATATTTTTTCACCACCGATTTTAAAAATGCACAGGTCTCTCTCATTGAAGGCCAGCACCGACATACACTTTTAGACACACCTCCCGCCACAAGTTCTAGAATTGCGAACTTTAGAGCTGGGGAGCTACGTTCGAATCTCGGCATCAGCTCAACATCCTGTGATTCTAGGCAAATCGCTTTGTCTCCCTGTGCCTACCACAAATGAATGTGTTCATCTGCAATGTAAATTGTGCTCATGCCATGTTGTCGAGTTTGCGCTATATAATATTGCAAGGAAAAATAAAGTAGGGAAACTCGAGTTCACACACTACTGAACGCGCACTCTTAAGTGCATCAGCAGTGCACTGTAAATCGGAGCGTTTCACAGGCCTGTCACAGATAAGAAATGCTATCAAAACAAAATCCTACAAAACAATATACTAATGGCCGGCAGCAATTCATGTGGTACAAAAGGGGGTGGTGATGGACGGAGCATCTGAACCAATCAAACACTCACACCCAGTCAACAGATCTGGGTTTAATCCATCACCGTTCTTTAGCCCACTATGCCGCCCTAGTTCAGACATGGCCATATGCAAATTAGTCTGACCCTGTGCCTCATGGGAATAGTCCAGCCCGAACTGCCAAGCCATGCCTTCCCTGGACCGTAAACAAGCTTCTGAAGACCGGTTTCTGGAATTTCAGCCGTCTTCAGCCCGGCTTGCTTGAATCCAGTGGCAAAGTGAGCAAGGGACTTACGTCTGAGCATACCCTGCCAACTTATGGCAAACAAAGTGGTACAAAAGGGGGTGGTGATGGACGGAGCATCTGAACCAATCAAACACTCACACCCAGTCAACAGATCTGGGTTTAATCCATCACCGTTCTTTAGCCCACTCTGCCACCCCAGTTCAGACATGGCCATATGAAAATCAGTCTGACCCTGTGCCTCATGGGAACAGTCCAGCCTGAACTGCCAAGCCATGCCTTCCCTGGACTGGAAACAAGCTTCCGAAGACCGGTTTCTGGCATTTCAGCCGTCTTCAGCCCGGCTTGCTTGAATCCAGTGGCAAAGTGAGCAAGGGACTCACGTCTGAGCATACCCTTCCAACTTATGGCAAACAAAGTGGTACAAATGGGGGTCGTGATGGACGGAGTATCTGAACCAATCAAACACTCACACCCAGTCAACAGATCTGGGTTTAATCCAACACCGTTCTTTAGCCCACTCTGCCACCCCAGTTCAGACATGGCCATATGCAAATCAGTCTGACCCTGTGCCTCATGGGAACAGTCCAGCCCGAACTGCCAAGCCATGCCTTCCCTGGACCGGAACCAAGCTTCCGAAGGCCGGTTTCTGGCATTCAAGCCGTCTTCAGCACGGCTTGCTTGAATCCAGTGGCAAAGTGAGCAAGGGACTCACGTCTGAGCATACCCTGCCAACTTATGGCAAACAAAGTGGTACAAAAGGGGGTGGTGATGGACAGAGCATCTGAACCAATCAAACACTCACACCCAGTCAACAGATCTGGGTTTAATCCATCACCGTTCCTTAGCCCACTCTGCCACCCCAGTTCAGACATGGCCATATGCAAATCAGTCTGACCCTGTGCCTAATGGGAACAGTCCAGCCCGAACTGCCAAGCCATGCCTTCCCTGGACCGGAAACAAGCTTCCGAAGACCGGATTCTGGCATTTCAGCCGTCTTCAGCCCGGCTTGCTTGAATCCAGTGGCAAAGTGAGCAAGGGACTCACGTCTGAGCATACCCTGCCAACTTATGACAAACAAAGTGGTAAAAAAGGGGGGTAGTGATGGACACACACTACTGAACGCGCACTCTTAAGTGCAACAGCAGTGAACTGTGAATCGGAGCGTTTCACAGGCCTGTCACAGATAAGAAATGCTATCAATACGAAATCCTACAAAACAATATACTACTGGCTGGCAGCAATTCATACCCGGACAACGTCGGTACGGGCTGCTAGTATATATATATATAGGTATAAGGAACAGATACTGAATCACTTACAAGTGGATCTAGCATTGATGAAGACAGAAACACGAGCGCGTCTAACACACTGATTTCAAGCCTAGAAGAGGAGGTTGATTTTTTAGTGGAGGAGCGGATGAAAACGCTAAGGCCTCGGAACAACCCAAAAGGGGCCGGAAAAAACGTGATACCATCAGAAGGACAAGGCGCAGGAAACGCCAGCGGGAAGCCAAAAAGGAAGCAAAACTATTGGCGCAAAAAGTGATGGGGGAAGAAAAAGAAAATACCATCATCAATTTAACCACCATGACTCTTACTAAGGCGGAGGAACAGCTCCTATCCTGGGGCTTAATTACTGTCCCAACACTAACTTTAATTATGCCTCAACCCGCGTGGATTTATTCTGTTACATCAGAAAACTTAAGCTGAAAAAATTCTTTGCACTTAAACAGGGGTGGGAAGACAAAAGAACTAAAGAGTCTGGTGGAACTTGCTCAAAACTAACTGTGGCTGAAATTCCTGTTCTATGGGCTCTGCATGAGCTAAGCAACGAGGAGCCCAATTCATCTCAGATCGCCACACAAACTAAATTAAAAGAGCTGAACCTACTGCAAAAAGGAGCAGGTGAGAGTCCGTTCAAACCTAAATCAACCTTCACTCCGCTTGTTCAAAAAGATGCGATTGATGTATTCCACGATCGCATGATTAAAGACATTAAACAACTCAATATCAAAGTGAACTTCAAGAAGCGGCAAATGGATCAGAAACAAAGAGAGTTTAATCAACTCATGGACAAAATTAGAAAAAATCCTGGGGTCATCGTCAAAAAATCAGACAAAGGCGGGAATATTGTTCTGTGGCCTAAATCAGATTATGAAAAGGAAGTGATGCGCCAACTCATGAATGCAAAATGCTATGAAAAGACATCCATTAAGGCATACATCAAGTCAAAAGACAATCTCAAAAAGGAACTCCTCAAGTGGAAAAGTGAGGGTTTGATTACCTCAGAGGAATTCAACTTCATGCACAATGCACATCCTGAGATACCCTTCATATATTTACTACCTAAAATTCATAAGGGGAAAATGCCTATTCCAGGACGTCCAATCATATCAGCCATAAATAGCATGACAGAACACGTTGGCCAATACATTGATTTCTACCTGCAAGATCTGGTAAGAGCTCTACCATCGTATATAAGAGATACTGGGGATTTTCTCAGGCACATCAATGATTTTATTTGGTATAACGACCTGACCTTAGTGACTCTGGACATAGAGTCGTTATACACAAGTATCCAACACGAATGTGGCCTACAGGGGGTTGCACACTTCTTGGACACTAGATCTGCTGATTACTCAATGCATAACAGAATGTTAATATCACTTACTGCCTGGTGTCTCAATAACAATTTTTTCTCCTATGGCATGGACATGTACAGGCAAAAGCAGGGCGTGGCGATGGGGGCTTGCTTCTCCCCGAGCTACGCGTGCTTGCACGTCGGGCTCTGGGAGAAGCAAGTCCTCATGGGCAAATATAAGAACATTTTTGAACAAAAAGTAATAGTTTGGCTGCGTTTCATTGATGACGTTTTCTTGATTTGGAAAGGTGACAGCAACAGTGCTGAAGAATTTGTAAATCAGATCAATGACAATGATTGTAACCTACACTTCACATCTCACTGCAGTTCAACCAGTGTAGACTTCCTGGACGTGTGAGTTCAGGTAGCTGAGGGTAGATTGAACACTAGTGCATTTAGGAAACCCACCGCAGGTAATGCATTACTGCACGCAACTAGTGCCCATCCCAAACATTTGATCGCCAGCATTCCCTTTGGGGAGTTGCTGCGATTAAAAAGAATATGCAGCACACAGGAAGAATATGAAAAAAGCAAGAATGAAACTTTAAATCGTTTCAGAAGAAGAGGTTACACGGAAAGCGTACTCAGTAAGGCAGTAGACAAAGCCAATGGAAGATCCAGAGAATCCCTGCTTCCAAATAACCATGAAAGTACGTTAGATGAAGACAATGAGATGAGGACCCCAAGATTAGTGACCACCTACAGTATGCAGTAACGTAAGATCAAGGCAATTCTTACAAACAATTGGCCCATAGTGCTAACAGATAATGTCTTAAAACACAGACTACCTGACAAACCTACTGTTACATTTCGAAGATGTAAAACCATGGAAGCACATTTATCCAAATCTACAGGGGAAGGGGCCTCGGTTAAAACCTGGTTACCTGAAAAACAAGGATTTTTTAAGTGTGCAACCTGTAGAGCATGCAATTTTGGGGTAACACTTCGAAATACAGTACCCCATTCAGGGAACAAGAACTCAAAATCAGAGGAAACTTTAATTGCCGCACAGATTATGCTGTGTATGTTCTCACGTGCACTTGTGGGCTCAGGTATGTGGGCAGTACGATAAAACAAGTGCACGTGAGAATCCTGCAACAAATAAGAGCTATTATCAACAGTGATCCGGCTTATCCGGTAGCTCGGCATTTTAAGTCCGTGCATAATAAGGACATTAACTGTTTAAAATACCTTGTAATTGATCACGTCCCGATGCCCAGGAAGGGAGGTGACAGGGAAACTCTCTTGCGACAACTAGAGACCAAATATATTTTAAATCTCAATTCGAAGTTTCCCCAGGGCCGGCCTTAATAATACAGAAGACTTACATTCATTTCTGTAAAACAAATTGTCTTGCTAGTCCGGTACTGCTGACTCTCCAGTTTCTGAATCTATAACCATATGGCTACTATACTCTCTTTATACTGTTATTTTTTTCCCCTTTTTTTTAGAAACTTTGGAAGAATGGGAAGTAAAGGAATATTAAGAGAGAAGAGAGGATAAGATAATAAATAACATCAAGTTCCAACAAAAACATATTAACTACAGGAGTTGTAGTATTACAGAAACCTGACTTATCCGGGTTAAACTGAGGAAATAAGCCACACTTCTCCTTGACCACTTTGATAAAGAATGTGTTTTTGAGTATATGTTTATATTAATGAATTACAGTTAAGGCATAAACAATCGCACAATTAGTCATATTTTATACATGTATACATTTTTTAATATTGTATATTTTAGCATCAACTCACCTTTATTTGTATAGCACCTAGCACTTTATATATTCTTTTGATATAGGGATTGGAGTGAGCTGTTTACAAACAACTGGGACCAGTTGTTAGGAAAACTATGATTATTGAATCCGATGTCATTTTTGCACATGGTTATATATATTTGGATATGCTTGCACTTTTTGCTTATTTGCACATATGCAACTGCATTCACACAGAAGATTTGCACAAATAATAGCACTGGGCTAAGCACTATAGAACATCAAATAGTGAAGCTTACAAGATGGCATAAATTTGCACACATTTATAATAGCATTTATGCTGTTAGAATTCATATGTATTCAAAATTGCATATTTTCTTAAAATTGTGTATAAATAGATGGACATATTTATTTTGGAAATGGTATAAATTTTGTATTTAGATATATATATTTTTATACAGTTTTTAATATGTATATAATTAATGGTTTTAGAACTCCATTTTTTGTAATAACATGTGCCATATCAATTGATTCTTGTAAACTATTATGCATTTCAGTCCCGATTTACCACTAACGCATTTATGCTGCTAGTATGTGTTTGAGCTTGATAGAACAAAAAGTGTCTTATTTTAAAAAAATAAAAAAATAAGAAAGAGATTACGTGAATTTGCATTGAAATATATGAAAGAGCCACTTCCCCTATATACATTGTTTAGAAGTGTGTTTTCACTTTCCATTAATCACGTGGTGTGCTCAGCAAAAAAATGTAAAAAAATGAGTATTTAAGGTTCTCTTAACCAAAGTACCGTTATGTGATCAAGGGTAGTTTCTACCCGAAACGCGTCATGCCAGAGAGAATGAGAGGGGATAATAAACTGACCCTTTAAAACTGGAAAAGCTGTGTGGTGGTCCTTGTGTCCTGCATGCCGAGCCTGGAGAAGCAGGAAGAAGTGATGTATATATATATATATATATATATATATATATATATATATTCCGCACATCTCTTCCAACCGGAAGAATTAAATACGCACTCACAAAGTTCCTTACGTTTTCCCATGATTTATTTTCTCATTGTTTCCAGTAATTCAGCACATAAAACCGACGCGTTTCGCTGTACACACACAGCTTGCTCACGGTTAATACTCAGATATTTTTGAGCCCCTCCTATTTCTATAAGGGAACCACCAAACTGTTTACTTCTTACCATGTCACTTCCTGTTTCAGACAGCGGAAGTGACCTGGGAAATGTAGTTTTTTTACCAAATTTAAACTACTGTTTAAGTATCATCATTGAAAATGCATTTACATTGATTCTTTTAACATTGTGGTTAAGGTCATTCATCTGGTTGTTGTTCAAGACCAATTTATCATTATGGTCATATGTCTCAAGTTATTATATTGTATGATAGCACATCCTATCAATACAACTGAATACATTGTTACTCAGAATACATTTATGCCCTCCAGTGGGCTTAAATATTTTATCTAACACAATGTGTGCCCTCTAGTGGGCTAAAAGGTGGTAGGCCATTCTATGGCTGAGACGTAGTGCATATTTGTGCCCATCTGTACTCCTTTTTTCTTAATCTGAATGACCCCACTCCTCTTAATTGTTATACATGCATAATCTGTAAATTCTCTTTTTAATTTCCCGTTATTTATATTGTATTCCTTGTCATTACTGTATACTCTGTCTGATCTGATACCTCAAAAGAACAAACTGATACCAAAAATTCACATCAAAGGTGTACATAAAGTTCCTCACTTTGATTAAGACCCATCGGGGTCATTGTCCTGAAGTTTAATATTTGACGTGATTCTCTCCATCTTAGATTTTTTTCTCTGTCTCCCCCCCTATCATGTGGGAGGATTGTTTCTAAGGCATAAAACTTTAACAGTGTCCAGTCTACATTGTGTGAGGTCTCCATGTGCTTAGCCACAGCATTATTTCTGTCTTTATTCACTGTTGTTCTTACATGTTCCAGGATTCTTTTTTTTAATTCATTCTTGGTGCTTCCGATGTATTTCAATGCACACGGACTTTCTATCACGTATACTACATGGGTACTTATGCAGGTTATCAATTCCTTTATTTTCAATGTCTTATTGTTCGGCATTGTTACTTCCTTTTTATTCACTGCTATTTGGCACACCTTACAGTGCTGGCATTTTATGAACCCTTTTATTTTCATCCACTGTATTCCTTTCAGTTTTTTGGTGTGATCTTTATGGTGACTTTGTACTAGTCTATCTTTGAGGTTTTTAGATCTTCTAAAAGTTATCTGGGGGTGTTTACTCAAATCAAAATAAGCTTTATTCGGTCTTTAAGTTTAAAACCATAAAAGCAACAAAAAGAAATACATACATGTATATAGGATTCAACAGTTCATTACAATGTTAAGAAAAAAACGGATATTTAAAGCAAACTAAAATCAATCTAGTGCGAAATAAAAACGCATGGTAGACAGACTCCCCTTTCACCAAATGTTATAATTCAATACTCTGGGGCCGGGGTAAAAGTCAAACAAGTCCCAAGTAGAAATAGGGCCATCTCCAGTTTTGGGCTGAGAAAATCTTAGAAAGGGGACAATGTTCCTGTGTTTGAATTTAATTAATATCAGGTCTCCCGGAATGTCTTTGGGCAACATACATAGCCACCCCACCCTCCTGACGCTCAGGATTCCGCCATCTAGGTCAGGTGGCAGCGGTCTATTATTACTGAGCCAGAAGATGGCTTTATTCAGCAGATCCTGGCTTGTTTCGAGTTTGCCCTGACTAAGTTCAGGGACCCCGGAAAGAACAGTCACATAGGGGGCGGCTTCAGGGGTTAAATTAATTCGATGCCTTCTTTTTTGAGGGAACCTAGGAGCTTTGAAAGGGACACGAGTGGGCTTAGAAGTAACATTACGGCCACTTGGGATGGGTGGGCTGAGAGAGGAATCAATTGTTAGTTCTTTCCTGTGTTTGATGGACTTAGGCTTCTCAAGGTTGGTAGAGAGCGTAGAACATGAGGGAATAGCAGTATTTACAGTTGATGGTTGAATCCTTTGTACTATTTTTTCAACACCGGACAACCTATCTCTCAGTTCCTTAATTTTTGTGAGCAGGGGTGATAGAGCCGCATTCAACAATCGCTCAATGTGGTCCAGTAGGGTCGATTGGAGGGGGGAAACAGAGTCATTTGATGTAGTCCCCGCCTTATACGGCGTTGATACGGTTGGGTTGGCGGGGGAAAATGAGGAGCTACAGCACATTCGGTCGGCATTTGATGGAATCACCTCGTTGTTCCTTTTGCTGGTTGATTCCCGGGGCACTGTGTTAGCTTGAAGCAGGATTATTTCAGGGGCCTGGGTAGTGCAGTTTATGTGGTCAGTATCTCTGCCCACTATAGGGGAGTTGATATGTCAGGGGCATAGTTTGTGCCACACAAGGCATTCAGTTCTTCCCAGATAGACATAGTAAATGAACTACAAAGGCCCCAAAACGTCACTAGGCAGTTCAAACACAATAGAAAAGGGTAAAGTGTCTCTGTACCTCTTCCTTTGATGGGGCCAAGTGGAGTGGCCCGTCCCGTCGTCCTCAGGTCCTCTGAGGGCCACAGAGGGCCCTCCCTTTGCCCTGGCGTCCCGCCCGCGTCCCGCGGAGCGGAGCAGAGCGCAGCTTTCAGGCGCCTCCTGGCGCTCCCGTGCGATCAGCGATGCAGCGCCGCCGCTGAGGCTGCCGGGAGCTGTAGTCCCGGGGCGGCGGCGCTGTAGGCAACAAGAAGAAACTGACTCCTGGTGGTGGCGGCTGCCGTGGGGGCCTCCTCGCCTCCCCCCTTCACTCAGGTATGTGTCCCCCCGCTCCGCCGAGCAGAGCGCAGCTTTCAGGCGCCTCCTGGCGCTCCCGTGCGGTCACGATGCAGCGCCGCCGCTGAGGCTGCCGGGAGCTGTAGCCCCGGGGCGGCGGCACTGTGGGCAACAAGAAGAAACTGACTCCTGGCGGTGGCGGCTGCCGTGGGGGCCTCCTCGCCTCCCCCCTTCACTCAGGTATGTGAAACTCAAGGTGTGGACAGATCAAAATCTATTAGATCTAGATGAAAAGAAATTCTTGACAACTGATCATCCAGTGTTGGCCACAATATACTTTCTACCGAAGGTCCATAAGAACCCCCGAAAACCACCAGGGCGGCCTATTGTCTCTTCCAAAGGATCACTCATGGAGCCAATAGCCAATTACATTGATTTTTTCCTAATGCCCTTTGTAACTAATTTGAGCTCCTATCTACGTGATACTACAGATCTCCTGAAACATTTGGAGGAACTACCATGGCAACAAAATTACATGCTCATTACTATGGACGTAGTATCACTGTATACTAATATTGAAAATGACATTGGATTGAATGCATGTGCTTACTTTTTAAAAGATCGAGATATGCAATTTAAAAAACAAAATCAGATGCTAATGGATATGGTTGAGATGTGCTTAACCCAAAATATTTTTCTTTTTGGGGATGAGGTCTTCCAGCAAATCAAAGGATGTGCGATGGGTTTCTCTTTCAGCCCGGCATATGCATGCCTCACCATGGGTTGGTTTGAACAACAGATTGCATGGCACCCGGATAATGATACCTATGTGAACAAAATTGCCAAATGGGTCAGATACATTGATGACCTTCTCATTGTATGGGAATGGGCTAGTCAAGAATTTGAAGCATACTTCCAAATTCTGAATTCGTCAAGTACCAATCTGAAATTCACCTACAATATTAGTAAAACCAAAGCAATTTTCCTGGACACAGAAATATATATTCGAAATGACCGAGTTGAAACGACTCTACACAGGAAAGAAACTGCAACGAACTCGACATTACATGCTAGCAGTTTCCATAAATCTTCAGTAAAAGAAAACATTCCGTATGGGGAATTTTTAATATTGAGACGAATTTGCTCAGAGGAGGCAGAATGGAAAAAGACGAGTTATGCAATGGCACAAAGATTCAAAAATAGGGGGTACAACAAGAAAGTCATTGAAAGAGGTTGGAAGAGGGCGAATGCAAAAGAAAGGAGAGAAGCCCTAACATCCAAACGGAGAAACACCGAAACTGCAAACAAATTAGAGGACAGAAAAGTAAGATTAATCCTCGACTATACAAGGGAATCCAAACAAATTGTGAGTATAATAAGAAAAAATTGGAAACTGTTACAACTAGATCCTACAACAGGCAAAATAATGGGTAAACACCCCCAGATAACTTTAAGAAGATCTAAAAACCTCAAAGATAGACTAGTACAAAGTCACCATAAAGATCACACCAAAAAACAGAAAGGAATACAGTGGATGAAAACAAAAGAGTTCATAAAATGCCAGCACTGTAAGGTGTGCCAAATAGCAGTGAATAAAAAGGAAGTAACAATGCCGAACAATAAGACATGGAAAATAAAGGAATTGATAACCTGCCTAAGTACCCATGTAGTATACGTGATAGAATGTCCGTGTGCATTGAAATACATCGGAAGCACCAAGAATGAATAAAAAAAAAGAATCCTGGAACATGTAAGAGCAACAGTGAATAAAGACAGAAATAATGCTGTGGCTAAGCACATGGAGACCTCACACAATGGAGACTGGACTCTGTTAAAGTTTTATGCCTTAGAAACAATCCTCCACATGATAGGGGGGGAGACAGAGAAAAAAATCTAAGATGTAGAGAATCACGTCAAATATTAAACTTCAGGACAATGACCCCGATGGGTCTTAATCAAAGTGAGGAACTTTATGTACACCTTTGATTTGAATTTTTGGTATCAGTTTGTTCTTTTGAGGTATCAGATCAGACAGAGTATACAGTAATGACAAGGAATACAATATAAATAACGGGAAATGAAAAAGAGAATTTACAGATTATGCATGTATAACAATTAAGAGGACTGGGGTCATTCAGATTAAGAAAAAGGAGTACAGATGGGCACAAATATGCACTACGTCTCAGCCATAGAATGGTCTACCACCGTTTAGCCCACTAGAGGGCACACATTGTGTTAGATAAAATATTTAAGCCCACTGGAGGGCATAAATGTATTCTGAGTAACAATGTATTCAGTTGTATTGATAGGATGTGCTATCATACGATATAATAACTTGTGACATATGACCATAATGATAAATTGGTCTTGAACAACAACCAGATGAATGACCTTAACCACAATGTTAAAAGAATCAATGTAAATGCGTTTTTAATGATGATACTTAAACAGTAGTTTAAATTTGGTAAAAAAACTACATTTCCCAGGTCACTTCCGCTGTCTGAAACAGGAAGTGACATGGTAAGAAGTAAACAGTTTGGCGGTTCCCTTATAGAAATAGGAGGGGCTCAAAAATATCTGAGTATTAACCGTGAGCAAGCTGTGTGTGTACAGCGAAACGCGTCGGTTTTATGTGCTGAATTACTGGAAACAATGAGAAAATAAATTGTGGGAAAACGTAAGGAACTTTGTGAGTGCGTATTTAATTCTTCCGGTTGGAAGAGATGTGCGGAATAAATTAAGGCTGGGCTCCGCCGAGAAATATCGCACTGGAGAGAGAAACGCCAGGGGTCTTGCTAAACTTGGAGCCAGATTGGATAATATATATATATATATATATATATATATATATATACAGTCAAAACCCACGTGCAGACCTCAGCAGCATGAAACCGGCCACACCAGCAAACTTCAAATTCCTTTATTTGCGGCAAAACAGCATAACGCGTTTCGAGGTTAACACACCTCTTCATCATATGCACAGCTTCAGGGGAAGGTTCGTTAGTTATTTAAAACGTAACTAGGCATTGAAGAAGGACCAATGTCCATTTGCTTAAAGAGGCAGTCTGTTTGTGCATTTAGAATAAAATGTTGCGTTAAGGTTTAACTGTACTAATTTTCACTCTTTTGACTGTTAAATACGATAGTCTCACTGGAGTCACTTTTAAGTTCACCTTAGCGCGAAGTACATGTTCTTTACTTGGTATTCGGACTTCATGCCCCACAATGCCTCTTCTTGGTACTCCAAATTTCAAGCATTCTCCAATGTTGATTTTGGCAATCTTTTCTCGCCGCTTCTCCGACACTATCCCAGCCTTTCTCCGGTTTAGTACCATCTTGCGGCTCCATATGATGGTCAGAGTAGCGTGGAGAAATTCGCAACCATCCCGATTTTCACTGGTTTTTGCCTGCCTTTAAAAAGGTTCATCCGTATGCAGTGCTGGGGAACAACCTCCGCAAACTCTGGCAAATTCAATAGTTCAATTCCATGGGTGCGGCGGGCTCCTCACAGAAGCCTCTTCCAGTAACCCCTTTCCTTGACAATTGTTTCAGCCGGCGGGCACTCAATGTTTGTTTAACACAACTTTTCCGAAAACTTGACAAGCAAAGCGCCCTTCCTAGCGAGTTGGGGCCAGTGTCAGGTGTGTCAAGCACCTCATTAATCCAGTCAAAACCCACGCCCAGACCTCAGCAGCGTGAAACCGGCCACACCAGCAAACTTCAAATTCCTTTATTTGAGGCAAAACAGCATAACGCGTTTCGAGGTTAACACACCTCTTCATCATATGCACAGCTTCAGGGGTGGGTTCGTTAGTTATTTAAAACGTAACCAGGCATTGAAGAAGGACCAATGTCCATTTGCTTAAAGAGGCAGTCTGTTTGTACATTTAGAATAAAATGTTGCGTTAAGGTTTAACAGTACTAATTTTCACTCTTTTAACTGTTAAATACGATAGTCTCACTATATATATATATCAACGCTCCTCTTTGCCCACACAGTAGAGCAGCACCCGGACACAATCAATTGGTGGCAAGCCTTTATTTTGGGTATGAACGGACTCCTGCCTGGCTGCTTTCAATAACAGCCATTCCCCCATCTCGCCTGACGCGTTTCAGAAGATATCCTTCCTTCCTCAGAGGCGGGTAGTGTTTTAGGGTTTAGGGCAGTGCAGTGGTGTTTGTGTAGTGTAGGGGTCGTGCTGGGGGTAGTGTTTTAGGGTTTAGGGCAGTGCAGTGGTGTTTGTGTAGAGTAGGGGGTCATGCCGACGGACGGACTCACAGAGCCCCGAGCCGACGGACTGGCTTCTAAAGTCATAGCCGAGACCTGGTGACGTGGGGAGAGGCACCGTGAAAGGGGTATCTCACACAGACACAGATGCAGAATATTTTCAGTGTGGCCTCCCAGAGGTACAAGTATGGACCCGATGGCATGTAGAGTGAGAGATACGAACTGCCAGACTGAGTCACAAAATGTCTGACCGCTCGCAGACCCAGAGCTGCGAGCCGACACACTGGCTTCTAAAAGCATAACGCGAGCTGGTGATGTAAGGAGAGGAACCGTGAAGGGAGTATCTCGCAGAGACAGAGCTGTGGTCTATTTTCAGTGTTGCCTCGCAGAGGTAAAACTACGGACCTGATAGCTTCTACACAGAGAGATGCGAGCTGATGGACGGATGCTTTTTAACCATGATTCCGCGTTTCCACTTAATGCCTTGGCAGATACTCTCTTAGGCCGCTAACTTAACAAGTGAGTTACCTTAGGCGATGGTTGGCAGGTGTAGCCAAGAGACGTGGCCCAGACCAGACTCCTCAGGCCTCTGAGGGCCTAAGAGGGCCCGCCCTTTGCCCAGGCTTAGTCCGGCGCAGATACGCACGGGGTCCCGCGCTGCGGGAGGTGGAGGACTTCAAATAGTGGCAGGTGGATGAGTGGCCGGTCCTCCACCCAGGTGTGCAGCGCACGGACTCCTGGGCAATGGAGTCCCGTGCCATTAGCAACGAGCGTGTTCCCTTGGCTGTAAGCCCCTCCTGGGGCGGCTGAGAGCTCAGGTGGCAAAGAGCTCGGGGAAGCGAAGCGGGACCCGCGCCAGCAGATTCCGCGAGGTCTTGAAGGCTGCCGGTGGTAACAGTCGTTGAATGGGCGGTCCTCCGCTCAGGTGTGCAGCGCACGGACTCCTGGGCAATGGAATCCCGTGCCGTTAGCAGCGTGCGTGTTCCCTTGGCTGTAAGCCCCTCCTGGGGCGGCTGAGAGTTCAGGTGGCAAGGAGCTCGGGGAAGCGAAGCGGGACCCGCGCCAGCGGGTTCCGCGAGGTCTTGAAGGCTGCCGGTGGTAACGGTCATTGAATGGGCGGTCCTCCGCTCAGGTGTGCAGCGCACGGACTCCTGGGCAATGGAGTCCCGTGCCGTTAGCAGCGAGCATGTTCCCTTGGCTGTAAGCCCCTCCTGGGGCGGCTGAGAGCTCAGGTGGCAAGGAGTCACAAAATGCCTGCCAACACTTCCTTGTTTAAACAGTTCACATCCAATGAGCCGCAAGCTCGTTCTCGTAACCCCTCAGCCAATCAGATGTCAGAATTCTCAAATATCGATATCTGTAAAATTTGATATTTCTCAAAAACTACTGAACAGATTTATACCATTTAAACAAAAGCGTGCTTTCTGGACCATCACCTTTCTCCCTGCCAAATTTGGCGTAATTCTGCTAAGCAGTTTCATCTGTACCCTTGTCTAATGTTTCCTATGAAAATTGCATGGATAAAACACGTTTAGGGACCCCCTTTTTTCTCAGCTCTCGCCTAGAACAATCATCCTCAAACTTTCAAGATAGGAGCTGATCAAAAAAGAGAAACCTTTTGGAAAATTTCGTAAAGATTCGTCAAATCATGTGCTTATAAAAAGTTATAAGCACATGGAGGGCTCCACGAGGGGTGCCACGCAACCCCCTTCCCAACATGAGTGAAGCCCAGTGGGCCCCTGCAGCACCAGTGAGCCCCTGCTATTATTTTTTTAAAAATGCCCCCGGAACCTAGCCCACCCAGGGACTTCATTAAAATAAAAGGCAGGAACCCGCGACCCCAGCACAAATTGTGCCTAATATGTTTTTTTTAAAAAAAAAGCTTTTTTGGCCCTGGGGGGGGGGGCCTTCCGGGGCCCCCTGAGCAGGCCTGGTGGGTCAGGGTGTTTTTACCCAGGCCTCCTCTCTTGTTTTATATCTTTGTTTCTCTCTTTTCTGGTGACTCGCTTCTACAGAGTCACAAGATGGCTGCCAACACTTCCTGGTTTGGAGTGTTGGCAGCCAATCAGAGGGAGTTAGGCTCCGCCCAGATATCAAAACTTTTATTTTTCTAATTTCTCAGCAACTACTGAACGGATTTACACCATTTAAAAAATGTTGCTTTCTGTTCTAAGCACTACCTTTTTGTCATATTTGGGGTAATTCTGTTCAGTAGTTTCGGCTGTAGCCTTGCCCAAAGTTTCCTATGGGAAATTGATTTTTTGACTCTTATTTTCTGAATTTCTCAAAAACTACTGAACGGATTTACACTATTTAAAAAAAGGTCTCTTTCTGAACCAAGCTCTACCTTTTTGCCAAATTTGGGGTAATTTCGTTCAGCAGTTCAGGCTGTAGCTCGTTACAAAATGTTCTATGGAAATTAACATGGGGAAAACGTGTTTCGAGACCCCCCTTTTTTCTCAGCTCCCGCTTGACCAATCACCCCCAGACTATCAGGATAGGAGCGGACCTGGATAGACTTTTTTTTTGAGAATTTCGCAAAGATTCATCAGACGATGCCAAAGTTATTAGCAAATCAAAAAATGCTTTTCCTGTGGAAACTAGGTTCTAACTATAACTACCTACTGGCGACCACCAGTAGGTAATACACAAAACTTCCCCTGCAAATGAGAGTTACTCTGACATGGTTATCTGTCTCCTAAGACTCTTCAACTGACATTATAGGATGGAGTGAAAGCCACTGCTCCTCCTCATTTTCTCCAAAGAGAAAATGTTACATATAAATCCTCTATGGGCCTAAGAGATCTACCCAGGTGTGCCTTTTATGAAAAGTAGGGTTCATAAGAAATGTGTCCAAGGCCAGACCTAATAGCCAAGTCAAGTCAATTGAGCTTTATTTTGATTTAGAGTATAAATCATAAAAAGCGAACAACAATCATATGACAATACATTACATTTACAATAAATTCAATATATACAGATAAAAACCATCATGCCAAGTCTTCCACGTACAGAACTCAGTTAAAAATGATGCAATTATACCATATTAAAAAACGAGACTATACGTGGGAGTTCTCGCTTTTGAGTTTTAAAACTTAATTGATACTTTTAAAAGTTCGCCGAAAGTTCAATAGATGACTCGTTGTTAAAAATGAAAAATAAATAACAGATAATTAGCTTAAGAAGGCTCTATGTCTGACCATGCATTTCAGAAAGTTCACAACAAGATAAGTAGTCCTTTCACCATCCAACTGCTGCAGAAATAAAAAAGCTAGGCGGCATTGTCTGAGTCCAATCTGTTTTAGTAGCGGGATCAACCATATTTTCCTGAAATCGTGGAAAAATTTGCAGAAGAGGATGGTGTGCAGGGTCGATTGAGGGGAAATGTCATCACATGGACACAACGGAAGGTCTTTGGCCCAATTATTTCTTGTGGGGAATGTGACCAATCGATGGAACAGGTTCAGCCTAAACCTTACCAGGAGATACCTCTCATAACCTGAAGTGTTTAGTGTAAGGTATGGCTGAATGGAGGTGGTCCTTTGTATTTGTAATGAACGTATTACTGACGGTTTTGTTACCTCTTTTGTTAGTCTCAATTCCTCTAAATGGGTTAAGCATTTCATTTTTAGTTCCTTTCTTGAGACTTCGGACATTGAAGAGGGATCATAATAGTACCTTGCCCATCCTAGATCTTGCAAAAAAAATTTTATGTAGCACAGCCACCTGGAGTTGTGAGCCTTATCCAATGCTAGGCAGTCTGTTAAAATGGACTGGGTATGAGTTGCTTTCTCATTCCTCCAGATTCTATGCCATAATAATATTGGTTCAGCTTTTGCTAGATCAGTAACATGTGGCAGACCCAACTCCATGTGGCACGCCATAGTACCTGTGCTTCTCGGGACCGCCAAAAGATATCTCAGGAAGGAGCTTTCCACTTTCTGGATCTCGTCTGTCGGTGCGAACCCCCAGAGGCCGGCATTTGGCTTGGTAAATCTTTATAAGTTCACTAGGAGGTCTTTTCCCTAGCTTTCTGGAAAAGTTTGCTAGAGCTGATGTAGTTCTTAGGAAAAGTAGTTTTCTGGTTTCTACAGCTGTATTCCAAGCTTGAAAATAGGTGTGGGAGCACACTGCTTCACCTCCCAGCAGAGTCGCCTAAGCATCATGGTTGATGCACCGCCGGTGTGTGAGTAGTGTGCGACCCCACCCCCATTTGTAACTTTAAAGCTCCCTTGAGCAGCGGGCTGACGAGCCTGGGATCCCGCACCTACGCGCCGGAGTGGTACTATACCTGGCAGATATTGGCAGCCATCGGCAACCCCAGAACACTGCCTATCCCTGCTGATGAGGGGTAATACCCCGAAACACGTGTCCAGGGATGGCGAAGACAGCGAAGATAGCAGAAGATGGAAAGATGATGCATCGCGAACACTTTCCTACATTGACCAGAGTCCTTAGGGGCGACACCGCCGGTGTGTGAGTAGTGTGCGACCCCACCCCCATTTGTAACTTTAAAGCTCCCTTGAGCAGAGGGCTGACGAGCCTGGGATCCCGCACCTACGCGCCGGAGTGGTACTATACCTGGCAGATATTGGCAGCCATCGGCAACCCCAGAACACTGCCTATCCCTGCTGATGAGGGGTAATACCCCGAAACACGTGTCCAGGGATGGCCAAGACAGCGAAGATAGCAGAAGATCGAAAGATAATGCATCGCGAACACTTTCCTACATTGACCAGAGTCCTTAGGGGCGGCACCGCCGGTTTGTGAGTAGTGTGCGACCCCACCCCCATTTGTAACTTTAAAGCTCCCTTGAGCAGTGGGCTGACGAGCCTGGGATCCCGCACCTACTCGCCGGAGTGGTACTATACCTGGCAGATATTGGCAGCCATCGGCAACCCCAGAACACTGCCTATCCCTGCTGATGAGGGGTAATACCCCGAAACACGTGTCCAGGGATGGCAAAGACAGCAAAGATAGCAGAAGATCGAAAGATGATGCATCGCGAACACTTTCCTACATTGACCAGAGTCCTTAGGGGCGACACCGCCGGTGTGTGAGTAGTGTGCGACCCCACCCCCATTTGTATTCCAAGCTAGTTTGTTATCTATCGCTACGCCCAAGTAGGAATAGTTTTGTGTGGTCTCTAGTTTTTGCCCATATAGATGAATGTCCCTCATTTTTCGTTTATGTCCAGCCCTCATAACAAAAGTTTTACTTGTGTTAATTTTCATATCAAGCCCTGCCATAAAAGCCGACCTAATAGCTTTCCCAATGCTTACTTCAGTTGCATTGAACAAAAGGGATGGGTCAAAATGCTTTATTCGATCTGCACCACAGGTAATTACTGTACGTGCATTCTATTCCATTGTTTTTATCTTATCTGTGCCAAAATAGACAGGGCCCTATACAATGCAACTCACTCTTGGCCATGCCCCAAAAGGGACAGTCTGACCAAGACTTGATAGGGTGTGTCCATTGGAAATGATCTGCAAGCCAGGTGTCTCTATACCTTCTCCGCAGGGACGGGCAGAACAAACCGAGTTGATGTGGTGGTGTTGGCACGACGCAGCTGGGTGGTTGGGTATGGTTCTCCAGCCCTGAGCTTCAGAGGCCCCCGCCAGCAGGGAGGCTATTTCAAGCACTGGATCTGTTTCAGACATTGGAGAGTGGCCGCTGTGAGCTCAGGAGCTGCAAGTACAGACCAGGCAACCAACAGAGTGCCTCAGTGTATGCTCCCTTCACACGGTCACCCGGTGAAGAGTCGATATCACACAGTGACCACCATATCAGAAGGAACCCCGTACTGTTTGGAGGCTCCGCAGGGATAAATAAACTTACTATGCATTTTTACCACTTCCCTGGGGCACTTCAGAAGCTTTTGTTTGCTTTTTGGGAAGGGTCAGAATGTTTACTCACACAAGGCTGGCCATAAAACCCCTCCCCTCACCAGGTACTCCCTCCTTCAACGTACCTCCATGGCTGTGGTGGTCTCAAAGCGCTAGCCCATTTTAGGCCCGCCTTCTCCAAGACTCTGCCTCCTCACTCTCACAGTGATAACCTTTTCAAAGTTTGAAGGTCTGCAGTTAGTCTTCTCGACACAAGGATAACACTAGGCTCAGAGAAACACCCACCTCTGTGTTCCTCCTCTGCCTCTAGGGTAGGTCTCCTTCAGCACACCGCGACAGAACACAATTTGAGTGACAGGTCCATTGATCAGTCAGTTTAAGCTTCCCATCTGTCAACACCCCATTGCCTCATCTGCACATGCAAATGTGTTCCGAGCATGCACGCACCGGTGGTTTCCAGTGCCTGGCACCAGTACTTTATTTGCAGCACTGGCTCTATTGACTTCCACCACATGGTGGTGCTGTCTGTCTAATGTTGAGATTACCACAATAAACATGTTTATTAAGTCAATATACATTAAAAAGTAATAATACCTGCCACTCACGTCATTATTTTAGCTTTGAGGGCCTGGAATATCCTGAGTTTTCACGCTTGTAGAGTGTGATGGTTAGTAGTTGTGTTAGTACTGTCATTGGCACTGGCAGGGGTGATGCATGGTGCAACCTGCAGTGTTCTTCCAAGACCGCCCGGGCACTTACTTTTTTTTACAAATTAAGTACTCAGTGTCGCTGGCATCTACGGGGAGGTGGGGGTGGGCACACCCGCAAAAATATATTAAAAGAACATACCTGAAACAACGTCCTCAGCTCCAGAACTCCTCTCAGGAACTGGATGCAGTGCATGCACCAATCCTGGCGCTGCTCTCATGCTGTGAGAGCAGCGCCCTGATTGGAGGAAGCGGCCTCACTCGCCGCTCCTGAGGACACTGGAGCCCTGCACATACTATAAACCACCTGTCTTAAGACAGTTAGGTTAGAGCAGAGATCTTCAAACTGGGGGGTGGGGCCCCCTAGGGGGGCCTTAACTGATCCCAGGGGTTGGGGGGCGGGCTCTGGGCAAAAGAAGCATCATGCAGATACCAGTGCTTTGTTTTAAGCTGAAAACAAATGTTCAGCAGTCAGCAACTCTGTAATGGACATTTTAAAAAGGTTTAACATAATGTTTAAATAAGTCTAGACATACTTAAACATTGCAAATTGAATAAAATAATTGTGAAAAATTCTAATGGGGGCCCAATGATTTTTTTTTATACTGGGGATGTGGCATTAAAAAGTTTAAAGACAACTGGGTTAGAGCTTTCAAAGTGCACATGTGTGGGTGGCCGTCACAAGACGGCGGCCACATAGTACATGTTCTGGATAGTACGTGACACTAAGGACGTTCTTTTCACTATTTGAGCACCTGTGTCTCATGCACGTCTTTAGAAAGCTACTTGAATTGTTGAGATGTTTTAGATGACTGAAGCGACACTGATCCACATCCTGTAAACGCCCTTGTTCTAGTGAACAGAACGCGCATGAGATCTTGGGCGGATCACAAAACATGTCTGACGGATGCTGTTGGTGGTAAGTTAAGGCAGTGCTTGGAGCAAACACCTTTTATCACTGTATTAAGAAAGCAGGTTTGTTGAGGTGGAAAGGTGTGACAAGAATGTTTGTACATATTTCTTGTAATGCTGGTGTGTTCTGTTGTTTTTTGTGCTTCTGGGTTTGTGTGCTACAATACTGCAATGTGTTGTTGTGTTGTACTGTGGTAGTTGTGTGGCTTTCTGTTTTGACGTTTTGTGCCCTGTTGTGTTTTAATTGTGTTATTATGTTGCTTTGTGTACACCATTTTATGATTTGCCAGCAAATGCTGCAACATTTCCTGCCAACTGCAGCAGATGCCTTGAACTTTATTATGACAAGCAATACTTGACTGATGCCTTAAGTGATAAAATACCGCAGTCCCTGCTTCATCCGTCAGTCGGGCCAAACCTGTGTCAGAAACTAGCGCTTCTGTTGCTCATTTTACATCCTATAAAGAGAAGTGAGGGGACTAACCAAGTTAGGCAGTATGCAAGTGACATCATGGCACATGGCGTTAATGTGCATGACATTACACATGGCATCACAGGACGTGACCTCACAGGAACTGACATCACAAGAAGTGACATCAGATTTTAAGACCTCACACATGTTTAGCGGGTCTATTATGCATACATTTAAGCGCATTACAAGATTTAACAAATGAGAATTTGCTTCAGCGCTGTGCCAAAAAAGTGGCTCAATCACAACACAAAATCTGGGCCTCAACTAATAATTTTTTTTAACTCTGCAACAAAGAAATTGGCAACCAGGAGAACATGGAAGTAGATCTGTTCTTTCTAATTGGTTGCAAAGTCTGCATTTTGAAATATCTTAAGGGGCTAAGGCACCTGCTGCAGAGATCTTTCTGTGCCCAGTAAATCTCGGGGAATAATAATAATGGTAAGATAACTCTGGAGGTTAATGCTTTTGCTAGAGAGATCTGTGTTTTGTCTAGTACCAGTTTTGAATCAAAGGAACATAGTGGGTTAATGTGCCTCCTGCAAAGTACATACATAACATGCAGATGACAGATTTTTAATTATGTAGATATGTAGATTGATAAGTGGGCTACTGCTTTTAACATGGAGTTCGTTATTTTTAACTTGCAGTTCATAACTTGTAACCCTTGTAACATAGCTCAGTGAGCTATGAAGGACATGTGACTCCTACACATTGCAACTCTGACTGTCTTATGCAAGACATCTTGTACATTGATTTACACGTACATGATTTATTGTCACTTTGTAATGTGTATGTTACGTAAAGTGTTCTGACATCCTGCACTAGGATGAGTAGCACTATAAAAGAAATGAAGCAGTGGTATTTAAATTGTTTGTGTAAATACTGGAACAGACCAGCACATCCGACATTCTTACAGTGCATGCATCTCTTATATACAGGGACTAAACAAAGTCAAAAGCATGCCTCCCTTAAATACAAGCTGCCTGCTTTTGTTGCCTCTTGGTGTATTTGAGTCCAAGTGGGAGGGCCCAGCTCACACCCAGCCAGGATCTTATTGGAACAAGATGAGGCCTCAAGGCCCCTTATCTTCAGTCTTTATCTTTGGCCCAGCTGGAGGTGAAAATAAAAAGCGCCTCCTCCCTGCCTGCACATTGCGTCTGGCAATGGAAAGTGTCTGAAAATTACACCGGGACAAGTTCAGCATATTTCAGTGGGGTCCAACTTTCTGACAGGGTGAAAAGAGTCTAACCTGTAAAAATAGTGGGTGGTGGTAACAGTCTACCTGCGTGTACCCCCGAATCGTGCCCTGGCCGCACCTCCAAGAAGGCAGGTCTGAATGTGAAGGTGAAACTGGGTCTGGACAGCTTTTGCAATGTCCTGCCCATCAGTCAAGAGAATGAACGTGGAATCTCACAGCTAACGTATGTAAAAGCATCGGTGTGCCTTGAAGCCTGCGCTCCTCGATAGGGTTGGTTAACATTACCTTCATTTATATGTTCATTTCTGATTGTAAGTCACTTGCAGATGTGCACGCTTCTTGTGCGGACTGGCACATGTGTAACTCGGTGTTTACATAATTAAAGGAAGTGTCATGTATTTTAATGTCTCAGATCAAAGCCACTGGAAATATGAAATTGTGCGACTGCTGTGATTTTCACATAATTAAAGATTTGCAACATTTTGCCACATAACCCATCATCTGCAACATAATCTGCAGATTTTAACAAAAACATTGTTGTTTCTGGCTCAAACGGTTCAAAAGTTACTAAAAATGAAGCGACACGTCATGTTGCGAGCTGAAAGGCTCTTTGCAAAGCTGGACTGGTCACCTTTTTAGGTTGAGAAATCGAGACCTCTTGTATACTTTAGTATACTTCTTTATGGGGTTAAGGCCCGCCCACTGCTTTTTATTTGTTTGTTTCAGTGTCCTCTAAAGATCCTTGCTTGCCAATGGTCAATCCTTCATATTGTCCCTTCTTTTCATGGGTTGTTCACTCCCACCATTATTACTTATTGCTAAATGTGGGTATTAAAATGGTACTAATGAGGTGCAAGCAATGCCCAGACAGTGTCACCAAGTTAACAAATGACAAACTAATGAAGCAATACAATGACCAAAGATGCCACATTATGCTGCTCCAGAACATGCACAGGTTGGGCAGCAGGTGGGGCTGTTGGTGCGAGTGTGTGCAGCCGCCCACACCTGGTGAAACAGTGTTAGGCAAAGGGGCTGCACCCTACTCTGGACCTGGCTTACACTGTCCCCACCTCCCCCTTTACTATCCCTGCACCCACAGGTGCACAAGAGCCCCTGGTGGTGTATAGGCAGGGCCACTGGAATCATGCGACTGGTTGGCGAATTTCACATAGTTATAGATGTGATGCTTTTCACACAATCTAGCATCTATCACGTAACCTGAAGATTTTACTAAAAAAAGTGTTTCTTTCTAGCTCAAAGTATTCAAAAGTTACTAAGAATGGAGTGACGAGTGTTGCCGCGCGCTGGAAGGCCCTTTGCAAAACTAGACTGCTCACTTTTCTCTTGCTTCTTGCTATATTTGGGTGTTTATCTAGTTCTGTGAGGTGCAACTAATACCCAGACGGTTTCACCAAGTTTAAAAATGGCTTCATAGGGAAGTAATACTATTACAAAATGTACTGCATTATGCTGCATAATTTGCCTTTTCTTGCCGCATAAATTACCAAAACCTGCCGCATAATTTGGCCCTCTCCTGCTCTATAATCCCAGTGGCCCTGCATAGAGGGTCCTGAAAAAGCATGGTCAAGACAGAGTGGAGGCACCCCATATCCCCGGCAGTGGGCAGTGTTTACCCACAGCACAGGGCGGTTGACTCTGGGATGGGTGGCTGAGGGCTCACCACAGAGACCACGAGGTCAGTGCCGCTTGGCAGGTGAGTCCGGCGACAGAGTGGGGAGGGGTGCACATCTGGGTCTGCGTATCCCTTTGAAATCTTCCTCCAATCAGCAGGTCAGGATAAACTAGCCAGAAAAATAAAATACCCTCCCTTTGACTGATCTATAGCAATACATGCGTGAGTAGAGTGAGGAATCCACCCTCTCCTATGAAGTGTCAATGGAATGGTACCCCTGGGGAACATCTGCAGAATATGATGCAAAATGATGGTTATTATAGCATGATTTTTAAGGAATTTGTCCACAAACTACACATTTACCTGTATTGAACTATTCTATCATTCATCCTTTCAATCTTCTTTCATCTTGTGCTTCTGTACTTCCATCTTTTTTTGTTTTATGCATATTTCATGCTTTCTTTCCATCTTTCTTTCCTTCTGTCAAATTCTTCTCTCATTCCATCAGACCTTTTTTTCTAGCTTACTATCCTTTCTATCCATTTATTCTTATGTTGATCCTGGCACTACCTTTTTGCATCTTTTCTATTTGCATTCCTTCTTCCATTCATTCGTTCTTTCTTTCTCATCTTTCCTTCAATCACCCCAACTTTTGTCTCACATTGCCTCTTTGGTCTTTCATTACATTTTTCTGCTTTCCTTCCTTTTTCCTTTCATTTTACTTTTTTAGTTCTTTGATCTTTCCTTTTCTTCTTTCCCCCTTCATGCTTTCTTTTCTTCCTTCCTTTTCTTCTTTTACACCTGTTTTCCTTATTTCTTTGTTCATGTGTAGCTTCTTTCCTTTTTCCTTATTTATTTATTTGCATTTTAATTGCTTTCCTTTGCACTGTTTCACTCTATTGGCTTCTACCTTTTTTTTTCTTTGTCATTTTAATAGTTTGTCTTTCCCTTTGTCACCGTTTTGGGCTCTTTTAGGTATTCTTTTGGTCCCCATCCCACAGTTGTGTTATCATAGTTTATTCTTGTGGAATGTATTCATTTTAACTAATGTTAAGATGGGCCGTAAAACAATGTGATCTGTTCCCGTAGCACCCCTGCTTGAGTTGGGGCAGGGGGCAGGGGGGGGGGGGGGGGGGGAACGGTTCACTGCACCCTTGTAACGTGGGGTGACGAAAAATAGGCGGACTCCACAAACATAGAAGGAGGACTACCATTTTGTTTCGAATTAGAGGCATCGAATGACTTAGTCGACAGTCTTCTCAATTTACAACCGGAGACACTGAGGGCCTTCGTTTGCAGTGATTTGGCGTAAGGCCACGCTGCAAGTCTTTTTGCTGCGCTTCCCTATGCCAAGTCGAACGGGCAGGAATGCACCATATTTAACCCCTTGCATGCGGCCGCGATTCTGTGCCTGTGCGGTAAAATCGCGAGTGGGCGGGTTTATGGCGGTCCCAGCCGTCATCAGCACACGGGCGCCGTAGTGCATGACGGATGGGGGCCGTCATCAGCATGCAAGGGGTTAAGAGACATGGTGCATTGCCGTCCTTTCAGCCAGCGCACAATTTGGTGCCTAGCGCCATTGCAGGCGCCCTTGCACCATGAGGCAAGGTTGTCTGCGCTGTCGGTAGGATTGTGTTTGTGCAGGAAGGGACCCCTTCCTGCACAAAAGCAATCCATGGAGTGTTTTCCTCTTCCTATGTGTGCTGCTGGATGCACCCACCGCAACGCCCATGGGACGCCTCCCTTACACAGTGTGAGGCAACGCAGCGACTTGCTCTCTGTTGCCTTGCGATTCAGAAAAGGGGGTGGTGATGAACAGAGTGTCTGAATTAAGCAGACCACTCTTACCCAGTCCAAAGATCAGGGCTTGAGCCATCACCGTTATTTATCTCACTGCCCCATCCCAGCTCAGAACCTGGCTATATGCAAATCAGTCTGTCCCTGGCCCAGTGCATCATGGGAACAGGGCAGACTAAACTACCAAGCCAATTCTTCACCAGAAAGGAGACAAGCTACCGGGGACCGGTTTCTGGCATTTCAGCCGTCTTCGGCCCGGCTTGCTTGAATCCTGATGGAGCAGTGAGAAAGGGACTCATGTCTGAGTATACCCTGCCACACCTATAGTGGCCAAAAACGATTCAGAAAAGGGGGTGGTGATGAACAGAGTGTCTGAATTAAGCAGACCACTCTTACCCAGTCCAAAGATCAGGGCTTGATGCATCACCGTTATTTATCTCACTGCCCCATCCCAGCTCAGAACCTGGCTATATGCAAATCAGTCTGTCCCTGGCCCAGTGCATCATGGGAACAGGGCAGACTAAACTACCAAGCCAATTCTTCACCAGAAAGGAGACAAGCTACCGGGGACCGGTTTCTGGCATTTCAGCCGTCTTCGGCCCGGCTTGCTTGAATCCTGATGGAGCAGTGAGAAAGGGACTCATGTCTGAGTATACCCTGCCACACCTATAGTGGCCAAAAACGATTATACCTTGCAGCATATTTATGAGGCCATGAAAAGCCACGCAAGAGGGCTGTGCGTGGCCTCGTAGACGTGGGATGCACTCTGCGCTGCTGGAGCGTCATGGACAAGCCGCACACCAGTGGCACCAGGGGGTTCGAAAGAAGCCCCTTGGTGTCATTAAATTCAACGTTTCCAGGGTTGCCACCTTTCCAAGAGAAAAGTACCGCCCATTTGTTGTGGCTTTGTAAGAGTGTAAAGTCCTGAATGCTAAATGAGACTGTAAACCAAATCTGCCTTTGTTTACTTTAATTATTAGTCAGGGGTGTGAGCTCTTCTTTAGAACGCATTTAAAAGTGTTTCTATTTATATTCAGTGGTTGAAGTGTGTACCGATAAGGACTAAAAACATACATGCCAATGGATCAGACTCAGAAGAGAGACTCACGATTTTTTAAGGCAACGATTCCTTTATTTTGGCTTTTTCCCGCCTGAAATGACCTCCTCTCCAATCGAAGTCAATAGAGGAAATACATTCTTCCAATTATTCTTTTCAAATCTCCCACTTACATCTTCTACAGTGTTGCTGTGTGTGCTAAAAATACAGACTTTAGGTGATATTCCTTATTTTTGTACCAGCATGGACATCAAAATATTGGTGGATACCCTAAATGTTTCCCACAAACACATCTGCGTAAATCAGCGTCAAAGTGAACTTTAAAAGTATGAGAGGTGTGATTCTGAATGCAGTGGGGCTGGGGTTGGTGAATGAGGGGGCAGGGTCAAAGGCCTAGCTATAAGAATAAAATATTCTCTAACTCTTTTGTTGGTCACTCACTTTCAGGCAGTTGAATAAAAAAATAACGCACAGACACCTTAAATCAAAAAAGTACGTTAAAAAGAAAGTTAAACATCATTGGAACATTACAAACAGTATAAGACAGGCTGCCACAAAATGTGCAAAAATGAGCAAACTATTTAGGTTTAAGATAAAAAAGTGCTTTCAAAATATCGATTTTAGTAATACGCAATCAGACAGCACCCAGCCCAGGGCAATCATTTTTTATGTGTCGATTTAAAAGCAGGCAGACCAGAACTCAGCTAGTAACACCCTTACATTACCTCTCAAAAAGAATAAATCGTTGTCATCATAAATTTTCAAGAGAACCATCAATTATTCAATTAATGCCAATATTGGCTTCCAGGCACCTTTACATTTGCAGGTTAACCAAGTGCTCACACTTACATTTCTTTCAGGAAACATGTACCCTGGCTAGAAGGATTGTTTCTTGTTTCCCTGTCTGCCGCAGCACAGTAGACTCCCACCCTCTCCCTGACAGAACTCTTCTGGGATAGTTGTCTTTTAACAAAAAGTAGGAGAGCTGTTTTTGTTACATGAATAAAGTATGAACACGTCTTCCCCCAGATCTTCCAGCTGGAACCTCTGCTGTCAAGGTTGTATTGGAGGTGTTCCAAAAGACTAGGGTGCATTCTCGCTGACTTTTTGCTGCAGTGAACATGTGGTATGCAGGGGTGTAGCTTCGGGGGGCGGGGGGGGTGATCAATGCCCCCAAATAAATGCATTTTTGGCTTGAGAGCTGGGTCTGATCTTCTATGCCTTTGTTGCTTTTTTCTTGTCCTCTTCCTTTGACTAAAAGGTTTGAACTTATTTTGTTTTTAAAAAGATCTTAGACAGAGGCCCACCTAATGCAAGGAAGCGTTGAACCGGTTCCTCATGGGAACGGTGTATCCCAAACCCTGGTCATTCCTCCAACTTTCAGCACACTGGTTTTTAGTTGGGAAATGTGCGATTCACACCCTCTGAATCTCGCTGACAAAGCTGCGCCACTGGTGGTATGGTCATATGTATGGAATGATAATAGGTGGGTAAGAGGGGATGGTGGGGAGGGTAGCAGAAGGAAAGGAAAGACGGTCCGGCAGAGTGTGTTTGACGTGGGCCGTGGACAGGGCTGGCTGCTAGTGATGGGTTGCAATTCCAAGGCGATATAATCAGACGGATTTTCTGGCATGGGGCTCCACACATGCGCAAAGAAGAAAACTACGCTAGGTTCAGAAAAACATAAAAACCTGGCTGTTTGAACAATAACTTGAACGACCATGCGAACCTTCTACCTTTTTCTTCTGTGCTGTGTCTCGGCGCCGGGAAACGCTTTTTGGGTAGCTGTGTGCCTTACAAGTGTAAATAAATAAATTGGGCGCAAGCATTTTCCAGCAGGTAAAATCAGGGCCACTGTTCCCTTACACAAGAATGCTGGGTGCCGGTACACTGGACCCGCTGTATTTGGGTGGAGGGCATCCCACGCAGAATAGCTCTCCGCCCAACTTGTAAAAGTTTGTCTTAAGTTTTGGTTTCAAGAGGCAATCCTAACTTAAGTTAAACTTAAATTAAACTTAAGTTAGGATTTCGTCTTAATACAAAAACTTAAGCCAAACTTTAGACAGCATCCTAACTTTACTACTCCTAAATGCCTTTTGTGAATACCGAAAGTCGTAAAGTTAGGATTTTGTCTCAGATTACTTTTGTGAATCGGGCCGTCTGTTTTTACTTTGCTTTCTCTGGCTATAAAGTGTCCCCCGATATACTCTAGCTGGTATACAAGAGTGAGTAGGAAGAGCAGCCATTCCAAACATTTAAAGTCGTTTTTTTTTCAAATATCCCAGAAACAAATAAGGGTCACAGGAGACCCCTTTGCCATTTTATCCTGAAGTGTGAAGGGAACAAATGTTTCTGTATAGTAGATAAAATAAATTAACTCGCTTTCTGCAATCCATACAATTATAAAACCACATTAACGTATCATTACTGCTGTGTGATGCTGCTATGTACATTTAAAATTGACACTACGGAAACCTAAAAATCTATTAATTTTGTGATGTATCAGTCACATCCGAACGGCATGTGATACTATGTGTCTTCTTTGATACAGAGTGCCTCTTGTTTAGAGCACAACCTTTAGAGCATGAGGCTATTAACAGCTGTGGTCCATGCAGGTACCAGCGGTGAGGCAGTGGGTCCGTGGGGGGGGGGGCGGGGAGGAGGGTTTGAGGAACGATGCAGAGGGGAAACTAATTATTTATTTAATTTTCCCTCTGCATCGTCCCTCGAAATCCCCCCCCCCCACACACAGCCCCACCGCTGTTACCTGCATGGACCGCCGCTGCCTATTTCTGCACATATTGCAGTTTGGACGCATTGAGTTTATCCGTAAATCCTTGCCTGCCACATTTTCACACAGAGCTTGAGAAGTAGAACTGCATCACAGCACACAAGGCCCCAATCACCCCCTGCAGAAACTGGAAGAACCCTGGGGTACTCCGCAAGTAACAGGAATCTTAGGGCCTAGAGTTGCCCAGCTGAAGAAGCCGGTGTGGGCTGGATAGCTCGGAGGCAACCAGTGGAGGACGTTGGCAGTGAATCCCATGTCTACTTGGGGGTAGTTCTGCAGATAGTTGGGGCACACCATTTTTCTGTACTTTTGGGAGTGAGGTGTTTCGGCCGCGCCGCATTTAAAATTCATGTAGTCAAAACCTTTGCCGCTGTATATGTGTGTATGTATGGGTGTGTGCGTGTGTGTGTGTGTGTGTGTGTTGAGATTGGATTTACACATTTGGTTCCTGCTAGCAAGGAGTATTTCTGGCACTGCAGGGACACCCTTCCTACCTATGCATATGTCCCTGTTCACATGAGCTTCCCATAAAATTCTCTGGAACATCTCCTGACCTTTAGTAGGAACTCTCAATGTCAGTAGTCTGAACTCCTAATGTGATGTTTTTTGTGGAGGTCTGGCCTGCGAGCTGAAATACACATTCAGCTCCACCTTGAGCTGATTCTTTCTGTGCCCAATATTTAGGACCCAGTACAGACCAGCTATCACTCCTGACAGGCTTGGTGCTACGCATTCAATCCAAGTTTCTCACTTAATTGCATTTGCAATCCAAGAACTTAATAAATAAAAGACCAATGTATCCAGTACTTTGAAGCGGTGATCAGACCTGCAGGACCTTATGTTGATGATTCCAAGACTTCCATATGGCTGCAGCTTCCCACTCCCCTCTCCATGCAGATGGGACTGAACTATGGGGCTTCTGCCTAGAAAGCCTTTTCTGCATCCCTGCTGGAGGACCTGAAGAACACCGATGAGCATCCAGATACCGATCCTTGACCCCTTCATAGGGCACCAAAAACACCCAGGACATGATTCACAAAGGGCCTCCGCACTCGTGGTGAAGGCTCGCAGCCGTGGCGGGGAACCCACACTCATGGCGGGACCTCTGCGATGGGTAACTGCAGTACTGAGGACCCGCCACGAGTGCGGGACACAGTCGTGGTGGGAGGCACGCAATCATGGTGGGACAGCCAAATTTGGTAACTGAGGTCCTAACACGAGTGCGGGACGCAGTCGTGGCGGGGGCACGCACTCAAGACGGGAGCCCTAAAATGGGGAACTGCAGTACTGAGGTCCCGCCACGAGTGCGGGAAACAGTCATTGTGGGGGGCCCACACTCATGGCCGGACATCTGCAATGGGTAACTGCAGTAGTGAGGCCCCGCCACAAGTGCAGGACGTAGTTGTAGTGGGGAGCCTACACTCATGGCGGGACCTCCGCAATGGTAACATGTACTGAGGTCGAGCCACAAGTGCAGGATACAGTCATGTCGCTGGGCAAGCACTCATGGCGGGACCTCCGCAATGGGTAACTGCAGTACTGAGGTCCCGCCACAAGTGCAGGACGTAGTTGTAGTGGGGAGCCTACACTCATGGCGGGACCTCCGCAATGGTAACTTGTACTGAGGTTGAGCCACAAGTGCAGGATGCAGTCATGTCGCTGTGCAAGCACTCATGGCGGACCTCCGCAATGGGTAACTGCAGTAGTGACGTTCCGCTACAAGTGCGGGTCGCAATCGTGGTTTGTCACTTCTAATCCACCAATGACTATCTGGAAGCACAGACCATAAAACCTGCAAACACCTGGATGCTCCTGAGCGGTCACACATTCCAGCTGGTGGGTTCACGTTGACATATAATATGTGTAGCCAGTATCAGACATAGATCACACCAGAGCATGAACATATCACTTGAGTCATATCTCAGTAACAACTGGTGCTTGGCACTTATGATTGTGCTATTGTGTTTCATTGTAAATTGTGTAATCTCCTGTGTGGCAATAATCTGTATTAATAGCTGTGGGCATTGTTCTTTCTTGAGTGTGATGTTTGTGCTACATTGTGTCCAAGGTCAACCCCCAAACCACCTCCTCTGAGTAAGGGTTGACTGCTCAGCCACAGTCACCACTGGAGAGTCAAGGAAACTAGGTGGGTCTCGGCTAAACGTTGCAGTAACAGGATTAAGGACCTTGAAATTAGGAAGACACAAGGTGGACACGGACATCACAAAACAATGTCCACCTTTAATATGGACCCAATATATACTTTTTGAAGAAAGCTAGCAAAGACTGAGGAAAGACTTCTCTGATACTTGTTAACAGAGGAATGTAGAGAATTGTGTCATTGAAAGAAAATGAAACATGAAACATATTAGTGGGTAGACTAAGCTGTTCCTCCTCCAGACTAACAGAGGCAGCACCGAAGCGGGAACAAGGAGGGAAGGGACCTCGGTGGTCCAGGCCGCGGCCTCAGCCTCTGATCAGTACTCAACTGCCTATATGAGAATGAAAGAATATTTCATTTTCTGAAACAATGGTAAAACTGAGGGCCTACCAGGGGTGGCACTGAAGATAGAGCTCTCCCCTTGAATGACCTCAACATCTGAGCCAGAGTCCAGATAAATCAGAGAAAGTAAAACATCTAGGAATCACTTCTGACACAGACCTGTCTTTCAATTCAGAATTTAACAAGGGGGTCGAAATGGACACCTTCTAGCTATGACTGCGGAGAGAATCCTATCTCAGCTGTAGACTGACCACTGGATTGAACTAACCCGAGCCCCGACCATGGTTCTGTTGGACTGTTCCATCATAACGTACACGGTTCTGTCAAAAACAGCCCTCTAAGCCCTCTGTGGACTTCCATTTGTTGAATCAATGACAATCATTCACAGACCAGTTATCCAACCTCAAGCAGACCGAAGTATCAAAATACCACATGGAATCAACCCATCATGGTTAAGATCCCAACCTTCGCCAGATCAAGAATGGCAAAAAAATGTACTATTTATTAAGAAACAAAAAACAACCTAACTTTGACCAACTTACAACAGATGAAGAAACATACTGGGCCATGAAAGTTGGCTTAACTACCTGGGATTTTGTTCAATGGAAACTGAAACTGCACAGAGGTAGAACATCAGAGCTCGCGGGACCCCTTCTCACAGTCAGAAGAGATAAGGAGAAGTACAGAAGTGTAGCTGCTCCTGGCATCTCTTGACCATCAGCGACAGGTGAAAGCCAATCCGCGCTCCCACCTATCATTTGTTCCAGGCTCTAGATACCAAAACCAGTCTGGCTTAGCAGCTCTGCCTATAACCTAACCCATACTAACTTTGTTTACATTCTTCAAGTTCCACTCTGTCAAAAGGAGCTGATGTGTTCAAACTGGAGATCTTGTATCAGGCCCAGGGAGCGTGATCGAAGGCCAGAGTATACTGAAGCTGTAGATCTATTACACCTGACAGGATTATAATACAACCTTAATTCTCAGGTACTTTACCACGGGCACTGCTTGAGTGAAGGAAAGGTGCCGGTGAGCAGCTGTATCCAGTGGTTTAGGGCAAAAAACAATGACAAACTGCACGGTGCAGTTCTGTAGCAGTGATTGTCTGGAGATGTTACTCCCCGGGACCCGGGGAAGAATCCTTTACCATCACTGTGAGGACCTCCTAATGCTGTGCCGCCGCTCCGCTTTCATCTGCCTCCCTCCGCTGGATCCTGGATCTAGAAGGGAGATCTCCAGTGGGTGGTGAGGACCAAAGACACCTGGAGCTCCCGCCGGCCTCTGCTCAGTGCGGTGCTGAAGATCCAAGGTGGTTGGCCACTCCAGAGCACTAACGTAGAGGCTGATTGGTCCTCTTGGACATTGTGCCATGTGAACCCCCCTACACCAAAGGTCTTCAAACCAGGTCGCGGGGTCTTCTGTGATCCCAGGTGGGACACCGGGCTCTGGCCAAGAGAAGCATCATGCTTGGTTTTAAGTGATAAAGAATGAGCTGCGGTAAGTCACTTAGTAAAGGGCCATCACTAACATCTTCTGTCATTGATGTCCTGCCTGGGAGTATGCGCAAAAACAGAAGTTAACAGCAATGTTAAAATACGTTTAGACATGAGGGGGGCTGATACTTTTTTTTACACGGGGTGCAGCATTAAGGAGTTTGAAGACCACTGCCCTTCACACTTGTCAAGGGAGCACCAGGCCAGTAAGGACCCACTGTAGGAAGGTGGATACCTGACTATGGTTACCCCCAACTTTTTTTGCCTGGTGTTTTGCTGGTTTTCCGACTTAGTTGACCTGGGGCCCTGCCAATCAGGACCCCAGGCCTACTGCTCTCTCTCTAAAATAGATTCCATGTGTGCCTTAGGTGCATTATCCAATTGGTACTGGGCCACCTTATCAGACCCTGTAACTCCGGGCATAGGTGTACCCAGGGCTGCCAGGGGCTGCAGCATGTATTATGCCACCCCTGGCTGGCCATCTAAATCTGACACAACTGGCTGCACGACAGCTGGGGCAAGGTGGTGTAATCACCCTTTGCTTTAGATATAGTATCTCTATATCTAACCCTAAAATGGACACAAAGATTCCTATCAGTCACTCCTATGGCAGGCCTTGACAATCCTGAAGGCAGAGTGCTTGGAATCGTGTGAAATGGTGCTCTGGCATGAGCTGAGCCCGTTTGCAGCTTGCGGAACCAAGTCATAATAGCTGTTCCATGATAACGCATACCATATACTCTTAAGTTAATTATAATCCTCGCGGTTAAATGCTATCTTTGGTATTGCTTTATCAAAACATGTCGAGTAAGGTGTCATACGAATTGGAATACTAACCCCTCGCCAATTCTGGCGACGGGGTTAGCATTCCACCCTTCTAGAGGGACACGACATGTATGTAACTGTGAACCCCGGTTAAAGTTAAACGAAGCCTCAGCTCCACAAAATGGATGCTGCCACCACAGACACGAGTCTGACCTCCTGCTGCTGGGAGTCCTTCCAGCGAGGAGAGCTTGGACAAAGGGTTTCCTGTCAGGGGCGGTGCTAGCACCATCCCAGACAGGGTTTTGTGTATCCTGGGTAGGCAGGGCTTTACAGGAAGGTGACTGCAGAGTGGCACCCCGGTGCTCACTACGCATCTGCCGGCTAGAACCAGTTCCAGGAGCACACCAGCCCCTGGCCTGGGGAAAGTCCGGCATGGGAGAGGGGTGTAACCACCCCCCTTCCTGGTCCACCCCTAGGGCAGGACCTAGTCGCGTACCCACCCCTTTCTTTAGGATAAAGGCAGGAGCGGGGACCCTTCCAAATTAGATCATCTTTGAATCCTGAAACTACTTTCTACGAAAGGAACTCTCGACTTCTTCTCAAGATTTCTCCCTTGTGGCTAAGGAGTAGTCACCCTGCATCCGCAGGCACCATCTAAGAACTCTGCGGTTTGCTGCACGTCCTTCCTCAGGAATCCGACCGACCAGCACGACGAGACCCGGCTTCCCTGGCACCTCTGACCTCTACCTACCTCTACAGCTAAGCTGAGAACCGTAGGTGTGACGAGACCTCGAGGGACCGGCCATCATCAGAACTGCACAACTTCTATCCAGCACGACCGCCGAGGGATCCTCTGGTGAGTGCTTTGGGGTCCGAGAAGCCCCGACCCTGAGCAGCTCCAGCACCGAAGTCCAGCCTCCCAGCATCTCCACGATCTGCGTGGGGCCCTTCTGCTTTTTGCTGCTCACCGCGTTGTTTGGCTACTAGCCCACTGGCTTGTGGTCTTCTTAACGACGCCCGACGACATCACTGCTGCTGGTCTGGTTGCTCCAGACTGGCCCTTGCTCCCTTCCAAAAGAGGAGAACCCCGGACCCTCCTGGTCCACTCCAGACGCCATTTTGAGTCCACCGCGTGGGCTTGAATTTGCCAAGACTTGTTGCCCCAGTCCTGGGTCCAGCGACGTCGACAGCTTCATCCATCGTGGGACAGCTCACACCTCCATCCTGGTCGCCGACAACGCCTCCTGGTCGGTGAGATCTGCAGAGCACCGCGTCGCCCACTCACCTAGTCGAGGTGACTACCATCCGGTGCCCTCCTGGTGCCATCTGACTACTGGCTAGTAGTCACGAACTTGGTCCCCTCTGCTTTCAGGTGTCATCCATCTTCGATCCAGGCTTGGATCACTCGAACTATCTTCACTGGTCGCCTGCCAGCAACTTCTTTCTTCAGGCTCCTGGTTCGTCTACGAGGATTCCCGACGTCTTTTGAGACCTATGCAGCTGCAGCCCCTGGGCTAGGTAACTTCGGCATTTCGGTGCCCCAGCATAGCCTCACTATCCAAGGGTCAGGATCCACTGTCGTTTTCGACCTACCTAGTCGGGTTCGCCCGAGAACACTAACTTTGTGAAATCTAGCTACCATAGACTTTGTCCCGCATCCCGCGTGAGAGTGCACACTCTGCACCCGAGTCCCCTAGGCCTCCTACTAGTAATCTGAAGGTTCAGTAACGTAGTCCTAGCGATTCCAAAGCCTATTAGTACAGTACTTACCTGCTCGTAATTTCGCATTCCACTTCCATAGTATATGGTTTTCAGTGCCCCTCGGGCATTTGTGTAATTGTGCAACTTGAAGTATTTTTATAAGAGTTTTGTTGTGTGCTTAGTACCCTGTCCTCATAACAAGTACAGGGCTGTTGTGACTTAAATAAATACACTGTTTATTTTCATAACACTTGTGTGGTGTCCTTTCACTTGGTGTTCAAGGGGTATGTGATGGTATAACAGCTGGCTTAACACGCCCTCTAGAGTTTAGCCCGAAGACTGCTCGTATCCACGCTACTAGGATAGCTGGTCTATAAGGTTGACTTACAACCAATCACCATAAGGGTCGTTTGGACTGATGCATAGTGATCACTAGAATATTGAGCACTGCATATCAGGCCAACTTCTCACACCCACCACCAACAAAACACTTTGATCATGATGAGTGGTTTCCAGGATGTCAGCTCTCTGGGTCCCTCGGTTCCGCGTTACTTACGGGCTCCTAGGGACACTAAACCCATTGGGCGCTGAAATATTTCTACACGGACTGGCCCTGTCTCACATACAAATCCATCCCTATTGGAGAAACCACGTGGTCATGTGAACAATTAACCATGACTAGAGAGTTCTATCTTACTGACCCCTTAAGGCTTCGGAGAATCACCTGGTCACCTGACCAATCAACCAGGATCAGTGAGTTACTACTCACATTTCTTACTGGTAGTCACAAATTACAAGCAAAAGCCACAGAAGCTCTCCGGCGCCAGGGAACAAATTGGCATCACTGACTGCTCCACACTGCCCCAAACACCTGTGTTATTCTTTGTAGGACTTTTTTGCCCAAACTTAACAGCAGCAACAAAAGATGACCAGCTACCTGAACTCAACCAAACTGATGTACTAGTTAGCTGCACCTAGAGAGGCTTTGTACACATCCATTAACTGCTGGACTGACTACAAAGAGTGATGACCCGTGTGATGACCCATGTAATGACCTGTGTGATGACCCTTGTGTTGACCTGTGTGACAATCCAAGTGACGACCCGTGTGATGACCCTGTGATGTCCCATATGCTGACCCATGTGATGAACCATGTGAAGCCCCTTGCAATGACCAATGTGATGACCCGTCGGATGACCCATGTGATGATCCATGTGATGACCCATGTAATGTCCCATGTGCTGACCCATGTGATGACCTGTGTGATGGCCCATGTGACTACCCGTGTGATGTCCCTTATGATGACCCGCGTGATGACCTGTGTGATGACTCGTGATGGCCCATGTAATGTCCCATGTGATGACCCTTATGAGGACCTGTGTGATGCCCCATGCAATGACCCGTGTGATGACCCATGTTATGACCCGTGTGATGACCCATGTGATGACCTGTGTGATGCCCCATGTGATGACCTGTTTGACAACCCGTGTGATGTCCCATGTGATGTCCGTGTGACGACCCATGTGATGACCCATGTGACGGCCCATGTGATGACCCGTATGACGACCCATGTGACGACCCGTGTGATCCATGTGATGACCATTGTGATGACGCATGCTCTTCCAAAGTGCTTGAAAGGTTGACTCCATGGACTTACACTGAGCTGTTTATGCCTCATAGATTTACTCTGTCTCGTCTTCAGGTTCATACCTCAGTGCCTCTGAACATGAGCTCCTCTAGACCAGCCTTGAAGAGCTCAGCCAGCGACGAATGAGGAGACACGGGTTCGCGCAGTCCACCCTACCCTTTGTAGGCAACAGAACCCAGGAACCCTGAGATATTAGGAGAAATCGCTGCAAACATGGATGTTGCCAAATCTCACCCCCCCCCCCCCCCCACAGGAAAGGGACGACAGCCGTGAGAGGTTGGCCCATGTGGGTTTCCTAATATTGCCCGGTCAACAACCCAAGCCCTCAGGACCGAGTCACCAGGACTGCGTATTAAACTTGGAGCTGGCAGAGTGACTGAACTAAAACCCAACCGGGAGACCAGAACCCCAAAGGGATGCCCTCGGAGCCCTATGACCACCCAGTGACGCCCCTGAGCCGAGAGTCCCAAGAGACACCCCTGAAGAGAGTCCCAAGAGACACCCCTGAGCCGAGAGTCCTAAGAGACACCCCAGAGCCAAGAATCCCAAGAGACACCCCTGAGCGGAGAGTCCTAAGAGACGCCCCTGAGCCGAGAGTCCTAAGAGACACCCCTGAGCCAAGAATCCCAAGAGACACCCCTGAGCCGAGAGTCCTAAGAGACACCCCCGATGAGAGTCCCATGAGACACCCCTGAGCCGAGAGTCCTAAGGGACACCCCTGAGCCAAGAATCCCAAGAGACACCCCTGAGCGGAGAGTCCTAAGAGACGCCCCTGAGCCGAGAGTCCTAAGAGACACCCCTGAGCCAAGAATCCCAAGAGACACCCCTGAGCCGAGAGTCCTAAGAGACACCCCCGATGAGAGTCCCATGAGACACCCCTGAGCCGAGAGTCCTAAGGGACACCCCTGAGCCAAGAATCCCAAGAGACACCCCTGAGCGGAGAGTCCTAAGAGACACCCCTGAGCCGAGAGTCCCAAGAGACACCCCTGAAGAGAGTCCCAAGAGATACCCCTGAACGGAGAGTCCTAAGAGACACCCCTGAGCCGAGAGTCCTAAGAGACACCCCTGAGCCAAGAATCCCAAGAGACACCCCTGAGCGGAGAGTCCTAAGAGACACCCCTGAGCCAAGAATCCCAAGAGACACCCCTGAGCGGAGAGTCCTAAGAGATGCCCCTGAGCCAAGAATCCCAAGAGACACCCCTGAGCCGAGAGTCCTAAGAGACACCCCTGAGCCGAGAGTCCCAAGAGACACCCCTGAAGAGAGTCCCAAGAGATACCCCTGAACGGAGAGTCCTAAGAGACACCCCTGATGAGAGTCCCAAGAGACACCCCTGAGCCAAGAATCCCAAGAGACACCCCTGAGCCGAGAGTCCCAAGAGACACCCCTGAAGAGAGTCCCATGAGACACCCCTGAGCCGAGAGTCCTAAGGGACACCCCTGAGCCGAGAGTCCTAAGAGACACCCCTGAGCCAAGAATCCCAAGAGACACCCCTGAGCGGAGAGTCCTAAGAGACACCCCTGAGCCAAGAATCCCAAGAGACACCCCTGAGCGGAGAGTCCTAAGAGATGCCCCTGAGCCAAGAATCCCAAGAGACACCCCTGAGCGGAGAGTCCTAAGAGACGCCCCTGAGCCGAGAGTCCTAAGAGACACCCCTGAGCCAAGAATCCCAAGAGACACCCCTGAAGAGAGTCCCAAGAGATACCCCTGAACGGAGAGTCCTAAGAGACACCCCTGAGCCGAGAGTCCTAAGAGACACCCCTGAGCCAAGAATCCCAAGAGACACCCCTGAGCAGAGAGTCCTAAGAGACACCCCTGAGCCAAGAATCCCAAGAGACACCCCTGAGCGGAGAGTCCTAAGAGATGCCCCTGAGCCAAGAATCCCAAGAGACACCCCTGAGCGGAGAGTCCTAAGAGACGCCCCTGAGCCGAGAGTCCTAAGAGACACCCCTGAGCCAAGAATTCCAAGAGACACCCCTGAGCCGAGAGTCCTAAGAGACACCCCCGATGAGAGTCCCATGAGACACCCCTGAGCCGAGAGTCCTAAGGGACACCCCTGAGCCAAGAATCCCAAGAGACACCCCTGAGCGGAGAGTCCTAAGAGACACCCCTGAGCCGAGAGTCCCAAGAGACACCCCTGAAGAGAGTCCCAAGAGATACCCCTGAACGGAGAGTCCTAAGAGACACCCCTGAGCCGAGAGTCCTAAGAGACACCCCTGAGCCAAGAATCCCAAGAGACACCCCTGAGCGGAGAGTCCTAAGAGACACCCCTGAGCCAAGAATCCCAAGAGACACCCCTGAGCGGAGAGTCCTAAGAGATGCCCCTGAGCCAAGAATCCCAAGAGACACCCCTGAGCCGAGAGTCCTAAGAGACACCCCTGAGCCGAGAGTCCCAAGAGACACCCCTGAGCGGAGAGTCCTAAGAGATGCCCCTGAGCCAAGAATCCCAAGAGACACCCCTGAGCCGAGAGTCCTAAGAGACACCCCTGAGCCAAGAATCCCAAGAGACACCCCTGAGCTGAGAGTCCTAAGAGACACCCCTGATGAGAGTCCCAAGAGACACCCCTGATGATAGTCTCAAGAGACACCCCTGATGATAGTCCTAAGTGACACCCCTGAGCCGAGAGTACCAAGAGATACCCCTGATGATAGTCTCAAGAGACACCCCTGATGATAGTCCCAAGAGACACCCATGATGATAGTCCCAAGAGACACCCCTGATGATAGCCCCAAGAGATACCCCTGAGCCGAGAGTCCCAAGAGACACCCCTGATGATAGTTTCAAGAGATACCCCTGATGATAGTCCTAAGAGACACCCTGAGCCGAGAGTCCCAAGAGACACCCCTGACACCCCTGAGCCGAGAGTCCCAAGAGACACCCCTGATGATAGTTCTAAGAGACACCCCTGATGATAGTCCCAAGAGACACTCCTGATGATAGTCCCAAGAGACACCCCTGATGATAGTCCCAAGAGACACCCCTGATGATAGTTCTAAGAGACACCCCTGATGATAGTCCCAAGAGACACCCCTGATGATAGTCCCAAGAGACACCCCTGATGATAGTCCCAAGAGACACCCCTGATGATAGTTCTAAGAGACACCCCTGATGATAGTCCCAAGAGACACCCCTGATGATAGTCCTAAGAGACACCCCTGATGATAGTCCCAAGAGACACCCCTGATGATAGTCTCAAGAGACACCCCTGATGATAGTCTTAAGAGACACCCCTGATGATAGTCTTAAGAGACACCCCTGAGCCGAGAGTCCCAAGAGACACCCCTGGTGATAGTCTCAAGAGACACCCCTGATGAGAGTCCCAAGAGACACCCCTGATGATAGTCCCAAGAGACACCCCTGATGATAGTTCTAAGAGACACCCCTGATGATAGTCCCAAGAGACACCCCTGATGATAGTCCTAAGAGACACCCCTGATGATAGTCCCAAGAGACACCCCTGATGATAGTCCCAAGAGACACCCCTGATGATAGTCCTAAGAGACACCCCTGATGATAGTCCCAAGAGACACCCCTGATGATAGTCCCAAGAGACACCCCTGATGATAGTCCTAAGAGACACCCCTGATGATAGTCCCAAGAGACACCCCTGATGATAGTCTTAAGAGACACCCCTGAGCCGAGGGTCCCTGCAGGGCTTCAGTGGGGGGCCCCAGCAGTCAATGAACAGTTCCCAGACAAACTGTGCTCTAGACCAGTAGAGCGGCTCCCACGGGTCCTCTGGGCCAACACTGCAGCAGCAGCGAAACCTAACGAGCTACTTAAGACAGCCTGGGACCTTGCTGTCTGGTGAACCTTGGGGCTCTCGGGGGAGGGGGGGGCTTCAGGCCCCTTGAGAGACAAGATTGAAACTAATAGAGTCTTAGATAGACTTTCAAAGCAACTGTGACAGGTGCTCAGGACAGGGACATTGAGGAAACCTGCCCCAGGATCTGGAAAAGAAGCCTGGAAGAGAGAGTGAGCGAGAGACAGAGGGTGGGGCGAGAGAGAGGGAGAGAGAGAGAGAGTGAGACAGAGAGCAATAGAGAGAGAGACAGAGAGAGAGAGGGGGAGCATGGAACAGAGAGAGAGGGAGAGAGGGAGAGAGGGAAAGAGAAACAGAGTGAGAAAGAGAGAAAGAGAGAGAAAGAGAGGTGTGAGAGACAGAGAGTAATACAGAGAGAGAGTGGGGAATAGAGGACGAGTGGGGAGTTTCGAAGACGCCGTCAAACAGTCAGAGAGTGTGAGAGAAAGAAACAGTGCGGCAGAGAGTGGGGAATAGAGAGAGAGAGAAATTCATAGATGGGGCAGAGACAGGAAGGAATAAAGACAGTGAGAGAAGCTGACAGAGAAAGGGATACAGGCATGGAGTGGAGAGAGAGAGACCGAGGAAGCGAGAAGAATGAAGAGAACACGTGCCGGGGCACCGGGAGACAGCCAGAGCACCGGATGAACCGATACGAACCGAGAGAGTGCTCAGGAGAGACAGCAGGCGTCAGCAGAGGAGCACACGCTGTCACAGCGGAAGAGAGTGAGGCCGAGAGAGGCCAGGACTCGCCGGAAGCGGGTGAAGTCAGGGCAGAGGGGCGGTCCGAGCTCACAGGGAGGGGGGGGAGACAGCAGGTGGGGGTCCGTGAGACACCCTGCAGGACTCTCAGGGCCTCTCACCGCAGAGCACTCTCTCTCTGGCGCGGCCTGGCGGGACCCCCTGATATCATGGTGCACCCCCCGGCCCTTCTCCCCTCAGACGAGTGACGGCCCATATCCCCCCATCCCCCCCCCCCCCCGCAGAGCAGCAGAGAAGAGACCCCTACATAGCACCTCTCAGCCGGAAGCGACGCCTGCTCCCCCCTCTAGGGCTCTGAGCCCCCCCCCCCCCCCCACACACACACACAACCCTGACCTTAATCAGACTCTATACATTCAAGCATTGACCCCCCACGCTGCACCACCCCCCCCTCCCCCGATGCATGGGTGGGGGTAACAGCTGTGAATGGTGTAATGAACCCCGACCTCTAAGCCCCCCCCCCCCCCCCCCCCAACGCTGCAGTGCTGCACTCAGCGCCCAGAGACCTGCTGGTTGGCATAAAGCGCGGAGTCTTGGGGGTCTTACCTCTGAAGGGGGCATAGGACATGATGCCGCCACTAATCCGGGGGTCTTCTCATTGACGAGCCGGCTGGGGGCGCTCGAGGGGAGAATCGGAGCCCCCACGACGAGGGCAGTGAAGTGACGGACAGGACCCAGGCGGGCTGGATAGCGCCGAAGAGTTGCGCCTTCGAGGCGCGGAGTGGAGGGGGGGAGTCCTGGGGGCTAATGGAGTGGAGGTCTCCGTAGGGGAAGGGCGGCAGCTGCCTCCCACGCCGACCCACTCATCCAATCACGGGCCGCCGAAGGAGCGCGCCCCGCCGCTGACGGGGGACCCCCAGACCACCGCGGCTGCGACCCCAGCCATGGGCCGGGCCCATCCTTCCGCCCACGGGGCCCCCGGCCGGCCGTGGCTCCCCTCCGCCGGCAGCTCTCCCTCGCCCACTCAGCCTCTTCTTCTTCGCTGGCGCCCCCTCCTCCCCCGGTGCTCAGGGGGGGCTGGGGATGCGGGGGGTGCAGGCTGCGGCCCTGGCTGCTGCCGCTGGAGGAGGGATGCTCAGAGGATGCTGGCGGCGCTCAGGTGCAGGCTCTGTCCCTTGCTCGTTCCGCTGATGCTGAGAAGGATGCTACGGCGGGGGCGGGGGGTTCTCAGGTAGCTCTCTCCATCCTCAGTTTCCGGTCCTGATGCTGCAAGAGAGTTCGGAGGTGGAAAGGATGCTGAGGGTGCTCAGGTAGTTGTCTGCATCCCCGGTTCCTGGTCCTGATGCTGAGAGGATGCTGGGGCTGGGAGCGCAGGGACCTCAGGAAGCTGCCCCCATCCCTGGCTCCTGGTTCTGATGCTGAGAGGATGCTGGGGGTGGGAGCGCAGGGACCTCAGGAAGCTGCCCCCCACCCTGGCTCCTGGTTCTGATGCTGAGAGGATGCTGGGGGTGGGAGCGCAGGGACCTCAGGAAGCTGCCCCCATCCCTGGCTCCTGGTCCTGATGCTGAGAAAGATGCTGGGAGCGCAGGGACCTCAGGAAGCTGCCTCCATCCCTGGCTCCTGGTCCTGATGCTGATGAGGAGAGTGAATCAGACTCGCAGGGGGTGCTAGGGACGCTTAAGATGCACGCTGCAGCCCCAGCTCATGGCCCTGGTGCTGCGAGGCACGCTCACGAGGCGCTAGTAGATGCTCCAGGGATACAGATGCGGATGCTGGGAGCTCTCAGGTACCGGGTTCCATCCCGGGCTGCTGGTGCTGATGCTGTGAATAGACGTGCCGGGGGTGCAGTGGAAGACGCGGAGCTGCTGTGGAAGATGCTCGTGGGATGCAGAGGCGGAAGCTGGGGGAGGGGGTGTTTAGGTAGCTGCCTCCATTCCCGGCTGCTGGTCCTGACACCGTGAGAGATGCTCAAGGGGTGCAGAGGCGGACGCAGGAGCAGCGGAGGGGTTCAGGGAGCGGACTCCATCCCGACCGCCGGTCCTGATGCTGCAGGGAGGGCTGGGGTCGCTCCAGCAGGTGCTTGATGATTCCAGGAAGGGGGTCAGAGGGCCCGGGCAGCTGTGGTGATGCCGGAGCAGCGCTGGATGCTGGCGGGGGCACGCGGGAGTGGAGGGGGCTCAGCGTGCCCAGGTAGCCGACTCCAGCCCTGGCACCGTCCCTGGCTCTGAAGAGGAGGCGGAGGGTGCAGGCTGACAGATGATGGGTGCGCGGTGCAGCCTCAGCTCCCGGGGTTCAGGGGGCACTGACCGAAGAGGGGGTGCAGGCTAAGGGTGCCCCGAGTGCAGGCTTCAGCCCCGGCTCCCGGCCCTGATGCTGCAGCAGCTCTTACATCACACGGGGGCCAGGCCCTCCCCCTCTTAAAGGCGCCGGCCCGGCAGCTGCAGTGTGGGTGGACAGAGCCAGCCCCCTTTCCTTCTTTCCTCTCTTCCTTTCTGGCTGACAGAAAAGAATTAGAAAGGTGGGGGAGTGGGGGTGGAAGGTTCCCCTTTAACAGCCGCCCACCTACCCACCAATCTAAGAGAGTGACAGCCCCGGAGGCCTTCCCCAGAGCCGAGAGGCTGCGTGAGTGGGAGGACAGGACTACAGCTACCAGAATGCACTAGGGTAAGAGGAAGGCATGCACGAGCCGATGCAGCTGGGCATTCACTGGCACAGCATCACCACAACTTCCCAGCTCTACTACTTGACCTCTGCAACAAGTTCAACCTCCTCACTGCTACAACACAGCACCCCTGCACCTGCACCACAGCCCACCACTGCACCCTCACTGCTACAACACAGCACCCCTGCACCTGCACCACAGCCCACCACTTCAATCTCACTGATAGACCACCGAAGCATGCCCCTGCTGCACCTGCACCACAGCCCACCACTGCACCCTCACTGCTACAACACAGCACCCCTGCACCTGCACCACAGCCCACCACTGCACCCTCACTGCTACAACACAGCACCCCTGCACCTGCACCACAGCCCACCACTGAACCCTCACTGCTACAACACAGCACCCCTGCACCTGCCACCACAGCCCACCACTGAACCCTCACTGCTACAACACAGCACCCCTGCACCTGCACCACAGCCCACCACTTCAATCTCACTGATAGACCACCGAAGCATGCCCCTGCTGCACCTGCACCACAGCCCACCACTGCACCCTCACTGCTACAACACAGCACCCCTGCACCTGCACCACAGCCCGCCACTTCAATCTCACTGATAGACCACCGAAGCATGCCCCTGCTGCACCTGCACCACAGCCCACCATTGCACCCTCACTGCTACAACACAGCACCCCTGCACCTGCACCACAGCCCACCACTTCAATCTCACTGCTACAACACAGCACCCCTGCACCTGCACCACAGCCCACCACTGCACCCTCACTGCTACAACACAGCACCCCTGCACCTGCACCACAGCCCGCCACTTCAATCTCACTGATAGACCACCGAAGCATGCCCCTGCTGCACCTGCACCACAGCCCACTATTGCACCCTCACTGCTACAACACAGCACCCCTGCACCTGCACCACAGCCCGCCACTTCAATCTCACTGATAGACCACCGAAGCATGCCCCTGCTGCACCTGCACCACAGCCCACCATTGCACCCTCACTGCTACAACACAGCACCCCTGCACCTGCACCACAGCCCACCACTTCAATCTCACTGCTACAACACAGCACCCCTGCACCTGCACCACAGCCCACCACTGCACCCTCACTGCTACAACACAGCACCCCTGCACCTGCACCACAGCCCACCACTGCACCCTCACTGCTACAACACAGCACCCCTGCACCTGCACCACAGCCCACCACTGAACCCTCACTGCTACAACACAGCACCCCTGCACCTGCCACCACAGCCCACCACTGAACCCTCACTGCTACAACACAGCACCCCTGCACCTGCACCACAGCCCACCACTTCAATCTCACTGATAGACCACCGAAGCATGCCCCTGCTGCACCTGCACCACAGCCCACCACTGCACCCTCACTGCTACAACACAGCACCCCTGCACCTGCACCACAGCGCGCCACTTCAATCTCACTGATAGACCACCGAAGCATGCCCCTGCTGCACCTGCACCACAGCCCACCATTGCACCCTCACTGCTACAACACAGCACCCCTGCACCTGCACCACAGCCCACCACTTCAATCTCACTGCTACAACACAGCACCCCTGCACCTGCACCACAGCCCACCACTGCACCCTCACTGCTACAACACAGCACCCCTGCACCTGCACCACAGCCCACCACTGCACCCTCACTGCTACAACACAGCACCCCTGCACCTGCACCACAGCCCACCACTGAACCCTCACTGGTACAACACAGCACCCCTGCACCTGCCACCACAGCCCACCACTGAACCCTCACTGCTACAACACAGCACCCCTGCACCTGCACCACAGCCCACCACTGCACCCTCACTGCTACAACACAGCACCCCTGCACCTGCACCACAGTCCACCACTTCAATCTCACTGCTACAACACAGCACCCCTGCACCTGCACCACAGCCCACCACTGCACCCTCACTGCTACAACACAGCACCCCTGCACCTGCACCACAGCCCACCACTTCAATCTCACTGATAGACCACCGAAGCATGCCCCTGCTGCACCTGCACCACAGCCCACCACTGCACCCTCACTGCTACAACACAGCACCCCTGCACCTGCATTACAGCCCGCCACTTCAATCTCACTGATAGACCACCGAAGCATGCCCCTGCTGCACCTGCACCACAGCCCACCATTGCACCCTCACTGCTACAACACAGCACCCCTGCACCTGCACCACAGCCCACCACTGCACCCTCACTGCTACAACACAGCACCCCTGCACCTGCACCACAGCCCACCACTTCAATCTCACTGCTACAACACAGCACCCCTGCACCTGCACCACAGCCCACCACTGCACCCTCACTGCTACAACACAGCACCCCTGCACCTGCACCACAGCCCACCACTGCACCCTCACTGCTACAACACAGCACCCCTGCACCTGCACCACAGCCCACCACTGCACCCTCACTGCTACAACACAGCACCCCTGCACCTGCACCACAGCTCACCACTGCACCCTCATTGCTACAACACAGCACCCCTGCACCTGCACCACAGCCCACCACTGCACCCTCACTGCTACAACACAGCACCCCTGTACCTGCACCCCCCCCCACCACTTCAATCTCACTGCTACAACACAGCACCCCTGCACCTGCACCACAGCCCACCACTGCACCCTCACTGCTACAACACAGCACCCCTGCACCTGCACCACAGCCCACCACTGCACCCTCACTGCTACAACACAGCACCCCTGCACCACAGCTCACCACTGCACCCTCATTGCTACAACACAGCACCCCTGCACCTGCACCACCGCCCACCACTGCACCCTCACTGCTACAACACAGCACCCCTGCACCTGCACCACCGCCCACCACTTCAATCTCACTGCTACAACACAGCACCCCTGCACCTGCACCACAGCCCACCTCTTTGGTAACAACTTTTGGTCATGAGTGAACATGGATCATGCGTGTGCGCTATGATCTAGGCCTATCTCATGGACTACGGTCTGCTTAGACCGGGTGAGGTGCCCAAAACTCTACCTTCAAGTGCTGGAAGGTTACTGCTTTCACCGGGAACGTACCAAAGCGCCGTGGTAGCAGGATACCGTGGTTTTCGTTTTTAGTGATCACTAGAATGAACAGGTCCTTTTTAACTGTGTCACAGGATTGCCAGCTCGTGGCCACCAGTCAAGTTCAGCTGCTGTGTGCTTTACTCACCCTAAGTCTACGTTGGTTGTGTTCAGTCCTGGGACGTACAGTGTGCCTGTGGGAAGATGCAATGCATCAGAAAATAGTGTGCATTTTTGTGTGTGCATGCTGGGATACATGTGTGCCTGTAGAAAGGTACAGTGCATCAGAATAAAGTACGTATGGTTGCTTGTGCAGGCGGGGGTATATGTGGGTCTGTAAACTGGCACTGTATGTAGCAGATAGCTCACGAAGTTGCGTGAGCACACTGAGATGTATGGATACCTGTGCGTGGGTACAATACATTGAAGGCTACACACGTGTGTTTGTATGAGCAGTGGCATGTGGCCTAGGGCTTGATGGAGGAGCACGGAGAGGTAGAAGTTTCTCCCAGACATATTTGTGGATTGCTTTATTACTGAGAGCGGCGAAGGATATACACTGAAAAAATGGACGACCCAGTCTCTTCAGGGCACATCAAAAATGGCTCTCTAATTCTGAAAGGTCACTGGTCAAAGGGGCCTGGGCACATCTGGAGAAGGTGATGGCGTCGGCCGTGAGAACAGGGTCGTGGTTTGAAGTGAATGCGATGCTCGTCTCGGTGCTGGCAGGTCGCGGTGCAAGCAGCGTCGTCGTCATTGCTGGAGCGCTGTCCTCAGGAGCCGATGTCTCTGGCGTCGGTAGACCAAGGCTGCGGTGCGGGATGAGGGTGGTGCGTCATGTAACTTTACGAGCGGTGCCCTCGAACCACGGTACAAGCAGCGGTGTCGATTTTGGCGTAGAGTGGCGTCATCGGGGAGGCCAAGGCTTTGTCGTGAAGTGAGGCGGTGTGGAGTGCGGTGCCCACAGGTCACAGTGCGAGCAGCAGCTCGGTGGCGGCGTCAGTAGGTGTCGTCGGTGAGACCAGGTCACGGTGCGGCATTGCAGCAGTGCTTTCAGGACACGGATGCGGCAGCAGCGTTGTAGACAGCGTCTAGTTGCTTTTTTCCTCTGTTGCTGCACAAAACACACAGTCCCCTGTGCTGAGGGCAGAAGAGCTCGAAGTCTCTGCTGTTCCTGAGACTTCTTGAACAGGGGCAAGCTCTACCTCAAGCCCTTGGAGAAACTCACAAAAGTAGATTGCAGAAAGTTCAGTCCAGTCCTTTCACTGCCCAAGACAGAAGCAGCCACTGCAGGCCAACACAGCAAAGCACACATCAAAGTGGTAGTTCCTCCTCACAGCTTCTCCAGCTCTTCTTCTTGGCAGTCTTCTTGATCCAAAAGAGTTCTAAGGTTCAGGGGTCTGGGCCCCAATATTTATATCCCAAAATCCTTTGATCTCTTATGCAGAGAGTGTCTGTGCCCAGCCAGAACCAGTTCTGCCTTCCCTGGTGTGACTTCCTGGCAGTAGGTGGAGACGGTATGGTCAGAGGCAGACCAGGCCCTTTGAGGTGCAAGGAAATCTCCTCCCCCTTCCCCAATTGCAGCCCAGGTCTATTCAGACCTTTCCTGACCCACCTAGACTATCTGGAGCCACTCCTGCTCCCCAGCCTTCCATCATCCAAAACCCAGACAGGCAATCCACATTCCAGCAGAGGCACGCAGAATGACTGAGCAAGAAAATACCTACTTTCTAAAAGTGGTATTTTCAAACACAGAATGTAAAAATCATCTTCACTAATAGATGCATCTTTAGAGTCTGAGTTCAGGCATACTAAACTTCATTTTCCTACCTAATTCCCCGGCCCAGTTATGTTTATAAGATGTTATAAACAAACTCCCCATTCTGTCCTATGGGGAACAGGTAGCCTTGCAATAGCGAAAAACTAAATTTCCTGTAATTCGCTATCAGTACATGCCACACGCACACCAGGGCATGCCCTACCTTTCACATACACTGCACCCGGCCCACAGGGATACTTTGGGCCTAACTTAGGGGTTGTTGACATGTAAGAAAAGGGAAGGTGAGGGACTGGCAGGTGTGTGCACTCGCCAAGCCTACATGGCAGTTACAAACTGCGTGCAGACTCAGCATTGGCGGGTCTGAGTTACCTTTTCAGGGCTACTCACGTGAATGGCACAATCAGTGCTGCAGGCCCACTAGTAGCATTTGATTCACAGGCCCTGGCACACTCAGTGCACTTTACTAGTGACTAACAAGTAATTCAAATATCCAATCATGGAAACACCAATCCATAACACAATTTACCACAGGAGCACTTGCACTTTACCACTGATCAGCAGTAAGAAAAGTGCACAGAGACACTAAGCCAGGAAAAACAGAGTCAAAACCGGGAGGTCAGAAAGCAAAAACTCAGGGGAAACACGCCCAAAGATGCCAAGTCTGACACAGAGAAACTAAATCACAAGTGTGTCTGGAAATGAATTATACAGAGGGGAGCTCGAGACCCCAAATTGTGAACCTGAAGCTATGCATCAGCCTGAAGAAGCTCAGCATGAGTTAGGCTTGGTCTGACCCCGGGACTGAGGCTCTGCCAGTCTCCCATGCTCGATGAGGGGGCATTACCCAGGAGTATCAAGAATACTCACCTGGAGCCCCAGATTCTAACTGACCCAAGACCTGTGGCCCTGTGAGGAGAAGGAGATTCCCTGGAGGGAGCGTGGTCTAGTAGGGTCTTACTGAGAGGATTCCAGGAGCACAGTATGCGATTCTGGTCCATCGTAAAGCAGCATGCTGATAGGGTCGTCGGCATTGTGTGAACACCCATATGCCAAGTGGGTGACGTGGAGAGGACTGGACAGCTGCACTGATCGGGTCATCTGCCCGTTTGTGCTGTGCCACCGCCTGATGAAAGGAGGGGGCCACTGCTGAGAGAAAGGGTCACAGCTCGGCTGCTGTACCGCCATGAAAGCAGGACGGTAGGTGTTGGTAGGGTTGGGACCCAAAGAGGACTGTTGCCTTATTGATGCTGCTAAGAGATCCCAGTATGATAGTCTAGGAACACCCAAGACCGGCCCTGGATATAAAAGACAACTTCCTGCCGGATCAGAGGAGTGCCGTGGGCCTCTGCCGCAAGAGCAGCAGATTCCAGAGTTCTGTTCGCCGTAGGGTATGGAATGCTCCCTCGGGGACCCTGGACCGCTATCCTAGCGAGTACAGGTACAGCTGATAGTGGGCCGCGGGTCTTGGGGAAACTTGCTCTGACTGATGTGCGCCAGGCACAGGGACACATGGCCTATTGCTGAAGCCCTCGTAGTACTTCTAGGACTTGCACTCACTAGCGGGGCCTAGCTTGGATGTTGCTCCTCGTGAGTTGGGAATAACCTTGATCCATAGAGGGGGAAGTGGGACAGGAGCTGACTTGGGCTTGCCTTAAGAAGATTATGTATATCGTTTGCAGTGTGTTGTATTGTACTTTGTGTTAGTCGATAAATACAGATTTTTACATAAAAGCAAGTGCTTGAGTGGACAATCATTTATGGGAGTTGCCGGGCACATTTTGAGTTGTAACTTTGAGCTCGTCTTACACCTACCTCCTCTCTGAGAAGCCTTGGACTGCTCGGCCCGAGCTACCACTGAGAGTCAAGTACTGGACGGGTTCCTCTGCCCAGTTGCTCAAAACCAAATTGTAGGAAAGTAGGATTTGCTTTCATGGTTACCCCCACTTTTTACTGGTTTCATTATGTTTTTTCTGACCAGTCTCTCTGTGCCTCTTCCCTAAATTGGACCATGGTGACTACCTAGGTATCCCCTAGATTGACTACTAGTGTCTGCTCGAAAGCCCCTAGTATATGCTACTAAGGTAGCCAGGGCATAGGTACCCCAGGGGTCCCCCATGGCCTAAAGCATATCTTATATCACCCTTGGGAGACCACTCAAATTAAGACTACAGGCCTGCCATTGGGGCCTGTGTGAAAGAATCAAAAAAGGGCCTTGACTCGTTACTCAGAAAGGCTGAGTCCAACTAATACTATTAAACAAAACAAGAGCCAATACTGGAGTATCAATTCAACAACTGATCAATTTCAGAGAAAGCTGCTTTGATTTAAGCAAAAACAACCTGTTTATCTTTTACACCATACAAGTTTATTCTATTTAAGTAAACGTTCTTTTTTTCTTTTTTTGGCACACTATTCGTCGTGCATGGAAAATACAAAATACAAAATGCAATAGGTTTTATATACAATATATACAAACATATGAATACACAATTTCAAACACACTTGGCCATACATTCACACACAGACCATTCAAAACGGATGAAAGTAAGAAAACACTGTGTCCAGGCATCGGTAAATAAATCAGTGGAAAATGTTTCTTTTCATATTTTTGCAATCTATTGTAGTTGTAGTTGTCACAAGATCTCTCGTGAACCCAAATAAATGCAACGACTGTTCCAACGTGATAATAGTGACCAGATGCGGGACAAAAAAACTGGTCGACGCGTTTCAAACCCCTTGAAATTGGTGGGGTTCTCCTCAGGACCGGATTGGTTCTTAATCCAATAGTCAAACAAACACAATCAATGGCGGGCTTCCGAAGTGTAATGTATTTCCCAATAGGTGTAGTCACAGCAGCCGCTGGCGAACAGCTTCAAGCTCGCTGCTCTGTCTTTTAGTTTCATGGACGACCGCTCCTTTGCGATGTGGGAGCAAGGCGTCAGTCCTTCTCCTTAGGTGGTGTGCATGGTTCACACGGCTGGAGCCCTCGAGTGGAAGACTATTGGATTAAGAACCAATCCGGTCCTGAGGAGAACCCCACCAATTTCAAGGGGTTTGAAACGCGTCGACCAGTTTTTTTGTCCCGCATCTGGTCACTATTATCACGTTGGAACAGTCGTTGCATTTATTTGGGTTCACGAGAGATCTTGTGACAACTACAACTACAATAGATTGCAAAAATATGAAAAGAAACATTTTCCACTGATTTATTTACCGATGCCTGGACACAGTGTTTTCTTACTTTCATCCGTTTTGAATGGTCTGTGTGTGAATGTATGGCCAAGTGTGTTTGAAATTGTGTATTCATATGTTTGTATATATTGTATATAAAACCTATTGCATTTTGTATTTTGTATTTTCCATGCACGACGAATAGTGTGCCAAAAAAAGAAAAAAAGAGCGTTTACTTAAATAGAATAAACTTGTATGGTGTAAAAGATAAACAGGTTGTTTTTGCTTAAATCAAAGCAGCTTTCTCTGAAATTGATCAGTTGTTGAATTGATACTCCAGTATTGGCTCTTGTTTTGTTTAATAGTATTGGGGCCTGTGTGAGCTGGTACCCGCACCACTTACAACAGATATAAGTTACTGCACTAAAAACTTATAAGTTACCCCAAAACCAGGCCTTTCAATCCTGAAGCCAGGCTACTTGGTTATAAGTGTGAGGGTGCCCCTACATGAGCAGGACACCCCTACAATCCATGGAGTCCATTCGCCCGGGTTGTAAGTGTACTAGCCATTACGATACATAGAGTGGCTATGCATCATTACACAATGGCTAACTCTAACCTGGCTGTAATGAACCCTGGTGTGTTTGGTATCAAACATGTTGGAATCACACCCCAACACCATAAACTGTGTTGGAGATATGATACCATCCACTATAAAGCACCTCAGGGAAGCCCTCAGTGCCCGCGGTACCAGTCTTCTAGACCCGGACAGCAAATAATGTCTGCTGCCGACCAGAGGCACGATTCTGCCCTCCTGCTGCTGAGCCAAGCTCGAGCAGAAGAAGGCAGGACAATAGGTTTCCTGTCACAGGGAGGTGTGACCACCTCCCAGACAGGAATTAGTGTAGTGGGCCAGGGTGGGGGGAGGTTGCCAACGTTACTAGACTGCTTTGAAAGGCACATTTGGTGTCCTCCATGCATACTCCAGTTGAAACCAGTTCAGGGAGCTGTTGGCTCACGCTCTGGTGCAAATCCAGACAAAGGACATGGGAGCATCCTCCCCACTGTCCAGCCCCTCCTGTGGGAGGGACCCTTGAATTGTCCCAACACTTTCTTTAGGGTACTTAAGGGCTTACCTATGGGTGGTTCCTTAGATTCATCATGGAACAAGATTCAGATCTGAAACCACTTCATCTTTAACTGTCTGGGTACTTTGGACTTTGTTGGACTTTGCTTTGGGACCCGAGACTACAACTGGGAAGACTCCAGCAGCTTCTGGGCTCGTCATCCTGCCAGTCTTCTGCATCATCTGTGCCTGTGCTCCATACAGGTTTTTTTACAGGCCTGTGGACATCCAAAACACCCAAAAGAATCTCGCATGGAGTGAAGCAGTCACTCCCCTTCATCTGCAGGCACCGTCCGCAACAAAGCTGACCGGTCAGCTGTTCCTGAGCTCCCATGGACTTTGAAACATTCAGCAATACAGGTGGGGGTTCTACAACTCCCTTGAAGCCTGCACTGTCTTCACTGCATGTTTGAAGCCAGTATACCTCGCCGGAACCACTGAAGCAGTACCCCTGTGCACCGCGTTGACTTGCCGTTGCCAAGGCTTGTTGAATCTCTCCTTCAGAGATCTTCGGGCTAATAGAAGCTCCAGCCTCAAGCAACTCTTGCTACCAAGATCTTCCTCCTCACCTCATCCTCTGCACCATGGGCCTTCATCACTGGTAAGCTGCTTTAGGTCCTCTTGCGACTCCTGTGTCTCCAGCCCAGGGGTCCTCTTGAGGGTCTTTTTTGGCTCCAGTAGGCTCCCCTGCTTGCTCGGGCCTACTCTGACTTACCTGCTCGTGGTGAGTCACTGGGACCTTGCTGGTCCCAACACTGCATCTTTTTCGGCTACTATGTTTGTTGCCGTTACTAAGGCTTGTTGGTGCTCCTAATGGAGACCGATCCCCTGGCTCTTGACATCCGATATGGGACAGCTTGTGAACAGCTCCTGGTCTTCTACAGCATCGCCTGATCCACACAGCTACAGCGCCAAGGTCACCCTCAATTCTCCTACTTCTCCGACTTCAGCGGGCATTCGGTTTTCATGCCTCCTGGTCAGTCCTGAGTAGCATAGACTCTGTCCCCTCTGCGTGCAGGTACCTTTCATCTTGAATCCACCTTTGGGTTCCACCGGACTCTTTCATCTTCTTCATCAGCGGCATCTTCACTGAAGTGTTCCATTGTGGTCTACTGTGGTTTCCGACATCCCTTCGCATCTATGCACCCGGAGAAGGGCAAAGACACAAAGAAGTCTTTTAGAGGTCCCCAAAAACCTGCATCTGGGGGTGAGTCCCAAAACTCTAATTCAGGTAAAAAGAAACCTTGGTGTTATTTGTGTAAAGTAAAGACCAATTGGACAAGAGATGCTAATTGTCGAAAGGCCAAGGAACCTACTTCCACTGCCCCTAAGGCAACTGCACACCCTAGCAAAAGTACAAGTGGTAGTACTGGAACCAAGGGATTAGTAGGATTAATCTTGGGTTCTGAGGTGGATACGGGCCTAGTCAGAACTCCAACTCAAGCAGTCCTTGTCTGTGATGGTGGGAAAGATCTTGCCACCTTACTAGTAGGTCCCACTAACTTGGGCAAGACAGAAAACAGCCTTTAATAAATGGACAAGAAGCTACGGCTTACAGGGACACAGGGACTACCTGCCACGATTGATGAAACAAGGTCCCAAGGAGGGGTCCTTAGATAAACACACTGTCACCGGAGCAAAATAAGTGCAGGGAAAGTCAGACACACCAATTAGTACAAAAATAGATGGTTTTATTGATTTTAACATACGTTTCAAAAAGGTAAGGTACTTGACATGATACAAGTCAGAGCATCAAATATAAATAAACAGGGTATTTCACAATATCCAATCCCACACTTCTCGTTCATACTACACATTCAGTCCGTCACATGTTCCCAAACACTCAACACACATCTCCATATCTCAATCACACACTTCACCACATTCACAGAAACAGAGGATAAAGAAACGCCACAAGACGGTCCTGAGACAGAATAGTACACATCATAATGGTAAAGAGGAGAGGTGTAGATATCATCCAGCTTCCCCTTCACGAAAAAACGCCAATGCGCGTTTAGGTGAGTTGCCCCACCCGGGGCTACACCTTCATCAGGTCGAAAAGGGAACAAAGAATGGAGGGAGGGAACAAGAATCCAATAGGCGGGAGACTGTAGTCCACCAGACGCCGGAAACAGGGTAAGAGGCACTGGAAAGAAACATTGCGCCGTTACGACCGAGGCGTGAGCGAGGAGCCCGACCGTTTGCGCCATATTGCCGATCCATTACTGCCGAGAATCACCGAATCTGCGGATCAGGGGAAAAAAACTTTAACCATTGGAAGCCCCGGCTCAAGAATAGATGTTTTTGTGCTGCCGGCTTTGAAAGAAATCGAACAGCAGGATCGTGCCCAACATAGGAACCCCCTGGAACTTACTTGCCAGTTCCCCAGACCGGAGCGCCTCTTCTTTATATCAAGTTAGGTTTCTTTTCCAGTGCCTCTTACCCTGTTTCTGGCGTCTGGCAGACTACAGTCTCCCCGCCTGTTGGATTCTTGTTCCCTCCCTCCATTCTTTGTTCCCTTTTCGCCCTGAGGAAGGTGTATCCCTGGCTGGGACAACACACCGAAACGCACGTTGGCGTTTTTCGTGAAGGGGAAGCTGGATGATATCTACCCCTGTCCCCTCTACCATGATGATGTGTACTATTCTGTCTCAGGACCATCTTGTGGCGTTTCTTTATTCTCTGTTTCTGTGAATGTGGTGAATTGTGTGATTGAGATATGGAGATGTGTGTTGAGTGTTTGAGAACATGTGAAGGACTGAATGTGTTGTATGAAAGAGGAGTGTGGGATTGGATATTTTGAAATACCCTGTTTATTTATATTTGATGCACTGACTTGTATCATGTCAAGTACCATACCTTTTTGAAAGATATGTTAAAAATCAATAAAACCATCTATTTTTGTACTAATTGGTGTGACTGACTTTCCCCTGCACTTAATTTGCTCCGGTGACAGTGTGTTTATCTAAGGACCCCTCCTTGGGGCCTTGTTTCATCAATCGGGCAGGTAGTTCCTGTTTAGGTGCTTCAGTTGTTCCCCTGTTTACCTGCTTCCATTTAGCCAGGGGTCCCCCTTCTTAGTAGTTTTTACAGGGACACATGGGCCAGTGTTACACTGGTGACAGAGAAACATGTGTCCCCTGAACAAATCATACTTGGTCAGTTGTACAAAGTAACCAATGCTGGCAATGTCAGAACTGATCACTCCTTGGAAGTTGTGAATGTCAGCTTGGGAGGGGTAACTGGTCCTAAAAGAGGTGTGGTGTTTCAAGACCTACATGTAGATTCTCTGTTGGGCAATGATCTAGAAACTTCAGCCTGGTCTGAAGTGGAGTTCAGGACTCATGCAGAGATGATGAGAATCTATTCCAGTGCATTTGCTGCCACCAGGGCTCCGGTCAAACAGCTCAGCACCGAAGGAGCACTGGATCCTGAAATAATGGACCAGATTGCTCCTAAGAGAAGGAGCAGGAAGGGTAAGGAATTATCCTCGTCCCAAACTCCCAGTGAGGATTAGTCTCCTGAGGGAGATGATCTCAGTCCCTGTGAAGGAACTGTCACAGAGGAACTTGGGCCTACCCAGGCAGAGTTCTTGAGGGCAGGGGGTCCTTCCAAGGCAGACTTGAGTTTGGAGCAGCAATCCTGCCCCTCTCTTGAACAACTCAGACAGCAAGATGCTGCTGAGGAGGCAAGGAATGTCAGTGGGTCTCATAGGCTCTATTGGGAAGATGGGCTCCTGTTTTCTTAAGGTAGAAACCCCAAGCCTGGTACTACGAGGAGGTTGGTAATATACTAGAAGTTCAGAGAGTTTCTTCTCTCCCTGGCACATGACATTCCCCTTGCAGGACATTTTGGGAAAAGCAAGACTTGGGACAGGATTGTCCCACATTTTCATTGGCCCCATGTGTCTGAAGACACCAAGGAGTTTTGTCACTCCTGTGTCACTTGCCAAGCCAGTGATAAGTCAGATGAGACTACAAAAGTCCCCATAATTCCACTCCCAGTGGTTGGGGTTCCCTTTAAGAGGGAAGGGATTGACATTGTTGGTCTCTTGAACCCTCCAACTGCACCTGGACACATTTACATCCTACTGGTGGTAGAACATGCCACTAGGTATCCAGAGGCTATTCCCCTTAGAACCACTACACTTCCTGTAGGGGCCAGGCCCCTCGTGGGAATCTTTTCCTGGGTGGGCTTCCCTAAGGAGGTCCTAACAGACAGCGGTAAGAACTTCATGTCTTGTTACATCACTGCAATGTGGAAAGAGTATAGAGTAAACTATACGTTTACCACACCCTACCATCCACAGTGCAATGGGCTTCTTGAAAGGTTCAACAAGACCCTAAAGGGTATGATCATGGGACACCCAGAGAAGCTCAGGTGAAAATGGGATATCTTACTACCCTGCCTTCTCTTTGCCTATAGAGAGGTTCCACAGAAGGGGGTTGGCTACAGCCTATTTGAACTTCTGTTTGGACATCCAGTTCGGTGTTCATTGTGTCTAGTTAAGGAGGAATGGGAGCAACCTCTCAAACCTCCTAAACAGGATATTGTGGCCTATGTCCTTGGCCTGCGTTCACGTATGACTGAGTATATGAAGAAGGCCAGCAAAAACCTGGAGGCCAGACAGGAGCTTCAGAAAGCTTAGCATGACCAAAAAGCTGTACTGACTGTTTATCAGCCAGGACAGAAAGTGTGGGTGTTGCAGCTTGTGGCCAAACATCTCTCTAAGACAAGTGGAGTGCCCCCCAGACACTCTTTGAAAAGAAAGGTGAGGTCACCTACTTGGTGAACCTAGGTACTTCCAGAAATCCCCACAGGTTAATTCACGTGAACCGCCTGAAACCTTTTATATACAGGGCTGACATGAGCTTGCTCATGGCCACTGATGAGGAACAGCAGGAAGAGAGTGACCCTCTCCATGATCTCCTCTCTTAGAACCCTGTTGGTGGGTCAGTAGAAGGAGCAGCTTTGGTGGGACGCCGGCCTGACTAGCAGCAAGCTGATTGCCAGCAGGTCCTCAATCAGTTCAACCACATGTTCTCTATGACACCCAGTCAAACCACCTGAGAGGGTGCCCCTTCATGAGCAGAGCCCCTCTGCAGCCTTCAGAACTTATTTTCGGGGTTGTCTGTGATGCAGACAACCATATATATTTAAGTGCATTATAACCTCGTGGTAAATGTTAACTTTAAAATGGCTGCTTAGTAACATGTCGATTTTGGTTTCAAGCACCTTGGAATCATACCTCCCCTCCAGTAACTGGTGGGGGAGGTATGATTTCAACCCTGCTAGAGAAACTTATGTGAAACACCGGTACACCCGGTACCAGCTTTCTCGACCTGGGCATCACAAAATGGATACTGCCAGCCACAGACACGAGTCTGCCCTCCTGCTTCTGAGCCAAGCTAGAGCAGAGGAAGGCCTGACAATAGGTTTCCTGTCATAGGGAGGTGTGACCACCTCCCAGACAAGCTTTAGTGTATTTGGGCTCGGTGGGTGCACTCTGAGAGTGCCAGAAAGTCTTCACTGGGGGCACATTTGGTGTCCATGTGCATAGTCCAGCTCAAACCGGTTGCAGGAGGCATTTGCTCCTGCTCTGGCATGAGAGTGGACAAAGGACATGGTTGTAGCCACCCCTCTGTCCTAACCCTCCTATAGGTGGATCTTCAGAGTTTGTCCAACCCCTTCCTTGGGTATAAAGTAGGAACCCTGACTACAGGACTTTAGATTTTACCTGGACTAAACTCTGCAAGCAGAAACCAAGTACTTCGATTTTTTTACACTTCGCTGAATGACAGAAGAATCTCCCTTGGAGTAAAGGAGTTACTCCCCTGCAGCAGCAGGCACCTTAACGCATCTGACCAGTTTGCATCTCCTAAGCTCCTGAGGACTCCGAAGATTTCTGCAACACAGGAGGTGGTTTTCCGAGTGTCTCTAAGGTCGATCTGCTCTCTCAGCAATCCTCAGACCAGTATCCCTCGTGGGGACTGTGCAGCCTGAACCACTGTGCACTGTGTACTTTTGCAGCAGCATATGCTTTTTGGCGATCCCTGAGGCTGTTCTTTGGGCTTTGGGTAGTCCTGACCCCAAGCAGTATTTCTACTGAAGATTTCCGGTCTACACTCCACGAGTATTCCGTGGGCTGGTATTTTGTGATTCAGTTCGAGGTCCCTTCACGATCCCTGGTCCGTTGGCCTGTGGGGCCCTGTGAAAGTACCTTTGATTTCCTGTTTGCTTCCCTGGTTGCTCCAGATGTGCCCTGATTCCCCATAGCTTGGAGAGTCACCAGGACCTTGCTGGTCCTCACCCTAACTTGTTTCCTTTGCCCACATGGGTTGCCGTTGCCAAGGCTTGTTGGTGTTAAATCTGGACACTGACCCCCCCCAGCACTCAACAGCCTTTGTGGGAAAGCTCACCTCCAGACTTTGGTTGTCATCGACATCTCCTGGTCCCCATGCCTGCAGAGTCAAGCATCCTATCTTCACACCTGAAGCACCCGACATTGGTGGTCATTCATCTACCGAGCCCCTGGTCACCCTGAAGTGACCTGGACTCTGTCCCCTCTGCTTTCGGGTTCTTCTCACCTCGGATCCAGGCTTGGATTCCACAGGACACTTTTCATCTTTCTGGCAGCAGCACTTCTTCACATCAGGCCATTGAAAACGATGAAGGTTTCCGACCGCACTTGACCCCTATGCACCGGCTCCTCTGGGATAGGTAACACAGTTACCTCGGTACTCACAAGGGTGCTGGCCTTAGAACTGTCTATGTTCCAAAAGGATTTGCTTGAAGTCCACTCCGAAGTGTCCCTAAACTGTAATTTTCCAACCGTGACTTTCCCATAGAGTTGTACCAAGCACGCATCTGTGTTCCCATAGTACACCCGTCCTCCATGGGCTCCCTGTGTCACTCCTTTGGGTGGTTACTTGGGATTCCAGCAGTTCTTCATGGTCTATGCACTGTGTCTAGTGAAGTCGTTGTTGTTATACTATTTCTTTTGGATATAGTTCGGTCTCCCTCTGGAACCCGCTGTGTATTGTGCTATTTACTGTTGTTCTATTGTTTAAGTATTGTGTGCCTTGTGCTCTAATCTCATAAAGAGGTTAGTACAGAGTGTTTAATAATAAATACATATATTTTATATATCTCTGGTGTGGTTCTCCTTTCATTTGGTCATTCAGGAGGTTCTGATCCGATAAAACAAGCTGCTTTACATTCCTTCTAGACTTAGCCTGAAGGCGGCTCGCCATAGCTACCACTAGGATAGCTTTCTATAAAGCTTGTCTTTAACCTAATCATCAACAAGGGTTTTTGGACTGGTACAAGGTGCCCACTTTAATTAGTGGACAGCATATACCAGGCCAACTTCTCACAATGATGTGCAGCGGTTGGAATTTAAGCTTGCAATTGTTTTATCAGATACATCTCATTGAGTGATTAACTGAAAACCACTAAAGGCATTAGGTACTTATAATACATCAAGACTAGAATAAGTAAATTCTACTGAACTTGGAGTTGGGTAAGTCAAGGGTCTTGCACACTCTTTCTCTAACTCAAGAGAGTTTAGTTTCCACCAGGTTAGGTAGGTGCCTATACCACATAACACTAGTATGTCCTCTAAAGGAGAAGCCAGTGGCTCTCTGCCAACTGGGTATGACCACCTCTCATTTCAGGAATTGAGAAATATGTGTGCATCTAGGAAGCTGAGGACAGGGAGAAGTGCAAGCACCCAACGTCTCATAGAGATGTTGCTCTTAGATGACCTCAGAAAAACCCCAGGGTCTGATGAAGTAGAAAGAGTGGGTGGGTGGGACAGGAGGTGAGGACAGACCAGGAAGTGAACTCATCTTTGATCTGGACTCTAACCCTGGCCAGGAGGATCAAAATGATTCCAACCTGGAAAATCCAACTCTTCCTTTAGATGTAGGAGAAGGTCCCAGTGGCCCTCGCTTTACCCCACCAGGGAGAGTACAAAGTTTGCCTAGAAGATCAAGATCTCCCTCTGTGGAGTCTACTCATTAAGGTACTTCTGTAGGGACCTCTGATTCTCATAGAAGAGAATCCTCTTATGATAAGAAGTGCCAATTACTAGAGTATGAGAGAACCAAACTCAGGCTCGAGAAGGAGCAAATCAATGATGAGGGAGCAGATCCTTAATAATTGTCAAAATCAGTTGTTGCATCAGTACCCGGTGGACTCTGATCTGACCTCTCCCCAAGAATTGGGAAACAAGGCAAACATTGGGTCAGAACCAGGGTGAAGCAGAAAGCTCAGAACCAAGGTGGTGACTCTAAGAAGCAAGACCTCAGATAAGGGAGGGGAGAAAGGTAAAGACCAGAAGTCTTCACAAGGGCCCCAAAAGTCTTCATCTGGTGGGAAGTCACAATCAAACAAGGGTATAAACGGTGGTGCTATATCTGTAAGGATAAGACCCATTGGACAAAGGATGCTGATTGTCCAAAGGCCAAGGAATCTACTACCACCACCACTGCCCCTAAGTCAACTGTTCCCCCTAGTTCAGCTCAAAGTGGTGGTACACAGAATAAGTGTGTATTAGGGTTAACCCTGGGATCTGAGATGGACACAGACCTAGTCAGAGTTCCAACTCAGGTTATTTTAGTCTGTGATGGAGGCATGGATATTGCTTCCTTATTTGTCAGTCCCAGTATTATGGGAAAATACAGAGAGCAGCCTTTGATCAATGGTAAGGAGGCATTGGCATTCAGGGACACAGGAGCAAGTGTCACAATGGTGACAAAAGATCTTGTGGCCCCTAAACAGATCATACTTGGTGAGATGTACCACGTGACCAACGCAAGCAATGTCAGGACAGACCACTCCCTGGCAGTTGTGAATTTCACCTGGGGAGGGGTAACTGGCCCTAAGAAGGTTGTGTTAAGCGCAGGCCTCCCTGTTGAATGCTTATTAGACAATGATTTGGAAACTTCAGCTTGGGCTGAAGTGAAACTCAGGACACATGCAGAAATGCTGTGTATCCCTAGAGATGTGTTTGTCATGACTAGGTCACAGGCAACAATGTCTTCCACTGAACAGCCCCGGATCCTGGCACAATGAACGAGGTGCCTTCCAAGAGAAGGAGCAGTATGGGTAAGGCAGTGTCTTCCCCCTGCATCAGAGTACAGATCAGTCTCTTGAGGGAGATGATCATAGTCCTGAAGAAGGAACTGGCTCGGAGGAACTTGAACCTGATCAGTTTGAGTTCATGGGGACAGAGGGCCCTTCCAGGGCAGATCTGAGCCAGGAGCAGCTGAGCTGCTCCTCTCTTAAACCCCTCAGACATCAAGCTGCTGCTGAGGCTGCTGGGAGTGCCAGTGGGTCCCCCGGGATCTACTGGTATGATGGACTCTTATACTCAGAGGGTAGAGACCCCAAACCTGGTGCCACCAGGAGGTTGGTTATACCTCTGAAGTTTAGGGGCTTCCTATTGACATTGGCACATGATATCCCATTAGCATGACATGTAGGCCAAACCAGGACCCGGGACAGACTTGTTCCTCAAATGTCAGAGGACACAAAGGAGTTTTGCTGCACTTCTATCACTTGTCAAGCCAGTGGTAAGTCAGTTGGTACTACAAAGGCCCCGCTGATACCACTACTCGTGGTGGGGGTTCCCTTTGAGAGGGTTGGGGTTGACATAGTTGGTCCCATGGATCCTCAAACTGCATCTGGCACAGAGTCATACTAGTGGTGGTGGACCATGCCACTAGGTATCCAGAAGCAATTCTACTTAGGACTACCACAGCTCCTGTTGTCACTTGAGCGAGCCCTACTGGGAATCTTTTCCTGAGTGGGTTTTCCTAAGGAGGTAGTATCATACAGAGATGCAAACTTTATGTCTGGTTACTTGACTGCTATGTGGAAGGAGTGTGGAGTAAATTACAAATTCACCACCCCTATCACCCACAATGCAAGCCCCTTTCTGCACATAAACAATCTGAAATGGTGTTCTGTACCTTCTATGTGCGCTGCTTAATGAAGCACAGATAGAGGTTGCAAATCGTCATTTTTTTATAATGATTGTTTATGTGGAGGAAGGAACACCTTCTTGTACATAAACAATCATTGGCGTTTTGCTGTTTCTATGTGTGCTGCACAACGCAGCACACATGGAAACAGCTAAACAAAAAGGAGAAATTAAACATTTTCCCTCGTTGTGCCAGGGTAAGACCAGGTTTGCCCTGGTCTTAATTTTGGCGCTGCCTCATATTTACAACACCCTAGTAAATATGGGGCAGCCTCAAAATCAATGGGCCTTGCGGTGGAACGCCCACCACAACACCCATTCCCCACCCCTTTTATGCTAAGTATATCGTGAACGGGTGCCTTATTTACAAGCCAGCGCTAAGCCACATTAAGTGGCATAACGCAACCTTGTAAATAAGGCAAAGCCCCTATCATCACCACAATTTCAGAAAAAGTGACGTGGTGGCGATAGGGTTTAATAAATTTGCCCTATAGTATCTTTGGCCTGTGGGTAGGGATCATCCTTTAAAACATTTAAAACAGGAGTTTACACACAATCAATAACCCAAAGAAGTATTGAAATGAAGCTGTATCATAAAACCACCACATTACTAGGTTTTATTGTGTTATCATGGAACCTGAATGTGTGCGAGATGCCGCTCGGTTGTTCCTGTGCCCTCCTCATGCATTATGACCCAGATTTACTAATACTCTGTGCAGGGTTTGCATCACAAACTGGCCCCAAGTGTAGAATTAGGATTAACTTTCCAGTGCAAAGCGGGTTGTGCACTGGTCAGTAGTGCTAAACTAACGCTAAGTTTGTGCAGTTTGTGCTACATAGCACTACTTTGCGTCAAGAGGGCTTTCCACAAGAGTTACAAGGAAGGGCGTTCCCAGGCAACCCTCCATGTTTTAGGTCTCGTCCTATTAATCACGCAAGCGATAATAGGACGAGAGTATTGAGGGCAAACCAAGCTCTGAAACCACCACGCGGATTACGTCGAGTGCATGTGCTCGTGCAAGCGCTTACCATTTGCTCCCCGAGCCGCCTGCCTCCGAGAGCTTCACTTCAAAGGGATCTGCTCCCCCGCCCCCTGCTTCACACTTTTCACGGCCGCCAAGCCGTGTCTCGCATTTCTCCTCCCCCCTCCCCACAGCAATGCCAAGAGCTTGTTTACTTATTTTACCCCATCCTTTCTCTCACTTCCTTTCCTCACTTCCATTCCACACATTCTCCACCTCTGTTCCTTTCTGTCTCCTCCGCAATGCCATTTTATCCCATTATTTTTATGTTCTTTTCTTTTTTCTTTCCTTCTTTTTCCTTTTTCTTCGTCTCACTTCGATTCCACACACTCTAATGCCTCACTCCTTTGCTGTCTCTGTTCTGCCTTTTTATTTCGCTATGTTTCTCTCAAAAAGATCATAAATAATGGATGAACGCAGCTTCCACGCCTTTAATTAATTTGGCTTTAAAATTAATTAGATCTAGTGCGAATTATTGAAGCTCTTAAGCCTCCAGTACCATAAGATGAACCACAAACCAAAGACGTTGTATTTATTTGAGCTAAATCGCTAAGTATACCAGGGAATCTAAAATGCCACCCGCAGCCATTGCCACTGTCACCCCAAAACACACAATCACACGTATGCATGCATAGAGCCGAGGCTGTGAGTCGCAGATAGCGGCGGCAGCAGCTAATGCTGTTAGAGATTAGCCAAGCACATCCCAATACTTACACCCCCTCCGGGGATTTAGGCGCATGCTAAACTAGCTTAGTGGGTTCGGCGCCTGCTGAGAAGCTCTCGGCGTGCTTTGCACGTCACCAGCTTGAAAATCAAAGCCAATGAAATGAGTTATCTAATATTATGCTTCCGCTCCACGCAGTGCCGGCTGTGTGTAGGAATTGTGCAGCTGCCCGGGTGCCGCAAGTGTTTTCAGCTGCATGGTGTGTTCCACGCAGAACATTTCCATCGACACAGCGCGTGTAGGTGCGGTGAATAAACACGTCAGAAAACTGCATCTGTTGCTAAGGATGCGCTGTTTAAGTACCTTTTTGGCACACTGCCGTGACCGTTCATGCATAATCGCATCCTGGATCAATGAGCAAAAAAATCGCCATATGTGATCACTTGTAAATGAGGGCTGGGTGTTTAACGTCACTTTGCGAGCCGTATCGTTGGGAGTTGCACTGAATTTATGGCATTTGCATTTGACTTTAATGTATATAATTTGGATTTTCTTCGAATTAATTCATAAAATGCAGACAGCATAAGGCGGAACCAGTAGGCAGTGGTTGCCTCTCTGTTTCTAAATTGTTATGTCACAGATCAATTCGGAGAGGGTACAAGTACTATATATGAACTTTAGGCACTGCGTAGGCGCACGGCTCTGTGTTGAACCAGCGCAGCTCTTCATATTGTGGGCCCCTGGTAGGGTTTTTTAGGTCTCGTCCTATTAATCCTGCACCTGTCCTCTGCATCACCACACCATCACTCAGCGCTACCCCAGCATCACTCAGCACCACCACATTATCACTCAGCACCACCACATTATCACTCAACACCACCACATTATCACTCAGCACCACCACAGCACCACCCAGCGCCACCCCAGCATCACTCAGCACCACCCCAGCATCACTCAGCGCCACCACAGCATCACTCAGCACCACCACAGCATCACTCAGCGCCACCCCAGCATCACTCAGCGCCTCCCCAGCATCACTCAGCGCCACCCCAGCATCTTTCAGCGCCAACACACCATCGCTCAGCACCACCACAGCATCACTCAGCACCACCACAGCATCCCTCAGCACCACCACAGCACCACTCAGCACCACTCAGCACCACCACAGCATCACTCAGCGCCACCACAGCATCACTCAGCACCACCACAGCACCACTCAGTGCTACCCCTGCATCACTCAGCACCACCACAGCACCACTCAGTGCTACCCCAGCATCACTCAGCACCACCACATTATCACTCAGCACCACCACAGCACCACTCAGCACCACCACAGCATCACTCAGCGCCACCACAGCATCACTCAGCACTACCACAGCATCACTCAGCACCACCACAGCATCACTCAGCGCCACCCCAGCATCACTCAGCGCCTCCCCAGCATCACTCAGCGCCACCCCAGCTTCTTTCAGCGCCAACACACCATCGCTCAGCACCACCACAGCATCACTCAGCACCACCACAGCATCCCTCAGCACCACCACAGCACCACTCAGCACCACTCAGCACCACCACAGCATCACTCAGCGCCACCACAGCATCACTCAGCACCACCACAGCACCACTCAGTGCTACCCCTGCATCACTCAGCACCACCACAGCACCACTCAGTGCTACCCCAGCATCACTCAGCACCACCACATTATCACTCAGCACCACCACAGCACCACTCAGCACCACCACAGCATCACTCAGCACCACCACAGCACCATTCAGCACCATCACAGCATCACTCAGCGCAACCCCAGGTTATAGGTGTCACATTTGCGAAAATTATAACTATTGGCATTGTAAATGACGAAGCTATTAATTTAGCTATTTTCAAAACCAACACATAAATAAAAAAAATTGTCATTTACAAGACCAATAGCTCAAACTTTCCTAATGCGAGACCTATTGCATTTCAAATGCTTGTTTTAAACATCTTTCTTTTGTTATCAATTTAGTTTGTATATTACTTAGGAATAAATTGTAGCAGTGTGTTTATATAAATGTGAGCATATATATTACACAAATCAATAATGTAGTATATGAGCAATAAGAACGTCGCAAAGAAAGTCAGTCAACTGGACCCTGCCAGCACCTAGATACCCTCACAGGTGACAAGTAGCGCTCTACAGATCTACTGATTGATTGACTGATTGATGAAATGAGCCAGTCAAGATCCCCTCTTCTTTTCTTGCCCCGTGTGTTCCATTAGATCTAATGGTCATGCAGGAAGTCCACTGTGTAGTGGGGAACAAACGATCAATAAATGAGGTACACTCCTGTGTCGCATGGCTCCACTCCTAACATACGTACATATTACAAAGGGGTGTGTTAGAGAACCTTGCGTGTCTCGACTACAGCAGCTTCCAGCATCTGAGGCTGACGTATAGGTATCACCTCAACCCACAAATCAGACAATGGGACTTTACGCAGCCTGCAAGTTTCCTCTCACCTCAAAGATTCCTCCTCAACTCTAACCATAATTCACCATATCTTTTCTATCTGTCATACGTCAGTCCGCTATTAGCTTCTACGCACTTTTCACTAAAAGTTTGGCGAATGCTAATGTCAGATCCAATAATCTATTCCCCATTCCTAAAGTTGGAGTTGGGGGAATCCACCTAATAGACAAACCTCGTACACTTTATCTAGGGTGACTCTCAAATGCAGAGTTATTTGAGCCTGATATGCACTAATTGGAGGGCAGGCACAGTCCATATGATGGAAGCCTGCCTCTAGTGGCCTACAGTGAGTGCAAGGCCCAGTCTTGCCTCCATATATCATATATATAGCATATAAAAGAAGCAGAAAGTTAAATTGAATATAGTTCAGCCTCGTGTTTCTCGACACTCCTTAGGTGGACGCCAATATTCTCTACCATTCCTTCTCCGCTATTTTGAGCCCTAAACACATCTCCTACAGATCTTTGGTTCGGCTTACTCCCTTCCGTACCATTGCATTGAGTGCCTCATACAACCATGTAACCAGGGGCCTAAAGTTCCCTATTGTCATAAATAGCATGTCATGGGGTTCCCCATTCGAATAACAGTCCACGGTCATGAGGATTCCCATCTCTGTCCAAAATCTTTATTATTGAGCAGTAAAGAATGTGGGGCTGCCATGAAGAAGACAAATCAAGGGGAGCACTGGGGGGGGGATATAGAGGATGACCAAAGGTCTTCACAATACACCTTTTCCAGCACTTCAGGGCTACTATGAACATGAGTCTGGAATCAGTAGTTTTACTGGCTATCCTCAATAGAAGTGAACTAAGGGCTCCTTGGTTTGGTTGTTTCCCCAACAACCCCAGTTCCTTAACATTTCCCCAGTTAACTAGCATGCCACCCACTAGAATTCAGCCCCCAGATAATATATCTCAAGGTCTGGAACTTCAAGTCCTCCCTCCAATATTATATTGTATGTTCAAGCCTCTCTAGTGCAACTCTCAGCAACCCATATCAATTCCCTAAGCACCGCATCCAGCTGCCGGAATCACTTAATAGGCACCCAGACTGGAATGTTATAAACAAGCACAGTCTAGGCAGGACCACAGTCTTGGAAAAAGCTATCCGTACCATAATTGTCAGGCAGAGAGGATGCCAGAATGCCATGGACCCCTTATGTGCCCTCATTGCAACTCCCTAGTTTCTATCCCTCAATCTTCCAACTAACGGTATATATTTACACTCAGATATTTAAAGGCATGGGCACGGACCACATTCCAATATCATCCATATCCGGATCCAATTCATCCGGGCTCATGGATAAAAGATAACATTTGGTATTATTTGCAATAATCCCAGAGGCCTTCTCAAATTCACTTAGAAGATGTACGGTTGATGCCAGAGCCGTTGTCCAATTACGAACATAAAATAGTAAATCATCAGGATAGGTTATGCTCTAGTTCCCCTAATGGAATACCCCTAGTCCTCCACTCCTCACGAGCCACCATCGCCAAAGGCTTAACGGCTACAGCAAAAGCGGGGGGAGAAGATATCCCTGTTGTGCACCATGAAATATGTTCTATTGACTAGATACATCCCCTCCCGTCTTGACCCAGGCTACCGGACCACAGTATATACCCTAATCCTTATATTTCTGTCATCCCTAAGCCTCAATCTAGCCATAACCAGCTCAAGATATTTCCATCTAACTGTATCAAAAGCTTTCTCTAAATCAACTGAAGGTATCATTGTTTCGGGGAATTAAGCTACATTCGTCTCAGCCAGGATTCTATATAGTCACCTGCAATTTTCCAATGTGCTGCGGGCGGGGATGAGCCCATTCTGAACCGTATGGATGACAACAGGTAGGACTTGGTAGAGTGTAGTCACCATCACCTTGCTAAGCATTTTAAAATCCATGTTCAGCATTGAAAGAGGTCTGTATGCTGATGCTGTAGCCCTTCTCCTGCCAGGTTTAGGGAGAGCCACCACCAAAGCCCTCCTGTGAGGACCACGATAGCCAACAAAAAGAAACAGGACTCACAAAGGGTAGAGCTGCGAAATACCCACTATGGAAAAGACACCAACATTTCTTGTAGATTTTCCTCAGGCCATTCCTGACGCTGCTCAAGCACGCTGCTGACCGAGAATTTCAAGATGGCAACTGAAGTTGGTGGCCAAGTTCTTCTTTCCGTGGCGCGAGCCATCCAATAGTAAACAAAGCAGACGTGCAAAGACTGCGCTGCGCACTACAACTGTTACTGTTGAGTGGAGTGCAGTGTCTCTGGAGCGTGGCCCCTCAGGGACGGCTTCGCAATGCTATTCCTCGGTTTTGGGGGATTCTGTCCCATACATTTTGTGTTGCACAAATGGGATAATTCCCCATTAATCCCACTGCATGAGCTCACAGTTTCAACCCTTGCCAGAGAAGAACTCATGAGGAGCACAAACTTCCTGAGGAAAAGGAAAGTCCAGTAAGCCACAAACCTTAGACTTGAATGATATATGTGGACTTTCACTGAGAATGTCCTCACAAGACTTAACCTGTAAATATTCTTGCTCCTGTGGAGTGTGAATATTCTTGAGCCTGTGGAACTCTGTCAACTTACTGAGAGGATTCCCTTAAGGGCAAGGACAATTTATAAACTTAAGAACGACTTGTCTATTTAAGAAAATCGACAAACGAGCCCTCAGAGGCTTACAGGGATTCAGCCATAGCGAATAGAGGGGTCCTAGAGCCAAGAAAGTATGAAAAATACAGTGAATGTATATAAAAGTATTTGAATAACATGTTTAAAGTAGGCTCATGTCTTTGTGTTCTCAATTTACTGCTAGAGTTTAGGAATGGGAAAGTAAAATGCAGTTGTTATTCTTTAGTTCCTCAATCCCTCCAAGATGGCGACTGCTTCTGACCCAATCCCAGCGGATGAGGAGACATTCTATTTTTGATTTCGATGACTACTCTATATCCGAAGCATGCGTCTTTCTGCCCAGGCACCGCTGTATAGCACGCATCCAGGAAGGATCCTCCTGACTTCGAGATACGTCCTTTAACGCTGCAGACCATGCACCATTATAACCATCGAAGCACCCATCACAACCTTGTTTACTGGACCTGTCTTAGGATAGCACAATGGTTCCATGCTTCCTAATCACTCCTGATTCCTGAGGAGTTGTTGTTCAAAGTACGCCTCGGGTAATATGTCCATGCTCTGGGTTGTTTCCACTGTCTTGTTTTGTATATCGTGGTTTCATTAGCACTTTACATGGCATTTCCCTCATACTCAACAGGCCACTGTGTGCCCCTTGCTTTCACTACTTGTTCTGGCTCTTTTTGGACTGATGCAGGGGCCCCATGTACTCACTAGTCATAGCAATATTTGTTTTGTTCTCCCATTATCTACATGGTCTTATCGTTTGTCTAAGGATTGGATTGGTTGCTCCCCATTTTGGATGTTTGGATGTCTTCACCGGTGTGATTGGTGCACTTGTCATTTACATGTGCTCTGGAATGACTTTACAGATGATCACTGATATAGGGAATTGCCTTTTTTCCCTGTGAATAATTTCCTTTATATTTTTCTTATTGTTGACACCTGTCCCTCTTATTTGCTTTCTTCTTGATACAGGCATTTTCACGCATTCAAACCAGTCTCATTTGTGAGACCAAGGGGCCCATACAGATCTCGGGCGGATCGACACCGCCATGCGGGCAGTGGAGATCCGCCCGAGATCCGTCCCCGCCCACCACCCATTTCCCCCCGCCATATTACTATGGTGGGGGGACCGCGGCGGACGGAAAGACCATCCACCGCTTTGCCGCCCGGTCAACAAGTCGACCGGGTGGAAAAGAGTTTAATATGGTGGCGGTGTCAGTTAGACACCGCCAGCCATATTACCATGGGTGCGGAAACATGGCTAAAGGCATGCAGGAATTGCTTGCCGGGGCCCATTGCGGGCCCCCCTGGGACTCTGGGGGGTGGGAAGTGCACATGGGGGTACCTATGGTACCCCCCTGCAGTTCAATGCACAACATGGCAGGCACCGCGCTGTGCCTGCCATATTGTGCATAGAAGTGCACGACATGCCTTCCTGGCATTGTGGTGGACATTGCTGAGTGCACCACCCGCCACAATGTCTGGAATGTAGGATGCGCCCGCCACTGTGGCGGGCGCATCCTAAAGGCCCCTAATGGGACCCACTTATGGTGGGCGGTCCCATTTCACAATAGGATGGTGGGCGGACAAAGTCCGCCCGCCATCCTAATGACCCCCATAGCCTCCAGTTAGGTCAGGTGAGTTGCCAGCAGCTACACTTCCATGTTTTTTTTCTCTTTGAGCCACTCACTCTCTTCAGACAGTTGATACTTTCTTTCAGGTTGCTACGTTTGTCCTGGGAAGCCCCTGAAAAATTGCATCGTCTAGGGTCGAAACGTTGACCAATAAGACTCAAACCACATGATCATTTGTTTAAAGGACCCTTTTCAAAATAGCTATATTATATTCTTCTAAATATGTGAATCTTGTCCTGGTGGTCGAGCCCTTAAACTGTGTTTTGGGCACTGTATATATTTATGCCCATTACTTCACTTTGCAATGTGTCATCACATGTAGCACCTTGTCACCTGTTAGAATAGCCATATGAGGATTACAAATTTTATTAATCCAATCATCACATTTGCATGATTTCTTTCAATATTTTCTCACTTGTTCATTTTTTGCCAGTAGGAAACCTAAGGACCTACCCATTTGTTACAGCTTTAGAAATGATTGCCCTTGGAACACTTGAGAAATTACCTCCACATAGATGTTGTGACTACAAAACTGAACTGGAGCCAAGAACAGTCCTGCTCTGTAGTCGGAATTATGCATAGACAGTAGCAGAAAATCAATACCTCAAGAATTATATGGACCCATACTGAGCCAACAGGTTTATCTGTTCATCACAATCACTAGCATCTTCACCTTTGTTCTTTAAACAAATGGGGAAAGCAAACATTATATTAATGACAGAGCCCTACATCAAGAGACAATCAAGAACAGATATCCTTTTCTACTAATTTCTATATTGTAAGACCACGTCAAGGGGTCGAAGATGTATACCAAACTGGTAGAGTGGCTGAAGGGGACAAATGGAAGACAGCCTTCCATTCCCAGTTTTTCCAGGTCTTACCGCCAGGAGGGAGAAGGTGCGGCCTCCACTGTTCATCTGGCGGATGTGTTGGGTGGGTGCTAGAGAGAGGGATTCGGAAAGGAGTTTCCTTGTAGGTTGGTGGAAGTTCATTCGATTGTTGAGGTACACCGGTCCTTCGTCGAGTAGTGCCCTGTAAACGTTGGTGAGTGCCCTGAGCTAGTGGATCACTGACATAATATCGAGGGACATAATATCGACTATCAAAAATATTGTTGACAAAATATCGACAGACAGAATATCGAGTTTGTATCTACAAACAGGTAAGTACAAAAAAGTTGAGTAAAAAGTATCGTTTACAAAAATATAGTTTATAAAAATATCGACTTAATTAAAAACAATGTTAAATTAAATTAATATTAAAAATTAATTACTAAAATATACTTAAAAATACTTACATTAACTTATAATAATTAAATAATTAATGAAAGTTATAAAAAAAATTAATCATATTTGTTAAAACATACATATATAGTAACATAATATAATTAAATAATATCCAATATTATTACCGTACAATAGCGGAAGTGTAAAAATTACTATTCCCACTCCAGAGAGTGCAACAGTAAGGAAAGCGTTGGATAGCGTAGGGATAAAAATGACTATTCCCACTCCAGTGAGTACAACAGTAGGGAAAGCGTTGGATAGCGTAGGGGTAATAATTATTTTTCCCACTCCAGTGGGTGCAACAAGAGGGAAACATTGGATAGCGTAGGGGTAAAAATTACTATTCCCACTCCAAAGAGTGCAACAGTAGGGAAAGCGTTGGATAGCGTAGGGATTAAAATTGCTATTCCCACTCCAGTGGGTGCAACAGTAGGGAAAGCACTGTGTTGGACAACCTCAGAAGCAATGCTGACAGAGGACTCCCCCAGGCATTAGTCCTACTAGACTTATCGGCGGCATTCGACACGGTGGATCATAACATCTTACTCCACCGTGTCGAGGCCGCCGGAGTCTGTGGGCCTGCCTTGTCCTGGGTCAAATCTTTCCTAGAGGGTAGATCTCAAGCAGTGAGCTTGGGTCCCTTTAGCGCCACCAGTGTTCCTTCATCCTGCGGGGTCCCCCAGGGATCTTCTCTGTCCCCCCTCCTTTTTAATTTATACCTTCAACCTCTCCTTCACTCCCTAGGTAGGTGGGGCATCACAGTGTTCAATTACGCGGACGATTTACAAATTATTTTCCCCCTCACCTCCCCTGACGCTGTCACCAACTTCCAGGCGGTTATGACACACATCCAACACTGGATGAACCAAAATCAATTAAAGCTCAATCCTGGCAAAACTGAGCTTCTCCTCCCTGGGAGAAGTGCCCCCCATTGGGGCCCTCAGTACTGGCCAACTGAGCTTGGGTCACCTCCCTCTCCCGCTGGCTGTGTAAAGAGTCTCGGGGTCATTATTGACTCTGAGCTCACTCTCAAGGCCCAGGTGAGTGCTGTAACATCCTCCTTTATGTTCCAGCTATACAGGATATGGAAAGTTGCCCATCTTCTGACTTCCGAAGCCCTGCTACAAGTTTTAATAGCTTTGGTGATGTCCCGTTTGGACTTCTCTAACGCCCTATACCATGGCCTCCCCAAATCCCAGCTGGCTAGGCTACAGATCATCCAGAACCAGGCTGCCAGACTGGCATTTAAAATCCCTAGCTGGCAGTCGGCCAAACCTCTATTACATCAACTACACTGGCTACCAGTCAGTGAAAGAATATCCTTCAAGGTCTGTTGCCTGGTCTTCAAAGCCTTAACTGGTCCCTTCCCTGCTTTCCTGAAGTCCCTGATCACCCCTTACCGTCCTCCCCGCACCTTGAGGTCCACCCACCTTCAGCTTCTAGTTATCCCCCGGTTTAAACTCACTAAATCTGGCGGCCGCAGTTTCTCTCACCTGGCTCCCAAGCTATGGAATTCTCTTCCACTCTCACTCAATACCTCTTGCTCCCTCCTATCTTTTAGGAAATCTTTAAAAACTCTGCTCTTTTCACATCCCCACTAAACTCCTCTTGCTCAACCTCAGTGTCCTATCAGCGCCAGGAAACTCATGGTGACAGTGCGCTCAATAAATTTCCCTTAACATTAACATTAACATTAACATAGCGTAGGGGTAAAAATTACTATTCCCACTCCAGTGGGTGCAACGGTAGGGAAAGCATTGGATAGCGTAGGGGTAAAAATTACTATTCCAACTCCAAAGAGTGCAACAGTAGGGAAAGCGTTGGATAGCGTACGGGTAAAAATTACTATTCCCACTCCAAATAGTGCAACAGTAGGGAAAGCGTTGGATAGCGTAGGGGTTAAAATTACCATTCCCACTCCAAAGGGTGCAACAGTAGGGAAAGCTTTGGATAGCGTAGGGGTAAAAATGACTATTCCCACTCCAGTGGGTGCAACAGTAGGGAAAGCGTTGGATAGCGTAGGGGTAACAATTACTTTTCCAACTCCAGTGAGTGCAACAGTAGGGAAAGCGTTGGATAGAGTAGAGGTAAAAATTACTATTCCCACCCCAGTGGGTGCAACAGTAGGGAAAGCGTTGGATAGCGTAGGGGTAATAATTACTATTCCCACTCCAGTGAGTGCAACAGTAGGGAAAGCGTTGGATAGCGTAGGGTTAAAATTACTATTCCCACTCCAAAGAGTGCAACAGTAGGGAAAGTGTTGGACACTGTAGGGGTAAAAATTACTATTCCCACTCCAAAGAGTGCAACAGTAGGGAAAGCGTTGGATAGCGTAGGGGTCAAAATTACTATTCCCACTCCAAAGAGTGCAACAGTAGGGAAAGCATTGGATAGCGTAGGGGTTAAAATTACTATTCCCACTCCAGAGAGTGCAACAGTAGGGAAAGTAAATATTTCATATATTAATTAAAAAAATATAAATTGATATCTATAAAAAAAATAATTAAAAGTAATTACCAATTTAATATAATATAATAATTAATCTATTAAAATTACTAATTAACATTCATTATTACAATTAGTTACCTATTAATACAAATTAATTACAAATTATCAATTAATTATTTAACGATTAAAAATTAATTAACAATTAATTCAAATTAAATAAAAATAAATAAATTTTATTATTTAATTAATTATAAATAAATTACTTCCCACCCTATTCCCCTATAAACCCACAACCCGCTACAGTGAATAAATTAGTAAAATTAACATAATTAGCAATTAATCAATTCAATTAAATTAATTGGCAGTTAAAATTTAATTAATTACCCATAAAAACCTAATTAACAATTAATTCTAAATAAATACCAATAAATAATTTTACATATTTAATTAATTATAATTAAATTACTTCCCACCCAATTCCCCTATAAACTCACAACCCGCTACAGAAAATAAATTAGTAAAATTAACATAAATAGCAATTAATCAATTAATTAAAATTTATTGCCAATTAACATTTAATTAATTACCAAATATAAATTCATTAACAATTAATTAATAATTAATACCAATAAATAAATTTACATATTTAATTAATTATAATTAAATTACTTCCCCCCTATTCCCCTATAAACCCACAACCCGCTACAGAATTAATTTCGCAAAAATTAAAAAAACAAAATTCATTAATTAAAATTAATTATAACATAAATACACACTTTTCACACATATAATAACATAAAAAACAGTATAAAAATTTTTATATTATTAAAAATTCGATAATTTTAATAACCCATATTGTATACTTCGATATTTTAACTTTCTATATTTTTAGCATTCGATATTACTTCACTTACCTTAAAAACGATCATTTTGATGTCTATATTCTGTCCATTCAATATTTTGTCCATTCTATATTTTAAACTCGATATTATGTCCATTCGATATTTTGTACTCGATATTTTGACTGTTTACCTGAGCTAACATCTTTTTCCGACTGGTGACCAGTGGAGTTTCCTGAGGTGTGGGGTGATGTGGGTCCATCGGGGGAGGTCCAGATGAGTCTGGCTTCTGTGTTCCGGACAGTCTGGAGTCTTGTCGTGAGTTGGGCTGTTATTCTTATGTAGAGGGAGTTGCCGTAGTCTAGTCAGCTGGTGACTAGAACTTGCGTGACTGTTCACCTGGTGTTAGGAGGGAGTCATTGGAGACCTTCCTGAGGATTCAGAGGGTGAGGAAGCAAGAATAGGAGATGGTGTTTCATGGATAGATGGCTGTCGAGGTCGATGCCAAGGCTGGGGGCATGTTTGTGGGATTGGTGGTTGGGCCAAACTCAGGTGGCCACCATGCATTGTTTCAGAGGGTGTCCTTTCCTTTCCCAAAGACGAGTACCTCCTTTTTGTCGGTACTGAGTTTGAGGCAGTTGTTGTCCATCTAGGTGGCCACGTCTTTAATGCATCTTTTTGGAACTTGTCCTTGGTAGTCGCTGGGTCGTTGGTCAGGAAAAGGATGAGTTGGATGTCATCTGTTAAGGAGATGATGTGAAGTGTGTGGCTCTTGACGATGTTTGTGAGGGTTGTCATGCATACGTTGAAGAGCGTTGGGCTGAGGAAAAAGCCTTGAGGTACACTGGATGTGATGTTCTTAGGGAACGAGGAGTAGGGTGGTAGGATGACCTTCTGTGTTCTTCCGGTGAGGTAGGATAGATCCACTTGAGGGTTGGTCTTTGCATTCCTATCTGGTGTAGTCTGTTTAATAGTGTGTGGTGGGATACAGTGTCGAAGGCTGCTGAGAGGTCGAGCAGGATGAGGGCTGCTGTTTTCCATGGTCTAACAGCATTCAGATGTCATCCGTGGCTGCGACAAGAGCTGCCTCTGTGCTATGGTTAGCTCTGAAACCTGATTGGGAGGGGACAGCAGGTTGTGGTTCTCCAGTTGTTTAATGAGCTGGACGTTGATGGCTTTCTCAATGACCATGCCTGAAAAAGGGAGCCGGGAGAGAGGTCAGTTGTTCTTAGTTTCTCCTGGGTCCAAGAATGGCTTCTTCATCAGCGGCTTTATGTTGGCATGTTTCAATTTCTGGGGGAAGTGGGCCATGGCGATAGAGGAGTTGAGGACCTTGATGAGTTCTTTGCTGATGAGTTGATTACTGAGGTTGAATGGCTGGTGTGGACAGGGGTCTGCTTGGCCTCCGGAGTGGATGGATCTCATGATGGATGCCTTTTCCTTCTCACCTTCCCTGAGCTGGTTAGGGGAACATCGGTCAGAATGATGCGGGTGATGCTGTCCTCTGTGGGGGTTGGGGTGCGAAGTCTTGGTAGATGGTGTTGATTTGGTTGTGAAAAAAGTTTGCAAGGGTTTCGCAGAGAGCTTGCCGGGAGTGTTGTTTTCAGATACTGAGGGGCTGGTGAATTCCTGGACTTGCTGAAGAGTTCCTTGCTATTGTTGGAGTGGTCCTTCTTGGTGTTCTTCAGGAGGTGATGGTATCAGTTGAGGGTGATTTGAAGTGTTTTAGGTCCTCAAGGGTCTCACTGTGTGCCAACTTCTTTCCTTCTATTTGCAGTCAAGTTTCTGGGGTTTCAGCTCTTCAGTGAACCAGCTGGGGTGTCGCCTTTAGTTCGTGGACTTGGTGGGTTTCTTTGGTGCAACTTCGCCAGTGCTTGCTGTGAGCCAGTTTGTGAAACTTTCCTCTGCGTGTTCTGTGTTTCCTGTGATGGTGGGTAGGCAAGAGTTGAGTGTGTTAGTCCATTGTTGTTCTGATACCTTTGCCTAGCTGCACCGTGTCTCTCTGGCAGTGGAGGTGGGGGTGTTGGCTGTTTCCGAGATGAAGAAGTGGACACAGTGGTGGTTTGTCGATGTGGCTCCTCGTGTGGGTGTATTGTACTCTGTAGCTAGCTAAAAAGATAGGGTCAAGCGTGTTGCCTGAGGTGTGGTTGGGGTCAGTGACCAGCTGCTTGAGTCCAAGGTTGGCCATACTTTCAAGGAGGTCGGCTGTGTTAGCATCTACAGTGTTCTCCAGGTGGAAATTGAGGTCTCCTAGGAAAATGTATAGATTTGAGTCAATTGTGAGAGGGACAATGAAGTTGGGTATGATGTTGCAGAAGGCGGGGCAGGGTACCAAAGGTCTGTAGATGAGGGTGCCTCTGATGGTGGTTTTGCTGTTGGTTCGGAGTTGGAAGTTGAAGTGTTCCATGAAGGGGGTGGTGTTGTCTGTGGTGGTAGAGCATTTGATGCCACCACCGTTCTGTTAGATCAGTCTTGGTGTGCGACTTGTATCCGTCGGGGTGGTTGTGGCGCTGTCTGGAGCAGATGCAGGGTTCAGCCACGCCTCTGTGAGGAAAAAGCCATCCGGGCATGGATCATGATGGTGTCCCAGATTTGCGTGGCATGTCTTGTCAGGGAGCCTGTGTTAAACAGCAGGCAGAGGATCTTTCCAGAGGTGTTGTAGTCGGCCTTATTGGTAGGTGTGGCATGGGTGCCATCCTTGGAGTTGCAGGTGAATTGGCAGTTCCGGCAGGAAAAAGGGGTCTTCATTGGTCCTGTGGGAGCCATGGGTGCAGTTGGTGTTGTCCTGGTGTCCAGAGTTCAGGGCTCGAAGTTCATACGAGGTGAATCGGTGGAGTTGGAGTCCTGGAGCTGGAGGTATTCCCGGTGCGTGCGCGGCAAGCCCTCTGAGTGCGTCCACTATGTGGTAACACTGTGGTCCCCATGCCCTGGGAAGTTGGGAGCGGGGGAGAGGGCCAGAGGACTTCCAGGGGGGAGGTCCTAGCTTGGCAAAGTGGAATAAAGGAGGCAGAAGTGGCTCATGGGATCAGGAGAGGGCCACGAAGGTTTCGCGGCATTTAGGGGCATAGGCAGGGCAGGCGGCGAGCAGGCTAGAGAGGGTGAGCGGCACAGACTAGGCTGGCCGGGGGGAACGCTGCAGCAGGCCAGCTGCTGTGGGGTGGGGAACCAGTGACAAACAAGTAGAGGGACAGAGTTAAGCGCAGGCCCTGGCAAGGGGGGGGGGACGAAGCGACTGACATAGAAGCAGCTGTGAAAGAGGGGTGGCTCAACTCTGCATCCTCCAGGACATGCCGTCCTTGGCCTGGACGCTGCCAGCTTATGTCCCGTGATGCGGGAGTCAGTGCAGAGGCTGCTGGAGGTGTAGTCCAGGTGGGTCAGAGGAATCCCATGATGCGGACGCCAGTGCTGGCCTTTAAGCATGGCAGGAGTTGGGGGTACACGTGGGTGAACGGCATCTGTCCACTATTTTCGCAGGGTGAACGTCGTCCACCCTGTCAAGACTTTGGGCCCCACGGAGTAATATCCTGAACTCATCCCAGTGTAATTTCAAAAAATCGGGACACTTTCAGCAGTGCCTGCACATTATAGTCTGCTTTCCATCGGCAACAAGCAACAACTTGCAGGCGGGGACCGGGCTTTCTTATTTAAGACTCCTGCTTGGCCCATAAAGGCCGAATTTGAGGGGTCATCTGGCCTCCTTTTGTTGAAGTCTCTTGGCTGGGAGCAGTCAGGAGCCTCACATCTAGAAGCAAATGCAGCAGAGGGGAAACAAAGGCTTGCACCTTGTTAGCACTTCAAACATACTTAGGAGAGGCAGCTTTTCCCTTTGTTCAGTCCCTGTTTAGGAGATATGCATGCACTGTAAGCATGTCAGATGTGTTGGTCTTTCCCAGTATTTACACAAAACAAATTGCATTATATAGATCTTACTTCCCCCTGTGGAGGCCTTGAAATAATCTAAGTACCACTATTTTTTCTTGTATAGCCCTACACATTCCAATGCAGGGTGTCAGAGCGCTTTACATCAACACATGCATATTACATGTTCAATAAATTATCAAATGAATGTACAGGATGTGTTACCTAAATCTGGGGGATTGCAAGGTGTAGAAGTCACATATTATCTTCCGCAGCTAAATCACATAATATCTTCCATAGCTCACTGTGCTATTATCCTCGCAATGCGCTCAAACATACACGACACACCTGCTAAACATATTTGTGAGAGCTTTAGATCTGATGTCACTTCTTGTGATGCCACTTCCTGTAAAGTCGTAGTTTGTGATGCCACTTTCTATGATGTCAATTCCTGTGATGCCACGTGTGATGTCATGCCACGTGTGATGTCATGCGCTGTGATGTCATGTGCTGTAATGTCTCGCACTGCAATGTCATGCGACATGATGTCATGCACCATGATGTCAGTTACAAACTGCCGAACTACGTTAGCCCCCCCCACTTCTTTTTTTGGGACTTGTGCCCTGCCTTTAAGGGTGGTGGGGGAGGGTAAACTGGTCCGCAACTCTCCTCCCGGTAGCTGAGGCTGCTGGGAGGATTAGTCCAGGAGGGGCCAAAGGAGTCCCTTGATGCGGAGTCGGTGCTACCATTAAAGCTAGTGGAGCGGGCAAACTGGAAAAAGCCAGTCCACAACTCTCCTCCCAGTAGCGAAGGCTGCTGGGAGGTTCTAGGTGGGTCAGAAGAGTCCCCCAAATAACACTGAAGAGCCAAAGCGTAATACCCAAAGGTACACACCATAAAATATTATATAAATATTAGGAAATGTGCCCATATGAGTAATGTCAGGCAGTGTGGTCTACCTGGCAAGTAGGAAACCAACAAGTTTGACACAAACAAACTGGTTTGACTCGGTGTTAAGTAATATATATCATGTTTCTCTTCTCTCACTTATGTTTGCTACAACTATACATTTTCTACTATGATATGTTGTGAATGTGTATTACTTATTTGTATTTCATATTGTATGCTTGATTAAAATGTACATATAGACATAAGACTTATAGGGCCAGATATAGGAAGCCTAATACCGGTCAGTAACGGCCGCAATTACCGAATTTTGGCCGTTACCGACCGGTATTAGGCATTTGAGATGTGGTTGCCTAATTTAAGGATTCGGTAATTTACCGAATCGGTAATTTAAGGAATCGGTAAATTACCGAATTCTTAAATACCGATTCGGTAAATTACCAAGGGCCAGATGTAGGTAGCCCAATACCGGTCGGAAACGGCCGAAAATACCAATTTTCGGCCGTTTCCGACCCGTATTGGGCTATGGAGATGTAGGGCCCTTGAAAACATACAGAATCGGTAATTTTACCGATTCGGTAAATATACCGTTCGGTAAAATTACGGACTCTGTATGTTTCCAATGTAGGTAGCACTTTTAACACTGCTACCCCCTATTACAGAGTCAGTATTTACCGAATCGGTAATTCTCATTCATTCCTATGGGCCTCCAGGCCATAGGAATGAACAGGGAATACCGAATCGGTATTTACTGAATTTTACTGATTCGGTAAACTTTACCGAACCATTAGCTACATATCATTTACCGATTCTAAAATACCGAATCGGTAAAATTCGGTACTTTAGAATCGGTAAATGATATTTACCTACATCTGGCAGTTTTTAAAACGTGGTCAATCTAAATGTTAGGCAGATTGCTTTGAAGTGATGACCCATAACTTGCAGTCATAAACAATTCTGATTTACTGTCAGCAGGTACTCCACGTGATTAAAACACCACCAAATACCTTCTGTAATTCGGGTCACGGCTCTGACTGAGATTGCATCACTTATCGTAGAGCCAGGTGTCCTTGTAAAAGACACGCATCATCTTTATGTGATTTTCTCACTCTTAATCGTACAGGAACCAAGTTACGTTGCTCTTCCAGAGATCCTTTGATGAATTGTTAATGATTAAATCATGTCTTCTTTTGCCCTCTCGTGGTTTTATGCCAGAAAAAAGTTAACCTTGAATCTGTTTTTGCAGTGATTTAGACACAACAACGTACCTTGAGAGTCCTATCCTGTGGTTGAGAGCACTTATATCAGCCTACATAACGTGTCTATGGGATTTGCACTATTATTCTATTCAAAAGGTCAACTTCTCCTGAGTCTACAAACTTTATTGCCTAATTGTTGGTTTCCAGCATAAAGCAATGTTTTTTGGCAGTTGAAAGACATAGAAAGATGATGTCTGGACAAAAATTATATTCTAGAAAGTGCATGTCTGAATGAAAGACTGGTGATAGAGCGCGTGTAGGAGAGTAGGGTCTGCTCTTATGGTTACCCCCACTTTTGTGCTGATGTTTCACTGTTTTTCGACTTTAGTCTGGCTGGGGCCCTGCTATCCAGGACCCCAGCCTAGCTGCCTCCTCTCTAAATGTATTCCAAGTACTTTAATTACACTCCAGATTGGTTACTGGGTCACCCTTGTGAGTCCCTAGCATATGGTACCTTAGGTACCTAGGGCATAGATACCAAAGAGGCCTACCAGGGGCTGCAGCATGTATTATGCCACCCCTGGGAAGCCCTCCAAAATGACACCACAGGTCTGCTACTGCAGCCTGGGTAAGGTGGTGCATGCACCCCTTACTGTGATATAGGTTACCTATATCTACCTCAAATCACAACACATATAAACCTATCAGTCACCCCTATGGCAGGCCTTATCAATCCTGAAGGCATGTGCTTGGTTTTGTGTGAGAGGGTGCCCATGCATGAGCAGGGCCCCTCTGCAGCCTTTGGAATCTATTCTCTGGGGCTGTTCTTTGATGCAGCCAGACCATATACTCTTAAGTGCATTATAAATTATGCTTATAAGACTATAAGAAACTACTGCATAAAACAAAACAAGATCATTTTGAAGAGAAAATACGGCCTGCAAAAAACTCCACCAAAGAACTATTTAAAACAGTTACAGCCTTAGCCCATCCCCCCCTCAAATCCTGTGGTAGCCAGTCAAGAACTGTGCGATAACATAGCCAACTTCTTCTTTAAGAAAGTTGAGGATATCTATGCCACATTTATAGGAGATACAAATCATAAACCTCCAATAAGGAAGGCCAATTGGGAAGGGGGTGGGAACACTATGCCTCAGCTCTGTAACTTTACACCTACTACAGCAGCGGAAGTCCACACTATCCTGGTGAAAGCTAAATCAGGATCACAAATGGACCTCTGTCCTCCTTCCATATTGAAGCTGGCATCCGAACCAATCACATCAATCCTGACAGTGATTATCAATAAAATGTTTTTAGAGGGCTATTTTCCGAAAGCATGGAAGACAACATCGATTCTTCCCCAGCTAAAAAAGCCCAAGTTGGATCCAATGGACTCGAATAATTTTCAGACTAACGCTCCCTGCAAAAATCACTAAAAATGTTATGAATACCCAACTCAGTCGATTTCTAGAGGATGGACATGTACTTGACCCTACTCAGTATGGTTTCAGAGGGAGCCATAGCACAGAGTCGGCTCTCATCAAGTCTACTGAAGAAATTAGGGCCACTCTGGATCAAGGAGGGAACGGAGCCCTGATCATGCTGGACCTCTCTGCAGCGTTGACACGGTCCATCATGTATTATTGATGGACCGGCAGCATGAAATTGGTGTCAAAGGCAGGGCTTGTAAACTGATCAAATAATTTTTAGCAGATAGAGGGCAGACAGTTAATCTTGGCAACTTGACTGCAAAGTAATTTCCCTCCCCTGTGGAGTCCCGCAGGGGTCGTCTATGAGCCTCACTCTTTTTAATGTTTATGTCTCGCAGCTTGCCCCCCTCATCGAATCCTTTGGGTTGAAGTTGACTTCATACGCCGATGACACACAGATTGTTGTCTCTCTGCTATCAAATGAAACTCAGGAGCCAGCACTCCGTTTCCATGACTGCATGACAGCTGTGGGTGGCTGGATGGTCCGGAACTGTTCGAAGCTCAACTCTACCAAAACAGACGTGATATTGTTTGGAAACAACCCCCAATTTCGGACCCCAGCATGGTGGCCAGACTCTCTTGGCCCTCTTCTAACTCTAATGGCGAATAGCGCAGAAGACTTCCTTCATACCTTTTTCCTGACTGTGTAGACTGGAGAGTAACGTTTTAAGCTTTGGCATTTTTCTAGACCATGACGGAACTTATTTGGTGACTCGGCGACCTTGCTGATACTTATTCACCATTTGGGATCTCTAGTTACGATTGAATGCGCCCGCGAGAGAGATCGTGACTGGTATTATACGTAGTGTTAAAAGCAAAATGACAATTGTGAACATTGCCTGCGCCATCTTGGTGGAAATTTCTATGTGCATATAAGCTGTAGTCATTTTAATCCATCACAGCCATTTTGTACTCTTTTGGTCACCTTTGTTTTACCCTGCCCTTACTAGCATCCCTCTGACCTTCTGACCAAACCTGATATGTGTGCTGGAGGCTATAAAACCTTTTGTCATGACAAACCTCTGCGCCACTTGCTGCGACAAACTAATTTTTCTATTCATCTCTGTTTGCAGGCAAACCTTTGGACACTCCACTCCTCACCGCACCTAGTTACACAAACAGTTTCCAGACACTAAAAAGACCCTTGCAACATGATTTATTGCACTGCAAACAGCAAGACTTGTTTTTACCAACAATGGGACCTGTTATTATCAACAGAACTGACTCTTAGATTTGACCGGTCTCACATGTTTTAGACCTTGAAGCAAGGTCCAGCTGCAAGAAAAGATTGTCTGTTTGACCTGGGTGGGAAGATAATTACTGTTGGGCTTGTGTGGCAACCTGCCCGGGGCGGGGACTCCAAGCTTGTGTAACCATGTTGATGAAACAAATGCATTGTGTCAAACCTGTATAAAAGGATGAGCCAAAGGAGATACCAGCAGAACACCTCCCTCAGACATCCCGGTGTCTGCAGTTGACGTGGTCTCCTAATGAGAAATAAACCTTTTTCTTGTCTTCCAGTTTCCAGCGCTTGCCTCATTATTTTGATAGCGAACCCAAAGTGAATTAGAGGTGAACCCTGCACCGGGCAGCATTGGGGGTCTTAGAAGACTCGCTGCTTTTCACAAATTGGCACCCAAACGTGAGGGCCCATCAGCAACACTTGGGTCCGGTAGAGAGGTCCTAACAACGGAATGAACGTCTAAACGATTGGGGTCTTTGTCTAGCTGCCGATCGACTGAACTTCACCGTTTGCGAACGGACCTCTCTCGAATGACCTGCGGTCCTGACTGGGACCTTAGAGGAATGCTGCATCGATTTTTGGAGTGAGAGGACAACCAGGCGCTGGAAGGGGAAGTCGAAGAACTGTCCATACGGTCTGGGTAAGTTTGTGAAAAAACAACTTAAGTTGATTGATTGATTGAATAGTTTGATCGAAATACTAGTATTCCTTTTTGATATTGAGTTGTTTGAGACATTCCCTGCTTGCAAACAACAGAGAATAGGAATATTCTCTCTCTTTGCAGACAGCGAAGGACAGGTAGTGCAGACTTTTTGTCTAAATTGATTGATTGAGCTATTCATTTTGACCGGTAAATACGTCATGCCTGTTTTCTTTAGATTGTTTTGTAATTGTTTTAGAACGGACCGTTTGTTAGAGGTCAGTCAGCCGGCACCACAGGAAGGCACCCCTAACAAGGACATGTACGTAAAGTATGGATTAGCCACCGTAGCTTATAGCAAACTATGGCATAAGAACACTAGGACCGGGTAAATCAGTGGTCACTGACGGGACCTTTCGATCCTGCTAAAATAGAAACGTTAGAATTAGCTCACCACAAGAAGAAAACTACACCAGCCATGCTTGACAGTTTTGGTTTATGGCAAAAAGAAGCAGCTCAAAGAAAGAAAAGAGACGAAGCTAGACATGATAAAGAAATGTGAAAATCGTCTTACCAAGCCTGTAAAAAGTTAGAAGAAGAACTAAAAGAAAAAGAAACCGATAAATAGGAACAGGAATCAAAAATATCAGGTCAATACCCTTTTAGAACGCCCTCGACTCTTTACCTCGAGTTACCAGCAAAACAAAGGGTAGATGATGATTTATTATTAGGTCCCCCAATCATATACATGCCACCCCCTTACGCCCCTACTCATCCCATTGTACAACGCCAGGACCCCCAAAATATAGCCGGAGATGGCATGATCGTCTTGGTCTCCACCGCTTCTGCTCCCACCGAGTCACTCAAATGCCTCATCAAAGGATACAGTAGTAGAAGTAGGATCAAAGGAAAAAGGAGTGTCCAGGGTTCCGCGATTAAGTAAAAATGAGTGAGCAGGCATTGATAAAATAGTTAAATCCCTCATGGATGGGAAGGAGACAGAAGAGAATGTAACTGGCATATGCAACTCCTATGCCGAAAACCACAAACAATACTTTATTGTACGTCTCTGTTACCACACTCTGACTGCATATGAAGAGAAGTACCAGGATGTAGGGCCAGAGCGTTTAGTGGCTCTCTATAGAAAGGTAGACACCAGAGATGAAGGCGACAACGATGTGACAGAACTCTTTTCATCCACACTGGAAGTATTCCGTCACCTCATAGAACAAGGACGGATAGATACGGACAGGACATCTAAAATAGCAGGAACCCCGGTAGAAAAACCAGATAGCATGATGTTGATAAAAGAAGCTGCCCCTTATTGGGTTCCTCCTAGAGGACAAGGGACTCATGACGATATGAACCATCAAGACGCTAGAGGAAGGGTGGTCTACAACTGGGTGTACCAGCCATGGGACAAACAGGACATCTTGAGGTTCCGTAAATCTTTGCCGGATGTACGAAAGAACCCCACATCCTTTTACACCGAGCTAGGTACAGCTTTGGGATAAACAATAATGACACTTGCCGACATAGACTTGTTCTTTGGGTTATGTTTGCCAGCAGATGTGTGGAAACAGATTAGGAAAGTAGACCATACCAAACTGCTTGGTCATACCTGGTGTGAGAAGTTGGCCCGATATGCAGCGTTCGCTATTCTAGCGACCACTATGCATCGGTCCAAACGACCCTTATGGTGATTGGTTGTAAGTCAACCTTAGACCAGCTATCCTAGTAGCGTGGATACGAGCAGTCTTCGGGCTAAACTCTAGAGGGCTTGTTAAGCCAGCTGTTATACCATCACATACCCCTTGAACACCAAGTGAAAGGACACCACACAAGTGTTATGAAAATAAACAGTGTATTTATTAGAATCACAACAACCCTGGACTCTTTATGAGGACAGGGTACTAAGCACAGAACAAAACTCTTAGGAAAATACTTCAAGTGCACAATTAAAACAAGTGCCCGAGGGCACGGAAAGTTCTAGTGGTCTCGGGCGGACCCGATAAGGCAAGTCGGAAGCGAGGGACTCAGGACCCTTAAGTAAGGAGGCTATGCAGACACCGTAGTGTCGGAGTTACCTAGCCACAAGGGCTGCGGCTGCACAAGTCTTACAGGCGTCGGGGCCTTCGCTGACGAGCCAGGAGCCGGAAGCAAGGAGTTGCTGGCCGGCGACCAGTGATGAATAGTTCGTAGAGATCCAAGCCTGGATCAGAGATCGTTGATACCTGAAAGCAGAGGGGACCAAGTTCGTACTACTAGCCAGTAGTCAGAGGGTACCAGGAAGGCACCGGATGGCCGTCACCTCGACTAGGTGAGTGGGCGACGCTAGGCTCTGCAGTCTCACGGACCAACAGGCGTTGTCGGCGACCAGGATGGAGGTGCGAGCTGTCCCACGAAGATTGATGCTGTCGGCGTCGCTGGGCCCAGGATTGGGGCAACAAGCCTTGGCAGATTTCAGGGCCACGTGGTGGGCCTAAAATGGCGTCTTGAGTGGACCAGGATGGTCCGTGGTGCTCCTCTCGTAAAAAGGAGCAGAAGGCTAGTCTGGAGCAACCAGACCAGTAGCGTTGGTTGTCGTTCGTCGTCAAAGGGTCACAAGCCAGCGGCTAGTGATCGGACAACGTGCTGAGCAGCGGCAGAAGGGCCCCACGCAGATCGTGGAGATGCTGGGAGACTGCACTTCGGTGCTGGAGCTGCTCAGGGTCGGGGCTTCTCGGACCCCAGAGCACTCACCAGAGAATTCCTTCGGTGGTCGTGCTGGTTAAGAAAGCGTGCAGGTTTTGATGATGGCCGGTCCCTCGAGGTCTCGTCGCACCCACAGATCTCAGCTGAGCTGACGACGTGGGTAGAGGTCAGAGGTGCCAGGGAAGCCGGTTCTCGTCGAGCTGGGTCGTCGGAATCCTGAGGAAGGACTTGCAGCAAACCGCAGAGTTCTTAGATGGTGCCTGCTGGTGCAGGGTGACTACTCCTTAGCCACAAGGGAGAAATCTTGAGAAGAGTCTCAAATGTCCTTTCGTAGAAAGTAGTTCTTGATTCAAAGATGATCTAATTTGGAAGGGTCCCCGCTCCGGCCTTTATCCTAAATAAAGGGGTGGGTACATGACTAGGTCCTGCCCTAGGGGTGGGACGAGGAACTGGGGTAGTTACACCCCTCTCCCCTGCCGGACTTTCCCCAGGTCAGGGGCTGCGCGCCCCTGGAACTGGTTCTAACCGGCAGATGCGTAGTGAGCACCGGGGTGCCACTCCGCAGTCACCTTCCTGCAAAGCCCTACCTACCCAGAATACACAAACCCTGTCTGGGACGGTGCGAACACCGCCCTTGACAGGAAACCCTTTGTCCAAGCTCTCCTCGCTGGAAGGACTCCCAGCAGCAGGAGGTCAGACTCGTGTCTGTGGTGGCAGCATCCATTTTGTGGAGCTGAGGCTTCGGCTAACTTTAACTGGGGTTCACAGTTACGTACATGTCGTGTCCCTCTAGAAGGGCGGAATGCTAACCTCGTCACCAGCATTGGTGAGGGGGCAGCATCCCGATTCGTATGACACCTTACTCGACATGTCTTGATAACGCTATACCGAAGTTACCGATATGATACACGTTATCATGGAACAGCCATTGGGTCTTGGTTCCGCAAGCTGCAACCGGGCTCGGCTCGTGCCAGAGCCCAGTTCACACGATTCCACGCACTCTGCCTTCAGGATTGTTAAGGCCTGCCATAGGAGTGGCTGATAGGAACTCGGGTGTCCATTTTGGGTTTAGATATAGGGATACTATACCTACAGCAACGGGCGAGTACGCCACGTTGCCCCCGCTGTCGTGCAGCCAGTTGTGTCAGATTTAGGTGGCCAGCCAGGGGTGGCATAATACATGCTTCAGCCCCTGGTAGGCCCTGGGTTCACCGATGCCCTGAGTTACAGGGTCTAACAGGGTGGCCCAGTTCCAATTGGGTAATGCACCTAAGGTACACGCATCAATTTAGTGAGAGAACAGCTAGGCTGTGGGTCTGATTCGCAGGACCACAGCCCGAGAAAGTCGTAAACCAGTGAAACAAAAGCAAAAAGTCCGGGTGATCATAGGATTGCAGACCCTACTCTCCTACATGACCCCCCCCCCAAACGTTGGGACAATAAACTAACCTTGACCAGGTGAGTCTTCTTGTTCTAAGTGGAAATACCCGGAGAGCCCATCTGCATTGCCATGATCAGTGCCAGGTCTATGCTCCACTGTGAAGTCCATCCCCTGTAGGGAAATGGACCACCTAAGCAGTTTGGGGTTTTCACCCTTCATCTGATTTAGCCATAGGAGGGGCTTATGGTCGGTCTGAATCTTGAAATGAGTGCCAAACAAGTATGGCCTCAGTTTCTTCAGGGCCCACACCACAGCGAAGGCCTCCCTCTCTATAGCTGACCAATTTTTCTCTCTGGGGGTCAGCCGTCTGCTTATAAAAGCAATGGGCTGGTCGTTACCATCGAAATTCAGTTGAGATAGAACAGCTCCCACACCCAACTCAGACGCATCTGTTTGGACAATGAATGGTTTGGAGTAGTCTGGACTCTTGAGGATAGGTGCCGTGCACATGGCCTGTTTTAGGTCATCGAATGCTTTTTGACAGCTCACTGTCCACTGAACCTTTTTTGGCATTTTCTTGCTCGTCAGTTCATTAAGCGGAGTCACAATCGATCCGTAATTTCTGACGAATTTCCGGTAGTAACCAGTCAGGCCCAAGAAAGCTCGAACCTGAGTCTGGGTGGTTGGAGGAGCCCAGTCCATGATTGACTGTATCTTGCTCTCCAGTGGTTGAACTTGGCCTCCACCGACAAGGTGGCCCAAGTACACAACCTGTGTCTGCCCTATCTGGCACTTGGTAGCCTTGATAGTGAGACCTGCTGCTTGCAGAGCCTCTAACACTTTCCGCAGGTGGACCAGGCGATCCTCCCAGGTGGAGCTAAAGACAGCAATATCGTCAAGATACGCCACACAGAAGTCATCCAGCCCAGTGAGAACGTGATTCACCAACCGTTGGAAGGTGGCAGGTGCATTTTTCAGACCAAAGGGCATCACCACGAACTGATAATGCCCACCAGGGGTAGAAAATGCTGTCTTAGGCTTGGCGTCCTCAGCTAACCTGATTTGCCAATACCCAGCTGTCAGGTCAAACGTACTTAAGTAGTTGGCCGAAGCCAATCTATCGATAAGCTCGTCTGCCCTTGGTATTGGGTGGGCATCAGTCTTAGTGACTGCATTGAGACCCCTGTAGTCTACGCAGAACCTCATCTCTTTCTTACCGCCCGGGGTGTGAGGTTTCGGCACTAGAACTACGGGACTAGCCCAAGGGCTATCCGAAGGTTCAATGACTCCCAGCTCCAACATTTTCTGCACTTCAGTTTTGATGCAGCCTCTAACGTGATCGGGCTGCCTGTAGATTTTACTCTTGACGGGCAAGCTGTCCCCAGTGTCGACCTCATGGGTACACCAATTAGTCTGACTGGGTGTTAGAGAGAACATATGCCGGAAGGATTGAAGAACCTGTTTACAATCCTCCTGTTAATGCTCGGAGAGGCTGCCGCAAAAGACAACACCATCTACCGATCCATCGTCAGGATTCTGAGTGAGCAGGTCGGGGAGAGGGTCACTCTCCTCCTCCTGTCCCTCATCTAGGGCCATGAGCAAACTCATGTCCTTCCTGTCGACATATGCTTTGAGCCTGTTGACATGGAGCACCCTGTGGGGGCTCCGGGGAGTTTCAAGGTCTACCAGGTAGGTGACCTCTCCCTTTTTCTCCAGGATGGTGTAGGGCCCGGACCATTTGTCCTTGAGTGCTGTTGGGGCCACTGGCTCCAACACCCACACCTTCTGTCCGGGCTGGTAAACAGTCAAGACAGCCTTTTGGTCATGCCAAGCTTTCTGGAGTTCTTGGCTGGCCTTAAGGTTTTCGGATGCCTTCTCCATGTATTCAGCCATCCGCGAGCGGAGACCAAGCACATAGTCCACTATGCTGGTTGCAGGCTTTTTGAGAGGTCTCTCCCATCCTTCCTTCACCAAGCATAGGGGTCCTCTTACAGGATGCCCGTACAAAAGTTCAAAAGGGCTGGAGCCAACCCCCTTCTGTGGGACTTCTCTGTAAGCGAATAAAAGGCAGGGAATCAGGACGTCCCATCTACGCCGAAGCTTTTCAAGTAGTCCATGAATCATCCATTTCAGGGTCCTGTTGAATCTCTCAACAAGCCCATTGCATTGTGGGTGATAGGGTGTAGTGAACTTGTAGTTGACACCACATTCCTTCCACATAGCAGTTAAGTAGCTCGACATGAAGTTTGCACCTCTGTCAGAGACGACCTCCTTAGGGAAACCCACTCTGGAGAATACTCCAACTAGGGCTCTCGCCACCACAGGGGCTGTAGTGGTCCTAAGGGGAATAGCTTCAGGATACCTGGTGGCATGATCCACTACCACCAGTATAAACTTGTGCTCTGAGGCTGTTGGTGGTTCCATGGGACCGACGATGTCAATCCCCACCCGTTCAAAGGGCACCCCCACCACAGGCATTGGTATAAGGGGGGCCTTTGTAGCGCCACCTGACTTACCACTGGCTTGGCAGGTGACACAGGAGCGACAAAACTCCTTGGTATCTTCGTTCATGTGAGGCCAGTGAAAGTGCGAGACAGGCCTGTCCCACGTCTTCGTCTGGCCTAAGTGTCCCGCTAAGGGAATCTCGTGGGCCAAGGTAAGGAGGAAACCACGCTGAGACAAGGGGATAACCAGCCTCCTGGTCATGCCAGGCTTGGGGTCTCTTGCCTCAGTGTACAGGAGTCCATCTTCCCAGTATACCTTGTGGGTACCTGTGGCGTTCCCAGCAGCCTCAGCAGCAGCCTGCTGTCTGAGGGGGTCAAGGGAAGGGCAGTCTAACTGGTCCTTCCCCAGGTCCTCTCGTGTGGGTCCCCCTGAGCCCAGAAACTCAACTTGATCAAGTTCGAGTTCTTTAGGTTCAGTTTCCCGCAATTCCTGGAGGTCAGCCTCCTCTGAGACCTGATCCTCGACCTGGGGCAAGGGGGAAGGCAAGGCCTTAACCCGACTGCTCTTCTTCTTGGGAGGTGTCTGGTCCGTTGTTCCAGGATCCAGCACCTGTTCAGTGGGGCATCGTCTGACCTGTGACCTAGTCACAGCAAGCACATGTGCTGGCAAGCCTAACATTTCCATGTGAGTCCGGTGCTCCACCTCTGACCATTGCGATGACTCCAAATCATTGCTCAACAAACAATCCACTGGGAGGTCTGCACTAATAACAACCTTTTTCTGGCCATTTACCCCTCCCCAGGAGAAAGCAATAATCGCCATACTATGACTGGTAGTGACGTTGCTGGCATTGGTCACCAGGAAATCTGTACCTGGCATGATCTGTCCAGGGTCCACAAAGTTAGGTGTCACCATGGTGACACTGGCACACGTGTCCCTATAGGCTTGAGCCATTCTTCCATTGATTAAAGGCGTCTGTCGGTATTTGCCCAAAGTATTGGGACTGACATCGGGGGATATATCCACATCCCCCGTACAGACAAGGACAGCCTGAGTGAGCGTACCAACTAAGTTGTCACACCCCTCAGAACCCAAGGTTAACCCAACTAGTCCCTTGGGAGGCGCACTACTACTGCTGGCTGTACTAGGGGGCACAGGTGCCTTAGGGGCTGCAGTAGCAGGAGTCTGCCCTCCTTTCTTGGTGCACTCACTAAACCAGTGAGTCTTACTTTTACAGTATTGGCACCACCTTTTCGATTGGCCTTCTTGATTCTTCTTTTTCAGGGAAGCCTGACCCCCCCCCTCTTTGGGTTGTTGGGGACCTGTCGAAGACTTCTGGTCAGATTTTTCCCCTTTCGAATCTTTACCCTTCTGGTCTGCTTTCTTCTGACCACCCTGGTTCTGGCCCTGGTTTTGCTTAACCCTTGTTCTGACCCATCTGTCTGCCTTCTTTCCCAATTCTTGGGGAGAGGTCAGATCCGAGTCGACAAGGTGCTGATGCAACTAATGGTTCTGACAACTGTTTAAAATTTGTTCTCGCATGATCAAATTATACAATCCTGTGTAATCAGTAACCTTACTGCCCAGCAACCAGCCCTCCAAAGCCTTAGTGGCACAATCAACGAAATCAGACCAGTCCTGAGACTGAGTTTTCTGGGTATCCCTGAACAGCACCCTGTACTGCTCAGTGGTTAGGCCGAACCCATCAATCAGTGTGTTTTTCAGGACCTGGTAATTGTTAGCATCCTCGACTCTAGTAGTGAGGAGCTTATCTCTACCTTTACCTTCAAAGGAGAGCCACAAGATAGCTGCCCACTGACTCGGGGGGACGCACTGTACAGTGCAGGCCCGCTCCAACGCAGTAATCCATTTGTGGATGTCGTCCCCTTGCTTAAAGGGGGGCACTATCTTATTCAGGTGCTTAGTGTCTAAACTCCTGGGTTCCCGTGGGGGGATGCTGCCACCAGTGGGAATGGTCCCACTCAATTCTTGCTCTCTAGCAAAGGCGAGTCTTTCTTTGGCTAGGGCAAGTTCTTCCCTTTCGATCCGCAGATTGACTTCCCGCTCCTTCGCTTCGTACACTCTTCTCTGAGGGGATGTCATCCCTCTTCGAGCAGAGCCTCGAGAGCCATTGGTTCGAATGGATCTGTTAGAGCCTCTCGACAGAGACCTAACTCGTCCGTTCCCAATGTTAAGCTGGCCCGAGAGAGGCCCCAGGGGTCTCCTAGTACCAATCTCGTGCCGGCTTAAGTTGTCCCTAGTTAGCTGGCTAACCACTACTGGACCTTTGTCTGCCTCGTCCCCAGATGTCTCTGGCTCCTCTTCCTCCTCTTCGCCCTCTGCGGAGAGATGGATAAGGTCAGGGTCACCTCGGGTTCCCTCGAGGGGGGGCATATCCATTTCTGGATGAGAAGGGTCAGTGTTACCCGCCCTCTTGGCATCATAAGTCTCCAAGAGACCAATCAGAAACGGAATGGTAGGGTTTGCACCCTGTTTTAACTTCCGAGATGTACAGATCTGTCGCATCTCGTGGAAGCTAAGTGCAGCATATCTGGAGGTGACCTGTGGAAGGTCGACTGACACAGGGGGAGACTCAGAGTTTCCTCCTTTGTCTGACATGCTGCTTCTAGTGTGGTGTAAGTGATGCACCTACCTACACTATGGGTTTACCTACTGATCCCTTGCTAAGAGTTGTAGCCAAGGTGTGCTAAGCCTTGAGGAGCTACAACAGCTGGTTCAGTAGAACTCAGAGTATTCTAAGCTAAGTTATATGTACCTGGAGTACTTATGCGATCTTTCACAAGATATTCTTAGGATACGCGTGGTAAAACAACAGCAAGCTCAAATCCCACCGCTGCCACCAATGTGAGAAGTTGGCCCGATATGCAGCGTTCGCTATTCTAGCGACCACTATGCATTGGTCCAAACGACCCTTATGGTGATTGGTTGTAAGTCAACCTTAGACCAGCGATCCTAGTAGCGTGGATACGAGCAGTCTTTGGGCTAAACTCTAGAGGGCGTGTTAAGCCAGCTTTTATACCATCACATACCCCTTGAACACCAAGTGAAAGGACACCACAAAAGTGTTATGAAAATAAACAGTGTATTTATTAGAATCACAACAACCCTGGACTCTTTATGAGGACAGGGTACTAAGCACAGAACAAAACTCTTAGGAAAATACTTCAAGTGCACAATTAAAACAAGTGCCCGAGGGCACGGAAAGTTCTAGGGGTCTCGGGCGGACCCGATAAGGCAAGTCGGAAGCGAGGGACTCAGGACCCTTAAGTAAGGAGGCTATGCAGACACCGTAGTGTCGGAGTTACCTAGCCACAAGGGCTGCGGCTGCACAAGTCTTACAGGCGTCGGGGTCTTCGCTGACGAGCCAGGAGCCGGAAGGAAGGAGTTGCTGGCCGGCGACCAGTGATGAATAGTTCGTAGAGATCCAAGCCTGGATCAGAGATCGTTGATACCTGAAAGCAGAGGGGACCAAGTTCGTACTACTAGCCAGTAGTCAGAGGGTACCAGGAAGGCACCGGATGGCCGTCACCTCGACTAGGTGAGTGGGCGACGCTAGGCTCTGCAGTCTCACGGACCAGGAGGCGTTGTCGGCGACCAGGATGGAGGTGCGAGCTGTCCCACGAAGATTGATGCTGTCGGCGTCGCTGGGCCCAGGATTGGGGCAACAAGCCTTGGCAGATTTCAGGGCCACGTGGTGGGCCTAAAATGGCGTCTTGAGTGGACCAGGAGGGTCCGTGGTGCTCCTCTCGTAAAAAGGAGCAGAAGGCTAGTCTGGAGCAACCAGACCAGCAGCGTTGGTTGTCGTTCGTCGTCAAAGGGTCACAAGCCAGCGGCTAGTGAACGGACAACGTGCTGAGCAGCGGCAGAAGGGCCCCACGCAGATCGTGGAGATGCTGGGAGACTGCACTTCGGTGCTGGAGCTGCTCAGGGTCGGGGCTTCTCGGACCCCAGAGCACTCACCAGAGAATTTCTTCGGTGGTCGTGCTGGTTAAGAAAGCGTGCAGGTTTTGATGATGGCCGGTTCCTCGAGGTCTCGTCGCACCCACAGATCTCAGCTGAGCTGACGACGTGGGTAGAGGTCAGAGGTGCCAGGGAAGCCGGTTCTCGTCGAGCTGGGTCGTCGGATTCCTGAGGAAGGACTTGCAGCAAACCGCAGAGTTCTTAGATGGTGCCTGCTGGTGCAGGGTGACTACTCCTTAGCCACAAGGGAGAAATCTTGAGAAGAGTCTTGAATGTCCTTTCGTAGAAAGTAGTTCTTGATTCAAAGATGATCTAATTTGGAAGGGTCCCCGCTCCGGCCTTTATCCTAAAGAAAGGGGTGGGTACATGACTAGGTCCTGCCCTAGGGGTGGGACCAGGAAGGGGGGTAGTTACACCCCTCTCCCCTGCCGGACTTTCCCCAGGTCAGGGGCTGCGCGCCCCTGGAACTGGTTCTAACCGGCAGATGCGTAGTGAGCACCGGGGTGCCACTCCGCAGTCACCTTCCTGCAAAGCCCTACCTACCCAGAATACACAAACCCTGTCTGGGACGGTGCGAACACCGCCCTTGACAGGAAACCCTTTGTCCAAGCTCTCCTCGCTGGAAGGACTCCCAGCAGCAGGAGGTCAGACTCGTGTCTGTGGTGGCAGCATCCATTTTGTGGAGCTGAGGCTTCGGCTAACTTTAACCGGGGTTCACAGTTACGTACATGTCGTGTCCCTCTAGAAGGGCGGAATGCTAACCTCGTCGCCAGCATTGGTGAGGGGGCAGCATCCCGATTCGTATGACACCTTACTCGACATGTCTTGACAACGCTATACCGAAGTTACCGATATGATACGCGTTATCATGGAACAGCCATTGGGTCTTGGTTCCGCAAGCTGCAACCGGGCTCGGCTCGTGCCAGAGCCCAGTTCACACGATTCCACGCACTCTGCCTTCAGGATTGTTAAGGCCTGCCATAGGAGTGACTGATAGGAACTCGGGTGTCCATTTTGGGTTTAGATATAGGGATACTATACCTACAGCAACGGGCGAGTGCGCCACGTTGCCCCCGCTGTCGTGCAGCCAGTTGTGTCAGATTTAGGTGGCCAGCCAGGGGTGGCATAATACATGCTTCAGCCCCTGGTAGGCCCTGGGTTCACCGATGCCCTGAGTTACAGGGTCTAACAGGGTGGCCCAGTTCCAATTGGGTAATGCACCTAAGGTACACGCATCAATTTAGTGAGAGAACAGCTAGGCTGTGGGTCTGATTCGCAGGACCACAGCCCGAGAAACTCGTAAACCAGTGAAACAAAAGCAAAAAGTCCGGGTTATCATAGGATTGCAGACCCTACTCTCCTACATGACCCCCCCCCCCCAAACGTTGGGACAATAAACTAACCTTGACCAGGTGAGTCTTCTTGTTCTAAGTGGAAATACCCGGAGAGCCCATCTGCATTGCCATGATCAGTGCCAGGTCTATGCTCCACTGTGAAGTCCATCCCCTGTAGGGAAATGGACCACCTAAGCAGTTTGGGGTTTTCACCCTTCATCTGATTTAGCCATAGGAGGGGCTTATGGTCGGTCTGAATCTTGAAATGAGTGCCAAACAAGTATGGCCTCAGTTTCTTCAGGGCCCACACCACAGCGAAGGCCTCCCTCTCTATAGCTGACCAATTTTTCTCTCTGGGGGTCAGCCGTCTGCTTATAAAAGCAATGGGCTGGTCGTTACCATCGAAATTCAGTTGAGATAGAACAGCTCCCACACCCAACTCAGACGCATCTGTTTGGACAATGAATGGTTTGGAGTAGTCTGGACTCTTGAGGATAGGTGCCGTGCACATGGCCTGTTTTAGGTCATCGAATGCTTTTTGACAGCTCACTGTCCACTGAACCTTTTTTGGCATTTTCTTGCTCGTCAGTTCATTAAGCGGAGTCACAATCGATCCGTAATTTCTGACGAATTTCCGGTAGTAACCAGTCAGGCCCAAGAAAGCTCGAACCTGAGTCTGGGTGGTTGGAGGAGCCCAGTCCATGATTGACTGTATCTTGCTCTCCAGTGGTTGAACTTGGCCTCCACCGACAAGGTGGCCCAAGTACACAACCTGTGTCTGCCCTATCTGGCACTTGGTAGCCTTGATAGTGAGACCTGCTGCTTGCAGAGCCTCTAACACTTTCCGCAGGTGGACCAGGTGATCCTCCCAGGTGGAGCTAAAGACAGCAATATCGTCAAGATACGCCGCACAGAAGTCATCCAGCCCAGTGAGAACGTGATTCACCAACCGTTGGAAGGTGGCAGGTGCATTTTTCAGACCAAAGGGCATCACCACGAACTGATAATGCCCACCAGGGGTAGAAAATGCTGTCTTAGGCTTGGCGTCCTCAGCTAACCTGATTTGCCAATACCCAGCTGTCAGGTCAAACGTACTTAAGTAGTTGGCCGAAGCCAATCTATCGATAAGCTCGTCTGCCCTTGGTATTGGGTGGGCATCAGTCTTAGTGACTGCATTGAGACCCCTGTAGTCTACGCAGAACCTCATCTCTTTCTTACCGCCCGGGGTGTGAGGTTTCGGCACTAGAACTACGGGACTAGCCCAAGGGCTATCCGAAGGTTCAATGACTCCCAGCTCCAACATTTTCTGCACTTCAGTTTTGATGCAGCCTCTAATGTGATCGGGCTGCCTGTAGATTTTACTCTTGACGGGCAAGCTGTCCCCAGTGTCGACCTCATGGGTACACCAATTAGTCTGACTGGGTGTTAGAGAGAACATATGCCGGAAGGATTGAAGAACCTGTTTACAATCCTCCTGTTAATGCTCGGAGAGGCTGCCGCAAAAGACAACACCATCTACCGATCCATCGTCAGGATTCTGAGTGAGCAGGTCGGGGAGAGGGTCACTCTCCTCCTCCTGTCCCTCATCTAGGGCCATGAGCAAACTCATGTCCTTCCTGTCGACATATGCTTTGAGCCTGTTGACATGGAGCACCCTGTGGGGGCTCCGGGGAGTTTCAAGGTCTACCAGGTAGGTGACCTCTCCCTTTTTCTCCAGGATGGTGTAGGGCCCGGACCATTTGTCCTTGAGTGCTGTTGGGGCCACTGGCTCCAACACCCACACCTTCTGTCCGGGCTGGTAAACAGTCAAGACAGCCTTTTGGTCATGCCAAGCTTTCTGGAGTTCTTGGCTGGCCTTAAGGTTTTCGGATGCCTTCTCCATGTATTCAGCCATCCGCGAGCGGAGACCAAGCACATAGTCCACTATGCTGGTTGCAGGCTTTTTGAGAGGTCTCTCCCATCCTTCCTTCACCAAGCATAGGGGTCCTCTTACAGGATGCCCGTACAAAAGTTCAAAAGGGCTGGAGCCAACCCCCTTCTGTGGGACTTCTCTGTAAGCGAATAAAAGGCAGGGAATCAGGACGTCCCATCTACGCCGAAGCTTTTCAAGTAGTCCATGAATCATCCATTTCAGGGTCCTGTTGAATCTCTCAACAAGCCCATTGCATTGTGGGTGATAGGGTGTAGTGAACTTGTAGTTGACACCACATTCCTTCCACATAGCAGTTAAGTAGCTCGACATGAAGTTTGCACCTCTGTCAGAGACGACCTCCTTAGGGAAACCCACTCTGGAGAATACTCCAACTAGGGCTCTCGCCACCACAGGGGCTGTAGTGGTCCTAAGGGGAATAGCTTCAGGATACCTGGTGGCATGATCCACTACCACCAGTATAAACTTGTGCTCTGAGGCTGCTGGTGGTTCCATGGGACCGACGATGTCAATCCCCACCCGTTCAAAGGGCACCCCCACCACAGGCATTGGTATAAGGGGGGCCTTTGTAGCGCCACCTGACTTACCACTGGCTTGGCAGGTGACACAGGAGCGACAAAACTCCTTGGTATCTTCGTTCATGTGAGGCCAGTGAAAGTGCGAGACAGGCCTGTCCCACGTCTTCGTCTGGCCTAAGTGTCCCGCTAAGGGAATCTCGTGGGCCAAGGTAAGGAGGAAACCACGCTGAGACAAGGGGATAACCAGCCTCCTGGTCATGCCAGGCTTGGGGTCTCTTGCCTCAGTGTACAGGAGTCCATCTTCCCAGTATACCTTGTGGGTACCTGTGGCGTTCCCAGCAGCCTCAGCAGCAGCCTGCTGTCTGAGGGGTTCAAGGGAAGGGCAGTCTAACTGGTCCTTCCCCAGGTCCTCTCGTGTGGGTCCCCCTGAGCCCAGAAACTCAACTTGATCAAGTTCGAGTTCTTTAGGTTCAGTTTCCCGCAATTCCTGGAGGTCAGCCTCCTCTGAGACCTGATCCTCGACCTGGGGCAAGGGGGAAGGCAAGGCCTTAACCCGACTGCTCTTCTTCTTGGGAGGTGTCTGGTCCGTTGTTCCAGGATCCAGCACCTGTTCAGTGGGGCATCGTCTGACCTGTGACCTAGTCACAGCAAGCACATGTGCTGGCAAGCCTAACATTTCCATGTGAGTCCGGTGCTCCACCTCTGACCATTACGATGACTCCAAATCATTGCTCAACAAACAATCCACTGGGAGGTCTGCACTAATAACAACCTTTTTCTGGCCATTTACCCCTCCCCAGGAGAAAGCAATAATCGCCATACTATGACTGGTAGTGACGTTGCTGGCATTGGTCACCAGGAAATCTGTACCTGGCATGATCTGTCCAGGGTCCACAAAGTTAGGTGTCACCATGGTGACACTGGCACACGTGTCCCTATAGGCTTGAGCCATTCTTCCATTGATTAAAGGCGTCTGTCGGTATTTGCCCAAAGTATTGGGACTGACATCGGGGGATATATCCACATCCCCCGTACAGACAAGGACAGCCTGAGTGAGCGTACCAACTAAGTTGTCACACCCCTCAGAACCCAAGGTTAACCCAACTAGTCCCTTGGGAGGCGCACTACTACTGCTGGCTGTACTAGGGGGCACAGGTGCCTTAGGGGCTGCAGTAGCAGGAGTCTGCCCTCCTTTCTTGGTGCACTCACTAAACCAGTGAGTCTTACTTTTACAGTATTGGCACCACCTTTTCGATTGGCCTTCTTGATTCTTCTTTTTCAGGGAAGCCTGACCCCCCCCCCCTCTTTGGGTTGTTGGGGACCTGTCGAAGACTTCTGGTCAGATTGTTCCCCTTTCGAATCTTTACCCTTCTGGTCTGCTTTCTTCTGACCACCCTGGTTCTGGCCCTGGTTTTGCTTAACCCTTGTTCTGACCCATCTGTCTGCCTTCTTTCCCAATTCTTGGGGAGAGGTCAGATCCGAGTCGACAAGGTGCTGATGCAACTAATGGTTCTGACAACTGTTTAAAATTTGTTCTCGCATGATCAAATTATACAATCCTGTGTAATCAGTAACCTTACTGCCCAGCAACCAGCCCTCCAAAGCCTTAGTGGCACAATCAACGAAATCAGACCAGTCCTGAGACTGAGTTTTCTGGGTATCCCTGAACAGCACCCTGTACTGCTCAGTGGTTAGGCCGAACCCATCAATCAGTGTGTTTTTCAGGACCTGGTAATTGTTAGCATCCTCGACTCTAGTAGTGAGGAGCTTATCTCTACCTTTACCTTCAAAGGAGAGCCACAAGATAGCTGCCCACTGACTCGGGGGGACGCACTGTACAGTGCAGGCCCGCTCCAACGCAGTAATCCATTTGTGGATGTCGTCCCCTTGCTTAAAGGGGGGCACTATCTTATTCAGGTGCTTAGTGTCTAAACTCCTGGGTTCCCGTGGGGGGATGCTGCCACCAGTGGGAATGGTCCCACTCAATTCTTGCTCTCTAGCAAAGGCGAGTCTTTCTTTGGCTAGGGCAAGTTCTTCCCTTTCGATCCGCAGATTGACTTCCCGCTCCTTCGCTTCGTACACTCTTCTCTGAGGGGATGTCATCCCTCTTCGAGCAGAGCCTCGAGAGCCATTGGTTCGAATGGATCTGTTAGAGCCTCTCGACAGAGACCTAACTCGTCCGTTCCCAATGTTAAGCTGGCCCGAGAGAGGCCCCAGGGGTCTCCTAGTACCAATCTCGTGCCGGCTTAAGTTGTCCCTAGTTAGCTGGCTAACCACTACTGGACCTTTGTCTGCCTCGTCCCCAGATGTCTCTGGCTCCTCTTCCTCCTCTTCGCCCTCTGCGGAGAGATGGATAAGGTCAGGGTCACCTCGGGTTCCCTCGAGGGGGGGCATATCCATTTCTGGATGAGAAGGGTCGGTGTTACCCGCCCTCTTGGCATCATAAGTCTCCAAGAGACCAATCAGAAACGGAATGGTAGGGTTTGCACCCTGTTTTAACTTCCGAGATGTACAGATCTGTCGCATCTCGTGGAAGCTAAGTGCAGCATATCTGGAGGTGACCTGTGGAAGGTCGACTGACACAGGGGGAGACTCAGAGTTTCCTCCTTTGTCTGACATGCTGCTTCTAGTGTGGTGTAAGTGATGCACCTACCTACACTATGGGTTTACCTACTGATCCCTTGCTAAGAGTTGTAGCCAAGGTGTGCTAAGCCTTGAGGAGCTACAACAGCTGGTTCAGTAGAACTCAGAGTATTCTAAGCTAAGTTATATGTACCTGGAGTACTTATGCGATCTTTCACAAGATATTCTTAGGATACGCGTGGTAAAACAACAGCAAGCTCAAATCCCACCGCTGCCACCAATGTGAGAAGTTGGCCCGATATGCAGCGTTCGCTATTCTAGCGACCACTATGCATTGGTCCAAACGACCCTTATGGTGATTGGTTGTAAGTCAACCTTAGACCAGCTATCCTAGTAGCGTGGATACGAGCAGTCTTTGGGCTAAACTCTAGAGGGCGTGTTAAGCCAGCTTTTATACCATCACATACCCCTTGAACACCAAGTGAAAGGACACCACAAAAGTGTTATGAAAATAAACAGTGTATTTATTAGAATCACAACAACCCTGGACTCTTTATGAGGACAGGGTACTAAGCACAGAACAAAACTCTTAGGAAAATACTTCAAGTGCACAATTAAAACAAGTGCCCGAGGGCACGGAAAGTTCTAGGGGTCTCGGGCGGACCCGATAAGGCAAGTCGGAAGCGAGGGACTCAGGACCCTTAAGTAAGGAGGCTATGCAGACACCGTAGTGTCGGAGTTACCTAGCCACAAGGGCTGCGGCTGCACAAGTCTTACAGGCGTCGGGGTCTTCGCTGACGAGCCAGGAGCCGGAAGGAAGGAGTTGCTGGCCGGCGACCAGTGATGAATAGTTCGTAGAGATCCAAGCCTGGATCAGAGATCGTTGATACCTGAAAGCAGAGGGGACCAAGTTCGTACTACTAGCCAGTAGTCAGAGGGTACCAGGAAGGCACCGGATGGCCGTCACCTCGACTAGGTGAGTGGGCGACGCTAGGCTCTGCAGTCTCACGGACCAGGAGGCGTTGTCGGCGACCAGGATGGAGGTGCGAGCTGTCCCACGAAGATTGATGCTGTCGGCGTCGCTGGGCCCAGGATTGGGGCAACAAGCCTTGGCAGATTTCAGGGCCACGTGGTGGGCCTAAAATGGCGTCTTGAGTGGACCAGGAGGGTCCGTGGTGCTCCTCTCGTAAAAAGGAGCAGGAGGCTAGTCTGGAGCAACCAGACCAGCAGCGTTGGTTGTCGTTCGTCGTCAAAGGGTCACAAGCCAGCGGCTAGTGAACGGACAACGTGCTGAGCAGCGGCAGAAGGGCCCCACGCAGATCGTGGAGATGCTGGGAGACTGCACTTCGGTGCTGGAGCTGCTCAGGGTCGGGGCTTCTCGGACCCCAGAGCACTCACCAGAGAATTTCTTCGGTGGTCGTGCTGGTTAAGAAAGCGTGCAGGTTTTGATGATGGCCGGTTCCTCGAGGTCTCGTCGCACCCACAGATCTCAGCTGAGCTGACGACGTGGGTAGAGGTCAGAGGTGCCAGGGAAGCCGGTTCTCGTCGAGCTGGGTCGTCGGATTCCTGAGGAAGGACTTGCAGCAAACCGCAGAGTTCTTAGATGGTGCCTGCTGGTGCAGGGTGACTACTCCTTAGCCACAAGGGAGAAATCTTGAGAAGAGTCTTGAATGTCCTTTCGTAGAAAGTAGTTCTTGATTCAAAGATGATCTAATTTGGAAGGGTCCCCGCTCCGGCCTTTATCCTAAAGAAAGGGGTGGGTACATGACTAGGTCCTGCCCTAGGGGTGGGACCAGGAAGGGGGGTAGTTACACCCCTCTCCCCTGCCGGACTTTCCCCAGGTCAGGGGCTGCGCGCCCCTGGAACTGGTTCTAACCGGCAGATGTGTAGTGAGCACCGGGGTGCCACTCCGCAGTCACCTTCCTGCAAAGCCCTACCTACCCAGAATACACAAACCCTGTCTGGGACGGTGCGAACACCGCCCTTAACAGGAAACCCTTTGTCCAAGCTCTCCTCGCTGGAAGGACTCCCAGCAGCAGGAGGTCAGACTCGTGTCTGTGGTGGCAGCATCCATTTTGTGGAGCTGAGGCTTCGGCTAACTTTAACCGGGGTTCACAGTTACGTACATGTCGTGTCCCTCTAGAAGGGCGGAATGCTAACCTCGTCGCCAGCATTGGTGAGGGGGCAGCATCCCGATTCGTATGACACCTTACTCGACATGTCTTGATAACGCTATACCGAAGTTACCGATATGATACGCGTTATCATGGAACAGCCATTGGGTCTTGGTTCCGCAAGCTGCAACCGGGCTCGTGCCAGAGCCCAGTTCACACGATTCCACGCACTCTGCCTTCAGGATTGTTAAGGCCTGCCATAGGAGTGACTGATAGGAACTCGGGTGTCCATTTTGGGTTTAGATATAGGGATACTATACCTACAGCAACGGGCGAGTACGCCACGTTGCCCCCGCTGTCGTGCAGCCAGTTGTGTCAGATTTAGGTGGCCAGCCAGGGGTGGCATAATACATGCTTCAGCCCCTGGTAGGCCCTGGGTTCACCGATGCCCTGAGTTACAGGGTCTAACAGGGTGGCCCAGTTCCAATTGGGTAATGCACCTAAGGTACACGCATCAATTTAGTGAGAGAACAGCTAGGCTGTGGGTCTGATTGGCAGGCCCACAGCCCGAGAAAGTCGTAAACCAGTGAAACAAAAGCAAAAAGTCCGGGTGATCATAGGATTGCAGACCCTACTCTCCTACACCTGGGAACAACTCAACACACTAGATAAACAGCGGAACCCTGGTCAAAAACCGGTTAAAGCAATATTGGACCTCCCTGACTAAATAGTGCAGAAAGTGAAAACGCTGATCCCAGAGAAAAAGATAGACTGGTCCATAGTAACTGCGTGCCGCCAGAAACGACAAGAGGATGTCTCAGAGTATTCTCCAGATTTGAAACAGTGTTCTCCGATTACAGTGGACAAGACATGTCCACCGCAACCGGACACCACTTATTTGTGCAGAACTACGTCAAAGGACTACTGCCAGAGGTATCCCAGAAATCACAAGCCCACAAAAGTAGTTGGGCAGCATCTAAACCGGCAGCCATCCTCCAAATGGCCCAGTACTAGGAGCATCAGAAAAACGAAAATGACAGGGCTACAGAAAGGAAAGAGAAAGACTTGAAGGAAAGGGTGATGATAGCACAACTCCAGGAGGTGAATACAGGAAGGGAGCAATATAGGGGAGGATACCAGCAGAATACCCCTAGAGTACAGCCACTTAGAAACAATTCATCGACATCATATGTAGGACGCCAAGACCTAGGACAGTATTATTGTGCATTTTGCAAAGAATATGGACACTGGAAATCCCAATGCCCGGCTTTGTTACTAGCTGGTAGGGGCAGAGGGGCGAGGGAAATAGCAAGTGGACAGAGAGGAAGAGGAGGTGGGAGAGGGTACGCGAGTGAAGCAAGCGAGGAAAGGCCAGGAAGAGTGAACGCATTTGACCAATCCAAACAGAATCAGTACCAACAGACAGATTATGACAATACGTACGACTTTGCATAGGACAGCCAGGGGCAAGGGAGGGATCCCGTCGAGCTCTATGTTGATCAGCAAGGCCCTTATGTTACCGATGGGCTCCTGGGCACAAAGTCGCCATTTTTGGTAGACACGGAGCAACACGTAATGCACTATCCAAACGAGTGATTCCAAGGGCACCCTTGTCTGGCGCACATGTGACCTCAATAGGATTTGATGGTACGCCCTCCACCAACCCTTTGTCCCGACCAATCCCTTTTAACCTTGACAACAATATTGTTGAAACGACATTCCTCCTCTCTTCTAACACCCCCGACAACATTATGGGTCTCAACCTTTTGAAACACTTCCATGCGACTATCAGATGCTCACCAGACGGAGTGCGTGTCATCCTGTATGACAACCACCAGCGCTATAGAGAGAACCTTTCTCAGCACATGTTTCCCATCTCTGAGACTGACGCATCCCTACTGGACACTTTGCCATCACACTTATGGGCTAGGGCTGATTCAGACGTAGGATGAATGATGATTGACCCAGTACATGTAACAATACAACAGGATGCAACCCTACCAAAAGTACTGCAGTACAAAATATCGCCGGAGGGTAAGAAGGCACTGACAGAGATCATACACTCTTTGGTAGAGGCAGGGGTGGTAGAGGAAGTAATGAGCAACGTTTGTAACAGTCCTATACTACCGATTGTAAAAAGACAGGGAGAGGGAGACGGAAAAGCCTACCTCTTCATCATTGACCTGCGGGAGATAAACAAAATCGTAGTACCACAATACCCAGTAGTTTGTGACATCACAACAATTTTGACTTTAATCCCCTCCACTGCCACCACCTTCACTGTGAGTGACCTAAAAAATGTGTTCTTTTCCATACCTATACACAAGGACAGCCGCTATCTATTTGGATTCATCCTAAACTCTTGCTTTCGATTTTGCAGAGCACCCCAGGGGTACACTGAGAGCCCAAGCATCCATAGCCGGACTCTTAAAAGACAGTTGGACGCCAAACAATTGCCAGATGGAGTGGCACTAATACAATACGTAGACAACATCCTTCTAGCAGCAGACACCATACCAATAGCCGACAAAGCCACCATCAAACTAATCCATTTTCTTGCTGAGAATGGTCACAAGGTCTCCTGAAAGAAATTGCAGTTCAGAAGGGAGGAAACTCACGCCTGACAGGATCCAGACAATTCTAGACACCCCAGTCCCCAAAAATCAGAAGCAAGTCCGCTCTTTGATAGGTCTCACCTCGTTTTGCCGACAGTGGTTACCGAACTTTAGCCTCATTGTCAAACCCTTTCTCTCCCTCCTAGCTAAAGACATTCCCTCACCTCTCCCCTGGACCCCTGAATGCCAGTCAGCCTTTAAAGAACTACGCAATGCTCTTTGTTCAGCGCCTGTCCTAGGAACCCCAGACTACTCCAAACCATTTTTCCTCTACACGCACGAGAGGGAGGGATGTGCATTGTCTGTCCTAACACAATCAATTGGTCACAAACAACGCCCTTGTGCATATTTCTCTGCCAGCCTCGATCCAGTAGCCAGAGCACTGCCAGCGTGCTTGCGCGCTGTGACAGCTGCAGCAGTATCAATACGCCAGAGCGAAGGAATAGTGCTCTCCAATCCATTCACTGTTTTAGTACACCCATGCAGTCGACACACTACTAAACCAGACCAAAACCCAACACTTAACTAGCGCCCGACTGACAGGATATGAGTTGACCCTGCTAGCACCGCACATTACCCTAAAGCGATGCACCACCCTCAATCCAGCCACACTTTACCCCTACCCGAAAATGATCCTAGCGTGACTCCTCTACACGACTGTGTGACACTAACCGATGAACAAACAAAGAGTAGAATAGACCTCAGAGACACCGCCTTTCTAGAACCAGATGGAGAACTATGGGTGGATGGTTCGTGCATCAAACTCCCCGACGGCACCACCTCAGCTGCATACGCTGTCACCGTAGCCCGAACTGTTCTGGAAACAGCCTGTATTCCCCAACGTTCAGCCCAGGCTGCAGAACTCATTGCTCTCACACGAGCATGTATCTTAGACACTGGCACGACAGTTAACATATACACCGATAGCCAATATGCCTTCGGGGTGGTTCACCCTTTTGGGATCTTATGGAAAGAAAAAGGGTTCCTGACTTCAAACGGTACACCCATCCTGCATGGAGATTTATTCTCCGCCTTGACGCAAGCAGTCCTCCTCCCCATGAATTTAGCAGTGATAAAATGGCAAGCACATAGGAACGTGACTGATCTCATTGGACAGGGAAATGCACTAGCAGACGTTACTGCCCGAGCCACGGCAGGAGACAGAACTACAACACGAATGTATGTGACCAGGTCACAAGCTGAACAATGGACTGACGCTAGGACCACTGTAAGGGACATACAGACTGCAGGCACACAAGACGAATTGACCGAGTGGGAAAGGGTGGGACTAAAAGACGAGGAAGATTACTGGCGAACTAAAGACGGAAATAAATGGCTGTTACCCGATGCCTATCTTATCCCCATATTGACCATGGCCCATTTACCAGCACACATAGGCTCCGCCCCCATGATGGAACTAACCACCAGAGTATGGCATAATGTCAAGATAAGAGAATCTGCAGAACGCCTAGTACAACAATGTATAGTATGCCTACAACACAACCCAGGGAAGGGGACAGTAGTACTGCGGGGAGGGTTTGGGGCCCCTGACCAACCCTTTGAAATCCAACTAGAGAGATGCCATGGTCTAAAATATGTCCTGGTGGTTGTGAGCGTCTTTAGCAAATGGGTGGGGGCATACCCCACCCGCGACAATACCGCCTTAGCCACTGCAAAAGTATTGCTGAAAGAATTGTTCCCCCGATACGGCCTTTGCAGAATTTCATGGAGCGATAACGGCCCTCACCTCGTAGCCGAGGTGATACAGAACATACTGAGAGGGTTGGGGTTAAAACAAAAGTTCCATGCCGTCTTCCACCCCCAATCAGCGGGCCTGGTAGAGAGACACAATGCAACATTGAAACCAAATCTAGCCAAAATAGTTGCCACGACCGGGTTGAAATGGCCCGACTCCCTCCCATTGGCGTTGCTATTGATGCGCTCCACCCCAACCAAACACAGACTGACCGCGTATGAGGTGGTCTTCGGCAGGCCTATGAGCATTTTGGCTGCGCCAAGACCCACCTCCATTAACAATGTCCCTAACATATTAATGTCAGATTATTTGCATAAATTGACGAACGAGCTAACAATTGTCCACCAACAGGTGCAGCAAGCCTTGTCTGACGTATCCAGGGGCCCGGGACATGAAATAAAACTTGGTGACTATGTCTTGATTCGCACCTTCCAAAGAACGAAGAGTCTGGAGCCTAGGTGGACGGGCCCCTGGCAAGTCCTGATCACCACTAGAACTGCCCTCCGAGTGGAAGGAAAACCAAACTGGCTACACGCTCATCTCTGCAAGCAAGTCCCTCCAACACTGGCACCCTGTGAAGAGGTGGAGGTGCAAGAGGAAGTACTCGCGAAGGACCAACCAGCTCTGAGTTGCTACCCACAAGAAGACACCCTCGAACTATCAGAATTTCCCGACCCCTCTGTGCCATCCAAGAAAGGGTACAACCTAAGTACGACGAAAGGAGGGTGCTCCAATGACCAGGCCACTAACTGAGTCAAGGTCTCAGATCGGTAGCACAGTCAACCAATGCTACCAGGAAAAGCGCCAGACAAAAGTCTGTGGTCCTAACAGTTGTTGAGCTCCTCGAAGATGATGGAAGAAACTGAGCACCTGCAAAGCCGCCGCAAAGACACCAAGACTGCCAACCTGCACAAAGACAATTGCACTTGTAGCCGCATTTCTGACCTTGTCACCCACCATGCAACCAACCACCAAGAAAGAACAATGCCTGGTCTCACTACCGCCACATCTCCGAGAAGGACGCAAAGAATTCTGGAATAATTCTTTTGTGCAGATGCTGCACCAGCACAATCTTGCCACCAATGCAACCAATTGTTGGGTCTGTGGGCTGTTACCACATGTCACTGAACATCCCATCCCTTTCATCCCTTCGCCCTTTTCTATTCACGGATCTTGCCTTGCCTGGATGATGCTCCCACAAGAAAGTTACAAAGACAATGCCACTTCCGACGGGACAATCGCCCAGTTCTACAATGAGTTCTGGCTAAACAAAACAGGAAGAACAGCCGCTCCCTTCTGCCCTCACACCTCCAATCCGACATTCCTGATGAATGTTCCCTCCAAAGAACGAGTGGAAAAACAAGTGTTCAATAATCCTATCAGAGCCACATTTTCCTACCTGAAGAAAAGAACTGCTTCAACATTGACTGTGGCCCTATCTGTGGTGAACGTCTCTGGCCTTGTATGCATTGAAGGCCGTGGGACTAAGAATGTGGGTGACAGCACTTGCAGCATTGTAAGGACTTTAAACACTGCAAGCCCTCCAGCGATTGTTGCATCACCCAATATGTACTTTGTTTGTGGAACCAAAGCCTACACCTGGCTCCCAAGAAACTGGGGGGCACGTGTTACATCGCCTTTGTTTTGCCACCAACCTACACAGCCCCTGCAGAGCATCCTCGAGAAAAGCGTTCTAAAGACACTGATCAAGCAGACTCTGCCGCATCACAGTTCCTCGACACAGCAAAAGGGCTCGTCCCGCTATGGGGTCCGATGGCAAACAGCCGAGCCATCAGACATCCGTCCCAAGTGATAGAGACCGCCCTGAACATCACTGCTGGCATCCTGACCAACATCACTGCTGATCTCCAAGCGGTCCATCTGGTTACCCTGCAAAATCGCATGGTCCTAGACGTGGTACTTGTGGACTGTGGAGGAGCATGCCGCATCATTGGTGCCAGTTGCTGTATATACATTCCTGATATTTCACCTTCTGTCTATGAAGCAAACGAACATCTCCATTGACTGTCTTCAGAAATTCATCAAGGATCAGAGACTTGGACAATTGGAAGTTGGCTTTGGGGCATCTTGAAGGAGTGGGGTTGGAAAATATCAATGATTCTCTTGTTCCCAGTATTGACAATATGTGGTTGTTGTTTGGCTATACACTGTATATCACCTTTGTGTTCTCTTTGCATAACTACCTTGCACCCTAAAACTATGGACACTCAGCTAACAAAAATGAGAGTAATGTATGATCAAGAGATACAGGACATTATGGAGATCGAAATAGACTGACAAGCTGGCTAAGTTATGTTTAAAGGGGCCACTGTTAAAAGCAAAATGACAATCGTGAACATTGCCTGCGCCATCTTGTCTGGTGGAAATTTCTATGTGCATATAAGCTGCAGTCATTTTAATCCATCACAGCCATTTTGTACTCTGTTGGTCACCTTTGTTTTACCCTGCCCTTACTAGCATCCCTCTGACCAAACCTGATATGTGTGCTGGAGGCTATAAACCTATTGTCACGAAAAACCTCTGCACCACTTGCTGCTACAAACTCGTTTTTCTATTCATCTCTGTTTGCAGGCAAACCTTTGGACACTCCACTCCTCACCGCACCTAGTTACACAAACAGGTTCCAGACACTAAAAAGACCCTTGCAACATGATTTATTGCACTGTAAACAGCAAGACTTGTTTTTACCAACAATAGGACCTGTTTTTATCAACAGAAGGGACTCTTAGATCTGACCGGTCTCACATGTTTTAGACCCTGAAGCAAGGTCCAGTTGCAAGATAATATTGTCTGTTTGACCTGGGTGGGAAGAGAATTACGGTTGGGCTTGTGTGGCAACCTGCCCGGGTCGGGGACTCCAAGCTTGTGTAACCATGTTGATGAAACAAATGCATTGTGTCAAACCTGTACAAAATGAAGAGCCAAGGGAGATACCAGCAGAACACCTCCCTCAGACATCCCGGTGTCTGCTGTTGACAAGGTCTCCTCATGAGAAATAAACCTTTTTCTTGTCTTCCAGTTTCCAGCGCTTGCCTCATTATTTTGATAGCGAACCCAAAGTGAATTAGAGGTGAACCCTGCACCGGGCAGCATTGGGGGTCTTAGAAGACTCGCTACTTTTCACAGCAGGAGACTCCGACTTCGCGCTACTGCGGGTGAAAGCTTTATTGATCCTGCCTTGTGATATTATACTACTTGGACTACGAAGAAAACCGATGCACATAGGTGGTTTTTCCAAGTACCAGTCTACACTTGAAAGGCTATTTTATTGATATGGACAATCGTTATCCAGACCTCGTGTGACTTGATTTGCTTGAATAAACGTGATTTTCAAGCCAAACACCACTCACCATAGGAGCCTTGAAAAAGTTGCGAATGGCGACGAAACACGTGTCGGCTGTGGCTGTACCAATATTGTAACAACAGAACAACTGTGGTGAAGATCGCTTGCTGAATGAATTGCTTATATGCTTTTGTATTCAATATTTTTACTGATTGTGGAAAGTCAGCCGTATACTTATTTGATCACACCAGACACTTCTCTTCTCGACGGCAGCAGCACTTTACAGCAGATCGCCATTGAAATCAACGACGATTCCCGACACCAAAAGACAACTATGCACCTGGCTTCCCAGACTGAGGTAACTCGAGTACTTCAGTGCTCCTGTGGGTGTTGACCCTATAACCCCTTAACTCTAAAGGGATTTGCTCAAAGTCTTCTCCTAAGTGTCCTTAATCTTTAAATTTTCAACCATGACTTTCCCCATAGAAGCTAACGGCGATTCGCAGCTGTGTTCTCACACTGCACGCATCCCCTGTGGGTCCCCTGTGTCACTACCTTTGGTGGTTTCTTGTGGTCCCAGCAATTCTACAGGCTCTAGGCCTTGTGTCTAGTCAAGTTGTGGTACTTATACCACTTTCTTAATACATGGTTTGGTTCGCCCCTAGGGCCTAACGTATATTGTGCTAATTTACTATGATATATTAAGTGTAACGTATGTGCTTTGACCTCTAGCCTCATAGAGACTAGTAGGGTGTGTTTAGAATAAATACATATATTTTATATATATATACCTGGTGTGGTTCTCCTTTCATTTGGTCATTCAAGAGGTTATAGACTGGTAAAACAAGCTGCTTTACATTCCTTCAAAACTTAGCCTGAAGGCTGCTCTCCATAGCTACCACTAGGATAGCTTTCAAATAAGGTTGTCTTAAACCTATCACCTCAAAGGGGCTGTTTGAACTGGTACAAGGTGCCCACTATAACTAGTGGACAGCATATACCAGGCCAACTTCTCACAGCGCGCCTCAGCATTTACAATCTCCATACTCCACAGGTTAACAAACTGTTCCACCTTTTTTTTAAAGGGTCACACTGAAGGACAGAGTTGAGTTGTTGTTGGGGAATGCATCATTTAAGGTTTCCCTCATCAAAGCAGCTCAGACTAAGCATTCCCCACCACTCCCTTAAGTCTCAGTACTACTAGATGATAAAGTTGTGCTTAAGGTGACAGATTTTAGTGCTATGGGTCACGAAAGGTCATTGCCTTATTTCAGTGGCTGGAAGTACTTCAGTCCTGAAGACAAATCATGAGTCCCATATAAGGGAAATCAATACTGAATGTGGGGAGTCATTTTTGTTTGTACAGAAGGCTGTGTTTGAGGGTTAGGGTGGGGATCTGTCAGGAACCAACGAGATGAGGTCACCTCCCATAAGGCAGTCACAGGACAACCTGTCCTTTGTGTAAAACAAACTCTGGCCAGCATCCGAAATGAAGACGGCTTGAATAGCAGATTTGGCGCATAAAGCTTATGGGGTTTGAGTTGAAAAGAGAAGCTAGTTCCCAACTTGCTACCTATTCATATGTCGCTATAGGTCCAATGTGGTGAAATCAAGCTAGGGACGAGATCACAAACCCTAAGCACTACTGAGGTTCTGTTTTCACCAGCAAACCCTAGGTGATCCATTTGCTTTGGTATGGCCACTGGGCACTTGGACTCACTCACCTGAATTCTAAATGAAGAACAAGATCACACAAAGTATCACAGGAGTGGACACAGTACCCTAGTTGCTCATTTAGCAGTCTCCTGACCTTAAACTAAAAATTATTTTAGAGCAACCTTATAAGATACCCCTTTTTAGGTCACGCGCCTAGCGTTGCAGTGCGCACACTGCTTGCGCAGCGCGAGACCTCTTGCGTTGATCAGGCTTTCCCCGCCCGCCATTGACTTTAGCGTGTTTTTATTTTTTTAAAAGGCTCGGGCAAAGGCGGCGCATGTCCCGCCTTTGCAACACCCATCCCCGTCCGTGTCTAGCACGCGCAGCAGCGTGCGTTCGCCTCGCTGTCGCGCTCCCTCCCCCCGCTCCTCTGTGGTGCGCACGCACCACTACTTTCCATTCCCGGCCCGCTCCTCTGTGGTGCACGCGCACCACTGGTTTCGATTCCGTGCTTGTCGTACAAGTTGATGTTTTTCCCTATAAAACCGGAGCCCGTTTGGCTTAAAGTTAAGCTGAAACGGAACTCATTCAACTTTTAAAATAAAACTTGGATTGGTGCAGATTTATGTAAAAGTAGAACAGAAAACTGCTGGTGTTTACATATGAAATAGAGAAATCAAAAACAGCGGAAGTGGAAAGAACAAACTAGTTAGTGAGACTTTCCATCACTCCATTAATCTCAAAACACGATGTAGCGTCAATGCCCCTCAACCCTGCTGTGTGCCACAGACGTGGCACAGAGCTGCAGCACTGCTGCATGCCCACATGTTAAAATGCATGTGCAGCTCTTCTTCGCCTCTTTATCCACCAATGATACGGAATTCTAGTATAGCACTGTGAGCCATACACAGCCCGCCACAGCGCCTCACCCGTGGCACTCAGTGCTGGTCCAATATCGGGACTAACGCACCGCTCTCTCTCAGTGTCCCTCACTCTTCTTCCCTCATAATTGACCACTAACATGTGGTCCTCGGAAGTCAGTGCTAGCCCAGTACTGGAACTCACGTGCCGCTCTATCAGTGCCCTCACTCTTCTTCACTCCCGTATTGATCAGCGACAAGCGGTCCTTGGATGTCAATGCTAGCCAAGTACTGGGACTCGCGTGCCGCTCTATCAGTGCCCTCACTCTTCTTCACTCTGTTATTGAACAGTAGCACACAGTCCTTGGAGGTTAGTACTAGCCTAGTACTGGGACGCACATGCTCCTCTGCCTAAGGGCCACAACCCTGATCGTAGGCGTCAACTGTCAAACCCAGTTGCGGTCCAAGATCGGGCTACGTGCCTCTCTCCCAATATACGTCTGTCATCAGCTGTGACACCTAATGGCACTGTACTGCTAGAAGCGGAGGGCGGGGCTGTCTCACTTCCAGCTGCCCTAGGGTGGAGTGCACCTTCAGAGTCCAGAGGGTGGGGGCCTCACTGATAAGCCCCGCCCTGGACACGGGCTTGTTGGTATTGGTGAGCGATTGCTGTACACACTCAGTTACAAGTGAGGTTCTCTATTTCTCTGTGCCATGTTGTGGCTGATAAACTTATAAAGGGATCATGGGTAAATGCCTCAACTTGGAGTTGGTTAGAAAGTGAGTACGCTGGCTTCTATTAGGACGTTTGACTAGAAGGAGCAGGGGCCAGATGTAGGTAAGTAACATTTACCGATTCTCAATTACCGAAAATTACCGAATTTTACCGATTCGGTAATTAAGAATCGGTAAATGTGATGATGCTTTGGAGAGCACAACCTTCACTTACACTCAGCAAAAATCAAGAGCGTGTGAACGGATAGTAAGGAAGCGTTTGTTATATTTGGCTTTTTCAGTGGGTTTACCCCCAGACTTTTTGCTTTTTTGGCCTCCTGTTTTTGACCTATTTTTCATTGGTTTTAGGACTCTGAGTACTTTACCACTGCTTAAGTGCATATGCTTGCCATGTAATTGTGTTAATGGATTGGTGTTTCCATGATTGGCTAATAGGACTTACTACTAAGCCCCCAGTACATGGGTACTCACAAACTTTCTCTCGGGGGCCGAATTTACAGTGTGGTTTGTGGCCGAGGGCCGCATCGGTTTAATTAAAATAATTTTGGGTAGGGCAGGTGGGAGAGGAGCACATCATGGCAGTATGTCTGGGACATCGTGGGCTGTTGAAATGCGGAAAGGACGTAAGGCGGTCTGGTCTGAATGACAGCGTTTTTCAGTACAGAACCTTGCAATTGTCAAACACCTTCAACCTAAGTCCCTGCTGCAAAAGCCAGTCCTTCCTCAAGAACAAAGCAATACATACTGCAAAACAGGTGTTCACCCCTTTTCAATCCATGTCATTTAAGTGAAGTCAATGTCAATTATGTCAACCATTCTACCCTGCCACTTTGGTGAATCCACCTTCATGGAAACTTGTTCAGGTGGTTCGGCGGGAGTTGGAGGTATCAGGGCACCCAAGGTGGATTGCAGTTTAAGGTTCTCTTCCCCATCTTCATTTCCCTGCCCCATCTTCCCTGCCTCATCTTCTTTTCACTGCCCCATCTTTATTTCACTGCCCCATCTTCACTTCCATTCTGTTTTCACCTCTCTTTCCATCCCTCCCCAGTCACCTCCCCTCCCTTTACATCGCCTCTCCCCTTATCTCTTTCTCTCCCCCCCTTGTCTCCCACTCACTTTCTATTTGCTTCTCTGACCCCTGTTCAGCGAGCTTCATTGCTGTGCCGGCACAAATTAAGCACGTTTGCTTTGTCCCCCGAGCTCCGGTGTAGCCCACGCCCACCCCCAGTAGCTAACCTGCAGGCCACAGGACAAAGGATGCTTCCAAAACGCACGTCCCCCCCCCCAGAGCCCCTCTAACATGCACACGCCACTTTTCTGTTCTAATACACTGTTTGCTACCTCTCACATTTTGTTTGCTTTAGATACTTGCACAAGTGCCACCATTGCCTACGTAACGTTTGTTCTTTGTTCTTGTGTTGGAGTGTCCTCCATTTATTGCAGTATTATACCATGACGTGTACTTTGTAGGCTTTTGTAACCTTCACACATGTCACTTTTTCCTCCTATATTGCACCGTTTCCTACCTCTTGTATTTTGTTTCCTCACGATTGTCACTTTTGCCTCCTGTTTTGTAATGTTTGCTTTTGTAATTTGTTCACACGTAATTGTTCTCATTTATCAGCTCTGTTGGTATTGTGAGGCCTCTGACACCTTCGGGTTTAGTCCGCGCGAGAGAACAATGCATAAATAAATACCTATCGAGGCAGAAGACTTTACGGCGGTAGTGAAGATCTCGGTGACTGGGGGCAGGAAGGACTTCAGTGAAGATTCTCCCCGGCTGCTCCAATGCGAGGAAGATTCTCCGGGACTGCTGCAGAGAGGGCCGTCGACGTCACCACGGACACAGGAAGCTCTTTAACAGGCCCTTTAAAAGTCAGCTGTAACCGCGCTAGTTACAGCTGACTTTTAAAGGGCCTGTGCTTCGCGCCGGGTGCCGGGGGTGACGTCACAGGGGCGCAGTCCAATTAAAGGCAAACAAAAGCAAAGAAGATGGCCGCAGGAGCAAACGTTGTGAATACGTATTTACAACGTATGCGCCTGCGGCCATCTTCTCTGTTTAACGTTCAACTTTATCCATGAAGGACATGCACAGGGTCCGCGGGCCGCCAATTAAGGCCAGGCGGGCCGCCAGCGGCCCGCGGGCCGTACTATGAGTACCCCTGCCCTAGTACAATGGACTGTGTGTGCCCAGGGCCTGAAAATCAAAAACTGCTTGTGGGCCTGCAAGATGGATTGTGTCACCCACATAGGTAGCCATTCAAACGGTTATCAGACCTGTCACTGCAGTGTCAGCATGCAGTTTTTTAACTGACATGTCAACCTGGCATGTGCACCCACTTACCAGCCCCTAACCTGGAGTACCGGGTATTTTAGAACCCGGCGGTGCCAGAGAACACACCTGAAAACTCTGAGTCCTTCCTGTTTCAGACTACAGAAATACAGAGTCTTCTAGGTGAAGTCAAAGATCGTATTTATTGGCTGCAGCCAGTAACAGGTATCCTAGAAGTACAACAGCATGTATGTTTTCAGTAAGCATGGGCGAATTTTGCGAATTCGCGATCCGCGAATTTGCGGATTTGCGAATTCGCGATCCGCAAAATTCGCGAATTTGTGCGAATTTGCAGATTTTTGTTTTTTGCGTGTTTGCGGGGTTTTTTGTGTGTTCGCAGGGTTTTTTGCGTGTTCGCGGGGATTTTTGCGTCTTCGCGAGCCGCTTGCATAGCGAAGTTACCCATGCAGTAGTTTATGGGAGAGGGAGAGAGAGATAGATAGATAGATAGATAGATAGATAGATAGATAGATAGATAGATAGATAGATAGATAGATAGATATATAGATAGATAGATAGATAGGAAGAGAGAGAAAGAGAGGGAAAGAGAGAGGGAGAGAGAGAACGAGAGAAAGAAAGAGAGGCCGCATCTCTGAAGGGCCAGATTCCTGAGTTGCCCCTACAGAACATACAGCTTTTTATTTTTAGCAAAATGCATATGAAAATTGTGCTGTAAAGGTCTCTTTTAGTTTAACCCCTCCTGACAACTCAAAATGGGTGTATTTGCCATCCTCTCACTTCTTCCTGTTTTTTATATCTGTAAGTGCTTCCTGATGAGGTTTAATTCCTTGGACAGGTGCCTCGTTGCCTACTTGTAACTATTCTCTGAACCTGCTTCAAGGGTCAGAGCAGGGTCAGAGAATAGTTGCAAGTAGGCAACGAGGCGCCAGGAAGCAATTAGCAGCAGGTGTCCAAGTTGAATTTAATTTGTTTGTAACCCTTTTGTAAAAGGTTACAAAGAAATTAGGTTCAACTTTTGCACCTGCTGCTGTAACCCTTGCTTGGCTGAAAATTCGTCTCCGCTGATTTGCGGATTTTACCGCGATTTCACGAGATTCGCGGATTGCGAAATTGCGGAAAATCCGCAAATTCGCCCGACAAACGGATTTTACGCCCACCCTTAGTTCTCAGGAGACTGCTCCTTTTACAAAACCAGTCTTCTCCTTATATACAAAATAATATGCTTTAGGCAAACATTCCTTATTTTACAGTTGACTATTCACATATTTTCACTACAAAGAAAAAGCAGAGTCCTGATGACAAGTCCACATTTCAGTTCATCCAGCCCGTAATTGATTACCCGGCAAGGCCTAGTATTTTCATCAGATATCAACGGACCCCCAATAAAATCGGGCACCTCCTCCTCGTAAAGCAAGTCATAAAGCAAGAAACATGGACAGGTGTGTGTAAGATTAGGCATGGTTTGTGTGTGATGAAAGGTTTATGATATGTTGTGCCTTGATACTAATCTCGCTCGGCCACTGGGAAAGGACCTGGCCGAACAGGTTTGGCTTCGGGCAGTGGAGTCAGCTTGCCCAGGTCACAGAGGAGTCAGCAAAGGTGTACGTGTCCTTCGGACTCGGTTTTGGTTTTTAGTAATTTGGCTATGTGAGGGCAATCACAAAATGGATGCCGTTCACAAAATGGAACCCGAGGGTTCGGAACGGAAATGCTGATTCCTGGGTGAGTTCGTCGCTCGATTACTACAAAAATGCTTGTGCATAATATTCAAACCATTACCGGTCTGCTGATACCGAAATCGTCATGATGCGACGATGTTTATAACACGGGTCGAGAATTTTCAGTACTACAGACCCTCCTTTTGCCCTAACATAGGCAAAACAACCAATACTCATGCTAATCTGAGTCCAGGTCTATTTTCATAAAGTCCTTGAGCTGTTGTTGTAGCATCATCCTATTACTTAGTTTGTTCCTTGATACAGGTTTCCTTACACACGATGTAGCACAGAGGCCACATATTGCAGGAGCACACTGTACACACAGACAGAACAGGAAAAGAATGGCTAAGACCTTCCCAATGACTATCAGAATCTTCCATCCCCAGGCGGATACCAGTTCCCAGAACCACCCCATCAGTGACCAGTCTCCTTTATCCACGTGAATAGATTCGGAGATTCTATGCAGTTTGGAGATGGCCTGGTATACTGTTGGAGCGTTATCTAGAATGAAAATGCAGCAACTCGATTGGATCACTTTACATACCCCACCTCGGTCTGAAAGTATGACGTCTAGGGTGACCCTGTTCTGAAGAGTCATAAGGCGGTCCGACTGGAGCTCAGCAGTCAAGTTACTAAGGGCACCGGCAGTTTCAACAATAGTGGATTCAACCACCCTCGTCAATTGGCGAATGTTCCTGCTGTTCACCATAGGCCCCCAAAACGGCAGAAAACCTTTTACGAAGTCTCCAAATTCTTGTCCCGCAGTGTCGTCTTTACTCACGACACCTCTAACTGTCCTTGCCTTATGGTAATCTGCCGCGGCCGTGTAGGTGGGGGGGCAACAGGAACGAAATGAAACATGTGCCCGAGAAGTCAGGGGGCAACCATGTATATGCTCTATCGTGGCAGATGAAGTAGGTACCCTTAGCTGCTAGGAATGAAGGGGAGGTCTGAGACGAAAAAACATACGTTTCAGTACAGACACTCTTCCCTAACTGAGCTCTGGAGTTCTTGCCATTTCCCTGCAGACATAGGTGACCCTGATGGGGTACAATCCAGATTGGGGAGGATCTCTTTGCTCGCTTGTTTTCACTCAAGGTAACTCCATACTCTGTTACGTTCCATCTACTGTAAGCCTGCAACTCATCTCGGGGGAATCGTTCTATACGAGTCAATATCTCTGCTCATATTTGTGATTCCCACCACTAATGCCTTGTTGCTCGAATTACTTCTCGTGGAACGTGGGGGGTATGGTTCGATGGCAAATATGAACATCGTCTGAAACGCCCACAAAGAACCATAGTAGCTGAATGGCAAGACAAAATATGGGATACCTTTATCTGTCGTATGTGGCATAAGACCACACACCCAACAATTCGTTGTGTTCATTACTAATTGGTGTTGGTGTAAAAGTTGAACGAATTAATTATTGACAAACTCCAATCTTCTAGCAGACTCGTGTTCAGGCAGGGGGTGAAAAACATGCGAGGAAACAGGAGAAGGAGGTGTGGGCTGTGTATTGGGTGCAAATGCCACTTGAAAGGTGAATAAAACATATCCTATTAAAAACGTCATTTCACTAAGCAACATGAAAATGCATATTATCAAAAATCGTGTTCTTGTCATCAATGTACACATTCTGGTTTTAAAGTTCATCGGTTTGGCAGGTCTCTCCATCTTGAAAAACTCCATCCTCTATAATTGCTGCCCGCGGCGGTAGGGTGTTCTATGCTAAGGAGTGCTTCTGTCAGTCCAGGGCAACTTCCTTAGACCAACCAGAACCGTCGACCTAACGCCTTCGGCTGCACCCCAAAGACTTGGGCAACCGCGACCCTAGCAGCAGACCCCGGATGGCAGTTCGAAAAACAAAAATAAGCAAGTTTCCCCGATGAGACAGCTGCACTTTCAAAAATAGAAGAAAAGAATTTTATTTGTCCATAGTCATAGTTCTTGGTCTCAAATTGTAACGTTTCTTCCAGGTGCTGTCTGGTCCTGGAATAAAAGTTCAGGCTCTGTAGTGTTCAATCGAATTGACAGAGGTACAGCTGCTTGCAGAACATTATCGCTTTCCTGTTCAGAAATTGTTCCTTTTACACGTGCATCGCTAAAAGGCAGGAAACGAGGCTCAGTCTCAGTCTCAGAGTCAGCGATCCCCTCCTGGACCCATCGGTCGTGCGGCAGAGGTAAAGGGACTCTCTTGCAATGGATCCCGTGGACCAAGTGTTTTTTCCCTTCCACTCGAACAGCTGATCTTGTTGAGAGAAGCACTAGATGGGGACCGGTCCAGCAGGGCTCATCAATTCTTTGTCCGCTGAAAGTTCTTTATTAACACGTAGGATCCAGGATCGATAGGATGTCCTGGAGCTTCAGTAGCTTGAGGTAGAGTGTCATGAACCTGTTGATGTAAAACACGCAATTTAGCCATCAATTCCTACAAATAGTCAAGCAGTACAGGGTGTTCTAATTCGCTGAACTTGGTTGGCCTTGGCACTCCCCATATGTTGGCCGGACGGCCGAACACGATTTCATAGGGACTAAGTCCCACCCTTGAATGAACAGTCATTCTCGTTGATAGGAGTGCCAAGGGCAGAGCATCAGGCCATTTAAGACCAGTGCTCGCTTGAATCTTGGCCAGTTTCAGTTTTAGTGTGCCGTTGTAGCACTCTACTAGTCCAGCTGATTGGGGGTGATTTGCAGCGTGAAATTTTTGATGAATGCCTAGCCCTTCACATACTTTCTTCATCACACGGCCCACAAATTCACTCCCATTATCACTCCAGACCATTCTCGGCATTCCGAATCTAGGGAAGAATTCCTTGACAAGGGCTTTAGCTGTGGACAGGGCAGTATTGTCCTTTAAGGGATATGCTTCTACCCATCTTGAAAAGGCACAAACAACAATGAGTACATATTTCAGATTGTTGCACCTTTCCATGTGGATGAAATCTAGCTGCAAAACCTCGAACAGATACGTTGGAGGCGCAAAATGACTAAGTATGAGCGGGAAATCCGTTACGCTCGCGGATTTTGCGGATTTTTGGGAAATCCGCAATCCGCGAATTTTGCGGATTTCCCGCAAAATCCGCAAAAAAAAATCCGCGAGCGTAACGGGTTCAAAAGTTGAACCCCCACTCATGCAACTATTTTACAATGGTGCCAGCAAGCTGCCAGCGCCGTTGTAAAATAGTTACAAAGTTAGCTTGCACAGGAACCACTAGATAAAACGAAGCAGGTGCTGCTTTATTTTATCTAAGTGCTTCCTGTGCAAGCTAACTTTGTAACTATTTTACAACGGCGCTGGCAGCTTGCTGGCGCCATTGTAAAATAGTTACAGCTCACAGCTCACTCAAGGGACCCCTGCGCCCTTCGGGACGATTGCATAGTAACACACACATGGACGCTCGAACTAGTTGATGCTCAAATTCAGTGACTCATTCATTAGCCCAAAAACAATCGTGAGCGTCGTCGAGGCTGGACAGGTGTGCCTTCTTCCCAAATCTACCGTGGAAAATCAGCTGTGATGCTGGATAGGCTTTGCATCCTTGACTTTCACGAGCGCAGTACCCGTGCTGTTTCTGTGACCAGGATCTTCTTTCTCTTCATCTGCTGAACTGATCTTTCTCTGACCTTTTATTCACACAAGACGAGGCACATGCCCTACTGGGCACATTGTGTTCGCACGGGTTTCTGCAAGTTCGCACGCGATTTGTACAATTTCGCAATTTGCAAAATTGTACAAAACCCTCTCGAACTTGCAGAAACCCGTGCGAACATAAAAAAAAAAAATCCGCAAATTCGCGGGAATTCGCGGATTTTGCGGATTGCAAGTTCGCAAATCCGCAAAATTCGCGAACGCGAGATTCGCAAAATTTGCCCATACCTAAAAATGACCAGCTGGAGTTGGGGTTCCCCTACCAGGTTTGTATTTCAGACACACCATATAATTCTTGACCACATTCTCTGCACACTTGGGAATTCCAGCATTTTGCCATACCGGAGCCAACAACTTGCAAATCCCTTTCACACTGATATGCGCCATTCCATGGGCCATTGTCACCACTGCAAGCACATACGCATCGGGTAACAACCATCGCTGATGTTCTGACAATTCGACCCAACAGCCATTTGCCTCCAATTTACCCTTACTTTCTCTCCATTCATTCACCTCTTTCTCTGTAGCTTCAGCTTGAATGGACTTCACACTCTCAATCGTATCTTCACACATACCAACGTCACCAATCCATCTTGCAGGTCCCGCAACATACATTTGACTCATCACATTCCTTGCAGTTTCTTTCGCGACTTCATCCGCAAACGCATTTCCACGACCGACATCATCTGTAACCTTTTTGTGTGCACTGCATTTCACAATCGCCACTTGCAACGGCAAGGTCAGTGACTCAAGAAGCTCATTTACCAACTGACCATGCTGGATCTTAGCACCATGCGAAGTCAGGAAACCACATTCACGCCACAAACGTCCAAAACTATGAGCCACACCAAAGGCATACATGCTGTCAGTATATATGGTCACTTTCATTCCTTTTGATAAAACACACGCTCTCGTAAGTGCAATTAACTCTGCTGCTTGCGCTGAGTTACGTGGGATGCGTGCAGTTTCGACAATCGTATGCAAAGTCGTAACAGCATATGCTGCAGTCGTGTCACCATTCGGAAGTTTGAAACACGAACCATCAACCCACAAAGTACCCTCACATTCAGCAAGAGGAGTGTCCCTAAGATCTACTCTCCCTTTCGTTTCCTCTTCTGTCCTAAAGAAACAGTCGTGCTGCTTTTCAGCATTCTCTGTCTCAACTGGAATCGGCAACAACGTAGCTGGGTTTAATGCTTTGCATCTTTTAATGTGGGCATGACTCGCCAACAAGGTTAACTCATAACCTGACAATCGAGCACTGGTTAAGTGCTGTGTCTTGGTTCTATTTAGCAAAGTGTCCACCGCATGTGGAACAATTACGATCAACATGTTATTCATCACTAACCCAGCAGACTGTCGGATAGAAACAGCTGCTGCGGCTGTGGCTCTCAAACAACTTGGCAATGCCTTAGCTACCGGATCCAAAGTCGACGAGAAATACGCGCATGGACGTTGCTTGTCCCCAAAAGACTGTGTCAACACTGACAACGCACATCCTTCTTTCTCATAGACATATAGTGTAAAGGGCTTACTGTAGTCGGGGGTACCAAACACAGGAGCCGAACACAATGCACCACGCAATTCTGAAAAACTTTTTTGACAATCTTCAGACCATGGGATGGGATTCGGTGTATCCTTACAGGTTAATGCCACCAAAGGTTTGGCCAACAATGAGAAATTCGGTATCCATTGCCTACAATATGATGTAATGCCCAAGAACGCACGCACTTCTCTCTGTGTCCTTGGCACACTCAATCTTGCAATTGCCTGAATTCTTTCTGGGGTCAGTTTCCTTCCCTCCTTCGATAAGAGGTGACCTAGGTAGGTCACTTCTTGTCGACAATATTGCAACTTCGAGAGAGACACTTTGTGATGCAAATCAGACAGATGACGCAACAACGACAAGGTTGCTTCTTCACAAATCTCCTCAGTATTTGCTGCAACTAACAAATCATCGACGTACGGAATAAGGGTAGCGCCATCAGGTAGAACAATCGTGTCAAGCTGTGTTTTCAAAGCCTGGCTATATATTGATGGACTTTCGCAGTAGCCTTGAGGAGCGCGTTTGAAGCGGACACTTCGGCCTCCTAAACTGAAGCCAAAAATATCCCTGCTCTCCTCGGCAATTGGGATGCTGAAGAAAGCATTCTTCAAGTCAATCACTGAGAACCAAGCCGCTGAAGCTGGAATCATTGTCAATAGGGTAGTGATATCAGGGACAACTGGAAACTGTGGCACAACGATCTTATTCACCTCTCTAAGATCAATCACAAACCTATAAACAGGTGGCTGGGAAGGATCAGTGCATTTCAAAACAGGCAGAACAGGACTATTACAAACGTTGCCTTTTGTCTCTTCAATTACATCTTTATCAATCAGGTCATAGATGATCGCTAACAATGCCTTTTCACCTTCGCTAGAGATTTTGTACTGGGGAATGCGCGGCATTCTAACATTGGCTTTCAATGTCACAACATATGGCGATATTTCCAAAAGACCTACATCATTAGGACCAGTAGCCCAAAGAATATCCGGAAGAGAAGACAATTCTGTCGGGAATTTATCCTTCGATAAATACATTGGAGAAACCACTCTCTTACCCAGTGTAAGTTGTACTCCCGAAGGAGAATAGTACAAAGTCGCATATAGTCTTTTCAACAGATCCAATCCCAACAAATTTTCACCACAACCTGATGTAAGAATAAGGGGTGCTTCCAATTCACAAGGTCCAACAGAAAGAGACATAGGACTAGAAATCGGGTTCCTAACCGGGGCGCCAGAAAAACCTCCTGAAACATTCATTTCGCCAGACAAAGGTGCGCCAGGGAGTTTTGAGTGCATAATAGAACTCTTTGTAGTACCAGTATCCAACAGAAAAGGCTCTGACACACCTGATGTAATCACCTCAACGTAAGGTCCACTCTGATCTACTGGAACTGAAACAACTCCCTCTCTTTGTCCCTGGCTGTCCTAGCGATCATTACCTTCCATGGTCTCATCTTCTGCATAATAATCGTCAGCATAGTACTGAGTCGTTCTGCCAGACGCGTTATTTTGCTGATCAAAGCTGTTCATTGAATTTTGTGGTGAAAAGGAACGTGCGTTTTGTGGGAACGCACCGCGTCCTCTACCTCTAGGCGTTTGTTGAGCACCACGGCCTCTCGCACCAAACCCATTTGTGCGCTGTAATAACACCGGACAACTACTCTTAAAATGACCTTCTTCTTTGCAATACGCACACTGATTGGGCCCATATGGAAAACGTGGTTGAGAAGACTCGTTTCTTTGCGAGTTTCCCGAATACTGCTGAGGCTGCTGATAATCACGCTGATTATTAGTGCGGGTGGATAAGCTTGTTGTAGCAGAACTTTAGTTTTTAACTCCTTAGTCTTTTTATCCGCTCTCTCTAACTCATCTTTGCGCCTATTTTCATAGTACTGAGCTGTAGCCAAAATCTGTGCTGACGTTGAAACAGCCCAAGCACTCTCAGAATCCTTCAATTTAGCACACAACTCGGGAAGTAAATTATGCACAAATTTGTCGACGAACAATGTCTGGCCACCTTCAGTAGCCATATCCTGACCGCTATGATCTACAAAAGTCTCTTCAAACCGCGTGAAAAAGTCGGACACCACTTCGTCTTTCTTCTTCTTACATGCCGACAATTTGTCCCAATTGACACGTAATTCAGGCATTAGAGTCTTCATGTAAGGAGGGGATCCACAATTAAAGGCTCGGGTTTAGCACCACCAACTTGTCTGTTATCTACAGCAGCAATATTGACCCATGTATCACCTAACTCCTGATTGTGATCGGCATGGCGAATTTTCCCCCATAAAGGCTGTCGAACCACATTCCCGAACAACATGTCTATATCGGCTAAGTTCATAATGCGCAAGCTAACAGTCTGTGATAATTCCTTATAATACCCTGCAGGATTTTTACGGGGGTCAGGTAACATCTGTTTGAGAGCCAAAACCTCTGTTCGTTTCCATGGAACGTGTACCCAAACACGCTGAAAGTGAGCCGGTACAACTGGTGGATTATTACCCGGACCAGCGGCCACTTCTTCCTTCCATACCGGCGGAACCTCTCTCATGGGATACTGTCGCGCCTTTTTCCTGCCGTCACGCCCAAGTAGTGTCCGAGAAGTGCCTTCCTCACTCCGATATGGCAACAATGTCACAACCGCCCTCTCAACATCGGGACCTACAATCATGCCCTCTGAAAACTCGAAACCCACACGGCACAACTTAGGCAGATCGTATTCCAGATCATTTTCCTTCAGATCCTCACAGAGAAAAGCACACATCTGCTCAAAAACATATCTCTGCTTCGATGCTTCTCATTGACGGAAGGCTTCCACGATAGACTGTACATCATATCTTATAGGATCGACAACCCATTTATGCGCTAAACAATTCAGTAATTCCCTTTCTTGATAGTCAGGCAGTTGACTCCGCAACTGTCTTCGTTCTGCGTTAGGGGTCATACTTGGTGACCCAAAGAAAGGTGAGAAAAGACCAGTAACAGTGTTGGCCATTCTCTGTCGAACAGAAGGAGAAACTGACGGAAGGACAGGAGAAAAAACAGGGTGAGGTAAGGCAGAGGCAAAGGCAGAAACAGAGGGAGTATTAGGAGAAGTAGTCGGGACAATAGGCGAAGTCATAGAGAGCACAGGTGGAGCAGGTGTGCTCGGTGGCCCTTGGGGAGGCTGCACCAGAAGATTAGGAGCCACCGCAAGGGGGGCTGGTGGCTGTGGCAGAACTAGGGGCTGTATGGCTGGGTGTTGTATAACAAAAGGCTGCGGAGGTGCTGTAGCACTCCGTGCATAGGGGGGTGGTAAATTTAATACGTGTGACATTAAAGGATCCCTCTCAGATTCTCGTGAATCTGGGTGGAGAGGTGGCAAGACTGGATAACATTTATCGATCGCCATTCTACGTTGCCTGTGCAACTGCTCGTTTGCCTGTTCCTCTTCGTTATCTCTTATTTCTCTTGGCTAATTTAATTTCTTTCTGTTTGGCTTCCTTTCGCCATAAGCGGAAAGAGTCAAACATTGCCGGCCGGGCTTTCTTCTTAAAAAGTTTTACCTCTAGATTATCTAAGATCTCTGTGTCAAAACTACCATATTGGGGCCATTTTAAAACACCATCGTTTCTGGTGTATCGGATCCATACTTTATTATATGCGATGGGACCTACGCCATGCTTCACATAGAGCTCATATGTTGGAGTTCCAATCGGAACACCATCGTTTCTGTGAACAACGATCTTATGAGAAATGGGAGAAACAAAAGTGCTGTGTGGCTTAAATTCAAGCTTCCCGTTCGTACACTCAAGAGGTCAACACCGTGGCACTACATGAGTTATAATGATCGATTCCCCTTTTCTCCTGCCCTCCATTGAGCCCTGATGTTTTATGTTTCTATTGATCACGTCTTTTCATATTTCATATTTGTTATTGATACTAGATCATTGATATATTGCAGATTCCCCTGACAAAGGGCTTATTTGAAAGCCGGAATGCATTGGGATATGTGAAGTTTGCTTTTGTATGCTGTTTTTTTCATGCTGATTACAAGCTGTATTGTTTGCAACCCTGCATTACATCTTCATTTGCAACGATCAAGAATAAAAGCAGATCTTAATCAACTTTTCGTTTGAAGATTTTATTTGCAACTTTGGATTCCTCGTTAAATGTTTGGTTAACTGTTGTTCACAGCAAGAGACATCCAGTATTATAAATAATTGTTTTTTGATAACCTTGTGTACACTATATAGTGATTCATTTGTAGTGCACTAGGTATTCCTGGATACACATCTGGGTTTATTTCCTTTCACTTTTAGAAAGTGGGCATTTACTTGCTTAACCGTCCTGGGTGTTTCTGCCATTTCTGTATTCCCCATCAAGCTGTGACTGTGTATTCACACTAGACAGACACACAGGGTTGAGGTGTGTCCTGTCTTTCCTGGGTGACTCATAGCCAGGCTGAATAGACCTGGCTGCATTTAGAGTAAGGGGGGAGTTGTCACTTGCACCTAAATGAGCTGCTGCTGCCTTCACAAAGCCGTCTCCACCTCCTGGAGTGACCCCTTAGCTGGTTTATGTGTGCCAGAAGAACTTTATTTGCACCAACTTCAAAGGAAAATGTGGTATACATAACTTGACCATGACTCCAGAACTTTAGATTACTGCTGAACTAAGGAGCCTGGCAGGAAGAAGAGCTGCAAGACCTGCCAGAGAGAAGTACTGCCCCTTTGCTGTTGTGCTTTTTTGCGTTGGCCTGCAGTTGCTGCTTCTGTCTTGGGTAGGGAAAGGACTGAACTGGTCTTTCTACATACAAAGTATCTCCAATGACTTGATTTAGAGCTTGCCTTCTGTTGGAAGTCTCAGGGAAATCAAAGACTTCAACATCTTCTGGGTACCGGCTTTCGGAACTGAATGTTTCTTCTGCCAAAGAGGAGAAAAGGTAACCTGACACTGTCAACAATGCCACTGCTGGCTCCGTGGCCTGAAGGCACCACAGAGGGCACCACCGCACGTCGGACTACAACTGTGGTCTCATTGACGACAACGCCGCCATTGAGCCGCTGCTTGCATCATGACCTGTGGGCATCGCACTCCGCACCGCCTCGTTTCGCACTGCCGCCCTGGTATCCCAGATGACGCTGCCTGCACCATGACCTGTGGACATCTCTAGTGGAGAACACAGAGCACTGCTTCACACTGCAGCCCTATTCTCACCAATGACGCGCTCCAAGTTGATATTGACACCGCTGCCTGCACCATGGTTTGGGGGCACCGCTGGTAATTTACACGATGCATCGCCCCATCCCCCACCGCAGCCTTGATCCATAGACACCAGCACCATTGACTCCAGTCCGTCAACAGATGCTGCTGCCTGCACCGCGGCCTGTGGGCCCCACACACCACATTGCCCAGTCTCGCCCCTTCAGCCATGGGTCTTCCGACAGCATCGCTTCGGCAACGATTACGACGCTGCCCGCACAGTGACTTGCCAGCACCACCCCACTTCGCACACAGCCCTAGTCTCACCGACACTGCTGGAGAAGCCCCATTGAGCCACTGCCTGCACTGTGATCTGAGGGCACTGCATGTCACACCACTCCACAGCGCAGCCACGATGCGAGCGCTTCGGTTTTCAAACTCACGGAGGTCAACGTGCAGCGTGTGTGACTCCAAGGGCCCGGCAACTCCTGAAATGACTTCTGGAACCAATGCCTGCCAACGCCACTCCTCCGGATCTCACCGCAAGCTCCGACGCCCTGCATTGCCAAAAGGTACTGTTTAAGGGTCTCACCGACACCGTAGCTAGCCTGCGACAGCGTGACCAGCAGACATTTTAGATTGGTTTGTGTATGATGTCGTGACAGTCCCGGGCAGAGATATCGACTTCAAGGAACTGTATATAAAGCCTAATTTTGCATTATCTGTATTGTTATCACTGTATGTTGAATTTGTGTCATTCTGGTCTTGCTTTACACAGATAAATATTGGATATTTTTCTAAAACTGGTGTGGTGTCCTTTTATAGTGTTTTCACTGTATTACTGCTTGCTATATGCAAATGTTTTACACATTGCCTCTGAGATAAGCCTGACTGTTCGCGCCAAGCTACCAAAGGGGTGAGCAGCGGTTATTTTAGACATCCAATCCCCTTATCCTGACTAGAGTGGTGGATTCTGCCTGGCTTTCGGTGCATACCCTTGCCAACCACAAAACCCATTTCTAATAGCCTGCTATTAATTTTGTGGTGTTTCCAGGCAAACCTTACCCTACCCAAAGTTAGTGAAGTGCACCTTTCCTCTGGAAGTTAAGAACTAATTGAGGCAAATCTAGACTTTTCATTACTCTGCATTACAGGCAGTTAGAATAATCCAATTATGAAACTTTCCAGGGCGCATCAATTTTCAAAATGTATACATTTTTTTTTGCTTTATTTTTCCACTCCGCTTATTCCCAGGAAATTCTTATTCTTACACATGTGTTGCAACTGAGAATCTACTTGGAATTAGAACAATAAAGTAATTCAATATTATTCAAATATTATAATCACCGGACTTAGGCAACAGAGCTGGACAACTCCTACTGGCTTGTATACCAATGCTTTGTTCTTTTCTTTATTTTTTGTAAGTTTTATTCAGATGCTGTCCTGGCTGCAGGTGTGCCGAAAGCCACAGGAAGTGGTGATCTTGCCAGGCAGATAGGTATTGTAACTAATGCAAAGAATCCATCTTTCAAAGACTCTGTGAAATTATGATTTTGCCAGGCGTGTTTTGTGAAAGTTAGAGACTTGACGGCTTTCCCATAGGTACCCCCCATGTGCACCACCCACCCCCCAACTTCCTGGGGGCCCGCTGCGTGCCCCCAATAGCAAAGACCATATGCCTTTCCATTGCGGGAAAGGCTCATCCCCGCATGTATCGTAATATGGATGGCGGTGTCTAACAGACACCGCCACCATATTAAAACATTTTCCGCCCGGTCGACTCATCGACCAGGTGGAAAAGTGGCGAACGGTCTTCCCGTCCGCTGCGGTACCCCCGCCAACATAATCAGGCGGGGGTAAATTTCATGCGGGTGGGGGATAATTGGGGGTGGATCGCCACAGCCTGTATGGCGGTGGCGATCCGCCCGTCATTATAATAGACCCCAAGGTTCTGCCAGAGCAGCAGTTTACAAAAGGTTCAGAGAAGACACCTCACATCACGACCAAGGGGTACACAGGTATATTAGTTGCTGTAACCAGAGCTTCTCATCATTAGTGCTGTCTCTGGTGGATGGGAACATGCTTCTATCTTGCAGTGTGTTGCATTGTGTTTTCTTACACACTGTACACCTTGTAACTGGGATGGTAACTGGGTTATCCCACCGGGCCCTCTAACTCAGACTCAAAGGCTTAAGTTGTGGCTTGCTCTCTGGAGCTGTGTGTGCAGCTTGTTGTAGACATAACTTTTGTCATTGTGTACTAACATGCCTGAGGGGGATATTTGGACTTTACTTGGCTATAGCTCTGCGTACACACAAAACAAGTTTAATTCTTGAAGATAATTTACTATTCTCTTCATTGTAACATGATTCCAATCTATATTTTAGCCTCAAGCAAATTTGTACTTTACACTGGTACAAATGACAAACTTTTCGGTAAATTATTTTACATTGTGTCTGTAATTTTCTATTTAGAGATGGTGATCACTACATTTTCTTTTGTCTCTCTGTCTCAGCGTTTTTGATCTTGCATCATGCGTTTCTGCGTTTCCACCTCCTTTACCTTCGTCTCTGACTAGCAAATGATTTAGGACCAGATGTACGACCTTATTTTGCTTGCGCATAGAGGTTTGTGACCCGTTTGTGCATGCAAAATCTAATAGGGTCATGTACAATCCCTATTTAGCGAGTTGCAGTTTTTTGGTGAATCACTAAATACGAATTGCGAGTCTCTATTAGGAAGGGGCACCCCAAGAGCGTCCCTTCCTAATAGCGATCAGAGTCCTATGTAAGAATGTTTTGCGACCGTAATGGAGGTCGCAAAACACTCGCAATTTACCGCCCTCTTCAAGAGGGTGGTAAAGTTCTCGCAAATGGGAAGGGGTGCCCAGAGGACCCCTTCCCCTTTGCGAATGGTGGGAAAACATTTTTTAGGGGCAGGCTGTGGTCCCAGGGACCACTACCTGCTCTTAAAAAAATTAAACGAAAACGTTTAATTTTTCATTTTTTTTTAGATGCATCACGTTTTCCTTTAAGGAAAATGGGCTGCATTTTTTAAAAAAACTGCTTTATTTAAAAGCAGTCCCATGCATGGAGGTCTGCTGAACCCAGCAGGCCACCATACTTGGGAGGGCCAGCCATTTCTAATGGGGTCGCAAATTGCGAGTGCCTCTTTAATATGCATGAGGCATGCAAATTTCAAACCCTTTTAGGAATCGCTATCTGTGTCTCAGACACTGTTGTACATGTCATTTAGCGACTCTCAAATTGTGACTCGCAATTGAGCGCAATTTGCGAGTCGCTAAATGACATGGTCGTACATCTGGCCCTCAGTGTAGGTATGAAAAGGAGTTTTACAACTCTCTAGATTGGCCTCTGACGTGTTAACTCACAATTGCTTTCCGTTTTGTTGCTCTTTTTCTAAAATATACCAAATCACAGTAAACACAAAACGATCATGAACAAACTGCATTACTTTATATTCAAAATAAAAAAATATTTCCTAAAATAAGGTTTCCTAAGCATTGCCCGATGTAAAATTGTAAGCGCCTTACAAACCTTGTTTACAGATTGCTCTTGCTTCCTGCAGATGGCCAAACAGCTGACGGACTCATGGCCATTCCATCTATTCCTTCAACTGATACCATTTAGCGCTCCGTAATCAATGCAAGGGCAGCAGTTATCGATTGTCTTCTCAAAAAACAAGTGTGCACCGGCCGGTGATGTTCAATGTTGATCTCTTCAGATGTTCCTTGGTACATTAAATCATACATTCATAGAATGTGGTATATCCCCTATGGGTATCAGATAAATCATTCAATCATATGCACTCTGAGGAGACATCTGGAACGCTTCAGAGAGAATAAATTCACTCTAGTGTTTGAATACCCGCTCAAACATATATATCAGATGCAAGTAGGAGTAAAAATGTGTTCCGTAGGCCTTCTGACAACAGTCTCCAACACGGATATTTTGCCATCAGAAATCACCTTTGAAGACATTCTGTAGTGTTTAAATTTAATACTTTGAAACCCTGTTTTCTCCCATTTTGCGGTCACTTAGAATTGCATCAGCTTTGCTTGACCTGGTCCACATGAAAGTAGGTGGGTGGGAAGTTATAATCAGGAGGTATTTATGTGACACACCTTTCCTATCTTCTCCATGTGCAATCCTTGTTCTGTGTACAGATCAACTGAAAGTGAGTATAAAGTCTGGATTTCTGAAAGTTCCTGAAGCTGTAAGTTGCATCTACAGCCTTGAAACCAGAATGTTACACTAGATGTCCATGGACCTGCTTTTGACAAAATAATCATTTAATTTTAACTAAATAAACAAATTTAAATTTCTACTATATATTGTTTGACAAAATGTCAAAACCACTCCTTCCTGTCTCTACCACTTGACCCATTTTCAATTGATTCTCCTTGATTTTTAACAATAACCTAGGACATTTCTTAGATGGGCTTCCCTTCTCTCCATACTAAGATGAAATGTAATGTATCTTACATGTGCCTCTTTTTCCCTTAAGTTGACAAGGAACTCACATTTATTTCAACAATGAATAAATAAAAATGATGTACATCTAAGATAATATCTTGCTTGCTCATTGGTAGCCCAGTCCCATTAGACTGTACAAGACGTGTTCAAATGTGCAGGTCTGTACTGGGCACTGCTCCATCAATTCATGAATGCGGATATTCTTGCGGAACTGTTGTGGCCAAGACTAAAGCATTACTACCAAAACCCCCAACAGAGGTGGCAAATCTCTGAGACTCTGTAGCAATAAAAAAACATGCAAACTATTTCCCACAGGAAACCCCACAAATTGCTCCGGGTTTCACCATAGAGGATTTTTAGTTAAGGAATGCGGGGCTCGGATCCTGAACACTCATGCCATTCTCAGCATCACCAGACCTTTTGTTGAGACTTGACTTTTCATCAGCATCCCTGTCACTACTTGCTTTTTAAACTATATAAGTATCCATAAAGACATGTTTCTTTTGTGAATGACTTTGCCTTAATGGTGTTAGCACACAACAGCAAAAAAAATGAAGCACAGTCGTTCTGTGGAATTCTGTCACAACAGGTATAGAACTGCAGTTGTCCAATGTTGGACAGGCCCCATGAAGGGCTCGCTCCCTCCCCGCATGACAGGGCCGAGACACCGGCTCTCCCAGAGCTACCCACAGAAGCACCCCGCAACCCGTCCCCTACAGGACGCCTGCTCCCGGACATCTCTGCATCCCTGGCCCGGGCCACCGTCAGCACCATTGCCCGGACCAGCCACCATCTTGGACACTGCACCACGAGGCCGCGTGGCCTCAGCTCGACCCTAACCCTGGGCCTGGCCAGGCCCCGACATCCCGGCACCACCATCCACCCAGGAGGTGAATGAACCACTTGGCAGGTCAATGGGAGAAAGAAGTGTCGATGGCTCTCCCCCGCCAGGTGCCGATCGCCCCCAGCCTCCCCGGGCGCTGGCTCCACCCCCCTGCTGGGTGTCTGGACTCCCTCATCCCGGACCTCCCGACCTCCAAGTGCGAGGGTCCGGACATCAAAGGGCGCCAGACCTATAACTGAGGCAGCTCCAGAGCAGGAAGGCAGTTGTATCCTGGAGTCGAGAGACACCATGAAGAACTCATCCTTGACGGACTACTGGCGCTGCCGTAGCCCTGCCTTGTGAACTGTCGTCCTGCCTGCCGGCGCTGCCGCGGCCTTCTGCAACCTTCATCCTCGTGGGACCTGCTGGCGCTGCCGCGGCCCGTTGTAACCTTCATCTTCGTGGGGACCTGCTGGCGCTGCCGCGGCCTCTTGCAACCACCATCTTCGTCGGGACCTGCTGGCGCTGCCGCGGCCCGTTGCTACCTACGACCTCCTCGGGACCTGCTGGCGCTGCCGCGGCCCGACCTACCGAACGCCGAGCTCGAGGATTGTGAGCTACTCATCGTCTCATCTCAATACCAGACTGGTGACAAGACTGTCCCGCTACCCCCTTTCCCTTTCAGAGACTAGAATTGAGAGGATCCTCGTGTCCTGATCTCATTGTACCATACTACCTTAATCCAAGAACTGCATATAAAGAGCGTTAACCTTATCTTCGTGTGGTGTCCATCTGTGGGGGGAAGTTACTTGTCTGTACGATCGCTGGAGACGGTCCTCACCGGAGGCCTCTCCCCTTGTCCTCGGCCGACCCTCCAGGTCCCCGTCTAACATCCAACCTATCAGGATCAATGTCACGTGCACACAAGGGCCACTTATTATAAAATACGTGATGTTACATTATTATATCACCATAATACTGAAAAAATGAGACATTATTGCAGACAGCACAGTGCACATCAGTGATAAATGTGTGATTTATGTATTTATAAAATCTGGAACGTCTTAGCAATGGTCCAAACTCCAATCCTAAAATCTTTGATCAGAAGCTTTTCAAGGACAACCCTGAAGTCGTGTCAATGTTTCGACCCTTTGCAATCAATGCGCGGGTCTCATCAGGACACGCCATATGTCTAATGATATCTTCAGTGAGTCGTGCGATCGAACCATAAAAAGGGTAATGTCCGTCTTCTCGATGAGTATTAGATCTCCTGTAATAAAAATCCATCAACAATTCTCTACCCGGCGCGGCAAATAATCCGCTGCCACCAGTCAATGTCAGCTACAAAGTATCTCTTCATTGTAAATCTCTTACGCGGATACATTGATGCTGACAGACACAGAGAACACATACAAAGTCTTCTCATCAGTACCACTTGTGCATCCTTTCCTCGCCATTCTTGCATTTTTTGTTGAAAGTGGCGTCACAGATGGGATACGCTCATCAATGTTTTTGCGCTCTAGACACCACTTGAAACCTGTAAATACTAAAGACGTTGTCAGGTTTCACAGCGCACACTGTCCTAAATGTCCATAAACTTCAATGTCTCTTTACTTGTCATCTCGTGACTGGCGGTGCTTCAATTCTTCTTATACAGTACCTATGTACTGTAACCTAACTTGAAAACCTCACCCAGGACTCACGGTGCAGAGGGGAACAAAACTGCAATATTATCCTATGTGCACATTATAAGACACCTTAGAAAACTCTGGACCACGGGCCTTCTACACAATCAACCAACTACAATCAACCAACTACATCAACCAACTACAATCAACCAACTACAATCTATCAACTACAATCAACTAACTACAATCAACCAACTACAATCAACCAACTACAATCAACCAACTACAATCAACCAACAACAATCAACCAACTACAATCAACCAACTACAATCAATCAACTCCAATCAACCAACTACAATCAACCAACTACAATCAATCAACTACAATCAACCAACTACAATCAACCAACTATAATCTGCGAGACCAAGATATGTGGTGTCTCATACTGCTAACCCTCCAGTAAGCCGGTGGCACTGACACAGCTCTGTCCCTCATTCTTTCAAGTGAAAGCAACTATACAAAGAAAGCCAAGTGGCTCTTCCAAGGACTCGTGCCTTCCAGTCTCACTGGAATACTGAAAAGGACAGATTAACTCGACCCTTAATTACTTTATGCGCGTTTCTTAATGAATCAAACCTTAGCCCTGACTGGCTAACCTGGAGCTCGTTTCATTTTATCATCTGCACTGCTTCTAGACCTATTTTGCCTTTATGAAAGACTTCCCTACATCACATTGACCCTGCAGGAGTCCGGCTCGGTCGGAAAACACTCCAGTTCCAGCTCGGTCGGAGAGCTTTGCGACCCAGAACAGAATCGGGCCCTTTATGTTGCGATGAATGTTTTCCAGATTGTTTCCAGACCTGAACCAAACAAGTAATGAAGGAAACCACCTTTCCTTGATTATATAAAAATGAGCACATGCATTGCATTTACAATAACTACAAACATAATATTAATGTAATATTTAGTGGAAGCATCAATCTTGCTTTCCAGTTCTAATACTATATAACCAAGGGAGAAGTCATTGACGTACAATAGACAAGAACGGTTATGCAAGACTATTTTTGGGACTCTATAGGAATGTTATCAATAATACCAGAGACAACCAGAACAGAGCAGACATCAAAATGCAGCCCTATTCGAGACCTGTAACGGATTTTACTTGGTTAGACAATCTACCATCCATAGCGAGCTCGACTTGGACCCAATTTACAGGCTCCGGTAACTGAAGCACTACTAAAAGGAATCTTAAACTACTTCAACATGTTGCATAGGATAGAATGGTCTTCTTTATTAACATCAACAAAGCGGCAGCATAACTTTAACCTGCCTGTCACTTTAAGTGACCTCCAAGCATCTGAACAGAGTGCCAAGTAGTGATCCGTTGACTATGCGCACTACAGAAACCTTCCCATTAAAAGGAAATCATGTTATGATCTTCCAACTAAGATGTGAACCACTGCAGTAAAATGTTTGCAGATTGTCTGGAATCAAAGTACAATAATGACATTAACAAGAAGTTTCTTGGATTATCAATTGCCCCCTTCCTATTTAAATGTTTTATAGAAGTACATTTCCAAGAAGACTTAATTTCCCCACTGAATACTGTCTTCCTCACCAAAACTGTTAGATAATTATTCCACAATTCTGCATGTGCCTGAAGAACAGAACTCAAGATGTTAGAACCAGAAGCTGATGAGTTTTTCATTTCCATTATTACCCTGATATTAATTCTGAATCAATCAAATAATTGTATGATAATCAACCACGCCAATGGCGCTTCCGTTTGTTTTTTTTAGAGCAAAGAAATAAGGTTCAGGGTTGTTTCAAATTGTGCATTCGAAGTTTAATTCATTTGCTCTGAAAAAATCTGCCACACCCAGAAAAATGTAGTTAACTAGCCTAGTAACATCAGTCACTTTATTCCAGCTATGTGCAAAATATTCTTCTTACAAAAGTCCCAGTTTTCCCTCCCTAAGCATGCCAAGTGATGCAAGGTTACTATCTGGCTTTGCAAGAAGGCAATCTAGACATGGCTCTCTAAAATCAGGCTTCTGGGGCTTATCACCTGAACCAAACCCATTTCCTTGTGGTTTGTGATTTAAGACACTAGGGCTTAGATGTAGCATTGTTCCTATTTGCGATTTCTTAATTGCGATTTTTACTGAATCGCTATTAAGAAATCGCAAAATGGGATGTATGTTTTAAATCGCTATTTTTTTGCGATTCCTTACTATTCCTAATTTGCGAATTTGCAAGTTGCGAATTCGCAAATAAGGAATAATTTCCCATTCCTTCCTATGGGCCAGGAGGCCCATAGGAATGATTGCGAAATAATTCTCAAATTGCGAATTCGCAATTTGCTAATCGCAATTTGAGAATTATTGCAAGGGTGCAGACATGTCTCATGGACACCCTGCTGCACCCCTGAAACTTACATGTGTATGCATATGGCGTACATACATGCCCTATGGGCATGTATGTGTGTCACATGCCACCCTCAAAATTGCCAAATTTTGGTTTTTGAAAGGATTTCGCAAATTAACACGAACCTCAAGTTGGTGTTAATTTGCGATTCCTTAACCTGAATTAGCAAATTAAAAAAGCTTCATACATGGCATTTAAGGAATCGCAAAATTGCGATTCCTTAAATGCTCAAGCAAAATAAGGAATCGCAATTTTTTGCGATTCCTTATTTTGCTAATTTCACATACATCCCAAATGATGCAAAATGTCAGTTTGCGATTCGTTAAGGCCGAAATTCTGCGAATTTCGGCCTTAACGAATCGCAAAATGCTTGATACATCTAGGCCTATATTTGATAAGAGTATTCAAATAAATAATTACCTTTAGTTTCTAGATTTTTGGAATGGGGATTTTGCTATTTTTCTCCCATTAGTTGATAGAAACATTTAACGTCAACTTGAATTTGCAATTGAGGGTAGTATGCAGATTCTGTGCCCCTGCCTGAGATATGTTACTAAAAACAACACGAGGATAGTGTATCGGAAGATTAGAAACAACGGGGAAATTACCATTATCCTCATTATCTAACACCTTATCTGAAAATTTGGTGAAAATGTTTAATCAGATAAGAAAATATAGTCAATACGGGTATTTAATATTCCCACCAGGATAGGTCTTATGAGCCGGACAATTACCGTAACATCATCCATTAAGGCATAACAAGGGAATACTGCAGGTAAACATGGTTGAAGGTGGAACTGGAGTCACCGGTGCTTTCCAACACAGCGTCTTCCTTTTCTGGTAGCTTGGGCCGAGAAGACTAAACTGCTGGAGAGAGGAGAAAACAAAAACTAAGGCTGTGCAAATGCAACACAGTTAAAATGAAGTTGGTGGAAAATCAGAGGTCTAGAAGGTAATAAAAATAATACAAACGTAATAAGCAGAAGATCTTTTTATTGAAATGATGAAGCATGTGTGGATTGATGGAGCCAGGCAGGGGGAGAAAAAGATGGTCACAATATAGGATGCAAGTGAAGGAGGAAGATGCATTAAGCAATTCCAGACACACCAAAGCTGCTTTCAATAGAACAACACCTTCCAAAACCTGCTCTGGTGCAGTGTGTGGGACGCGGGCTCCCTAAAAGCAGGACTCGAGTTTTCAAACAAATGTTACCCGGATGGTCGATTCTCACATAGAATTTTGGAACATTGGTGGTCCAAGAGAGGGGCTTTTTGTAGTAATATATGGACCAAGAAGGGGAACTGGGATGTGTTTAAGGCTGTGCCCCATGAACTGTTCAGGGTGTAATTCTTGGGTTAGGGAGGAGGGGTTGGGAGGAGGGCGTCACGACTCAAGCAGGGAGAGAAGCCCTTCCATCAAGGTTCCGGCCTCTTGCTCAGTGGCGGTCGGTAAATTTGGCAGGGAGGGGGCCGGCCACCCACGCACACATATACACTCACTCACACCCATGCATTCACAAACATCCACACACATCCCCATTCCCAAATGTATAGGTGCATGCACCAAACGTTTGGAAACTAAAATGTACCTGTCCTGCAGCTTTGCAAGAGGAACGCGCTAGAGATGCAAGGAGGGTTGGGACTGCTGCCTTCTCTCACCCGTCACAGAGTGGGATGGGTCAGTGAGGCCGCTGACCCCACTCTGTGACGAGATGTCACTGATTGACACTCTGCCCTGGGGACTTCAGGGCTTAAAACTGAAGCGCCCCAGTCCGAGGCAATCAATGGCGCTCCCCCTCGTCACAAGGGGGAGGGCCTTGAGGAACGTTAGCCTGGCTGAAGAGGTCACGCCCACAGGGCTGTGAAATCCTCAGCCCGGCAAAGTTCAGCTCAGGCAGCGTGGAGCCTGCGCATTTAGCACATGTCCAGATCCTGGCTGCCTGACCTCAACAAGAAGAGTGTCCGTCAGGCTGAGCTTTGCTCAGCCGGACAGACATTCTTCTTGTGTGGAGAAAGGTGAGGGGGCGCGCACCCTTCACCCATGTGGTCGGGCCACGGCTGCTTTTGATGTTTTCCTATTAGGTAGAACCAAAAAAAAAAAAAAAAACTACACATTACCAGTCACTGGTAAATGATCTTAAATTGTAACTGAGATCTCTTCCCGTCTCCAGCGCTCTAGTGATTTCCAGCTAGAGTCATGCACAGAATTAACATAAAAAGGGCAAGTCGCATTGCTGAGTTGAGCCTCGGCCCATCACCTCAGAGCACCTCCGCACCCCGGGGTCCAGGCAGCTATGGATTTGGTAAAGTCAGCAGGCTCTGGAGCACTACAGCTCAGCCTCCCTATCACTAATCACGGGAAACATCCTTTACAACGCAACTTTTACCACGCAGTGCCTTTACAACGCAGGTTTTTCAACGCAAATCATTACAACGACTTGCGCTGGGGGGCACTCTAGGATAGGTAATAGTTTATTTTACTATCCAACACCTTCCCTACTATCCACGGGGACTGGAGTTGGAATAGTAAATTAAACTATTCACTATCCAGCACCACTCAACGCAAGTCGTTGTAACGACTTGCGTTGAAAAACCTGCGTTGTAAAGGCATGCGTGGTAAAAGCATGCAATGTAACAACGTACATCCCTAATCACATTTAATTATCACTTGCACTCAATTCCGTTGTTGTATCACTACCAGTCATTGGAGCCAACGGCTCTTCACTCGTTCACTGTACACCGGAAGTAAGGCCAAAGGAGGCAACCACTTCACAAGCCCCTTCTTCACCAGGCCTGTAAGGATGAGAAGCCATGGTGGCATTAAACCAGGACTTACCTGATCACTCTGGCAGTGAATCCAGGCATTGCTCTGGACGCACCGGGCTCCAGTTTTTGAACAAAAGATGTTGACTGCATTACTCTTACTAGAGAGTGAGATGTCTCTCCTGGTCAGTTCTTCTGGTGAGTTGTACGTACGTATTCCAGTCTTTATTTCGATTTTGTGCAAATCATAAAAGACATCACCATAAAAATGCATCATAATGTTAAAAAATGACAATAATTAAATCGAGTAGCAATGCTAAAAACAAGTTAAAAGCAGTTAAAAACCATGAAAACAGAATACATGGTTTAAAATGTAAAGGAGTACATTCACATAGCAGCTACTTTCCGAGAGGGGGGGGGGGGGGGGTAGAGTGGACTTTCAAATGCATGGACTATTTTGAGAATTTCATTGTATTGGCTCTGATTATCCAGGCCCATCCCAAGTACTCTGCCACAGCTACTGCTATTGCTTGTTCCGTGTCAGTCCTAAGAACCCTCAAGGCTGCCATAGCTACCCCGAACCCCAGGTTTTTGCAGATGGGGCTCAACCACCTTTGTTCAGGGTTTCTGTAGGACGGGCACACAAAGAGGAAGTGTGCAGTCGATTCCAACACTTCAGGGCAAAACGGGCAGTCACCTCCGCATCCCTGTTCCCAACTGGCCATAAAAGACCCCAGGGGTAAGGAGCCCACCCTGAACTGATGGTATAGTTTTCGTTCCAGGGTGTTTGTGATTAGATCCCAGTACGGTTCGAGAGTCGGGTCATTTTAAGCTCTGAGAATCGTGATATTAAGATATTGTTTCTCTGGGAGAGGGACCGCTGTTCTATATAGCTCCAATAGGCTTCTTTTAAGAGCTTCTTTGATGGAAAAGCCGCAGAAGAGGGGGATTCCCATAGAGACCTCATTCCCAAGGCTAATAAGGATAATTTGAGCTCTTTAAACCACGGTATCTGATGAGAGGAGGTCATGGACTTAACTTCACTCAAAGCCTGTGCATATTGTGTCAACTCTGGAGTCGTCCAGAGTCGACGCCAATAGGCTATTGGGCGGAATAGAGCCTGATCCCTGATATTTATGCTGCCAGTGTCCAGGTACAGAGGGGTCAGGGGGGTGGATTTGGGGAACCCCAGGAGTACTCTTAGAAAGCTATTATGCACCACAGCTAAGGATGATAAGTCACTGAAGCCCCATAATTCAGCCCCATATAGAATTGAGGCACTGTAACGACCGGATTCTCTAACCAGATGGGATCAGCTCCTTAGAGCACCTCCAACCCAGTCGGAACGTAATCACCTCCATCCTTAGGACGTATTTACAATAGGTATATAGGTATATATATATATATCTGGTACCTAAGGATGGGGAAATAGCAATATACACGCATAGGTTTTCTACAATATCCCACTCATACCAGTTAGTCTCACGGCAACTTAGGCCCACACTAGTCTACCCTAGGGCAGTTCTGATTATTTACCATTACACACTGACCACAGTCAGTGCTCACTCGGCACCTATGCAATCCTGCGTGCCTACGCACTGGTCTGAAGCCCTAGTGCTCTCTTCCTCACAGCCCGGCCCACAATCCGGCGGACCTAAGCACTGGTGTCCCCCCCAGTGTTCTCTAACTCACAGCCCGATCCGCAATCCGGCGGACCTAAGCACTGGTGTCCCCCCCAGTGTTCTCATTAACGCCGCTTACCAACGACGATCACTCTCCTATGAATACCTTTGGAAGGAATCTCTCATTGGCTTCTCGGGATATGATACTACAATAACAGGAATTATCATAACTTGCCAAATTAAAGCATGTATCTGGTATTCTATGCATTAAGGGGTCCCTCTCTCCCTCATTACTCAGTCACCTCTTACCTGACCGGGAATTACCTCTGTTCATGAAAACAATGCCTGACTAGAAGACAAGGTTACCCTGATTGAACAAGAATACGAGGCACATGTTGGTTCACTAAGAACTGGGGTATTTTATTACAATAATCATAAAAACACAATAATATACTATGACATATATCCTGCAAAGGAAAGTGAAAGGTTAGAATGTGCACACTATGAATAATGGGCGGACGTCACCTTATGGACACGAAGTCGGGGCTCGGCAGTCATCTAGGTTCCCTTCTCGTCTGTGCCTTGGCTCGTCTTAGAATCACACCTCAGCAGTCACGAGTACACGTCTGCACCGCTATGCTCTATCTTCTCTGCTTTCCTCCAAGTCACTGGAACCTTCCTTTTATTGGCTGCCGTCTCTCTCTTTCTCTCTGGCCGGTCTGCACTATTTCTCTCCCCTCTTCAATCTTTCTAAGAGAGTATCAGCTTCATGATCTTTCTCGGGCTTCAAAATGGCGACTTTCTGCCTGGAAATAATTAATAGCATTGATGCTAACGGCTAGCTGCCGCCTACAGACTGACTGACTCGCTGCCTCATACATTCGCTAATATGGAAGCTTGTCCTTTCATGGAAAGTTACGGCCAGTAACCTGCCGCCCACCAAATTCTTGTACCTCCCCGTACCAAGGACACGTTCCCAGCCGGCCGGCCTGATGTTGTGTCTTCGGAATGGAGAAAAATACAGTCTTTCGATAAGGGCCAGCCTGAGCCGGTTCTCTCCAAGCGAACAACACTTCGAAACTAAAACATTACACTTGACCTAGAAGCCTCTCAAGCTGCCGGGGCAGAAAGCAAGATGGAGTCTCTCCCATTTGAGGCCTACAAGGCCCGAAATAAGCATAACTCCATAGAAGGTATACTAACACTCTTGCAAAAGGACGGATCATCACTAATACTAATGAATCTATCCCCTAGCTTAAGTTTATAAGCCCTGATCTAAGGAAAAGGGTACGAAAGTGCATTACTGTGCCTGATGAATAGGCCCTGTCTGTGGTTCTAATCCCTGCACTAGAATGGTAATAGACTAGAGTCATGTCCAATCATCCTCCCTCAAAGGAGGGCCGAAAAAGTCGGTCAGAACAGGCACCCACCCTAATGTTGTAGATTTGAAGTTCTGGTGCGATGGGCTTGGATTTAGATAGCTTGTGCTCTCTTAGTAGAACACCCGCCAGCTGTGAATGCTTCAAACTCATTCCGTTGATACGGGGCTTCCAAGAAAGGTTCTTCCCTATCGTTAGGCCAAGATAAGAGAAGGTGTCTACTTGCTCTAGAGGGGCCTGATCAAGCCTAACCCTCCCCGTTACGGCTTTACTTTTGTTGAAGGCCATGAATTTGGTTTTGGATACGTTAATAACCAAATCCTGGTCTCGACAGAAAGCCTCAAAGCAATTCAGGGCATCTTGCAGTCCCCTTTGAGTTCTCGACAACAGCAGAGTGTCGTCTGCAAACATCAAGAGGGGGATATGCAGCCCCGCAATTCTTGGCGCATCTGTGGGTTGCTTGCCAAAATACTGGGTTACTGTGTTTATAAACAAAGAGTATAATGTGGGGGCCAGTACACTCCCCTGTCTAACTCCTGTTCCAACATTGAACTTACTCGTAACATTACCCTGATTCCCCCGTCGTACCTGTGCATAGTTCGCATGATGGAGCCTAACTATGATGTTCAATAGTGCTGGTGAAAGACCCAGCAGCCGAAGTGCCTGTCACAGTTTTGCACGAGGAACTAGGTCAAAGGCTGTTTTTAGGTCGATAACGGCAGCATAAAGCGACCCTCCTCCCAGGGTAACAACCTTCCAATGGATGGCCGCAAACCTGATAGCCTGGTCGACTGTACCAGTGTGGGAGCGAAAGCCGGCCTCCAGGGGTGTCAAGATAGTATTGTCCTCAATGCAAGATTGGAGTCTACCCACAACCAGCCTTGCCACCATTTTCTGAATACTGTCGATCAGGCTGATGGGCCTATAGTTGTTAGGGAGGGAGCGATCCCCTTTTTTAAAAATTGGGACTATCTCCGCTCCAGCCCATGTTTTTTGGGGGGGGTGCTCGACTAGACACAGCATTGGCCAGGAATAGTATATAGGTAGCCCAAGTGTCAGGATCCGAGGTGAAAAGGTCTGCCGGGATACAGTCGAGACCCCCCACTTTCCCATGGGAGATACGTTTCAAGATGTTTAAAACTTCGGTTTTTGTAAATAAAACACTGGGCTCTGTGCTCAGTACTGTTTGAACAGTGGGCTCACTAGGGGGGGCTCTAAATTGCCTTTCAAAGTAGGAGACTCACACCTCTGGGGGAACATTATTCTCAGGGGCGGCAGGGATATTGCCCTTTCCCCAATTTAGTGTATGCCGAAATGTCGACTTATCCCTTGCTTTACTTGCTTCCAGAAGGTCCAGCCAGTGTTGATCCTCCCAGGCAGCTCGAACTTGCTGTTGGTGCTCTCTGTATTGGGCCATTCTAATGGCTGGTCCGTCGCGTACCTTAATGGCTCTAGCCAGGGTCTTATATGCCTTCCTACAGGTGCCGTTGTACCATGAGGTACTTTGGCGTTGGGATCCCTTGGTCTGTATGCGAGGTTTTATAAAGTGTGTTTTTAAGTCCCCAAATAAGGTTTCATGTAGCCCTGTGATCATACTATTAATGTGGTCCTGGGAATCACAGGCATGAAGAGAAAGCAAAGCATCACCAACCAATGATTTCAATGTTGCTGGTCTCTACGTTATTATTTATGTACTGCCATCGAACTCTACGCATGTTAATAGAGAGAACGAGTTCCCCTGTACTCGTTTTTGTGGGACAGTAGGCGGACATGGTCAACGACCGGTGTTTGAGGTTCAGGACTAAGGAATCATGATCACTTTCGCATCTTGTGAGAACCTCCATGTCAATCAGAGGAGGCCAAAGGGGCATACTTAAAATGAAGTAATCGATACGACTACTTCTAAGACCCGAACTAAAAGTGTTTCTGGCCATCCTGTCCGAAGAAGTCCTCCCATTTACGGCCCTGAGACTTTTGGCTAAGCAAAGGCCCTTAGGTGTAAGACTGCGTCCGTCCATTTATTAATTGGCGGAATTGTGAGCTGGGGGATATCCCACTTAGAGTCCTCCTCCCAGCCTAAATCTGCATCATCGCTGTCTAGAGGCTCAAAAGTACAGTTAAAGTCACCGGCTATGATGACGTTGCTGGAGGTGGCCAGTGATCCTAGGAAATTTTCTAGGTCTAGCATTGCAGGTGAGATTTTTCCACCTGAAACCCCTCTGGCATAAACATTGATCAGGAAGAGATCTAACATCCCCTTTCTTCTCAACTTGAAGACCAAGATGTCTGGGCTCTCGACTGCAACTTCCTGGACTGTCCAGCCCATGCCCTTTCTGACCCAAACAGACAGATCTCCTGATGGTCTGCCCCTATTTCCAGGGATTGCTTGCTTTGAATAATTAAGAAACCCAGGGAAGAAAATAGGCGCTAATGCCCAGGTCTCCTGAAAGAGCCACGTGTCGCATGTCTCAATAAACTCTGCCCAATCGGCAGAGCTAAGTCTTGAGGAGAGACCTGCTATATTCCAAGAAGCCACAGTGAGGATATGTTGATTAGGTGGAGCTGGGAGGGTGAAGATGAACAACCCTCCCCATGAGTGGTCGAGTACGTGAGTGTGGGTTCCCTTGTTGGGACCCCTTCCACTAAACATGAACAAGGCAGGGAATCTTCGCTCCTACACAGCCCACTGTTCCCTATGGGATCTTCTTCACTATCAATTTGCACTCTAGAGGCTGGGTACAGGGGAAGAAGCGTGGGCCAGAGGTCTTTATTAGGACAGGCTTCCTCGTATTGGGGCCCTAAGCAGGAAGGTTGGTTAGTCTCTATTCAGTCTATCTCGCCTAACTCTGATAGAGGGTCGAATCTGTTCCTCATATGTATCGGCTCATGGTTTTCAAAATAGTGGGCGGAGTTGTAAGATAAGGACCTGGCCCTCCAAATGGGCTGACATTATACCTTTGTGGGCCAGTGTCTATAGTATAGGTTGATTTGCCCCTCAGATAACAAATAACCCAAGGAAGATACCTTAATTGGGCTAGATTGATCTGTGGGGCCCCAACTAAGAATATGATCAACCAATCTCCTGTCCCTGAAGTTAATGACCACACAGTCCCCTGGAATGTCCTTGGGCCAATTCCCAAGCCAAGCTACCCTTCGAGTGAGCAAAATGTCCCCCTGATCATTCCCCTGAAGTGGTCTGTTCCTATTAAGCCAGAACGTGGCTTTATTCTTTAGTTCCACAAAAGATTCAGTGCGGTCTGGCTTCAACTCGGGTACTCCTGTTAGTATAACAACATAGGGGGAGGCCTCCGGAGGCAAGTTGGATCAGGGTAATTTACAGTTGCTCTCCTTTGAGCCTATCCCTCTATAAGGGCCCCTAGACTGGATCTTAGGGAGGGGTTGCCTGGAGTTTGATCCTTGTGGGGTAATGGTTGTCAACTCAGTGTTAACCTCCGCTAAGTCAGAGAGGGTTCTAGGGGGAACACTAGCTGTTTGGTTATACTGGGGATTTGGTGGCTGGGCTGGACCATTTATTTATTTATTTTATTTGTAATATTTAATGTTGATTAATTAAAACCATTACAAAAAGAAAGCATCAAATACAAACCAAACACAATAACTAATTGACCAAACGGAAATACAGTGCAAAAATAAAAATTGGCCATAGTTGATTAGCTATTTCGAGTTACGGATTATAATGCTACCAATATTTTCACAGATTACGTAGCAATCTACATGAGATAAAGTGCAATGTGCTTACAGAGCAGAGAATGAAATACAGTGTACTAGCCGAAAATGATCGGTGACATTTTTACAGAATATCTATTACTGTCATAATGCAAAAACAATGCTAAGTGACTTATGCTATCATCATAAAGTGAACAGTGCATTAAGTGCAATTAGTTAGCAGCAAGTGTTCAATTGTCAAAAATGTCAGTGCATTAAGTACGATAGACTAGCAGCAAATATTCAATAAAAATTAGTGACAAAGCAAAAAAACAGTATCCCAAATATCTAAAACTTAAACCGACTAAAGTACACTTGTAAGACAGAATCAATACTAACATGGGGATAAAGTGCATAGATGCCATTCAATAAATGCAGTAAACATGATAAGCGGAACATTCTATAAAAAAATACTCTAAAAACAGCTAATATAACATGGATAAAAAGTGCCATAAAAATAATCCATCAACCCCTTAAAAACAGCAAGCATCTCATTTCAAAGGCATACCAACATTTTACATTTACTTTGGTTGTCAACTTGCATAATTTCTTTTCCACTCTAAAAATGAATTGAACAAATTGCTGAATAATATGAACTTTGACAGCGCTTAGGCAAAATATTAGTGCCGCTCTACAAGTTCTGAGTCCCATTTCTTTAAAAATAGGTTTTAAAATTGTTTTCCGTTCCTGCAACATTTTTGGGCAGAATGTTACCATATGCAGCAAGGTTTCATCATACTGCCCACAAAGCCTACAAATGTTTGATGCCCATTTGGACTCCCATTTAGGGGTTCCATCTTTTGTTGGATAAATTCCGAACCTTAATAACAAAAATGTTTTTTTAATTACGGGTTTTTGATGAAAGAGTAGATAAGGTTGAGCCAACATTTTATCAAAAGAATTGGCTATAGACCAAAAGTGTTTTTTTTTCTCAACTCATCTTTATCCAACACTTCTGACAACAAAGCAACGGTTGAATTAATTAATTCCTTAAGCCGAATTCCAATCTTAAATTGGCACGTGGAATCTGTCGAGGAATCCTAAAAACTGATTCATATGTCCTTGACACTATACCCTCCAGCACTTTTGCATCTTTACCCTTAAAAATTATGGACTCATAGTCCAGGGAGGGAATACGTTTTGCTTTCATAACTTTAAGCAGGTGGTCGTAATTGGGACATAATAACTTATCCCTCAGTTTTCGAAAAGCGAAGGCAATTGAGGAACCTTTAGCTTCTAAGTTACTGAAATGCCGCCTAAATGACAATCCGTCATCAAATGTAATTCCCAAATATTTATAAGCCTTTACACATTCGATGGACAAACCATTGATATTCAAGTCCTTTACCCCTAATTTACCTTTCCCTATTAACGTTATTTTTGTTTTTTTTTTGTATTAATTGTTTTTTTTTAATACCTTTATTCAAAAAAGAAGGAGATACATGCGCAGGCCCACAACCATCATCGCCGGCCGCAAAGACAATCAATGAAAACAGGAGAAACTGAAGCCAATCAGTAAACAGGATATATCAAGATATACCAGATGCGGTTTTGGGGCTCGCAAACAGGATATGAGGTTTTCATTTTTAAATTTTAGAAAAAGAGCAGGGGCTGCAACAACAAGGATATCGCACCTCACAGGATAGGAGCACAAAGGAGACGATTGGGACTTACCCCAATTACAGTCGGAGATAGGCTATAACTAAAGCGACTATGCAATCCGGGCAGCCACGGCGATAATACTGGACAGTAAACCACATTACAATAATCCACATTTCTAAAAATCACCCCAGAGAGCCTACCCCCAAGAACAGAAAAACAGAGGCTTGTCGAGAAGCCGAAAAAAGAAAAAAGAAAGGTGCAAGACCAAGAGACAGCCAACCCTACGAAAGAGGAAAGAACCCTCCCAAAGCCGGAAAAGAGCGATAGGGACCATAGAACAAAACAAACTAAAATAACAAACCCCCCCCACACCCGCCACCCTGCACCCCTGTAATGGCTACGGCCTAACCCACTAACAGCGTGCCTGTCGCCCCGGAACTGCCCCACAGAAGGGAAAATATAAAAAGTGGAGGAGGGGAAAAGCAAACAAGCCCCCGGACACCTGATACCCCCCGCCGGCGGTGACCCCCCATAGCACAATCATCATCAATAAAGCAAAAACAGTCAGCAGTATCACCGGGAGGACAGTCACCAGGAACCCCCCCCCCTCCTACCCCTGGCCCGGTAAGGTATTCGGTGCAGTCCCAGCAAAAATAAACGGAGCAACCCCAGGGAAATAGAAGTCAACCCTGCAAGCCTCACAAGAAGTTCTATCACCAAAGTCATAACAGTTGCAAACCAAGTGAGCGTCTCAGATGGTCCAAAGCAGTGGCGAGGAGCAAGAAAACCTCAAAGTCAAAGTCAGCCCTGACCAGTGCGAATCCGTTCCGGAGCACATCCCGACCAAGCCACATCCGACCAGAGGCAGTCAAAGCGTCCAAGGCGGGCCAAGGCGGTGAAGGTGGAGCAAAGGCCGGTCTCAAAATGGCGGCATCCGTTATGCAGATGGGCCGGAACAAAGGAAAATGGTGATCCCCTTCGACGGGACCCTGAGACTCGGCAATGAAGAACAGGACATCCAGCGACAACACACCATCGAAGAGGAGACGTAGAGGGAAGACCATGTACTGTAGCAGATGAAGGAAAAGTGAGGCCGACTCTCAAAGGAGCAAAGTCGGGCTGCCGCTCGGGCCCCTGTAGATGGAGGGTCAAATCGCTCGTCTGGATCGCAGATTTCTGTACAGGCGCTGCAGCATACGTGGCCGGTCGCGAGCAGACATCATCCAGTTTCGCCGCCAGGGAGACACATGCGTTGGTGAATTGCGAGCTGAGCGCCCCAATCGCCGCCATTACGGATCTCAATGAATGTGCGCCATCCATCCCCTCCATCCCGGGGTCCAGAGGACGGAGGGGGACACAATCTCCAGCCCACATCGCCGGGCTCCGGGCACACATTTGGCGATCGCAACAACAAGGGCGCCCCAAACTGGCACACTCAGGACAGACACCGGCCGTGGGTGCAGCCCGTCAGCCCCCGGACCGGGAAACGAGGGTCAGACACACAACCCACAGCCGCGGTGCAGGAGGATCGCAGCACGTCACAGTGTCTCCTCTCCGGCACCATCCATCAATGAGGACAAGAGTCAAGAGCGGAAAGAATTATTCAGACCTGGAAGACCGACCACAATCGCGGTCCCACAGCCGATGTTGATCAGGTCCCTCTCAGGTGTTTCAAAAATCGAGGTTCCGGCGGCAGCCCGGGAGTAGGCCAGAAATGGGACACGACATAACTTTGTCGCTGAATAAGGTAGGAAATCCGGGACAGCACCGTTGGCATCAGGCAACCTTCATACATCCAGGCACAGGGCGTGGGTAGAGGATAAACGACAGGATAGACGGGTCGCCGGCGGAGGGCGGCGGAGCCGGGAGCTTATACGGCCATCTTAGTTCGCGGCGTAGCTCCTCCCTCTTTGTATTAATTGTTAATCCATTTTGAGTTACATATATATTGAATGAATGTATTAATCTTTTTAATCCTATCATGGTTTGGCTAAGCAAAATGGTATCATCGGCATACTGTAGGTATTTAATTTCTTTACCCTTTACCACAGGGGAAAGCGAGTTTACATCAATAAAATGGGATGGGGCCGCTCGCCCTCTCCCTCCCTAACATCCTGACATTGATCCTGTGTTTGCACCATACCCCCGCACAGCTAAGGTGGCGCAGTGCCCGACCGTGTAACTCCGAGTTCGCAGTCACCTCGGATGGCTGAGAAACGTCGACGCAAAGATTGTGGCCTGTGCCAGCTGTAATCCGGGACCTTGAGCTGTGAGGTGGCCGGAGAGGAATTGAACAACAGCGGCCGCGGCCGAGCAGAGAGGACCGGTGGACCCCGACGGAAGTCACAGCTTGCGTGATTTTGCTGGCGGACCCGAGCGGAGTACGATGCGAGTGCCCAGAGCCTCACAGCACGCATTTGGCTGATTTTCTCAGCACTGGAGGTCCCGGGAACAGACAACAGTCCTGCCGCCCACTTTGGTCTTCTTTGGTGGGCTTCCCGGGGCGACCTGGCCCTCAGTGTGATCGTCCGCCGGCCGTGGCCGGTGTCGGAATATGGATCCTTCCCCCGGGCATGGCGTGTAAGAGGTTGGTGACGCTGTACTAATGAGGGTTCTAAATGGTTCCGCTCCAACCCCAACATAGACTACCAGGTGACAATGCGACTGTCGTGATTACAAGCAGCGCAAGAACACGCATGCGCCACTAACCTTATTCCAAAGACCAGCGGGGACGATAAGATGATAGTCCTCAAAGCCTCTCCCCGTAAATCCTCAACACTGGGTAATTCACCACTGTTTAAGGGAATCTGGAAAGAGGCCGCGAGGTGAATGGGCAGAGGACGTCTATGGTTCCTCGAATTTCTCAGATCAACACTACCACAGTAGACATAGGGGTCGACAGTACTGTAAGAGGATGAAAAGAAAAACAACAAATTCTTAGTGATTATTCGGTTGTTGTCCTTCCCGCCGTTCCCTTGATAGTTAAACCTACCAAGATCTATTCTTCTTCTTTCAGTATAGATCCCAGGCAAATCAGAATCACATAAAATTGCAAAAGAAGTACAAGAAGTTACGTCACTTCTCAGTGAGTGCATTCACCTCGACTAAGTTACTTTAATGGTAGCTGAATTCCTATTAGACGTTAACTGCACGTCTAAGAATCACCACACTACTTCGTGTGGACAAAGAGTTAATCAGAACAGCAAACTTTCTCTTCTCACGTACGTCGGGAGGCCACAGGGTAAACAGAATTCTCCACGCACGTAGTATTTTAAGTGTTTAGGCGACAAAACGGGTTCAAAAGCATAACGGACAAACACAAAGGAATTAAGGAGGCAATCCCGCTCTCCCCGTAATACTTGCTGTTTGAAGAAAACGGCTTGTGCAACTTCACGATGACGGGAATCATTCAGGCTTGTTCCCCGGCGAGGCGCGTGCAAATACTCTGACCGCGCTGGCTCTGGATCGGCGCTGAACACTCCAAGGACTCTGACCGCGCTGGCTTTGGATCGGCGCTGAACACTCCACGGAATCTGACCGCGCTGGCTCTTGATCGGCGATGGATTCTCCAAGGAGTCTGACCTCGCTGGCTCTTGGTCGGCGATGAACACTCCAAGAAGTCTGGTCGCGCTGGTTCTTAATTGGCGATGTGAAACACGAAAACGCCAATTTCTCAGTACTCACTGACGGTGAGTAGAAAACAGGCATTCACAGGACAGAAAACAGAACAGGCTCTGGAACAACATTGACAAGCACTGGTCCAGTGATTGGGAGGAACCTATATAGTGTCCGCCCACTTCTCTGTTTCTTGGCGCCGCTTTGCCTTCTGGGACCTGTAGTTTCTCCATTTGGGAATCATGATGAATATGCACTTTTTCCTTCTTGTGCCAGTTAGGGTGATCGCTACAGCGACCCCGGATGCCTGATACGATGTTTACTATCTTGCCAGGGGGGTCCCCAGGGGCGAGGAGCATTGCAATCGCCGACAGCGGAGAAAAGGAGTACACACTGAGAGATGTCCTTTTGGCTGTCAATGATTTTCATTCCTCCCTGAGCCGTAGATTGTTGGCCCTCCATGACTCACTGGCGTCTATTGTTCCTGAAATGGGACCTGAGGGCGCAAATGGGAGTATGATAGGTCGGGCGCCCGTCAACGCTCAGTTATTGGTCACCGTGGACTCCCTGGGGCGTAAAGTGCTGGATTTTGAGAACAGTGTGCTCGCCGGCCGGATTTGCACGACAGACATTCCTTCTGATTTTCCGACATATGTGCTCGCCACCAAACAGCAACACCGGGTCCTCTCACTATTGGAAAGTGGCTACTGGCACAGCGGTCTTGTCACTGTTCTTCTGCCTCCGCTGAGCAACTGGGTGGCTCCTAAGAAGCAAGTTTGGTCACCAGGCTCGTTTGCCTGTGGAACTGTTGGGTTGGAGAGATTGCTTACTCTTGCTCGAACTGGCCAGGGATGAGCATTACATGATTGTTTTACTGAGTTGGTGATTCCGGTGGTGATGCGGGACTTGGCTCGTTACTGTGATTGTGGGGGGGGTGAGATGGACACATGATGATGGCTGCTTCCTTTTCGGGGAGCTTACATTCTCTTCTGGGATGCGGTGGGATGGGGGGGTGGGGCTGGGGGCGGGTGCAAGGTCCTCCTCCTTTTCTCGTAAATGGGGTTTCAGTTGTTGGGGCGACAGGCATGCCTATAGGGGGGGGTGGGCCGTAGCCTTCTGCTGGTATGCAGGGTGGGGGGTTGGGGGATGGGGTTTGTTTTCATTTCTCTTTTGTTTCTATGGCCTTTATTTTTTCTTTTTCTCTTCGTATTCTCTTTCTTTGTTTCTTACATACCTTCACTCAGATGGGGGGTCAAGTCTTGTTCTTTTTGGGACAGAATCTTGCAATGTGCGCTTGCGTTTTTCTTACAATGTTTGTTGATCCTACGAGTAGGACATCGAGTTAGCGCGTAGTTATTGTAAGCTGGAATATTCTGATTTGCACACTCTCAAGGCAACTTTCTAATCACGCTTGTACAGAAGGCGAATATCCTGTTCCACGACTTGCTCCGAATAAGACTTTGCTTGATTGTATGTCATCGGATTCTTCTTCCCATATTATAAAATGGAATCCTCTCAAACCCTGATATTTCGTGGACACGCTTACATGTAAATCCTGCTTTTTCGATTTGCTATGACTCCGGCCCTAGAGATGCTGAGCTGTGTTATTTTTGCTTTGCAAGGTTTTGATTCTATCTAGCGGCCGGCCCGAGAGGTTGTAGGCCCATGCCTGTATTGGTCTGAAACGATATCTATGAGGTTTTCCGAATAAAAATAAATATTAAAAAAAAAAAAATGGGATGGGAGATCAGACATGAATAGATTAAAAAGACAAGGAGCGAGCACACATCCTTGTTTTAGGCCTACATTTGTTTCAAGGCGGCGGGTAGTAGGTCTACCGTCGCCAATTTTGACCTGCACCCAGGTATTGGAGTACATAATTTAATCATTTTTAAAAGACTTTCTGATATACCCCAATTCATGAATTTAGTCCAAAGAATATTTTTGGGTACAGAATCAAACGCAGCTTTTAAGTCTGGGTTGGACCAGTTAGCGGGGCTAGTTGAGCTGGAGCTAGTGAGTTAGTTTGAATTAGGGGGTAATTTGTGAGTGTAGTCTCAGTTCCCGGATTTTTTTCGGTAGGCGGAGGATACGGGGTACTATCCTTGTTCCCCCCCATCGTTTTTAAAAGGGTAACTACTTTGTCCAACCGACTCAAGATGGTTTTCATCTGTGAGTTCTTCTGGTAAGTTACTATTGGCTTGAAAATTGATTAGAAGCCCAGTCTCTTTTCCACAATTACTGGGATTGCTGGTTAAGATTGCAGGTTTACAATGTCTCACGGTGTTAAACCTTGGGGGTGAGAGTCATGGAGTCTGAAGCCCCCCGATGCCGACGGTAGAGCTCGCCCCACCAGGGCTTTCTGTGCTGCAGGAAGGACATGGTTCACAAACAGTGCTTCGGCAAATCACAAAAACTCCCTGAGAAGGCTTTTATTCTTGATGCAAATCCCAGTTTACCTTTAGTCATAGATAAGGCTTTAGCATCAGAATCGATGGGCGGTGGGAATAGAGGTGGATGAGCCACTGAAGGCTCGCGCCAGGCTCGAACCTGAAGCCGGGCTCAGCTCGAGGTCCTGTTGGAACCTCAAGCCATCCCACGCCCAGCTTTCATGTGGTTTCTGCTGGAGTTCCTCTACCCAGGATGTGACGTTACAGTTAGAGCAGCTGACAGAAGAACCAGGCTCAAGTCTCAGCGTCGACTCAACATTCTATGGGCCTCATTTATGAGAAATGACGCATCGCTGCGTGAAAGCAGCGATGCGTCACTTCTCAGTGTGCACTCCTTGCATCATGATTGATGCGTCATAATTATAATATGACGCATCATGTCGCAAGGAGTTACAGATACGTCAGCATTTCTGATGTATCTGTAAGCGCAAAAGTGACGCAACTCCAGCAATGTGTACTTTCACAAGGGCAAGTTCCATGTTGTTAGTGCCTGCGTCACGCCGGCGTAAGATTTTGACGCATTAGCGGCTAAGAAATGGCGCAGTGAAATCTTATAGATTTCACTGCGTCACTTCCTTGCGTCAAAACGTCCCCCTTGCATACATTATACCTGGCGCAGGTATAATGCGGCGCAGGGATTTACAAAGTGACGCATCTACCTAGATGCGTCATTTTGTAAATATGGCGCAACAAGGCGCATTTTTTACGGCACTGGTGTGTCACGAAAAGTGACGCACCAGCGGCGTAAAAGTGGCGCACAGCCTCATAAATGAGGCCCTATGATCCTGGGCAAAAAAACACTCTGGGCCTCATTTATGAGGCTGTGCGTCACTTTTACGCCGCTGGTGCGCCACTTTTTGTGACGCACCAGTGGCGTAAAAAATGTGCCTTGGCCGCTAATGCGTCAAAATCTTACGCCTTCGTGACGCAGGCACTAACAACATGGGACTCGCCCATGTGAAAGTACACATTGCTGGAGTTGCGTCACTTTTGTGGCACACTCCAGCAATGCGTCACTTTTGCGCCTACAGATACGTCAGAAATGCTGACGTATCTGTAACTCTTTGCGACATGATGCGTCATATTATAAATATGATGCATCAATCATGACGCAAGGAGTGCGCACTGAGAAATGACGCATCGCTGCTTTCATGCAGCGATGCGTCATTTCTCATGAATGAGGCCCTCTATCTCTATGTGCCTCTTAATGCACGTGCTGTAGTGTAACGTAACCGGAGCCTATGTAAGGCGCTACAACACCTTCAGGTAGAGTTTGCGCAATTTTTTTTTTAAAATGCACTAAGCAGCAAAATCAAAGACTTGACATATGGAAAGGCAAATAGAAACCAACTTACTGGCTGATTTGTGCAAAATGAAACTAGAAAGAATAAATCGCAGCTTCGCCACTTAAATTGTGTGATTTTAGGTAAATATTTAATTTCACCAACACTTTTTTCTCCCATTTTTGAGTATGAAAGCACTTTCAAAATATTGGACTTCAGACTACCAGCTGTACAAAACTATTGCTTTCAACAACTACTGCTCAGCGCAGGGTTGTAATGTCGAAGATTCCACGTTAAAGAATGACCCCTTTTGAAATGTTTTGGAGAGACTGTCTTATTTTACGTGAGGTTTGTTGTATGATTAACACAGCAACATTTTCAGGTGGCGCACGGCTCTGGCTCGGCTCGCCCGCTCGAGTGGGGCGCACCCGTGTACCGCCCCAGGAGCCTCATTTATGAAAAGTGACGCATCGCTGCGTGAAAACAGCGATGCTTCACTTTTCACTGCACACTCCTTGCGACACCAATGATGCATCATATTTAATGTATGACGCATCATGTCGCAAGGACTTACAGATACGTCAGTATTTCTGACGTATCTGTAAGCGCAAAAGTGACGCATTGCTGGAGTGAGTCACAAAAGTGACGCAACTCCAGCAATGCGTCCTTTCACATGGGGCAAGCCCCATGTGAAAGGGCTTGCGTCAGTCTTACGCCTGCTGTGAGGCAGGCGCAAGATATTGCCGCAACAGCGTCCTAAAAGTGACGCAGTGAAATCTCATATATTTCACTGCGTCACTATTACGAGGCTTTATTGCGGGGGAACGCCCCCTCTGCATACATTATACCTGACGCAGGTATAATGTGCCGCAGAGGTTTAAAAAGTGACGCATCTACCTAGATGCGTCACTTTTTAAATATGGTGCAACAAGGCGCATATTTTACGCTGCTGGTGCGTCACAAAAAGTGACGCACCGGTGGCACAAAAGTGACGCACTGCCTCATAAATGAGGCCCCAGGAAGGGTCTCTTAAAGCGCAGCGCAGACGTCACTGCTGGCTGGTTACGAATGACTTCTCTATAGGGCTTTACCCCAGAAAATGAGCCGCCTCCCCCGCTCCGAGGCCCGGCTCTGCAAGGACTGAGGACCCCGGCAGCTTAACGTAGCTCCCAAAAGCCCGAGACCTTGGTCCCAGCGCCTCTTGGCCGGGCTGGGCTCGTACATACATGCGTAGCGCCGCCTGGCTCCGGATCCGCCTCGCAGCGCCTCGTTACTAGGCGCGCTCGTATACACACCGGTGGCGCTATGAGTAGCGCCGCCTGGCTCCGAGGCCCCCTCGCAGCGCCTCGTGACAGGGCTGGCTGTGCTCATACACACATCGGTGGCGCTATGTAGCGCCGCCTGGCTCCGAGTCCCCCTCGCAGCGCCTCGTGACAGGGCTGGCTGTGCTCATACACACATCGGTAGCGCCGCCTGGCTCCGAGCCCCCCTCGCAGCGCTGCACCGACGCGGCTGCCTCGAAGCCTCGGTGGGCGCCGTTGCGGGGGCGTCGGAGGAGCAGATAATGAGCGCCCGGCCGCTCGGAGGAATCAATTAAAAACAATCACCCGTCGGAAGCCGGAGCCGCCTCGATCCCAGCCCTGGCGCCGCGCCCGGCCCCGCTTGGCCCCGTTTCAGCAGCTTCCCTCTGCCGGGAGGGGCGCCGCGCTCCCCCGGGAGGGGGGGATGACAGGAGCCTGCTGGAACCACAGACTGCTGAGAGGCCGCAGCCACACGTGGCGTAAAACGGCGTAACACAGGGCTTCGCGGGTCCACATGGCATAACTCAAGGCTTTGCGGGTCACGTGGCGTAACACGGCGTAACGCAGGACTTCGCGGGCCACGTGGCGTAATACATGGCTTCCATGTGTAAGGCAAGGCTTCGAGGTTCGGCGTGAGGTAACAAGGCATAAAGCAAGGCTTCGCTTTTCAAACATGACGTAACAAGGCGTAATGCAAGACTTCACGTTCATGGCGTGATGTGCTGTGAGGCTTCGCTAGGCCAGACTTACCTGGAGGCGTGGATTAGCCAAATTTTGCGTAACATGGGGTTACGCCAGACCTAACCAGAAGTATGGACAGGTTCATAAATTGTACGGCAGCATGACGAGGGAGGGGACGTAATAAGCAGGGTAATAACGTAGTTTTCGCAGGCGGGACAGGTACGTGGGACCGCTCCGTCCTGCCCCTGGCATAGCTAAGTTACTAACTTTCAACCGTATTTGAAATGTGTGGACTGCTTATGCTTTTCCAAACATTACAGGAATCGAGATCGATTTGGCGCTATCTGAGTGTCACTTGTCCTTGTCCCAGTCTTTTTCTTTGAGATGATTTCTATCTTGCAGACAGGAGAAAGAGCAGAAGGCGAAGGAAGAAACTTCGCCCACCCATGTTGGTGCTACAAATCGTAGCCTCGTGCATGCCAACATTTTAGAACCGGAAAGTGGGAGATTTTGAAATAAACAGGAGGAGGATTGATAAGGACAGACTCAACAGCAGGAAAATAAGGACATGGAAGGACTCTACGTCAACGGTGACCTCATAGCAACGGAGCCAAAGGAAAGAGACATCAGACACCATAGATCTGCCCACAGAAGGGCCCCACCCCACCCATCAATGCAACACAGACAGGACTAGTCCCCAAGAGGGTCACACCCAACATCAGCCCTTCAATCCATGCCCGGAGCGGCACCCCAAGATCCACACGGGGTGCGTCGAGGCTACGTTCCCACCTCCAGTCTCCGATGACCGCAGGGATGGGCGCTCCCCCTCAGCCTCACTAGAAACGCGGCCAGAGTTTCCGGGCAACCTTGAGGGTTCGACACACGTCTCGCCACTCTTTGGACAGTTCACACCCTCCTATCATGGGTAATAACTAACGCTCACTGGTTTCCGTTTTTACAGATAAATACAGACAGAAAACAATGTATTTTCTTGTCTGTATTTATTTTTAAATGTGGATAAAAACGGAAATTGGGTATTTTTGGAGTGATTCTAAATAAACTTTGCTATGACTGGCAGGCCAATAACTGTGGGGGTTCATAGGTACGGTGGTTAAAAAAAGGCATTTAAATAAAGAGTCTTAAACAGCTGTAGATATGCACACAGCTGATATTGAAACCTGCACATATTCATCACCACCCCTTTTCTGAATCATTTTCATATAAGTGCATTGATTTATCTTCTGCAGGTGTTCACATCACTGAAACCTGGCAGGCATTCAAGCTTGACTGCATATTTATCGGTTAAATAAATGTTGAAATATACCAGTTTCAGCTTTATTTTTTCATAAAACCCATAATAAATATGGATAAATACAGATAAAGATGACAAAAAATAATATGGATAAATACGGATGGAAATGTCCAAAAAATAAATACCATTAAACCGAGAGCCCTAGTCATAACACTGCGAAGATTAACTTTCACAGTTTTCACTGGTTAACCATTCCCGAGGCACCCTTTCACAATCATACCCGGTTTTAGGGCCCGGACCAACTCCCCTACAACAAAGACAAGGGCTCGAGCATCATTCCATCAATCACACTTGACTTTGGTCTCCATTTCCTTTCCTGCCAACTTTCCAGCATCTATTTCACATTTATGCCCAAGATCGTTTACAAAACAAAACCGGTCCTAGGAAGCTTGTTTCCAGTCCAGGGAGGACCTGGCTTGGTAGTTCGGGCTGGACTGTTCCCATGAGGAGAGTCTTATCTGTTTTCAAGTTGCTCCTGAGGGCCGGGCGCAGCTCCGCCAGATCCACTTGGCCGGGCTTGGCTCCGCCGATCCCCGCAGTTCCAACAACTAGGGGCCGGGCTTTGCTCCGCGTGTTCCCCCGGCCGGGCTTGGCTCCGCCGGGCCCCTCCCACCCCGTGACCAGCAGCAGCGGACGTCAGAGGCTAGCGCCAGGAGGCGCATAAAGGCTCCCTCGGTGCAGAGTCCGGGGGGAGTCTTATCTGTTTTCAAGTTTCTCCTGAGGGCCGGGCGCAGCTCCGCCAGATCCACTTGGCCGGGCTTGGCTCCGCCGATCCCCGCAGCTCCAGCAACTAAGGGCCGGGCTTGGCTCCGCCGGGCCCCTCCCAACCCGTGACCAGCAGCAGCGGACGTCAGAGGCAAGTACCAGGAGGTGCATAAAGGCTCCCTCGGTCCCTCATCCCGCAGGACGCGCGCGGGCGTGCGCTGGGAGAAGTCCGGGACAAGGGCGGGGCCGTCTGTGGCCGTCAGAGGCTGGGCTGGGCCACGGACTTTGGCCCTGCATCAAAGGACTAATATACTCAAGTGAGACTTCTTTTTACCTGGATAAAGTGCTTTTGAAGTTTACTCTGTTGTTCATCTGATACACAAGTACAATTGCAAGTTTGGACAATGTCTAAATCTAAAACTGATAAAACTGCATCTGGGTTGGGCACCATGGACAATTATTTGGTAAAAATGGTGAACCAAATTAATAACGATCGCAGGGCCTCGCTAGGTCGAGGGACTAATCCTGATTTATATGAAGTTATGCCCACCCCATTGGCGGATCCAGCTGTGGTTGATATTCCTGTTGTATCTGATAGGGCTGTCATAACGGCGGAAGCGCAGGTGCATGCCGAGTTGAATGAGGATGTACCTGATATACCTGTTACTTCTGTTATACTTACTGAGGAAATAGAACAGCCGCCGCATGCCCCCAGACCAGTGAGAACCTGTAGAAAGTTACAAACCAAACGTGGGGGGAAGTACAGCAAAAAAAGAGTAGAAACAGTGCAATTAGTTCCAAATGGCGCTGCTATTGGAACTGATTTACTTGAAGATAAAAATGCAGCTGGTACAAATATAAATTCAGAGCAATTTGCCCTATTGATTCATACTATAGAAGCTAAGATATAGGCAAAGATAGAAGAGCTGTTGAAACCCTTGACATCTAAATTGGATACTGTGGCCCTAGAAGTCAATAGATTAGGTGGATTGTTAGCAACACACTTGGCCTCAGCCTCGGCTAAAAGATCTAAGGCTGTGGACAAGGGTTCTGCTGGAGAGGGGCGGGAAACTGCTAGAGTGAACTCACAGCAAACTAGTCAGCAAACAACTGCAATTGAAATTGCCTCACCTGATCTTACTCCACCAATTGGCCAGAACAAACACGCGACAGTAGACCCAGAGGGTAACCCGGATACTAGACAAGTAAAGAAATGTCGCTACATTAATCTTCCACCTCACTGTGCACCTTATGTGGTTGTACTAACAAATGTCCCGCCCACTGATTGTCATTCTGCCCAACCCTATGAGGCATCCCATGATTCATTAAAAAACAAAACAGTATCGTGGTTGAATAATAGATGTGGCTTTCCAATCACTTACTCTGATCAAATATTGTCAACGAGAAGGGTGAACTGGATTGGCCCGTCCAGAAAGACATCCAGTGGGGATTGTATCATTGTTAACTTTAAGCATCCCCAACACGTTGCTACAGTCTTACTAAGAGCGGCCTCCTTAGCTTACAATGTGAACAGTGTATGTGTACGCCCACTTGGTTATTTTTATACTCATTTACTCAAAGCCCCTCCTAATCCAAGGAAAATTAGACCATTTATTCCTATCCAGCCTCCGGCCCCTGAAGTGACATATCTGTATAATGTTGATAACCACTGTATGAATGGGTTCAATGTTGAATCGCAGAATAGATTTGATTCACTCTCGGGTCTGGAAGCGTGCGATTGACGTGAGGAATCCGAGAGACTGGGAAAGGAGAGATTGGCTGAAGTGGAATGTACGGAGAAATAAGTCAAAATAATGTAATCTCATGGAACATTGCGGGACTGGGTGCTAAGATGGAGGACTGCAATTGGATCAGGTATATTAAGCAGTATCAGAATATCTGTTTGCAGGAAACTTGGTCAGTTGAATGTGACAAATTCTTGGAAGGGTGTTGGATAGGCCACATGAGAGGCTTGCTCCCTCCCCGCAAGACCAGGCCCGAGCCCGGCTCTCCAGGCATGACACGCAACAACCACCCGGTTCCCGTCTCATATGGGACCCCTGCCCCTGGACATCTCTACATCATGGGCCCGAATCACTACCGGCCCCCTCGCCCGGCTTGGGCGCCATCTTGGACACAGCACCACGAGGCCGCGTGGCCTCAGATCGACCCTAACCCTGGGCCTGGCCAGGCCCCGACATTCCGGCACCACCATCCACCCAGGAGGTGAGCGGACTACTTGGCAGGTCAATGGGAGAAAGAGGTGTCGATGGCTCTCCCCCGCCAGGTGCCGCTCGCCCCCAGCCTCCCTGGGCGCTGGCTCCACCCCCCTGCTGGGTGTCTGGACTCCCTCATCCCGGGCCTTCCGACCTCCAAGTGCGAGGGTCCGGACATCAAAGGGGGCCAGACCTATAACTGGGGCAGCTCCAGAGCAGGAAGGCAGTTGTATCCTGGAGTCGAGAGATGCAGTGAAGAACTCATCCTTGACGGACTACTGGCGCAGCCGTAGCCCTGCCTTGCGAACTATCGACCTGCCTGCTGGCGCAACCTTCTGAAACCTTCATCGTCGTCGGGACCTGCTGGCGTGGCCGCGGACCGTTTGTAACCACCACCTTCATCGGGACCTGCTGGCTCCGCCGCGGACCGTCGCTACCTTCAACCATCCCGGGACCTGCTGGCTCCGCCGCGGCCGATCATCTAGAACGCCGAGCTCGAGGATTGTGAGCTAATTCATCTACCACCATATCCACCAGATTGGTAACGAGACTGTCCCGCTACCCCCTTACCCAACTAAGAGACTAGAATAGAGGGGACCCCTGAGTCCAGACCTCCTTGTACCATTTCACCGTACTTCAAGAATTGCTTATAAAGAACGTTGAACCTTATCCTTGTGTGGTGTACATCTGTGGGGGGGAAGTTACTCGTCTGTACTATCGCTGGAGACGGCTCTCCCCGGAGACCTCTCCCCTTATCCTCGGCCGACCCTCCCGGTCCGTCTAACAAAGGGTATGAGGCATTTTATGTCCCCGCAACAGCAACAACTAGGGGGGAATGGTCACATTCATCTCTGTTGCACTATCTTGTAAAGTACGTAGAGTCTTAACAAGCAATTCTGGAATCATTGGTTTAATTTTAACTGGAGAAAATTGTACGGCCGGCTTGGTCAACTTTTACAATGCTGTCAATGCATACTCAGCCTTGAGTCAAATCTCTGCACTGAATGTCTTTATCAGTATTTCTATGAAGGTTTGCCTCCACAATCTCTTGATTATGGTTGATTTAATGTCCACCCTTGTGGTGACCCCCTTTTGAAAAATATTTCGGATCTGCATTGCTCACGATCCGAGGGTTTGCATCTGGAACCCACGATAGAGGGGGAACTCTTTAATGATCTATTGAATGATCTGGACCTGACGCTGTCAATGGCATTGCTGGATCCTACCAAGTGTTTTGAGACCCCGACGTGTAAGGACCATGGGAAGGGAACTTTCATTGATTATGTATTAATTACATCTCCTATGCAGTCCTTTGTGGATTTTTTTACTATTGAAGAAAGTGAATTCAGTGATCATAACTCGCTCACTGTTCACCTGAGGGGTCCATGGATAGCTAAAGAAGGACCGAATCATATCACTGGTAGGGTGAGCACAACTGATGGGAGACGTCGCTTAAGATGGTCTAAGATTAACCCAGATCTGCTGTACAAAGACATTAAAACCATTTGTGCAGATGAAATTACGGTTTGTACGCAGGAAGGGTTGCAGCCGTGTAAGGTCCTTAGTGCTTTCCAAAGTCTATCGGGCAAGGTCACCCAGCTGCTGTCGGTGACAGCAAAGAATTTAGAGAACGTGGGACCAAAATGGTTTAACCACGATTGCTCTAAAGCAGCAAGAAATCTAAGGCTGGCACTGGTAGCTAAACCAAGAATAAAGGAGACAGTTCAGCTGTGTCAGAAAGAATATAAATCTACCATTGGCAAACATAAGGAATCCTTAAGAGAAGAGGCATGGAGTGAGATTCTTGATCCCACTACCTTGCGGTGTAGTTCCAGATTTTGGGCGGTAATGAAGAAACCTTTTTTGGTCCAGGAGCTAGGTAACGGTCTGGAATCCTACAGACCAAAGGCGGAGTGGGAAGCACACTTTAAGCAACTATATTGCTGCCCAATGGCCGAAACATCCAGCCCTGCCTCTTGTAATAATGGTGAAATAATCAGTTTTGATAGAGGGGAGGTTATTGAGGGTATTGTAGGACTAACAGCTGGGAAAGCTCCTGGTCCTGATATTAGAGTCTGTTTTTAATGCTGCTGTGAAAAATGGTTGTCCACAATCATGGGGGGTCTCTACGATTGTCCCGGTTTTCAAGAAGGGGGACAAAGGTAGTCTACATTGTTACAGACCTATTTCACTAATAGACTCTATGGTTAAAATAGTGGGAAGAATTCTACTGCAGAGACTTCTAGACTGGGCGATGGAAAACAACATCATGTCCATCTCCCAGTATGGTTTCAGGAGTGGTCGCTCAACAATAACTCAGTGCCTTAACCTCTTTTTAATATTAAGTAAGTACACTGTTGCTCAAAGGGGTACCATCCACCGCGCCTTCATGGACTTGTCCTCAGCTTTCGACTGTGTAAACAGAGGAAAGCTGTGGCAGTCCATGAGGGCGAAGGGTGTAGATAGTGGAATTGTTAATTTTCTTGTTGATCTACATGGCAATATTAGAGCAAATGTGAGATATTCTCAAGATCTGAGTACAACTAATAATTTTGACATTAGAAAGGGTGTTCGCCAAGGATGTATCTTGGCCCCCTTCCTTTTTAATTTTTATATTAATGAGCTAGATAGCGTCTTACAGAATGTATCGGCTGACTGCCCAAGAGTAGGCAGGCGGGGAATTCCTGTACTTTTATACGCAGATGATGCAGTTTTAATTTAACTGAGAAGGGTCTTCAGGCTCTCTTAAATGCTTTCAAACTGTTTATGACGGAAAGAGACCTTTTGGTCAACAATTCGAAATCATTTGTTATGCAAGTTGGCCAACAACCAAGAAGGAACTTTTCATTTAAAGTCGATGAAGCTGTAATCCCCATATCAAAAACGTTCTCGTATCTTGGAGTCCTCTTTGATACTAAACTTAATTGGGGACCTCATCTTGCAAAAAAGAAAGGGGAACTGGTTAGGGTTAATGCTTCAATCTTTAATTTTGCATCAAAACTGGGAAAAAACCTACCAGTGCCATGTTGAAACTTTATAATGCAAAATCAGTGGCAACTGCTATATATGGTAGTGAAATTTGGGGGTATGTTGCTGGTGAGCAGCTGCAGATCGCGGAAATCTTTTTCCTGAAGCGCCTCTTGTGTGTCCCTGCAGGTACGTCAAACTTTACAGTACACGAAGAGCTAAGGACACAATATCTAAGTGACACTTTTTCCTTACGCCCGCTGACCTGTTGGTTAAAATTGTGGTTGAATCAGGATATACCGGTGACACATCTGATTGTGAGGGATTATCTGATCCAGGATAAGGCAATGTGTACTCCATGGATAAAATATCTGAAATCCAGCTTTGCCAGGCTTGGCCGCCTGGATCTGTTTGAACACCCAAGTCGGATTGTAAAAGGGGATCTGGAGTTAACCAAACGGGCCTTCCTTATGGACAGGAAGACCCAGAGGGAAGGTGTGGAGCTCCAGAAACAAACTGTGAGAAAATTTGTCATGCTGAAAACTTGTGAAACTACAGAGCCGTATTTGCTGGGCTCACTGACCTCTCATGAAAAGTTCCTGCTAACAAGGTTTAGGTTAAATCTTTTCCATCATCTGCTGATTAGGCCAAAAATTTATATTTTTAATAAACTTGCAGCACCCTGCGGCTGCGACGGAAAGTCTCCGCAGGATTTGCTGCATTTTATGTTTTTATGTAGGTTTTATGAATACCCACGCAAGCGCTATCTGGTTACTCTTTTAAACAAACTTAATTTTATTCAGATCAGACCGGCATTAATGTTTTACAACTTTTGCATAGTGACAGTATTCTCCAAATGATTGAATTTTTAAAATTGACTGTGAGGCTGAGAATTTGTATGGACCGGTAATGGACCCTTGTGATGAATTATCTACTTTATGATTCTATTGTTTGGAAGACAGCCCATTCTTGCACCTTTGGCACTTTATCTGATATGTGTTTACAAATCATGTGTTTTAAATTGTTTTATTTTTGTATATGTACTTTTATGGTTTATACAAAAACCGAAATAAAGTCTTTACTACTACTGTTCCCATGAGGCACAGGGTCAAGACTGATTTGCATATTGCTGATTCTAAACCCAGGTGGCATGGTGATCAAAAGAATGATGGATTAACCCAGATCTCTTGACTGGGGTGAATGTTTTGATTTTTTCTGCATTCTGTCCATCAATTGTCTGTCTTTTGCAAGATTGTTTACATATCTCTGCTTTTAGTATCACAACGGATACAAAAATAGCTTCTGGCGATGAAAGGAAGGGCCTGTGAGTCGTGACCTAGTGTGTGAGTGCTGTGGAGGAGAGTCCCAGCTCCTGCTTATGCACCACACCTGTATAAAGAGACAGGGCTCTGTTACCATACATGCTCAGATGATCAAAAGTAGCACAGACAGACAGACAAGGATCCACACATTCCTGGGTACGACAGCGCTTGGAAGGTACCATCAGCAGTCAATGGTTCACGGACAGGCACTGTTAGCTCAAAGCTTGTTGGCATCCTGTGCTGCCTGTGCTGTCAGGAGTGCAGTAAGTTGCCAAGCTGCAATCACCACCTCAGTTAAAGAAGGGACTCCAGGCAGAGCGCTGAGTTCTGCTTCTGTTTAATCAGCGTTGTGTGCAATTGCCACTGATTGCACAAGAGATCAAACAAAGCCACAGGCAAGGGAAAGAGCGCACAAAATCACATAGGTGGCATTCCAAGAAGATAAAAGGCAGAGTTATATAAGAAGGCATATGAGCAATCTATTAAAGAGTTTACCTCACACAGGCAGGAGAAGGCTGCGCGACATGCATTAGGACCAGCAGAGGCCGATCAGAGATTTCCACTCTTCCAATGGAAGATTCCTGACTCTAGGGAAGAAAAGCGTAAACAATGCAGCCGACCATGCAGAGAGGTAGGCATCCATCACAACCATCAAGAGGGGATAGACACGCCTTTCGTGGCAGCAGAGACTACTCATCACCACATGGACATGCGAGGGGAAGAGCGACCACGCATGCGCATGCTTTCAGTTTCGCTTTTCGGCCCATTATAAATCGAGCACGCTAGCCTGGTATGAGGTTTGTTGTATTACAGTTCAGCTCATTCAGTGGTGTAATTTCATCTAAACAAGTCATGAGAGACCAGGGTGCAGCATCTAAATAAAGGCTTAAATCACTTTCTCACTGTATGTGGCACCAACGTTTTTCCCCGGATTGTCTTAATTCAGCAAGGTATAATACATTCATTTTAAGTGGTATGGGGAGTTCACATTTTTTTCTTGAAAACTGATAAGTCTCTAGAGGCTCATTGTTGATATCTGGGTTCAATCCAGTGTCTCAGAGATATCAGAATCAATCAGTTTCTGTAGTTTTGTATTCCATTGTAACTTCTTCCATAGGATTGGACTTCAATAGGAGCCTGTTTTCCGACCGACTACACAGGCTTCCATTGAAAAACGGGGGGGTTGCAGAAAACCTTCCACCCTGTAGCGGGCACCCCATGCTGCCTGCCACACTGTGCATGGTTGAGAAGAGGGGAGCCATGGGTACCCCTACGGCCCCCATACATTGGACCCTGGTTGAAGGGGGCCTGCTACGGGCCCCCAAAAGTCGGATTCCCATAGCTGATCCGTGTCGGACAGGCTGTCCGAATCTGACATCGTAATCTGTCGGTCAGAAACATGGCCCGTAGATCTGTATGAGTCTGCTCCGAACAACTCAGTTCTTCCAAATGCCGTTCGGAAGGGAGTTGGAACCAAGTCAGAAAGTCTGAATGATTTCCGAACATCGTAATCGGTCAGTCGGAAGGGTTTCCGAGTCGGTCGGAAAGGCAGGTTCCGAATTGAATTCGGATGAACCGAATGCCATTCGGAGCCTTTCCGACCGACATCATAATTGGCCCCCTAGTGTATTTAAGATATCATAATAAATCAGTTTCTGGAATCTAGCATTCATTGTTAACTTCTTTCATAAAAAATGTTAAGACCACATTTAGAATTTAGCAGGCACCGGCACTTTATTGTGTGATTTCCATTTTTTTACTGTCACCACCAGGTGTTTATCTGAGGGCTGAAAAAAAACAAATAATGACACCCACACTGAGGGGAAAACAAATCTCTGGGTGTGTGGGTTATTAGGTATTTATTTTTAAACAACAAACTCCCATTAGGGAAAAACAAACGCTTTGTTAAAGTTTGGTAAACGATGATTAAAGCAGACAGCAGTCATCCACCAAATCTTTTGACCATGATGGCAGTTCCTATCGAGGTGCAAAGATAACTGCTGGTCCAATGGGGGTCTCCAAAGTTGGTAGTGCATCAAGGTGGTGGGCCTAATGACCTCCGCAAACCTGACAGATGAAGTACAAGCTTTCAAAATCGGGGCCTTAATTTGTTTAGTTCGGAATATGTCACTGAGTTGTGTGCAGCCCCCTTTTCCCAGGCCTTTACTATTTTCCTATTCAAACCTGGAAAGACCACCCTATTCCTACACATGGGGAAACATGTCAAAGGGAAACATGCAATGTTAAACCTCAAGCATAGGTCTTGTTGCAAGATAAATATATATTTATAGTTCTGCAAAGAGCCCTCGAGCTTCTGAAGAGCACACAACACTGCCTCATGCCATCCAGCGTGTTTAGCCTCGCTGTAGCTTGCTCATTGACAACCTTCTTTCATTGCCCATTTCCGACGCGTTTCGAGGCTGGAACGCCCCGTAATCATGGAAGGCTCTGTCGAGGCTCTGTCGAGGGATTGAAAGAAACAGCGCTTAATCCGTAATTTATTCATTATATACAAACACCATAAGTGGGTGTGGCATATTTTAGACTAGCATTTGCACGCTGGTAGTTGAAGTCCAAACAGCGCTGTAACACAATGAAATCTTAAGTAGGCTCAGTCCCCCTGCAAATTCATTAGCAGGCTACAGCGAGGCTAAACACGCTGGATGGCATGAGGCAGTGTTGTGTGCTCTTCTGAAGCTCCAGGGCTCTTTGCAGAACAAATACTTACACGGCTGCCCTGGCTGTGAGAAGATGCACCAGTTTCCAGGAGGACTGCAAGTCGAATGGTAAACGGCCTCGGAAAGGAACTCATCCTTTTCGTGAGGCACGCTGTCTCCAGGGCGATGAAGCTTGTGAAATTGACCCCTTCACCTACTTAAGGAACAGAACTTTGAGCTTAATGAATTTGCAGGGGGACTGAGCCTACTTAAGGTTACATTGTGTTAGAGCGCTGTTTGGACTTCAACTACCAGCGTACAAATGCTAGTCTAAAATATGCCACGCCCACTTAGGATGTTTGTATATAATGAATAAATTACGGTCTAAGCACTGTTTCTTTCAATCCCTCTACAGAGCCTTCCATGATTACGGGGCGTTCCAGCCTCGAAACGCGTCGGAAATGGGCAATGAAAGATGGTTGCAAAAACCACAGATGATGGACAGAATGCAGAACAATGTCATACATTCACCCCAGTACAGAGATCTGGGCCTAAATCCATCATTTTTTTGCTCACCTTGCCATTCCAGTTTGGACCCAGCCATATGCAAATCAGTCTTGACCCTGTGCCTCATGGGAACAGTCCAGCCCGAACTGCCAAGCCATGCCTTCCCTGGACCGGAAACAAGCTTCTGAGGACCGGTTTCTGGCATTCCAGCCGTCTTCAGCCCGGCTTGCTTGAATCCAGTGGTGTGGAGTGCATGGGACTCACGTCTGAGCATACCCATCCCACTTGGGGTGACAAATGCAAAAACCACAGGTGATGGACAGAATGCAGAACAATGTCATACATTCACCCCAGTACAGAGATCTGGGCCTAAATCCATCATTTGTTTGCACCCTGGGGGCCCATCCAGGACCCTTCATGAACAGTAATAAAAGGTGCGACCATCAAGGACGAATAAAGATAGGCACTACAAGACCCATAAGACATTGCATTTAACTCACCTGAGTTAAATAAATGTGGGTGTGTCTACAAATGCACAATCTCTACGTCGAAGCCTCTGATGAGGGCGAATGCCCAGAAACGCGTCAGGCAGTAATTGTCGACATGAGGACTGTAAATCAACAGAGTGCGAGTTGAGCTTTTACCCGGAGGCGTTGTTGGTGGGTGCTGCCGCGCCTGAGGGCAACCTGGAACGTGAATATGTATGCGGTCGGCCCGGCCGAAGCGGCTTGCACCACCCCGTGAGGACTGGGGGCCTGGGGGCCTCGAATCTTCTGGGCTCTGGCTGGGACCAACAACAAGGATCTATGGCTCATCCACACTCTTGGGGCCCATCCAGGACCCTTCATGAACAGTAATAAAAGGTGTAACCATCAAGGACGAATAAAGATAGGCACTACAAGACCCATAAGACATTGCGTTTTACTCACCTGAGTTAAATAAATGTGGGGGTGTCTACAAATGCACAATCTCTACGTCGAAGCCTCTGATGAGGGCGGATGCCCAGAAACGCGTCAGGCAGTAATTGTCGACATGAGGACTGTAAATCCACAGAGTGCGAGTTGAGCTTTTACCCGAGCCGTTGTTGGTGGGTGCTGCCGCCCCTGAGGGCAACTTGGAACGTGAATATGTATGCGGTCGGCCCGGCCGAAGCGGCTTGCACCACCCCGTGAGGACTGGGGGCCTCGAATCTTCTGGGCTTCGGCTGTGGACCAACAACAGGGATCTATGGCTCATCCACACTCTGGGGGCCCATCCAGGACCCTTCATGAACAGTAATAATAGGTGCGACCATCAAGGACGAATAAAGATAGGCACTACAAGACCCATAAGATATTGCGTTTTACTCACTTGAGTTAAATAAATGTGGGTGTGTCTACAAATGCACAATCTCTACGTCGAAGCCTCTGATGAGGGCGGATGCCCAGAAACGCGTCAGGCAGTAATTGTCGACATGAGGACTGTAAATCAACAGAGTGCGAGTTGAGCTTTTACATGGAGGCGTTGTTGGTGGGTGCTGCCGCGCCTGAGAGCAACTTAGAGCGTGAATATATATATATATATATATATATATATATATATATATATATATATATATATATATATATATATATATATATATATATATATATATATATATATATATATATATATATATATATATATATAATATATATACACGCTCGTTCCTTTCCCCTTTCTGGTCTCAGGAAAACACTCCACAGGGACATCAGCAGTCATAAATTACTTTAACACATGATTCCAGGAGGCATATATATATGTCCATCAACAAAATGTTCCCCACTTTTAAGGACGCCCACACAAAGGGTTGCCCTTTCAGGTAAGTGATGGCACCAAGACACACTTAATGCCTCCAATCTTCGATCTGTGGCTCAACGCATTTCAAACTTTTGTTCTTTGTCAAGAGCCTTGCACGTAAAAACACAGCAAACATAATGTGGCACACCTTTGCATCCTGGACCGGAAACAAGCATACCGGGACCGGGTTCGGGGTATGTCACACTCATCAGCCAGGCTAGCTTGAATCCAGTGGCACAGTGAGCAAGGGACCCTCGTCTGGGCATACCTATCCCACTTAGGGCAAAAAGTGTATCTGCAACAAATGATTAACGGAATGCTGAATGATTCAAACATTCTCCCCCAGTCAAGAGATCTGGGTTAAATCCATCATTCTTTTGCCCACTACGTCACCCCAGTTTGGACCCAGCCAGACAGTTCTTTGCACCCACAGACATGCACAGACAGTTGTTTGCACATACAGACATGCACAGACAGTTGTTTGCACCCACAGACATGCACAGGCAGTTGTTTGCACATACAGACATGCACAGACAGTTGTTTGCACATACAGACATGCACAGACAGTTGTTTGCACCCACAGACATGCACAGGCAGTTATTTGCACATACAGACATGAACAGACAGTTGTTTGCACCCACAGACATGCACAGGCAGTTGTTTGCACCCACAGCCATGCACAGACAGTTGTTTGCACATACACAGATGCACAGACAGTTGTTCGTACCCACAGACATGCACAGACAGTTGTTCCTATCCACAAACATGCACAGACAGTTGTTTGCACATACAGACATGCACAGGCAGTTGTTTGCATCCACAGACATGAACAGAAAGTTGATTCTATCCACAGACATGCACAGACAGTTGTTTGCACATACAGACATGCACAGGCAGTTGTATACATCCACAGACATGCACAGACAGTTGTTTGCACCCACAGACATGCACAGACAGTTGTTTGCACCCACAGACATGCACAGGCAGTTGTTTGCACATACAGACATGCACAGACAGTTGTTTGCACATACAGACATGCACAGACAGTTGTTTGCACCCACAGACATGCACAGGCAGTTGTTTGCACATACAGACATGAACAGACAGTTGTTTGCACCCACAGGCATGCACAGGCAGTTGTTTGCACCCACAGTTATGTACAGACAGTTGTTTGCACATACACAGATGCACAGACAGTTGTTCGTACCCACAGACATGCACAGACAGTTGTTTCTATCCACAAACATGCACAGACAGTTGTTTGCACATACAGACATGCACAGGCAGTTGTTTGCATCCACAGACATGAACAGACAGTTGATTCTATCCACAGACATGCACAGACAGTTGTTTGCACATACAGACATGCACAGACAGTTGCTTGCACTCACAGGCATGCACAGGCAGTTGTTTGCACCCACAGTTATGCACAGACAGTTGTTTGCACATACACAGATGCACAGACAGTTGTTCGTACCCACAGACATGCACAGACAGTTGTTTCTATCCACAAACATGCACAGACAGTTGTTTGCACATACAGACATGCACAGGCAGTTGTTTGCATCCACAGACATGAACAGACAGTTGATTCAATCCACAGACATGCACAGACAGTTGTTTGCACATACAGACATGTACAGGCAGTTGTTTGCATCCACAGACATGCACAGACAGTTGTTTGCACCCACAGACATGCACAGACAGTTGTTTGCACATACAGACATGCACAGGCAGTTGTTTGCACATACAGACATGCACAGACAGTTGTTTGCACATACAGACATGCACAGGCAGTTGTTTGCACCCACAAACATGCACAGGCAGTTGTTTGCACCCACAGACATGCACAGACAGTTGATTGCACATACAGACATGCACAGGCAGTTGTTTCATTCCACAGACATGCACAGACAGTTGTTTGCACATACAGACATGCCCAGACAGTTGTTTACACCCACAGACATGCACAGGCAGTTGTTTGCATTCACAGTCATGCACAGACAGTTGTTTGCATCCACAAACATGCACAGGCAGTTGTTTGCACCCACAGACATGCACAGACAGTTGTTTGTATCCACAAACATGCACAGACAGTTGTTTGCACCCACAGACATGCACAGGCAGTTGTTTGCACATACAGACATGCACAGGCAGTTGTTCCATTCCACAGACATGCACAGACAGTTGTTTGCACATACAGACATGCCCAGACAGTTGTTTGCACCCACAGACATGCACAGGCAGTTGTTTGCATTCACAGTCATGCACAGACAGTTGTTTGCATCCACAAACATGCACAGGCAGTTGTTTGCACCCACAGACATGCACAGACAGTTGTTTGTATCCACAGATATGCACAGACAGTTGTTTCTATTCACAGACATACACAGGCAGTTGTTTGCACCCACAGACATGCACAGGCAGTTGTTTGCACCCACAGACATGCACAGGCAGTTGTTTGCATTCACAGACATGCACAGGCAGTTGTTTGCACATACAGACATGCACAGACAGTTGTTTGCACATACAGACATGCACAGGCAGTTGTTTGCACCCACAAACATGCACAGGCAGTTGTTTGCACCCACAGACATGCACAGACAGTTGTTTGCACATACAGACATGCACAGGCAGTTGTTTTATTCCACAGACATGCACAGACAGTTGTTTGCACATACAGACATGCCCAGACAGTTGTTTGCACCCACAGACATGCACAGGCAGTTGTTTGCATTCACAGTCATGCACAGACAGTTGTTTGCATCCACAAACATGCACAGGCAGTTGTTTGCACCCACAGACATGCACAGACAGTTGTTTGTATCCACAGATATGCACAGACAGTTGTTTCTATTCACAGACATACACAGGCAGTTGTTTGCACCCACAGACATGCACAGGCAGTTGTTTGCACCCACAAACATGCACAGACAGTTGTTTGCACCCACAGACATGCACAGGCAGTTGTTTGCATCCACAAACATGCACAGACAGTTGTTTGCACGCACATACAGACATGCACAGACAGTTGTTTGTACCCACAGACATGCACAGGCAGTTGTTTTCACACACAGACATGCACAGACAGTTGTTTGCATCCACAGACATGCACAGGCAGTTGTTTGCATCCACAGACATGCACAGACAGTTGATTGCACATACAGACATGCACAGGTAGTTGTTTGCATCCACAAACATGCACAGACAGTTGTTTGCACATACAGACATGCATAGACAGTTGGTTGCACCCACAGACATGCACAGGCAGTTGTTTGCACACACAGACATGCACAGACAGTTGTTTGCACACACAGACATGCACAGACAGTTGTTTGCACATACAGACATGCACAGACAGTTGTTTGCACCCACAGACATGCACAGGCACTTGTTTGCATCCACAAACATGCACAGACAGTTGTTTGCACATACAGACATGCACAGACAGTTGTTTGCACCCACAGACATACACAGACAGTTGTTTGCACCAACAGACATGCACAGACAGTTGTTTGCACATACAGACATGCACAGACAGTTGTTTCTATCCACAGTCATGCACAGACAGTTGTTTGCACCCACAGACATGCACAGGCAGTTGTTTGCAAATACAGTCATGCACAGACAGTTGTTTGCACATATAGACATGCACAGACAGTTGTTTCTATCCACAGTCATGCACACACAGTTGTTTGCACCCACAGACATGCACAGACAGTTGTTTTCACAGGCAGTTGTTTGCACCCACAGACATGCACAGACACTTGTTTGCACCCACAGACATGCACAGGCAGTTGTTTGCACATACAGACATGCACAGACAGTTGTTTCTATCCACAGTCATGCACAGACAGTTGTTTGCACCCACAGACATGCACAGGCAGTTGTTTGCACATACAGGCATGCACAGACAGATGTTTGTACATATAGACATGCACAGACAGTTGTTTCTATCCACAGACATGCACAGACAGTTGTTTCTATCCACAGACATGCACAGGCAGTTGTTTGCACATACAGACATACACAGACAGTTGTTTGCATCCACAGTCATGCACAGACAGTTGTTTCTATCCACAGACATGCACAGGCAGTTGTTTGCACCCACAAACATGCACAGACAGTTGTTTGCACCCACAGACATGCACAGACAGTTGTTTGCACCCACAGACATGCACAGGCAGTTGTTTGCACCCACTGACATGCACAGACAGTTGTTTGCACATACAGACATGCACAGACAGTTGTTTGCACCCACAGACATGCACAGGCAGTTGTTTGCACCCACAGACATGCACAGACAGTTGTTTGCACACACAGAGATGCACCCAGAGTTGTTTTCACACAGTGACATGCACAGAGTTGTTTACACACAGAGGCGCAGACCGTCCGTATCCTCCGAACTCAAGCGAGAGTTGGTTTTGATGATTAGAGACGCTGATATAAATACCCAGCAGAGGATGGAGGCAGGGTGTAAAGCGCTGCCGGAAGTTGTCCGCCCAGATACAAGATAATTACACCTTAGCGATGAAGCTTCCATTCAACAGGCGCAGGGAGGCAGCGCGGCATCTAGTGGCGCAACGAGGGCCCTGCGGCGCTATGCACTGAGTGGGCTATGACTGGGCAGCCTGTGGAGGCTGGGGATGGGATGGCTGAAGTAGGGCCGGCACCCTAGTGACCAAGGACCAGCCAAGGGTGAACCTAGGGTGACCAGCAGCAGGCCAAGCAAGAGTGATCCCAGGGGCGACCAGCAGCTGGTCAAGGGTGAACCCAGAGGACAGGGGGGGCGACCAGCAGCAGGTCAAGGGGGAACCTACGGCGACCAGCAGCAGGCCAAGGGTGAACCCAGGGCAACCAGCAGCAGGCCAAGGGTGATCCCAGGGCGACCAGCAGCAGGTCAAGGGTGAACCCAGAGGACAGGTGGGCGACCAGCAGCAGGCCAAGGGTGAACCTAGGGTGACCAGCAGCAGGCCAAGGGTGATCCCAGGGGCAACCAGCAGCAGGTCAAGGGTGATCCCAGGGGCGACCAGCAGCAGGTCATGGGTGAACTCAGAGGACAGGGGGGGCGATCAGAAGCAGCCTAAGGGTGATCCCGGGAGCGACCAGCAGCAGGCCAAAGTGATACTAGGGGCGACCAGCAGCAGGCCAAGGGTGATTCCGGGGGCAACCAGCAGCAGGCCAAGGGTGATTCCGCGGGCAACCAGCAGCAGGCTAAGGGTGATCCCAGGGGCAACCAGCAGCAGGCTAAGGGTGATCCCAGGGACAACCAGCAGCAGTCTAAGGGTGATCCAGGGAGCGTCCAGCAGCAGGCCAAGCGTGATCCCAGGGGCAACCAGCAGCAGGCCAAGCGTGATCCCAGGGACAACCAGCAGCAGGCTAAGGGGGATCCCGGGAGCGACCAGCAGCAGGCCAATGTGATCCCGGGAGCGACCAGCAGCAGGCCAAGGGTGAACCCAGAGTACAGGGAGTCCAAGGGGGATCCGATCCCGGGGGCGACCAGCAGCAGGCTAATGGTGATCCATGGGTGCAACCAGCAGCAGGCCAAGCAAGAGTAATCCCCGGGGGTGACCAGCAGCAGGCCAAGGTTGATCCCATGGGAGACCAAGAGCAGACCAAGAGTGATCCCCGGGGGCAACCAGCAGCAGGCCAAGGGTGATCCCGTGAACGACCAACAGCAGGCCAAGGGTGAGCCCAGGGGCGACCAGCAGCAGGCCAAGGGTGATCCAAGGGGCGAACAGCAGCAGGTCAAGAGTGATCCCAGGGGCGACCAGCAGCTGGTCAAGGGTGATCCTTGGGACAACCAGCAGCAGGCCAAGGGTGATCCCGGGGTCGACCAGCAGCAGGCCAAGGGTGATCCCGGGGTCGACCAGCAGCAGGCCAAGGGTGATCCCAGGGGCGACTAGCAGCAGGTCAAGGGTGATCCCAGGGCGACCAGCAGCAGGTAAAGGGTGAACCCAGAGGACAGGGGGTCGACCAGCAGCAAGTCAAGGGTGATCCTTGGGACAACCAGCAGCAGGCCAAGGGTGATCCCGGGGTCGACCAGCAGCAGGCCAAGGGTGATCCCAGGGGCGACTAGCAGCAGGTCAAGGGTGATCCCAGGGAGACCAGCAGCAGGTAAAGGGTGAACCCAGAGGACAGGGAGTCGACCAGCAGCAAGTCAAGGGTGATCCCAGGGGCAACCAGCAGCAGGCCAAGGGTGAACCCAGAGGACAGGGGGGGCGACCAGCAGCAGGCCAAGCGTGAACCCAGGGCGACCAGCAGCAGGCCAAGGGTGAACCCAGGGCGACCAGCAGCAGGCCAAGGGTGATCCCAGGGCGACCAGCAGCAGGTCAAGGGTGAACCCAGAGGACAGGGGGGCGACCAGCAGCAGGTCAAGGGGGAACCTACGGCGACCAGCAGCAGGCCAAGGGTGAACCCAGGGCGACCAGCAGCAGGCCAAGGGTGATCCCAGGGCGACCAGCAGCAGGTCAAGGGTGATCCCAGGGGCGACCAGCAGCAGGCCAAGGGTGAACCCAGAGGACAGGGGGGGCGACCAGCAGCAGGTCAAGGGGGAACCTACGGCGACCAGCAGCAGGCCAAGGGTGAACTCAGGGCGACCAGCAGCAGGCCAAGGTTGATCCCAGGGCGACCAGCAGCAGGTCAAGGGTGAACCCAGAGGACAGGGGGGCGACCAGCAGCAGGCCGAGGTGGGTCCCGGGGTTGACCCGCATCAGGTCAAGGGTGAACCTAGGGTGACCAGCAGCAGGCCAAGGGTGATCCCAGGGGCAACCAGCAGCAGGCCAAGAGTGATCCCAGAGGCGACCAGCAGCAGGTTTTGGGTGAACTCAGAGGACAGGGGGGGCGATCAGCAGCAGCCTAAGGGTGATCCCGGGAGCGACCAGCAGCAGGCCAAAGTGATACTAGGGGCGACCAGCAGCAGGCCAAGGGTGATCCCAGGGGCAACCAGCAGCAGGCCAAGGGTGATTCCGGGGGCAACCAGCAGCAGGCCAAGGGTGATTCCGCGGGCAACCAGCAGCAGGCCAAAGTGATCCAGGGAGCGCCCAGCAGCAGGCCAAGCGTGATCCCAGGGGCAACCAGCAGCAGGCTAAGGGTGATCCCGGGAGCGACCAGCAGCAGGCCAATGTGATCCCGGGAGCGACCAGCAGCAGGCCAAGGGTGAACCCAGAGTACAGGGAGTCCAGGGGGGATCCGATCCCGGGGACGACCAGCAGCAGGCTAAGGGTGATTCATGGGTGCAACCAGCAGCAGGCCAAGCAAGAGTGATCCCCAGGGGTGACCAGCAGCAGGCCAAGGTTGATCCCAGGGGAGACCAAGAGCAGACCAAGAGTGATCCCCGGGGGCAACCAGCAGCAGGCCAAGGGTGATCCCGTGAACGACCAGCAGCAGGCCAAGGGTGATCCAAGGGGCGAACAGCAGCAGGTCAAGAGTGATCCCAGGGGCGACCAGCAGCTGGTCAAGGGTGATCCTTGGGACAACCAGCAGCAGGCCAAGGGTGATCCTGGGGTCGACCAGCAGCAGGCCAAGGGTGATCCCGGGGTCGACCAGCAGCAGGCCAAGGGTGATCCCAGGGGCGACTAGCAGCAGGTCAAGGGTGATCCCAGGGCGACCAGCAGCAGGTAAAGGGTGAACCCAGAGGACAGGGGGTCGACCAGCAGCAAGTCAAGGGTGATCCTTGGGACAACCAGCAGCAGGCCAAGGGTGATCCCGGGGTCGACCAGCAGCAGTCCAAGGGTGATCCCGGGGTCGACCAGCAGCAGGTCAAGGGTGATCCCAGGGCGACCAGCAGCAGGTAAAGGGTGAACCTAGAGGACAGGGAGTCGGCCAGCAGCAAGTCAAGGGTGATCCCAGGGGCGACTAGCAGCAGGTCAAGGGTGATCCCAGGGCGACCAGCAGCAGGTAAAGGGTGAACCCAGAGGACAGGGGGTCGACCAGCAGCAAGTCAAGGGTGATCCTTGGGACAACCAGCAGCAGGCCAAGGGTGATCCCAGGGGCGACTAGCAGCAGGTCAAGGGTGATCCCAGGGCGACCAGCAGCAGGTAAAGGGTGAACCCAGAGGACAAGGGGTCGACCAGCAGCAAGTCAAGGGTGATCCTTGGGACAACCAGCAGCAGGCCAAGGGTGATCCCGGGGTCGACCAGCAGCAGGCCAAGGGTGATCCCAGGGCGTGATCCCAGGGCGACCAGCAGCAGGTAAAGGGTGAACCCAGAGGACAGGGGGTCGACCAGCAGCAAGTCAAAGGTGATCCCAGGGGCAACCAGCAGCAGGCCAAGGGTGAACCCAGAGGACAGGGGGGGCGACCAGCAGCAGGCCAAGCGTGAACCCAGGGCGACCAGCAGCAGGCCAAGGGTGAACCCAGGGCGACCAGCAGCAGGCCAAGGGTGATCCCAGGGCGACCAGCAGCAGGTCAAGGGTGAACCCAGAGGACAGGGGGGCGACCAGCAGCAGGCCAAGGGTGAACCTAGGGTGACCAGCAGCAGGCCAAGGGTGATCCCAGGGGCGACCAGCAGCAGGCCAAGGATGATCCCTGGGGCAACCAGCAGCAGGCCAAGGGTGATCCCAGGGGGGACCAGCAGCAGGCCAAAGGTGAACCTAGGGTGACCAGCAGCAGGCCAAGGGTGATCCCAGGGGCGACCAGCAGCAGGCCAAGGGTGATCCCAGGGGCGACCAGCAGCAGGTCAAGGATGAACTCAGAGGACAGGGGGGGCGACAAGCAGCAGCCTAAGGGTGATCCCGGGAGCGACCAGCAGCAGGCCAAAGTGATCCCGGTGGCGACCAGCAGCAGGCCAAGGGTGATTCCGGGGGCAACCAGCAGCAGGCCAAGGGTGATTCCGGGGGCAACCAGCAGCAGGCCAAGGGTGATTCCGCGGGCAACCAGCAGCAGGCCAAAGTGATCCAGGGAGCGCCCAGCAGCAGGCCAAGCGTGATCCCAGGGGCAACCAGAAGCAGGCTAAGGGTGATCCCGGGAGCGACCAGCAGCAGGCCAAAGTGATCCCGGGAGCGACCAGCAGCAGGCCAAGGGTGAACCCAGAGTACAGGGAGGCCAAGGGGGATCCGATCCCGGGGGTGACCAGCAGCAGGCTAAGGGTGATCCATGGGTGCAACCAGCAGCAGGCCAAGGGTGATCCCAGAGGACAGGGGGGCGACCAGCAGCAGGCCGAGGTGGGTCCCGGGGGTGACCCGCATCAGGTCAAGGGTGAACCTAGGGTGACCAGCAGCAGGCCAAGGGGGATCCCAGGGGCAACCAGCAGCAGGCCAAGAGTGATCCCAGGGGCGACCAGCAGTAGGTCATGGGTGAACTCAGAGGACAGGGGGGGCGACCAGCAGCAGCCTAAGGGTGATCCCGGGAGCGACCAGCAGCAGGCCAAAGTGATCCCGGTGGCGACCAGCAGCAGGCCAAGGGTGATCCCAGGGGCAACCAGCAGCAGGCCAAGGGTGATTCCGGGGGCAACCAGCAGCAGGCCAAGGGTGATTCCGCGGGCAACCAGCAGCAGGCCAAAGTGATCCAGGGGCGACCAGCAGCAGGCCAAGCGTAATCCCAGGGGCAACGAGCAGCAGGCCAAGCGTGATCCCAGGGGCAATCAGAAGCAGGCTAAGGGTGATCCCGGGAGCGACCAGCAGCAGGCCAAAGTGATCCCGGGAGCGACCAGCAGCAGGCCAAGGGTGAACCCAGAGTACAGGGAGGCCAAGGGGGATCCGATCCCGGGGGCGACCAGCAGCAGGCTAAGGGTGATCCATGGGTGCAACCAGCAGCAGGCCAAGCAAGAGTAATCCCCGGGGGTGACCAGCAGCAGGCCAAGGGTGATCCCCTGAACGACCAGCAGCAGCAGCAGGCCAAGGGTGATCCCGGGGTCGACCAGCAGCAGGCCAAGGGTGATCCCGGGGTCGACCAGCAGCAGGCCAAGGGTGATCCCAGGGGCGACCAGCAGCAGGTAAAGGGTGAACCCAGAGGACAGGGGGTCGACCAGCAGCAAGTCAAGGGCGATCCTTGGGACAACCAGCAGCAGGCCAAGAGTGATCCCGGGGTCGACCAGCAGCAGGCCAAGGGTGATCCCAGGGGCGACCAGCAGCAGGCCACGGGTGATCCAAGGGGCGAACAGCAGCAGGCCAAGGGTGATCCCAGGGGCGACTAGCAGCAGGTCAAGGGTGATCCCAGGGCGACCAGCATCAGGTAAAGGGTGAACCCAGAGGACAGGGGGTCGACCAGCAGCAAGTTAAGGGCGATCCTTGGGACAACCAGCAGCAGGCCAAGGGTGATCCCAGGGGCGACTAGCAGCAGGTCAAGGGTGATCCCAGGGCGACCAGCATCAGGTAAAGGGTGAACCCAGAGGACAGGGGGTCGACCAGCAGCAAGTCAAGGGTGATCCTTGGGACAACCAGCAGCAGGCTAAGGGTGATCCCAGGGGCGACCAGCAGCAGGCCAAGGGTGATCCCAGGGGCGACCAGCAGCAGGCCACGGGTGATCCAAGGGGCGAACAGCAGCAGGCCAAGGGTGATCCCAGGGGCGACTAGCAGCAGGTCAAGGGTGATTCCAGGGCGACCAGCATCAGGCCAAGGGTGATCCCAGGGGCGACCGGCAGCAGGTCACGGGTGAACCCAGGGATGTAAATACAGTGGGGGAGATGGGGGTCCTAGGGGATGTTTACCGACCAAGCATTGCTACTGCCCCTAAACATACATTTAAACCAACACAAAGAAGCAATGGGCCAAAAAGAAAAACAGTCTACTGACTATGTATCTGTAAGGAAGTGACCTCAACTGTTAATGTAAAACGGCGAAATCATACCTAGGGTACTTCTTCTGTAAGAAACAATTCCCATCAGATTACCGACCTGTCCCACCCTACATCATCTGGGATCCTTCACACCATGAAGGTAGAGTGATGTACCCTCGGCAGATTTGGCAAGTGTGTAAGCCTAATCTGACCTATGTGTCCCAGTGATCGTATAGTGTATATGGGTGTCAAGTGGCAACTGACTAGCAGCGCTGAAATTGTGAAAAATGATAAGTGACAAATGTGAGAACAAATAAAATTGGGTAGTAAAGGGGTAAAGAAATTTTAATGAGCACCTCTTCACTCCCAAATGATAAAAACAGTGCAACTTCGTAGTGTAAACAAATAACTACTGAGAAGAATGTTAGGTCGACATGTTTCTGCAGTTAAACGGAGCCGAACGGTCTCCTACTGCTTCTTCAGGACCATTAGTGCTACTGCTAGATGTAAGTGTAAAAAAAGATTTATATCACCTGAGATTGTTAGTATCTCGGTTCTCCTGACTTCGTGGTCCAATGTGCACCAATATGTCAAAAGGAACAAACAAACAGATACATAGAAAGAAAGACATACACAACATAATTAGTAGTGTATCCATATCACTTGTATATTATTAAGATTCATTGATCCTATATAGGACAAAAGTGCCTGTATGTCATAATGATAAAGAGTAACATACAGTGATAATGTATCTACTTGATTACATTGTCACTCACCTGTGTGGCAGGAAAACGCAACTCCACCTCACCTGGCCACAGCGCAGGTAAAACGGAGCACCGCTCTGATAGGGAGGAAAGGAAAGTATCAAAGGAGGGACCTCATAGCTTACAAATGCTTGTTCATAAGTGAACAGCTCAAGGCATGAAGATGTATCGTAATTCAATTGGTCTCTATATTCATTAGTAGTAAAAGTCGCCTCTGTAACAAGTGTCTCTGGTAACCAGGTGAGCAAGTATTGTTTCAGAATATTATTACAATTGCTCGCTTACATGGCGGTAAACAAACCGCGTCTGTCAAGTGCAAACTGGTAAGCTAAGGCTTCTCAAGACAATGTACGCGCCTCTGGTGCTATACCCATTATAATTGTCTTAGAGGTAACTCTGCATAAAATCTCAAAGAGCAGCGTTCACCCCGTGATTAGGTCATGTGCCAAGCATGCATATTCATACTCGCATACATGGCGGGAACAAACCGCGTTTGTCAAATACCAAATAGGTAGGCTTACACGCTGCTAGAGCTTAAGCATCCGATCATACTTAGGGGCACTCTGTGTAAAATCATAAAGAACAGTGTTTCTCACATAATCAGATCGTGTGACCAGCATGTTTCATCATTAACATGCCTGGTTAGCTCACTCGCTCAAACATAACACACACCATCCGGCAGCAATTACTATGAGCCGTTAACAATGCCGGCCTTCCACTGCTCACCTGTCCGTCAGTATCCCGGACGTCCTTCTGGGCTGTCTATGGGGAGGTACCGAGGCGGTGTGGCGGCGGCCATGATATCGTTTCGCATTATCGGAGTTCTGAATACAGGCACACCCTGTGGCGTCATCCGCTTGTGCCCTGGGGAGATGGGAAATGTAGTCTCCAAAGCCTAAAAAGACATGCATTATCTTAACTTAGGGATTTACTCTATAATGCGGTAATTGTGCAGCTTGCCCTCAGACATCGAAAACACTCAGTATCAACATTGGCACAGATCCGCCGTGGCAACAACGACGGTTCACCAACTGTAATAGTATGAACCTCTTGTACTTGATCACATGTCCCTGCAAAAAAAAATATGTAGGGATGACTACACGCCGAGTCAAAGTGTGCATCTCTGAGCATAAAAGCTCAATTAGATGTTCTAAGCAGGCTACGAGACTGACCAATCATTTTATTGAAGTGCGACACATGCCCACAGACTTACGTTGGACGGTACTTGAGCAGCCACTAATTCCATCTCATGTAACAGATGTGAGTGATTTTCTATTCAGACCTGAACAAAAATGGGTATATAGGTTGCAGTCGGACAAAATTGGACTGAACGAAGAAATCCCGTGGATGTCACTGTAACATCACGAGATAATGAGTATAACCATGGATCACCTACTGAGCATTCGGTAGGCATGAGACGCTGAGCTGTACAAAAAATGTGGCATGAATATGTGATAGAGACATTAAGAGCCCCTATGAGAAACCAACGATCGTGCTCTTGATGGAGGTACAGTCTCAACAACATAGAGTAGTGCCGCAGTAGATTACTTTCAAATTCTGTAGCGTCCTTACACTCACTATGATCTGCAGAATAAAGTGTGCAGATCTGGGCACTCTACAAAGTTTCAATAAAGTTTTTGAACCTTGAACATAAAAACCCTTCAAAAACTGGAATTGACTTGGAGCGTTCTTAATTTTGAATTTATAAGTGTCTACTACTAGGCTGAACATGGTCTCGACAACATAGAATAATGCAGGAGCGGATTACTTTTAAAAATCAGGAGTGTCTTTACGCTCACCATGAGCTGCAAAAGCAAGTGTGCAGTTCTGGGCACTATCAATAGAGCCTCAATAAAGTTTTTGAATTTTGAACACACAACGACCTTTTTAGGTCTCGGCCTAGAGACGCGCAAAGCGCGTTCTCGGCAGAGAACTATTTTAATCGTTTCAGTCTCCAAAGCCGACAAAAGGAGACAAGAGCTGGGCACGCGCCCAGCATTCTCAATGGGAGAGGTGCGACAAGAGCTGGCCACGCGCGGATTCAGTTTAGCGCACGCTCACAGCGCCAGCGTCCCCGCCGCGCGCCGATCACTGCTCTCTTCCTGGCCGGCATCCAGAAGTTTCGCAACGCAGTGAGGGCACTGAGAGGTAGGTGCTTGTTTTACACTTTGCTTTCGCTTCCTTTATATCTGCTGTCTGCTGTTGGGTTCCAACACTCCTGTTTTAGGCTAACGCTTGAATTGTTGCTTGCCAAGAAACGCTTGAATTTCTTAAGGAGTAAAGGGAATATCGGTGTCCCGTGGTTTACCTACTATGCGGCAGGGCTTGAAATGGGAAAAATAGAAGTGCAGGCACTGTAAATCGGAGTACTTGCGTGTTTCTCAGAAGTACCAGTTCACTCCACTTAAATATATTACGTCAGTTTTGAACAGTGCCGGTACTCTCCCTCTCAAAATAAAAGTGCTGATACTCCGTACTGGCCCATTTAAAGCACTGCAGTGTGCCAAATAAATGTTCACTGTGTCTGTCCTGCCTACGGAAGGTTAGCCTGTGGTCTCATTGTGATGCATACACTACACATATATGTTAACAGTTCGAGGACTATTTCTGGTGTAATCCAAGCACTGTGCCCTTCAGTTTGTGTCCAATGATGTGGTTGATGGTACTGATTTCATTACCTTTTAGAAGAGGTTTTTAAACCTCATGAGTGTAAGTACCAAGGACATGGCTGAGCTGTGCAGGTGCAAACCACCGCTGCAACGTGTATCCTGACGTAAAGACCGCTTTAGCTATGTCAAGCTGGTAAATCGACCAATATTGCGCAGTCACTGTCTCTGCCCCCTACAACCATTGTTTTAATGACTGCTTCTCTCCGTGTACCTTACTGTCTACGTTTAATCCTGCCATGTGCTGCTAGTGTCATAATGCCTATATACACACACTCCGGCAACAATGTGAGCTCTCTGCTTTTCTAAAGGTAAATGGCTCCTTAGTGTTGGATAGTTTAGTTGATCTAGGTAGGCTAGTAAGCAGGGACATGGTAAAAAATATTTACTTGTGCACGCGCCCAGCATTCTCAATGGGAGAGGTGCGACAAGAGCTGGCCATGCGCGGATTCAGTTGCACGCACGCTCACGACGCCAGCGTCCCCGCCGCGCGCCGATCACTGCTTGTGAGAAGTTGGCCTGGTATATGATGCTCACTAGTTCTAGTGATCACCTTGTACCATGCCAAGCAACCCTTATGATGATCGGTTGTAAGTCAACCTTATAGACCAGTTATCCTAGTGGTAACGTGGACAAAGCAGTCTTAGGCTAAACTCTGAAAGGCATGTGAAGCAAGCTGTTTTACCATATGCAACCCCCTTGAGTACCAAGTGAAAGGACACCACACAGATATATATTGAAAATATATATATATTTATTAACTACAAATATCCCCTGGACTCTTTATGAGCACAGAAGCACAAGCGTTAAAACAAAACACAGTTGAAATACACAAAAGTTGCACAATATGGATGAGCCCTAGGGGCCACCTAAACCATATACTAAGAAAGTGGTATAAGAGATATCAATCGAAAAGGAAATAGGCCTAGGGCCTTGGGAATCGCTGGAGCGGATCGGGACTAGCAGTGACTAAGTCGGGAAAGGCCCGCGGGGCTCGGGTGCAGTGTTTAAAGTGCACGCACTCACCAATGCAATGTCTATGGTGCGTAAAAGTTATAAAGTTAGTTAGTTAGGAACCTTCCGAGTGACCTAGAAAGCTGAAACTTAAGACACAGACACTAGAGGTGTGTACCAGTGTGGGAACACCGGCGTTGCTGAGTTACCTCACCCACAGGACGCGGGTGCATAGGGTCGAAGTAGTGTCGGGTTTCGTCACGCTGGTCGATGGTGCTTGGAGCTGAAGATGCTGCAGGCGGTTCGATGTGAAGAGTTCCGGTGGATCCAAGGGTGGATCTGATGTTGTGAAGACCTGAAAGCAGAGTTGACAATGTTCAAAGTCACTAGCCAGTGACTACCGTGGAACCAGATTGGAACCAGGCGATATCGGGTGCAAACAGGCGATGAGGTGTAGCTTCTCTCTGCAGCCACGTAGACACGAGGGGTCGAGGACGTCCAGGAGTCGATCACAAGCTGTCCCACGCAGTCTTCTCGCTGTTGGCGGTGTCATCAACTTGATTGGAGCAAACAGGCCTTGGCTAATGCAAGCCACGCAGGAATCGAAAAAGGCTTATCACTTCGACCAGCAAGGTCAGAGCGGGTGCTCCCTTTTACAGGAGCTAGGGCAAGTCTGGAGCAACCAGACCCGCAGTGTAGTTTGTCGGTTTCATCGCCAAGATGGCCGCTGACCACGTGGCTAGTGGCGGGATGGCGCGTCGAGTGGCACAATGCAAAAGGGCCCCACGCAGATCGTGGAGATGCTGGGGGGCTGATCTTCGGTGCAAGGGCTGCTCGGTGGGAGGGCTTCTCAGTCCCCAAAGCACAACGTCGTGGGTGCCTCGGATGCTGCGCAGTCAGCTTTTCGGATGTCTTCCAAGAGGTCCGGTCCCACGTCTCTCGATGCCTCCACGGGTCCCTTCTTTGCAGGGACTGTGGATCAGGCTGTGAGAAGTCTGGGAGTCTGGGTCTTGTCAGGCTTTGGGCTCGGGCTCCGGCGGGAGGCAGCGGCAAAGCAGACGTCGAGTTGCTGGTTGGTACCTGTGTTCACAGGGTGGCCACTCCTAGGCCACAAGGGAGATACTCTTCAGTCTTCTGTGCAGCAGAATGTCGAAGTCCAGTCGTCTTCTTAGTTTCAAGTTGATTTCAGGATGATCGGAGGTGCTATGGCACTGCTCCCACTCTTATTCCCAATCTGAGGGGTGGATCACCTGCTAGGTCCCTCCTCTGGGTGGGACCAGGAAGGGGGGCGGTTACACCCCCTTTCCTTTGTCCAGCTCCTCGCCAGCCCTGGGTCTGGAAAGTCCCAGGACCGGTTTGGACTGGCTTATGCACGGGGACACCTTGTGTGCCCCGGGCATGTCTGATTCTATTCAGCCCTGTCCTACCCAATACACAAAATCCTGTCTGGGGTGGTGCTCGCACCTCCCAAGGCAGGAAACCCTTTGTCCAAGCCTCCCTCGCTGGAAGGACTCCCAGCAGCAGGAGGTCAGACTTGTGTCTGTGGTGGCAGCATCCATTTTGTGATGCTGAGGCTCTGGTTAACTTTAACCGGGGTTAAGGCTATGTACATGTCGTGTCCCTCTAGAAGGGTGGAATGCTATCCCCGTTGACAGAACTGTGGAGGGGATAGTATTCCAAATCGTATGACACCTTACTCAACATGTTTTGATAAAGCCAAACCAAAGTTAGCATATAACCGCGAGGATTATAATGCACTTAAGAGTATATGGTATGGCAATAGCCCGGAACAGCTAAGGGAGTGGTTCCCGACAGCTGCAGACAGGCTCAGCTCATGCTAGAGCACCATCTCACATATTTCCAAGCACTCTGCCTCCAGGATTGATGAGGCCTTCCATAGGAGTGGCTGATAGGAACATATGTGTCCAGTTTAGGTTAGGTATAGGGATACTACACCTAAGCAAGAGGTGATTACACCAATTTGCCCCAGCTGAGTGATCAGCCAGTTGTGTCAAATATGGAGGCCAGGCCAGGGGTGGCATAATACATGCTGCAGCCCCTGGTAGGCCTTGGAAACACCTATGCCCTGGGTACCTAAGGTACAGTGTTACAGGGGCCAATAAGGTGAACCAGTTCAAATTGTGTATGCACCTAAGGTACATGGAGTCCATTTTAAGGAGAGAGCAATTAGCCTGGGCCCTGAATAGCAGGATCCCAGGCCAACTATGTCAAAAACCAGCTAAACACCAGGCAAAAGTTTGGGGGTAACCATAGTCAGATATCCACCCTCCTACACTGCTCTCTTCCTGGCCGGCATCCAGAAGTTTCGCAACGCAGTGAGGGCACTGAGAGGTAGGTGCTTGTTTTACACTTTGCTTTCGCTTCCTTTATATCTGCTGTCTGCTGTTGGGTTCCAACTCTCCTGTTTTAGGCTAACGCTTGAATTGTTGCTTGCCAAGAAACGCTTGAATTTCTTAAGGGGTAAAGGGAATATCGGCGTCCCGTGGTTTACCTACTATGCGGCAGGGCTTGAAATGGGAAAAATAGAAGTGCAGGCACTGTAAACCGGAGTACTTGCGTGTTTCTCAGAAGTACCAGTTCACTCCACTTAAATATATTACGTCAGTTTTGAACAGTGCCGGTACTCTCCCTCTCAAAATAAAAGTGCCGATACTCCGTACCGGCCCATTTAAAGCACTGCAGTGTGCCAAATAAACGTTCACTGTGTCTGTCCTGCCTACGGAAGGTTAGCCTGTGGTCTCATTGTGATGCATACACTACACATATATGTTAACAGTTCGAGGACTATTTCTGGTGTAATCCAAGCACTGTGCCCTTCAGTTTGTGTCCAATGATGTGGTTGATGGTACTGATTTCATTACCCTTTTAGAAGAGGTTTTTAAACCTCATGAGTGTAAGTACCAAGGACATGGCTGAGCTGTGCAGGTGCAAACCACCGCTGCAACGTGTATCCTGACGTAAAGACCGCGTTAGCTATGTCAAGCTGGTAAATCGACCAATATTGCGCAGTCACTGTCTCTGCCCCCTACAACCATTGTTTTAATGACTGCTTCTCTCCGTGTACCTTACTGCTTACGTTTAATCCTGCCATGTGCTGCTAGTGTCATAATGCCTATATACACACACTCCGGCAACAATGTGAGCTCTCTGCTTTTCTAAAGTCAAATGGCTCCTTAGTGTTGGATAGTTTAGTTGATCTAGGTAGGTTAGTAATCAGGGACATGGTAGAAAATATTTACTTGTGGCCAGCAGCGTTTATTATTTTGTAAACTGTTTTATTGTGTTTTAAACAAATGAAGACCTGGCCCTCTAACCTCCAAGGCAGGGCGCTTGATTAGTATATTTCAGCCAAATTCCAGTTAATATGAATTAAAGAAGACAAACAAATATTGTTGTTCTTAATCTTGTTTTGAATGAGTATGGCTTTAGTTTGGGACTCAGAATTACTTGTGTTTCCTGTTTTAATGTCTTTTTAGGGTTAAATGGTTTCCAGACTCTTCCCGCAGCATATTAATATTTTTCTTCTTATCAGTATGCTGGTGCTTTTTTAATAAATGCTTAGTGTAGCTACTGTTACCCAGAAATGTGGCAGGTGCCGAAGTGCACTCCAGAAGTGTGCACAGAGCAGACTGTACTGCTGGAGAACCAACATTTTACCTGAGGCAGCCCATGCTGCTGTACCACGTTGAGTGCGGTCACACAGCCACACACACACACAGCCACACACAAACAGCCGCCACACAAACAGCCGCCACACACACAGCCACCACACACACAGCCGCCACACACACAGCCGCCACACACACAGCCACACACACACGCACACAGCCACACACACACACACACAGCCACACACACACAGCCACACACACAGCCACACACACACACACAGCCACACACACACAGCCATACACACACACACAGCCACACACACACAACCACACACACACAGCCACAACCACACACACACATACACACAGCCACACACACACACAGCCACACACACACTCACAGCCACACACACACTCACAGCCACACACACAACCACACACACACACACACAACCACACACACAAACAACAACACACACGCACACCACCACACACACCATCACACACACACACAAACACACACACACAACCACACACACAACCACACTGTCAGTGCACACTTTCACCAGGCACAGGCACCATCAGTCGTCAGTGCTCGCTTTCACTGGGCACAAACACCACCATCCGTCAGTGCACGGTTTTACCGGGCTCAAACACCACCAGCTGTCAGTGCACGCTTTAAGCAGGTACACACACCACCAACCATCAGTACACGCTTTCACCAGGCACACACACCACCAGCCGGCAGTGCACACTTCCACCAGGCACACACACCACCAGCCATCAGTGCACAATTTCTACAGGCCCACACACCACCAGCCATCATTGCACACATCAATTGTTAACGCATCCACAAATAACTATTGTAGCAATCGCAGTATGGTGCACTTTACTTTCAAACATATTCATCTAAAGCGCAGCATGCCACCACTGCTACAAAAAGAAATACAAATTTTTTTGGCCTACAATTTATAGACTTTTGGTGCAATTGGTGTTGCAATATTAAGCAATGCCAATAGCTCAAACTTAATTAACCCGAGACCTATTGCATTGTAAATGCTTGTTAATATTGGAATTGACTTGTAGCATTTTCTATCTGAACAGCTAAGCGTCTACAAGTAGTCAGTGACTTATGCCTGCTATGTGGATTTTTTATTATACATACAATCTGCATGGATATTACCGTTTGGAATTGACCAACCAACCCGGTATTACAAGTTCTGACTCTGCAATGAGATTATGGGTTCTTGACAATCTTGTGTACCACACGGGTTATATATCATCTATTGAGAATCAGATATACAAGGAGTTCCAAAAAATCCCTAAGTTAAGATAATGCATGTCTTTTTAGGCTTTGGAGACTACATTTCCCATCTCCCCAGGGCACAAGCGGATGACGCCACAGGGTGTGCCTGTATTCAGAACTCCGATAATGCGAAACGATATCATGGCCGCCGCCACACCGCCTCGGTACCTCCCCATAGACAGCCCAGAAGGACGTCCGGGATACTGACGGACAGGTGAGCAGTGGAAGGCCGGCATTGTTAACGGCTCATAGTAATTGCTGCCGGATGGTGTGTGTTATGTTTGAGCGAGTGAGCTAACCAGGCATGTTAATGATGAAACATGCTGGTCACACGATCTGATTATGTGGGAAACACTGTTCTTTAGGATTTTACACAGAGTGCCCCTAAGTATGATCGGATGCTTAAGCGCTAGCAGCGTGTAAGCCTACCTATTTGGTATTTGACAAACGCGGTTTGTTACTGCCATGTATGCGAGTATGAATATGCATGCTTGGCACATGACCTAATCACGGGGTGAACGCTGCTCTTTGAGATTTTATGCAGAGTTACCTCTAAGACAATTATAATGGTTATAGCACCAGAGGCGCGTACATTGTCTTGAGAAGCCTTAGCTTACCAGTTTGCACTTGACAGACGCGGTTTGTTTACCGCCATGTAAGCGAGCAATTGTAATAATATTCTGAAATAATACTTGCTCACCTGGTTACCAGAGACACTTGTTACAGAGGCGACTTTTACTACTAATGAATATAGAGACCAATTGAATTACGATACATCTTCATGCCTTGAGCTGTTCACTTATGAACAAGCATTTGTAAGACCTGTTAGGATTCCAGCTGGTCCTGGGGGAAAGCCTCCTCCTCCTTTTATGAGACGTGCATGGCACAAACTTGATGGGGCACTATTTGAGGCTAGATTACCTAATTCCCGACCTGCCTGGCCTGCTAATCTGGATGAGGCGGATCTAGCCTATAGAGAATGGATCAATGAGTCTTTGGATCATTTCATACCCAGGAAAATGTCAAGACCTAAACGTAAGCAGTCCCAGTTATGGTACTGTGAGGCGCTTGTACTAAAAAAAAGGAGTGTAAGGTACTTGAGCGTATCTGGGGAAGATCGTATGACTTGGTAGCCAAATCCAATTATAGAATTGCCACAAAAGCCTACCATAAGCTTATAAAAAAGACCAAGGCTAGTTATTATACTGATCTGATCAATGCCAGCACAAATCGCACAAAAACTATCTTTGCGTTAGTGAAGGAGCTTACTACATCTCCCGTGGGGACTAATAGCACCATAGTATCTGACTCACAATGCGAAGAGCTGGCTCACTTCTTTATTAATAAAGTACAAGGGATTTATAACACATTTAACTCTGGAGAACCATCTATGACTTACAGACCTACTACTGACTCATTGAGCCTTCCCTATTCCCTCCTAACTCTCCCACTCATCTCTCAGACAGACATGGAACCCCTAACTTTAAGAATCAAGTCGGGGTCCCCGGAAGATCCTGTCAAACCCGAGATGTTTAGACTGTTTCCGGAATCTATCTTGATGGAAGGGCAAAAACTGATTAATAAATCTCTGCAATCAGCTACCATCCCGAAATCTTGGAAACATGCCAAAGTGGTCCCCTTGTTAAAAAAACCCACCCTGGACCCCTCCAAGCCAGAAAGTTTGCGGCCTATCTCGTTGCTTCCTTACTTGGCCAAAGTAATGGAGGCACATGTCAATTCTATTCTGACGGGTTTTCTGGAGACTAATGGGATCTTGGAGGAGTCTCAGAACGGATTCCGTGCCAAACATAGCACGGAGTCAGCCTTATTGGCCGTCACAGAACATCTAAGGGTGGCACAAGACAGGGGTGACACCTCAGCTGTGGTGCTGCTAGATTTGAGTGCAGCGTTTGACACCGTCTCCCATGGGATCCTAGTTAGGAGGCTATGGGAGATAGGTGTCAGAGATGATGCTCTGGACTGGTTCGTGTCATTTCTATCTGACCGTTCCTTCCAGGTTCATGCTCCCCCGTACTCATCTGGCAGTTTTCCATTAGGCTGTGGTGTTCCACAGGGCTCTGCCCTCAGCCCCACGCAGTTTAATGTGTATGTCAGCCCCCTGGCCACATTGGCCAGGGAACGTAACATCGAACTAATATCTTATGCGGACGATACACAGCTGATCTTCACCTTTTCTAATAACATCGCGGGTGATCAAGCCAAATTCCAAGAGGATATCATGGCCATTTCCAGCTGGCTTACGGAGAACTGTCTTCAGTTAAATTCATCCAAGACTGAAGTCCTCCTGGTTGGCCCGGACACCCAAAAGTGGGACGAGCGGTGGTGGCCCCCTACATTGGGCTCACCGCCTATGCCTAAGAAGGAAGTTAAGAATCTGGGTGCGGGGGGGAGGAGCCAAGATGGCGACCTGAACGGACGTGTGGTCGCTCGGCTCCGCCGGCTCTGGAGACCCGCGCCTACATCCTGACTGCTATCCTGCGGTTTCTTTCGCCTGAAATGTGCGGGAGCCGATCCTGACGGTGTCCCTTTGACCTCTCCGCCCGCCCAGAGTCGTATGTTTTGGGCGGATCGTCTCTGCCCTGGGTCTCCGCCCGCTCCTCGGCGCCTGCCGGACCTCGCATGCCCCGAGGCGAATATTCTGCTGCGGCGGCTGCCTACAACACGGGGGTGCTTTCACCCGCCGGCTGCTTGGCCCATACCTGCGTTCACTGCCCTGCTGAGATCACACGGAGCAGCGCCGGCACGAATGTAAGAGGGCTCGCACGGTTTCCTTTGTTTGTGGCCGCCATGATGCCGGTCGGCTTTCTTCATTGTTGTGCTGGCTGCCGGTGAGCTCCTCACGGCCCTGTCCGCCTACCTCACTACCGGCTGTCCTCTGCTTCCACGGCACACAGGAGGGGGTACAGTTTGTTGCAGGGACAACATCCACTTCCCGATCGGGACCCGAGGCCCCCCGTTTCTCCCCCTCCCAGCACCCCGTGGACTGCTGACAAGATGGCGATGCCCGATCACCAGCGCTGTGGAGATGGCACTGTGCTCTCCTCTTGGGGAGGCGAGTGCACTTTTGCGCAGGGGGCCGTATTTGAATTTTCCTCCGTGAGTGAAGAACCACGTGAATCACAGCCGGAATGGACCTACAGGGATGTGATGAAGATCTTGGGTGAGGTACGATCGGAGATGCGGCATACCTACGATGTGCTGATGGAGACACTTGATGCATGTATCTCTGCTGAGAGCCAAGCGCAGGGGGTTCACCCCTGACTGGATCCGGGACTGACTTTGTTGCAGCTTGCCAGCCCATCACTGTCTCCTGTTGCTACTGTGTCGATCGAGAGAACCATTGCTGGGGCTTCTGAAGATTTGTTGCCACCCGTCGAGACTGTTGCTGCAACATTGTCTCCCCTTTGTTCTTTGACTAGCTGCCTGCCTCGTGTACCAGTCTCGCTGCGCTGTTCATTGCTAGCCTGCTCTCCTGCCCTGTCCCCTGCTCCTTCCTTGAACAGTTTCACTTCCCCGTTCCGTGACTTTTGTCGCCTGTATGCCTTGGAGGTGCTTTTTCATAGGGGACTACTACCTACGGGGGACAGGCGATGCTCCCTCAGCGATGGTGCACCTCCCCCATCCTCGAGGCGGCCATGTTTCTTCGTCGACGCGGACTGCATCAGACTGCCAAGTTGGTTGGGTGACAGAATGAATCCTAGATCGGGCCAGGGCTAGGCGATCCCTTTGCTGCATTAATGTACTGGCGGGTGGAGGCTAGAAGAGACTTGATTTGTGAATATGACACTGTGTATTATTTGCTGACTCTCCCCAATGGTTAGATCTCTGGTGAAGTTATCTGTTAATCGATACTGGGGTGAAGAATGTTTAATGTGCCGGCGGTGTCCGAGCGTGTACGATGTGGCCCTCCTCCTCGTCGCTCTTTCATGGGAGCCCAGGGATAGATTTTTCTCCTTGCTCCCTATATCACTGGTGAATTTTTCTTCTTTTCCTTCTTTCCTTTCACTACTTCTCTCTCTTCCTAAATTTCGGGTTTTTTGGGGCGACAGACACTCTGCTGGGGGGGGGCAGGCCGTAGCCTCTGCATGTCTGTAGGGTGGGGGGTTTTAGTTTTAGTTAAGTTTCTATGGTGCCTATGTATGACCTTCTTTTATGATTTTCCCTTTTTTTCCGTCCTGAGTCTGCGATAAGGGTTTAGGGGGAGCGGGTAGTACGGTGGGTGGTGCGTAAATGCTAGCTGACTCTCCTGCTGCTGTGTACTGTACTGCCGATTTGATGAGGGGTTCCTTACTACTGTTGTTACTTTTTGATGCTGCCTGCCCATGTGGTGAAGTAAATGTACGGACTCAGTACTCCTTGGTTCTATTCTTCCCTGATTTATCTTTAGACTAAAAATCTTAAAATCTTAACCTCACTGCTCCTTTCCCTAGCGACAGGATTCTGCTCAGTGTAACTGCTGTTAATTGACGCTATATTGCCTGCTGGCGCTGGGGGACCGTATAGTTTGCTTCTGTGCATAAACGTATTGTGGCCGGCCTGACGGTTGTAGGCCCGTATTTGTACCATTCTTACTGCACAATAAAGGTTTTCAAAAATAAAAAAAAAAAAAAAAAAAGAATCTGGGTGTGATCTTAGATGATGCTCTCACCCTGGATTCCCATGCGAAGAGGATAGCTGGTACTTGCTATGGCCGCCAGCGCTCTCTGAAACCTATTCTTGGCTTCTTTGAACCTTCCATCCGTCAGACAATTGTCCAGGCTATGGTCTTATCCCATCTAGACTATTGCAATGTATTAATGCTTGGGTCCAATCTGACAGTCATCAATAGACTACAGAAAGCTCAGAACGCGGCAGCTCGTACCCTGTTCGGCTTACCAAAACGTTGCCATACCTCTCAGGTTTTGCGAAGGCTCCATTGGCTGCCCGTTAAACAACGCATTCAATTTAAAACCTTGTGTGTTATGCATAGAATGTTACATTGTCTAGGTCCTAAAATCTTGCAAGGAATCTGTTCCTTCTATGTTCCACAGCGTGCACTCCGGTCTGCGGACCTCTTCCTTGCTTGTACCATCAAGATTCGGAGGTGCAGAGTTGGTGGCCGTTCTTTTAGGTTTCGGGCCCCAAAACTCTGGAACTCTATTCCTTTAGGTGTACGTTCCATCACAAATCACCTACATTTTCGAAAACAAGTAAAAACTTGGCTGTTTTCTTCTATTTAGGGTTCCGCGGTGAATAGATATCCTGCCGCATTCCTCCGGCTGTTATGTGATTGGACCTGTCTGCAAGCGCTGGGATGCCTCGTTGTTGGGGTAGCCATGCGCTATATAAGCGTTACGTAACATAACATAACATAACATGAGGTCCCTCCTTTGATACTTTCCTTTCCTCCCTATCAGAGCGGTGCTCGGTTTTACCTGCGCTTTGGCCAGGTGAGGTGGAGTTGCGTTTTCCTGCCGCACAGGTGAGTGACAATGTAATCAAGTAGATACATTATCACTTTATGTTACTCTTTATCATTATGACATACAGGCACTTTGTCCTATATAGGATCAATGAATCTTAATAATACACAAGTGATATGGATACACTACTAATTATGTTGTGTATGTCTTTCTTTCTATGTATCTGTTTGTTTGTTCCTTTTGACATATTGGTGCACATTGGACCACGAAGTCAGGAGAACCGAGATACTAACAATCTCAGGTGATATAAATCTTTTTTTACACTTACATCTAGCAGTAGCACTAATGGTCCTGAAGAAGCAGTAGGAGACCGTTCGGCTCCGTTTAACTGCAGAAACATGTCGACCTAACATTCTTCTCAGTAGTTATTTGTTTACACTACTAAGTTGCACTGTTTTTATCATTTGGGAGTGAAGAGGTGCTCATTAAAATTTATTTACCCCTTTACTACCCAATTTTATTTGTTCTCACATTTGTCACTTATCATTTTTCACAATTTCAGCGCTGCTAGTCAGTTGCCACTTGACACCCATATACACTATACGATCACTGAGACACATAGGTCAGATTAGGCTTACACACTTGCCAAATCTGCCGAGGGTACATCACTCTACCTTCATGGTGTGAAGGATCCCAGATGATGTAGGGTGGGACAGGTCGGTAATCTGATGGGAATTTTTTCTTACAGAAGAAGTACCCTAGGTATGATTTCGCCGTTTTACATTAACAGTTGAGGTCACTTCCTTACAGATACATAGTCAGTAGACTGTTTTTCTTTTTGACCCATTGCTACTTTGTGTTGATCCCAGGGTTGACCAGCAGCAGGCCAAGCATGATCCCTGGGGCAAACAGCAGCAGGCTAAGGGGGATCCCAGGGGTGACCCGCAGCAGCCAAGGGTGATCCCGCGGGTGACCAGCAGCAGGCCAAGGGTGAACCCAGAGGACGTGGGGGCGACCAGCAGCAGGCCAAGCGTGAACCTAGGGTGACCAGCAGCAGGCCAAAGGTGACCCCAGGGGCGACCAGCAGCAGGCCAAGGGTGATCCCAGGGGCGACCATCAGCAGGCCATCAGCAGGCTAAGGGTGATCCAAGGGGTGACCAGCAGCAGGCCGAGGTGGGACCCGGGGGTGACCCACAGCAGGCCAAGAGTGATTCTGGGGCGACCAGCAGTAGGCCAAGGGTGAACCTAGGGTGACCAGCAGCAGGCCAAGGGTGATCCCAGGGGCAACCAGCAGCAGGTCAAGGGTGATCCCGGGGGCAACCAGCAGCAAGTCAACGGTGATCCTGGGGGTGACCAGCAGCATGCCAAGGGTGATCCCAGGGGCAACTAGCAGTAGGACAAGGGTGAACCTAGGGTGACCAGCAGCAGTCCAAGGGTGATCCCAGGGGCAACCAGCAGCAGGCCAAGGGTGATTCCGGGGGCAACCAGCAGCAGGCCAAGGGTGATCCCAGGGGCGACCGGCAGCAGGTCAAGGGTGACCAGCAGCAGCCGGAGGGTGATCCCGGGGACGAACAGCAGCAGGCCAAGCGTGATCCCGGGGCAACTAGCAGCAGGTCAAGGGTGATCCCTAGGGCAACCAGCAGCAGGTCAAGGGTGACCCTGGGGGTGACCAGCAGCACGCCAAGGGTGATCCCATGGGCAACCAGCAGTAGGACAAGGGTAAACCTAGGGTAACCAGCAGCAGGCTAAAGGTGAACCCAGAGGACAGGGGGGCGACCAGCAGCAGGCCAAGGGTGATCCCAGGGCCAACCAGCAGCAGGCCAAGGGTGATCCCAGGGGCAACCTGCAGCAGGGCAAGGGTGATTCCGGAGGCAACCAGCAGCAGGCCAAGGGTGATCCCAGTGGCGACTAGCAGCAGGCCAAGGGTGATCCCAGGGGCTACCAGCAGCCGGCCAAGCAAGAGTGATCCCAAGGGCCACCTGCAGTAGGCCAAGGGTGATCCCAGGGGCGACCGGCAGGAGGCCATGGGTGACCAGCAGCAGACCATGGGTGATCCCAGGGGCGACCGACAGCAGGTCAAGGGTGACCAGCAGCAGACCATGGGTGATCCCAGGGGTGTCAAAAAACAAAGGAAAATAGCACAACATCAGAGATGAAGATCTTCCTGTAGGATTCACATTGGAAATTGCTAGGGATTTATTAGAAGCCCTCACTCACCATCCTGGGTGGTGACATGCTTCATCATCGGGCCCACCAGGAGAAGCCGAATGCCTCCCTGGTGTGCTACAACGCCAGATTACTGAGGAGCTGGATTTTTTTTGACAGTGATGTGAAAAAAATACGTGATATTAAAATTGTCAAAGAGCTCTACCAGAAAGAAAAATGTATTCAACGGTCAGCCTGACAAGGTTAAAATATGTGTAGGAAAATGTGCCAATTAATGTATTGGTTATTTCCACTTAAAGTGGGGTCGACATGTTTCAGCCCTGATGTGTAAAGTTACTGGGCTTTCTTCAGGACCATGTTTTGTGTACCTCGGCGGTGTGGGCGCGCTAAGGTCCACCCTACCAGAGGACGTGAAAGTTAAAAATGACTGTGTAAAAATGAGTGCAGGAAAACAAACCATCGAGTTGTGGGAATTACCTCTACTTTAGAGGAACCTGTATAGTCTGGAGATAAACAGGGACATACAAACAGAAAAGACAAACATAGAATTAGAGGAATCTCATCAGTGATGTTGTTTGGAAGATTACTCTCTGAATATACGTGCTTTGGCTAGTCAAGAAGGCGTGACCGTTGTGCCATACATGCTATGTTTATGTCATCAAAATGATGCTTTAAGCATGCAGAATGGCAGGGAAGATTGTCCGATCAAGTTTCGGACTGTGGTTACAACACTCGTGAGTAGCGATCAATTGGCCAGACGGTAGGGGCCAGTGGGAGTGTGTATACCAATTGGGTATAAATTACTAGGTATCAGAAGGTCACAAAATAACAAGGCATTCTCACTTGTGCATAAAAGATCCACGCCCCATAGGTCTCGGGAGGTGGGTGGGGCGACAATTGCACACCCTGCAAAAGGACAGAGATATGGTGAAATGGTAAATAGATTGAGAGAGAACCGGGTACTTAGCTCTGTAGTAGTAGGTGAAGACCGTTCTTACGCCCGCAACGCCCTGCATCCGCTCGGCACCTAGCGTCTCCCGCTACCGGACCTCGTGGATGGTTTCCGGCAGACAGGGAAACGCTAAAGAAGGCAGCCGGTCGGTGCGTGTAAAGACACTTTGACATGTGAGAAATTAAAATGATGAAGTTTATGTAATGCATATAAACATAAAGTTAACTCTTCAGTTGAATTTTCTCTCATTTCAAAGTGTTGTACTTACATACAGCAGGCACCTCCCAGTGGCTGGTAGACGCTGCCATATTTATAACTAAAAAATACAGGCATGTTTTTTATATGGGTGAAATTTAGAGTGCAGAAAAATGTTTCTTATTAGGAACATTTTTGCAGAAACATTTTCTGCACTTTAAATTTCTGCCATTAAAAAAATGGTTGTATGTTTGTGTTGTACATTTCATGGTGCCACATGTGGTGAAAGGTATGTACTGTGCCACAAGTAAATACAGCACAGGCTCTCAGTGACCCATACAGATATGTATTACATTCATTCACACACATGTTCATACATCTCCACAGACCATGCTCTCACTGGTGCACATGGCAGCCCTATCAAGTATCGGGCTCCATGGACATTAGGTTTAAAGTCAATGGAGCTGGTCGTAAGGGTGTCTGGTAACAATGCGCGAGTTGCTCGGCCTTCAGTCGCTCACAATGATTGTCACTGATCCGAAGTAGCTCTTATTACTGAAAAGGTTGGAGACCCTTGGTCTACAGGCTGATTTGAGATTTAATCTTGTGGCTGGATTGAGATAGAATCTTGGAGCTGTGACGCTGTTGATTGGCTAAATCAAAAAGTGATCTAATGGGTCCATTGAGACGTGGTCTCGTGTCTCATCTGAGATGTGAGGTAGTAGATCAGCTGAGAACTGCTCTAGTAGTTAGTGAAGTTTTGTTTTGCCGCTGTTGTATTAAAAAACATAGTGGGCCATATTATCAAGAACGGCGATAACATTATCGCCGTTTTACCGGCAGAAAACTGCCTCTAAAGCGTTGGTAAGGGGCTTGATAATATGCCCATGTGAATTCCCATAGAAGCCCAGGTTCTAGTGTGAACATGGGCTTCGATGGGAATTCGCAAGGGCATATTATCAAGCCCCTTACCAACGCTTTAGAGGCAGTTTCCTACCGCTAAAGCGCCGATAATGTTATCACCGTTCTTGATAATATGGCCCAGGGTGTCTCAATAGTAATGCTGTGTGTGTAAGTGATACAAAAGGGGATGATGGATGGGGCGTTTGAGCAAATCAAACACTCAGCCCCAGTCAACTGATCTGGGTTTAATCCATCACTGTTCTTTAGCTCAATCTGCCGCCCCAGTTCAGACATGGCCATATGCAAATCAGTCTAACCCTGTGCCTCATGGGAACAGTCCAGCCCGAACTGCCAAGACATGTCTTCCCTGGACCGGAAACAAGCATCCTGGAACCGGTTTCAGATTCATAATCCTCATCAGCCAGGCTATCTTGAATCCAGTGGCAAAGTGAGCAAGGGACTCAGGTCTGAGCATACCCTGCCAACTTAGGGCGAATAAAGCGATACAAAAGGGGATGATGGGCGTATTAACACACTTTCAAATGTGATATTATGTAGAGGGCTGTATGTTAAGTATCTTTAAAAAAAGTATCTTCAAAGTCTTATATTCATTTAGATACTCCCACAGTTTCTTTAAGCCGCTTCCTGAGAGTTGGAGACGTTGTGGTCTGTGTCTGAAAAAAGAGCAAGCTAATTTGTTCATTTGTTTATATTGTTTCTCGGGGGCATATTACCAAGGGCCTGCGATAAGATTATCGCTGCTTTAGCGTCTGTTTTTGGGTGAAAAGCGACGATAATTTTATCTCCTTATTAACAACGGCGCGCTAGCGCGTGTTTCTTTGCCTTAGTGCCCAGTTTATTATCGCCTCGCCTCGCATTACTGATGAGATGCAAGGTAAGGGTGCCTCGTGAAACTACATCAAAAATTATCGCTAACTGGGCTTCGCTGTATTAACAACGAGGCCCCGTCCGCGTTAGCGCTGATATTTATATCGCTAACAGGGCCTTAACGCTGGAATTTAACGTCTGTTAAATTCCAGACTAAGACATACTTATCATTAGAGGTGGATTGTGTGGCTGAGACCACAGCCCCAATCAACAAGGATTTCGCCGTTTTCCATGGAAAACCAGCGATGTTCCATGGAAAACATCGCTATTGTTAGGATAATTATCGCCATTTCGCTAAGCGTTGTTAATACAGCGCCAGCATGGCAATAATTATCTGCGATAACCGACGTTACACATTTTAACGCTAAGAGCAACCAGCAGTTATTTTATTATTATTATTATTATTAAAAACATTTGTAACGCGCTCTATCACCATTGGTTTCTTGGCGCTGATAGACAAATGGGGGACCGAAAGCAGGAGGTTTAGTCAAATGCAGCTTGGAAGAGCAGAGTTTTTAAAAGTCTGCGAAAACAGTCTAGCTTTGGACAGAGACGAAGGGAAAGGGGAAGGGAGTTCCAAGTGGAGGGGGCCAAGACGGAGAAGCTCAGACCACTGTGCTTTTTCCTTTTAAATCTAGGCACCACAAGGAGGTTTGATGAGGCTGAGCTATGGGCTCTCGTAGGGATGTGACGGGTCAGAGCCGAGGAAATGAAAACGGGCGCTGCATCAGAAAGGGCTTTAAAGGTGGTACATGCCAGTTTAAAGGTGCAGCCAGTGTAGGCTACGAAGGAGGGGAGTGACATGTTGGTGCTTAGGCTGGTGGTAGATCAGGCGAGCGGCCTGATTCTGCACCAGCTGCAGCCGTTGAAGGTGGCAAGCTGGAATCCCTGCATAGAGAATATTGGCGTAATCGAGCCTGGAGGTGATAAGCGCAATGACCACTTGGGTCAGGGCTTCTTTACTGAAATACCTGCTGATCTTGCGGATCCGCCTGAGATGGAAGAAACAGGCAGAAGTGACCGCGTTGATCTGGGGTCGCATTGACAGGTCCTCAGAAATAATCACCCCCAGGCTTTTAACAGAGCTCACGGGAGAGGGTGCTAGCCCCAAGGAAGTTGGCCAGAACGTAGAGTTCCAGGGATGATTGGGGCCTCCTACCAGGACGAGCTCAGTTTTTGTGGGGTTCAGCTTTAAGTGGCTGTGGTGCATCCACTCCGCGATGGTCATCATGGTGGTCTGAAAATTAGTGCGGGAAGAAGGGAGGGAGTCTATGGGGAAAATTAACTGAAGATCATCGGCGTAATTAAATATTTTGACCGGGGAGTTGCGGAGGGAAGCTAATAAAGGTTGGAGGTACAAATTAAAAAGGAGAGGAGAAAGTGCTGAGCCCTGAGGGACTCCGCAAGGAAGGGAAGTGTAAGGAGCGGAGAAGGAGGATAAGTGGACAGACTGAGAGCGTTGATGGAGAAAAGATTTGAGCCAATCAAGGGCCACGCCCTGAATGCCAGCGTTGTGGACACGGTCGATCAAAAGAGTGTGATCGACTGTGTCGAAAGCTGCCGAGAGGTCTAATAGGACAAGGGCTTGAGGGGTGTTTTTATCAGCACCTTTCCTAAGGGTGTCCATAACAGCTACGATGACCGCCTCGGTGGAGTGGAGGGGTCTAAATCCTGCTTGTTGGGGGTCTAAGAAGGAAGATTGCTCTATAAAAGAGCTCAAACAGCGAGTGACAAAGGTCTCCAGGATCTTTCCTAAATAAGGTAGGAGAGAGATAGGTCTGTAATTGCTAAGTGTTGAAGGATCTGCGGTAGATTTCTTTAGTGTCGGTAAAACTGCAGCTTGCTTAAATGAAGATGGGACCTTCCCGATGGTAAGGGAGTTGTTAAGTAGTGCCAGAGGGGGACCTGGGCAAGCAAGGAAAGCTTCTTTTAAGACCTGCGGGGGGCAGCAGTCGTTGGGAGAGCCCGAGCTGACTTTATGGAGAAGATTAGTGAACTCTTCTAAGGATATAGGAGGGAACTCTGTAAGGATATTAGTATTTGTAGGGGGGAGAAGAGGAGAAGTGGGGAAGGCCGGAGATGGAATATTATTTTTTATTGTGATTATTTTATCTATAAAATAAGAATTAAGTGAGTCACAGAGGGTTTGAGTCGGCTGCAATTGGAGGGTGACTCTATCTGGCATGGAGAGCTCATTTACAATTGAAAAAATATCCTTAGTTTTATTGTTGGAGTTCAAAATTTTTTGAGAAAAGTATGCCGTCTTGGCCTCCAAGATTAATCGTTTGTAGGATTTCAGGGCCTCGATGTAGGCTAGTTTAAGCAGGGGGTCGTAATGACGACGCCAACGGCGTTCTGATTGTCGCAGTGCAAGTTTTTCTGCTTTGAGTTGGTCCGTGAACCAACGTTGAGCGTCGTGGGGACGCTTAGTTTTAATTTTCTTTAGAGGGGCAACTTCATCGCTAGCCTGTTGCAGCCATTCCTCAAGATTATCTGCTTGATGCTCTAATGAGGTCGACGACAGGGGTGCGGTAGAGATCATTGAGTCAAGAAAGTCAGGCAGGTTGGCCCTTTTCCAGTTACGAGCCATGATGTTGGAGGGACGGGGAGGGGGACAGAGGGTGTGCAAGTGTAGGTGGAAGGAAATGAATTAGTGATCAGACCAGGAGCAAGGGAAAACCGAAAGAGATGATATATCGAGGTTATAGGTCCAAACTTGGTCAAGAATATGACCTTTCAGATGGGTGGGGGTGTGAATGTGTTGGGTAAGATTCATGCCCGTGAGCAGGTCTGTGAATTCCACCGACGAATGATTTTCATGGGCATCGGCTGGCCAGTAATTAAAATCTCCAATTACCACAATATTAGCGTGGTTAATTGCTAAGTGAGCAATTGCGTCGCTGAAGGATTGGGGAAAGAGAGGCATAGAGTCCGGGGGTCGGTAGGCAAGGACACAAACGAAGGAAGATTTAGGGGAGGAGAATTTTAGTGCCAATAGTTCCGTTTTTGGGATGGGGTTTACCGAAATCTCAGAGAAAACATGTTCAGAGCGGATAATAGCCGCCACGCCGCCCCCAGTCCTCCCAGCAGGCCTGTTGCTGTGCATAATGTAGTAACCCGAAGGGATAGCAGCGAGAATATCAGGGGCGGAGTCTTCAGTGATCCAAGTCTCTGTCAGGAGGAGAATATCGATGGAACTATGGATCAATAGTTGAAACACCTCAAGCTGATGGCGAATAAGGGAACGGGTGTTAAGATAAAAGATTGACAAAGAGGTGGAAATTTGTGGGACAATGGGGGACAAATCGTGAGATGGGGCCAGCGCCGAAAAGGCGGAAGGAATAAGAATGCCACATGTCTGGGCGGCCTTGATGGCGCGGGTAGGGATGGGTCCTGAAGTATTAAGACTCAGGAGGTCAGAGAAGTAGTAGGAATAAAAATGGGCATTACGACTGGGGCCTGGGCCTAGTCGGCCGCGGACGGGCGCAGACGGGCTTGACTTGTGCGCGACTTCGGCGCGAAGTCGGCGCTCCCGCTGCGCTCGTCCGCTGCGCTGCCTCCATACTGTCATTTAAATAGAGGGGTGAGGGAGCACTAGAACGCTAACCTGCAAAGGTTTGTGCAGGGCGGAAGTGGTGCCACGAGGCAAGAAGTACCGCTCCTCGAGCTGACCCTCCGCACAAACGGCACAAAAGCCAGGCGGAACGGGGTCACGAGGGCAAGAAGTGCAGGTAGGTGCAAGCAATGAGAAAAAATACAATTTTAAAACGTTTCAGAACGTGCTCATAAAATTAGCAATGACAATTATTTAAAATATTTAAATGCGTGCTCTTAAGATCAGCACTCACACACAATGTTTACATTAGGCCACAATAACACACCGCCGCAGCCTGGGTCGCCACGTATGTCTATGAGGCAGGGAGGTGAAAGCGCGGTCTAAATAGGCTGCCGGCTCGGCAGCACTAGAACGCTAACCTGCAAAGGTTTGTGCAGGGCGGAAGTGGTGCCACGAGGCAAGAAGTACCGCTCCTCGAGCTGACCCTCCGCACAAACGGCACAAAAGCCGGGGCGGAACGGGGTCACAAGGGCAAGAAGTGCAGGTAGGTGCAAGCAATGAGAAAAAATACAATTTTAAAACGTTTCAGAACGTGCTCATAAAATTAGCAATGACAATTTTTTAAAATATTTAAATGCGTGCTCTTAAGATCAGCACTCACACACAATGTTTACATTAGGCCACAATAACACACCGCCGCAGCCTGGGTCGCCACGTATGTCTAATTGTGTATGTATAATTATCGCTGTTCGTTGATAATATGCCCCTAAGACTCTAAGGGCCTCATGGCATGCGGAGTTCCCTCCTGTGCAATTAGGATGTGACCGCCACCCTGGCGGTCACATCCTCTATTTTTAACATTGCGGCGGGTGCGGCTTCAAGCTGCACCCGCGGCAATGTTAATAATGCAGGTGTTGCATTTGTATGCAGAAAGAGGCAGGCACCGCGTGGTGCCTGCCGCTTTCCGCATACAAATGCAGGGGGGTACCACAGGTACCCCCCATGTGCACCCCCACCCCCCTTCACCTAGGGGGCCCGCAACGGGCCCCTGCAGTGAAGTTACACATGCTTTTCCACGGCGGAAAACCCGCCGCGGAAAAGCATCTGAAACAGGCCATCCTAATATGGGAGACGGTGTCTGACAGACACCGTCACCATATTAGAGCTTTTCCACCGCGGTTGTAAGCCAGCCGCGGCGGAAAAGCTGCGGAGGGAAACCAGGACCCACCAGCCATCCTAATGTGGCGGTGGGTCTTTGGTGGGTCCGCTGCGGTTTTTCCGCATCCTCCGGGCCGGCGGTGGCTTCCGCCGGCCCAGAGGATGCGGAAAAACCGCAATCCTAATGACCCCCTAAATCTGGTTACTCCTTTCGTTGCTTTCCTCTTACATAATCATCTTACACATTTTTGATGGTATGGTTCCATTTTACTTGTGCGTTTGATTGTTATTTCACTCGAACAAAGACAGTTTTTGCTGTTACAAGCAGCTGCGCCCCCATCCTCTGGCTGTAAATAGAAGCTTTTCTTCCCAGTCTCCTTGTGCTGATGATTCCAACCCCTGGCTCCTCTTCTGTGGCTTCAAATAATGGCGAATCCCCAATCACCGCCCTCAGCCCTGTCTCTCTACTCAAGAGCTCTTTCCAATCAGGCAATCAGGGCTCGACCTCCGGGCATCTCAAATATGACGTCAGTGCTCCCAGCATTCAAAGCTCTGCGGTCTGGAATCCAGGACTTGCTTAAGGTGCCTCGCATGGCTGTGTGTCACCTGCCAGCCAGGTGTTGCATTCACTGAGTTTTAGCTCCTCCTTATGGCACAATGGTCTTTCAGGCGCTTTGTACCGCCACATGTTTTAGGTCTCGCCTGTCGATGCGCATGCGCATCGAGCTTGTGAGACTATGGGGGCTTATCCACTCTTTAACCAACTTGCAAGGAATCGTGGCGATTCCTTGCAGTGCACGAGAAATTTAAGCTCAATGCGCATGCGCATTGAGCTTAAAAGCGCGTGCACATGCCCCCAGCCGCCTGCCTTGCCTACTCTCTCTCTCACAGCCTCCCCAGCTCCGCCCCCTCACTTCTTGATTGCACGGCCGCTAGGCCGTGCCTCCCCTACTCTCCTCCTCCTACTCTCCTCCCCTCGCCGTCTGTTCCCGCACTCCTCCCACACCCCCGCTCCGCCCCCTCCCCTGCCTGCCATGTCGCGTCGCATTTCTCCTCCCCCCTCCCCACAGCAATGCCCTCCGTTTTGACTCGCTGCCTCCTCCTTGTTGTATCTGTTTTGTAACGCTCGTAATCCTAAATCCTTATACTTTGCAACCAGTTCTCATGTAGATCGCTCTGACACCTTCCGGTAAAATTCGCGCTATATAAACTCGTATAATTAAAATAATATAAATAAAATAAAAATTTCTGTGAGCAGCCACTTCAGGATATCCCTCCACAGTGCAAGGCGCCTGTTGCGGATCTGCCCGCTCTTGAGGCCTGAGACGGCTGGCTATTCCCTGGCGTTGTTGTTGGCTGGCGGATGGGGTAGATGTTTCTTGGCCTGACTCCCCCCCGCTCCGCCCCCTCCCCTGCCTGCCATGTCGCGTCGCATTTCTCCTCCCCCCTCCCCACAGCAATGCCCTCCGTTTTGACTCGCTGCCTCCTCCTTGTTGTATCTGTTTTGTAACGCTCGTAATCCTAAATCCTTATACTGTGCAGGCCAGGGCTAAACTATAGGCCGCCGTCTGTGTAATCTCCTGCCATCGCCATCTGTTCCCCCTCCCCAGCCGCCAGCACCTCCCCTCTCTCACCCCGCACTATCAATGTAATGGTTTGAAAAATGTTGACAAGCTGGCAAATCCAATCACGCGGAGAGAGCCGTGGCTGCACATTGAGGATGCAACTGTCGGCACAGAGTCACAAATCTTTACCATCACTGACCCGAGTGGATTTTTTTTAAAACATGCCTTGTCATTTTGGATCTCAGGTGCTGGAAAACCAGGATTATAAACTGACAGAATATTTCAATAAATGAAGTGGCAGCATTTAAATAGCGATCATGTAAGTGTGTCGTTCATGACCTGTTCCCTTAGGGTCCTTTCACTTAAAGCCAGAAGCTAGACAACGTGATCAATGGTTACATAATCAATAGGATTTTTCATATCCCCACGGGAATTATTCACAGGGTAAGTGGTCGAACAGCTCAATATTGATCAAAAAGGCAGCGTTTTAAAATTAACAGTTAATCATTTACAGAACGTGAGAGGATTTTGAAATCTCATTGGCTGACACGGACGTCAATCAAAATAGTACGGGATTAAAAAAAAAAAATAGAACGCAATAACTTAAATACTTTAATATAATTATGGGACAGGCACACAAGCACACACACCACAATCACACAAATACACAACACACAAACACCCTCACACACCCTCACCCTCACACACCCTCACTCACACCCACCCTCACCCCCCCACCCTTAGAACACACGCACCCTCACTAACCCTCACACACACACCCTCACACACCCTCACACTCACACACCCTCACCCACCACCACCCTCACTCACACACCTTCACACCCTCAACCCCTCACCCTCACTCACCCTCACCCTCACTCACCCACACTCACCCTCACCCTCACTCACCCTCAATGCCTCACCCTCGCTCACCCTCAACCCCTCACCCTCGCTCACCCTCAACCCCTCACCCTCACTCACCCTCAACCCCTCACCCTCACCCTCACACCCTCAACCCTTCACCCTCAACCCCTCACTCACCCTCACTCTCACTCACCCTCACTCTCACTCACCCTCAACACCTCAGCCTCACCCTCACTCACCCTCACCCTCACTCACCCTCACTCACCCTCAACCCCTCACCCTCACTCACCCTCACTCACCCTCACCCACACTCACCCTCACTCACCCTCACCCTCACCCTTACTTACCCTCAACCCTTCACCCTCAACCCCTCACTCACCCTCACTCTCACTCACCCTCAACCCCTCAGCATCACCCTCACTCACCCTCACCCTCACTCACCCTCAACCCCTCACCTACCCTCACCCTCACTCACCCTCAACCCCTCACCCTCACTCACCCTCACTCACCCTCAACACCTCACCCTCACTCACCCTCAACACCTCACCCTCACTCACCCTCAACCCCTCACCCTCAACCCCTCACCCTCACTCACCCTCACTCACCCTCACCCACACTCACCCTCACCCTCACTCACCCTCAACGCCTCACCCTCACTCACCCTCAACCCCTCACCCTCACTCACCCTCAACCTCTCACCCTCACCCTCACACCCTCAACCCTTCACCCTCAACCCCTCACTCACCCTCACTCACCCTCAACACCTCAGCCTCACCCTCACTCACCCTCACTCACACTCACTCACCCTCAACCCCTCACCCTCACTCTCCCTCAACCCCTCACCCTCACCCTCACTCACCCTCAACCCCTCACCCTAAACCCCTCACTCACCCTCACGCTCACCCACCCTCACTCACCCTCAACACCTCACCCTCAACACCTCACCCTCACTCACCCTCAACCCCTCACCCTCAACCCCTCACTCACCCTCACTCTCACTCATCCTCACTCACCCCAACCCCTCACCCTCACTCACCCTCAACCCCTCACCCTCACTCACCCTCAACCCCTCACTCACCCTCAGCCCCTCACCCTCAACCCCTCACCCTCACTCACCCTCACTCACCCTCAACCCCTCACCCTCACTCACCCTCACTCACCCTCACCCTCACTCACCCTCACTCACCCTCAACGCCTCACCCTCACTCACCCTCACTCACCCTCAACCCCTCACCCTCACCCTCACTCACCCTCACCCTCAACACACTATCACACTACAACCACACACAAACACTTACCACCACAGCACCACTCATCACCACTACAGCATTACTCAGCAGACAAAGGTCATACAATCAAAACATGTACGCTTTTAACAGGCACACACACCAACAGCTATCAATGGACGCTTTCACCAGGCGTACACACACAACAGTCATCAGTGCATCCTTTCACCAGGCATACACCCACACAAACAGGCATCAGTCCACGCTTTCAACAGTCACACACACCACCGGCCGTAAGTGCACGCTTTCTAACCATTTTTTAACGTAGCACACACAATTACAGCTATACAAGCATGCTTTGGTGCTGTACAGTACTGCAGTAGTATGTATAAATGAGACTGTGGGTGTGCTAAATACGGCTCTAGTGGGGCAGAGTGATGATCTGATGTTGCTCAATGGTACAGTGGGGGTGCAGAATGATAATGTGCTATTGCTGCGTGTTGCATAAATGGACCTCAGTGATGCCGTTGTTAGGATCAGTGCTACTGTTGTGGTGCGGAGTTATACTGTGGTGGTAATCATTGGACAACACTCTACAACGACACTGCACCACTCATCCCCAACACTCATCAGCACTACAACATTACTCACCAGACAAACGTCACAAAAAAAGAACATAAACAGTGCATACATACTACCAATAAAAAAACTTCAATGTGAACAACAAAAGGACAATGCAAAGCTGCGAAACAAAACACGTACGGCGAAACGCAAAACAAAAATAGCCAACAGCAACATAAAAATATTTTTTTACAGGAGGCGAGTTCAGACGGAAGTACACTACAGGACCCGCATACCAAAACGACACGCGCAAACATAACTCAATGCATGGCAAAAAAACGAACTAAATAGCAGCCATTGATAACATGAAAAAACAAACTCTAAAGAAAGGAGCCGGACAGAAAACAAGTGCGAGCAAAGCAAGACCCCAAACAATAATTAGATTCACATCACAAAAAGCAAAATCATAGACAAAAGTGTAACAACTCACAAAGGCACTCTTTAATAATATGAAAATAAAATAGTAATTACCTGTCGATCGTAGCAGCTCATTCACTGAAATGTAGAGAATAAAAAAACAACACACAAAGAGAACATAAACAGTGCATACATAATACGTTTAACTAAAACAATAAAAAAACAAAAAGGGCAAAGCATAGCCGTGAAACAAGTCACATACGGGTCAAAACCACACAAAAACAAGCCAAGTCGGAGAAACAATAAACATCAGCGTGCGAGCTCAGGTGAAACGAAACTACAGGAACTACATACCAGGAAGACACTAGCAAACATTAGTCAATGCATGGCGAACAATTAACTTAAAGACGAGCCAGTAATAGCATAAATAACAAGAAAAATGCCAGCCACAAGGCAAGTGCGACCGAAATAATTAGAAAATCCAAAATTACATTACATTCACAGAAATAAAAACTTATACAATTTTAAGGACCAAATAACAAAGTCACTCTTTATATATATTTTTACTAAAAAGGGAATTAGCTGTCGCGCGTAGCACATCAGTGACTAAAGTATAGAAATCCAACAAACTACACACAAACAGCCCAGTGCTCACTCACCCTCACTCACCCTCAACCACTCACCCTCACTCACCCTCACCCTCACTCACCCTCACCCTCACTCACCCTCAACCCCTCACCCTCACTCACCCTCAACCCCTCACCCTCAACCCCTCACTCACCCTCACTCTCACTCATCCTCACTCACCCTCAACCCCTCACCCTCACTCACCCTCACCCACCCTCAACACCTCACCCTAACTCACCCTCACTCTCACTCACCCTCAACCCCTCACTCACCCTCAACCCCTCACCCTCACTCACCCTCAACCCCTCACCCTCACCCTCACTCACCCTCACTCACACTCGCCCTCACCCTCACTCACCCTCACGCACCCTCACCCTCACTCACCCTCACCCTCACTCACCCTCAACCTCACTCACCCTCACTCACCCTCAACCTCACTCACCCTCACCCACCCTCAACTCCTCATCCTCACTCACCCTCACCCTCACTCACCCTCAACCCCTCACCCTCACTCACCCTCAACCCCTCACCCTCACTCACCCTCACCCACCCTCACTCACCCTCACCCTCACTCACCCTCAACCCCTCACCCTCACTCACCCTCAACCACTCACCCTCACTCACCCTCACCCTCACTCACCCTCACCCTCACTCACCCTCAACCCCTCACCCTCACTCACCCTCAACCCCTCACCCTCAACCCCTCACTCACCCTCACTCTCACTCATCCTCACTCACCCTCAACCCCTCACCCTCACTCACCCTCACCCACCCTCAACACCTCACCCTAACTCACCCTCACTCTCACTCACCCTCAACCCCTCACTCACCCTCAACCCCTCACCCTCACTCACCCTCAACCCCTCACCCTCACCCTCACTCACCCTCACTCACACTCGCCCTCACCCTCACTCACCCTCACGCACCCTCACCCTCACTCACCCTCACCCTCACTCACCCTCAACCTCACTCACCCTCACTCACCCTCAACCTCACTCACCCTCACCCACCCTCAACACCTCAGCCTCACCCTCACTCACCCTCACCCTCACTCACCCTCACTCACCCTCAACCCCTCACCCTCACTCACCCTCACTCACCCTCACCCACACTCACCCTCACTCACCCTCACCCTCACCCTTACTTACCCTCAACCCTTCACCCTCAACCCCTCACTCACCCTCACTCTCACTCACCCTCAACCCCTCAGCATCACCCTCACTCACCCTCACCCTCACTCACCCTCAACCCCTCACCTACCCTCACCCTCACTCACCCTCAACCCCTCACCCTCACTCACCCTCACTCACCCTCAACACCTCACCCTCACTCACCCTCAACACCTCACCCTCACTCACCCTCAACCCCTCACCCTCAACCCCTCACCCTCACTCACCCTCACTCACCCTCACCCACACTCACCCTCACCCTCACTCACCCTCAACGCCTCACCCTCACTCACCCTCAACCCCTCACCCTCACTCACCCTCAACCCCTCACCCTCACCCTCACACCCTCAACCCTTCACCCTCAACCCCTCACTCACCCTCACTCACCCTCAACACCTCAGCCTCACCCTCACTCACCCTCACTCACACTCACTCACCCTCAACCCCTCACCCTCACTCTCCCTCAACCCCTCACCCTCACCCTCACTCACCCTCAACCCCTCACCCTAAACCCCTCACTCACCCTCACGCTCACCCACCCTCACTCACCCTCAACACCTCACCCTCAACACCTCACCCTCACTCACCCTCAACCCCTCACCCTCAACCCCTCACTCACCCTCACTCTCACTCATCCTCACTCACCCCAACCCCTCACCCTCACTCACCCTCAACCCCTCACCCTCACTCACCCTCAACCCCTCACTCACCCTCAGCCCCTCACCCTCAACCCCTCACCCTCACTCACCCTCACTCACCCTCAACCCCTCACCCTCACTCACCCTCACTCACCCTCACCCTCACTCACCCTCACTCACCCTCAACACCTCACCCTCACTCACCCTCACTCACCCTCAACCCCTCACCCTCACCCTCACTCACCCTCACCCTCAACACACTATCACACTACAACCACACACAAACACTTACCACCACAGCACCACTCATCACCACTACAGCATTACTCAGCAGACAAAGGTCATACAATCAAAACATGTACGCTTTTAACAGGCACACACACCAACAGCTATCAATGGACGCTTTCACCAGGCGTACACACACAACAGTCATCAGTGCATCCTTTCACCAGGCATACACCCACACAAACAGGCATCAGTCCACGCTTTCAACAGTCACACACACCACCGGCCGTAAGTGCACGCTTTCTAACCATTTTTTAACGTAGCACACACAATTACAGCTATACAAGCATGCTTTGGTGCTGTACAGTACTGCAGTAGTATGTATAAATGAGACTGTGGGTGTGCTAAATACGGCTCTAGTGGGGCAGAGTGATGATCTGATGTTGCTCAATGGTACAGTGGGGGTGCAGAATGATAATGTGCTATTGCTGCGTGTTGCATAAATGGACCTCAGTGATGCCGTTGTTAGGATCAGTGCTACTGTTGTGGTGCGGAGTTATACTGTGGTGGTAATCATTGGACAACACTCTACAACGACACTGCACCACTCATCCCCAACACTCATCAGCACTACAACATTACTCACCAGACAAACGTCACAAAAAAAGAACATAAACAGTGCATACATACTACCAATAAAAAAACTTCAATGTGAACAACAAAAGGACAATGCAAAGCTGCGAAACAAAACACGTACGGCGAAACGCAAAACAAAAATAGCCAACAGCAACATAAAAATATTTTTTTACAGGAGGCGAGTTCAGACGGAAGTACACTACAGGACCCGCATACCAAAACGACACGCGCAAACATAACTCAATGCATGGCAAAAAAACGAACTAAATAGCAGCCATTGATAACATGAAAAAACAAACTCTAAAGAAAGGAGCCGGACAGAAAACAAGTGCGAGCAAAGCAAGACCCCAAACAATAATTAGATTCACATCACAAAAAGCAAAATCATAGACAAAAGTGTAACAACTCACAAAGGCACTCTTTAATAATATGAAAATAAAATAGTAATTACCTGTCGATCGTAGCAGCTCATTCACTGAAATGTAGAGAATAAAAAAACAACACACAAAGAGAACATAAACAGTGCATACATAATACGTTTAACTAAAACAATAAAAAAACAAAAAGGGCAAAGCATAGCCGTGAAACAAGTCACATACGGGTCAAAACCACACAAAAACAAGCCAAGTCGGAGAAACAATAAACATCAGCGTGCGAGCTCAGGTGAAACGAAACTACAGGAACTACATACCAGGAAGACACTAGCAAACATTAGTCAATGCATGGCGAACAATTAACTTAAAGACGAGCCAGTAATAGCATAAATAACAAGAAAAATGCCAGCCACAAGGCAAGTGCGACCGAAATAATTAGAAAATCCAAAATTACATTACATTCACAGAAATAAAAACTTATACAATTTTAAGGACCAAATAACAAAGTCACTCTTTATATATATTTTTACTAAAAAGGGAATTAGCTGTCGCGCGTAGCACATCAGTGACTAAAGTATAGAAATCCAACAAACTACACACAAACAGCCCAGTGCTCACTCACCCTCACTCACCCTCAACCACTCACCCTCACTCACCCTCACCCTCACTCACCCTCACCCTCACTCACCCTCAACCCCTCACCCTCACTCACCCTCAACCCCTCACCCTCAACCCCTCACTCACCCTCACTCTCACTCATCCTCACTCACCCTCAACCCCTCACCCTCACTCACCCTCACCCACCCTCAACACCTCACCCTAACTCACCCTCACTCTCACTCACCCTCAACCCCTCACTCACCCTCAACCCCTCACCCTCACTCACCCTCAACCCCTCACCCTCACCCTCACTCACCCTCACTCACACTCGCCCTCACCCTCACTCACCCTCACGCACCCTCACCCTCACTCACCCTCACCCTCACTCACCCTCAACCTCACTCACCCTCACTCACCCTCAACCTCACTCACCCTCACCCACCCTCAACTCCTCATCCTCACTCACCCTCACCCTCACTCACCCTCAACCCCTCACCCTCACTCACCCTCAACCCCTCACCCTCACTCACCCTCACCCACCCTCACTCACCCTCACCCTCACTCACCCTCAACCCCTCACCCTCACTCACCCTCAACCACTCACCCTCACTCACCCTCACCCTCACTCACCCTCACCCTCACTCACCCTCAACCCCTCACCCTCACTCACCCTCAACCCCTCACCCTCAACCCCTCACTCACCCTCACTCTCACTCATCCTCACTCACCCTCAACCCCTCACCCTCACTCACCCTCACCCACCCTCAACACCTCACCCTAACTCACCCTCACTCTCACTCACCCTCAACCCCTCACTCACCCTCAACCCCTCACCCTCACTCACCCTCAACCCCTCACCCTCACCCTCACTCACCCTCACTCACACTCGCCCTCACCCTCACTCACCCTCACGCACCCTCACCCTCACTCACCCTCACCCTCACTCACCCTCAACCTCACTCACCCTCACTCACCCTCAACCTCACTCACCCTCACCCACCCTCAACACCTCAGCCTCACCCTCACTCACCCTCACCCTCACTCACCCTCACTCACCCTCAACCCCTCACCCTCACTCACCCTCACTCACCCTCACCCACACTCACCCTCACTCACCCTCACCCTCACCCTTACTTACCCTCAACCCTTCACCCTCAACCCCTCACTCACCCTCACTCTCACTCACCCTCAACCCCTCAGCATCACCCTCACTCACCCTCACCCTCACTCACCCTCAACCCCTCACCTACCCTCACCCTCACTCACCCTCAACCCCTCACCCTCACTCACCCTCACTCACCCTCAACACCTCACCCTCACTCACCCTCAACACCTCACCCTCACTCACCCTCAACCCCTCACCCTCAACCCCTCACCCTCACTCACCCTCACTCACCCTCACCCACACTCACCCTCACCCTCACTCACCCTCAACGCCTCACCCTCACTCACCCTCAACCCCTCACCCTCACTCACCCTCAACCCCTCACCCTCACCCTCACACCCTCAACCCTTCACCCTCAACCCCTCACTCACCCTCACTCACCCTCAACACCTCAGCCTCACCCTCACTCACCCTCACTCACACTCACTCACCCTCAACCCCTCACCCTCACTCTCCCTCAACCCCTCACCCTCACCCTCACTCACCCTCAACCCCTCACCCTAAACCCCTCACTCACCCTCACGCTCACCCACCCTCACTCACCCTCAACACCTCACCCTCAACACCTCACCCTCACTCACCCTCAACCCCTCACCCTCAACCCCTCACTCACCCTCACTCTCACTCATCCTCACTCACCCCAACCCCTCACCCTCACTCACCCTCAACCCCTCACCCTCACTCACCCTCAACCCCTCACTCACCCTCAGCCCCTCACCCTCAACCCCTCACCCTCACTCACCCTCACTCACCCTCAACCCCTCACCCTCACTCACCCTCACTCACCCTCACCCTCACTCACCCTCACTCACCCTCAACACCTCACCCTCACTCACCCTCACTCACCCTCAACCCCTCACCCTCACCCTCACTCACCCTCACCCTCAACACACTATCACACTACAACCACACACAAACACTTACCACCACAGCACCACTCATCACCACTACAGCATTACTCAGCAGACAAAGGTCATACAATCAAAACATGTACGCTTTTAACAGGCACACACACCAACAGCTATCAATGGACGCTTTCACCAGGCGTACACACACAACAGTCATCAGTGCATCCTTTCACCAGGCATACACCCACACAAACAGGCATCAGTCCACGCTTTCAACAGTCACACACACCACCGGCCGTAAGTGCACGCTTTCTAACCATTTTTTAACGTAGCACACACAATTACAGCTATACAAGCATGCTTTGGTGCTGTACAGTACTGCAGTAGTATGTATAAATGAGACTGTGGGTGTGCTAAATACGGCTCTAGTGGGGCAGAGTGATGATCTGATGTTGCTCAATGGTACAGTGGGGGTGCAGAATGATAATGTGCTATTGCTGCGTGTTGCATAAATGGACCTCAGTGATGCCGTTGTTAGGATCAGTGCTACTGTTGTGGTGCGGAGTTATACTGTGGTGGTAATCATTGGACAACACTCTACAACGACACTGCACCACTCATCCCCAACACTCATCAGCACTACAACATTACTCACCAGACAAACGTCACAAAAAAAGAACATAAACAGTGCATACATACTACCAATAAAAAAACTTCAATGTGAACAACAAAAGGACAATGCAAAGCTGCGAAACAAAACACGTACGGTGAAACGCAAAACAAAAATAGCCAACAGCAACATAAAAATATTTTTTTACAGGAGGCGAGTTCAGACGGAAGTACACTACAGGACCCGCATACCAAAACGACACGCGCAAACATAACTCAATGCATGGCAAAAAAACGAACTAAATAGCAGCCATTGATAACATGAAAAAACAAACTCTAAAGAAAGGAGCCGGACAGAAACAAAGTGCGAGCAAAGCAAGACCCCAAACAATAATTAGATTCATATCACAAAAAGCAAATTCATAAACAAAAGTGTAACAACTCACAAAGGCACTCTTTAATAATATGAAAATAAAATAGTAATTACCTGTCGATCGTAGCAGCTCATTCACGGAAATGTAGAGAAAAAAAAAACAACACACAAAGAGAACATAAAAAGTGCATACATAATACGTTTAACTAAAACAATAAAAAAACAAAAAGGCCAAAGCATAGCAGCGAAACAAGTCACATACGGGTCAAAACCACACAAAAAACAAGCCAAGTCGGAGAAAAAATAAACATCAGAGTGCGAGCTCAGGCGAAACGAAACTACAGGAACTGCATACCAGGAAGACACTAGCAAACATTAGTCAATGCATGGCGAACAATTAACTTAAAGACGAGCCAGTAATAGCATAAATAACAAGAAAAATGCCAGCCACAAGGCAAGTGCGACCGAAATAATTAGAAAATCCAAAATTACATTACATTCACAGAAATAAAAACTTATACAATTTTAAGGACCAAATAACAAAGTCACTCTTTATATATATTTTTACTAAAAAGGGAATTAGCTGTCGCGCGTAGCACATCAGTGACTAAAGTATAGAAATCCAACAAACTACACACAAACAGCCCAGTGCTCACTCACCCTCACTCACCCTCAACCACTCACCCTCACTCACCCTCACCCTCACTCACCCTCACCCTCACTCACCCTCAACCCCTCACCCTCACTCACCCTCAACCCCTCACCCTCAACCCCTCACTCACCCTCACTCTCACTCATCCTCACTCACCCTCAACCCCTCACCCTCACTCACCCTCACCCACCCTCAACACCTCACCCTAACTCACCCTCACTCTCACTCACCCTCAACCCCTCACTCACCCTCAACCCCTCACCCTCACTCACCCTCAACCCCTCACCCTCACCCTCACTCACCCTCACTCACACTCGCCCTCACCCTCACTCACCCTCACGCACCCTCACCCTCACTCACCCTCACCCTCACTCACCCTCAACCTCACTCACCCTCACTCACCCTCAACCTCACTCACCCTCACCCACCCTCAACTCCTCATCCTCACTCACCCTCACCCTCACTCACCCTCAACCCCTCACCCTCACTCACCCTCAACCCCTCACCCTCACTCACCCTCACCCACCCTCACTCACCCTCACCCTCACCCTCACTCACCCTCAACCCCTCACCCTCACTCACCCTCAACCCCTCACCCACACCATCACTCACCCTCACTCACCCTCACTCACCCTCACTCACCCTCAACCCCTCACCCTCACTCACCCTCAACCCCTCACACTCAACCCCTCACCCTCACTCACCCTCACAACACATATTGTGTTACAATAGGTGTCACATTTGCAAAAGATAAAACTATTGGCATTGTAAATAACAAAGCTATTAATTCGCTATTTTCAAAACAAGCACATAAATAAAAAATTTGACCTTTACAATACCAATAGCTCAAACTTTCATAATGCGAGACATATTGCATTGCTGTGCTTCTCTCCCCTGCTGCACTCTCCTGCTCTCTAACGGTGTGGCCTAACGACAAGAGCTGCCATCTAAGTCACGTAAATACAAAACATGTTGCATTCCAAATGCTATAAGTGTCACATTCGCGAAAGTTATAACTATTGCCATTGTAAATGACAAAGCCATCAATTTAGCAATTTTAAAAACCAACAAATACATAAAAAATGTAATTTACAAGACAAATAAATCAAACTTTTCTAATGCAAGACCTATTTCATACAAACATTCACGGATCAAGGGGACTTTCACACACACACTCTATTACGTCTCCTTGGGTTGCATTTTGACGCACACACAACACACAACACATACTAAATTACACGCACACACAAAAAAGAAAAAATGACACCAAGTTCGAGGCACAAGAGGGATGGCTAGCTTTACTTTCAAAAGACTTGTGTCAAAACAAATAAAAAAAATTAAAAAAAACACATTCAGCTGGCCTACTATTTCCCCACATCCCTCTACAGCGTGATGCCATCACACTCCCACAACCTCCATCACGCACCATCACTCAGCAACACACCCTCACTCACAACCTCAACAGCCTCTCCCTCACACACACTCAATCACCCTCACCCACTCACCATCACACACCATAACTCAACAACAACCCCAAACACTCCCACCCCCTCACACCCCCTCACCCTCACAAACACTCACCCTCACCCACAGTCACACACTCAACCTTCAAACTCGCACACCCTCACTCACCTTGACACCCTCACAACACTCAGCCTCACTCACGCTCAAACTATCACCTTCACTCACACACACCTATCATCACACACTATCACTTACCATTACCCTCACATTAAAACACACCCTCACACCAACACCCTCACACCCACACTCATACTCACACCGTCACCCTCACTCACCCTCACACAACATCACACACCCTCACACCCCCTAAAAATCACATCTAATCACCCTCACACCGTCCAAGTCCACCCTCACAACCCTCAAAACCTCACTCATACTCACATCGTCACCCTCACTCACCCTCACACACCATCACACACACTCACACCCCCTGACCCTCACATCCACTCACCCTCACACCGTCAAATACAACACTCCTACTACACCATAAAAGTACAATACCACACTACAACTCTACACTCCAACTACAACTCCACCCTCAAACTCCACACAAAAATAACGTTAGTCAACATTTACACCCACCCCCTCATCCTCACACACAAACTCACAACACTCACACCATCACTCATACTAAAACAGTCACCCTCAATCACTCTCACACACCATCACGCACCCACAAACTCACATCCAATCACCCTCACACTCACACAGTCCAAGTCCACCCTCCAACTACACCCTATACCTACAATACCACCCTACAACTCTACACTCCAACTACAACTCTACTCTCCAAATTCACACATAAATAACGTAAGGCAACATTTATTTTAATATGTAAAATTCAGATTACACACTTGTAGCTATTAAAACATTCAAACTTAATGCAACGCAAGGACAGTGCAGCAATTAATACACAAAAATTAAAAAAGGGATTGTAAAATACAACAGTTCTTTCACAAAGATCATAAATGCACACAAAATAGACAAACATATAAATACACAGCAAAAAATACAACAATTTTTAAGTGGACAAAGTGAGCTAAAGGGAAAAAATTCACAACAGAAAGCACTTACTAAAGTAAGGGGAAATAAACAAGTAAACAATGCCAGAAAACATCAAAAACACAAAAAAAATGCCTCATCACAAAAGCACAAGACTCTGGTGTTGCTCTGACTGATGCTGCTGTTGCACGAAGTGTTTTTGGTGGTGCTAAGTGCACAACCACAGGAACACCGTACACCACAACAGCATCAAAAAACATCAAAAGAGCACTACTCAACAACACAACAACCAACGCCCATTGCCCACGCAGCTGTTCACAAAAAATTAGGGAACTACTGAAAATACAAAAACATCCTAAGACGTCTACCCTTATGCCCATAAATTACAAGCAACACCCTTATTCTCACTATTGCATACATCAAAGATAGTTCACATACACATTCTAATCTAACACATACTAAGCTACAAAACATGTTTGGGGAAGAAAATAGACTGCATACAGTACTACAAATTTTCACATACTATGGCAAACTACAAAAGGCTCACATGCACTCACCCTCACACTCACACCATCAAAGTCCAGCCTCCAACTACACCCTATAACTACAATACAACTCTACAACTCTACACTCCAAATACAACTCCAGCCTCCAACTGTACACATAAACATCGTTAAGCAAATATTTGAATTAAACGTAAAAAGAGGATTACACACTTGCAGCTAGTCCAAAATGCAAACTTAAAGCAACGCAAGGAGGGTGCAGCTATGAATACACAAATATGCAAACAGGGATTCGGAAATAAAACAATTCTTTCACAAAACGCAAAAAATACACACATTACATCACTGTACATCCTCTTAATACATTGCTAGGGATAATAAATTCAGCAAATACACAAAGTTTCCTTTAATACATCGAGTACATCAATAACATATAATCCGGCTACTTCAGCATCACAGGAAAAAAACAATGCAAACACAACATACATAAATATATTATAAAATAAATAGCACTTCAAAGTTCAAATAACAGCTCTTGTACGTCAAATAACAAACACCAGCAAAAAATACATTACATTACAGTTTTAGAAAACATATGCATTACATATCAACAATTAAAAACAAGACTTTAATTTACATTACATTACAAACATTTACAAATATTTCGATCGGGAAAATAAAATTTGTCAAGTTATAAAAACACACTCCTATTCAGTCGTTCACTTAAAGATAGTATAGATACTACATTACATTACATAAAAAAACACTTTGGAATACATTCTTACCTGTCAAACGACGCAGCAACAGCACAGGAACAAGAACACGCCTTCCGCGCACCAACATTCTCGATCTCTGGGGAATTCCACCGTTGACGTAAGCAAATCGGAACGCTACGTCAAAAACGTCGCGCTCCGATTGGCTAGAAAAAAACGTCAATAAAACGTAAACACTCACAATACAAAAATAAACTAGAACGCTAACCTAGGGGACGTCAAGGTGACGCATTGCGTCGGCCATTTTTAAAAAAATAAAATTAATTACGGCTCTCATCAAACACTTAAAACACACATAACACCACACAGTAAGTAAAAAACATACACAGTTAGATTACATACAAATATACACATAAGGCAGGACAATTACAAAGGGAAGATCTATCACGTTTTTTTTACACAACACATATTAAATAATTAATATTAACATACACACACTCATAACATCACCCTCACACACCAAAAATATCACACTCCTTCACACACACTCAATCACCCTGACACAACATCTCCCTCACACACCATCACACACCTTCAGCCTCACACCCACTTACTAACACTCACCCTCACACACACTCACACCCCCTCACACTCACACACACTCACACACCCTCACTCCCCTCAAAAAATAACACCCCTCACAACAAGCTCACACTCACTACACCGGACAGCCGCACCCACTCACACCCCTCACACTCTCTCACCATCAACAACGCTCAGCCTCACACAGCCTTACCCTCATCCCCTCACCCTCACACACCCTCAATCACCCTCACACCATCACCCTCACACACCCTAACTCTCACCCTCAACAACTCACACACACTCACACTCCCTGGCTCACCCTCACCCTCACACACACACACACCCTCACCCTCACACCCCATCACCCTCACACCCCCTTACTCACACTCACTCACACTCACTCACAATCACTCACACTCAGCCTCACACACCCTCACGCTCACACACCGTCACACACCCTCTGCCTAACAACACCTCTCTCACCCTCAATCACCCTCACACACACTCACACTCACACACCGTCACACACCCGAAACATCACACCCCCTCACTCACCCTCAGACACACACCCCCTCATCCTCAAACACCTTACCCTCACACACACACGCTCCCCTAAAACACATCACAACACTCTCACACTCACTACACCTCACACACTCTCAGACTCAAACAACCTCACTCATCCTCACCCTCACACACACTCACTCACCCTCACACCCCATCACACTCACACACGCTCACTCACCTCACCCTCACAACAACACACTCACACCCCCTCACTCACACTCACTCACACTCACTCACAATGACTCACACTCACCCTCACACACCCTCACCCTCACACACCGTCACACACCCTCTGCGTAACAACACCTCTCACACCCTCACTCACCCTCACACACACTCACACTCATGCAACGTCACACACCCGAAGCCTCACACCCCCTCACTCACCCTCACCCTCAAACCCCCTAACCCTCACACCGCCTAACACTCACACCCCCTAACGCTCACACCCCCTAACAATCACCCCCTAACCCTCACCCCCTCACTCTCACCCCACACCCTCACCCCCTCACCCTCACCCCTCACCCCCTCACCCTCACCCTCACCCCCTCACCCCCCCACCCTCACCCCCTCACCCTCCACCCTCACTCACCCTCAACCCCTCACCCTCACACCCTCAACCCTTCACACTCAACCTCTCACTCACCCTCACTTACCCTCAACACCTCAGCCTCACCCTCACTCACCCTCACCCTCACCCTCACTCACCCTCAACCCCTCACACCCACTCACCCTCACCCTCACTCACCCTCAACTCCTCACCCTCACTCACCCTCACCCTCACTCACCCTCAGCCACACTCACCCTCACTCACCCTCAACCCCTCACCCTCACTCACCCTCCTACCCTCACCCTCACCCTCAACCCTTCACCCTCAACCCCTCACTCACCCTCACTCTCACTCACCCTCACTCAGCCTCAACTACTCCCCCTCACCCTCACTCACCCTCAACCCCTCACCCTAACTCACCCTCACCCTCACTCACCCTCAACACCTCACTCACCCTCACCCTCACTCACCCTCAACACCTCACCCTCAACCTCAACCCCTCACCCTCACTCACCCTCACCCTCACTCACCCTCACTCACCCTCACCCTCACTCACCCTCACTCTCACTCACCCTCAACCCCTCACCCTCACTCACCCTCAACCCCTTACCCTCACTCACCCTCACCCACCCTCACCCTCACCCTCACTCACCCTCAACTCCTCACCCTCACAAAGTGCAATAGGTCTCAGACCATTTCAGTTAGAGCTTTTAGAAATGTTTATGGCTTTTTTTATTTGTAATTCTTTAGCATTGGCTACAGGAAACAAAAATGCTAAAAATTTACAAAAAAAACCCATAAACAATTCTAAAAGCACTAACTCTAATGATGCGAGACCTATTGCATTTCAAATGCTTGTTTTTCTTTGCTCTCGGGTTGTCTCTCCTAAGCCTGGTTCTCCTCTCTGCGCTCTTCTGTTTCCATGTATCAGCGCATCAATGAGGGAAAGTCTGTGAAAGATAATGAAATGTTTATTGTGCTGCTTCGCAAACAAGCGCTGGTGAGATCTCGGCGCGTTTCCAGCTCTGGGGAGAGCCCTTTATCAAGAGCCCTACACAAGCCATCTAGTTGATTTTTTATAAAACTGACATAAAAAAGGAACAATGAAAATATCATTGAAGTGACTTCTAGAGGACGACAATTGTCCTGGCGTCTCGTGTAGCACAGTTTAAGTTTACACCCACAAACAATGTAAGTCCAACGAGGTGGCCTGCGATGGACCTACAGGCACACTGCCCCCGGGATATGAGGCAACAGCCGGGCCCTATTGGGAAAGAGGCGCATCGCATTATTAACCAATCATGGTTTCAAGTAGTAGACATCATCACATTTAAAGAATATAACTAAGCCACTTAGTTGTGTCAGGATGTACAAAGATATATGGAAGGAGAACATGGAATAAAAAACCTTTGCATTATTTATACAAATACTGAAGCCAGTATGGGGAGCTTATATTATTCTAATCACACTTGTTTGCAGGAGGTAAACCTAAACGGTGGTACAAGAGAAGTTTTAAAAAACTGTTTCTTGGGGGCGTGAACAGGTGCCAACTAATATGGCCGCCCTCTATAGAAGCTCCTTGCCCGCTGACGAGAATTCCGCGCCATCCGTCATCTATCCGAGATCTAACAGCCAAGGTGATGACTGCCCATGCAGAGGATGACCCCTGCCACTTGCTGGATCCATCGGTCCCCCTTGAGGGCCAAGGTAGCTGGCGGGATGGAGCCGGCAATGGTGGAGGCATGAGCCGGCACTGTGCCCCATGTGGGATTGGAGCAGCCCCTGGCAATGGAGAGTCAGGGCACGTCTGGAGCAACCAGGTAAGCCCAAGGAAAGTCAAACTTACCTTCACAGGGACCCACAGGCTAACGGACCAAGGATGGCGAAGGGACCTCGAGCTGAATCACAAAGTACCAGCCCATGGAAGACTTGTGGAATCTAGGCCGGAAATCTTCAGTAGAAATACTGCTCAGGTCAGGACTACGAGTAGCTCAAAGCACAGTCTCAGGGATCGCCAAAAAGCATATGCTGCTTGTAGGAACTGGGGTCGCCAGTTCCCCGGGGGTAGCCTGGCACAAGCAGATAGGCACCCGAAAGCTTAGGTGTTAAGTGACTACACAGCACACGCAACCACTGAGACATTAAAATGCACGCAATGACTGACGCCACTCCAGTGTGTTTGATTAAAAATCAAATAACTTTTATATAAGATTAAGTGGGGAAAGTGTGGGGGGCATGGTTGTCGTTCAGAGGTGTCGATGGGGGGCTTGGGTAATCCCGACAGAGCCAGATGAGGTATATTGAAGGGGTGTCATGCCTACTATTCCTGTGAGTGGTATTTAGCCATAAAAGCGCCGACGATGATTACCATTAACATATGCGGGCCGCTGTGTAGCCCTCTGATGATGGCCCCTACTTTCATAAGTCTTTGTGTTTTATCTTCATTATGTCATGTATGATGAGCATTGATCAATAAAAAGATCCTTTTAAAAAAACAGTAGTTTTTTGGGGGAAAATGTTTTTTTAAAAAGTTGTCTTAATTGCGAACAATTTACGAAACACGAGAAGGATTGAGATGTGAGGCTTATACACAACAAATATATTAGTGTGCTTACTCCGAATCATCATTGTAATGAAATGCGTTTTCACATAATGGCTCATGAACTTATGAAAAGAAAAGTCGTGACAAGTGAATTTAATGAACAGTTGTTTATTCAGATTGATTATGTTGAAAAACAAGTTTTTAAAACTCATCATATTGAGATTTTAAACTTCCATTTAAGTTTATCACATGTTGAAATGATGTTGACTTTGCCAACTGTGACTCTATTAAGGTTGCCAAGCGCTAACTTGGCTTTTCATCCTAGCAACACAGCTTTGGGCTTGTGTGGGGTTGTTTTCAGTCAAGTGATGCAGACACTTGGAAATCTCTTCTAGAACTGAACTTCGACAGTCGTGCTGCAATCTGTTGTGTTTCTTTGGGGACAAAGCGCCTAAAACCTTAGATTATTCTTCCTATATATTATGGAAAAACATTAGGAAATCTGTTAATAATGCAGGATGCTATTGTGAACTGTTGCAAGGCAGTATTCACAGATCACTACCTTTCTGTTACTATTTATATACACAAGTGATCAGTGTGAAATATACACACAAATGATATAACCTCTCCAATTTATTGAAACCAGAGGTACTGATCCGTAATCTGTGGCGTAGCAAGGGGGGGGTTCCCCAGGCAACACGAGCTTTGGGGGCGGCGGCCTCTCCCATCCTCCCCTCGTCCCTGTGGCCATCGCAGGGCAGCAGACGCATAGGAATCGCCAGCACCCCGTACCTACCCGCACTTACCCGCTGCCGTCGCAGGACACCGGCAGCACCCCTCGCTCTTACATGCCGCCAAAGGTCTAGCTACGCCACTGTCCATAATCAAATATTTTGGTATACCCGATAGGTCGGGTAAAATGACTTAAAAAAAGCTCAGTGTGAGTCTAATGGGAATTTAGGAACTATGGGCCATATGCGCACAGCATTTTGGCTGTTGCAAACGGCCCAATTTGCAAAACCAGGCCGTTTGCAACCAGTAAAAGTGCTTTTCCAAATGTCCAAACACCTAAACTTCAATTCACCAGAATCACAGTTTGGGTATAGAAATTGCTATTTGGAAAGAGTGTGTTTAGGGCGTCCCTTCCAAATAAAATTTTCCAGTGTTGTGTCACGGTTTTGCTACCCAAATTCAGTCACACTGGCGTAACAAAACTTGAGGGGTCCCCCCTGCAAGGTACGTGAGTTGGCCCCTTCAGAATCAATCAGGAGCTTTCTGCAAGAGTACTGTGTTGAGGGGGCCCCCTGGAACTGGGGCCCCTGGAGGGGCCCATTAAACGCCGCTGGCAAAACGTTGATATTTTACCAGCAACTCAAAGTTGGGGGTAATGCATACGCAAATTGGAAGGGGCCCCTAAGGGACCCCTTCCCCCTTGTGAATGTTGGAAAAACATTTTTTAAGAGCAGGCAGTGATCCCACGAACCACTGCCCGCTCTTAAAAATGCACAGACATGCTGGTTTGCTGACCTCAGCAGCCGCCATCCCTGTGATGGAAGACATGTCTTATGGTTAACAAACAGACGACCGTCTGTTTGTTAACCGTGAGACATCTAAATAGATCGCATTTCTTTTCTTGAAAACATAAATAACAAAACTATTTTATGCTATGGTTTTTGTATATAAGAAGATATGAACATTTTTTCATGTATATAACGTGTTGTTTTCTCTGGTGTGATAGTGAATGTGTGTATGTGACATTTGTAGGAGAGTAGGGTCTGCAATCCCATGATCACCCAGATTTTTTGCTTTTGTTTCACTGGTTTACGACTTTCTCTGGCTGTGGGCCTGCCAATCAGACCCACAGCCTGGCTGTTCTCTTTCTAAATTACGACATGTACCCTAGGTGCATTTACCAATTGGTACTGGGCCACCTTATCAGACCCCGTAACGCAGGGCATAGGTGTACCCAGGGCCGCCAGGGGCTGCAGCATGTATTATGCCACCCCTGGCTGGCCTCCGAAATTTGACACAACTGGCTGCCTGACAGCTGGGGCAAAGTCGTGTACTCACCCTTTGCTTTAGGTATAGTAGCCCTATATCTAACCGTACAATGGACGCACGAGTTCCTATCAGTCACTCCTATGGCAGGCCTTGACAATCCTGAAGGCAGAGTGCGTGGGCTCGTGTGAACTAGGCTCTGGCCCGAGCCGAGCCCGGTTGCAGCTTGCGGAACAAAGACCCAATGGCTGTTCCATGATAACGCGTACCACATCGGTAACTTCGGTGTCGCGTTATCAAGACATGTCGAGTAAGGTGTCATACGAATCGGGATGTGGCCCCCTCACCAATTCTGGCGACGAGGTTAGCATTCCGCCCTTCTAGAGGGACACGACATGTACCTAACTGTGAACCCCGGTTAAAGTTAACTAAAGCCTCAGCTCCACAAAATGGATGCTGCCACCACAGACACGAGTCTGACCTCCTGCTGCTGGGAGTCCTTCCAGCGAGGAGCGCTTGGACAAAGGGTTTCCTGTCGAGGGCGGTGTTCGCACCGTCCCAGACAGGGTTTGTGTATTCTGGGTAGGTAGGGCTTTTGCGAGAAGGTGACTGCGGAGTGGCACCCTGGTGCTCACTACGCATCTGCCGGTCAGAACCAGTTCCAGGGGCGCCAGCCCTGGCCTGGGGAAAGTCCGGCAGGGGAGAGGGGTGTAACTACCCCCCTTCCTGGTCCCACCCTTAGGGCAGGACCTAGTCATGTACCCACCCCTTTCTTTAGAATAAAGGCCGGAGCGGGGACCCTTCCAAATTAGATCATCTTTGAATCAAGAACTACTTTCTACGAAAGGACATTCGAGACTCTTCTCAAGATTTCTCCCTTGTGACTAAGGAGTAGTCACCCTGCGTCAGCGGGCACCATCTAAGAACTCTGCGGTTTGCTGTAAGTCCTTCCTCAAGGAATCCGACGGCCCAGCTCGACGAGAACCGGCTTCCCTGGCACCTCTGACCTCTACCCACGTCATCAGCACAGCTGTGATCTGTGGGTGCGACGAGACCTCGAGGGACCGGCCATCATCAGAACCTGCACGCTCTTAACCAGCACGACCATCGAAGTAATTCCCTGGTGAGTGCTCTGGGGTCCGAGAAGCCCCGACCCTGAGCCGCTCCAGCACCGAAGTGCAGTCTCCCAGCATCTCCACGATCTGCGTGGGGCCCTTCTGCTCGCTGCTCAACACGTTGTCCGGTCACTAGCCGCTGGCTTGTGTCCTCCTGTGACGACATCCGATAACCAACGCTGCTGGTCTGGTTGCTCCAGACCGGCCCTTGCTCCCTTTTCCGAGAGGAGCACCCCGGACCCTCCTGGTCCATTCAAGATGCCATCTTAGGCCTACCACGTGGCCCTGAGATCTGCCAAGGCTTGTTGCCCCAATCCTGGGCCCAGCGACGCCGACAGCATCATCCTTCGTGGGACAGCTCGCACCTCCATCCTGGTCGCCGACAACGCCTCCTGGTCCGTGAGACTGCAGAGCCTAGCGTCGCCCACTCACCTGGTCGAGGTGACGGCCAACCGGTGCCCTCCTGGTACCCTCTGACTACTGGCTAGTAGTACGAACTTGGTCCCCTCTGCTTTCAGGTATCAACGATCTCTGATCCAGGCTTGGATCTCTACGAACTATTCATCACTGGTCGCCGGCCAGCAACTCCTTTTCTTCCGGCTCCTGGCTCGTCAGCGAAGACCCCCGACGCCTGTAAGACTTGTGCAGCCGCAGCCCTCGTGGCTAGGTAACTCGGCATTTCGGTGCCTGCATAGCCTCTTTACTCTAGGGTCCTGAGTCCCTCGCTTCCGACTTGCCTTATCGGGTCCGCCCGAGACCTCTAAACTTTCCGTGTCCTCGGACACTTGTTTTAATTGTGCACTTGAAGTATTTTCCTAAGAGATTTGGTTTGTGCTTAGTACCCTGTCCTCATAAAGAGTACAGGGCTGTTGTGAATCTTAATAAATATCCTGTTTATTTTCATAACACTTGTGTGGTGTCCTTTCACTGGGTGTTCAAGGGGTACATGTGTGGTAAACAGCTGGCTTAACACGCCCTCTCGAGTCTTTAGCCTTAGACTGCTCGTATCCACGCTACTAGGATAGCTGGTCTATAGGTTGACTTACAACCAATCATCATAAGGGTCGTTTGGAACGATACATAGCGGTCGCTAGAATAGCGAACGCTGCATATCGGGCCAACTTCTCACAACATTGATAGACCATTTGAGGATGAATGTTGTGGAATGTATATAAAGGTGACAGTATGTATTGTAAAAAAGTGTAATAGGATTTTTTTTAGAGATGTAAAAATTTGTACAAATGGTCACAAATAATTGACAAATGTTTTCATGTTTGGTTTGATTTAATAAAAATAATGATTTACTCAGACTGAACTACAAGTCTTTAACCACGTCAGGTTCAAATCCAATGTGTGGGTATAAATTAAAGTGATTCAAGTATAACAGTATTGGCAATTGTTAAGTTTAGCATAAGGTCAGTGTCTTGGCCTTACTGTTGGGAGCCCGTACCCAGTAGTGTTTTCTATGCTAAGCGTTCCTGGCAGGACGCCCAGCAGAGATCGAATTTGACATAGAATTCGAGGTGCGCTTCTTGGGCAGTCTTAAAAGGTAATATGAAAGGCTGTTAGGTGCGTTAGGTCTCCCCAGTCGGAATGGTCCTTATAGACCAACTTACAAACTCGAGCAGAAGGAACAAACAAGTTGTGACTTGCGCACCTCCCTCAACTTATGTCTGTACCGGGTCTTTCTGTAGCCCCAAACTAGGCAGAAAGCAGCAGAGCCCTGTGCACGTTCAAAGACCAGCATCAAGGCAACAAGTGATCGGAGAGGTTGCTGGGCTGTAGAGGGTTCATCCTTTGTGATGTTGTGTTCTTTAAAGAGGTGCGTCTGCAACTCTTTCCCAAATTGGAGCAGCGTTGAGACGGTCCTGATGAATAGAGGATGTTGTTCCAGATCCTGGGTGCAGAGATGGAAAAGGCCTGCTGTCTTGTTCTTTAGTCTGGAGTCTGATGGCGTCCTCGCAGCGGGTGTACTGAGGACCACCAGAGAGGGGGAGCTTGTCTTCAAGGTAAGCGGGGGTGCTGGTCATCATGGCTTTGTCAATGATGCACCTGCTATTGAAGATGGCCTATCCCGGCAAAGGGAGCCAATGGAGTTCCATCAGGGTGAGGTGACCCTAAGGGATGTTACTGTCGAGTCTGGGAGGCCATGGAGGGTAGTACCACCATCCAGATGTAGGGATTATCTTTTTTTGGGGAAGGGGGGGGGGGGTATATAGCGTGAACTTGACCCAAAGGTAACAGAGCGCTTTACATGAGCACCAGTTGCGTTACAGATGGACACATTAATTTTTGTTAGTCACATATAGTGATTGCCCAAAATCACAGGATGTTGAGTGTCCCTGTCAAGACTCAAACCGTGTTCCTCAGCTTCGAGGTCGACCGTGCCAGCCGTAAGTCCACATCCCCTCCCCAGGTTGTAAATAGCGGTTCTGAAGTTGCTTCTTGGAAGAAACAGTTTCATGTTCCTGCTGCCAGGGAACCTTGTTTTTTGCCAATGTGCTCCTTGAGGATGAGCCTGGTGCCCAGAGTGAATCCAAGTGATTTGCCGTTCATCAAAAGCGGTACAAAAGGGGGTGGTGACGGACGGAGCATCTTAACCAATCAAACACTCACACCCAGTCAACAGATCTGGGGTTAATCCATCACCGTTCTTTAGCCCACTCTGCCACCCCAGTTCAGACATGGCCATATGCAAATCAGTCTGACCCTGTGCCTCGTGGGAACAGTCCAGCCCGAACCGCCAAGCCATGTCTTCCCTGGACCGGAAACAAGCTTCCGAGGACCGGTTTCTGGCATTCCAGCCGTCTTCAGCCCGGCTTGCTTGAATCCAGTGGCAAAGTGAGCAAGGGACTCACGTCTGAGCATACCCTGCCACACTTATGGCGGCCAAAAGCGGTACAAAAGGGGGTGGTGATGGACGGAGCATCTGAATCAATCAAACACTCACACCCAGTCAAAAGATCTGGGTTTAATCCATCACCGTTCTTTAGCCCACTCTGCCACCCCAGTTCAGAAATGGCCATATGCAAATCAGTCTGACCCTGTGCCTCATGGGAACAGTCCTGCCCGAAATGCCAAGCCTTGCCTTCACTGGACCGGAAACAAGCTTCCGAGGACCGGTTTCTGGCATTCCAGCCGTCTTCAGCCCGGCTTGCTTGAATCCAGTGGCAAAGTGAGCAAGGGACTCACGTCTGAGCATACCCTGCCACACTTATGGCGGCCAAAAGCGGTACAAAAGGGGGTGGTGATGGACGGAGCATCTGAATCAATCAAACACTCACACCCAGTCAAAAGATCTGGGTTTAATCCATCACCGTTCTTTAGCCCACTCTGCCACCCCAGTTCAGAAATGGCCATATGCAAATCAGTCTGACCCTGTGCCTCATGGGAACAGTCCTGCCCGAAATGCCAAGCCATGTCTTCACTGGACCGGAAACAAGCTTCCGAGGACCGGTTTCTGGCATTTCAGCCGTCTTCAGCCAGGTTTGCTTGAATCTAGTGACAAAGTGAGCAAGGGACTCACGTCTGAGCATACCCTGCAAATTTATGGCGAACAAAGCGGTACAAAAGGGGGTGGTGATGGATCAAAAGTTGTCATTCCAATCCATCACAATTCATGCCAGGTGTATAATGTTACTTGTTTGTTGTTTTTGGCTGGGTTGAGCTTTGTGTTGGGGCTTGACAGCCAGGCCTGGCAGTGTTTGAGGGGATTGGATGTCTAAAGCAGAGGAGACGTTCAGGCATGGTTGTGTATCATCAGCATGTTGGTTAATGTTTGCCATAGTTCTTTTTACATTTTCATTACACAATGTTCAAGCCCATTCATTAACAACTATAAGCAATCCCGCCCCTTTCTACTTCCAGGTGACACCAGCGGTACAGATAGGACAGTAGCAGCAACATTGGGAACATTATTTTGCCTGTTTTCTTTGCCTTAATCATTTTGCTGTGCCCACTCTACTAGCTACCTGCCACAGGACCCTGCCCCGAGCAGAGCGCTGCCACCACCATCTGGACGCTGCAACATTGTGTCCTGCAGAGCACCCCATCACCTTTGGACGCCAGAGGACTACACCCCCCAGCATCCCACGCGTCAGTCTCGCCGCGCACAGTGATAGTGAGCACCAGGAGTTGCTCATAAGGGGGCCAGGGCTCCCGCAGCTCGGGACGCGCATGGGCCAAGGGCGGCCCGTCTGCGCCTGTCAGAGCCTGGAAGAGGCTGGGCTGGGCCCCCCTCTTTCAACAAACTCCCTGTGATTCAGGCTTTATGGTTAGCTCTTTGCATTCACATATTTACACTATTATTTTGTGTTTATAGAACTGTAATATTGCTGTGTCCTTTCTTATTTCCATAAGCTAGCATGTCTAAGGCTAATCGCCAGGGAGTGGGTGGCTCAGGGGTAGTGGGCACCCTGGACGCTTTTCTTACTGGGGCAGAGTCGGTTCTCATACACGAGATTGAGCTCACCAAAAGGAGACTCTCTTTAGATCCCCATAGAGCCTCGATTGGAGCTCCCTCATCTAGTCTCCCACTCATTGTCGGCCCAGCGGTCGATTGTATGCCTCTGGTGTCTGCTCAGTCGCACTCATCCCAAACAAGTGATCTTCTTTTAATTGCAAGTAATATATCCCCGATCATTCCCCCTCTCCCAAGATTCTCACACGACATCATAGATCTGAGCAGAAACAGGTGGGGGAGGCCCAAACAAAAAAACAGAAGGCACATGGCCAGCCGCAAAACACATCTCAGGTCAGTAAGGTGGCCAAAACAAGAGGGAAGTGCCCAGGCAACGAGGGGGGCCCAAAAGTCGCTCCGCCACTAGGCAATCCATGCCCCATAGGAGACAAGGTTAAGGACGCGACCAACATTAAACAGCTGGTGGTTCGAAGAGTCCATTCTAGCCAAACTGGGTGAAAAAATTGTAGTCATGCTAGATCCCCTACTAACCAAGCTGACGGAAATAGACACGAGGTTGTCTAAAATTGAGCAACACCTGTCTCCCCCAGTGTCAACTCAGAGAGAGGATAAGAATGGTGCAACCACTGAATCTAGACCAGCATCAGTGTAGCACAAGTAAACCCTCCAAGAGGCAGGTACCAGTGATAGTATTATAGTACCAGCCTCTAATGCCATCACAAGTAGCCCACACACAACACTTACTAATGCTGCTCACAGTAGGGAACAACAGGGGCGCCGTGATCTAGGTACGCCACAGGGTGGAAATGTTGATCCTAGTAAATTTCTTAACCTACTCCAGAAGCCACAGCATACACCATCATTCTCTCTAATAAGCCAGCTCCTTCCACAGGTGGCTTTGAACATTGGGCGTCACTAAAGAACAAAGCGCTCCACCTGTTAAACACTAGAACTGGGTTGGGCGATTGCCTATTTCAAGAATTCAAAATGATACGTAGAGTTGCTTGGGTAGAGAAAACCCAGAAATCTTTTAGAGGTGACTGTGTGGTGCTTAGTTTTGGGTCCCCACTGCTCGTTCAAACAATATTAGAAAGGGCAGGATCCAGGTTTCTGAGTAAGGATAATATTCACATTTTGCCTCTGGGGTTTTTCTATGGTGCATTACCATCGCAAATAATAGATAGGGCTAGCTCAAGGGACAGGCCCGAGGTCCCTATGACTATGTAGTCCCCACGTTAAACAGATTTGAGCTCCTCTCCACCCTGGAGGATATTGACTGACTACACTCTGTAGTAAAGTGTAATATGGCCTCACAATCATTACCGAACTCGGGAGTGGGAGATGGGGCTACAGATCCTATCACGCTAGGCAACCCTCTTCAATCGCCGTTGGATGGAATGGGGCTCGAAAACTTGTTGGGCTGGTCCAGGAGGGGCTTGGGAAGGGATAAGTAATGGAGTACTCCAGACAATTATATGTGCGAAATGGCTCGTGTTACTTGGATGGTTACTGACTCATGCTGCCAGCCAGGTTATGGTAAAAACACTGATGATGTGGCAGGGCCCAAACTTGTTTCTTGGAATATCGCAGAGCTTTTACACAAAACAGTCTCTGCGGATTGGTCTAATTTTATCGAGCGGGCTGATCTATTGTTTTTCCAAGAAACATGAGCTACCGAAGCAGTATTTCGTCAAGGTTATTTATACTTTGCGAAAGCTGCGGTAAAAGGGCAGCGTGGCTGGCCCAAGGGCAGAATTGACCACTTGGGTCAAACAGAGTGAGCAGTACTCGGTAGAGGAGCTCCAAATCGATTCCAGGGACATCATTGTAATAAGGTTATCTAGAGTAAATGTCCCTGATATGTTACTTATTAATGTTTATTCTCGAGGCCTGCAAGGTGGGAAAGATTCCCCTACTGTTGCCTCTTTAGATATGTTAAGTCTTGATGTAAACCTTGGTGTAGAGGAGGATGCCCAGTGGTCCATCCCCCGTTAGATATACCCGCAATAAAAAAATGGTTGTGTGCAGCACTCCAAATAAAAATCTTTTGCTTGGAACATGGGGTAAGGACTGCAAATGGAGATCTAATTCTGACAAATCAGGTTCCCATACCTTCAGTAATGGACTACGTACCAGTAGAATAGATTTTTTCTCATTAAATAAGTTTTGGTCCAATCTTATAGATATGGAGGTCTGTGAAAGACCCGAGAGTGACCACAATCCTCTTTTGCTCTCCATATTACCCATGTATTTACTATGTGGAGTTAGCCCGGCTCCACTTATCGATTATGTTGAGGCCCAAATGACAAACGACACTAGACGTGTCAAGTGGGCAAACGTATTTAAAAGCGAAGAGCATTTGCATGAGATGAGTAGTCAGTTAGTCAATGCTCTAGGTATTTTACAGACCAGTGCTACGCAGGGGGAGCTCAATGCCAAAATTGAACAGGTCCATGAGGAACTGTTTTTACAGCTTAAAAGTGTTTTTATTACGAAAAGTAAGAAACCCAAGACCCAACCGGATTTTAAAGCTGCAGCCTGGCACGGCACGTCTTGTCGTCAGGCATATAGAACCCTAGTGGCAGCAATTAGATCAAAGGATAGCGTTGAAATACGCAAGGCTAGGGCAGACTATAAGAGAGTGCAGTATCGTGCAAAAAGGGATTGGGGCGAACAGCACTGGGCGGATCTGCTGGAAGCTTCTTTACGGAGATATATGACTGCTTTTTGGCACTTGATGAGATGGGGTAGTGGGGCCCCTAACAAGGTCCCACAGAACCATGTGGAGCCTGATAGGTGGGTCTCTCATTTTAAAACACAGTTTTCAAGTGCAGGTGGTAATCTAGATTTTCAAGTTACGCCATCTCCAGTCTCCAGCCTACATTTTACTAAGAAAGAGGTGGAAAATGCACTTCAGCTAGTACCAAGAGGTAGGGTACCGGGCCTGATTGCATCCCCGCTGATCTGTTCCTTCACGATCTACCAAACTGGGCATCATACATTCAGCTCCTAGTGAATGCTGTAGCTAGTGGAGCACCCATGCCTGGTACCTGGGCAGGAGCAGAAATTCTTCCCATTTTCAAAAAAGGAAGATCGTACTATACCAGGGAACTATAGGCCCATAAGCCTTATCGATTGTATACAAAAGGTTTCGGCAAGAATGCTACTAAGCAGGATTCAGACTTGGCTGGAGGAATGCAACATCCTGTCTCACCTGCAGGCGGGGTTTCGGTCATGTACAAGTACAATAGACCAGGTGTTCAGATTTGTCCTTGTTTACGTGGTTATAGGGGAGGCACCTTATGTGCAGCCTTCATCGACTTAAAGACGGCTTTCGATCTTGTTCCCCCGAGCCAAGATGTGCGCACTTTTTTACAGCTAGGTATGCCGTCAGACATACTGGCACTTTTGGTCAAGCTACATACCGCTAACTACGCGCAGGTGAGATGGGATGTACAGGGAAGTACCACCCACAAGTTTCCAGTAGAGAAGGGGGTTAAGCAGGGGTGTGTTTTAGCACCCACCCTCTTCTCTTTATATATATATGGGGTGGTGAACTATTTTAAGAATTTCCCTACTGATGCGCCTTCATTAGCAGGGAACAGGATACCGTTACTCATGTTTGCCGACGACATCCTCATCCTTTCTAAAACAAGAAAGGGCCTTCAAAGTCCCCTTTCTAGATTTGAGGAGTTTTGTGAGGACCATGAACTAATCGTCAACGGGGACAAAACCAAGTACAAACACAAGACGATTGTCGGAAGAGTTGAAATGAAGGGAGGCACATTGTAACAAACTGACATTTTTTCTTGTCTGGGGTAACCATTTACAGAAAAGTGAGCTGGAACCCGCAAATAGAACTGCTCATAGTTAAGCACGCTCAGTTGTCGGGTATATTGCTCAAGGAGCAGAGATCTTCATATACCAAACCCATTGGTCCTGTACTCCAAATTTATCACACTGAAATTGGCGCCTCGATCCTATACGGGGCTGAGCTGTGGGGTTACGCCAATTTGGATTCTTTGGTGCTTGCACGAAACAAGTTCCTGCGGTCCCTGATTGGCCTCCCACAGTCCACCCCGTTATTACCTCTATATTTGGATCTGGGCTGTCATTTTATTAGGGATGGGGCACACTACAGGCCAGTTGCCTGCTGGAGGGGGCTTCGGGTGACCCCTGAGCTTAAGCACTAGGCACTAGGCATTGGCATTAAAAGATGCTAAAGAGGCGGATGTCACTAACAAAATTCATTGGCTAAGGTGTGTTAAAAACACACTCAGTGAGATGGGGATGAGCTGCTTATGGACTGCCCCGGCTGACACTGTTTTTCCGTCTAAAACAGAGTTTAAGGTAGCATATTGGAACATGATTATAACGAGGCGCTTCACGGCCCTCACTCCTTCTCTGTCTAGAGCCATCCTTGATTTAAAACATGAAGTAAAGTACGAAGGTTACTGGGATTTAATCACCACCCCTAAAGATAGAAAATTGTACCATCAGTTTAGGGTGGGTTCACTCCCTACTAATGCATTTACCAATAAATGGTGTAGCTCGAACACTAGTAAATGCCCCCATTGTCCGAATCTAATTGAGACAGCGATACATATATTCATTGCCTGTCCAGCCTACAGAAAACCTAGGCTAAGATGGTTGAAACCTTTATGTTCGAACCTGGGTACCCGGTCTAGCAAAGAGGCATTTAGGATTCTAAATACCTCTACGGAAGAGTCCATTGTGGTCGCTGTCGCTAAGTTCTTGGGATGGGTCTGGGTAATTCGTTGGAAAACTAGTAGTTCAAAGTAGATGATTAGGTTCTTGCACCTGCACTTTGCACTTTGCACTTTATATCACTGGTACTGTGTATTACAAAAGTAGTAATTCCCTAACACCGACCTATGATAGTTGGTATTTTAGTGTTCACCCAGGCACGGCTTATTTTAAAGTTTTTTCATTCAGTAGCTCTTCAATCTTATCTTTTTAGACTGGGTGTTCTTATATTACATGAATTGTTTGAATAATTGAATTGCATGTATGTTCTTAAAAATAGAATTGTTTTAACCTCACCGCTATATGTGTTTGTATCAACTTTTGTGATTTTTAAAATCGAAATAAAGTTTATGAACTGCACTGAACTGAACTGTGAACATTATAGATGATTCCAAACACCCCCGGTGCTGCCTTAACTTCAACAAAAACAAGGACCCTTTGAATACACTGCGCTGTGGAAGAGGCTGAACTATTAAAGATGGCAGAGGCGGATCCAGCCGCATGTCATGGCCTGCATCTAGGGCCCATCCCCACCATTCTGGAAAACGTTGACGCTCCTGTCTGCAAATAGAGCGCCGAGTGACTCCATGTGGAGATTAAAGATGGCAGAGGACCGTTTAGAGCCCTCAGGGCCTCCAATGGCAACAGGGTTCTTTTGGGAACAAACTGGCTCCAATTGGAGAGCTAGGAGGAGAACCAGCGACGGCCACTCAAACTCTGGGGTGTATATGAGGGTGTGATAGTCGACTGTGCTAAAGGCAGGTGTGCCGCTCATCACTGTCAGAAGGCAGGGACTCTTGATCTGTAGTCAGGAGGTTATCACCTGCGATGCGTATGACAGCAGCCACCGTGCTGGTGATCATGCTAGGCACATGCCTGTGCTGCAGTGTGATCTGAAGCCAGACGGGTCGTCGTACAGGAGATGGCGCCCGAAGATCATGCTAGGCACGTGCCTGTGCTGCAGTGTGATCTGAAGCCAGACGGGTCGTCGTAGAGGAGATGCCGCCCGAAGATCACGCTAAGCACATGCCTGTGCTGCAGTGTGATCTGAAGCCAGACGGGTCGTCGTACAGGAGATGGTGCCCGGAGATCATGCTAGGCACATGCCTATGCTGCAGTATGATCTGAAGCCAGACGGGTCGTCGTACAGGAGATGGCGCCCGAAGATCATGCTAGGCACATGCCTGTGCTGCAGTGTGATCTGAAGCCAGACGGGTCGTCGTAGAGGAGATGGCGCCCGAAGATTATGCTAGGCACATGCCTGTGCTGCAGTGTGATCTGAAGCCAGACAGGTCGTCGTAGAGGAGATGGCGCCCAAAGATCATGCTAGGCACATGCCTGTGCTGCAGTGTGATCTGAAGCCAGACGGGTCGTCGTACAGGAGATGGCGCCCGAAGATCATGCTAGGCACATGCCTGTGCTGCAGTGTGATCTGAAGCCACACTAGTCGTCGAACAGGAGATGGTGCCCGGAGATCATGCAAGGCACATGCCTGTGCTGCAGTGTGATCTGAAGCCAGACGGGTCGTCGTACAGGAGATGGCGCCCGAAGATCATGCTAGGCACATGCCTGTGCTGCAGTGTGATCTGAAGCCAGACGGGTCGTCGTAGAGGAGATGGCGCCCGAAGATCATGCTAAGCACATGCCTGTGCTGCAGTGTGATCTGAAGCCAGACGGGTCGTCGTACAGGAGATGGTGCCCGGAGATCATGCTAGGCACATGCCTGTGCTGCAGTGTGATCTGAAGCCAGACGGGTCGTCGTAGAGGAGATGGCACCCAAAGATCATGCTAGGCACATGCCTGTGCTGCAGTGTGATCTGAAGCCAGACGGGTCGTCGTACAGGAGATGGCGTCCAAAGATCATGCTAGGCACATGCCTATGCTGCAGTGTGATCTGAAGCCAGACGGGTCGTCGTAGAGGAGATGGCGCCCAAAGATCATGCTAGGCACATGCCTGTGCTGCAGTGTGATCTGAAGCCAGACTGGTCGTCGTACAGGAGATGGCGTCCAAAGATCATGCTAGGCACATGCCTGTGCTGCAGTGTGATCTGAAGCCACACTAGTCGTCGAACAGGAGATAGTGCCCGGAGATCATACTAGGCACATGCCTGTGCTGCAGTGTGATCTGAAGCCAGACGGGTCGTCGTAGAGGAGATGGCGCCCAAAGATCATGCTAGGCACATGCCTGTGCTGCAGTGTGATCTGAAGCCACACTAGTCGTCGAACAGGAGATGGTGCCCGGAGATCATGCTAGGCACATGCCTGTGCTGCAGTGTGATCTGAAGCCAGACGGGTCGTCGTACAGGAGATGACGTCCAAAGATCATGCTAGACACATGCCTGTGCTGCAGTGTGATCTGAAGCCACACGGGTCGTCGTACAGGAGATGACATCCAAAGATCATGCTAGACACATGCCTATGCTGCAGTGTGATCTGAAGCCAGACGGGTCGTCGTACAGGAGATGGTGCCTGGAGATCATGCTAGGCACATGCCTGTGCTGCAATGTGATCTGAAGCCAGACTAGTGGTCGAACAGGAGATGGCGCCCGGAGATCATGCTAGGCACATGCCTGTGCTGCAATGTGATCTGAAGCCAGACTAGTCGTCGAACAGGAGATGGCGCCCGGAGATCATGCCAGGTACTATTAGGCATATCTAATGTATTGTTGTGGGGTGCAGGAACTTTTTTTTAGTGCAGGATAAATCTAACAAAATATTTGTAGAAAGAATATTATTGTAGCAGAGGTAAAAGCATAGACTGTAATTATGATGTAAGCAAACGACATATACGGGGCATTTTTTTAAATCCCTACATGCCTAATCACTAAGTATTAAAGGTTTTTCCAGAAGGAGGGTTCAGTATGTCGAATGTCCCTCACCTTGGTACCTGTATTTCATGTATGTTCTCCAGTTCCTGGTCTTGTCTGCTGCTCTTCTGCAATGTCACCAAAGTGTTGCTCTCTCATGGAGAGGGCTGTGGACCACTCATTTATATCATATAAAATGTTTATTGTGAGAAAAATAAATCTTGTGATCTTGATGAAGGGTGAGAAAAATAATGTAAGAATTCTCTTGCACCCTCCAGTAAGCCCTAAAACCTGTACGCGTTTGTCTAAGCACCAGCTTTTCAAACAATTTTGTCAACTAGAAGCATACTATGAAACCAATGAACAAATGCCAGGCACATTGTTCCAGAGTAAAGAAATTAAATACATCATCCATTGCATTTGAATAACTCCTATGTCCTAAGTAAAGATGTACTACGTGGAGGCTCCCTAAAGACATATAAGATCAAATATAGGACTCCCTCGGAATGATAATACCTGTTCTAGGGAATAAATGACCGCATTTAGGCTGATTGTATGTCAGGATATTGATGAGTGATTCAGCAAGGCGACAGCCTTATATCATATGTGACTGAGCAGCCAGGCGGAATTCAAAGTCAGTAAAACCAGGTGCAAGAAGCAAGAGATTGCTGTACAGGGAACAGAACCAATTGCTAAGCAGCCTCTCTTTGTAAACTGAGATCTGTGTCATTGAACACTCTGGACCCTCACATCTGTGGGATCAAACATTGATTCAATGATCAGAGGCAACGCGTGTGATCACAATTATGGAAGAAGCTGAGGATTCGGTGGGTCCTCCAAACAACATCGATTTGGCGATTGGCGATTCGAGCTTGCAGTCGCAGACGCAGCGGGTGAGTAAAGCATCAAATATGATGCAGATGAAGAAGCCATTGTTGTGTTAATGCTGCAGATGCACCAGGAGCAGGAGAGGCAGAAACCATTGAGGTGGGTGCAGATGTGAGAGATGTTCCGTATGGTGGTGACAGCTCAGGTGGATGAGACGGAAGCAAGGGTCCACCACAAGGAGCAGATCGATGATGGACAGTGCGAAGCCCCCACAGAATGAACGAGGGATGCTCAGCGGACGAATCAACTTCAGTTGATCCGCAGGCGGTATAGCTGGATGTTCTAACCTATCGCTTAGAATGATCATCTGAAAGGAGGTGCGTCCTTGGACGAGAGGTCTGGTAGCTAGTGGAAAAGGCTTATGAAAAGCCAAAGACCAGTGCACCTACAAACTCGAAAGCAGAACCATTCATGGGGGAACGTCATTGAATCACAACACTGCTGCTCAGATGAGGTTAGAAAGTTATCCTTCCCCCCCCCTGTTTACCACCATTTTTTGCTGAATGATACTGGTGGTAATTGACTCTGACTGTTCTTGGGCTCTGCTAACCAGGCACAGCGCCAGTGCGATGCTTAATAAGGTACATGTGATAGGGTACACTTACAATTGGCAATGACAGCCCCTATAAGTCCCTAGCAGATATTAGGGCCAGGGGGTGCAATCTACCTATAAGTTTCTAGTATATAAGGGGGCATGGAGCTTTAGAGGCCCAGCAGATTGCCTGCACTTGCAAGTGTGCGCTGCTGTGTGCCTGTTGTCCTTTTAACACCTTCGACGCTCATGACGAGCTCAGCTCGTCATGAGGCACGAGTGAGCTGCACTCATGACGAGCTGAGCTCGTCACAAAACAATGATAATCCAAAAAAGTCAGCACAGGAGGGGAAAACACCTAGCAGCCAAGGTGTTAAAGGCAGTCCTGCCTTCCAGCCTGTCTTTAAAAGTAAATCCTCACAATTGGTATTAATAGACACTTAGGGTCCGATGTAGGTAATTTTATTTTACCACTTCTTAAATACAGAATGATACCGAATCGGTATTTAAGAAGTGGTAAAATAGAGGGGGGGGGGGGTGTAGGTAATACAGATTCTGTAAATACCGAATCGTTAAGATTCGGTATTTACCGATTCTGTAAATACCGATTCGGTAATGCCCATTGATTCCAATGGGCATTGAAGCCCAATGAAATCAATGGGCATTACCGAACTGGTATTTACCGAATCGGTAAATACCGATTCCTGCAAGGGTGCAGGGGGTTTCACTTTGACACCCTCTAGCACCCCTAATACAGGCATGTGTGCCATGTGGCACACAGACATGCCCTAAGGGCATGTCTGTCTGTCACATGGCATAGGTGTGCTTGCACACATGTGCATACACACCTGGATTTGGTATTTTACCACCCAATTGGATTGGGTGGTAAAATACCGAATCTGAAAGGCCTGTAGCACTGGAAACAGTGCTACCTACATCAGGAATTTTCTGAATCGGTAAAATTACCGATTCGGTATTTTACAGAATCGGTAAATTTACCTAATCGGTAAATTTACCGATTCTGTAAAATATAGCCCCCTACATCTCAATCACCAAATACCGGTCGGTAACGGCCGAATTCGGCCGTTACCGACCGGTATTGGTGACCTACATCGGGACCTAAAAGTCCCTAGTATATAACAGGGCTAAGAGGTTCAAACTACCTATAAGTCCCTAGTCTATAATAGGGCATGGAAGTTTAGAGGCCCGCAGTTTTCCTGCACTTCATGTGTGCACTGCTGAGTGCCTGCGGTCATTTTAGAGGCAGCCTGGCTTTGCAGACTGTCTTTAAAAGTAAATTGTGAGCAAACTTGACATTGGAGGTATGGGCACTTTAAAAGTGATAATCTACCTTTTCTTTACATATTAGACACCCCAAAGGTCTCACCTAAGTGTCCCAGGAGTGGGGGTTACATAACTGTAAGCAGGGAACTTGTACAATATATTTATATGCCCTGAAGAGGGAAAAACTGCCTAATTCTTTTTCCACATTGTAAATACTTTGCTCCATAGGCTAACATTGCAATATTTTATTTAGGTATAACTATTGCTAGGAAATGAGTAAATATCATTTAAAGACTTAAAAGATTGGAATCAATAAATGCAACAAATTGCCACTGTTGAATTTATCATAGCTAGTACAGAAGAGACATTATAGAACTTTCTCTTCAGTAAGTCAAAATCCAGCTGTAGGAAGCCGGCTCTCTGCACAGTGCACTAAAATTAAGTACAATATGTAGAGAGTTTGATGAATCCCCAATTGGTATACAGAGATATAAGTGAATAATACTAACTCTCTTTTTGTGGTAGTGTGGGTTAGCAGTTAGGCTTATTAGAGGGTAGTGCTAAGCATTTTTTGTACTACCAAAGGCAATAAATGAGAAACACTCAAGAAAAAACTGAGACCAATTAATTTTAACAAAAAGTTGCTTTTATGTCATTTTTAAGACCATGAACACAGTTCTATTGTGAGTACTTTCGGAGTTATTATTTTTTAAAGTTCATAAAATATATCACTTTTGTGCCCAATTATGCACCTTTGAAAGTAATGGGAAATAAGTTGAAAAATGCATATAAAATCAGGCAATGCTTTCAGAAAGTTCATCTTCTTGTTTTAGGTCGATGTCAGCACCAGGTCCAAAGTTCCAGCAGGAGAAGTTTGGGAGCAATCCAGGAACGGACTGGAGAAGAGTGCTGAGGGTCTTGGAAACTCGTGCACGAAGGGGCCACTTGAAAGTACATTGTACGGGAGAACGTACAGGAAAGTCCAGTGGTTCTCCTCGGAAGGAGGCGGTTAGAAGGGCTTGGGGACCACAGGAGCACAGCTGGCTAGAAGTAGCCACATTCATCAAGCTAAACATATATGCAATAGGTCTCGCATTTGCAAGAGTTTACGCTATTAGTATTGTTTTTTCTATAAAATAAAAGGCAATTACATTTACAATGCCAATAGCTCAAACTTGCTTAAATGCGCGACCTATTGCATTGCAAATGCTTGTTTTCTGAGCTACAGCTTTTGTGACAGCCCTGGCTCGGAACTGGGGCACATTTGCGAAGGGGGCTTGGAGAGCTCAGAAGGGTGTGAAGAGCCAGCTGAGGTGTCGGGGACGGGCGGGTGCATGGCTGCCAGCCAACCACAGGGCTCAAAGGCGACATCAGCTGGAGTTACATTAACCAAACCCCGGCCTTCCCCATGGAAGCCATTCTCTTGGCTGACTTGGCTGTTTCATACCAGGGGAATTTAAAGGGGACACAGCCCCTGGGTCAAACGGGTTCTCGTTCCTGCTGCAGCGTGACTGACGGCACAGAGGCGCCGGGGGGGGCATGGTGGGGGTGGAGTGATGGCGTATTTAAGGCACTTTCAAGTAGAGTTATGTCTGAGGAATATATCGTTTTCAGTTTTTGGTGGAACTTTAAAAAAAAAACCTTTAAAGTAACTGTGGGAAGTTGCAGCCGAGTTCAGTGAAACTACTGATATCTTACTTAATTCCAATCGTAATATGAGAGTTTTCTTTGTATTCCCGTTTATAAAGGATGTGCCTTGCTGGATCTCTGGAGACAGGGCAATGGGAAAACTAGTCATTGGGGGTGGGGGGCAGAAAAGGCAGGGGAGTGACCACAATTGGTGCAGCGAGGGCAGTGGCACCAGTGCAAACAGCCCTGAGGAGCCCATTGGGCCCCGATAATTGCTGTATCTCACTGCCCGAAGAGCAGTCAAAGGGTCCAGATCATTTTCCTGGCTAACACCAGGACCCAAGACATACTTGCTACGGGACTAGACAAGGGGTTGTCAGCAACGCAACCGGTGCCCGAAGGTAACACCACATCAGTTTAGTTAGTAGTAAATGTCAGTTCTGCTGTGAGGGGGTGCAAGGACCAGCACTGGGAACACCTGGCTCTGATGGAAACACGCGGAATGCAGAGCCCGCGCCCAAGTGGGTGTGGGGGAGGGCAAGGAAAGAAGAGCTGCGCATCTCTCCCCATAGCAGCACCGGACCCGGCCACAGCCTGCAATAATAATGCACTCAGGCATGTCCCGACCACAGCTCCGCTGGCGCCGCACCAGCCCCGCCTGCACATGCAGTCTGCTCTCCGTCAATGCTCCCGAATGCGGAACACTAACACGCACCAGGCATATCTGTTGCTAATGAGGGAAAGGGGAGATATGAGAGAACCAGGACAAGCGACATTTGGACAACAAGAGAAAAGAAACCATACTTGAGCGATTCTAGCTGTTGAAATCGGGAAATTTGATAAGCTGGATCCGTATGGAAGAGTGACACTAGGAAGTGTAATGCTTTTTGGCGCCTCGTCAGAGATAGGAAGCGCTACAAATGCAAATACAATCACAAAGCAATGTGTGAAACACTCCTCCCTCTGCTGTCAGCAGTATCACAAGGGAGGCTCCCAGTTCATACATAGCCTCTGGGCACTAGACACCTGCACACGTGCGCAGCTGTGCTTGGCTCCTGCTCCCTTCACCACCTCCAGGCTTCTGCGGTGAGTCCTCATGCCCCTCTAAGCGCTGCTTACCTGGGTACGGTTCTTGGCTGGGCAGCAACTCCTCCTGCCACACCATAGCAGCTCTGTAGGGATTCCCCCGCTGCGCCCGCTTTCATAGCAGGTGTCCACCCTGCGCCATGGCCACATTTAATGTACTTTTAGGTGGGTGCCTACCCCTGGGTTCTGCTTTCTGAAAATCACTGTTTCGGCCCGGGGGGCAAAACAAGGAAGTCCGGCATCCTTTCCCGTGACATGGGCGGGCCCTGTGACGTGGCCGGAAGAGGCCGGTGTGGCTCGTAGATGCGGGGCTCCCATGAGGAAGGGAAAGCCGCGCAGTAGCGGTCGAAGTCCTGAGAAGTCCCGGGTCCCAGGATGGCGCCCGGGTGAAGAGGAGAGGCGGGGTCTGTTTCTGCCAGGCTCTCGTATGCTGAGGGACCCCTGCAGGGCGTTGCATGGGAACCCCGCTGCTGCTGGGAAGAAGGGAAACGGAGTCTTTTAACAGCAGCCAGGTGAGTGGGGGTGCGTGCTGGCACTAGCGAGTGCCTGTCCTGAGCGGTCACGCCATTGTGGGCCACTCCATCGGGGGCATATTTTATTTTAAGCGCCAGTGCGCTGCCACGTCTTGGGCATTTTGTGTATTTCACGCCATGAGGACGGAAGGGGAACAGGAGATGTGCACACCGCGTGGCTGTACGTGCGTGTTCACGCGTGCGTTCATGATCGCCATTCACCCTGATGCAAGCATGTCTTCAGAAGCGCGTACACCAGCTCAAATCGCCAAAAGCCCTGCGCGTGCCCATCTCCTGTCCCACTTCCAAGGCAAGTCAGCAACAACAGACCTCGCTGGCGACAGCGCTTTCGCTCTGCGTTCGTCAGGCGAGACCTAAAAAGAGAAGGGTTCTTACTGTTTTAATGTTTGATTTGATACAAGAGAGTGGAGCTTATTCTGAAAAAGAAGCTGCTATCACGATTATGGATCTGGATATGAAAGTAAGTGCACAGTTTGCACCTTACAACCTTACTACACATCAGCTGTACTTCCCTAAAAAAGGAGAATTTTACAATATTTTCTCATTCCAACAATTAGAAGATACACTTTTTTCTCCTGCTGATTATCCTGATTGAATCCCAACACACAAACAAGGGAGAGCGGTACATCCCCTTTTTCATTCTCCCTATATATGAAATCTTGTGCACCCAAAAGAGAAAAAGGAGGAAATGTAAATATTCTGTGACAACACAAATATCACATTGGAAAAACGCAAGGTTTATAAAACAAAATGCCCTCACCCACCAGTAGTGGCATGCTTCATCATAGAGCTGCTACAACATCCCTGCGCAGACCAAGGCTTGTTAGGGAGCAAAGGGATATGGGGAGACAATTCATCCATGCATACAGGGATCCACTCAGCAGAACAAAAAACAACAAAGAAGAAGTTTAAAACTATCTTAGGGATGGCCTAAGCAATCTTTATTCTCGGACTCCTAGGATAGGATAAAAAAGATTACAAGTGGGAATGAGAGAGGGGGTAATTAGTGCCCCTTCATCCCTCCTTCGTGCTCTATCGTTGACATGTTTCGACCATTATCAATCACCCTTAAGGGGTCGCTCTGCTTTCTTCAGGACTAGAGGTCCCACTCTCTTACCTACTAATTATGGTTTAGGGAATGGGGATATATTTATCCATGATATAATGACCTTACTTGTCACTTTCTATGTACAAATTCAACGGGTCTTCCTGCAATGATAAACAAAATAAATAAGTGCAAAACAATGCATTTTTCCATACAAACATGGCTTTGATCCACATCTACTTAGATCCAATATGTGACTCATTTTACACTCTCTTGCACCCCATTTCTTATAATATTGATGGGCTATCCACCACCACTCACAGGCAGCACCCAAGTTAAAAGTGCAGGAGAAAGGGGAGTAAGGACATCAAACCTATCACTTACCAAGTTTCACCAAACATTTTTCTGGAACTGGAGTGCAAGCGGGAGCATCTCCCTGTAGTCAAACTCTGTAGCATAGAGTAAAGAAAATGCACTAGCAAATCCACAAGCTCCTTAGTGCTTTCATTTTCCAAGCACATGTTGTAGGAACCTGGCTCTGTAAATACTATGGCCCACATGCATCAACAATGCCATTTGCAGATCACTCCCCACTGTGGCTCCAGATCGGCGCTAGTATGGGTGCCGAGGGACGGGTTGCCCCGATCAATCCCTGGTATCTTCACAACCCCAAAACCCATGCTGAGTTGATTATGTCCCTGGATTAGTACTTTGCTGAGAACGAGGGGTCCGTGTCCTCTTCTGTGTCACTGTGGGAGGCATTTAAGGCGGTCATCCGAGGACAGGCATTATTGTTAATCGCTGGTGCCAAGAAAAGTAAAAATGAGGAGGTAGTCTGTTTAGAGACTGAAATAACTGAGCTAGAAAGGGATTTGGAACTGGGTGTGACTCGTAACAAGCTTCATGTCCTCAGCCTCAAACAACTGGATTATAGGGCCCTGGTAACGGATGCCGCTAAAGTCATGAGTAGAGAGCAGCAGAGCAGACTGTATGATGTGGGAGATAGGCTGGGAAACTGATTGCTTGGCTGGATAAAAAGGAGAGGGCGAGTCGTGTGGTTCCTGTGATTGAGAAACGTGATGGAGTGTGTGTGACTGATCCGACTGAGATTGTCGAATGTTTCGCGGAACATTTCCGAAATGTGTATTCCCCAGTCTCCGATAGACCGGAGGAAGACTCCCACCTGTTGCTGCGTGACATTGCATTGCCCCGCCTGTCGGATTCAGATAGGGACCTAATGGACGCTGCATTCTCAGCTGACGAGGTGGCCCTCGCTATTCGCTCTGTGCGCTCGGGCAAAGCTATGGTCCCTAATGGTCTTGCCATCGAACTCTACAAGTTACGTCCTGACAAAATGGCGCCGTATCTCCGTGCTCTGTTTCTAGAGTCGCGAGACATCGGCTCCCTTCCTCGTGATCAGCGTCTTGCTACCATCGTGGTGATTCATAAGGAGGGGAAACCGCGGGATCGCTGTGCGTCCTATAGGCCCATTTCGCTCTTAAACGCCGAACCAAAAATTCTCGCTAAGTTGCTGGCAAACCGCTTGATAAAAGTAATTAGTGACTTGATTCATCCGAATCAGTCCGATTTCATCCCACACCGCAATAAAGCACTTAACCTGAGGCGCTTGCATGGTGTTCTCGCGAGGGCGTCGTCGCTGCGTGAGCCTGCCATTTTGGTTTCCTTGGACGCTACGATGGCCTTTGATACGGTGGAGTGGCCGTACCTCTGGGCCGCTCTTGCGAAATTTGGTTTTGGTCCTGGATTCATCGGCTGGGTGAAACTTTTGTATGAGGAGCCATTGGCACAGGTGCTAGTGAATGGTCGAGTGTCTAAGCCTTTTATTCTTGGGAGGGGTACGCTGCAGGGCTGTCCGTTGTCCCCACTTCTTTTTGCCCTCGCCCTGGAGCCCCTGGCTGCCTGGCTGCGATGGGAGCCTTCGATGAAGGGTATTCAGTGGACCCCGGAATTCGAGGATCGCATATCACTCTATGCTGACGACATTTTGTTGTACCTCACGTCCCCTCGTAAGTCGTTGAATGTATTGTTTGATGTGCTCACCTCGTTTGGAAGGAACTCCGGCCTTGTGATCAATTGGACCAAGTCCTGTGTGTATGTGCTTTTGGGTGATACCCCCCCTTTGCCGCGCGGTTGTCCCATCCAGGTGTCGCAGACGGGATTTAAGTACTTGGGGATTTTTATAACTTTAGATCCCGTGGCTCGTTATGATCGTAATTTGCTCCCTCCTCTTCAGAGGTTAAAATCTGACGTTGTGGGCTGGCTCAGGCTACCGCTTTCACCACTTGGGCGCGCAGCTCTTTTTAAAATGATGTCCTTACCGCGATTTCAATATGCGCTCCAGAACACGTTTGATGTTATTCCGGCGAGTTATTTTCGGGAGGTGGAGAGTTTGCAGAGACGATTGATCTGGGATGGACGCTCGCGTATTGCCCTCGCCAAGCTCACGCTTCCCTGGTACGATGGAGGTATAGCACTTCCGGATATCAGGCGATATTATTGGGCCTCTCAGTTGGGAGCGATTAATCATGGAATGTATGGACCAGCCTCTAACCCTGCATTCGAGATGGATAAGTACTTGTTATCGGGTGGGGACTATAACAGGGCCCTTTATTCCAAAGCAGCGGGAAGGGAACTCTCGGGACCCACCAAGATAGCGGTACGAGTGTGGCATGATGCAAATGCGGCAACGGGATGGAGGGATCGACTGACCCGTGCGACTCCGCTTTATGCATCTGAAAGACTGGGGTGCCTGTGAAAGACGAAAGGATTTGAAAAGTGGGATATGATTGGTATTAGTAGGGTGAATGATCTATGCGTCAAGGGTAAAATCAAGGCCTTCGAGGCACTGAAGGTAGAATATGAGCTGAGTGATAGGGAATTCTTCCGTTTGCACAGATTACCCACGCATTGAGTTCGGTTTTTCCTGAGGGTACTGACATCCCCGAATCCTCCCCACTAGAAGATCGGGTGCTTGACGGCCACGTGCCCGACAGCACTATTTCTTTGATATATAAGAAATTGATTAATAATCGAACAGATCTATTGGTGCGGCTCAGGGAGGTTTGGACCAGCGACGGTTTAGAGTTGGATGACGAGGATTGGCAGTCGGTGCTATCCTCGCCTAAGGAGGTTGCGATTCCGGCCCGTCTACGACTCGTTCAACTTAAAATCCTACATCGGATATATGTCACTGGCCCGCGCTTGATTCATATGAGCTATTCAGTGGATGGGTTATGTAAGCATGGTTGTGGACTGGTTGGAACCTTCCTCCATATAATTTGGGAGTGTCCGGGGGTGTTGGCGTTCTGAAATCGTGTACATGCGGTGATGGAAAGAGTCACGGGGTAGCATTATTGCCCAAAGCAAGGCATTGCCTGTTGAATGTCTGGGAACCGGATGACTATGACATGGCACAGACGCATTGGGCGACCCTTGGGAATATGATTGCTAAGAGAGACATCGCTCAGTTGTGGGGCTCCCAGCGGCCGCCATCGGTTTTGGCATGGAAGGAGAACATGGACTGGTGTATGTTCAGGGAGAAGACGGTGTATGTGGCACGGGGTAGACCCAGGAAATGGAATAAAATTTGGGGCCAGTGGAACTCCTACCGTGGAAATGTATGCACGCCTCCATTCGTGGAGACCCCAGAGGTCCCCTTTCCCCCTGACCCGGCATGCCAAGTCTTGTGTAGCTTTTATGATCACTGATCTTGTTTCCTCACTGGCCCCCCCCTTGCATCAATGATGTTTGTATTATATTGTACTGCAGTTTCCCTCCTCCTTGAACACATGTCCGAATGTATTGTCTTATTGCCTTGTGTATAAGTTATTTTTCTTCAATAAAATAAAAATTATACCCAAAAAAAAAACAATGCCATTTGTGATTCCTTATTAGCGAAAAATAAGGATTCCCTAATAAGGAATAGGAAAAGGTTATGCATGAAGAAATCGCTAAAAAAAATTGCGATTTCTTAATATTCCTTAATTGCGACTCGCAAGTTGCGAGTCGCAATTTAGGAAAACCTCCCCGGAAATGACCCTGAAAGACATTCAGTCAAATTCATATCTTCCTGTATCCTTATTGTGTGCTTTTTCACTAATTTAAGAACAAATCTCCACAACAACCGTTGGCATAAAGTTGCAACACTATACACTTAACATGGCCTAGCACTGCCTAGTGAATAAGGCCCCCTTTCATGCTGTACTTAGCATGAAAGGGGAAGGAAATAGGTGTTGTGGTGGGCGTTCCAACACAACACCCATTGATTTTGACGTTGTCCCCTATTTACAAGGGTGGCGTTAATATGGGGCAGCGCCAACATTTAGGCCAGGGAGAAACTGGTCTTACCCCGGCGAAACGAGGAGAAATGCTTTATTTCTCCTTGTTTTTGCTGTTTCTATGTGTGTTGCATTGTGAAACATGCATAGGAAGAGCAAAACAGTATTGTTTATGTGCAGGAAGGTGTCCCTTCCTGCACATAAACAATCATTTTAAAGATGCAGAGTTGAAACTTCTATGTGTGCTGCACAAAGCAGCAGACATAGAAGTCACACATTGGCATTTCAGATTGTTTATATGCAGGAAGGGGCAAGTTCCTGCACTTAAATAATCATTACCCAATGCAGGCACCCTTGCGCTACGGTGCAAGGGTGCCTGCTTTGGTGCTACGCAGCTGTAATGAGCGCAAGCGCAGGAGGAATCACAGGGCTGCACTGTATTCTTGAAAATACGGTGCAGCCTTGCGATTCTGAAGTGGCGGAGTGAGGCGTTAAGCCAACAAGGCTAACACTGCGCTCCGCCACTTCACTTAAAAATATACCCCAAAGCCTCGTGGGTATTAAACATCAGGACACAATATGTCAAATTCCTTAATTTGACAGGATTCAGTGCCCCAAATACTTGTCACTGCAATAGTTTAATACCAATACGAGTTACCTTGTTCTAAATAGAACCTAAAAATTCAAGAGAATATATGTCTTTATGCTGTATAACCAAAACTAATGGTAATAATTCCGGATCTTGGTAATAAAAATAAACAGATAAGTCTAAGGGAGAGGAGTTGGCCTAACGGCTAAGGCGCTCGACCTCGGAACTGGGTTCGAGTCTTGGTAATGACTCTAAACATCCTGTGATTCTGGGCAAATCACTTATGGCCAGATGTAGGAGCCCTAATACCGGTCGGAAACGGCCGATTTCGGCCGTTTCCGACCGGTATTAGGGTTTTCAGATGTAGGGGGCTGAAAAATACAGAATCGGTATATTTACCGATTCGGTAAATTACCGAATCGGTAAATATACCGATTCTGTAATTACAAATGTAGGTGGCACAGTTTACAGTGCCACAGGCCCTTAAGAGTCGGTATTTTACCACACAATCCTATTGTGTGGTAAAATACCGAATTCAGGTGTGCATGCACATCTGTGCAATGTGACACACAGACATGCCCTCAGGGCATGTATGTGTGCCACATTGCACACAAGCCTGTACTTGGGGTGCTAGAGGGTGTCAAAGTGACACCCCCTGCACCCTTGCAGGATTCGGTATTTACCGATTCTGTAAATACAGAATCGGTATTTCCCATTGATTCCTATGGGCTTCAAAGCCCATAGGAATCAATGGGAAATACCGATTCTTACAGATTCAGTAATTCAGATTTTAAAATTACCTACATCTGCCCCCTTCCCATTTACAGACTCTTAAATACCGAATCGGTAAAATTCGGTATTTAAGAGTCTGTAAATGGGAATTACCAACATCTAGCCCTAAATCTCCCCGTGCCTAACAAAAATGAATGTGTGTCCTAATGTAATGTAACTGGGGCTATGTAAGGCGCTCTGATACCCGATTCGGATTTGGGTCAAGTTTGCGCTATATAAAAATCTGCAAAAAAATAAAAGTCTGATCCTATATCAGTGTCAAAACACACAAATCTTTTGTGAACCTCCCTTGCGGTGTCTGCTCAAGGATTCTCACATTGTTCGCACTGAGTGAATTATGCAAATAACATTGAGAAGTTCCCTGATGCGAGCGGTGAAGTCCATAGTGGTGGAAGATAAGGACTTTCTGTCTAATGAAGCAGGTATTCGAATCGTGTATCGTTTGAATGCCCCATGGACTTGCAGTAGAACCTCGAATAACAATGTCATCCAATGAAATGCGCAGATCATGAGGTATCTGCACTACTTCTGTTGGCCCTAAAGTTTGATATGGAACCCCTTCCCCAAAAGTACCACCAGGTAGTGCGAAAGTAATAATGTTCACAGCATGATGGATCCTTGTTGTGTGATGTGACAGGAGACAGTGAAGTGTGCACTGGAGGACAACGCCCATGCACCGGACTCAAAATGAGACTCTGCGTCCACATAAGGAAGGACCAGCTGGCTGCATTAAATTCAGATATACGGCATGGTGGGTGGATGCACCTGCCACTATCCAAGCAGAAGGTGAACATTGATGGAGATCGCCGCCTGCAGGCTTCAGGCATCGCTGTTTCTGGGGAACTGAGGAAGAACAAACTCTTGTTTCTTCAGGATTAGGATCAACTTTAGATATTGTAACAATCTTTTTTTACCAATGGAGATTCTTGCAACGGTGCATGAATGCAGTAGATGTTGAAGCGGATTCAGTTGTTAAATTTGCTCCATACATCCAATCAGGATTGGGATCGTTTGTTGGGTGTACAGCAGGAGACCCAGCAGTCCCTCCATTTGGGGAGACCATCTCATTTTGGGGTAACTTCTGGTTAGGGAGATGTTAGAACTGGCTATTTTTGGTTGGCTAAGGCTGACGCCAAAGCTAGGCAGAAACCACCATTCTAGTCAGGGCAAGGGAGTCACACGCCAAGATAACCCCTGCTCACCCCCTGGTAGCTTGGCACGAGCAGTCAGGCTAAAATCGGAGGCAATGTATAAAGCATTTGTGCCAGCACACAACAGCAACAACATACTACGCACACCACAAAAGGAACTCCACACAAGGTTATTATAAAATAACTTTTGTATTGTAAAAACACATCAGATAGTATCACACAAAATACATGGTGCCAACTGGCACGGGCAATATTCACAAGGGATTATGTACAGGACAGGGCCACATGGGCCACTGTCAGAATCAACACTTTTAGAATAGAATAAGTATAGCACAAGATAACAGTTATAAATCACATCCAGTAACTACTGGGAACAGGTAAGTACCACCTACGCAACCCTAAACACCTTAGGAGCATGTCACGCAGGGTACCAGGACCTTACAAGGACCACCTGTACTAAAAAGAACAACCACCTAAGTATCACACAGCACCTAGGGGTATAAACAAGAACACATTACCCATGATGCATGAAACACATTCAGAGGAGTAATAAAGGAAAACACATGATGCATAAAAACATTCAGAGGTGTAAGGACAACCACCTAAGTATCACACAGCGTTTAGGGGTCTAAGAAGGAACACATTACCCATGATGCATAAATATACATTCAGAGGAGTAGTAAGGACAACCACCTAAGTATCACACAGCGTTTAGGGGTCTAAGAAGGAACACATTACCCATGATGCATAAATATACATTCAGAGGAGTAGTAAAGAGAAACACATGATGCATAAACCTACACATTCAGCGGTGTTAAGAACAAAGCACATGATGCAATAAAATACATTCAGAGGTGCAGCGCAAGCAGACACATGATGCCTAAAACATTCAGAGGTGCAGCGCAGGGAAAAGGAAGACACATGATGCTTAAAAACATTCAGAGGTGCAGGAATAACACAATAGCGCAAAAATCACATGATGCCTAAAAACATTCAGAGGTGCAGGAATAACACATGATGCAAGAAAACACATTCAGAGGTGCAATAACCATACAATTGCGCAACATTTACATAAGCCACCACCTGTGGCAGTCCCTAGGCCAACTGGCCTTGTTGGGGCTAGGACGCCCTGAGTCTCAATGTCAGGGGCCTAAACGGTGCAGGTGCCCACTACTTGCTGGGCACCTGGGAACATCCCAAAACCTAAACGGTGCAGCTGCCCACTAATTGCTGGGCAGCTGGGAATCATCAAAACTGCGCCAGGGCCCTCACTGACCCTTAGGCGCAAACTGCACTCACTGCTGGCAAACTGCGCATAGTCAAACGTTGGAGCCACACAGGCTCTGGACATCACCCATGTCCCAAACGTTGGAGCCACACAGGCTCTAAAACTATTTATGCACCACGGAGCCCTCAGGCTCTGAAACCCATGGCACCTCGAGCCTCGCTGGGCTCGTTAATCGAAATAGGGGCGGGAGCCTCTCGGGGCTCCAAAGGACCAAGCATGCCCCCAGAGCCTCTCTCAGGCTCTCCTTCCACGTTGGGGTGACCCACTGCCAACCGGGGCCGCCCTTGAAGCCCTCGTGGCTTCCTACTGACTACAAGCGCAAGATCGCGCTACTGGGGAGGGGGGGGCAGACACCGACAATGTGTCCCGGCGCCCCTCCCTTCTCTTCTGCATCACTCACCAGTGGCTTCTCGGTGCAGGCGGGCCATCCGGCAGGCGTCTCTCTTTGGCGGGGCTCTCTCTCCTCACGGGAGCCCCGCCTTTACGAACGCACGCTCCGCTCTACACCCGGTCCCCCATCTTGGGACCGGGCCTTCACTGGCTCGCGCTCTCCTCACCCGGGGCTCCCTCGGCACACGGGAGCCCCAGCAGCAGGCCACGCTTCTTCTCTCGGGGCTCCCTTTCGGTCACGGGAGCCCCGCAACGGCCGCCATCTTCTTCCTCCTTCACCGGGCGCTGGCCAATCCCAGCGCGGCTAGTCGGTGCAGCCTCCAGCGCTGCACCAACCACAGCGCGGCCTTCAGGGCGAGCCTCCCGCGGACCGCCAATCACAGCGCGGCATTTGCTGAGGGGGCTCGTCCGTCTCGACCAATCAGGGCTCCGCTCCTTCGGTTCTCAGCGATCTCAAGCCCCAGGCAGCGGCGGTGAATGGGAATCAAATGCCGGGTGGGCTCCGGCTCCAAATAATTAAATAAAAACGGGGTGGCACCCGTAAATTAATTAAATAGACAAAAATAAAAGCGCTACCAAGCGCTAGAGGACCAACAAGGTCCCAGTGGGAATGAAATCGCTCCCAGGCGCTCAGTGCAGGGATAAAGCGCTCCCAGCGCTAAAGGCAACAATAAAGCCAATAAAAAGTCCTTCAGCAGTCCAGGACCTCAGCAGTCCAGGAGTAAGAGAGGGAGCAGCATAGCCCCCAGCAGGAAAAGTCCATCAGGTGTCCAGGGGCTGGGCAGGGCCCAGGGATTCTCCTGGGCCCAAGCAGCAGCACGCCCCTGGCAAGATTCAAGTCCAAAAACAAGAACAAATTGGAAGGGGACACAGCCCCTTCTTATACAGGGAAAAGTCTTTGAAGTCTTTGTGCAGGCAGTGTGAGAACCAGCTAGAACTGGTTATAGGGAAATCCTGCCAGTATCAGGGACAGAGGTGACAGTCGCCCAGCGGGAGGTGGAGCCAGCATTGTGGTCAGGCAGGCACAGCCCTTCACTATCAGGTGCCATCTCCTCCCACTTCCTTGGAGCAGATGCTGCCTTTCATCCATGGGCTGACTCAGACAACCTCCTGGGCTCTCCAGCCCCTGTCACCCTCAAACCAGACAGTCAATCCACAAGCAGGCCCAGGCACTCCTGGACCAGGCTCACCAGCCAATCACACGCCAGACACAAATTACACAAATATGCCAACTTCTAAAAGTGGCACTTCTAGACTAGACACAATCATGCCACATATACCATTTCGCAGCATTCAGTCTCACGAGTTCTCTCATACCAAACTCGCCCCTGCACTCCCCACACATCAGGAACTACCATGGGCATACATATTCCCCATTCATTCGTATGGGAGGGCAGGTCACTCACCACACATACACAGAGAGCTCAAGCACTTTACACTGTACCACAGTGAAAAAGTGCGCAGAGGCCTAAAATCACCACCACCAGGTTCCAGAAACAGGCTAGGAAAAAGCAAAAAGTCTCGGGGTGAACCTGCCAAAAGGGCCGGGTCCAACAGGAGAGCAATGAACAGAATTGGCTGGATGACACTTCTTGATGTGCCCAATTGACTCCATCCTATTTTTCATAGCAGCAGGCAATGGAGGTGGGGTTATGGCATGAGGGCCTTCTACCCCAAGAACTGTAACATGGGGTCTGTGTGACTGTCCATAATGTACCTTCACAGGAATCCTTTCTAGACCAGCCCCTCCACTTGTGAGAGTCACCGTCAGAAGTTTTACCTTCAGTGGTTAAGGAGACAGAAGAACTCTTCTTGTTTCTGGGTTTTTCTCTTAAATATTGGAGATTCAACAACAGACTCAGACTAAGATATACTTGTAATGTGTATAACTGGAAACCGACCAAAATGATTGAGGTAGATGACAACAAAAAGTATTTTCGAAACTATCAAAAGAGTAGGATTTGGCCTGACTGCAGTGGATTGCCTTTGTTAGCAAAATAATAATAATAATAATAATAATAATAATAATAATAATAATAATAATAATAATAATAATAATAATAATAATAACAATAATATAATAATAATAATGTACATATGTCTTAGTGGCTTAGGACATACATGGCCACCAATATCATCGCTGTAGCTTTAAGACCATAACATGAATGCCTCCAGGGGCAGATGCAGTACCCTCATGCGCTGCTTCTGGGCTATAAGCTAACTGCTTCATTGAGGAAGTGTCTGTCCCCAGTTCCTAGTATAGCCACGATATATATAGTATCATTAGTCAAACTGTAGGGGTATTTACCAGGGATTCCTTCTGGATGTTTAGCACTTCTCAATGTTTCCTGTATCACTACCATGATATCTGCATCAATCGTAGTTTGAGATAATGTTGCAGAAGCAACCTTACAGGTTTACACGGCTGTCATTGCAGCTAGGTTAGCCGCACAGGTAAATATGTACAGAGCATTTTTGCGGTCGGAGACGGCCTAATCGGGCCAATTTCAACCGCAAAAAAGCTTTTACATATGTTCATGGCATAAATTGCGATTCTGTAACATATTAGCTAATCGCAATTTGTGTTTGCAATTCGGTATTGGAAGGGGTGTGTTTTGAGCGTCGCTTCTGAATGACGAATCAGAATGGGACATATTAATGTTTTGTGGCTGAATTCCAGTGCAAAACATTAATACTTTCCTGTCTCCTTGAAGTATATGGTAACCAATTTGCAAATGGGAAGGGGTCCAAATGTGGCCTCTTCCCCTTCGAGAATGGAAAAAATATATTTTTAAAAGCAGGCAGTGGTCCCACGCACTCTTGCCTATTCTTAAAAAATGAAATTTCATAGTGTAAATGTCAGTTTTTTAAACACATCCCCTTTTCCTTTAAGGAAAACGGGCTGCATTAAAGAAAAACAATACTGCTTTATTAAAAAGCAATCAGAGACATGGTGGCCTGCTGATCTCAGCAGGCCACCATCCCTGTGATGCCTATCTTTCCCGATGGGTCACAAAGTGCCCCCTACCTCATTAATATTCATGAGGCAAGTCAATTTGCAACCCACTAGGAATCGCTATTTGACACATGTAAGGTTTCTTATGTTAAGAATTGTGATTTCTTAATTCAGTAAAAATCGCAATTAGAGTTGCAATTTTACATGTTTGTGCATGTCGCCCACAGTTCGCTGTAGCATGAATCCCTTCACTTTTATGAGCCGCAGTAGGTTGTGTGTGGACCGAAAGAAGCTTATCATCAGACACCTTTCCCTCACACCTGTTCACCTATTGAATCCCTGAATCCATTTAAGCACCAGCGGGTTAGGTCAACCTTATTACCACTGTACAACAGTAGAAATTGACACAATGATTGTGGGAACTAACAGATCTATCTACTAAAGGGCTAGGGAGGGGCCATCAATCTCAGCTATCGGTACAGTGAATTACCTAATGTGTTAGCGTGAGTTTATAGCGCTTGAAGCCACCACTTTCAAAGGCTCCCTGAGCTACAGCACAAGCAGTGGAAGGGTTTTGTGTACTACTCGCAATAGGGTACGCGGAGCTGGCTGTAAAGAGCACAGGGGCATATTACCAACGAGTAGCAATATTTATCGGTAACTAGGCTTCGCAACGATTTTTTATCGCTAAGCATCACCGGAAATTTTTGCTGAGATAACTTGCTATTAGCAACGTTTATCTCAGAAGTGATAAAAATCCTCACGCTAACTGCCAAATGAGAGATTATCGCTGGAAAACCAACGATAATCTCTCGAAGTTTGGCGTTAGCTTGATGATAGGGGCTCACAAACTTAGCCATGATATCCCCCTTCCATAGGATATCATGGCTAAGTCAGGAAAATACCAGGTGTAAAAAAAGCAGCGCTAACCACGGTTAGCGCTGCTTTTTTTTATCACTAACTGGGTTAGCGATATCCTTGATAATAGGAGAAATGTCGCTTAACAACATTTCTCCTATTATTTTTCTCTGGAACACCCCCTTTGCATCTCATTAGAGATGCAATGGGAAGCGTAGAGAAAAAGGGTGCTAACATGCAAATTTGCGTGTTAGCACCCTGGTGCTGATAGTGAGATAATTTTATCTCCGCTTTCTTGGCTTTTAAAGCCAAAAAAGCAGAGATAAATCCCTTGATAATATGCTCCACAGTCTTGTATTGATTTATAGGTAGCATGTGAGGAGATTGGGGTACTTCCAGCTGATATTGTGAAATGTCTTTGGATCCAAGTGCAGAATCTTCCTCAAATGTCACTAGTATTGTGAGTGGAGGCTCGTTGTGCCCGATGCAGCAACAATGCACGTGCAGCGGACGTGCTAGCTTCAGTAGTGATCAGCCTGTGCTCTGCCTGTGCTCTGCCTGTGCAGGAGGAGGCTTCTTCAAAATGACACTTAGCACAGCCACGAGAATCTCCACAGTCAGAGAAAATCATCCCTCCTGACTGAATCTAAATATGCTTTACAGGATATGGGAGCTTTTTACCCCTCATTGAATACAACATGTGTAGCCCTGTATATTTGGAAAACTCTAATAAATAGGATGTTCATATTATCCTGTTTTCGCAGATATTTTGTCTTTAACATATATACTTGCAGCCCGCGTACGATAGCTGTATAAACATTGTTCCTACACTTTTAAGAAAAGGCGGCGATAGTAAATCTTATAAAGGCTTCCCCCGCTCAGCATCAAGGGACAGGTAAGCCCTGCCAAGGTTCAAGCACACCATGAGGGCTTGTACTTTTTTTTTTACTGCATTCAGGGGTTGCTAAGGATCTGTAGGAGATCTGGTAGCAGCCTTTACTGTCACTGGATAATGCATACCCTAAAAAGAGGACACTAAGGGTGGCAATCTTTGATTTAAGGATATTTATGCCAAGGGTTGTCTTTTTCTTTCATGGAATGGTCATCAAGCCAGTACTGTGAGCCTTCTGCACTAGGGTGCATATCTATCCCCAAGATCCTCCGGCTTGAGGAAGAGGAGAACACACCCAACGTGACTTCCTCCCCATGGGGTGCGTCCCTCAGAAAAGATGGGAGCCGGTCATCCTCAGACTGAACAATATCATATGTGTCTGACCAATGTGACACGCGTGTGGTACATCACCACTAATTTGTATTTCTACCTCATAAACTCTATCAAGAGACTTTATGTGTCCCACCGGGGTCTCTACTTGAATGTATACCTTAGATGGACTCGTGATTCCATGCTCGTTGGGAAATACCTTAACTTTCACTATGATGTAGGTAAGTTCACAGCCGGACTCGAAACGCAAACCGGCCCTGGCAATTAACTCGGACTCCGGGAGGGGGCGGGGGGACCGGGGATGCTGGTGGAAACACTACTGCTGCTTTTGTTACAGGGGGCCGATATTGCAGTGCTGGTGCGAAACCGGCCCCAAGTAAGAAAAGCAGCTCCCATCGCTCCAACACTGGGCCCCACCCTTCCAGCCCAAAGGGAAAACCCGCTACAGCCAGTCCAGCCCTGCATAAGGGATACTGTCCTTGTCTCTCTCCCCGAGAGGAGTCTCATTTTGTAAGCATGTTTTCTCTATTAAGTCTAAAGATTGACTCTTTTTTCCTTTCATGGTCAGCTTTTGAATCAATCAATCAATCATATCATTTGTAAAGCGCACTACTTACCCGTGAGGGTCTCAAGGCACTGGGGGAAGGAGGTGCCGCTACTGCACGAAAAGCCAGTTCTTGAGGAGTCTTCTGAAGGTCAGCAGGTCTGTCTTGGGTCTGCCGTAGGTGGATGGGGAGGGTGTTCCAGGTCTTGGCCTTTTGTTCCAGGTCTGAGCCTTTCTTCTCCGTCACACTGTGCTCGGTATCCACGAAACTGGCCGTTCCAGCTTTCTCATCTGTTCTGTGATTCCCAGTTCACCTGCCACTTTTATCTACAGGGTGTTTTCTGGTCTCCTTCTTTGCCCAGAGTCTTTGCCCAGAACGGCTATCAGTATACTGATATAAGTGGCGTTTTAGATCGAGCATTCGAGACCTCTTGTATATACTTTAGTATATACTTATATGTGTATTTACTTTGTTCTGGAGATCAGCCCTATGACTTGTCTAGTTTCACTTTGGACTCTTTTTCTGTTCAACTGCCTCTATTTAACTGTCTTGATAGAAAACAACAAGTAGAGGTCAGTAAAGTACCAGAATTGCTTTCTGCTTAGGGACTTTCTTTTTTTAATTTTTCTGACAACTGCCTCTATTTAACTTTTTTGATAGAAAACGACCAGCACAGGTCAGTAAAATACCAGAATCACTTTAGCATTCTCTAGATTCCAGTCCATACAAATTGTCTTCCACAAGCATCCGTAGACAATACTATTTTTTCACATCTTGAATTTTCAGTGATATGACCCCCGAAGGCCCTGATTTTATAATAAAAACAGAGTGTTGGACTATACCATTTCCCGCTGAAATGCAATTATTTCTCTCCATGTGTTCCTGTACCTGGCCCGTTCCGTAGTTCGGTGCTTACTTTCCCTCCATGTTAAAGAACAGTAGATGTTTCAGCACCCAGGTTAATGTGCTGCATAGCTAAATACATATAAGGTCCCAAAGGCAAGGCCCATTGCATTGCAAATGCTTGTTTATTTTAGTACGAGCCCTCCCATTATACCCGCTCCCACTGGACCCTGCTTCTGGGAGACCCAGGCTGTGTTCTCTGCTCAGCCTTGAGCTGCTCTTTCCACCAGAAAGGGCTTCTGGTTTCTTCCTCCGCCTCAGCTTTAGACTAGAGTTGTGGTCTCGAAGGACAAGCTCTTCTGGTGTTTCCACATATAGAAGTGTACATCGCCACATAAATATTAGGCAGGCTGCTCAGTAGGATAGTGGCGAGACCCTGGCATAAGGCTGGCAATGCTGCTTCCCCTCAGATGTTACTGAGAACTAATGAAGAGCCCACCTCAAGGTCACTGTTCAATTTCATGACTAAATCCAGCCTTGAGCGCCCGCGCTCATCTTGCCGTTGTTTTGTGGTAATGCTGCAATGGAGTGTGTAGCATGCATAATGGTATAAATTCCAGCAAACATGGTGCCCCACGTACCACAATGTTCAAAGGGTGGCGCCATCCTCATGGGATGGTGAATATTCTATGTTTATCTTGAGGTGGAGGTTCTTTACGGATAGACCCCCTCAAATGGATTTGTTTTACAATCAATCAGTCCAGACTGGGGTCTCACCTTCTCTTGTTGGCACTCTGCCTGTTGCTGCATGTATCCTCTGCGGGCTCGTGTTGGACGTCCATGTGTAACCCTTAGAGTCTCAAAGTTGGTCACTGACGTCTGTAATCCCACTGCCTCACCGTGTATATAGAATCCCTAATTCTGGCACCAATTCTCTTAATTGATTGGCTTGGAGATGTGTACTTCTGTGTGTGGTGTGTGTCCCGCTGCCACTGGCCAGGTATTTTATATTTTATATTTATTCATTTATAAAGCCCTCAAATCCCCCCATAATAGGGTATCTCAGCGCTGAGGAAAAGCTGTTGCAGGTCGAACCGATACATCAAATTAAAACAGTACAGTTTTAAGAAGCCTTCTAAATTGAAGGTAGTCGGGCATTGCCGCCGCTGGATAGGGAGTCGGTTCCAATATAAGGGGAAGATAGGGCTTGGAAGACTAATCGACCCATTCGATCTACCTTATCTGAGATGATTCCACACTGAACCGTACTGCATGGTCTCTGGTGACTTATGGGGACCTTCGTGCGGCTTGTACCGTACAGGAGAACATACCGGCTTCCAGGTGGCAAAGTGCCCAGTAAGAGGCTCAACTGGTGCAAACTCTACCCTGAAGCTGATTACTTCAGAAGGACAAGCGAAACTCGTTGTGAATACCAGAGTAACTTCACCCGGCAGCAGGACACCCTTCTACTGTTACTGATGAGTTAATGGACCCCGAACATTCACCCTCAAAATTTGCCCACTTGCACCCAAAAGTTTAACACAGATTCAGGGAGAGATTTGAAGAGCAACTGAATTGTGGTAAAATCCTCGTACTAGTGAAGCGCTTAGAAACCCTCCAGCAGGGGAGCTTCTGTCTGAACTGAAGTGGGGGGGGCACTAATATCACCACAAATGTCCCTGCGTTAGCAAGGAGTGGCAGGTGCCTGTCTGCGGCCCGTAGGCGGGGCGCCATGTTGCGTTTATGTGACCGCGACCCCCAGCATCCTTCCTGGATCTTGGCAAGTGCAGGGAGGGTTCAAAGTTACCCCCTCGAGCAGAAGGAACGGACAACGTCCGTGACATGAAATGCATTGGGTCTGTAGCACCCTGACAGAGTCTGTCAGCCATCTTTGATAGATTGTTGTGGGTTCTCGGAACTTTTCCCCACTTCTCGACACAACTGCACCCCACAAGAAAACAACGAGCCTATGCTTAAAGGCTTTAATTCAAGCAAACCTTAGTGCACAATACATAATTGCGGAAATAAATATTATCATAGAAATGGAGAAATCTTAGAATATAAATATTATGAAAGCAGACAACATATTATATTTAGCATTTTTGAGAAATCCCTCCATGACTAATCTGTAAGCATCCAATGTTTTGCCATAATGAGGGTTACATTGATTGTGAACACACATTCGCACCTGGACCTTATTTCTGTCGTCCAATCCCTGAACCGACCTATACGAGTGACTTGGCCCAGCGCGCGCTGTTCTTGTCTGGAATGTCGTGTACGCCAGGCTCTCCCATGGCAGGGCTGTGAGCGGCGCACTTATAACATCCAAACGGTTTATATTGAGAAAAAATAAACCTGGTGGTCTTGAAATCAAGGGAGCGAGGAAGGTAAGCATTTGCTTGCACGCTTGAGTTAGAGCCTGGGCGTGCTTTGTCTTAAGACTATGAAAGTGAATACCTTGATATCAGTAGAACACACGCAACCTCATAGGCATGAGTGAAGCCTGTAGTGTAACTGGCTGTAGTGTGTCAGGTGTTAGCCAAGACCCTTTGGGGCCTGTTTATGAGGCCGTTTGGGCCGCTCCTGCACGCACGTGGTGCAAGTGCGACGCAAACCGTAAGACAGATTTTTGAAGTCATGCAAAGCCGCTTTGTGTGGCTCAGAGTGGCTTCAAAATACTGGAGTAATGCAAACCAGCACAAATCATTGCGTTGCATTACTCTGCCCTGGGAAGGCCGACACAGTAATACAGCGTGGTAGGACCCCTGGGGAGACCTTTGGGTATATATACATCACATCTTGCTAAGATAGGACAGAGGAGACCGAGACTTTCCGTCAGACACTCTGACCAGAGACGCTGAGGTTCCTGCATGCAGACCCTCCAGCTCGCAGTGCTCTAACATCCCTCGCGGGGTGTCCAGCTCGAGACCAGGACAGGGTCACTGTCTCAACACCTTCCTGTACATAAACAAGCCTTTCCATTTTGCTTTTTCCATGTGTGCTGCACAAGACAGCACACTGAAAAAGCAACAAGCATTGGCATAGCCAATAGGTCTCGCCTTTGGAACCTTATAAGTGTTTAGCAATGCCGTACATTATCCCCCACTGGCTGGAAGGATCGACAAAGTGAGCTGATTGATGGTCCCTGTGAGAAATGGTATGAATGAGAGCAGTGTGTTTGCGGGCAAATATTAAGACGAAGGAAGGCCCTGGGCTCAGATGAAAGGATGAGAGCTGTGTGTTGTAAGTGACATTTCAGGATGCGCAGAGCAGTGGAAAAGGGACCGGGTGAGAGGGATTGGCTTTTGTGTAAAAAGGACAGAGAAGCTTCCTGGTGAAGCAGAGAGACGTGGGCTCTGGGTGAACGGGCAATGGAGAGCAAGGGGCTGTTGGTGGCAAGTGAAAGGAGAGTGGATGGGGAGGGTGAAGGACTGTGGGACCTAGACATCGAAGGTGACCTTCGATGTCTCCTTTATTTCGAAGCACTTGCATTTTTTTAAATGTGCCCTTTAGCCCTTTATCAGGAATACATTACAGGTCGATCTTGAGAGCCATTTAAAACTTCTTATACACAGAATTTATAGGTGTGCATAATGGTTTCAACAAACTTTCACATATGAAATGATCCCCTGTCCCGTCATAATCTCCATACTGTTTGTTCTCTAGATGAGATATTTTATAGGGTTGTATGTCGTTACTATGCATGCTTTTACAATGCATGCCTTTACCACGCAGGTTATACAATGCAAGTCGTTACAACGACTTGCGTTGGGGGGCGCTGGATAGTGAATAGTTTAATTTACTATTCCAACTCCAGTCCCCGTGGATAGTAGCGAAGGTTTTGGATAGCAAATTAAACTATTTCCTATCCTACAGCGCCCCCCCAGCGCAAGTCGTTGTAATGACTTGCATTGTAAAAGTTGCGTGGTAAAGGTACTGCGTGGTAAAAGTTGCGTTGTAAACGCTGTTCCCCGTTTTATAGATGGAAAACAAGTTTTCCTCCAAACGTCCTTGTGCCTTAGGCACGGCACTCATAACCCGGTGCACATCACAACAGGGAGACCGAGAAGCCCCTGCAGCTCAGGCGAGACCCGAACATTATTTGTAAAACCGATGCCTTAACTTCAGTCTGAATGCTGTGGCGTTTAGGTGCACAGCCTTTGCTAACATTGTTATTTAAATTCAAAAACAATAAAAAAGCAAATGCAGGCCAATAGCTGAAATGCAGAGTGACAGTAGAGGCACACAGTATAGATGCATGGCCTTGAGGCGCACAGAAAAGATAGCTTTTGTTTATTCGGACCTTAAGAGAGTGATTGTTCGGGACAGTGATAAAAGCAAATATGAGCTGCAAATAAGGAGTAAGGATTCTTGCTATATATGTGGCTTAAAATTTTCCTACATGGAATATTCAGTAACATTCTTAAACACTGTGATATGTCTTCCTTTATACGGGGTCTCAGAGCATTCCTTCCTGTGAAGGGACTCCTTCAATCATATCGGGGGTAATCAACACCAGATTTCAAATAATCCAGCCGCAATCTCAAAATTCACCACTAGATGACCACAAAGCTATTTGTTTAGGCCTAGAAACTGCTAACTTTTCCGTAAAACTGCAACCATTACTGAGTGTTAAAACAAGGTTGCGAGACCGCTAGTTTTATACAGTTGTAAAAAACACTCTAAGTCCCTGTCGAAATCTCCCCTCAAAATGATTTAATAAATCAGAGCGTGTTGCTGTTGTTTACCATCTTGCTGATACCTAAACAAGAGGGAATGTTTTTTCCCAAAACAATTCTGTCTTTAGCCCCTTTATGGATAATTTAGCAATGAGATGGGAAGAAGGTCTGAACCATTTGGTTAATTAAGGAAACTGGTTAGAAAATGGGAAGACTTGTCACGCTCATATGACGGAGCAAAGAGTGGCCCACGGAGCTCTCATGTCTATTTTCCGCTCAAAAACGTACACAATATTGAGGCAAAAAGAACTAGCCCCGGAGTGGTACGTGCGTGCTTGCGCGCACGGCTAAAAGCAATTCTAACAAAAAGCCCGGCGAAGCAGTCGTGCTTGGGCTGGCATCCACGAGAGCGAGCAGCAGTGTGCAGGCCATATGTTTTCAATTACCACACGCGCCGCTGCTCGCTCCCTCAAGGCGTATGCCAGCACAAGCTCGAGTGTGCTTGAAAAGGAGCAGACCGATGGCTAAAGGCCCTCCTAGAGCAGTGCTTGCGCGTTGCCTAGGCGAGACCTAAAAACGAGGCGAAATTAAGCATTTCTCCTCGTTGCGCCACCTTAAGACCAGGATTTTCCTCTATTATCGCCTCTCTTGATGATAGGTGGCAGCGTCGAAATGAATGGGTGTAGGGGTGCAACGCCCACCGCAACAACCACTAAATGCCCCCTTCAAGCTAATTTTTGCTTGAAAGGGGCCCTATTACCAAGGCCGCGTTAATCCACTTAACGTGGAATTTAGCCATGTTATGTGGTTTAACGCTGCCTTGGTAATGGGTGCTGAACCTATCGCCACCACAACGTCACAAAAAGTGATGTTGTGGTGGCGATAGGGGCTTGGTTATATGCCCTTAGTCTTCTAAAATGCTCCTCTAAAGAAATCTTTTCAGCAGTGAAATCTACCAGCAACTTGTCTCCTTGACCCGGAAGAGCCCTCCTGCTCAGGCTGTGTGTGACTCAAACGCTGGATTCTTGAAAAGTTAAATTCTTGATATACAGAATTCTTTTGTGACACCCGTCAGTGATTAACCCCTTAAGTGCTGCGCACGTTCACCGGCCGACGGCACCACTACCTCCGTAGTGCTGCTGTCGGCCGTTGAACGTTTGAACTGCACCTGCGCAATGGAACGTCCAGCACTGGAGCTGGACGTTCCATAGCAGTTATGAGGTTAATTTGTTAAAAAAATAAAATAAATTGCAGGCCCTTGTCACCTCAACCCATTACCCCTGCCTGCGCAGCCAATGCCGGCACCAACACAACTACAACCCATCACACTCCTACAAGTGTGGCAATGCATTCTATTCTAGGCTCCCAAAGCAATAGGAATGTATTGAGAGGCAGGTATTACTCATTTTTTAAGTAAATTGAATTAATAAACAACTACTGTTGTGCTCATCTCTAAGTTAGAAAGATATCGCCACCACGTGGCAGACTGTCATAAGTGCCGGACTTGGCAAATAAATGTGGGTGCCGAGCACCGGAAAACACTTGCTGAAATTAAGCACTGCAGTCCACCCTCTAGCCATCTGTAACCTGACGACTCCCCTGGCCTTAGAGAACTTACATCAATTTTACTGTTGAAAATGTTAAAACTCACACTTACATGCAAACCCGGCTCACCTGTCGATACCTGCCCCCCTTCAGTCCTGAATCTAGGAGCCAGTCTGATGCCCCGGTATCTTTAAGATCTTGAACTCTTCTATCCTCCCAGCAGCTGTGCCAGATTACTGGAAATTGGACCACCCTACTCCGACTCTCAAGCAGAGCCATGCGGATCCTATTGTTCTAGCGAACTCCAGAGCTGCTCATTGCTCTAAGATGGTGCTAATGTATATCAGCCTCCAATTATCTGTGCTCCCCGAAACCAATAATTTATTGGATTCATCGCAATTCGGTTTCCACGCTACCCATAGCACAGAGTGCATTCGCCTCTCGGTGTTGGAACACCTGGAAAGAACTTTGGACACGGGAGGTGCAGCCCTGTCGGCAGCTTTCGACACCGTATCTCATCACATCCTCACCCAGAGGTTTTAACAGAAAGAGGTGTCGACGGGCCTGCCCTTGGCTGGATCTCCAATGTTATTACAAATGGGTCGCAGTCGGTGTGCCTTCCCCTTCCTCCTTGGACCCCACTCCCTTTGAAAGAAAAAGGTTCCTCCTCCCATTTCTTGCATTTTCTGAAAGCTCTCTCGAACCCCCGTGTCTGTTATTTTGTAGCTTCCTTTTTATGGCCCTGTTGGAGGAATAGAAGGGCCAGGGGTTTGCAATGATGAATTAAGACTCCTATTTTATTATTTATTTATTACATTTATATGGCACACAGCTACCCAGAGTTTTTCTGGTGCCTACGGACACGCAAGGCAAGAGGTAAGGGTCAGAAGCTATTGAAAAAGGCTCTACTGATTAAAAAGCCAAGTTTTCAAATCTTTTCAGAATTTGAGGTAGTGCTTTTCAAGGCGTAGATGCATTGGAAGAGAGTTCCAAGACCGTCCTCCAATTCTGGTTCGTTGGAACCTGGGCACCTGGAATTTTAATTGATTAGAGGATAGTAGTAGGCATGATGGACGATAGTGGTGCACCAAAGCACTTAGATAGTGGGGAGCTGAGCCCATGTTTATTCGGTGCATATAGCAGAGGGCTTTAAATTTGGTGCGATTGTCAATACTCAGCCAATGTAGTTCGCGAAGTGAGCCTGAGGTGGCCATTCTGGCTAGTTGCTAGAGCCATCTTGCCGCGGAGTTTTGGACTACCTGCAGCTTACGGAGGACTTCCTTACTAGCACCCAGATAAAGCATGTTGCTGTAATGACAGTTTTTTGCGTAGAGGACGGAAGCATCCAGAGACTTTTTCTAAGCCACTTGAGAATAGCAAAACAAGTGGAGACGACTTTAGTCACTTGCTGCTTCATAGACAATTGGTCGTCAATAATAACGCCACGGTTGCGGGCCTATTGAGAAGGGAGGGGAAGATCGCCCATTTGGGATGGCCAATGTTGGGGGCCCCAAAGAGATTTGTTCCCACTGAAGATGAGGAGTTCAGTTTTCCCACCGTTTAGTTTTAGTTTATTTGCGTGCATCTAGTCAGCTATCATTTTTAGCCCCGGCTGGAGCGAGGGTGACTTCGAAGTCTCCTTGGAGGAAAGCGAGAAGATGAGCTGTCATCCACGGAGGAGTATATTGTTAAACATGCTTGCTCTGCTATCGTAGCCAGTGGGCTGACATAGATGTTGAAAAACAATGGAGTGTGGATTTTTTTCCTGGCTCGTAGTTTTTTCGCCAGCGTCTTTCTAGATTTTTACATTTAGCTTTTTCCATTTTAAGTTTTTCTGAGAACCAAGGAACTGGAGGGCAGTGATGATCCAATTTTTTGTTAGACAGTGGGAGACAAGCGTCAATAGAAGAGGTTAGCCATTTGTTGATGACCTCATCGTCATCTAGGTTAGCTATCGAGGTAACCGGCATAGTGTTATTCAGAAGAAGGTTCAGACTGTTAACATCTAGATTTTTCCAATTTCTACAGTTTCTTGACCCAGAGAGAAGAGATGAGTTCTTAAGGCACAATTCATGTTTAACCTTAAATTCCACCAGAAAAAGGTCAGACCAAAGAATGGGAATAGCATGCTTGCAAGAGACAGTGGTAAAGTTGGAGAAAATGAGATCCAATAAGTGTCCAGCCTTATGAGTGGAACCTGAGTTGTGGCGAGAGATATTCATAGCGGCCAAGTCGGCAATGAGCGTGGAGCTGGTAGTGCAAGAAGTTTCATTAAAATGTAAATTCAGGTCACCTAGAAACAAAATATGAGTGGCTTCTAATAGCAAGGGGGCAATAAGATCTGGGAATGCAGCTGCCCATGGTCCAGCCGGTCCCGGGGGCAGTAGATTTAGGTCCCTGAAAGGGTATAATTAGGGGAGAGCAAGAATTTAAAGAGACCGGCTTTGCAGTCCTTGAAGCCCAAGTCATCCCATTTACACGTGTAGGATGTTTTAAAAATGATTGCTATGCCTCCACCACTCCTAACTGCGCGATTCTTACCAAGATACATGTAGTTTGGGGGAAGTGCATGCGCAATGTCGGGTCCAGAGCTCTCATTTAGCCAAGTCTCTCTTAGGAAGATGGCGTCAGGTTGAGAGTCGGTGAGGATGTCAAGGATATCTCCCTTATGTTTTGGGAGTGACTGACAATTGAGACAAAAAAAAGTGAATCCAGTATGGGCATCATTATTCTTCTTGGTTGAGATAGGAGTCAAATTATGTTTACGACAATTAGATTTCGAGTGGGATTGTGGTATAAAGGTGTATCCCCTTGTGATCTGGGTGAGGTTGAGTGAAAGCTCTTGGTGATCTGGATGAAGCTGAGTGACAGTCCCTGGGGATCTGGGTGACGCTGAGTGAAAGCTTGTGGTGATCTGGGTGACATTGAGTGAAATCCCCTGGTGATCAGGGTGAAGCTGAGTGAAAGCCCCTGGTGATCCTGGTAATGCTGAGTGAAAGCCCCATGTGATCTGAGTGAAGCTGAGTGAAAGCCGCTGGTGATCGATGTGAAACGGAGTGAAAGCCCCTAGTGATCTGGGTGAAGCTGAGTGAAAGCTCCTGGTGATCTGGGTGAAGCTGAGTGAAAGCTCCTGGTAATCTGGGGGAAGCTGAGTGTAAGCTCCTGGTGATCTGGGTGAAGCTGAGTGAAAGCCCCTGGTGCTCTGAAGCTGAGTGAAAGACCCTGGATATTTGGGTGACACTGAGTGAAAGCCCCTGGTGATCTGGGTGAGGCTGAGAAAATGTGCCTGGTGATCGGGGTGAAGCTGAGTGAACGCGCCTGGTGATCGGGGTGACGCTGAGTGAAAGCCCCTGGTGATCGAGGTGAAACGGAGTGAAAGGCCCTGGTGATCTGGGTGAAGCTGAGTGAAAGCTCCTGGTGATCTGGGTGAAGCTGAGTGAAAGCCCCTGGTGCTCTGAAGCTGAGTGAAAGCCCCTGGTGATCGAGGTGAAACCGAATGAAAGCCCCTGGTGATCTGGGTGAAGCTGAGTGAAAGCCCCTGGTGCTCTGAAGCTGAGTGAACGCGCCTGGTGATCGGGGTGACGCTGAGTGAAAGCCCCTGGTGATCGAGGTGAAACGGAGTGAAAGGCCCTGGTGATCTGGGTGAAGCTGAGTGAAAGCTCCTGGTGATCGGGGTGAAGTTGAGTGAAAGCTCATGGTGATCTGGGTGAAGCTGAGTGAAAGCTCCTGGTGATCGGGGTGAAGTTGAGTGAAAGCTCCTGGTGATCTGGGTGGAGCTGAGTGAAAGCCCCTGGTGATCTGGGTGGAGCTGAGTGAAAGCCCCTGGTGATCTGGGTGGAGCTGAGTGAAAGCCCCTGGTGCTCTGAAGCTGAGTGAAAGCCCCTGGTGATTTAGGTGATTGCTGAGCGCTCATTGGCTCCTCCTGCAGCCCTGCCTGCACAGGTTTGTGCTGTGACTTCTGCCGTCTCCCCTGGGGGGACAGATGGGGTGTACAGCCCCCTCCCCCTACCCCCCCAGCACCGCTTGTCAGTTCCGTTGATGTCCCCTCTTCAGGCCTGAGTGAGCGCTCGCAGCTCTCCTAACGTAAGGAGGGGGAGCAATTTTAGCCCCCCTCCTCCGAGGCCCCCCCCCCCACCCCCCTGCTCTCAGCAGCCAGGCATCCTCTAATTAAACCGGGATGAGCTGCAGCGCGTCCGGGGGCGGCCGGGGCCTCCGCCCCCCGGCTCTGCTGATGACGCGCTGCGGGGGGCAGGAGGGGGGGCTGTCATCGAGGGAATCCTCAGTCTGGTGCAGCGCGGCACGGTGGTCTGTGCGCATCGCAGCGCTGCACGTCAGAGCACTGCACGTCAGAGCACTGCACGTCACAGAGCTGCATGCGAGAGCATGTGACTGCATGTCAGAGCACTGCACATACAGCGCTGCAAGACAGAATATTGCACATCACACTGTTGCACGTTAGAGTTTGTCATTGCACTTCAGAGCACTGCACGTCAGGGCACATCAGTGCACGCAAGAGTGTGACTGTATGTCAGAGCACTGCACACAAGAGCATCTGACTGTACATCAGAGCACAGCGCTGCACACGGGAGCGTGTGGCTGCACTTCGGAGCACTGCACTGAACATCAGATCACTGCATGTTCAGAGCACAGGCTGCACGTCAGAGTACAGCTCTACACACGAGTGTCGCTGCACTTAAGAACACTGCAACGCACATTACTGCAAGTGAAAGCGTGTCACTGCACATAATAGCACTGCACATCCCATTGTGGCACAGGAGGGCATGTCACTGCACGTCAGATCACAGCACTACACATCACTTAATTTTTCTTTGAACATACATTTTTTTATCACATATATATATTTATTGTGATTGACAGAAGCAAAATACAGCACACCAACAAAAAATGTATCAAAAAATATAATTATTTATTTCTATTTTTGATTTTATAGTGATCAAATAAAATTCACTGCAAACGTATTTCAATAACGGGTTGTCTAACAAAAACACAATAACACTACACACAAAATTCAATAAGTGACGGGGTCACAAAAAGGGTGAAAGTAAATAACATGTCAAATTCAAACAAAAAAAAGACAATAACATAAATTCTCTGTCCTTCTCAGGTCTTTCACTATAACATGCACTGTCTACTTGATTAATAGTTATAGTGAGCCTTGTCATGAGACCATATTACGTCAACGTTTCGACCCTGTAGAAAAATGTGTATGTAGATACATCAAGTGGGGCCTTCCTCAGGACAAAGCAGTGTAATGAATGCCCTCGCTGTTCAATGAGCCAATACAAACAGCGCGCTCCACCGAGCCAGGGTGGACCATGACCGAGGGCAGGGAGAATACTCATATGTCCTCGTCAAACAAAAGTTCATCAATATGTCATAGCAATACTGTTCCAGCCGCGGGGACACAAAGTTTGATATTTAAGAAGTACCAGATTTGCAGGCCACTCTAAAGTCATTTGAAAAGTGACCCAACTCAGGATAGGAGAAGCAAGGACCAATTTGAGTTGCCATTTCGGGCACCCCCCTGAGGTCGTTTGAATATGACCAGTGGAGGACGTTGTTGAAAATTAGTTGGTGCCATTTCCCGATTATTGCCCACAGAAGCTTGGGGAAGATGACATATTGGTGAACTTTCATTTGACGAGGACAAGCCTCCAGAGAAATTTATATTTTAATTTTATTTATTTTCAGAGTTTTATATAGCGTTTGGCAGACCCGAGGGTATCGGAGCACTTTACAACCTTTTGTCATGTAGCAATCATTAATAAAGTGAGACAATATAAACACAGTAGTAACTACAGTGATTCGCGTGACAAGTTATTTTCAGGGAGGGGGGACAAAGGTATCAATCGCATAACAGTGTAAAACAATAGTAAAGAGATTCATTCTTGACGCGAGTCCAGAGGTCGGTGATCTCAAAGTCTTCTTGTCGGCGTGATTGTTTACTCTACTGAGCAGGATTGGGTGGCAGCTATCCCTTCGGAAGAGATCGGCTGAGGCAGAGGTCTTTGAATTTTATGAAGGAGGGGTTTGTCCTGATATGGACAGGGATGTAGTTCCAGATTTTGTAAGATTCTAGGAACTGGGGTACCCTTATCAGTCCCTAGTATATGGTACACCATGTACCCAGGGCATAGGTACCCCCAGAGGCCTCCCAGGGGCTGCAGCATGTATTGTGCCACCCATGAGAGATCCCTCAAATTGACACCACAGGTCTTCTACTGCAGCCCGTGTAAGGTGGTGCATGCACCCCTTACTAAGATATAGGTTCACTATATCTATGCTAAATCACTGCACATATAAACGTATCAGTCACTCCTATGGCAGGCCTTATCAATCCTGAAGGCAGTGTGCTGGGTTTTATGTGAGAGAGGTGCACCTGCATGAGCAAAGGCCCTCTGCAGCCTTCAGAACCTATTTTACGGGGTTTTCTGTGATGCAGCCTGACCATATATATTTAAGTGCATTATAACCTCGCGGTGAATGCTAACTTTAAAACGGCTGCTTAGAAACCAGTCCTGTTTGGTGTCAAACACCTTGGAATCCCTGTCAGTAACTGGCGGGGGAGGTATGATTCCACCCCTCTAGACGTACTTATGTGAAACACCGGTACACCCAGTACCAGCTTTCACGACCTGGGCATCACAAAATGGATGCTGCCAGCCACAGACACGAGTCTGCCCTCCTGCTGCTGAGTCAAGCTCGAGCAGAGGAAGGCCTGACAATAGGTTTTCTGTCACAGGGAGGTGTGACAACGTCCTAGACAGGATTTAGTGTATTGGGGCTGGGTGGGTGCACTCTGAGAGTGCCTGAAAGTTTGCACTGGGGGCACATTTGGTGTCCCTGTGCATAGTGCAGCACAAACCGGTTGCAGGAGCCATTTGCTCCTGCTCTGGTGTGAAACTGGACAAAGGACTTGGGTGTAGCCACCCCTCTGTCCTGACCCTCCCATAGGTGGGTCCCCAGAGTTTGTCCAACCCCTCCTTGGGTATAAAGTAGGAACAGTGACTACAGGACTTTTGATTTTACCTGGACTAAACTCTGCAAGCAGAAACCAAGTCCTTCGATGATCTGCACAATGCTGGACGCCAGAAGAGTCTCCCTTGGAGTAAAGAGTTACTCCCCTGCAGCAGGAGGCATCTTAACGCATCTGACCGGCTTGCATCTCCCGAGCTCCTGAGGACTCCGAAGATTACTGCAACACAAGAGGTGGGCTTCCTAGCGTCCCTGAGATTGATCTGACCTCTCAGCAATTCTGAGACCAGTTCGCTCGTGGGGACCGTGCAACTCAAACCCATGTGCACCGTGTACTTTTGCAGCAGCATATGCTTTTTGGAGTTCCCTGAGGCTGTGCGTTGGGCTACGAGTAGTCCTGAGCTTGAGCAGTATTTCCACAGAAGATTTCCAGCCTACACTCTACGAGTGTTCCATGGGCTGGTATTTCGTGATTCAGCTCGAGGTCCCTTCGCGATCCCTGGTCCGTTGGCCTGTGGGTCCCTGTGAAGGTAACCTAGACTTTCCTTGGGCTTTCCTGGTTGCTCCAGACGTGCCCTGACTCTCCTTCGCTTGGAGAGTACCCAGGGCCTTGCTGGTGCTAACCGTAACCTATTTCCTTTGCCATTGTGGGTTGCCCTTGCCAAGGCTTGTTGGTGTTCAATCTCGACACTGACCCCCCCAGCACTCGACATCCTTCATGGGACAGCTCTTGTAAGATTTAGAAGATCGTAAACTCCTTTCCGAAACCCAATGTTGCTGGGGCAGGACCTCCCCATTCCAGGGAGTGGTGTGACATCCTTGCCAAACTTTTTGTGGATAAAGTTATCCACCTTTATCACTTCCTAAGAGGTGAAGCTGTTTTGCCTCAAGATGCGAATGAGTGATTTTCAGATAGCAAAATCATCCCTACCTTCTCGACATTCCCTCAACTAAATAATAGCGTCATCTGGGAAGCAGCAAATACAATTACATCTGGATCCCCTTTCGATCCAGCTCCTGTAGACCTCCTGGAAAAGGAGGAGATAGTATTTTATCAGTATTGACCACCTTGTACAACCTTTCACTGGGAAAGATACAAATTGCCGACCAATGGAAGCCTGCAGTTGTCAGTCCATTGTTGAAAAACCCCTGTCTGGATCCTGACAAGACAGAAAAGTACAGGCTGGTATCGCTGCTCCCTGCTGTTCGTAAGATTTTAGAGAAATTGGTCAATGGTTATTTGACCAACTGCTTGGAGTCCTACAATCTTCTGCACCAACTCAAACTGGCTTTAGACCCAGGTACAGCACCAGGACGTCTCTCATAATACCCACGGAGCACAGAGATAGATCTTCTACTGGCCATGGAAGACCTTAGGAAAATACTAGATCAAGGCGGGTCTGCTGCACCGATCCTGCTGGATTTGAGCGCAGGATGGAAGCACTAGGCATCACAGGCAACGTGCTAAAATGGTTGACTTCCTTTCTGGAAAACAGATGTTTTCTGGTTAGAGAAGGGCATTGTCTGTCGGAGGTCTATCAGCCTAAATGTGGTGTTCCTCAGGGCTCATCATTGAGCCCCACGCTCTTTAATATGTATGTGCGCCCTGTAGCAGACATTATATGCTCAGCCGGCTTTACAATGGTTTCATACGCCGACGACACACAGCTCTTTGTCTCCCTGGCATCTAATGTCTGCCAAACTGCAGCCAATCTATCTGCCTGCATGGAGCAGGTGAATAATGGATGTCCTTAAGTCACCTTAAATTGAACGGCAATAAGTCGGAGGTCTTGGTGGGTGGCCCCCTTTCTTTGGGGACAGCTCTCGTGGCCTCCATGTCTGGGTAACTGTCCCTCCATGAAGGAGGAAATTAAGAGCTTGGGAGTTTACATGGACAAAGAGCTTAGCATGGCCTCACAGACTAAGAAACTGACCAGACAATGTTTTGGTCTTCTAAGAGCTCTCAGGAAGACAATCAAAAGGCTTCCTGTGGAAACCCGCAGAGCAGTGATTCTAAAGAATACATAAATATGACAACAATCTAATTTATGCAATACCCTCCCTCCAAATTAAATTACACCAACTTTGTAGATAATTAAGAAAAAGTTTATTGAGTGCGGCTTGTAATAACAATCTCCTTAGATTAGTAGTCTGTCTTTGCTATCTATCGAGGATCTTTCCACTTCCTAGCTTCCTCCCTGTGGAACTCCTTGCCACAGCCGCTAAGGCTCCACGAAGATCTGTTAGCCTTTAGACAGGCTTTTAAAACTTGGCTCTTTAAGCAAGCTTATCCTTAGTTAATTTTTTCTTTCTGTCACATGTTATGTTTTGCCAGTCTTCCACAGCGCCATGAAGCCTCCGGGCGTACGTGCGCTTAATAAATTTAATTTAACATAACATAACATAACTTCACTTGGGCCAATTAGGGCTACCGTTACATAAATAGGGCCTGAGCACTCCGGTCAGGTAACATTCAGGACGGGAGAGACCGAACCAGAGGCTGCTGCACCTCAAGGCAGTGACAGAGATGCCAACAGAGTTATTTTTCCAGCCCAACACCAGCCTTAACTGAAGTGATGTTTTACTTTAGATTTGGGATAATTCTTTGCATATTTGATTTCTATCCTTGCTAAAGGACGGCAGCCTACGCGTCTCTCCCGCTACCCTATGTGGAACGTTTGGTGATTTAAAAAGGTAAAGCATCCATTTATAACAGCAAAAGACTCTGCCTAAAATGAGCATTTGCCATCCTCTAGCATTCACAAACTTCAAACTAATGACAGCCTTTAGGAAATGTATGTAAATGTGTTATTTTATCGTGTAGGATAATTGCGATTGGCACAGGCCCATCAATATCGAATTAAGGTACATGCATTTAAGCGGAACCCTGATCTTTATAACAACATTGGGGATATTGTATGCATAAACAGTACGGTGATATGGATGGCTAATCATGGTCCATCAATATTTACAAAATGAACATGAGTATGAAGGCAATACTGTACAATACCCTGATTTGTTCAAAATAAAGTTGGAGATATTATATGTTTCAAACTGATATGGAGGAGTGACACTCACATGTAGATTTTCAATCTTTGTAGAAAGCACACTGAATCTTGCTAAGTGCAAATAGAAGACTAAAATAATGCAACCATCAGTAAGGGGACAAAACTAACATGCTACTTCAATCAATCAATCAATCAGTGACACTTATAAAGCGCGCTACATACCCGTAGGGTCTCAAGGCGCTGGGGGGGGGGGGGGGGGGAGGGGGGGGGGGGTGCCGCTACTGCTCGAACAGCCAGGTCTTCAGCTTCTTCCTGAAGGAGAGGTGGTCTTGGGTCAGGCGCAGGTCGGTCGGGAGGGAGTTCCAGGTCTTGGCGGCAAGGTAGGAGAAGGACCTTCCTCCTGTAGTCGCTCTTCGGATGCGGGGGACGGCGGCGAGGGCGTGGTTGGCTGATCGGAGGTGGCGTTTAGGAGCGTAGAAGTTGACTCGGCTGTTGAGGTAGCTCGGGCCTTGGTCGTGTAGGGCTTTGTGTGCGTGGGTGAGGAGGCGGAAGGTGATTCTTTTGTTGACGGGGAGCCAGTGAAGGTCTCTCAGATGCCCGGAGATGTGGCTGGTTCGTGGGATGTCGAGGATGAGTCTGGCTGAGGCGTTCTGGATCCGCTGGAGTCTCTTCTGGAGCTTGGCGGTGGTACCGGCGTAGAGGGCGTTGCCGTAGTCCAGTCGGCTGGTGATGAGGGCCTGGGTGACGGTCTTCCTGGTCTCGGTGGGGATCCACCAGAAGATCTTCCGTAGCATGCGTAGGATGTTGAAGCACGCCGAGGAGACGTTGTTGACTTGCCTGGTCATGGAGAGGGAGGAGTCCAGGATGAAGCCCAGGTTGCGTGCATGGTCTGTCGGTTTGGGTGCGGTGCCCAGGGCGGGAGGCCACCAGGAGTCGCCCAGGCGGAGGGTGAGGAGCCCAGGATGAGGACCTCCGTCTTGTCCGAGTTCAGTTTCAGGCGGCTGGTCGTCATCCACTCGGCTACCTCTTTCATCCCTTCGTGGAGGTTGGCTCTGGCGGCGGCGGGGTCGTTGGTCAGGGAGAGGATCAGTTGGGTGTCGTCGGCGTAGGAGATTATGCTGAGGTTGTGTTTGCGTACGATGGCCGCGAGGGGGCTCATGTAGACGTTGAAGAGGGTGGGGCTCAGAGATGATCCTTGGGGGACGCCGCAGATGACTTCGGAGGCCTCTGACTTGTACGGTGGTAGGCGGACTCTCTGTGTTCTTCCGTCGAGGAAGGAGATGATCCATTCCAGCGCCTTGTCCTGGATTCCGATGTTGCTGAGGCGCCGTACTAGGGTGCGGTGGCAGACCGTGTCGAATGCCGCGGAGAGGTCTAGGAGGATGAGGGCCGCTGTTTCTCCATTGTCCATCAGGGCTCGGATGTCATCGGTGGCGGCGATGAGGGCGGTCTCGGTGCTGTGATTGGCTCGGAAGCCGGACTGTGAGGGGTCGAGGGATCCGTTCGTCTCGAGGAAGGCGGCCATCTGCTTGTTGACGGTCTTCTCGATGACTTTGGCTGGAAACGGGAGGAGCGAGATGGGGCGGTAATTCTTGAGGTCGGTGGGGTCCGCTGTTGGTTTCTTGAGTAGAGCGCTGAGTTCGGCGTGTTTCCAGCTCTCAGGGAAGATGGTGGTGTTGAAGGATGTGTTGATGATGTCTCGCAGGTGGGGTGCGATGACAGCGTCGGCCTTGTTGAAGACTTCACACATTTATAGGATGAAAACCAGACATATTAGTCGATGTCTGGCATTATGTGTGAAATAACTTTTCTCTTTATTGAAAGCTGAGAGCAAATGCATTCTGGTTTGCCGGAATGAATACAACTGGTGGAATAATCAAATCCAGGGGATAGTATTCCACCTGACATGAGTAACATAAAAAACAAGGGGGGGTATCCTTTCTCCCCTTAAATTGGTCCTGACGAAAGCCATCGACCCGGCAAGGGCACATGTTGGCTGAAACATGTAGACCATTCTTTTGACCTTTTTGAAAATGATGTGGAGGACACATTACAGGTCCTATTTTTCACATCCACCAATGTTTTTAAACTTACCCTTATCATTGTTTTGAATAAATGTAAGAGGTAATTTTAATTCACATTTTTTACAAATAAGATCCAAACTATTTCCTTGGGATTACCTCCTGGTGGAGGCCAACAAGACCCGATGATGATGTTGTCAACCAAGACTATGCCAATGGCAAAAGACATACCAAATGCGGAAAATGGCTGTTGTGGGTCCTACATATTTCTTATCAAGATCCCTCGAGGCCTCAGGGCTCCACTCCTTTTTGATTTTGTGTTATATCTTCAGAAGCTGAGTGGGACCTCAGACTGCTTCTAATTCCCTTCTTTGATAAATTGTTGACTCCTTAAATATCAACAACCAAAATCTTGAGAAGGTACGCAGACATAAGTATAGATTTAATGCACTTAACTTCACTCCTTGACAATATGCATCGTTTAAGGTACGTAGATGTGGCGTTAAGAGTATCAAATCTATACCTCCACAGCAATGCATATCAAAGCCATTTACTGCTCATCAAAAGACTATTCCTTATCTAACAAACTAAAAAATAGGGAGGCTATTAATTTTTATAAAGCGGAAATCAAATCTGCGCAAGCCACATATTATGAAGAAAAAATCACCCTGTCGTCCAACTCTCCACAGGAAATCTTTTGCATTGCAAAGAATCATCTTAAACCACATCCCCCCCCCCCCCCCCCCCGGTTACCACTGACGGTGCCTGTGCTCGCTGTAATGAACTGGCGGAGTTCTTCCACAAAAGAAAATTCAAGCCATTTACACTACTTTTCCTCATACGGCCTGCCACAGCAATCCTTTATCTTTGGACACTGCTCCTCAGAACATTGAGCACCTTCTGGAGGAAATTCCTCTGATGGATCTCAAGTCTCTAGGAACTATCTTGGATGTGGTAAAATCGGGTTCTCCCAGAGACCCAGCACCTCCCAGTCTTTTGAACCGAGTCGCTGGATTAGTCTCCCCAGTGATATTGGAACTGGTCCATTTCTCTATCTTGACTTGAGTAGTCCCCTCTCCGTGAAAATGTGCCATGGTGAAAGCGTTGCTAAAAAAGCTGAATCTCAATCCTGATCTCCTGGGAAACTTTTGCCCCATTTCCCTCCTTCCGGGATCAGTAAGATCGTTGGGAAACATGTTAATTCAGTCCTCTCCGTATATTGGAGTCTCACAACCTCCTTCACTCCTCCCAGACTGGCTTCCGACCCCAACAGGGAACAGAAACTGCTCTCTTAGAAGTAGTCGAAGAGTCCAAGAAAATCCTGGACTGAGGAGGCACTGCGGCCATTATCCTTTTAGATCTCAGTGTGGTTTTCGACACTGCGAACCACAATACCCTGGTTCTTAGACTCGGAAACCTCGGGGTGGCCGGGGGGCCATTGCGTGGCTGCAATTCTTCCTGGAAGACCGGTCCTTCCAGGTTGTTGAAGGAGATAATATCTCAAAGCGTATGTCTCGTAGCTGTGGTGTTCCACAGGGATCGTCCCTTAGTCCACTTTGTTTTATGCATATATGAGCCCGCTAACTAAGATAGTTCTTCCTTTTGGTGTCAAGATAATCACATACGCTGACAATACCCAACTCGTCGTGGCCTTAAAACATTCTGACAACTCCTCCCCCGGCCTAGGGCCATGCCTGGAGAAGGTGGGCAAGTGGACTCCCCTATTTTTAATGCATTTTCTCGGCCCGCTTCTGCCCTTAAAAACCAGATCAAAAGCATGGGCATATAACTTGACGGCGATCTAAATTTTAAGCATCAAGCCTTGAAATTGGCGGCCACTTGCTATGGGATCCTCAGGATGCTTCGGAAAGTTTTTCCTCTTTTACCCTTCCTTGCAAGGAGACTCATAGTCTAGGCTCTAATTCTTTCTCGGCTGGACTATGGGAATGCCCTTTATTTAGGAGCTCCCCATGCAACCATCGCGAAGCTACAGATTGTGCAAAACTGTGCAGCGCGTATGCTCATCCGGATTCCTAACAGACAATACACCAAACCAGCACTCAAGACCCTTCACTGGCTTCCCATACTGGAGAGAATTAAATTTAAGTCTCTCCGTATCACGTACAAGTCCTTAGAAGGGAAGGGACCGCCTGTCAACCGCTCCATTATCTCGCCCTACCGTCCTAAAAGGCGCCTGTTCTCGGACATCCTCCGTCTGGCCTTAGTTCCCAATCAATCAATCAATCATAACACTTGCAGAGCGCACTACACACCCGTGAGGGTCTCAAGGCGCTGGGGGTGTGTGGGGTCCTGCTAGTGATCGAAGAGCCAGGTCTTGAGGAGTCTCCTGACCTGTTATCTTGTAGTCTTCCGGGATGGCTATGGCGATATCGGGGGCTGAGGTGGGGTTCAGCCAGGTCTCCGTCAGGAAGGCAACGTCTGGGGAGGTAGAGTCGAGAAGGTCCCAGAGTTCGACGGCGTGTTTGCGGGCGGACCCGGTGTTGAGGAAGATGCATCTGAGGTAGTTGGGTTCTTTTGTTGGAGGTTTGGTTGGCCGGATGCGGGTGAAGCTGCAGTTCCGCCAGGAGAAGGGTCCGTGGGTGCGCTTCGAGGAGGCCCGGAAGCAGGTGTATTTTTGTCCGGAGTTGAGTGCATGGAGGGTGCTGGCATCGTAGCGGAGTCGGGCGTCATGGCATTCACAGGGGTTCTGGCGTTGGGCGCGGTCGAGGCGCGGACGGGCGCAAACGGGCTTGCCTTAAGCAGAGGTCAGGGGGACAGTGGGGGGGGGGGCAAAAAACAATTATACAGTTATAAAGTGGCACAAAATATACAGAGCGAAACAGTAACAATCAGGAAAAGAAACCAAAAAAGAACTAAAAAAGAACCAACAATGGGCAGAGCCTAAGCGGGCATCGTACCCTGGCAGGAGCTGGCTGGGAGCACTGGTGCCGAAACGGTGGAGCTGCGCGGTGCGTGGAGCGACCTGCCAGGAGGCAGGGAGATGATTGCCCCAGTTCCCAGAATCAAAAAGGCGAGAAACAGTGGCCGTTTCTTTTCATATAACGCTGCCAAGCTGTGGAACGCCCTTCCCCCTCACATTCATCATGAGTCCAAACATTTAGCCTTCCGGAAACTTTTCAAAACATGGCTTTTCTTTAAGCTCGCACAGTAATCGGCCATCGTCTGTGCACAGCTGCTATTAGCGCTGGGATGTCATTGGGTAGCCACACGCTCTATAAATACTTTTTCATTCATGTGAGAGCAGAACACTGTACATTACTGCACATCACAAGACTGCATGTGAGAGCAGAACACTGCACACTACGGCTCATCGCAAGACTGCATGTGAGAGCAGAACACTGCACACTACTGCACATCGCAAGACTGCACGTGAGAGCAGAACACTGCACATTACTGCACATCGCAAGACTGCACATGAGAGCAGAACACTGCACATTACGGCACATCGCAAGACTGTACGTGAGAGCAGAACACTGCACGCTACTGCTCATCGCAATACTGCACGTGAGAGCAGAACACTGCACACTACTGCTCATCGTAAGAGTGCACGTATGAGCAGGACACTGCACATTACTGCACATCGCAAGACTGCACGTGAGAGCAGAACACTGCACACTACTGCACATCACAAGACTGCATGTGAGAGAAGGAATCTGCACATCACTGCTCATCACAAGACCACACGTGAGAGCAGAACACTGCACATTACTGCTCATCACAAGACTGCACGTGAGAGTGGAACACTGCTGTTAGACTGGGAGGTCCCTGGGGGGCAGAGGTGAGTACATCTGTCCCAGCCGGGACCTGCCTCCTCTAGTTAGGATAGGGGGCTATCCCCTTAGTAGTATCACCAAGCAGTCAGACTGAACCTCGAGGGCCAGTGTAAAGCATTTATGATCATATACAGTAATATCTTGCCACACTACAAACGGACACCACACCGGGTTTCTATGAAAATATAGTATCCTTTATATATTGATTTATCAGAAGGCCCAATGACAGTACACTTCCATAATAAGTCAGTTCGGGTGGGGTTCGAGTAGCTAGGGTGTCTCAGTTACTCACAGTCCAAGGATAGGGGTGAGATTCTCAAGGTTCGAGCCGCGACAAAGTTAGCAGGGCTCGTGGTGGTGAAATGCTTTGCGTACAGGAGGTACGATTCTGAAGGTCCGAGCAGCGACAAAGTCAGCAGGGCTCGGGATGGTGAAATGCTTCACGTACAGGAGGTACGATTCTCAAGGTCCGAGCCACGACCACGTCAGCAGGGCTCAGGACGGTGAAATGCTTTGCGTACAGGAGGTACGATTCTCAAGGTCCGAGCCACGACCAAGTCAGCAGGGCTCGGGATGGTGAAATGCTTCAGGTACCAGATGTACGATTCTCAAGGTCCGAGCCGCGACCACGTCAGCAGGGCTCGGGATGGTGAAATGCTTTGCGTACAGGAGGTACGATTCTCAAGGTCCGAGCCGCGACCAAGTCAGCAGGGCTCGGGATGGTTACTGCTCATCACAAAACTGCACGTGAGAGTGGAACACTGCTGTTAGATTGGGCGGTCCCTGGGGGGCAGAGGTGAGTACATCTGTCCCAGCCGGGACCTGCCTCCTCTAGTTAGGATAGGAGGCTATCCTCTTAGTAGTATCACCAAGCAGTCAGACTGAACCTCGAGGGCCAGTGTAAAGCATTTACGATCATATACAGTAATATCTTGCCACACTAAAAACGGACACCACACTGGGTTTCCATGTTATCACAAGGCCCAATGACAGTACACTTCCATAATAAGTCAGTTCGGGTGGGGTTCGAGTAGCTAGGGTGACTCGGTTACTCACAGTTCAAGGTTAGGGGTGCGATTCTCAAGGTTTGAGCCGTGACGAAGTCAGCAGGGCTCGTGGTGGTGAAATGCTTCGCGTACAGGAGGTACGATTCTCAAGGTCCGAGCCGCGACTAAGTCAGCAGGGCTCAGGATGGTGAAAGGCTTCGCGTACAGGAGGTACAATTCTCAAGGTCCGAGCCATGACCACGTCAGCAGGGCTCGGGATGGTGAAATGCTTTGCGTACAGGAGGTATGATTCTCAAGGTCCGAGCCGCGACCAAGTCAGCAGGACCGGGTTGGTGAAATGCTTTGCGTACAGGAGGTACGATTCTCAAGGTCCGAGCCGCGACCACGTCAGCAGGGCTCGGGATGGTGAAATGCTTTGGTTACAGGAGGTACGATTCTCACGGTCTGAGCCGTGACCAAGTCAGCAGGGCTCGGGATGGTGAAATGCTTTGCGTACAGGAGGTACGATTCTCAAGGTTCGAGCCACGACTACGTCAGCAGGGCTCCGGGTGGTGAAATGCTTTGCGTACAGGAGGTACGATTCTCAAGGTCTGAGCCGTGACCAAGTCAGCAGGGCTCGGGATGGTGAAATGCTTTGCGTACAGGAGGTACGGTTCTCAAGTTCCGAGCCGTGACCAAGTAAGCAGGGCTCGGGATGGTGAAATGCTTCAGGTACCGGAGGTACGATTCTCAAGGTCCGAGCCACGACCACGTCAGCAGGGCTCGGGATGGTGAAATGTTTTGCGCACAGGAGGTACGATTCTCAAGGTCCGAGCCGTGACACAGTCAGCAGGGGTCGAGATGGTGAAAGGCTTCAGGTACCGGAGGTACGTTACTCAAGGTCCGAGCTGCGACACAGTCAGCAGGGCTCTGGATGGTGAAAGGCTTTAGGTACCGGAGGTACGATTCTCAAGGTCCGAGCCGCGACACAGTCAGCAGGGCTCGGATGGGGAAAGGCTTCAGGTACCGGAGGTACGAGTCTCAAGGTCTGAGCCGCAACACATTCAGCAGGGCTCGGGATGGAGAAAGGCTTTAAGTACCGGAGGTACGAGTCTCAAGGTCCGAGCCGCGACAAAGTCAGCAGGGCTCGGGATGGTGAGATGCTTCGCGTACATGAGGTACGATCCATGAGCCGCGACGAGATCAGCAGGGCTCTCTTGTGTCCAAAAGCGATCTGCCCTCCAGTTCAAGGGTTCCCTAGTTATATCCCAGAAAGTCTTTGAAGTCTTTGATCAGGTAGGGTGTTCCCCTCCACCCAGGTTTCTGTTGTCAGTCTTTTCGGCCAGATGGCACCCTCGTACTTTGAAGGAGGGAGACCGGGGTGTCAGACGCTCCGCGGGGAGTGGGGCCAGCATTGTTGTAAGCAGGACACTTGCCAGAACTACCCCGCCTCTTTTATCTGGCGGCAGCCAGCTACCCTCAGGCTGTGGGAGATAGCCCAGACATTTGACTACGCATCTGTGGCCCACTACGCGGTTAGGAATCTGGACATTTCTCTGCAAGGGTCATTTCTATGCTCCGGTTCTAACCTTAATTCCTCGACAAGAATGTCTCACATATCCCTGATGTTAGGGACACTAACCTGGAGCTCCTACCATTTACTCCGGGTCAGCTACACTGTTCGTGGTTATACTTTGAAAGGGAGCACTGGCACCATGGTCCTGGTTAGCGGGGGTGCCGTACTCAGCGCGTCGTAATCCAGTACAAAAAGAAAGGGGGTCATACGTGAGAGGGTGATAAAGTGGTTGGGGGACCCACGCCAAGGATGTCAGGTCTAACACGTGTCCCCCCCAGTTGAAAGGTGGGAAGAACTACCCATCCCCTTGGGAGTTCTCCTCGCTAAGGCGGAAGAATCTTGACAGACCGTCAGCGTTGGCATGGTCTGCGCCAGGCCGGTGCTCCACGGTGAAGTCCATCCCCTGTAGGGAAATGGACCATCTCAGCAGTTTTGGATCCCCCCCCCCCCCCTCATCTGCTTTAACCACCTGAGGGGCCGGTGGTCCGTTTGTACCCGTAAGTGAGTCCCAAATAGGTATGGCCTTAATTTCTTGAGAACCCAGACCACCGCAAAAGCCTCCCGCTCAATGGTACTTCATCTCCGTTCCCGGGGTAGTAACCTTCTATTAATGAAGGCTACCGGTTGGTCTAGGCCTTCCTCATTCAGCTGTGAGAGGACGGCTCTGATGCCATGCTCTGAGGCGTCCGTCTGGACAACAAATTCTTTTGAGAAGTCAGGGGCTCGAAGTACTGGTGCTGTGCACATCACTTCCTTCAAGGCGTCAAACGCTTTCTGACAGGTGGGAGTCCAAAGGACTTTTTTGGGGTTGTCTCTTGGAGGTGAGTTCCGTCAAGGCCCCTACAATGCTGCCATATCCCTTGACGAACCTTCTATAGTAGCCGGTAAGTCCTAGGAAAGCCCTCACCTCGGTTTGGGTCGTGGGAGGTTCCCAGGCCAAGATGGCCGCAATCTTGGGCTGGAGGGGCGTCACTTGCCCGCTTCCTACCTGGTGTCCCAAGTACACTACTGACCCTTGGCAAATCTGACATTTACTAGCCTTGATGGTGAGGCCCGCTCGGCGCAGGGCCAACAATACTTTCCAGAGGTGTTGCAGGTGTACTGAACACGGCAATGTCATCCAGGTAGGCGGCGCTGAATTGCTCCAGCCCGGCCAAGACCCGGTTGACCAGTCTCTGAAAGGTGGCAGGGGCATTTTTCATTCCAAAGGGCATTACCCGAAATTGGTAGTGCCCGTCGGGAGCGGAGAAGGCTGACCGCTTTTTCGTTCCTTCTGTGAGGGCAATCTGCCAGTACCCAGAGGTGAGAACAAAGGTCCTGAGGTACTGGGCAGCACCCAGGCGGTCAATGAGCTCGTCAGCTCAGGGATAGGGTGAGCGTCCCTCCAGGTAACAGCATTGAGTCGACGGTAGTCCACACAGAACCTCAGTTCAGGGGTGGCACCGGGCACGCCGGCAGCCTTGGGGACCAGGACCACTGGGCTGGCCCACGGACTGTCAGAGGACTCAATTAGTCCGAGAGTGAACATTTTGGAGACTTCTTCCTTAATGTAGGACCTGACCCTGTCTGTGACCCTGTAAGCCTTATGCCTCACAGGCATGCTGTCCCCGGTGTCTACATCGTGGACACACCAACTGGTGACACTGGGGACCAGGGAGAAGAGGTCTGAAAATTGGCTCAATAACTGGCAACAGTCTCAGTGTTGCTCTGGGGACAGGGAGGTGGAAAGGCAAACACCGTTTACTGACCCATCTTGTTCCTGAGCACACAGGAGGTCAGGTAGAGGTTCCATCTCCTCTTCCACTCCATCATCGGTGGCTAGGAGCATACTCACTTTGGACCTCTCGAAGTGGGGCTTGAGGCGGTTTACATGAAGGACCCGTAGGGCGTTTCGGGGAGACTGCAAGTCCACGAGATAGGTGACCTGGCTTTTGCGCTCCACTAACTTGAAGGGACCGGTCCACTTGTCCTGGAGAGTACAGGGCTCCACGGCGGCCATCACCCACACTTGCTGGCCAGGCTGACACTCTACCAACATGGCATTCTGATCATACCAGCGTTTCATTTCCTCCTAGCTGGCTTCCAGGTTCGCCTCGGCGAGTTCCCTGAATTTCCGGGTCTGATTCCTTAAGGCCAACATGTATCTAGACAAGTCTTGGGGGGGGTCTCTGGTGGCCATCTCCCAGCCTTCTTTAATCAGACTTAGGAGTCCTCGGACGGGATGGCCATAGAGGAGTTCAAAGGGGCTGAACCCTAGGGACTTCTGTGGTACCTCCCGATAGCCAAACAGTAGGCATGGCAAGAGGACATCCCACTTACGCCTCAGGGGCTCCTCCAGGCCCATAATCATGCCTTTAAGGGTCCGGTTGAAACGTTCCACCAGCCCATTTCCTTGGGGGTGGTAAGGAGTGGTGAATTTGTACGTAACGCCACACTCCTGCCACAGGGACTTCATATACTTTGAGATGAAGTTGGTCCCCCTGTCACTCACTACCACACTGGGGAACCCTACACGGGAGAAGATCCCCATCAGGGCCCGGCCCACCACGGGGGCCGTCAATGTTCGGAGTGGTACGGCTTCAGGGTACCGGGTGGCGTGGTCCACCAAGACAAGGATAAACCTGTTACCCATAGCGGTCTAGGGGTTCAGTGGCCCCACGATGTCGATCCCCACTCGCTCAAAAGAGGTACCGACCACAGGGAAGAGTTGCAGGGGAGCCTTGCGCTTCCTCCCACTTTTTCCACTTGCCTGGGACGTCTGGCGGGATCTGCAGTGGGTCTCAACATTTTGGCGCATCCGTGGCCAATAGAAATGCGTGACAAGCCGGTGATAGGTCTTGTCTTATCCCAGATGCCCAGCTAAAGGTACGTCGTGAGCCAGGCCCAGTAGGAAGTGCCGTAGCAAAGGGGTACCACCAGCACCCTGGTGGACCCCAGCTCAGAGGACTTAGGCTCACTATATAGTAGTCCGTTCTCCCAGTAGACCCAGAGTGAACCGGACTGATCACTGGTGGCCTGGGCGACGGCTTTCTGTTGTTCGCCCACGAGAGAGGGGCAGGAGTTCTGTTCCTGGCAGAATTCCTCCCTGGAGGGCCCACCGTCCTGCTGCCACTGGGTCAGCTCGGGTATATCCCCCAGTTCAGCTACCTGTTTCCCGGTGGGTCCCAGGGCCTCCTCCTCAGAGTCTGTTACTTCTTGGTCCGAGGGAACCGAGGGGTCCGGGCTCCCAAACACTTCTTCCTCTCCCTCTGAGGTAGGGCCCTGGGCCATTCTTCCAGGCTCCAGCCCCTGTTGATCATCTATTCTCGCGGCCATGGACTGGGTGGTGACGCACACCCATTCGGTTAATCCCAGCATCGCTAGGTGAGCCTTTTGCTCCACCGAGCCCACGGGGAGCTCTCTAAATCATTGGCTAGTAAACAATCCACAGGCATGGCAGGTCGGACAGCTACTTGCAGGGTGCCGGAGACCCCTCCCCCCCCCCACTCAAAGAGAATTTGGGCCATGCAACAGAGACTCTCAGAGTTATCTGCGCCCACCATGGAGCAAAAAGTGTGAGGTACAATTTGGTCCTGAGAGACCAGGTGACAGCTGACCGCAGTGACACTTGCACCAGTGTCTTGGAGGGCTCCCTCCCTCTGCCCATTGATGGTCACCCACTGCCTGTGTTTTTTAGTGTTGGCAGGCAGTTGGGTTCGGGGGACCATTTCTCCGTCTCCTAAGGAGACCAGGGACATAGCTATGGGTCCCCATTCCTCCGGAGTGTCTAACTCCTCCCCCCAGTGCTAAATTGGCTACCTGGTGGGTGGGGGCACCCGAGGGTGCTGGTTGCTTGTACAGGGGGCACTGGGGGTCACCGGTGTAGTGCCCCTGTTGGCATTTCCAACAAAGGATGGGGGCCCTGGGTACTGGCCTACCGGTAGGGGCCTCGGTGGTGGTCCTAGGGGGAGGCTGGGAACCTCGCTGTTGGTTTCCGGGGGTGTTACGTTGGGGCTCTGGGGGGCTCTCCCGCTGTTTACCCTGATTCCCCCCTCCTCGCTGCCGGGGACCCTGCCCACCCGTGGCATAGTCTCCCACTGGACCTTTCTGGACCTGTGTGCTCACCCAGTGATCTGCCTCCACCGCAAGCTTCCTAGGGTTGGTAAGTCGGCGGTCTACCAGGTGCTGGCGCAATTCTGAAAAACAATTTACATAGAAGTGCTTCCATGCGATTAAATCAAATAGCTCCTCAAAGGTGGTGACCTTGCTGCCCTTGACCCAGCCCTCTAAGGCTCTGCTGTAGTAGTTCACGCATACTACCCAGGTCGTGCCAGGGATCTTCGTGCAATCCCTGAATCTTTGTCTATACATCTCGGGGTTAGACCATACCTCGACATTCAGGCGTCCTTCATATGGCTGTAGGAGGGCTGTAGTTCTAGCAAGGTATCCCTCCCCTCACTAAGAAATCTCCCCCACAACCCCGCTCCCCAATCTTTCTCAGGGACCCGGTGGGAGGTCATTGTTACCTCATACGCCTTGAACCATTGTTGGATGTCATCAGTCCAATAGTACTTCTTTACCACATCCTTGGGGATGTGTGCCTTGCCTTCTATTAGTGGGGGCATGCTGCTCCCCGGGGAAGCAGGCTCTCCACTTCTAGCCTTGAGCTCTAGCTCCCGGAGACTCCTCTCATGTTCCAACTGCAATATCTTCCCCTTGTGCTCCCGCTGCAGTCTTTTCTCTTCCTGCTCCCCTTGAAACCTCATCTCCTCCAGGGCTAACTTCCTTTCTGCTAGTTTCAGTTCTCCTTCCATTTTTAACTTGGTGAGTTCTAACTCATGGTCTGTGCTTTTCTCCCTATCGGCTAGCTCCTCTGGTGACAGGCCCCTGTTTGACACACAACTACGCGCAGGGGGAAGCTGCTCTCCCTCTCTCCTCCTCCCCTGGCCCTTCCCACTGCCCATCTCCCATACCAGTTCCTTCTACGTGGGGTGGGGGATCTCGGGATGCTAACCAGGCCCTTAGCACCTTCTGATGATCCTCCTTTGTGTTGAGGCCTGTGGTGTAGATCTTAAATTCTTTACAAAAATTCCTTAATTCCTTATGAGCGTAATTCTCTAGTTGCTCTTCCTCAAAGCTCGGACTCGCGGCTGGTCCTGTAAGACTCATGTTGCTGTGGGGAGTTGCAATTGTTCGACTAAAGATTAAGTGGTTTTGTTATGGCCTGCACTCACTAGGTAGTGGGTCAACAAATCACTGTACATAAATTATAAATGCAAGTTCGGATTCCAAGCGCTGCCACCAATGTTAGATTGGGGAGTTCCTGGGGGGGCAGAGGTGAGTACATCTGTCCCAGCCGGGACCTGCCTCCTCTAGTTAGGATAGGGGGCTATCCCCTTAGTAGTATCACCAAGCAGTCAGACTGAACCTCGAGGGCCAGTGTAAAGCATTTATGATCATATACAGTAATATTTTGCCACACTACAAACGGACACCACACCGGGTTTCTATGAAAATATAGTATCCTTTATATATTGATTTATCACAAGGCCCAATGACAGTACACTTCCATAATAAGTCAGCTCGGGTGGGGTTCGAGTAGCTAGGGTGACTCAGTTACTCACAGTCCAAGGGTAGGGCTGCGATTCTCAAGGTTCGAGCCACGACGAAGTCAGCAGGGCTCGTGGTGGTGAAATGCTTGGCGTACAGGAGGTACGATTCTCAAGGTCCGAGCAGCGACAAAGTCAGCAGGGCTCGGGATGGTGAAATGCTTCGCGTACAGGAGGTGCGATTCTCAAGGTCTGAGCCGCGACTAAGTCAGCAGGGCTCGGGATGGTGAAAGGCTTTGCGTACAGGAGGTTCGATTCTCAAGGTGCGAGCCGCGACCACGTCAGCAGGGCTCGGGATGGTGAAATGCTTTGCGTACAGGAGGTACGATTCTCAAGGTCCGAGCTGCGACAAAGTCAGCAGGGCTCGGGATGGTGGAAGGCTTCAGGTACCGGAGGTACGATTCTCAAGGTCCAAGCCGCGACCACGTCAGACGGGCTCGGGATGGTGAAAGGCTTCAGGTACCGGAGGTACGAGTCTCAAGGTCCGAGCCGCGACACAGTCAGCAGGGCTCGGGATGGTGAAAGGCTTTAGGTACCGGAGGTACGAGTTTCAAGGTCCAGGCCGTGACAAAGTCAGCAGGACTCGGATGGTGAGATGCTTCGCGTACATAAGGTACGATCCGTGAGCCGCGACAAGGTCAGCAGGGCTCTCTTGTGTCCAAAAGCGATCTGCCCTTCAGTTCCAGGGTTCCCTAGTTATATCCCAGAAAGTCTTTAAAGTCTTTGATCAGGTAGGGTGTTCGCCTCCACCCAGGTTTTTGTTGTCGGTCTTTTCGGCCAGATGGCACCCTCGTACTTTGAAGGAGGGAGGCTGGGGTGTCAGACGATGGCATTGTTGTAAGCAGGACACTTGCCAGAACTACCCCGCCTCTCTTATCTGGTGGCAGCCAGCTACCCTCAGGCTGTGGGAGATAGCCCAGACATTTGACTACACATCTGGGGCCCACTACGGGGTTAGTAATCTGGACATTTCTCTGCAAGGGTAATTTCTTTGCTCCGGTTCTAACCTTCATTCCTCGACAAGAATGTCTCACATATCCCTGATGTTAGGGACACTAACCTGCAGCTCCTACCATTTACTCTGGGTCAGCTACACTGTTCGTGGTTATACTTTGAAAGGGAGCACTCGCACTGTGGCCCTGGTTAGCGGGGGTGCAGTACTCAGTGTGTTATAATCCAGCACAAAAAGAAAGGGGTCATATGTGAGAGGACGAAAAAGTGGTTGGGGGACCCACGCCACTAGGGGGCCGACGCTAACATCTGTCAGGCCCTGGTCCTCTTGGATCTGTCGGCCGCCTTTGACACGGTCGACCATGATATCTTGGTCGACCGTGTCAGAGAGGCTGGCATCCAGGGTACCCCCCTGGACTGGGTTCAGTCTTTCTTGACTAAACGTCAACAAGCCGTCAGGCTGTCCCAGTTCTCCGCTACTCAGGTCAAGCTGACCTGCGGCGTCCCGCAGAGCTCCTCTTTGTCCCCCCTCCTTTTTAATTTGTACCTGGCTCCTTTAATACGTTCCCTTCGTGGGTTGAGTGTCACAGCGTTTAATTACGCGGATGACATTCAACTGGTTTTTACCATTGATTCCTCTGACGAATCAATTACTACTTTTCAAAATACGCTCTGCTTCATTAGCAATTGGATGAGCTCAAACCACCTGAAGCTCAACCCCGACAAGACCGAGCTGGTTCTTGTCGGGGGATCCTCCAATCCTTGGCAACCCTCCTTTTGGCCGGCAAGTCTGGGCAGTCCTCCTTGCCCTGTCAACTCAGCCAAAAGCCTGGGAGTCGTCATTAGCAACGATCTTTCTATGACTCCCCAGATCAGCGCAGTAGTGACCTCAAGCCATTTCCAACTCAGGAAAATCCGTAAAATCTCTCGCCTACTCACTACCGAGGCCCTTACTTTGGCCTTGCTTGCGTTAGTCATTTCTAGGCTTGACTACGCAAACGCATTGTATGTAGGCATTCCTGACTACCAACTCAAGAGACTTCAGTTGATCCAAAACCAGGCCGCTCGATTGATCTACCACCAACCTAGAGATCAACACGTTCGTCCCCTTTTCAAAAGTCTCCACTGGCTTCCGGTATCTGCTCGCTGTAAATTCAAGTTAGGCTGCATTATCTCAAAATCTCCTGCAGGCCACGGTCCCCTTTTTATTTCTTCCCTTCTCCACCCGTATGTTCCTCCTCGCAATCTTCGGTCATCCCAGATGGCCTTGCTATCAGTTCCCAGATTTAAGAGGAAGAAACACGGTGGCCTTAGGTTTTCATTTCTAGCTCCATCTTTTTGGAATTCCCTTCCCCTAGGTTGCCTTCTCCATACTCCAGGTTCAGATCCCTCCTTAAAACCTTCCTCTTTACCGAGTCCTATAATTAGTTGTCACTCTCACGCTCTTCTCTTTGCTCCCTCAGCACAAGCGCCAAGAAACCTAATGGTGTTAGTCGCGCTCAATTAATTTCTTTAACATAACATAACATAACAAGGATGTCAGGTCTAACAACTGCACATTACTGCTCATCACAAGACTGCACGTGAGAACAGAACACTGCACATTACTGCACATCACAAGACTGCAAATGAGAGCGAAGCACTGCACATTACTGCTCATCACAAAACTGCACGTGAGAGCGGAACCCTGCACATTACTGCACATCACAAGACTGCATGTGAGAGCGGAACACTGCACATTACTGCTCATCACAAGACTGCACGTGAGAGCGGAACACTGCACATTACTGCACATCACAAGACTGCACGTGAGAGCAGAACACTGCACATTACTGCACATCACAAGACTGCACGTGAGAGCGGAACACTGCACATTACTGCACATCACAAGACTGCACGTGAGAGCAGAACCCTACACATTACTGCACATCACAAGACTGCACGTGAGAGCGGAACACTGCACATTACTGCTCATCACAAGACTGCACATGAGAGCGGAACACTGCACATTACTGCACATCACAAGACTGCACGTGAGAGCAGAACACTGCACATTACTGCACATCACAAGACTGCACGTGAGAGCGGAACACTGCACATTACTGCACATCACAAGACTGCACGTGAGAGCGGAACACTGCACATTGCTGCACATCACAAGACTGCATGTGAGAGCGGAACACTGCACATTACTGCACATCACAAGACTGCACGTGAGAGCAGAACACTGCACATTACTGCACATCGCAAGACTGCATGTGAGAGCAGAACCCTGCACATTACTGCACATCACAAGACTGCACGTGAGAGGACACTGCACATTACTGTACATCACAAGACTGCACGTGAGAGCAGAACACTGCACATTACTGCACATCACAAGACTGCACGTGAGAGCGGAACACTGCACATTACTGCACAGCGCAAGTCTGCTCGTGAGAGCGGAACACTGCACATTACTGCACATCGCAAGACTGCACGTGAGAGCGGAACACTGCACATTACTGCACATCACAAGACTGCATGTGAGAGTGGAACACTGCACATTACTGCACATCACAAGACTGCACGTGAGAGCAGAACCCTACACATTACTGCACATCACAAGACTGCACGTGAGAGCGGAACACTGCACATTACTGCTCATCACAAGACTGCACATGAGAGCGGAACACTGCACATTACTGCACATCACAAGACTGCACGTGAGAGCAGAACACTGCACATTACTGCACATCACAAGACTGCACGTGAGAGCGGAACACTGCACATTACTGCACATCACAAGACTGCACGTGAGAGCGGAACACTGCACATTGCTGCACATCACAAGACTGCATGTGAGAGCGGAACACTGCACATTACTGCACATCACAAGACTGCACGTGAGAGCAGAACACTGCACATTACTGCACATCGCAAGACTGCATGTGAGAGCAGAACCCTGCACATTACTGCACATCACAAGACTGCACGTGAGAGGACACTGCACATTACTGTACATCACAAGACTGCACGTGAGAGCAGAACACTGCACATTACTGCACATCACAAGACTGCACGTGAGAGCGGAACACTGCACATTACTGCACAGCGCAAGTCTGCTCGTGAGAGCGGAACACTGCACATTACTGCACATCGCAAGACTGCACGTGAGAGCGGAACACTGCACATTACTGCACATCACAAGACTGCATGTGAGAGTGGAACACTGCACATTACTGCACATCACAAGACTGCATGTGAGAGCGGAACACTGAACATTACTGTACAGGATTGCAGGAATATCATCCAAGCCTGGATCTGCTAGACCCTATCCCCTGTTCACAAGGAGTAGGAGACAGTTTCCTGTAATCTGCTAGTATATTGGATTAATATTTGTTTAAGGGACATTACTCAGCCAACCGCGAGGGTCCAAAAATGCTACACAAAAGTTTGCTCTCTCTTGAACAGTAGGCTTGCACAGAGACAATAACTCTTTTTAATGTCAGACCTGTCAGGAGGTTTTGTGGAGGCAGGGTCAGAACCTTTATGCAAGTTCCCAATTTAGGTTTATGCCAAAGAGTACCTTGTAAATAGATACAAATGTTCTACATGGAAGTGTCACCTATGGCGCATGCGCATAAAAGGCAGCCTGAAATAACAAGTCAGGGCTGCTTTTTCATGATTTAAATATGCTTTGTTACAGAAAATTCAGGTCCACAGTGCTGAAACGCAAGATGCCCGGGGAGAAAGCCCTGGCAGCTCTTCTCTCGTGACACCCTGCCCTGCTTTCAAGATCCCTGTGAGTCAGGATCTGCTGTAAACGTAGGATTCCAAACAATCCTTGTTTCAACCACACAATAAATATACCTCCTAGAACCCACTGCAGCCTCAAGATGGGTCCTTCATGCCCAAGGCCCAGCATTGGGTCAAAGAGGGCTCATGCCTGCCCAAAGCTGAAGAATAGCTGCTTTTAAAGCTCTTCCAAAACAAAATAATATTACACGAACCATCCATTGGTTGCTAACAGTTTAATTAGTACAGTCATCACGCTCCCAAGTAACACAGCTCTCTCTTATATTACCTCAATGCACAGTCTTCAGTTGTTTGCTTTATGCCCATGATTATGTGTTGTGGTGATGTACTTATGATACAGCAGAACATTGATTTAAAGCTTGATTCCTGGCTCCAGCTGCGCAATTAATACCCCTCAGTGTGTGCGCTTACTTTCTTCTGACCCCTGTTTGATACATCAAGTTGAAAGGTGAATCACTTCACCACAGTTACAGAAGTGGCACGAGGAAAGATGGACATTACAAGGAGTCGGCCAGGGTAGATCCTGGACTCTTATATTCAACTAATAACTTGCGGGGAGTCCCCCTTTACAGTGTGTAAAAATGAATTTTAAAAAGGCATAATAATTGCATATTTCCATTTTGGCTTGACGTGGATGGATAGCACGCCATCCCCTTGTTGGTTTTAGCTGTACCTGAGGTATCACTTTTCAAGGTCCTACCCCGGGTTAGCTTGAAGTATTTTTAGTTTATCTGGATCCTGTCTTGTCCAGTTCATCGCTCTTAGTGAGTTTGAGTCCACCTTGCTAGGGTGGGGTGGGATGAGGTCGCCGATGATGAAGCTTGCCACAGCTAGTAGATAAAGGCTCCTCATCCAATCAAATTGGCACTTTTGTATTACAATCAGGATACATATTCCCCTGCTACCCTCATTGGGGCCCTTTCAGGATCTATTTTCATAATCAATTTGTTTTGCATCAAAAATTGGCCTCATACTATTTATTTATTTATTTTTTTAAAGAGTTTTATACAGCGCTAGCTAGACCCGGAGGTATCAGAGCGCTTTACATGAGGTTTCACAAAATTACAAGATTACATCAGTTTCGATTTACATCAGTTGCTAGACAAACGATTACAGGAGCCTAGAGAACAAGATAAGTGGAGTGTAGAGGGGAAGGGGGTAAGGGTAAAGGGGTGGGAGGGAGAAACGGCAGAAAGATGAAGGAAGGTAAATGTAAATGTAAATTGATATGTAATTGATACTTGTATATCGCACTACTCACCCGCAAGGGTCTCAAGGCGCTTGTACGAATACCGCTGTGGAACCCATCCTGGCTTTCCCTGTGAGGCGTCCACTCCTGGGCACCCCCAAGGTGGAGGCCAGGCATCCTTAGCGTTGTGGGGGCCGCTGTGGAGATTAAGCAAGCTATTGCCCAGAGTTGCAGAGTGTGACTCCATGATTGGAATAGGCACCGAGGCGAGAATTATCAGGTCCGTGGAATTTTGAGCCCAAGACCCACCGAGGCGGGGAACTGAACCGTGGTCCCGGGCTAGACCTCTGCATCAGGGTCTGCCGCTCTAATCATTGAGCCTACCCAGCCCAAAGTCCGGCTGGGTAGGTGACGGTCAAGGGGGAAGTCCCAAAACCCTTCTCTTCTATAGCTATCAGGTAGCTCCACCGGGCTTTGGCCAAAAAGCTAGGTCTCAATGGGAAACATTTAAAGAACATGGAGGGTAGAAAAATGGAACGTAGAGGGGAGGGTGAGAAAGGGAGGAAAGGGGAAGAGACAACAAGGAGAGACGAAAAGAAGTCTGTCTAAAGGCCGACTGGGTAGGTGACGACCAAGGAGGGAGTCCATGGCCCGTCTCCCTATAGCTAAACTAGGTACAGGCAATCGTACTTTGATGTGGTTACTACATGGATTTTGAATATACACATGTGCACGGTTATGGAGTGCTCGGATTTTGGACTGCCCACTTGGGCTTTTTAATGATTTTCTGTTGTACTTTAACACTTTTACTGTTGTAATTTACGAATGAATACGAGTTATCTCACTGCTCTTATATAAAGATGAGGATCAGTGGCACACACACATCACACTTATGAGGGAATACAGGTGAAAACGAGGCAGGGATATAATGAACTGGAGGATATGTATGAATAGACAACCATGAATATACTGCAATGATATTTATTATTGTGGTATATAATCTGATATGTACATGCCATTAACTGAAGCTTGTTTAATATTCTTACGAAAATACATGAATGAAATGACATCAGACAAATTTTGATTTCAGCGTTCAAGTATGGTGGTAATTGTTTGCAATGAATGGACCCCAGTTGAGCCGATGTTTTTACAGCACTTGCGTATGTTAAAGCAAAGTATTGTGGGGCAGATTTACAAGCCCCTTGTACCCCTTTTATGACGCTGTTGTGTCACTTTTGTGACACAGCGGCGGCGCAAAAGATGCACCATGGTGCGGGGTACTTACAATGTGACGCATCTGGGAGATGCGTCACGTTGTAAAGCCCTGCGCCAGAAGGAGGCGTTCCTGCATAGGGGGGGGGGGGCGTTTTAGTGCAGGAACGGCTCCTAAAAGTGGCTGAGTCAAATCTACAAGATTTCACTTAGTCACTTTGGGGCCCATGCTGCGTCAAAACCCTGCGCCTGCTTGAAGCAGGCGTAAGGATTGACGCAGCATTGTAAGAATAGGGCCCCCCAAGCATTGCTGGAGCTGAATTGCGCTTGCAACGCAATCTTTCACAGCACAGATGCGTCACGCATCTGTGCCGTTTTTGCCCCATGGTGCGCTGCATTGTAAATGCGGCGCATCCATGGTGGCGGAGGCATGGCGCACAATAACTGCCACATCCCTGCTGATATGCAGAGATGCGCCAGTTATTGTAAATCTGCTCCTGTGTTTACAACTGTAAACCCTGATGAAGGCTTTTCAGCGAAACATGTCGGATCATACTGATACAAGACATGGAATGTTGAAACAATAAACACACAGCATTTCATTTACTTGGGAGTGCACATTTTCTTTATGATAGACAAAGGAGTTTCGTTGGAAGGCCTCCGACCACTACGTAGTTATGGTTCAGATACACTTTACATTGAAAAAGATAGTTTTGATTCACCTATAACTTTTGAACCCAATGATGGATTAGCATGAAGTTTGGCAAATCGCTAGCTTGGTCATCTAAGGTCCAGCATTCCAATTTTCGTGCCTATGACCCTAACATCTGAACAGATTTACAACAAACTTGGCATAAAAGTACTACTTTACTCAACAAGTGTGCTTTTGTTGCTTTTGTTTAATTTTGTTCAGTAGTACTTGTGGTATTAGTATTTTTTAAAGTTAGCCAGTGGGCTTTAAAGAGCAAGGCATTTGCAAATTATTTGCAAGTCTGGTTAATTTAAAAACTGGAGGCTTTGCTCTCATTGTCCCTTTCTGGAACAGCGATACCAAAGCGTGAACTGCAGTACTGCGAGATCTGGCTGGCTGCCTTTACTGTCGCCATTTCCTTACATTTAGCATGACAGGCTCTATGAGGTGGCAGGACAGGCACACCCTGACCCCAAGTCGCAGTGCATAAGCCACCATGGTGGAGCCCTCAAAGGGCCTTGTTTACTTAAAATTATTTTTAAAACCTCCAGCCAGCCCAGCACAAAACCCTCTGTGCATGGCCTTTGGCTGTGTACGGCCGGGATGGCCTTGAGGCTAGACACTACATCCATCCCACCGTAAGTGGCAACCCTCCCCTGTGCATGTCCAGAGCATTGGTTTTGGCCACAGGATCTGGTCTGCAGTCAGACTTTCTTTATTTCCATCCACAGTTCCAAATTTGGACCTGTAGTCCCAGAACATTTACAACCTAGTGAGCAGTCCCATGCAAGCTTCACTGACCAGGGCTAGAACTGCGATACCAAAACCATAGTTGTGATTCCAGGCGGTGAAGCTTGCACTGGGGCCAAAGCTCCAGGTTGTGAAGCTTGTCCTTGAACCGTGGTTCCAATTTTCGAATTTCAGAACAAAGAGCCTTCACCGGTGTATGCGTTTCCAGAAACCTGGATCTGCGGATCCTGTAACAATTTTTTACAAAAATTTAAATACAGAGGTCCCTTTGGGACTCCCACACATGGAACTGGGAGTTAGGATGTGCTTCCCCTGGCAACTTTTTTGCCTGCAGTATACTATTGTATTTTTAATTTTTATTTTTCCAAATTCTTTAGAAGAAGTACTTCCATGAATAAAGTTCTACCTTTACGCCAAATGTGGTGTAATTCCATCAAAACTTTTTTTCCGTACTGAAAAGAAAATGATCTTATTGGGAATTATAATGGGAAAAGGCACTCCTGGGACCCCACCTTTTTCTTCGCCCCCTCTTAATGCATCCGCACAAAGCTTGCCAGCGCCAGGATGCTCCTTTCGGAGTGGCAGTCAGCGCTTTATAAATACCGCGTTACATTACATTACATTGCCATGAGGGACCCAAAGTGATGTACATTTTTTGAGGAAACAGCAACTCTGTAGTTATGGTTAGGTCAGCGTTTCCATTGAAAAGACACGTTTAGGTCTTGCCTACATAGAGCTTTTAGCTGTCTGTTTGCCTAAGACCTCTTGTGGACCATATCGAAACAGTGGGTTTACGGCCAGCCCACTGCTTACTACTGGTTGGTGTTCTTCTCACTCTCAATAGCTTACTTCTTTGATGTCTTCTTTCCTCTACTCAAGCTTATCCCTCCCCTGAAGCACAGCTTATTTCCATTCTTTTGACAGGATTGCTTGTATCCTTCCACTGCTTACATTCAGAAAACGTATTTTTTTTCTTTCAGCACTGCATGAAAGCACATGTGTTGTCTAACTCTCTCCCTCATTTGTTGTTTACCCCTCAAATGCCTCTCCACACTGAAAGCTAACTATTGTTGTTTTATCTTTTTTTATCTACTTATGTATTCCCCCACCACAAGCTCTTCCATTGCTCCTCGAGTTGATTTCTCCCTGACCTCCTACCCCCACCCTCTCCTCCACAGCTTCCCCATCTCCCATTCCCCTGATATTGGTCCTTGGTAACAAAAAACATTTTTACTTTTTTGCCATTTGGTTCTTCATACAAACACTGACGCATGTTTAAATGGTTGTTTTTTTAATTTCCTGCTCCAACTGTCGTTTACCATCTTGAAACTGTAAATAAAAAGAGAAGGAACATGTCAGGCGCATCCTGTTGTTGATGGTTCGAGATAACTTCAGACCACAATCCAGAAACCCAGCACATGTGCTGTCATGAGAAGCACGCATGTGCCCTGACACCAGGCACGGCATTGGGCATACAGGAAAGGTCGCCTGAGATCACCGTCTCGTACAACAAGTTACTCAAGACCTGGGTCCATGTATTCATTGTACTGCACTGTGCATACTACAGTGGCGACGAGGTGGGCTGTAAAACCATGTCATCTGGCCTCATACATCAACATAGGCCCAGAGGCTTTCTATTTCAGCAGGTATCAGAGAAAAGTCAACAGCCGCACCAAGAGCATGTGGCTTAGTGCATAAGTCTTCTGCTTGTGGTGGCTGACCCAAGAGAAACTCGTCCAGGGGTCTGGCCTGTAAAAAGCTGCAACATTTGGGCATCAAGCGGCCAGCGGCACTACCCACCAGCAGAGCAGAGTCGTCATGAAAGTTGTCTTCGGTGGAGGCACCTGGAACTCCTGCTCAGTGTAGCCCACCACAAAATCCCCTAAATTGATGCAAAGTAGTTTTCTGCTTCAAATACTTGCAGAGAGGAAAGTGTGTGTGTGTGCTTTCCATGGCCACTGTGTATACCAATAAGACTGACCCAGCTCTGGTTACCGGATGCATGTGAAAACAGAGCATGGCACCAAGGCGTAAGAGACCTTAGAGACACTAATAGAAGGGAGACAACTGCATCTCACACAAGGTCCAGATGCCTACCATCTATAAGTGTTCCTTGTAACCCACAAAATGGAAGAACTCAGGCAAACTTAAGTGACACAACTAGCTAAAAGATTGGCATAAATTAAGAAATGGCAGCTGGCATGCCCCTGGGCCTGGCGTCTGCAGCCACCCTTCCCCTGACCGAGACCAGAAAAGGCTGGTTAAACCACTATACAAGGTGTGTGTCAACTCTAACTCACTACCACCATTTAGTTAACTGATTGACGCTGCTTCTGCAGTACCCAGTGTCACATGTGGGTTTCTCATTTAAACATCTATTTTAAAGCCACCAAAGAGACTGAAAGAGAGGCAGACATTTTAAGCTCTGCAGCAAGCTACCTAACACTGGGGGTGAGCATGGACATGACAAAGTGCGCTAAATGCTAGGGGTGGGCATAACTCAAGGAATTTTACTGTGCAGAATTCCACAAAGTTACCTAAAAACTCAGTGAGATTCCTCACAGTTCCATGAGCTGCAGAATTCTGATCCATTGTGCTGCTCATGCTGATTTTTAGCGGCAGGACCTTGTCCTGTGCTGCAAAATCAGCATGAACGTTACCAAGCAGCACGCCAGAGGACGCTGTTTCTTTCTGCCCTTCAAGTAGATTTTCTACTTGAGCAGCCACAAGAATGGCAAATTTCTCAACACGAGTGGTAGCGACGGTCTGCGACCGTCCACGTTGAGAAATCTAACCAGGAGGCAGTCTAATGGTTCTCTATTCTCATTTGCGCTCTTGGCGAGCTGCACATAAGAAAAACTCTGCTATGTGGCGGTTGGCTGAGTTTTCGGCAAACTCCACGCTCCAAGCAGAGCGCACAGTGGGCAAAACTCTGCGGGCTCCAACGACCGAGCAGAGTTTATCACCTACCCCTTCTAAATATGCAGGTTGAATCCCAAATATAGTCTGACAGCACAGCATAGTAATCTTGGTGCGCAGAGAATGCTGCACAATCCCATCACGGCAGAAGACCATGAAAACTATGTGGCACAAATGGCATGACTGAGTGCATTGTAGCTAGAAGACATAGCACAGGAAATGAGCACTGATGGATGCCTAACAAAGGCCATAGAAGCCACTGTTGATTTCCTGGAAATCCTTCTTTCTGGACCTGCATGGGAGAGATGGCCTGAGCCAACTGCTTCTACAGGGACTGTGAAGAGACTAAAGTGATCTCAGCTTCACTGAGGGTGGCATACTACCAGAGGTGACAGGATTCCTCAGTCCCTGCATCGCCGTCTGGTTGACCTAGCATACAAAGGGCTTCAGAGTGTTGCCAAGACCAACGTGAAGCTAAGAGAAAAGGTATGATTTACTGGCATGGACGTTTTGGTAGACCAAGGAATTAATGAATGCCAGCGGTGCCAGGTCACAGAAGCCCCACAGCGACCAGCATCTGCCATCACAGAAGAAGGATATTCGATTCTATGGCAAGAAATCAGTGCGAACTCTGGAGCCCTCTGAAACTGGAAAGAATCGCTAGTAGTAGTAAATGCATACAGGAAGTTCTCAGTGGTCGGGGTTTTGGCATCTACCACATTTGAAGACATGCAGGCCAAATTGGAACAGAATCTAGGAACATTTAGCCTACCAGGAGTCATCAGATGATGGTCCACCATTCCAAATTCAAAGAGCCTATGGGGTGACGAGGCACAGGGCTCAGCATCGAGAACCACCACCGTCAGGTCCAGTGTGTCAGACAGTGAAGAGCAGATCAGGTCAGAGCTACTGACTTTGGAACTGGGCATCCAGGTTCGAGTCTCGGCGTTGACTCAACATCTTGTGATTCTGGGCAAATCACTTAATCTCATCGTGCCTACCAAAAAATCTATATATATATCCTTGTGTAATGTAACTGGTGCTCGTGTAAAGAGCTCCAATACCTTTGGGTCGAGTTTGTGCTATATTAGGGTGACCAGGCGCCCTGGATTTACCCGGACCGTCCCATTTTTTTTTACAGCTGTCCCGGCATATTTCAGGAAATTAAGCTCATGTTCCGGTTTTTTGAGAGGGTGGGAGGTATTTTTTTATATTTCGCAAAGCAGGGATAGTTAGCAGCTGTTATAGAAAAGCAGTTTAATTACCAGGCATGGACCTGACTTTAAAAATTTCATTTTCTGTATTTTCTTACTGCCTTTACTGTAATTTTCTGCTAAGGAGCACTGTCGTTCTGTGCACTGGGTTGAGGTAAAATTGTAGTTCTTTTTCTATTTTTTGGAAAGGTCCCGGTTTATTGCTTTAAAATTCTGGTCACCCTATGCTTTATAGAAGCACAAAAAAACAAGCATTTGCGATGCAATAGGTCTCGCATTTGTTAAAGTTAGAGCTGTTAGCATTGAAAATAATGTTTTTTGCTTTCATTTTTTTATTTGCAGTGGGGTTATTATATATGCATAGCACTATTGCCAATGGTATAACAAGCAAAAGTAAAAAACATTGTCATTTTCAATGCCAACAACTCTCACTTTAACAAATGTGAGACCTATTCAGAGCTTTATGCCCATATCCCAAATATACTATTTCTTGAAGAGACAGCGCATGCGCCGCCTAGGAGAAAGCCCTACAAATGGGGTAGCCTCAGACCTGTGCCTCAGTATTCACTGCACTAGCCAGCACATGCCGACAGATGGCGCTCCTTGCCAAGTACCATGCGCAGGGAGCGCCAGCAGAGGGCGCTCCAAGCCAGGCCACTGAACTCTCCCTTCTACCCAGGATGCAGGGGCGTTTAAATGAAGGCAGGCGCAAAGGGACGGCGGTAGGTGGAGCTTGAGGCTTCCCACTGCGCCTATTGGATGCGGTCGTCTCCGTTCTTGCATCTTTGGGCCGGAACGGGCTCAGCGGCCATCTTAACGGCCCCCGTGCCCGTTTGATGCCTGTGGCCCTTGCGAGGTACATGGTAAATAAAAGAGGATACAGCTGGTAGAGAGTATTTTCTTACCAAATAAAGATAGTATTGAACAGACTCCTATAATTGTATTTATTCTGGTAATGTTTGTATATGTCTACCATATAAACAAGTCTACTGATTTGGAAGGAAACATATTATAAACTAGTGCTTAATAACTACTCTTTTAACAAATGTCACGATTTTTTAAAACATGTGCTGGCATAGAGATGTGTTCTCCCTCGGCAGCCATTGTTCCTTTGGATGCACATGAAGAGCAGGATTATCTTGAGTCCTCCCTCTATGCCTAGTGCTCCAGACTGCTTTCTGGAGTACGTGCCCCTGCGTGATGACGTCCGCGAAGACGTCTTGCAGGTAAGGAAGGAGCGTTGCATGGAGAGGCATGGGTTTCAGAGGGGGGGATTGGGTTTCTACCCGGGGGACTTCAGAACATGGGTTTTTAGTGCTTTGAAAGACCTCAGTGCAGCTGCTGCCTCCCCAGAGCTCGGTGCACTAGTGTCCCCGGAGAGCACAGAGTGGAGTCCTTTAATATCCTGATAGTGCAGAAGCCCTAAATACCCAACAGTGAAGTGCATTTATCTCATAGCTGTGCACAACTTTCATCACTCTAGGGGTGCACTATAGTTCCATCACTCTAGGAGTGTCCTATTGCTTTTTTTTTTTAAAAAAAAGAAGTGAAATCGATTCTCGTGTCTAAATGCACTTGAACTTTTTCTTATACACTCTTGTAGATATTTACTAATCTCTAATAGTTACCTATACTGTATTCACGTAATTCTGTGTATTTATATGTATATGTCATCCACCTATATTTGCCCTGTAAAGCGCTCTGATACCCGCAAGGGTCTTGTTCGGCTATACAAAACCGGCAAAAAAATAAATAAATGTTCCATCACTCCAGGAGTGCACAAGTGTTCAATCACTCAGGGGTGCGCTAACGTTCCATCACTCTAGGGGTGCACTAGCACTAGTGTTGAATCACTTTAAGGGTGAAGTAGCGTTCCATCACTCTAGGGATGTGCTAACCTTCTATCACTCTAGGGGTGCGCTAGCGTTCCATCACTCTAGGGGCGCGCTAGCCTTCCATCACTCTAGGGGCGCGCTAGCGTTCCATCACTCTAGGCGTGCACTAGCATTCCATCACTAGGGGTGCGCTAGCGTTCCATCACTCTAGGGGCGCGCTAGCGTTCCATCACTCTAGGGGCGCGCTAGCGTTCCATCACTCTATGGGCGCGCTAGCGTTCCATCACTCTATGGGCGCGCTAGCGTTCCATCACTCTATGGGCGCGCTAGCGTTCCATCACTCTATGGGCGCGCTAGCGTTCCATCACTCTATGGGCGCGCTAGCGTTCCATCACTCTAGGGGCGCGCTAGCATTCCACCACTCTAGTGTTCCATCTCTCTAGGGGTGCGCTAACCTTCCATCACTCTATGGGCGCGCTAGCGTTCCATCACTCTATGGGCGCGCTAGCGTTCCATCACTCTATGGGCGCGCTAGCGTTCCATCACTCTATGGGCGCGCTAGCGTTCCATCACTCTAGGGGCGCGCTAGCATTCCACCACTCTAGTGTTCCATCTCTCTAGGGGTGCGCAAGTGTTTCATCACTCGAGGGGTGCGCTAGCGTTCCAGCTCTAGAGATGCACTAGTGTTCCATCACTCTAGGGGTGCACTTTTGTTCCATCATTCTAGGGGTGCACCAGTGTTCAATCACTCTAGGATTGCGGTAGTGTTCCATCACTCTAGGGCAGAGGTCTTCAATCTATGGGGCGCGACCCCCAGGGGGGGCGTGGAGTCATCTGAAGGGGGTCGCGCATTCACCAGCCTCACGTCTGCCTCATATGCAAAACGTTTCCTCTTCGTTTTGGATTAGAAATACTTGCATCTCAGGAGGCTCTCTGATTGGAGGACTAGGTAAAATAAGCCAATCATAATGTGGCTACGTCATCAAAGCATGTCCTCCAATCAGAGAGACTGCAGCATGCATACCAGGAAATGTCCGCAAACTTTGTCCATAAAGATGGACCAGAACCTTTGCAATGCAGCCTGTACTTCGAGGGAGTTCTGCAATATTCACGCCGGCACTGCTGCCTTCCTTGGCCATCCCTGCTTTCACCTCGTGTGCTGCTTTGTGCCTCGTTGCTGCCTCTTCATTAGGATCTCCGCGTTACTTCCGGCTGATTTCCAAGGCAACCCAAAGCTTCCCAGTTTAATTAGGTAACCTGCCTCTTCCCCGCTGCAGACATACACTGAAACTGACTTGCGCACACACACAGATTCTTATTTGTTTCCCCGATTGAGCCATGAGGGGATTTGGGCAAAGGCTGCGGTTGATCTTTATTTTCTGTCTTCTGTCCGTTTTTATTCTTTCCTGCATGTGTCTATTTATTTATGCTGCCTTAACTCCGTGCTCAATTTCATTGATTGCTCCAGAGAAACACAATGGAAGATTGAATCTTTCAATTTAAACACGGCGCGTCCCAAAGCTGCCAAGGTTTCAGATTACTATGTGTGACATTTTCATAAATTCATTGCAACAACCATGAGTGACACTCTCGAGCAAAATCAAGCAATGAATATCAGTTTACCATGACTGAATATTATAGCATTTATTCAGTATAAATAAGCAATGTTAACTGTACACAATCGGGCGTGGAGCTCATTTCCATACAATAATCTCTCCCTGTGCGTTAGCTTCTACTGTGCACAACATGAAAAGAGCCTTTGGCTCACGCCTGCACTCAGCAAAGTATGCTGTGTATGAGGTTGTGTGCATGTGTCTGCACTCAGCACAGGGCATGAATAGGGAAGTAAAGGTCGCAGTGTGCGCGTCTGGCTATCCTAGGTAAGTAATAAGGCACAAAGTGTAAATGTCTGGGCTTTCTTCCTCCTCCCTGGCAACCAAATAAGTAGCATCAGTCTACTCCAGGGCTTATGTGTCCCACGTGCACCCGGGCCGAGATTCCTAAGGTGTGAGAGGCCCCATCTCGTCAGCTGCATAATAAATGAATATATCCACAAGACTCGGCTGACTCAAGTCTCCAGAGTCCCCGCAGACTGGCACTGGCATGTCTCAGGACAGGGAGGTTGAAGCACGCTACATGTATAGTTAGCTCGAAACAAAATAAATAGAAAGAGAGGTGGGACGGGTTCTCATGATTGTGCGCTATTAAAATATTATTTTGTGTAATAAAAGCTGCATGTGGCTTTGCAGATTCAGCGAATATGCTAGTTTTGTTTGTTACTCACTGCTCCCTCACACCAGGGCTCCTAATGCTTAATCTTCAATAATTCATGCGCCTACATAATAACACTGCTGGCAGGCAGAGGCTCAAAATTATGGCAAGCATAATATTTGGAACTGTAAATGAATTGGCTATTTCGAACGTATTGTTAAATGCGACCTAGGCTTGCCTTGCACACACTTACTTTTTGCAGCGTCGGTCAGAGACGAAGGCTCAGTTTAGCCAGTCTGACCGTGCAACATGTTGTCCGGCACCTGCACCAAGTGCATGGGAACACATGTTCACAATGGATGTCATTCTCCTTCCAGATACTAAGCCTCCCACTGTACTGAACGTATGGCCTGCAAAGAAGGGCACTTCTAGGGGCACTGATGTGAAAGAGGTCATAGGGACAAGAGATGCACCATGAGCATAGATAGTCTGCTTCAAGATGACATTTGAGTATAGCCCAAGCACACAAATTACAAGGGCATACCCATTGGCTGTACTTGTACCACGTGAACATAATTATAGTCTAGGTGACTGGACACCCAGGCAGCCAGCCTCTTAGCATTTTCTCGTGGCCTTCAGAATTTATTGTTCACTTGGCCAAGATGGTTACCAAAAACCGAAACAAATAACAAAACCCAAAAGACCACGAACCATAGTCATCTACAAACATTTAGTTTTGCTAAACACTGTTTAATTTCATTTCCCAACTATAAAATGATTTGCCGTGGAAATTGGGGGCGTTTTTGGTTGTCGATGATGGTGAGTACGAAGTTCTAGACATTTTGGTCAGGAGGGGGTCCTCATGCCTAAAATTTTTTGACAGGGGGGTCTCGGCATCAAAAAGTTTGAAGACCTCTGCTCTAGGGGCACACTAGCATTCCATCTCTCTAGGAGTGCACTTGCTCTCCATCACTATAGGGGCACGCTAGCGTTCCATCACTCTAGGGGCGCACTAGCGTTCCATCACTCTAGGGGCGCGCTAGCGTTCCATCACTCTAGGGGCGCGCTTAGGTTCCATCACTCTAGGGGCGCGCTTAGGTTCCATCACTCTAGGGGCGCGCTTGCGTTCCATCACTCTAGGGGCGCGCTAGCGTTCTATCAGTCTAGGGGCGCGCTAGCGTTCCATCACTCTAGGGAGAGGTCTTCAAACTTTTGTAGGTTGAGCCCCCCCAAGCTCAATTGTTGTAAAGGATTGGCCCCCCCCACCACCCAACAGAAATTTCTCGAATCTGGTACACTACATAATCGACTGCCGCAAGCATATCCCGGGCCATATCGAGCAAATAATGTTCAATATAATAAGAGTGTTTTAGTAAAGTGCAGGTTTCTGAGTCGGTGTGCTGAAATGACAAAGACTTATTACACAGCTCAAACCACCATTTTCCTAGATAAAATGTGTGCATATCGTTTTTACTAGGATGCTTTGTTTACACATGACATTGATTGATAACACCACCAACATAAATGTGACGGGTGTCCTGTTTTTCGCCACAGACGGTCAATCTGTGGATGGATTTTGCTACTGCCATCCTCAGGTTGTGCTCCACATCCAAGGGCAGGTCTACAAGGAAGTGCCGCAGCGTGGCACCGCAAGCCCTTTGGTTGCGCCACGCTGCAGCACTTCCGAAGCACAGGGATGCAACATATTTACAAGAACATGACGCATCTCTGTGCTCTCCCATGTGCCGGCACACAAACTGCAGCCATGCGCTGGCGTAGGCATCCTTGCACCATGGTGCAAGGATGCCTGCGTCATGGGGAGATTGGTTTTGTGCAGGAAGGGGCACCTTCCTACACATAAACAATCACTAAAGGCTTTTCCCTCTTTCAATGCATGCTATAGAATGCAGCACGCATTGAAAGAGCGAAAAACAAGGAGAAATGAACAATTTCTCCTCTTTGAATGTAAATGTGTCAGTTTGTAATTTAGGACAACATGCCCATACTCGTGTACAGAGGCGCAACTAGACCCGAACTTCGGGAGGGGGCTAACACTCCCAGCCAGGCTGGCACTAGCACTTGTTGCACACAGTGCAACAGTCTTTTTTGGCGCCCCTCCCGCATTTTCTCCTTCTCCATGAATTCCCTCACTACCACTCACCAACGATGCACCTCATCTCTCTTCATTTTTTTATAGCGCTACTCATTGTTTACTCACACTCAGTTCTGTACCTTCAATTTGAGGTGTAGGCAAGGGTGAAACTACGACCATAAGCAAGCAGTGAAAGGCACGTTTTGCTGATTACACAAGTGCTAGTACTGCGCTGTAAATATCAGTTGAAGTGGCTCATAAGGCGTAGTGTGTGTGCTGGGGGGCTTACAGTCACCGCAACGCATCAGCCAGTTGTGTGGCCCGGTACTGGTCATTTGTGTCTTTTATTCAGCGTCGAGGGCAGGTTACTTCCTGCAGCAGTGCATCTTGGTACCAGTATCCCGTTGTTTACCTACGTGCATGTACCGAGGCATTCAGCGGCGATGTCTGATCCTGCAGCAGTGCAATCTTGGTACCTGTGTCCCATCAGCTACCACCTGCATGCATGCTCACAGGTCTATGCGGGGTTCTGGGCATAATGTTGTGTAATAAGTGCACCCCTTGTAGGAATACGACATGTTTATACCAGACAAACAGTAGCAGCAGCACAATGACGATTGGGAACTTTCTCTGTGCTGAGTGTGTACTCCAGATTTGAACCCGGAGTTCCATATTATAAAAACATTAAATTAAGCACTTGCACATCTACGAATGACAAAGAAATGCACCCTTTACCATCCAGGGCAAAAAACAAACAAAAAAAAAGCGAATGAAATCGCATAGGCCAGTTAACGTTGTTTGCTGTTATGAGTACGATCCCTTGATGAGGCCACAGTGGTACAGAAACGCATGCAGGGATGCGCTCTAGACTAGCTTCGAGGCGCCGTGCAATGTGTTCAACTATCATCTAGGTCAGTGGTTTTGGCCGTTCTACTTAGAGCAGCGCACTTGTGGGCGGGGACTTTGGACATACTCCGTGTTTGCGTTCTCTCGCGTTTACAGGAAACTGCAATGGAGTTTTAAGCGTTTGAATGCAATCTGTTTCTGATAAAACACAGACGTGTTAGCAGTCTCAACTTCTTTGGCAAAACACTTCAAGTCCTTGTTATACGCTAGCTGTCACTTGTTTTTATTTATAAAGTTTTATATAGCGCAAACATGACCCAAGAGGGTATCAGATCGCTTTACACGGATGTTGTGCAAATGAGGAGACCTAGGGTGTTATACAAAATTGGAGAAAAAGTGATGTGCGGTTCCAGGGCACACGGTGATGTACAGTTGGGGCATACCAATATGTGAAGAAGGGATGTATATTCTATGCACAACATCATAAAGGAAATCTGTATTCTAGGTTAAGCATTCATCCAGAAGAGTGTGCTTCTAGTTTGATAAAAATTCGTCTTTTACTGTCTTTCATTTTCTGAAGAAAACATACAGCTGGTGTTTGAGGTTAACAGCTTCACTCATCTTAATTATTTTAAGTTATTCTGTTAAGCTCTGATTTTTTTCGGTTTTATATCCAGCACCATTGAAATTATGCAATATTACAGCTGCAGCGTTTTCTGCATCATAATGTTTTTACCCCGTTTGCCACATAATCCATCATCGGCTGCTTACACTGCAGACTTCAACAAAAAATGTTGTTTCCATCTCAAATGGCTCAAAAGATACTATAAACACAGCAATTTGTTTCCAAACAGTGGAAGGCCCTTCACAAATGTTGACTCGTCACCTTTGTGCTGCTTAGTTCTGCATTTGGATACTACAAAGTGGTACTAACGAGGAGAAGCCACTGCCTACATGTGCAGGTTAAGGGAGTCAGCTGTGATTGCACACTGGTTAGTTGTATTTTAACACTTCCCCTTTTAAGCACAGGCTTTGGCGTCCACCCAGCAAAATGTTGACTGTAAAGAAGGAAGGACTGACTCGGTGTCTCTTGTAACATTGCTCCATTGTTTAACTATGTCTTGCGTGGCAGGCGATAGTGCATGTTTTGCTTTCACCTCCTCTCTGCAGCTGAAAAATTTCAGCTCTCTGAATTAACCCCCTCCTGGAACGGTTAACATAACAAAAGCCTGGGCACTTCGTGTCCCATCGATTTCCCCTCCCTCCAACCATACCAGAGTTCTGCAAGACCTTTGACACAGGGAACAAAGGTTAAACTAGAGTGGAGTGTGTGCCCCCTCCTAGGATGGTGTCGCACCCCCACAGATTGAATAACTCTGCTCTAGGGGCATGCTAGTGTTCCATCACTCTAGGGGCGTGCTAGCGTTTGATCACTCTAGGGGTGCGCTAGTGTTTCCATAGCGTTCCATCACTCATGGGGTGCACTAGTGTTCCACCATTCCAGGGGTGCAGAGGTGTTCCATCACTTTAGGGGCATGCTAGCGTTCCATCACTCTAGGGGCGCGCTAGCATTCCATCACTCGAGGGGCGCGCTAGCGTTCCATCACTCTAGGGGCATGCTAGCGTTCCATCACTCTAGGGGCGCGCTAGCGTTCCATCACTTTAGGGGCGCGCTAGCGTTCCACCACTCTAGGGGCGTTGCTAGCATTCCATCACTCTAGGCGTGTGCTAGCATTCCATCACTCTAGGGGCGCGCTAGCGTTCCATCACTTTAGGGGCGTGCTAGCGTTCCACCACTCTAGGGGCGTTGCTAGCATTCCATCACTCTAGGCGTGTGCTAGCATTCCATGAATGACACTTGATGGAACACCTGCAGCTGATGTTGTACAGATTTGAGCAGAAGACTGCATGAAAGCCATCAGGACTTCCACATTTTCTGAGGATAGATGTTGGAAAGTTAGCAATTGAATGATGAAAGGGAAAGTGTGTAGCACTCTCCCTCCATGGACAGGAGAATCCTCCTTCGGGGCAGTAGGACATGGTCCCTCAGCCAAAGGAGGAGTGCATCAGAGTACCAGAACTGTCTCAGCAGGGTCGAGAGCCACCAAGCTCACGGAGCAACCAGGGCTCTCTCTGTGAGCTGGAGAATCACAGAACAAGGGAAGTATCCTCTCCATCGCAGGCCACCTCACATGGAAGGGGGGCCCCGGCCATCCCAGAAATTGAGAAGAACTGTAAAGTGTCTATGGGAACCTCAAGGCTTGAGGACTTTCTGGAGGATCTATTATGTGTTTAATGAGTAAAGTATTTGTATTGCTTTCAACTTTGATATTCGTGTTTTTGAGGGTTTGTTTCTTGGTATGTAGCATGAACTGTTTCTCATTATAAAATAATTTCAATGCAGTTTAATTCTGTAGAAACTTCTCGTGCCGTTCTACTGCTTTTTGTATTTTGAAGTATTGTCTTCTTTGAGAAGATGTTGCTGCAACACTCGCTTCCACAGAACTACAGCCAGTCAGCAGAGCTGTGGGCAGAGGTGCTTACTAGTGTTTTAATGTAGAGCTTTTGTCTGGTTGAACCATCACCACCTTTGATCTTAGCACTGGTGGAAACCTTTCTGCACCAAGAAATTTCCTTCCGCTCCAAAACATTTATGTGCAGACACAGCGCTTACCCGTCCCTCAAGTCCCTCTGGGAAAGTTTGTCGCCATGTGCGATCCCACCATGTTACGTTTTTTGTATTCGAGCTCTCGTATACTGCAAATTTTTGAAAGGAAGAATAACATTGCAATCTGCACTCAAATCAAACAAGCACACTAAACAACTTTATTGATTAAAAAGTCAGGTTTTTGATTTTTTGCAGAAGACTGGTAGATAGGACAGGTAGGAGAGTTCTAAGAGAAGATTGACTCTCTTGCTGCTGCAAGGGAATAGGCCCTATCAACAAAGGAGGCGGTATAAGAGGTGGGGACGTCTATCAGGAACTGGCCGTAGGAGTGCAAGAGGCGCTGAGGAAGTTATAACTATGTAACTTTAACTTGGCATCCAGGAAGGATAGAGAGGAATTATAATTTTGCTCATGGACCATGACCAATCATTTTCTGAGAGGAATCTCTTTAAGGTATCTAAGGACCGGAGTAATATTGTCTCGACGTCTGGTGCTGGTGACAAGACAGAGGGAGGGCAGTCTGTATCAGCTGAAGCCTTTTTGCCTGCATTTTTTTTAAGCCATGGTTGATGGAAATGTCATAGTTGCGCCAAAACTGAACATGGGCCATGACTACGGGAATATGATATTTGGTGTCAAAATAGGGCAGGCTTTTCCTTTGAAGATTGATCTGCGCGAAGCAGCTGCTGGCGTCTTTGAATCTGTGAACCCACATCAATCTAGATGCCTCAGTTTCTTACAACTTTTAAAGGGGAAAGGGGACTGCTACGTGCCCATAGACCTTGGACAACTTGAAGGTCACATTTCTCATTTGTGTTCCTAGTAATACAAAGTTCTATTTTTGAATGGTTCAACCTAAGCAAATTGAAAGCAATCCATCACTACACGATAGGACATTTGCAAGTGTGTCTTGGGCAGAAGAAGGAGAAGAAAAGGAGGGTGGGGAGTAGGCTAAGCAGAAGAGAGCTTGGAAATCAGCTGTACATGATTGGCATACATGTAGGCTTGCATTCCATGTTGTGTGAGAGAGGCTAATAGTGGCACATAGACGTTAAATGGTAAAGGGAAGAAGAGCACAGATCCCTGAGGGATCCCACGTATGATATGTCTGGAAAAGAATTAAATAGTTGGAAAAAATAGGCTAGGGTAATGTGGTCAAATTAGGTGAGCCATATCTTTAAGATCTATTTGCTTCATTCCGTCAAGGAGCGGTGGATGATAGAAGGCCACTGAGAGGTCCCAGAGGACCAATGCTCATACATTACTAATGTCTCCCAGCCTGGGGAAGTCAACTAGGATTGAGGTAACAACTCCGTGCTGGGGCCAGATCTGAAACCTGCCCAAGAGGCAGTTGAATATCATTGACCGTGATAAATCGTGGTAACTGCAGGGTTTGCGCCAGCAATGAAATAGAATAAAAGTAGTTGGGGTCGTCCATGGAAAGAGACGCTCTCTATATCACGAGTTTGACCATTGCCAAGTTCGACTGAATAAGCACCCCTCCCAGGTTTACGGAATGTTAAACACGTTTCAAAAGACATAGCTATTGTATTATCTTTGCAGGACGTCTTCCTATATGTCACAAGACACGTGGCCCCGTTTTCCACCAGTGAGGACAAAACCTTGACCTTAGACTGAGCTGGAAGATTCTTTGACACAAACACTGGACTGCGATTCAGTCCAGTCATTGAATTACTTTGAAATGGGAGGCTGGCTGAAAGGCTCTGAGTTTGCTTGAGAAGATGACCTCGCTCTCTGGTGGAGAATATAAGTAATATAGGGCAACGCCCCTAAACCATTGGCAGTGACAGTTCTTGGTGGATTCAAGGCTTCATGGTCACTGCTCTGGGTCGATGTGCACATTGGTGTCTGTTCTTCCAACTGCACCCTCGCGTGTGGAAAAGGTTTCAAAGGTGTTTTCATCCAGAGATTGTCCACCTGTGAAGAGGGACGGTGTCTGAACTGGGGTTAAAGGTGCCAGTTGGGATAGGGGGACTGGTGGGGCAGGAAGATACTCTGGACTTCGGAGCAGTACTGGATAGTGTGGGAGCTGTACCGGAGGCACCAGGACTCCACCAGAGACTATGAAAGCTACCACAGAACTCAAAGCAGATAGTCTTCAGGTTCATAATAGGAGCAACCAAGAAGATGTTTCAGAAGAATATCAGTCCCTGCTGCTGAGTCCACAGAGGGCTAGGGGGGGTGCATCAACTCATTGTTCAATTGCTGAGGGTTTGAACAAATGCCACACTTCTACCGTGGAGTTAAGAACCCCTGAGGGAGGTAGAGCTAGGGGACCCTCTAGTGATGACTGAAGCCTGAGGAGAGATGCTGCCGGCATCAAGATGTACTCCTGAGAAACCAATGAATGTGGCAGAAAATAAACTGGTCCAAGTACTTCTCCTCCACAAAATAGTTCATGCAGTAGGGTCACACACTGTTTAGTGTGGTGAACTTCTGGAGTCTGGGTGACCTCCCAAAAAGACTGCAGCAGGGGATGTGGCTTGGTAGGGACCAATGTTTCTCTTCTTTAGTGCCTCCTGTGCTTTGGACTGGGTTTGGGCCCTCATTACGACTACCCCGAAGCAGTATCCCCAGGCTTGATATCGCTTCTGACTATTATGAGTACCTTGGTATGTATACATGTGAATGCTGTACCACAAGCTGTATATTACAACACTTAGGAGCTGTTTAAGGTCTGGTGGGCAGGATACCCAAAAGTTAAGCATGTCTAAAAGGCAGAGTGTAACAAGTTGAGAAGTAAGGGAAGAAGGATTTAATAGAAATCCTGATTATGTCAAACACCTTTGCACTTCGACACTTATGGTGAGCTAAACAGCAACTGCCATGCACTGCTCATGAGCTCACAACACATACATAAGATTGATCAGTAGCATCACTGATGTCATCACAGGTAACACGCGTAATACACCATTGATATAATTAATGTTTATAGAATGCACAGGGCTCGACCTATGATGTCCCTCTGCAGAATACATGAAGAGCATGGCCTGTGACTTCACTGACGACATCATGTCCACTAGCACTAAGTTTTTCAACCAGAGCTGCATCATTTCCGAATTACCATGGGTGTCCCTGACATTGTTTGGAGAGCGGAAGGTTGGTTCCCCAGCTCAACCTATGGAATTTGGAGTTAATCCTTGGTTTTTACATTCCACACATCTGGTTCTCAAGCATGTTAGCTGGCAGGATCTGCTTATTTAATCTTTCAATGTCCCAAAGGCAGGATCCGAGTGTATAGGGGCTTTCCTTACCCCAAGGGAAGATGCAAGTCATATCCTTCTCACAGTGTTGGGACTTTTCATTCCTCTAAGACAGGTGGCCACAGTGCCCCAAAGGCAGGGAGGCATATTAAAGCACCTTTATTAAAGTCCCGGAGTGCATTTGGTTATTACACGTGGATAATAATACATGTTGCAGAATGTAGCCTGCTCACCACCACTTTAATGTCTTCTGCCCTGTAGACTGAATAGCCGTATTCCTGCAGCTCTTCAAATGCCCAGACTCTACTCTCTGGCCATCTTTGTGCAGCCCTGGCCTCTGACTGGCATCTGCTGTGTGAGTAACTCTATGTTATTAATCAGACAACTCTCTCCGGTGGGCTGTGAGGAGTGGGGCCGCGGTGGTTCAGTCAATCAGCTGAGAGGCACACGTTGCTTTGACCTAGTCAAAGATGATAAACAATACTTACAACAGGGCTTTTTGGTGAAAAGTTTGTTCTCATCCCTCAGTTTTTAGGTCAAAGAATACCAGCCCGCACAGCTGTCTGGTTTGCAAAGCCATCTTGGGGACATGCTGAAAGCTACCCTAAGAATGCACTCTGCCCATTGCTTACCATTGGCCTTGTAGTTTGAAAATCTGCCCACTGCTTACCATTGGCTTTGTGGTTTGTAACTCACATTTGTTTGCTTCTATTTGCTGGCTTTATTTGTTTTAGGCTGTTCCGCATGTCTTCATCCCTCTGGTGGAGCATACCCTGTTTACTGTATTCTGCCATGCGTGCTCACTTTCTGTAAACAGGATTTAAATATTGTTCTTATTCTGTCACATTTGTTGTGCATTGAATGACAGAGGTCAGGCTTTGTCTTCCAATGGAGCTCGGTGCTTACTTTTCTCTCGCTAATTTCAAAGTGAGAGGATTTATTGGACTTTCTTGTTGGATACGGGGGGTGGGAAAGGAAAGGTTTTTTATCTAGCACACAACAAAGTTTAGATGTATGTAAATCAACTGTGCAAATTTCAGAATATATCAGAATTAAGAAAGTACAAATTAAGCATTTTTTTTGTAATTCTGAAGTGTGGTGGAAACATATTTTAATATGATCAAAACAAATCCGTGCACTAGGTGAAGGTATTTCCACACATTATTGTTTATGCATATTGTTTTATCAGTAAAACTGTATTTGCAAATGTAATGGTCATTTCAATTAAGAATGTGTTGTCTGTAATGGCAGTGCACTGCCCCACTATTCAAACACCACTCTACGCCCCTCTACTCTGTCCCTCTACGACGGTCCACTCTATGACACTCCACTCTACGACACTCCACTTAATCCCACTCCATTCTATGACCCTCCACTCTATGCCACACCACTCCACTATACTCTGCTCTATGACACTTTCTACTAGGCCACTCTACTCAACTCTGTGACACTTCACTCTATGCCATTTCGCTCTACGACACCCACTAATGCCACTCTACGCCACCCCACTCTGACGCTCCACGTTCTGCCACTTTACTCCACTCCACCCCACTCTACTACACTTTACTCCACTCTATGCTATGTCACTGTATGCCCCTGCACTCTATGCCCATCTAGTACTTTACTACACTCTGACACTCTATGCCACTCCACTGTGCTGCACTCTATGTCACTCCACTCTACTCCACTTCACCGTAGGCCACTCCATTCATATTGTCAAAAAAGGGTATCCCCAAATATATAATCTTCGGTTTAAGAAAGGGGGAGAAATAACAACAATCAATAATAGCACTTCTCGCTCTACCTTCATATGTGGAATTAATCCAATGTGGAGAGACCGAATAAAGTTAATTTACATTTTTATTTAATTTTATATGATTTGTTTTCCAACAACTTTTCTTATTTTCATGTATTTAATTTTTATATATACTTTTTTATAAAAACAATACTTAAAAAACATGCATCAATTCCACAAACAATACTACAATAATTACAAAATACAATACTTAATACACCATTTGATCACCCCACTCACCAACCACTATCACTATAAAAATGAAATACTTGAAAATAAGAAACGGTGTTGGGGAAAAAATGATGTAAAACGAAATAAAAAGGTAAATGAACTTTATTGGGTTTCTCCACATTGGACTAATTCCACATATGAAGGTAGATAGATTAAGGGGGAATCCTATTATTGTTGGTTGTTGTTGCTACTCCACTCTATGCAATTCAATTCTATGACAAATTACTCCACTCTATGCCACTCTGCTATATGCCATGCCACTCTGCGCCACTTTACTCCACTCTACGCCACTTTACTCCACTCAACGCCACTTTACTCCACTCAACGCCACTTTACTACACTCTACGCCCCTCCACTGTACACCCCTTTCCTCCACGGCACTCCATGCCCCTCCACTATACCACACTCTACTCTGCGATACTCTACTCCACTCTAATCTACAACACTATATGCAGTTCCCTCTATACCACTCCACGCCACTTTACTACACTCTGGAACACTCCACGACACTCTAATCATCTCTACACCACTTCACTGAACGCCACTCTGCCACTCTACTCTACGATACTGTATGCCAATCCGCTCTACGACACTCCACTCCATTCTACAACACTCTACTCTGTGCCACTCAACTTTACTCCATTCTACACCACTCCACAGTACGCCACTCTATGCCACCCCACTCTACAACAGTCTGTTCCCCTCCACTCTGCAACACTTTACTGAACTTTACGTCACTCCAGGCCATTCCACTCTAGACCAGGCCACTCCACCCACTTACATTACACCACTCTACTCTGTGATCCTTTACTCCATTCTATGCTACGCCACTCCACTCTACACCACTCTACTCTACGACTATCTACTATACGACAATCTACTTCACTCTATGCCACTCCACAACACTCTACTCCTCTTCACACCACTCACTCTGACACTCTACTCATCTATTTCTATGGCACTTTACTCCACTCTACGCCACTCTGTGACTCACTACTCCACTCTGCACTACACCAGTCCACTGTACGCCATTCTACTCCGACACTGTACTCCACTCTGCCCCACTCCACTCTACGCCACAAAACTCCACTCTGCTACACTCTTTGCCACTCCACTCTACGACATGCACTCCTCGCCAATCTTCTCTGTGCCACAAACTTTTAGCCGTTCTGGACAGAAGCCATGATAGTATACAACATTGATAAAACGTATTGGCAAAGCAAATAGCTCTTGCATAGGCAAGGCCTTTTGGCTTTTTCCATTTCTTGTTTCTCCTTGACATCATGCAGAACAAGAGCAGAAGTTCCATGTCTCTTTCTACGGTTCTTGTTTATAGCACAGCCTGACAGAATATACAAGTCTCCATACTATAAATTTTAGGAGTTATGTATTTATTTATAAAGTTTTATATAGCGCAAACTTGATCCCAAAGGATATCAGAGCGCTTTACAATTTGAGGGAAAGGAAGGTAATAGATCAAAACATGAGTCAAATGGAGTATTGAATCAAATAGTGCACACATAACAGATCATTTATAAACCTGGGTGAACGAGGAATGGGCTAGACCAGTGGTTCCCAAACCTTTGACTCATGAGGACCCCCATTGACTCACCACTGGAAGCCGGGGACCCCCAGCAATTTGTTTGGTAGGCATTTTTAAAGAATGGTTGGTCTGGAAAAGCACAAACTCGGGATTCGGAACATAACACAGTGGTTAGCATTGACTAACAATAACAATTTATTTCCACCCAAATAAACCCCTTTAGCAGCATCAGGATAATGAAAGACTGGGAAAAAATAAGTTACTAACTTGTACCATGCAGTGTATAAGCAGCTCCTTGATGACAGTTTATAGGTCACTGTGCTATATTATGATTGACTCTTAAGAGCTGCAGAGTAACAAAAGAATCTCTGTGACAAAAACAGTAACCCACTGACCTATGCACATAAAATCCTGCTTTTTAAAATGCATGACATGCGTTCTTTGCAGCAGGCATATTAACCCTCGGTGCTACATTAGATATGTCAAACCTGCCGCTGGACAAAACTCGTCTCTCTCCAGCAGGTACATTAATCACTGGTGTTATCTTGACACTTTTATTGTTGCTCGAAAACTGCTAATTCTACAAGGAACTTTGCAGTGCTTTTAAAACTGCTGCCTGCGACCCCCTGGGAATATGTCACAGACCCCTGGGGGTCCACGGACCCCAGTTTGGAAAACACTGGGCTAGACGATGGAGCATAATCAGGACTTGGTGTATTGGTCTGGGTTGGGGGCACTTGTCAGTGCCACCAGACTGCTTTGAAGGCCACATTTGGTGCCCTCCTTGCATACTCCAGTTTGAGCCAGTTCAGGGAGCTCTAGGCTCCCACTCTGGTGGGAAACTGGACATAGGACATAGGAGTATCCTCCTCTTTGTCCAGCCTCTCCTCTGGGAGGGACCCCTGAGTTCTTCCAACTCTTTCCCCAGGGTACTTAAGGGCTTACCTGTGGGTGTTGAGACATGAGTGGCCATAATGATGATTACATTTTTTTCATCGAGAATTGTTTTCCAGAGTGGCATTTTTTATGTTTAGCAGTAGCTTCAATATTTTGTTTTTCCAAAACCTTTAAAAAAATACAATACATTTGCATGCAGACATACCTAGATGGGCTTTCAATTCTCCCTTTTCACCCATTGGTCTGTTGTGGTATCATTCACATTTGCGTCTGCCCAGCACAACCTAGAATTGGTCAGACACGGAAGTCACTGGGACCTGCTCACTTTTATTGAGAGTTTTCCCTGAGTATGTATGTGCCTTAAAAGCAGTCCCCTTCAGTGCCATGGACTAAACATTTTTTTCTCCATTTTAATAAACCTATAGCTTTTTTTCCTTTTGCCAGGGCCCAGCAGGTTACCTGGCCCTCACTGTGGGTTACATTGCGCCATTGCCTGTTACTGCTGTATGCGCCTATCTTTAAATGAGCTGTAAAAACTGTTCCATACCAATACTGCTCTCTGCTGTTGTAAAACTGGTGACTTATTCATTGACTTTCACCACCTCACTTTTTCCCTTGTTTTCCTCTCCATGTGCCTTTTCTTACTGTGCTTTTCTCTCGCCTTTCTCAGGTGTTGCTGATATCCGTGTTGATGTACACGCCCTTCGGGATCGCTGGATTGCGTCTGTTCTCCATGGCGAGCGAGGCGTACGTGTCGGGCACGCACTCTGCTGCCTTCGTCACCTGTCCCAACGAGAAGGTGGCCAAGGACATTGCGCGGTAAGTTTCCGGGGGTCGTTGCTATTGCTGTTCAGTGTCAAGAAACCTCCAAGCTCCATCGTTGGCGTCAGAAGATCCACTATGTTTGTGGTCATCTGCCAGGGCTGGGTAAGTAGAGAACCATGCCAGCTCCCCATTGATGGGGGCTCTGGTGGATCGCCAAAGAGTTCCCCCATGATTCTTGTTGCTCTCCGTTTGTGGCAGGGACCCCGGACGTAATCATCTGGTGCATAGACACGTATCGTCATCATCTGTGGCATGGGCACCAGTGGCAATCACCTTTGGCTTGGACCCGTGGCATGTTTCCCAGATGGTACCAGTAACTTCCTGGTTCAGCTTGACTACCATCTTGTTTCCTGGTCACTACCGCCTTTGGCTGGTTCATGGTGCCTGTCGCTTTTAGCTCTCCACATGGTTTGTTGAAGTTGACACTTATTGCATGGTCCGGTTAGCTTTGAACCCAGTGGCTGTTAACTGTGGCATCTTTCATTACGGCTTCCAGCTCTGCCATGGGTCCTACTGATCACTACCCGTGGCATGGCTCCCGCTCACCACCCGTGGCATGGCTCCCGCTCACCACCCGTGGCATGGTTCCCGCTCACCACCCGTGGCATGGTTCCCGCTCACCACCCGTGGCATGGTTCCGGCTCACCACCCGTGGCATGGTTACCACTCACCACCCGTGGCATGGTTCCCGCTCACCACCTGCTTCAGCATAGCCCTTGGTGGTTGCCCTGTGTGTCGTGTATATTGGTATCTATCACAGTTATATTTCTTAGCGGCTGCTGTTGCATCTACCATGTTGTGTATGTTGCTGGTTGGGGTTTTGATACAAATATCTGTGCTTGAAACATAGAACACGTGCACTGTGCTGTTTCCGGTAGCTGCTGTCATTCTGGTGACCTGGGTTGTGCTGAGTCCTTTTATCCAGAATAAAATTCACCGATTTCAATCATCTTGCACTTCATCACAGTTAACCTAACTTTAGAAGTGACCTCAAGGGTTGGAGTCATATATTCTTACATTTCCTACAAGAAAAGCAACCACAAACATACTGTTTTAGGTTCGGGAATAGGGGTGGGGGGCAGAATGTCAATTATAAACAAACAATTTATGTCTACGTTAATACATGGAAATAATCCAACATACTCACTGACCAAGAAATGTTTTGAAATATTTATTGTTATTAATTAAACACTTTCAATTACATATCTTTCATTTTTATGCAGTTTTCTTTACTTTCATTAACATTTATTTACGTTTTTATGCAAAAAAAATCATGTTTTATTAAAAACCCATAAATCATACTTATTTATCCTGCCAAAAAGACAACCTATAACTAACAACGACTAAATCGATACAATATGTGTCACAAACCCAACACAGGGGTTTGAAGGACTCTCGGGGGTCCTGGGGCCTGTGTGTATGGAGTTTGCTGGTTCGATGAATGAATCAATCAGTCAGTGGCTTGTATAGCGCGACTGCTCACCCGTAAGGGTTTCAAGGCGCTGGTGTTAGTTTGTTATGCATGAGGGACAACGAACAGCGAGTGGGGGGTGGTTTGTGACCTAGATTGTATCGATTTAGTCATTGTTACTTATATGTTGTATTTTGGGGTAGTGATTACGTTTAATCAATTCCATGCATTAATGTAGGAAGGTTGGGCGGAAATGTTTATTTATAATATAGCCTTATAGCCCGCCTTAACGGACTATACCGGCTATTAAAATCCTGCTGCAGCGTTAAAGGCCCGAGCCGAAGGCGAGGGACTTTACCAAAGCAGAGGGACTTTAACACCATAACTGCTTTGAACGTTCTGCGCCAGTGCGTAACGTTCGAAGAAACGGGTGGGGCTGCGTCGGCCAACGGTCGTTCGCAGTACCAGCCAGGTAGTGCTCCAGTCGGCCACGGAACAGGTTAAAAGCTGGTATAGCCCTGCTACGAAGGGCTATAAGGCTTTTAAAACATTCTGCCACTAGAGGGAAGAATATATAAACAAATAAAACAAAGGCTTTAGGGTGCACGAGGGGATTGAAATCCCCTCAGGCTCAACAAACAAAGAAACATTGGAATGTTGGCGCTCCGGGCTTATACCGGCCATTATAAGCCCGGAGCACTCCATTGTTTTCAATGGAGCTCCCAACATTCCAATGTTGTAATTAAAGTTATATATCCTTAGGTCAGTTGGTTTATTCTCTGCATCATGTGTTCAGTAGCCAAACCACCAATGTTTCCGCAGCTTTCTTTTGAACCAGTTATGCGATGAAAAGAAATTTGAAATGTACCAGAAAGGGGCTGGGACAACATAAATGTGGCTAAACATACATTAACCATGTTAGAATAGTTTGGGGTCTGAGGGGTGGAGGGTGAGAACACATGCACCTGCTTTTGAAATGGACTCGGAGGAGTCTAGAGCCAAAACAGACGAAGACAAATACACTTGAAGTGTAAAACCTCAGGAGAAAGACCTTTTTTTTTTTTTCTTTTTTAGAGGGACACATTTTTGAGCAAGGATGCCGGGCGATGCTGAAGAGGGCGCGGATTTCCTCACACTCCAGCAGCAATGTGTGCACGGCGGGACTTGCACAGTGGATTGCAAGGGAGCACTGTAGGTTTAGAATATGTCAGATGTAAATTCCGGGGACACTGCTCACTTTCATGGAATGAAGAGCAGAAAGGGCTGTACCTGCTGCTAGACATGTTAAAAACTCATTGAGGGGCTTCAAGGACCTCATCCTTCCAGGAGGTTGGAAGAGATACAGGCCGACAACCTTCTGGCTGTAAAGGGCTCTCCCCTTAGGGCCAGGTGATGGCTACGCTGTAGGGGAAACCGGAATATAGAATTACAGGCGGGGAACCGTGAAAATGGGGGTTCTTCTCACGGAGAGCTTCTTAGGGGCAGCAGATAGACCCTGAGAGCGGCGCTCGAGCTCTCTGTGATGTCACGCAGAATCCAGAGGTAAAGACCTTCTGCGAGTTACTTTTTATCCATCTATTCTTTTATGTTATGTTTGCCCCCCCTCTTCATCTGCCCCTGAGTTCAACTGCTTTGCAGGGGCCAGGAATTAATTTAGGAGCTATTCTTAATATGGCCCCTCCCCCGTCCTAAATATATATTAAACAAGCATTGACGTAGCCAATAGGTCTCGCATTTGGGACCTTATAAGTTTAGCCATGCATTTTTGACATTGCAGATAACAATGCCTTTTATTTTTGTTTTCGTTTTTAAAACATAAATAAAAGGCATTGTCATTTAAAATGCCAACAGCTTAAACTCTCGTAAATGCAAGACCTATTGCATTGCAAATGCTTGTTGGCTTGGGCAGTTATTTGTGTCAGCACACGCATGTAAGAGCCGCTGGAAGTCTGTATTTATGCAATGCGAAGGTGAACAAACTATCATTTACAAAAATAATTAGTGTGCATGGAGGTCAGGGATTGGGTAGTAGTTCATGTCACACTCACTACCCGACAGCACTACTAACACAGTTGGAGACCATTGCAAGCTGGCTAAACGAATGCAGTTGTTTACAAGACCTGGTCGATAGGACCCCAGAGGTTTAAGAGCAGCAGTGATTCATGTTTATCCAAGAGTAATAATAATAAAACAACTTTATTCGATTTGATACACAAATCATAAAAGCATATAAATAACAATCATTAAAAATATTTCATAAATATACATTTGGCCTGAATAAACTAAATTGCAATATCATCAATGTGAATCCATAATGTAATATGTAATAACAAGGTAATAAGCCTCATAGGTGTACTCAATCCCCCCTTGTTATTCGTAACCTTAAAGCAGATCTTAAAAAGTTTACCACGCAATAAAGAGTAAAAACATCAGTGGACAATTTTAAAAACAACAGAGCTACCCGTGCCTGCCTAAATCTAACTTTCCTCAGCAGGTCTTTTAAAAACAATTTCCTGGGGAAGGCATAATACGGCAGAGTAAAACAAGGTGAAGGGTATCCTGCGGAGACTTATTGTCGCAGCCGCAGGGCCCTCTCTCTTCTAAATTTGTGATAAAACCTGCCGGTACTGGCAATAAGTGATCGATGCCATTTAGCCTAAAACGGGGTATCAAAAAACGATTGTGGGCACTTGTCATTAATGTTAAATAAGGTTCTATACCCTGTGATGTTTTAACTAAAATATGGTCCCTCACCGAATGTTTCCCCATTTCGATAGTCTCGTGCTGCGCCATGGCAAACTTTAGGTACAGTGTTTTGATATCACCTACATCTTTGGGCCTTATTGTCTCTGATTTATCAAAAAGGTCTGCACGTCCTAGGTTACCAAATTGAATCCCTAACGTATTTAAACCATTGGATTTTTCTTGCATGCTCCAGGGAGAGAGAATCCCACACTACCAGCCTTGTCAAGCCCACCTCTGCATGGATCCAGAGCTTCAACCAACATACTAGTGGCTTCACTCCCGCACTATCCGTTATATTTTTTACCCCCAGTTCTTCCGCCTCAAATATTTGTTCTCCTGCCTTTGCAAATTGGAGGGTTTAACAAAGCCCCACACCTCACTACAATACAAGACTTTAGCACAGCAGATAGAATTATACAACTTTAAAAGTACGCCTGGAGTCTAACACCCCAACCTCGGTGCATAATTTACAATTGAACCCGTAGATCTATTCAGGGTCAGACACTTTTCCTCAGTTAGGTGTTTGAAGTTCAGACGAATATCAAAAAGCACACCCAAATAGGTAAAGGCAGGGACTTTGACTAGGGTGTATGAGCCTATAGTACAACTATATTTTTTACTGGGCTTCTTTCCCATCTCCATCACATATGATTTTGCGAGATTAGAGGACATATCCAAGTGGTCCATAAATTCACGAAGCCATCTATTAAAAGCTGCAAACTATGTGGGGTGCGGGTCAGAAGCACTGCATCGTCTGCGTACAGCAGCACCAAAACTGTTCTGTCCCCTATTCTAGGCATATCGGCCTCAATGTTCCGCAGGGCAACATCAAGACTGTTAATGTATATAATAAACAAGAATGGAGCAAGAATGCATCCTTGTCTGACCCCACTAGAGCACTTGAAAGGCTCCGTAACTTTCCCCTCCTTTGTATATCTTACGACTGCTGTCGTATTGAAGTACAGGGATTGAAGGATATTGGCTATGTCTACCCCAAGGTCCCCCACAAGGACCCACATCTTATTGCGATTCACGCGGTCAAAGGCCGCAGTGAGGTCCATATAGGCTAGATGTAGCGCCCCAGCCTTCGCTATAGTGTATTTTGCGGTGTTAAGACACTGATCTACAGTAGATTTCCCCGGGCGAAACCCTATTGCACATCCATAATAATGTGTGTCTCCTCTGCCTCCTGTCTCCTCTGTGAGTGCATGGTAACGGGGGGCAGGGTCTGTCTCTATGACTACTGAGTTATACTTGTGAAAGTGTATGGTGAGCTGTGCATCCGGGTGAGTGGTGTGCATGTGTGAGTGTGTGTGTGTGTGTGTGAGTGCGTGGTAATGGGGGACGGGGTCTGTCTCTTTCACAACAGAGTTCTACGTGTGTAAGTGTATGTTGAGTTGTGTATACGGGTGAGTGCAGGGTGAGTGGTGTGCCTCTATGGCTACAGAGTCCTAACTGTGTAAGTGCACAGTGAGCTACCCGGTTGAGTGGTGTCTGTGTTTTATTTATTTTTAATTTTTATTTTTGCAGTTTTGTATAGCGCTAGCTGGACCCATGGGTATCAGAGCGCTTCACAGCATATGCAATAATGTACACACAGATTATACAGGAGAATGGTAGAACATGGGGGTTAGAGCAGGAATGGAACAAGGATATGGGCGAAGGGGGAGAGGAGAAGAGGGTGCAAGTTAAATCTGGGGGGCGGAGTCCACCTGTAGAAGTACAGAGTTCTACCTGTGTAAATGGTGAGCTGTGTACAGTGTACTCGCGTGAGTGGTGTGCCTGCGTGAATGCCTGAAGGAGTACAGAGTTCTACCTGTGCAAGTGTACTGTGAGTGGTTTGCTTGTGCATGGTAAATGGGGGCAGGGGTTTGTCTGTATGAGTACAGAGTTCTACATGTGTAGGTGTACAGTGAGCTGTGCATCCGGGTGAGTGGTGTGTCTGTGTGAGTGAACAGTAAACAGTGTGCCTGTGCGAGTGCACGGTGCAACACATTAAACCCAGACCTATTGGCATTGCCAGTGCGTGTTTTGTAAATCTAGTCCAGGTTTATGGAACCAACGTTTTCCCTCTTATACAAGTGAAAGTTAACTTCACAGCTGGATCATTCGTCTTCATTATGTAGCAGAGGTTTCAGGAATCCTTGTCGCTTAACTTGAAACATATTTGCAGAGCTCTCTGGCATTATCCTCCCGCGCCCCAGGTAAGGAGTGGGAGCTTAACAATACCAAGATATATAAGGAAGGAGGAGGTGCGTGCTTCACACTGCGCATCCCTGCCCGGGAGATGTTTGCTTTTAGAGATGAAGGTAAAATGAGCCTGGGGAATATTTGGATTTTTCGTTATCCCCCCGATACAAAGGCTCTGTTTGTCCTTTTAAAGATAAGGGAGTGCTGGTGAAAAACCATGGCAAGACAAGGCCTCATAGTAACAGCTTCCAGTTTCTGAGCAATCACATTTTGTTTACTATCTGATAACAAAATATCTGCTGGCCCTTGAAACACTTCATGAGATTGTCTTCCTAGAAAATGCAACTGCGCAGCTAGCGAACAGGCGCCAGGGTCCATGGAAAGTAGCTGAACCATCTGTGTGGGACAGCTCGTGGGAAGGGTGCAAACATGGAGCATTTGTTTATGTCAGTCAAATGAATTGCGGCCGCGATGTGCTCAAGACAAATTTGGGGGGCGGGAACAGGAAAGCAGAAGCCTTCCTGCACGTGCCGCTGCTCACTCCCGAGAACTATGAAGTGATTCCAAGAGGCACTCTTCCTAGATCAGCGCATGCGCGCTGCGCTAGGCGAGACCTAAAATCTGAAAATAGCCTCCCGCCACCCACTGCAACACTCTGTGCCTTATCTCTTGAAGCTGTGTTTCTGCTCTCCATCTAGCAGAGAGCCAGTGCTAACTGGTATTGCAGCTCAGATCTAGAATCTGGCTCTCCCGAGAGAGGTCTCCGATGGAAGCCATGCATGAGGGCAGTGGAAGGTGGCACCGTATGGAATATGGGGGAGTTAGTCCAAGGGCGTGGGTGATAAGAGGGCAGGAACAGAAGGAATTGTGCAAAGGAATAGAGAGAGACAGGATAAGACGATTGTGCTTTCGAAATTGTTTAGATAAAGGAAAACAAAAGTGCATTTTATTTATGCCTGCTGTTTGTCTGTATTTTTATTACTGACAGAGAGTGAATGTCTTGTAATAATGAAAGTTGCTTTGGAGTTTGTTGTCACAGCACTACACTGCCTTCTTCCCTACATGGGAGACAAGTTGTGGGGTCTTCCTCTGTCAGTTTCTGCTGTGATGGGGTCTTACTGGGGCTGTGTACCATTGGATCTGGAAACAAACTGTTATTGATGAAAGTAACGTGGGTCGTCATTGCTTACCCAACGTAAGAGATCCCACCTGGGACATGTGTACCGTTGTTAATACAAGGGGCATCACTGCCGGTGGACATCCTATGTGGCATGTGCACTGTGGCGAATACATGTGGCATCACTGCCGGTGAACATCCTATGTGGCATGTTCTCCACCTATGGGATGTGCACTGTGGGGAATACATGTGGCATCACTGCCGGTGAACATCCTATGTGGCATGATCTCCACCTATGGCATGAACCTACTGTTCGGTGTTCCTCAGCACCCCCAGTGAACGAACAGGCCATTTGAACGCGGTGACACTGCGCTTATGATTTCCTTGTGAGGTATGGTCTGCCCTATAGTCTGTCTTCTGTGGATGCCACTGACTCTCTTCGCTTCCGGATAAAGCCATTGCTTATAGGTCAGGTGTTGCCTTTTGGCCTTTAATGTGGGATCTCACTTCTTATCCTTGACCATTGGTTCAATTTCTGCTTTTACATTTCAGGGCGCTCGTGCAGAAGAAGCTGGCAGCCTGTGTGAATATTGTGCCTCAGATAACTTCCATGTAAGTAGCGTGAGACTTCTGTGTGTTAGCAATATAAATAAGCAGTGCCGCATGAGCGTGCCTGTCTGCATGTTGACTAGGTCTTCCCCCTAAAGCCTTCTGTCACTTCATTTGAAAGTCTTTCCCCCACTGGTCGCAGATCCTGCCTCACTGCACTTGTGCACTTTCTCTTCTCGTGCACTGGTGATTTTCCTGGCTCGGTCTCTGGCCCCAGAGTCAAATTTGGACAGGTAACTATGTCTCTGTGTTGGAACTCCATACTTCAAGAGGCTTTGGACCAGTGTCCGTGTTTGGTTGGGTGCCCTCCATATGTTCACTGATGAATGTAAATGTTATTGTTTGAATAGTTTATTGTTTATAATGTGCAACACGCGTGAGGGATCAGAACTGCCCGTGAGCATGAAGTAAACCAGTGTGAAGATAAAAAAGGCACATTATCCAAAGTCAAGAAGATAAGAAAATCTTGGAGTGAGGGCAGGTAAAAATTTGGGCGAGAAATGTGGCGTTAGCCAGGATATAAAGTAGGAAGGGAGAGATTGTTCATGGTGGAGACTTGCAGACGAGGCTCCTGAGTTCCTAGGCTTCTTTATATTTGCTGTTTGAGCAGAAGTTGGTTTAGGTTCTGCTTAGGGTAGTCCGTCTCACTCTCTACTGTCACTATCCAAGTGGCAGGTGGGTCAAACACAGGCTTTTTCTGCTTTCTCGGTTTTCCTCCACTCATTTTGGGTGCCCATATCACTGCCCTATATGAGCCTTTCTGTCCCTCTGGGTTGACTTTTGATCTGTGTTTTCATCTGCTCCCTGTGGCTGGATCCCTCTCTCTGTGGTTGTTTGGTTACTCTTCTTGCTGCAGAGCCAGGATCTGTCTGAGAACTGTGGTTTTATTTGCATATTCTTTTGAACTGTAACTATGACATTTTTCTGAAGTAGACCTCTGTAGTGGTTTGTTTTGGTGTTACGCATGAAGACTAGTGTGTGCTTCGGGGGTGGCACCGCAGCAGGAATTGGCATTCGAAGGGAATGTGAGGGATTGTTCTGCAGGCTTTACATGGGTGGGTTTGCATGATTTATACACACACCAGCCTGAGAATCACTTGGGTCATGACTTTTGGAAAAGCTCTGCCTTTTGTTATTGTTTGTCTGAGTTCTAGGTGGCGGTCGGTGTCCTTGGGCTGACTCGGATGACTATCAAGAGGGAGCCAGTTGATCTGAGGTTTCTCCTTCCTACAGTATGAGTTGAGATTCCAGGAAGATTGGTTCTGTCCCATCATCCTCTTGGTGGTATTGAAGGAGGTTCTTCTTGGCCTTAGAGGGCAAGGATAAAGGGGAAATGTTATCTCGACTGCTCAGGTTTAAGACTCGAGTTTTCTGATAAGTTATAGCCTTCTGTTTAAATATTAAAGATATAGATGTAAAACTCAGTTGCCTAATCAAGACAAGACATCACGAGGGCTAGTGTTGCATCATCTTGAGGAAGAGCCCTTGCAGTGTTCTTATTGTGTAAAATGAGTCTTCCATCATTTTGTGATTACGGTTTAAAGCGAGGGGTCGGGATCTATTGTCACACTGGGATTTTTCACTGGTTGATGTGGTTGTCAGCCGGCCCATCTTCACAGTTTAGTGGACTGAGGGTCATCATTTTGAGATGATCCACAGGGGAGAACGTCTGTGTTAGACGAGCTCTGTGTGTGCGGATTCTTTCTCCACCGTTACACCGCCAGAGGCGTTTGCGTAGTCTGGGTGTCTTGCGGACCAGCGGGAGGATGACCTGGGTGGCATCATCCTGGTTGAAGCAGTTCAGCTTGTGGAAGTTGACTGGGTCAGCAAGAGAAGACCTGTCTGCATCGAAAAGAGGGGCAGTCATTTCAGAGCTTTGCCAGCATCGACTTTTTATTTGCAGCTAGATAAGCCGGTCCCAGTTATTATTATTATTATTATTATTGCCTGAGGGATGAAAGGTGAACAGAGTAAATGCCTTCTTGGATTCTATGTCTCTGGTGGGAGTTTATCCACTTACAGGCCGTCGCCGGGAACTGTGGCATATGGTCATTGGGCTGGTAGTTGTCGTTCTGCAGTGTTAAAGGCTGATGAAATGTCGAGTAGGAGTAGAGATAAGTAGATGGAGGTTAGTGTTGACGGGCAGCAGCTTCCAGGTGTGAGTCCTGTCTGTTTCACACTATTTGGCTGATGAAACGTGAGACCTGGGAGACAGCCGCCTTTTCGATGAGTGTCTGTATATCATTGATTCTCTGTGTCTATGTTTTTTGTATACACTATACACTTTTTCTATGATTCTGCCTGTGAGTTCTGTTTGACCTTCATGGTTGGCATTGTGTGCCTGAGTGTGGTTAATTCTTTATGCCTTAGTGTGGTTGATTCTCTATGCCTTTGTTGTGGTTGGCCCCCTGTGCCTATCTTTTGTGATTTGTGCCGTCTGTGTTATTTTGGCTCTGTGTAACAAGGCTTGTTGGTTGGCTGACCTGTGTATTCTGTTTCATCTCTGTATGTTTTGTGTTTGTGTACTCTCTGTGCATGTGTTTTAGTGAGATTCTAATAAATCTTTCTTTTGTGGTCTCTCTATCTGGTTGTTACGGTCTCATCTGTTTCTGGCATCATCAGTCTTGTGGATGGAATCTCTGTCCATTTGCTGCTTTGTGTTCTAGTTGTTTTTCAGGTAATAACTGTATTAGTTTGTTGCAATTCCTTCTCTCCATCTGTGGCTTATTTGACATGATACTATCTTTTACCTGCCTCTCTTATTTCCTCTTTTGCTAAAGCTGCTCACTTCTTTGATTTTTAGATATGAGTGGAAAGGCAAGATTGAAGAGGACAGTGAGGTGCTACTGGTAAGTGCGGAACACGCTTACTTTTTGGGACGCATTATTGTGCAGTCCTGCCCCTTCGTCTCTTAGATGAGTTTGGCTGGAATACTTTGTAAAGTTTATGTACTTCCTTTATTTACCTCATTAGATGATAAAAACTCGCAGCACCAAAGTTTCGGCGTTGGCTGAGTATGTACGGTAAGCACCACTGTGTTTTGCACTATATATCCCATCCAACACTACATGCCTGGGCGCCTCCTGTGGCAACCGTAAGTTCTGTTTCCTGTGGTTTCTGAGACCTTCTCTTGAGGTATTTTGGTTTCTGCTGACACTATTACCAACTTTCATACGTCTTCATTAGCCTTTGCCTACATCTGTTCTGACCTTTCCCAGTTACACTTTAGAAAACTTTTTATTTGCACCTCGAATCGCCTGCCTAGCTTCTTGTGTGTGCTGCAGCATGGGTCTGTTGCAGGCTGAGCCTTTTGCTACCTCTTACAGGGGTTAATTGCTTGAACATGAACTCACACCATCCCCTGCATTCGATTGCCTGTGCTTGCTGTATTCTGATTGCTGCAGCTTGTGCCTGCTCCCGCCTTTGAGTAGAAGCCCTTATTTTTCAAATTTGTGTCTACCTTCTATCGGACACAGCCGCTCTTCGTGTGACTAGCATTGGGGGGCATCTGGCCCAGCTCTCGCACTCCTTTGCAATGTTGTGCCACCTGCAGCTGAGACAACTGAGAAACCTTGAGTGCTTTCACCTGTGTCCTTCTTCCAGGTCGGTGCACCCTTATGAAGTGGCTGAAGTCATCAGCCTGCGCATTGACCAGGGTAATCCGCCCTATCTGAAGTGGCTGAACGACACCGTTCCAGAGTGAATCAAACATCTCCTGCTCCATCATGGCGTCTACCGGAAACCATCCGCTCAACATGTCCGCCGCTTTCACTAAGGGTTGAAAAGTTTTTTGACTTAAAATAAAAATATATTTCTAAGTAGTGGTGTACTCTGCTTCTTTATTCCTGGATCAAAATCCTGTTGCACCAACTTCAGGTAGAACAAGGCAAGTTAGCCTTTGGGAGAAATCGTCAGCATCTTTCACTGACTGCCTCTACCTCCCTCTCAGCACAGTTCACCCACATCATCTCACCTACCCATGCACGCTTGAAGCATGACAACCCTCAGATAGTCAATTATGTCCCTACTCGATTTACCACCAGAATATTGAGCTTTAGATACTGTGTAACAACAATATTGAATACTTTATTACAGTGAAGGCAAATATATAGTATGCTTAACTTCTCGTCTGCGTACCATGACGATATACACATCCTAAAGGTACCCAGCATGGAGCTAAGTAAAATAAAAGCACAAGCTGTGGTACCCTTCTCTACATCTTATAAACGGTAAGCACAAAAATGCAACGCACTGCTTGGTTCCCCTTCTCAACGCCGACTGTCTATTCCCCACAGAAGCATTATTCGCCCGAAACTGCAGGACCACTTAATTTTCAGTAGACATCAGTGACAATGGTTATGCCCCTCCCCCGTTGCCCCTCTGTTGCATTGTGGACCTGACCTGACCATCATTTACCAGGGCCATTTGTGTTTTTGCACCTAAGAGATTTACCACTGTTGCCCAACCTCCCTCGTCCACGGTTGAGGCTGGAGATGAAAGCCCTCGCTAGTGATTCGGACACCGGTATGGTGGGGTTTGGAGGAAAGGAAGGCCGGATGGCAGGGGGTTGCTAACGAATTGGAATAAGGACTGTGCCATAAGGGGGCCCGCAGTACAAGCCTTCTGTCCCCTGATTACCGAGGAGGATGTTGTAAATTCAGTAACCTTTGGTTTCCTCGAAGCCTGGGTCGATGGGATAGTTCAATGGATATCTTGTGATGACGTTTCAGTCAATCAAACTTTTTATTTGGCTTATTAGAAGTTGTAAAAGCACATTATAGAAAAAACAAGTCATAAATGCAAAACTTCACACTTTTTAAAAAAGATTTAAAAACAAAGTCCTTATAAGATTTATCAGCCACATGTAGAAAACAACCAGAATTCGCTGAACAAAGTATATTGCAATGCCCCGTGAGTATTCTCAAGGCACATTAGACTGAGTTTACCACTGCAACGCAAAGGTCTGTATTACAGTTTTGCAGGAAAATGACGTTTCAGTTGGTGGAGTTTTATCAGAATGAGCCTTCTGCAGCTCTACTTGGAGCCTCTCTATTTCCTCAATACCCATTCAATGAGCCTGCGAGTGGGGAGATCCTACATTTAGGCCCCATTGTCATTTACGCCAACCATAGACAAGGTCCAAGTGGTCCAGTGGTAGGAGGCACTTCAAGAAGATTTCTGGAAAAATACTCTACTTTTCTTTGCGGAAGATATTCTCATTTATATTTCTGCTCCCATCTTCAGACACAGGTACCCCGGTGTACTCAAAGTTGTGCTCCCTGTCCACTGTGGGACCTGCTTCCCTCGTAGGGCCCATTGTCTTCACGCAGGTTGTGGCTGCTGTCTCTGATGTGCTCCAGGCTTTCTTTCCAGCTAGTTTGCAAAGTGCTGGTTATGGAGCTGCTAAAAGGTTTTTTTAAGAGGAAACCTTAACCAGTGTTCTGTAAGGGGGGGTTCCTGTCTGGTATCCTAGCCTTGAGAAGAGTTTTGATATAAGGATTGTGCTGGAGCCTGCCAGTGGGGTAGTAGTAAAGGGTCGTTTTCAGATAGGCATTGCCTTTTTGAGCCCATCGTCTCTGGTATGCATCTGTTCAAGTCACACTACATCTACAAGAGAAGGAAAAAGGAACAAGCACTGGCATATCCAGTTAGTTTCGTCTTTGTGGCCTATTGGCTTTGCCAATGCTTATGCCGATGCTGTGCTTCATTAGCAAGAGGAAAAAAGTTAGTTTTTTTGTTGTTTTTCTTTTAATGCAGCATCAGCAAAGACAGAAAAGGAAAAAAAAACATGTCACACATTCAATAGGCACATGCCTGCATGATGAGATGTAGGCATGTAACTCAAGACCAAAACTTAGGTAAAACTGAGACAAAAGTCTAACTTTACTACTCGCGAATGCCCTCTGTGAATACTGAAAGTCATAAAGTTAGACTTTCGTCTCAGTTTACCTTTGTGAATCGGGCCCTCAGAGTTCCCGCTTGTTTTGTAAATCGGTATCCACCTACCTTCAGAATTCACAAGAAAATATATTGTACAGCTTAGCGTTGTGCTCCACGCAAGCCTATGTGCCAGCCAAGCCCAGAACTACGTCTCCTCTTCAGACTGAGTTAAACTAACCGTTGGCAATGAGCTCAGCCCGCTAGCGGAGATTTGGTAACTATGCATTTCATTGAAAACGCGGAATACATGCAATAATTCCGACTCTGCTATGTAGTGGAGTTAGCTCCTGCACCCACAACCCTTTGATGAAACAACTTTACCTTTACATGCTAAACAAGCATATTACCAATTCACAAAAGTGAACTTTGAAAAATACAGGCCAACGAGAAAGGTGATGATTTTGGAGGCAACCCTAACCTAGGGGGAGGGCCTTGAACACCAAGAGCATATCATGCTGAACGATTCGGTGATGGTCCCATCCTCCTAGGACCACCCCAAACAAAGTTATGGGCAAAATTAAAAGGCCAACCAAAGGCCTCACAAAGCATTATGGGGCGAAATTCTAGAGTTTAGTGAATATTATAGTATTAGCTCTCAGCTGAGCCCGAGATCCCGCAACTTGAGAAATGTTTTGATATTGGATACTATAATATTAACTGCATTATAGAATATTGTCCCAAAATGCTTTGCAGGGCCTTTGGTGGGGATTGCATTTTTGCCCAGAACGGTACTTGGGGTGGTCCTAGGAGGATGGGATCACAACCGAATCATTCATTTTAGCATGATGTGCTCTTTGGGGCAGATTTACAAGCCCCTTGCGAAACTTTTACGCCACTGTTGCATCGCAGTGGCAGCGTAAACCATGCGCCACGTTGCAAATTATTTACAACGTGACACATCTAGGCAGATGCGTCACGTTGTAAAGCCCTGCGCCACATGAAACCTACGTCACAGATTTCACTGAGTCAGTTTTACGATGCTGCTGCGTCAAATCCTTATGCCTGCCAGAAGCAGGCGTAAGGAGTGACGCACCACGTTAAGTAAGGGCGGCCCCTGTGCATCGCAAGAGTTGCGTTGCACTTGCGATGCGACTCCAGCAATGCGCCCGTCGTACACCACAAGATGCGCCACGCATCTGCCCCTCCTTGCACCGTGGTGAGCCGCATTGTAAAAAATGTAAAAATAACGATGGATTTGGGCCCAGATCTTTGGACTGGGGTGAGTGTGTGACATTGATCCACATTCGGTCCATCACCTGTTGTGTTTGCATATTCCGCCCTAAGTGCGCTGGGGATGCCCAGACGTGGGTCCCAGGCACTCCACACCACTGGAGTCAAGCTAGCCGGGCTGATGAGAGGTGTTACCTCGAAACCGGTCTGGTCCTCGGATGCTTGATTCCGTTCTGGGAAGGACATGGCTTTTGTAGTTCGAACTGGACTGTTCCCATGGGGCACAGGGTCAGAGCTGATTTGCATATCGCCATTGTCTAACCCAGGGTGGTGTGGAGTGCAAAATAACGATGGATTTGGGCCCAGATCTTTGGACTGGGGTGAGTGTGTGACATTGATCCACATTCGGTCCATCACCTGTTGTGTTTGCATATTCCGCCCTAAGTGCGCTGGGGATGCCCAAACGTGGGTCCCAGGCACTCCACACCACTGGAGTCAAGCTAGCTAGCTGATGAGAGGTGTTACCTCGAAACCGGTCCGGTCCTCGGATGCTTGATTCCGTTCTGGGAAGGACATGGCTTTTGTAGTTCGGACTGGACTGTTCCCATGGGGCACAGGGTCAGAGCTGATTTGCATATCGCCATTGTCTAACCCAGGGTGGTTTGGAGTGCAAAATAACGATGGATTTGGGCCCAGATCTTTGGACTGGGGTGAGTGTGTGACATTGATCCACATTCGGTCCATCACCTGTTGTGTTTGCATATTCCGCCCTAAGTGCGCTGGGGATGCCCAGACGTGAGTCCCAGGCACTCCACACCACTGGAGTCAAGCTAGCCGGGCTGATGAGAGGTGTTACCTCGAAACCGGTCCGGTCCTCGGATGCTTGATTCCGTTCTGGGAAGGACATGGCTTTTGTAGTTTGGACTGGACTGTTCCCATGGGGCACAGGGCCAGAGCTGATTTGCATATCGCCATTGTCTAACCCAGGGTGGTGTGGAGTGCAAAATAACGATGGATTTGGGCCCAGATCTTTGGACTGGGGTGAGTGTGTGACATTGATCCACATTCGGTCCATCACCTGTTGTGTTTGCATTGTAAATGCGACGCATCCGTGGTGGCACATGGGGGGGGATTCTTGACACATCTGTTCTGGCGCATCCCTGCTGATTTGCAGAGATGCGCCAGAAGTTGTAAATCTGCCCCATTGTGTTCAGGGCATCTGCTTGGTTCTCTGCCTAGGTTAGGGAGGACCCCAAAATCATCACCTCTCACTGCTTGCTATATTTTCATTTTCACTTTTGTGAGATGACTGTGCATTTTTGCATGTAATGATAGTTACTTGTTGTTTTCCCAAAGGTATGTGAGGTTTCTGTTTTATTAAATGGGGTGAGGCGGAACAGAGTTGCAGAGCGGAGTTCATGGAGTTTTTGATCAATTCTGCAGAATTCCGTGAAGTGGTACTCCGCCAACTACGCCCACCCTTAATTTAAACCTGGCAATCAAGGTAAGATTTGAATGTATTCTTTAAACTGTTTTGTTTCAGACAAGCTGTGCTTGGGACCTCCTGGACCTCACCAGGCATGACCGGAATGCTTGTGGCAGTGGGTCTTCTTGGTGCACGATGCCATGTAGAACCTCTGCTGTGCGACGGGTTTTGAGAAGTTCAATATTCAGTTTGTCGGGGTTTAGTGGGGGGTGCATTACTTTACAGTACCTTAGACGACTAAAGAGAGAGAAGGGGCCTCTATGGTATTCATTCTGTTTAGTTTGCTCAAATATGTCCTTTTATGTTTGCTCCAGTATGATTTGTTGGTTCATCAGGTATTTGCTATGTGCAGATGAGGTGTCCACTGGTACTTTGTACTTTAAACTTTCATTTTCATTCCTGCTACCTTTGTTATCTACGTTTCAATGGCCAGCCGTGTGTCGCGGAGCCAGGTAGTAGGTGACCGGTCATATTAACCGGTCTCTGCACTTTCATAAGAGTTTGCTTGATATTTTAAGCCACGTTTTATCTGTATTTATTGTAGTCCTGTTTTATCTGATATACTGGTTTATCACATGTGCTTTTATGATTTTGTTTTCTGAAAACTGAATAAAGCTAATTTGAACTGGTCTCTGCAACATTCGATAAGAGGTAAAATGTTGATTGTTATTCTTAATAACATTCAATAGAAGACCCTGAAAGGAAAAAAAACCTGATGCAAATGAGACTTAGGGAGAGAGGAACTTCCCAGGGGCCGAGATCAAGAATTGGTGCAGAAGCTACACACATCTTCAAAGACGAGGAGACTGCAAATTAATCTCATCGGCTTTGTCTTGAATGCCATTAACTGCTGGGAACTGGGGGAGAGACCTTAACTCCCCATGTGTGAAACAACATCTTCTTTGTTCCATTTAAGCATGAAGGTGCAAAGCCGTTTCTTTATTCTTCCTGGCTCCTTTTGATAAAGATTTTAATCTTGTTATTTGACATAGAAATTACAAAGCTGTATCCTTAAGGCGCATTCTTGAGTGTGTCTGTTCTTGGTGAAAGAGGGCTTGGAGCCTAATACCAAGAACTCCTGTGAGTCTCACTGGACGGTCCATTACCCAGAAAGCACCGTTTCCACTTAGGTTTCAGGGGTTTGGTGGGGTGGTAGTGCACTGGGTTCTCTGTCTCAGGATTGGTACATTGACTAAGTCCTTGATACCGAAGGGACTAACGGGTCCTTGTTTTGCACATATTCGAGATACATCCAAAAAATGTATAACCACATTAAAGTTGTCTCAGCTGCACACACACCCTCTTCAACCTGGAGCATTCAGCTGGAAATCCTCCTTGATGTGGGCTGGAAAATCAGCTCTCAGGTCTAGATGGCTTATTTTGAAGCCCCTTGGACCGCCGGTGCATAACTTGTTGTGGCGCACCGGCGGCACATTTTCCTGGCCCAAATTTACAAGGATAGGAAAAGCCACCCTGTGTGGCTTTGCCTGTCCTTGTAAATACAACCCCTTTACACTCAGCACTTTGCGTGAAAGGGGCGTTCCATGGGTGTTCCTGTGGTTGTTCCCACGCAGCTCCCACAGAACATGACACGTTTCCAGATTTACGGGAAATCGTAAACCTGGAAATGCGTCAGAATGCTACGACTCCCCAAGGGAGGCGCAACAAGGAGAAATGTATTCATTTCTCCTCGTTGTTTCCTCTTTCTATGCGTGTGGCATTCTGCAGCACACATAGAACAAGGGAATTACATCTGGTGCTTGTTTATGTACAAGAAGGGTCCCTTCCTGCACATAAACAATCATTTAGGAAAATGACGTTTTGCAAGCTCTATGTGTGCCAATGCAGCACATATAGAAGTTGTAAAACGCCATTTCATATTGTTTATGTGCAGGAAGGGACAGCTTTCTGCACATAAACAATCATCCCCGTGGCACAGGCATCCTTGCACCATGCTCGAAGGGTGCCTGCGTTGGCGCATGGCAGCCAGTTATGTGCCAGTGCACGGGAAAGCACATGGATGTGACATATTTTTGTAACTATGTCGCATTCCTGTGCTTTTAAGTGCCACAGCCTAAGAGCTTGCTTTGCCGCGCTGCAGCACTCTCTTGTAAATGAGGCCCTAGATCTTCAAGTATTGAGAGGTGCAATATTGACCTTCCCAGGGGAGTGACCTGAAGGCTTCAAACATGGGATAGCTCAATTGGTGCATGGTTCGAGAGTTCTACTGCGCGTATTTTTACAAGGGGCGTTGAAGTATTGATTACTGGCACATAATCGATTCTTGCGTTTGTCCTATAGACGTGGGAAGAGAATGTGAAGTATGGTCCTTGTAATGTTCTCTCAGGGGTTGCGTTGGCCTCAGGACTCTACTGGGTTATGATTATCTATCTAGGAGAAAGCACTTGATTGAGTTGTGGGGGTGCCCCATCTGGCCTAAACCATTTTAAAACCTTGCGGCATGAATTTGTCGCCCTCAGCGAAGTCAGTTAAAGTAGTAAAGGGCATAACGAAGTTGCCCCAGCCAATATCCAGAGCGTACATTGGGAGTACTGTAATACCCTACTTTGTATTTTTCTGTCAACCATAGTATATAGCCCCTCTGTATTCTTTTTGCTTGCTGCAGGTGTAAAGCCAAGAGATTTATGAGATGGCTATCCCATCATGTTTTGTTTGCCTGAGGGTCGTAGTCTATACTGTACTACTTGTGTGCTTAAAATGGAGCTTGGTGTGTCTCCGTAAATGTGTCTTTTGTATGGCTGTGATATTATAACTCTGGCACCAGAGTTTAACCCTCTTGCTGGCTGAGTTTATCCCTTTTGTATTCAGTGAGACTCTCATAACCATCATGTAGTCAAGGCATGCTTGAATTGTGGCAGCGTAAGGAGGCTTCATTACTGGCCCCTGAGCCGCTGTTGAATATTGTCGATAAGGATTTAAACACAGTCTATGTCAGGTGGCCTCCCAAAATGATAATCCCAAATAACTAACCTTTCTAAACAAACTATAGCAATGAAGGGTGTTGGGTTAGTGCACGGAGTGGTCCCCCCTCGTCCAGAGGAGAACCACACTGGACCAGAAACATCGCAACCAATATATCCCACTGGAGAAGCGTGATACTAGTAGGGGCCGAAGGCAAACAAATATACTGTTTTACGTTTGCTTTAGTATGATTTGATAGTTCAGCAGTTATTTGCTTTGTGCCGATGAAGTGTTCACTCGTACTTGGTGCTTCATGCTGTTTCGTCCCACCGTTTATATCTACATTTCAACATTCTACAATGTGTTGCAAGTAGGTGAGACCTCATGTTATTCGTTGTTCTTGGGAACTTTAAATAAGAGGTCAATTGTTGATTGTGCAAAGCAAAAAAAAGGAGGGTGTGAAGAAGATGAGAGAAGAGAACAGGGAGAAACAGGAGAGGAGAAAGGAGAGGTAACTGTCCCTGGTCACCACTGATGTAAAGTAATCATCCGCTCAAGCCCAAGATAGGAGTAGACCTCCTCCAGGGATGCCCAAAGCATTCCAGCCCCCCCCCCACCACTCATCAGGTCCAGAGAGGTGAGAGTTCAGGTTGCACTTTGGGTAGTTCTAGTTGCTGCCTCAGCTTGCCTTTGAGCAGCATCTCACCTCACCAGCCTTATGCCCAGGATCAGGGCTTCCCCAGTAGTTCCCTCAAGTCCACTGGGAGGATACAAGTGGTCTCTGGCTTCTTCTAGTGAAATTCCCAGATTCCCCATCTCTTTGTGTACATCTCTGAAATGGTGCAATCTGCTCTGGGTGTCAGAGAATCCAAGGTTGTGTGCCACTGGTAGCTGCGATGGTTGTTTAGTATCTTTCTGTAATGGGGCGCAACTGTTTAGGATCTCAGGCTAGTGGAGAATGCAATATCCTCAATCAAAATAGCATTTACATTTCTGAAAGAAGATCAATTCCCTTCTTCTCAGAGCCTGCTGTACTTTCTCCATCTCCTTACAGCTGTAGAATCTGAGTAAACCCCTCTGGGCTTCCTGGCATCCTCAGGCTGTTGCTGGCCAACACAGTAGGATCTTTCCATCTGGTACCTCTGAGTGGGTGTCTTCCAGCAGTGTAGAGATTAATCATAGTAGTTTTTTTAGATGTTCAGTGTTGCAAGGTGGAAGTATTATATGGTATGGCTGGTGGGCCTCATAATGTAATACTAACACATAGAGAGGTGTGGCACAGCGGCCAGAGCGACTGACTCCGGAGTGCGGGGATCACGTTCGATCGCCGGCGGCAGCTCAGCTCAGCATCAGTAGCTCACTTACCTCCTCGATGGCCCCCAGCGGCTTCAATAGCTCACTTAACCTCCTCAATGGCCCCCAGCAGCTTGAAACCTTGAGGGGTGATATGTACGCACTTTACAAGTAAGGATTATTATAATACACAAACGTGGACCTCAGATTCACTCTCAGCCATCCTTAGCTCAGTCCTGGTAGTGTGGCAAAGAGCAGTTAGGATTACTTAGAGGAACATGTGGAAAGCATTTCATGCACCAACATTGACAGTAAGTAAATGGCATGACTTGAAAAAAATCTGACGCCAATAAAAAAAAAGTATGCATTTTTATACAATATAGACACCAAAATTAACTTCGATATAACCTGATTTATAGATTTTCAAAATATTAAACAATAAATGCAGTTGAAGCTGTCAGACATTAATGGGGAAAAACACAGTTAGCACTGGACAACTTGCAGGGTGAGTTCAAACGAACCCACTTGTGGTTAAGGTTGTTCGGGTCCCTAGACCAAGACTCAAGTTGTTACTTCGTTACGTTGCCCAGGGAGTTCGGGTGCAGACATTACTTGGCGGTCCTTGGTGCTGACAGGAACCGCAGGAGCTGTCAAAAAAGCAGCACTTGACAACACCAGACTTACGATGGAGTTACACTACCCTCGGGGAGGAGAGGCCTTTGGGGTTCCAGGATAGGGGTTCAACAGCTGGACTTCTTCTACCTTGCTCTGCAGCTTCGGTTGCAGAGGCAGCGGTCAATCACCGGGGCAGGTCGTGCCAAAGGTGCTTTGCCACACATTTGACGACACTTCCTTCAGGATGCAGGGATACAGCAGCGGGATCGTTATCAACGTCGGTCACTGTGCGATGCTCTCAGGCTGGAGAGGTCGATTTACAAGGTCGATCACCTGACTAGCGATCACCAAGCCTTGGCTGCGGCAAATGTAGTCCACGGTTACTTCGGCGGCTGGAGTTCGACAGGCATGGACAAGTGGCTCGAAACTTGGTGTGCGTTTAGCTACCACTCTGGGCTGGTAGGACACAACTTCTCTTTGGGCTCACTTTAGGCATGTCTATGGGTCGCAATTCTTGTAATGAAGCACTTTAACTCTTCTTCAGGTTGCAGGAGACTGATTCCACCAGTCAGGGAATTTTGCTTTAGATTCTGGCATCCAAAGGAGTCCCTCTTGCTGGGAGCTTTCACCCCGGACACACATCGAACACTCGGTTCCAGTATATAGTCTCTTCAGGGCACTTAAGTGTGCTATCTTTGCACTACGACAGAGTCCAAAGTCCTGTTGTCGGTGTCTTCTCTGTGCCTCTTCTTGGATTCCAAGTAAGAACCGAGGTTCTGGTGCTAGGGTAGCATCTTGAATCCTAGTTTAGGAGGCGTTAAGAGTGGAAGGGACAGCGGCCAATGGGCTACTGGTCCCTGTGGCTAACCTGCCCATGTAGTGCCAAAATCCTGTGGGTGTACGTCAATGTGCTACCAAGAATACTCTATTTCAGGGTCTCCCAACATGGCTGAACCCTTCCTTGGCTGTACATATCTCCTAGCCCACCCTAACGGTGTGACTAGCCTTCTGGGGGTCTACACCTACTGACTACCTAATTTTCCTCCCTGTCAGCTTGTACAGTGCGGAAGGGCTTTGTCCTCGAGAGGAGGACAAAAATTACATATCAAGGGTGGTGTAGCCCTTGTGGCTCACCGCCTTGATTGCTCCTTCACTAGCCATCCTGGGAGGGCGGAGGAGTGACCTCTGTCCTGCCATGCTCCTTTGTCTCCCAGCCTGTGGGTGTGCTAGAACGACCAGCAGGAGGGCAGAATCTTGTCTTGGCGGCAAATGACTCTGGGGAGCCCACCAAGACCCTGGAGCTTTGTATGTTAGAGGTCCCCCACTCAGGGTGGCACCCCTGTGCATATCAGCTCTCTCGACACGACAATTGTGCCAGGGGTGAAAAAGCAAGGTGTTAGAGGCCAAAACAATTCGGTGGTACCATAACGTAGCTGGTTATCTTGAGTTTGCTCAGTAGCCAGCCCATGTAATTTTATGGACCGCCAGTCACACAGAGTAAAACCATGCTTCACAGATATATATAATGTTTATTGAGATATATATATATATAGATATATATACCATTAACATAATGCACCCTACCTTATGGGCTAGAGAAGGCATACCTTAAGAGTGACTTACTTGCATTAAGGCAGTGGTGTGGCTCTGCAGCACATGGTGTGTGCAGAGCTCTTCGCGAGCAGACTGGCTGCTCGTGCAGGGCTGCAGTGGCAGTCCTGCAGTTGTACTTTTACTTGGGTCACACGGGGGCACAATAAACTGCTGCCGCGCTGGCGACCCCTCATCACCCAAGCCATGTGACGCACTGGTACCATACACTAGGGACTTAGAAAGAGTGATAAGTGCCTTGCCAGTTGGGTGTACGAATTCAACAGTTACAGTTTAAGGGAAAAAGCACTGGGTCCTGTTTAGCAGGTCTCATTGCTCTATTAAGAGTAAAAAAACAACACTTGGCAGTTCAAATGAGGGCAAGAAGTAGGGGCATCTACAAAGAAGCCCAGTTTCCAACATTCACAAAGTAGAAGTAGACTATTTGTGATTAAAATAAGTCCAGATTGTTTTTTAAGGAAGATTCAGCTAGTTCCAGTTCTTTGATTTTAGCCTCAATGTGAATGTACCCACAGAGTTAAAATCAGCGCAGAGATAGAGCCAAGATCAGCACTCAGACGCGACAGTCCTTGTAGATAGTTCATCTATGATTTCCTCTATCAGTTGAGTTTTGAAGAGTTGAAGGCTGGCTAGGAGTCCTCTTTAGTAAGTGGCGTGTTCCCTGCTGTGGCAATCTGTGATGCCTTGGGTGGCGACAAAAGCAGATGAACCTCTTCTGGATAAGGTTCTTCAGCAACGCCATATTATTAAAGTGGATAATCAGGTAGGGGTCAGCCCCCCACAAAACAAGGTGCCGCCACCTATTGCAGATTGTGTTCAGCTCATAGTGTGGTGCCGTCACCTCCCCTGAGGTGCCATCGACCTGGGCGATCGATGCCATACTGTTTAAATTGGGTTTCCTCACTGCGAGCCCTTCGCAAGTTGCTGGCAGCATGCACATTTGGCCCCAGAGCGGGTTCAGAATCTGGCTGCTTTATTGCAACCTCTCCCTGGATAGTTAGCTTTGCAGTGTTACTGTTGGGCAGCGTCTACAGGAACTTCTCTTCAGATCCCACATGATACAAGTCTCTGTGCCCGGCAGCCATCTACAGTGTTGTCAATAAGCGAGCTTAGCATGGACTGGGCAGTACCTCAGATGGACTGCTGTATGTAGAGTGGCACCATCGTAAATAGGCTTGGGGAACCCTCCCCACCACCTTCTGAGGTCACAGCAAAATCTGGTGCCCTGTGGGAATAGAGGAGTCACGCAGCCATTGAGCGCTGCCTTGCTTTTTTAGCTGGGCCCCCAGTTTCCTCAGGCCCACCCTCCAGCCAGGATTCTCTTCCACAGCCATTTTGGACTTCTGGACGAACAGTGGAGACCTGCCCCGCTGATGCCACAGAACGATCTTCAAGTTGTAGGAATAATGCGGGAGCCATACAGAAAACACCACAGTGAGGCACCACGTCTCCACAGAGCTAACTTTGTTGTGTTAGCCCTTGCTGTCGGTACTGCAGGGCACTGTGATTGATATGGGTTCACCGCCACCAGGTCACACACTGACGCTTGTAGGCTGCATGCTAGGGTTTGCCTCGGAACCTCTTTAGTGGGTGTTTGCCCACTTATCACCACCCTGGGATGGTCTCCTAGACTCAGGAGTGAAAATGAAGCCACGGTAACTGCCACCCCATACTTCTAGCTACCACTCCTCTTGCTCCAGTCCTTATGCTGTAAGAGGCACCATTTTGAGTGACCGTACAGAGCGTGTCAGGGTCGACCCTCGTTGTCAAGTCAAAATCCAGTATCAGGAAGCCATGCATTGTGGCATCTGTTCTACTCCGCAAGATTCCTCACACCATCTCCACCACTGTTTGGGTTTTCCAGGCGTTGAACGGCTCTGTAATGTAGGTGGATTGGGGCAAGCCCTGCCGGAGCCTTCCAGCAGCGCGCCTGCCTAGGTCATTGTCATGAGCACGCCCCAGCTGCTGGCCTCTTAAAGGAGCAGTGTGCTATTTGCAATAAGTGTCACAGTGCTGCCTACATGGCTGCATTTATTTTAGGCCTTTCAGGCTTCAGCATTAGGACTACTTTGGAATGGTACTTTATGTAAAGCTATCACCCCATTGAACTTTAAAAGAACCTTAAAAAAAAAATCTGGAAGGCGTTGGAATGGTTAACTGTATTTTATAATGCCAAATGAACACCTAGTAGATACATTGTGAAAAGGAAAGTGTTTCGGGATCCCACATGCATGCAGCAATATCAACATTTATGACTTCAATGAAGACCCTTTTGATGTAGAACTTGGAATAGAAGTAACTAACGTGTTGCTTATCGCTCTGTAACCCGCTGTGGCGACATGCTGATGGCACTGAGAAGCGTGGAGTGTTTCACCAAATTGGATTTCGTTTCCTCAAAAACCTTTAACTTGTTTGAAGAAGTCACAGGTATGTTATCTTCCACTTTTATTCTTATTTTTAGAAAGGAGCTTGGTGAAAGCGCACTACTTGTTAGTGATATAAGACGGCTGGGGTGTTCCAATTAGGAAAGCAAATGATGCATTTAATTAAAAAGAGGATAGAGGGTCTTGGAAAGGTATGAATCTTAAATCATGAATTTTTCAATGCTCCAGCTCTTGGAAACACTTATTATAATCTCTGGATTGTATGACTTCTAAATTTCTCAAACTCTTTGCTATGAAACTGAATATTTCAGTTACTAGACAAAAGAAATGATGTACTATATGTTACAGGAGAGCAAACTGTATGAGCAGGTTGGTTATCACTGTCGCCTATGGTTGTAGAGTTGACAATCAGCTGGAGCTTAGTCGCTCATGTGGAAGTCATGGCTCATGTCTGTTTTTAACGGTGAAGTCTTGTCCATCACGGAGCTCGCCAAAGAGATGTCGTGAAGAACATCAAGTGTGATGAAGTCCTTTTGAGATTTGCGTGGTGAAGAAGGTTTTCAAAAGTACTTGTTTTGGGACAAAGTATAACAATTTGCTTCATGTGAAATGAAGAGGTTTTGGACACTGTCAGGGGGCTTTGCATCATTCACAAGCCAATGGCCCAGTAGAAAGAATGAACCAGAAGTTGAGACATTAATAGCTCTATGCATAGAGACATACAATTACCAGGTATGTGCAATGACCAAAGAGGTGGTGTTCGGTTGGTCAATTCTACGCAGGCCATGTTGCGGATACAGAATACGACTCCTCATTCCAGCATTGGTTGGCCTGCAGTTGAGTTGGGATGGAGAGACAATCTAGGTCAGTTACTACAAAAGCAAAGTCCTGGGCAGCGGTAAAAGGACCGGGACAGCCAGTTTCATAGTGTGGGTTCAGGTTCAAAAGAACTCTTGGTTGAGTACTGACGCCAGCAAAATGCGAATGAAACTGTAGTATGCGCAAAGGAGACTTGCATTAAAGATCCTGCATTTTACAGGCAGTGAGAGCTGGTGATGTCAAAGCAGGGTAGTAGTAATGTTACAGAACTCAGAGGTATCATACAGAGCCTTTCCAAAGTGGTTCGCAGGGTTTCGAGTGATCGGATGGTTGTGTATGCAGATGAGGATGGTGTATCAGGAAGAACCGGTATAAGTGGAAGGGTGTGCTGTATTTTTCCAAATTAGGTCAGTCTCGGACTCCTTCTCCCCTATTTTTTTGTTCCAGCCTACAGATTTAGGGGTTGTTTCTGTTTTTCCTTTGATGTCTTATGTTTGTATTCTGGAGTTCTATGTTCTGCTGCTTCATGGAATCCCACAATGTGCACTCAGAAAAGCCTAACAATGCAGTGGAACTTGCAACTCTCAAAATGGTTGCAGAAGTCCGACGCGTATGTTTCCCAAAACATCCTTCAGGTGGAACTCTAAGGGCCACATGTGAGAAAGTGGCTCTATATATACTGGACCAAGTAAGGTACAGTGTGTATAGAGTCCACAATCCCCAGAGGTATAACAGAGGTTAAAGCCAGGTGTGACCTTGCTCTCTAAAGTGGTAGCTTGGTCGAGCAGTAAGGCAGTACCAGAGGACAGTGTAAAGCATTTGTTGTACACACATTAAGTCGGCAAAAGGTTTCACACACTCAAGAACTGAACTCCAGGCCAATTGTTTTTATATCAAAAGATATAGTTGTTTTATTTTTAGAACCAACAGATATCAAAATATACTTTTATCAATATGAGTGATCTCAGGTAGTTATTTTGCAGAAATGCAATAAACTTTGTAAGCACAATAGGTACAGTGGTTGCAGTAGGCAACACAATTCTAAACACAATTTAACATTGAGCTAAATTGTTTTTTCTACATAAATGCAGCTGATTACTTTATAGATTACTTTTGTAACTCCAGGACTGGATCCTAGATTGGACTGGACTCCTAGGTTCAGTACTGGGGTCTCTACCTAAGACAGATAAGTAATTACGTTTTAGTAGTTCGTACGATTTTTAAGGAATATTTGTAATTTTCAAAAGTAGACAAGAAATTTCACAGAAAAACAGTCAATGGTTTCCTATGGAAGAAATTTAGATTACTAGCAAACACGGTTATGATTACATTTGCGGTTCAGTACTTGGCTAAAAGGTACAGTACTGGCTTCTCTCCTGATCACAGGTGAGTACTTCGGAATTCGTTATTCGGCTGATTTTAGATGAATATTTTAAAGTTTCAAAACTTTACACTTAAAAAGAAATTTCAAGTGAAACCAGTCAATGTTAGCCTATGGAAGAAAAGTGAGTCATCGGCTTTTAGGTAAGTACTTGACTGGCATAGACTCAGGGGTCCCCCGGGTCAGGTAGGTACAGTTGGTACACCCTCAGTGGCACAGGGGCAGCCGGGTGCAGAGGTAGTTAGGTCCAATGTTATCCAATGAGAGGCAGGGGGCCTTCGGTTGGTGGCTGCTGGCTAGCAGGCCACACAGCTGTGGGAGCTGGGCTCCTGGTCACTTGCTCAGGGCAAATGGGGAAGTAGTATAGGAAAAAGGTTGCACTGCCAGAGGCACTCGGGCGGCTGGGTGCTTTTGAGCCGTCGGGCACTCAATGTTATTCAATGAAGATCTTGAAAAGGGAACAAAGGCTGCAGGCTCGGGGATGGAGGATCTTCTGGAGCGACCAACACTTCGAGGGGTAAGTTGGGATCTTGGAGGATAGGTAGGCACCCAGGAATTGGGCACAGGGTGCCGGGTGCAGGGGTGTCTCTTGAGGTCGGAAAATCTTACCCCTTGCTGGTCGCGGTTGGAGGGGTCCCTTGTCCTGAGGCTGCAGGCATCATCGGCGTAGTCGAGGAGAGTCCTTGGGCACTGGATTCCAGGTCAGAATCGCCGGGGGATGTCCTCAGGGTCTTGATCCACTTCAGCACAGGTCAGGCTTGGCGGGTGCAGAGTGTGCAGGGTTCGCGGTTCCGGGCTGATGCCAGGGCTTGTTACTTGCTTTGAGCAGTACCACTGCTCGTGGGAGACCCAGGTAGTCAGAGTCACAAGGCAGTCAGGTCCTCCGGGGTTTTTGAGGTTGCTGACCACTGGAGTCGCCGGGGTTTAGCAGGAGCAGGTTTGAGGGTCACCAGGCCGGAAGGGCTGGGGCCAAATCAGTTGATGTCTTCCTCTTTTTAGCAGCTGCTTGGAGGTCTTCTTGTTCCTTGTTCTTCTTTCTTGTTTTGGAATCTGGATCTAAGGAAGGAAGGTTCAGGGTACCCCTAAATACTAAGTGTAGGGGCGTTACAGGTAGGGCAAGGGCAGAGACCAATGGGTCCCTGTCCTGGGGTGGGTACACCCGCTAGCCTGCTCCTCTCCTGTGGGAGGGGGGCAGGAGCCTAGCTGTGATTGGGCAGGGCTCCCCATCTTCAAGATGGCTGGAGCCCGGGGTCGTGCTTCACCTCGCTTCTCCCTCCTGAGGGGTGGAGTTGGCACGGGCTGGCACACCCCCCCTTTCTGACGTAGGGTTTCCTGCCAGTGTGGGGGTCAGAACTGGTGGGGGCCAGTTGCTGAGTACAGCAAGTGGCCTGGAGAAGCTCACAAAGGCGGCATGCCTTTGAAGCTTCCCCCTGTCCATCCGTCGGGGAGGAGGCTTGGCACCTCGTCCCAGGATGTGCATTGTTGCAGGCCCCTTTTAATGGCATCACTGCACTTCAGTGCCCAGGAATGTCCCTGGGTACTGTAGGGGCACAGGGCTCATGCACATGTGCCCACACCACTGGCATAGGGCACACAGGTAGAGGGGTGGCTGATGTATGCCAGGGCAGTGGGTTTGTGGGCATGGCACACAGGGATGTGTGCCATGTCGACTCTTTTTGTTAAGTTCTGCACCATGACACTCAGCCTGCAAAGGCAGGGGGTGTGTGTCAGGGTACAGGGCCTCTAAGGGTGGCACAATAAGTGCTGCAGCCCTTAGGGTTCTTCTTTGGTCACAATGCCTTGGGTACCTAGGGTACCATTTACTAGGGGCTGACAGGTGGCCAGAGATGCCAATTGGGTTTAGGCTTTAGTACAGTTTTTAGGGAAGGAACACAGCCCTGGGTACCTGATTGGCAGGGACCCAGGGCACACCAAGGAAAAGTGCATCAGGCAAAAAGTGGGTGGGGGGTTGGGGGGGATTGCAACAGAGGCTCACTTTCTCACACCACATTTATCAAGATTTGATGCAACGCAGCAAGATAACTTTCTGTGCTGCGTCACATGCAGAGGGCGGGAATGCGGCATATTTACTAACGTGGCGCATTCCTGCTCTCTCGCTGCGCTGGCCCACTGGTGGCTGCCAAGCGCCAATGCAGGCACCCCTGTGGCATGGTTCAAGCGTGTGTGTGTTACACTGGGATTGTTTGTGTGCAGGAAGGGAGACCTTACTGCACAAAAACAATTCTTAGAGGGGTTTCCTCTAAGTAACTAAGTGCAGCAGACTTAGGAGAAAAAAACAAGGAAAATAAAGATATTTCTACTCTTGCGCTTTCCCTTGAAAGGAACAGCGTTTTGACGCATTCTCAGATTTACTAGAGATAGTAAATCAGGGAATGGGCCAAAATGAATGAGTGGATGTGTGTGAACCCCCCCTCTCCACCCCGGCAACGCCTTCCTGCCGCAGAGACCCCCACTCTCCACCCCTGCAACGCCTCCCTGCCGCAGAGACCCCCCCTCTCCACCCCTGCAACGCCTCCCTGCCGCAGAGACCCCCACTCTCCACCCCGGCAACGCCTCCCTGCCGCAGAGACCCCCCCTCTCCACCCCGGTAATGCCTCCCTGCCGCAGAGACCCCCACTCTCCACCCCGGCAACGCCTCCCTGCCGCAGAGACCCCCACTCTCCACCCCGGTAACGCCTCCCTGCCGCAGAGACCCCCACTCTCTACCCCGGCAACGCCTCCCTGCCGCAGAGACCCCCACTCTCCACCCCGGTAACGCCTCCCTGCCGCAGAGACCCCCACTCTCCACCCCGGCAACGCCTCCCTGCCGCAGAGACCCCCACTCTCCACCCCGGCAACGCCTCCCTGCCGCAGAGACCCCCACTCTCCACCCCGGTAACGCCTTCCTGGTGCGACTTGCGCTGCCTTTGTTACTCCAGGTTTGCTATGCTATGCCGAGCCGTGCAGGGTGGTTCTGCACGTCATAGGAACTCTCACTTGAGGCCTTGCGTTGCCATTGCATCACACATGCCCTTGATACATCTGGCCCTATATGGGAGTCCTAGCATGTTGCTTTTCTCTTGTGTCACAACAGCAAAGGAAGAGGGAGCAGGTCTAAAATAGGACAAAACCTCTGTTCTTCTGGAGAAGCAGAAAGTAGGACAATGAACAGCTATGTTCTACACATTCACTGGCTAGCGCAGGCTCTCCTCCTTCACACCCAACCTACCACCGTGCAGCCGAGAGACAATTGGGCGGCAGACCGAGGGAGGGATTGGACGGACAAGGAGTGGGCGATGATACTGGTTGGACCGGTTAATGTCCCGCGTAACCCTTGTTTCAAAATTATACAGCTCTACATACTGCACCGCGCATACCTCACCCCGGACAAAACTGGGCTGATCGTAGGGTCCTTTGGGGTGCGTGGAATTTGAGTCGGCTGTTCAGGTATGCTGGTCCGGTGCCGTGGAGGGCCTTGTGTGCGTGGGTGAGTATCTTAAAGGTTATTCTCGCCTCGGCGGGGAGCCAGTGGAGTGTGCGCAGGTGCTGGGAGATGTGGCAGTGTTTTGGCAGGTTGAGGACCAGTCTTGCGGCGGCGTTCTGGATGTTCTGTAGCTTGCGGATGAGGTTTTTGTTTATTCCGGCGTAGAGTGCGTTGCCGTAGTCGAGTCTGCTGGTGACCAGGGCGTGAGTGACCGTCTTTTGGTGTTCGAGGGGGATCCATTTGAAGGTCTTACGAAGGAGGCTGAGGGTGTGGAAGCAGGAAGATGAGACAGAGTTGATCTGGCGGTCCATTTTGAGCTCGGATTCCAGGATGATTCCCAGGTTGCGTGCGTGGTCTGTGGGGGTTGGCGGGTTTCCGAGGGCGGTGGGCCACCAGGTGTCGCTCCAGGCATCGGGGTTTGGGCCCATGATGAGTACTTCTGTTTTGTTGGTGTTTAGTTGTAGGCAGCTGTTTTTCATCCATTTGTCGACTGCTTCCATGCCTTCTAGAAAGTTGCGTCTGGCGGTGTTGGGCTCGTTGGATAGGGAGTGGATGAGCTGGGTGTCGTCTGCATATGACACGATGTTGAGTCCGTAGATTCTGACGATGGGGGCAAGTGGAGCCATGTAGACGTTGAAGAGCGTCGGGCTGAGGGTGGAGCCCTGGGGGACTCCGCAGGTGGTAGGTGTGGGGTCCGAGAGGAATGGGGGGAGTCTGACCCGCTGCGTCCTGCCGTAGAGGAAGGAGCAGATCCAGTTGAGGGCCTTGTCCTGGATTCCTGCATCGTAGAGTCTGCGTATTAGGGTGCGGTGGGAGACTGTGTCGAACGTCGCTGATAGGTCGAGGAGGATGAGGGCTACGGTTTCTCCTTTGTCCAGTAAGGTGCGGATGTCGTCTGTTGCGGCGAGGAGGGCGGTTTCCGTACTGTGGTTTTGAAGCCGGATTGGGAGGAGGCGAGGATGTTGTGTTCTTCAATGAATGTGGCGAGTTGGCTATTGATGGCTTTCTCGATGACTTTCGCTGGGAACGGGAGCAGGGAGATGGGTCTGTAGTTTTTGAGGTCGGTGGGGTCCTCTGAGGGTTTCTGTAGGAGGGGGTTGACCTCAGCGCGTTTCCAGTCGTCGGGGAATGAGGCGGTCGCCAGGGAGCGGTTGATGGTATGGCGGAGCATGGGTGCGATGGTGTTGGTGGCTCTGTTGAAGATGTGGTGGGGGCAGGGGTCCGTGGGGGCCCCTTAGTGGATTGACTTCATTGTCTTCAGTGGTGAGGGCTGTCCAGTCATTAATCGCTGGTTTCCGGGTGTCGGGGGTGGTTGGTGAGGGTTCAGTGTGTTGGTTGTCTTCGTCGAAGTTGTCGTAGATGCTCTTGATTTTGTGGTGGAAAAAGATGCCGAGTTTGTCGCAGAGGTCTTGTGAGGGAGGGATGTCGGTAGACTCGCTGGTAGGTTGGCCGAACTCCTTGATGATGCTGAAGAGTTCCTTGCTGTTGTGTGCGTGGGTGGAAATTCTGTCTTCAATCGCTTTTTTCCTTGTTTCTCTGACCACCACCTATGCTGAACCCATGTTCCGAACAGCTACGTTACTTATCTGATTGTTTAGCAATGACACCTTTGGTGCCCCTCCCCCGCCTGCACCCCCACATATCCAACCCTTAGTATGTACTCTGACCAAGGACCACCTCACGAACCAAGTCCTAGGGTCGCATTCGGCACACCCTCATGGCGGGGACCACCCCCTTATCATGTTGATACACACACGGACCGCAAACTACACCCTCCTACCAGCCCATTAGACCACTACTGACGCAACGACACCACGTGTCTTTCCTTACGCACAAGGACACGTCAACCCAGGCTCCCCCTCCCTTTAATGCATACTCCCCGAGTTATCGTTCTGCTGCTTTATTGTTACACTGGTCCCATTTTCTTTTTGACCAAGCTCCTTGAAGTTTGTTCCTAAACACATTACATCATTGGGCTTCTGAACATAACAGTCATGGTCGGGGTGATCCCAATTGGACACCACCACCAACATCCACTTCTAATGCTAGGATTAATACGCCACATAGACACTCACACATCGACCCACTTATGATGTTGCACAGCCATATCTTCTAACATTCATGCACCGTGCCCAATTATCAGGCGGACTTCGCCGATACATTTACCTATAGCACTCATTAGTGAGAAAGGGCCATTATCCGTCTGGCGACATTGAGAAGTATCACCATAGTTCGGTGACCAAGGGAATACGTTAAAAAGAAAAAAAAAAAAAGGAAAACCTACAGACCTATATATTTATAACACTGACTGATATGCTTAATGTGAAGTGCTGCCATGGAACAACTTGCGCCGCCGAACCTCAGGGCTGTCGGCCTTAAGGCTGTGTTCACCAGATAAAATTTATACAAATATTGACCGACGCGGCTGGCCCGGAGGGGTTGTAAGCTGAACGCTGTGTAATGTGCATCTTGAATAATAAAGGTTTTCGAATAAATAAATAAATAAATAGCTATGTTCTACCTCTTGTGCAGGCACCCTCTCGATAGGCCCTTTGGCAAAATAAAAGACATGCACTTCCTGCAGTAAAATAGAGCAATGGTCCTCTGTCAGTCGATGAAAGAACGGTGAAAGGTGCGGAAAGGAAGGATATGGCAAACCTCTTCCAAACAATTTGAAGGACCCACTTCTCTGATGTGTCTGCCAACCTGGCAAGAATCGTTGGATGCAATACAACTATGTAGAGTCTCAAAGGCAGACCCCATCAGGAAGGTAAGAACTACATTTAGATTCCACTGAGGCATGATAAATGGATTGGGAGGAAACCTGTTAGTGAGATCTTCAATGAATCCCATGACTACAGTAGACTTAAACAAAGAGGGTTGGTCTGGTAAGTGAAGAAAAGCTGACAAGACAGAGAAGTAGCCCTTAACATTTGCTACAGCACAACCCTGTTGAGCCAAGGAAATAGCGAAACTCAGATTATCAGAAAAATGGGCCTGCAAGGGTTCAATTGATCTCCCTCCACACCATTTAACAAACTTGGCCCATCTACCAGAATAGACTGATATGGTGGAGTGTCTTCTGGCCGATAAAATAGCATCAAGTTCAAGTTCGGGCATTTGTATAGCGCACTGCTCACCCAGAGGGTCTCAAGGCGGTTGGGTAAGGGGTTCATTATTTGTCGAATAGCCAGGTTTTAAGTTCTTTTCTGAAAGAGATGTGGTTTTGAGTAAGGCGGAGGTGAGTGGGGAGTGAGTTCCAGGTCTTGGCAGCAAGGAAGGAGAAGGATCTGCCACCCATGGTGGATTTTCGGATGCGCGGGACAGCGGCGAGGGCTTGATCGGACGATCTTAGTTGGCGGGTGGGTTTGTAGAAGGACAGTCGAGTGTTGAGGCATTCGGGTCCTAGATTGTAGAGGGCCTTGTGGCATTGGGTGAGATGGCGGAATGTAATTCTTTTGTTGACGGGAAGCCAGTGGAGGTCTTTTAGGTGTCCGGTGATGTGATCTTGGCGAGGGATGTCTAATATTAGTCTTGCTGATGCGTTTTGGATGCGTTGGAGTTTTTTTTAAAATTTTGCTGTGATTCCGGCGTATAGTGTGTTCCATAATCCAGTCGACTCGTGACCAGTGCGTGGGTGACAGTCTTTCTTGTCTCGAGGGGGATCCAACGGAAGATCTTTTTGAACATGCGAAGTACGTTGAAGCAGGAGGATGAGACTGCGTTGACTTGTCTGGACATCGAGAGAGAGGAGTCTAGGATGAAGCCAAGGTTACGTGCATGGTCTGTGGGTGTGGGTGCTGTGCCCAGAGCGGAAGGCCACCAAGAGTCGTCCCAGGTAGAGGGGGAAGATCCTAGGATGAGCACCTCCGTTTTGTCTGAGTTGAGTTTTAGGCGGCTATGTTTCATCCATTCGGCTACTTCTTTCATGCCTTCATGAAGATTGGTTTTGGCGGTGTTAGGGTCTTTGGTGAGGGAAAGGATTAGCTGGGTGTCGTCAGCGTAAGAGATGATGTTAAGGTTGTGTTGACGCGCGATGGAGGCGAGTGGACTCATGTAAACGTTGAAGAGGGTGGGACTGAGTGAAGATCCTTGTGGTACGCCACAGATGACTTCAGTGGCCTCAGACTTGAATGGGGGAAGTCGGACTCTTTGAGTTCTCCCAGCGAGGAATGAGGTGAAGGCTTTTCCTTGTATTCCGATGTTGCTGAGGCGTTGTATAAGGGTGCTGTGGCAGACTGTGTCGCAAGCGGCGGAGAGGTCGAGTAGAATGAGGGCCACTGTTTCACCGTTGTCCAGTAGTGTTCGGATGTCGTCAGTCGCTGCAATGAGGGCGGTTTCGGTGTTGTGTTTGGCTCAAACCCGGATTGAGATGGATCGAGGGAGTTGTTGGATTCAAGGAAGGCGGCAAGCTGGTTTTTGACGGCTTTCTCGATGACTTTGGCCGGGAATGGGAGGAGGGATATGGGTCGGTAGTTTTTAAGTTCAGAGGGGTCTGCTGTGGGTTTCTTCAGAAGGGCGCTGAGTTCGGCGTGTTTCCAGCTTTCTGGAAAGGTGGCAGAGTTGAACGAGCAGTTGATGACATCACGGAGATGGGGTGTGATGATGGAGTCCGCTTTGTTGAAGATGTGGTGGGGGCAGGGGTCAGTTGGTGAGCCAGAGTGGATGGAGTTCATTAGGCGGATGGTGTCTTCAGTGGTGATTGGGTTCCAGGCGGTAAGGTTGTTAGTTGGCGGAGTAGGATCTGAGGGGGGTGGGGAGGGTTGAACGCTGGTAGTATTCTCGAAGCTGTTGTGGATGTCGGCAATTGTGTTGTAGAAGGAGGATAACGCATCGCAGAGGTCTTGGGAGGGAGTGATGTCGTTAGATGCTGCAGTGGGGTTGGTGAATTCTTTGACGATGTTGAAAAGTTCCTTGCTGTTGTGAGTGTTTTTGTCGAGACGATCCTTGAATGCTGATTTCTTGGTGGATCGAATCAGTTGGTGGTGTTTGCGGGTGGCTGCCTTGAGGGTGGACATGTTGTCGGTGGTTGGGTTTTTTCTCCATGTTTTCTCCAGGGTGTGGCATAGCTTCTTGGATTTTTTAAGGTCATCATTGAACCAGGGAGCCTTTTTGCTGGCTGATTTGATCTGGTGTTTTTTCAGGGGTGCTAATTCGTCAGCACTGTGGGTGATCCATTGCTTGAGATTGGTGGCCGCTTGGTTTGGGTCCAATGAGAGAGTTGGAGGGTTTTGGTTGAGTGATGTGAGGAGTTGGTCGGAGGTGATTTTGTTCCAGTTTCTCCGAGGACTAGGTTGTGGGCGGTTGTGGGTCAGGGTGGTTTTGTAGCTGAAGTGAACACAGCTCTGGTCCGTCCAGTGGAGAGCTGTGGTGCGATCGAAGGAGATGTGCTTGCAGGAGGTGAAGATAGGGTCGAGCGTGTGTCCGGCTACATGGGTGGGGGTGTCAACAAGTTGTTTGAGTCCGAGATTGGCCAGGTTGTCCAGAAGGGTGGTGGTGTTGCTGTCGTGTTTGTTTTCAAGGTGGTAGTTGAAGTCTCCTAAAAGAATGTAGTTCTCGGAGGCGAGGGCATGTGGGCTGACGAAGTCGGTGATGTCATCGCTGAATTGACTGCGGGTACCTGGAGGCCTGTAGATGGGGGTGCCTCTAAGTGTGGTCCTAGGGTCGGTGTGGATCTGAAAGTGGAGATGTTCGGCGGTTGCAAGATTATCATCGGAGCTGGTCGTGATTTTGATGGTGTTCTTATGGATGATGGCGATGCCTCCTCCTGTTTGATTGGTGCGGTCTTTACGGGTAATCTTGTAGGCGTCCGGTATGGCTATGGCGATGTCGGGTGCTGATGATGTGTTCATCCATGTTTCTGTAAGGAAGGGGATGTCCGGTGATGCAGTGTTGAGTAGGTCCCAGAGTTCCGTTGCGTGTCTGTGGACCGAGCGGGTGTTGAGCAGGATGCACTTCAGGCGGTTAGAGTCGGAGCTGTGTGTGGAGGAAGTGGATTTGGTGAGGGTCCTGAAGCAGTTGAACTTGCAGGAGAGGCAGGCGAATGGGCCGTGGGTACGTCCTGGGGTGGCTTCGCAGCATTGTGGTGCGCGTCCGGGGTTGAGGGCGAGGAGAGTTGCGGCATCATATGTGACTCTAGTGGGCTGGGTACGGCGGGGACCAGGGGGTCTGGCGCTAGTCGCGGTCCAGGCGCGGACGGGCGTAGACGGGCTTACCTTTGGCGCACCTTCGGCGCGACCGCTGCGCGTGGACACTGCGCGTTGTCATCTGTCTTAAATGGGTATTGGAGGGGGGCGGAGCGTCCACCATATCCACCACATCCAGTGGGAGAGAGAAAGAAGGCGGGTTGCCCGTTCAATCTCCAAGCTTGAAGGTGCAGGCTCAGGAGGTGATGGTGTAGAACCTGCGACTGCGAGAGGATGGTCTGTTCTGAGAGGGAGACAGAGCGGAGGGTGCAACAAGAGGTAAAGGATGTCTGTGTGCCACACCCTTCTTGGTCAATCCAGGTTGATCAATATGACTTGTGCCCAGTCTTGGCGAATCTTCCTCAGAACCAGAGGAATCCAGGCTATGGGACAGAACACGTAAAGAAGCTGACAGCCCCAATCTACCTGAAATGCATCCCAAAACGTTCCCCACATCAGATACTAGAGACTGCAGAAAGACGTGCAGGGTGCGTTCTTGTAAGTGGCAAACCGTTCCAACCGAGGAAATCTTTACATCCTTCAAATGTGAAGGACCACCTCTAGATGAAGACGCCAATGGTGATCGGCCCAGAATTGCCGACTCAGACTGTCCGCACGCACATTCATCACGCCGGCCAGATGATTTGCAATTACACAAATCTGATGGCCCAAGTCCCTTGGACCAGAGTCACAGAGCCTCTCTGCAGAGATGATACGATACTACTCTTACCTGTTTGTTGATGTACCACATAGTGGTAGTGTTGTCAGTCAGGACCGAAACTGACTGACCGCAAAGGGAGGGAAGAAAGGCCTTGAGCCCCAAATGCATCGCTTGCAATTCAAGAAGATTCTGACCACCTCCCTGAGATCCTCGCTGTGTTCAAACCACTGCCTGCGGAGGCACCACTGGAGTGCCCTCATGTGCCAGAGCGCATGGTTGACCAACAGTATGCAGGAAGCGAACAGACCGAGAAGGCGCAAAACCTTCAGGACTGGAACAGCCGCTCCATCTTGAAACATTGGGATCTTAGGTGGCGGACTTCCCGCCATCAACCTCAATATTCCCACCACCAAATTAGGATGGCAGTGGGAATGCGAATGGTACCACGGCAGACGGAAAGACCGTCAGCCGTGGTCCCGCAAGGTGGTCCTTTTCCGCCCGCCTTGCGGAACCCGGTACTATGGGTCAATGTAGGCGGTGCCGTGCAGGCACCGCCGTGAGCATTATGATGCCTGTCTTTGCGGCAGAGATCCTGCCGCAAAAAGACAGGCGGAGAATGCCTTTGGGGGCCCAGCGCCTACGGTACCTCCCTGCATTTGTATGTACAAGGTGGTACAAGGTGGCAAGCATCGCACGGTGCCTGTCACGTTGTACATACAAATGCACTAAATGGTTTTTAACATTGTGGCTGGTGCTACCACCCGGCCGCAATGTTAAAATACAGGATGCGCCCGCTAGTGTGGCGGGGGCATTGTAATTTGGATTGCGGGAACGCCACACCTATGGCGGGCGGTCGCCTATGCGATGGCGGGTGGACTTTGTCCGCCCGCCATCGTAATTGGCCCCATAGATTGGATATCTAGAATCCTCTGAGGAGGCAGGAAAGCACGACTCACAGTAGTATCCAGTACGGCCCCTATGAACAGGTTGCACTGAGAGGGCACCAGGTGAGATTTGGGTAAATTTATTGAAAAACGCAAGTCGAGTTGTTACTTGCAGATGATGAAGCACCATCTCCGGTGACTTTGCCAGAGATGCGCTGCCAACACCACCATCACCTTTGTGACCCGTGGCGCTGATGTAAGACCGAACGGAAGGACCGCAGACTGATAATGTTTAGACCCCACCGTCTCAACATTACTTCCGATGCGTCTTGAGGATGGGAATGTGAAAATACACATCCTGTAAATCAATCAACACCATCCAGTCTTCCTGCTGCAGCACCAGAAGAACCTGAGATAGGATCAGCATCTTTAACTTTTCCTGCTTGAGGTAAAAATTCAAGATCCTGAGGTCTAGGATCGGTCTCAATTGCCCGTCCTTTTCGGGGTTCAGGAAATACCGAGAGGAGCATCCCTGACCCCTTTCATGCTTCGGAACAACCTCTATCGCACTTTTCTGTAATAAGAACAGGACCTCTTGTTGCAGAAGCAACAGATGGTCCTCCAAAAACCAGCTCTGGCAAGGAGGTAAAGGAGGGGGAAATTCCCGGAATGGAAGGGCGTACCAATTTTTTCCAAGATTAAAAATCCAAAGATCTGACATAACAGATTTCCAATTTTGTAGAAAATGGGATACCCGACCTCCCACCGGTCCAACATGCTCTTATAAGTGGGATCTAGAGCTGCTCCCCTGCGCAGCCAGTTGGGGTGACAGGGGAGAAGGAGGAGGAAACTTGTTGGCAAACAGCTCCCCACATACAACCTCTACCCTTCTGTCTGTATGATCTGTACAGAGGGTTTGTCTGTTGTTGCTGCTGCTGTTACTTCGGGGCCTGAAAGAGAGCTGCTTTTCCAAAACCCCACAATCTTCGATATCCAAAGCCCCTAGGCTGGGATTGCAAGCCTAAGGATCTAGTGGTAGCTCTGCTATCCTTAAACCATTGCAGAGCTGATTCCTTCTTGGTCTCGAGCCATCAAAGGGAAGATCCAACAGTGTGGCCTGAACACCCGGAGAGAATGCCGATCTTCTCAACCAGGCGTGCCACAGAAGGGCACATCACTCTGGCAACAGAGTCAGCTGTATCGAGCCTGGACTGGATCACCTGACGGGTTGCAATCTGAGTGTCCGCAAGCACCTCTGCGAAATGACCCCAAACATCTTCGGACAGCTTATGTATCCCCTCCTTAGCTGAGTCCATAAATGCATGAATGAGCCCACCAACAGGCATGTGGCATTAGTTGATTTTAAAGCCATGCTGGCCCACGAAAACACCTTTTTGGCTGACTGCTCTAGATTCTTCGAATCTCTATCCCCCGGAGTGGAAGGGAAGGAACCTGTGTATTGTTTTGAGGGCCATGAAGCTTGAACCACCAAGCTTTCAGGTGAAGAGTGAAGTTACAATGAAAATGCTGGACCCCCAGGTGCAGCCTTGTAATGCCTTGCCACCGTTCTGGAGCTGCCTGGGGCAGACATTGGCTCCGGACAAGAAAAATGTCAATGCATTCTGCCAAACCTCCAATATTGGTTCTGTCAAGGCTTTGTTGAGCGGAGCCAGAGGTTAAACCACTGATGAAGGGGAGTGAAGAAGCACCTCTGTTAGAATGTTAGACTTGACCTCCGCAGTGGGCAACTGCAAATCCAGGTGGTCAGCTGCCTTCCTTATAACTGAATGATATGAGGCCAACTCCAGAGAAGGAAGAGCTTTGGGAGAAGAGAGCTCTCACTCTAGTGATATGTCCAGACCACTGGCTTCATGAAGCCATTCAATATCATCCATAGGATCCAGTATCTCTCGTTCCTCAGCTTGCTCCTGCTGCTCCTGGAATTCCTCCTCTTCCAGAAGCCTCTGAGCCTCCCGCCTCAATCGCATCTTCGGAATCGGCGTCAGTGGTGACCATGGACTGGAGCCTGACACTGCTGGTGAATAGTCTATCCCTCCCTCCTGGGACGCGATCGGCGTCTAGAACCTCAGAGTCGGGAGAGGTCAAGACAGAGTCTAAAGGCAAGAAGGGTGCCTGGGTATAATGTTGAAAAAAGCACATATTAAAGGAAAGCGGATCCATGGGGCCACCAGACTTGCCGGATGGGTTAACCGCCCTGGCAAACACGGCATACGTTGCATTCAGAAAATGCAAAGGATCCGCCCCTGGCGCTGGGAAAGGTGGGTACAGATCTAGAACTGCCTGATCTGGACCAGGTCAAGGTCGTAATGTGGGTTCTGGCTGCGGCACCGGAGCCGGGGGAGGAGTTGTCAGATGTGAAGCACACGCTTCCTTGGGCTCCAGGGAGTCCCTCGGCATCAGAGAATGCACCAGAGTCACCAGCGCTGAAGGACAAGGTGAGATATCATCCTTCCTATGACGTTGTGGAACAGAAGACACCGATTCTGTGACTTGTGACGCTCTGACCCATGACGCCGCTTCTTCTTGTGTGTTTTGGACGACCTCAAGGTGTGCTGAGTCAGCGACTTCGACCTTGACTTTGACCTCTTCCGGCCTCTCTTCTTCTTCTTCTTCTTCACCCGGGTCATAAACAACTTGGCTTCTCTCTCTTTGAGGGCCTTCAGATTCATCCGACGACACGAAGAGCATCCCTCGACGTCGTGGTCAGACGACAGACACCAAAAGCAATCTCTGTGGGGGTCCGTAACAGACATAGGGCCCCTACATTCCCTACAGGGTTCAAAACCAGTAGGCATCGCACAGAAACAGTTTTCCAGACAACTGTAACAATGTAGACAACAGTAGATTGTACTTCCAACACTGGAATCTGTGTTGGGGTATGATTCCAACAGGTTTGATACCAAACATGACCGGGTTCGGTGCAGCCACTATATAGTTAGACGTCTCGTAATGACTGATGTTCACTATATGTATTAAAATGGTTCACCACACATTAAAATCCTAAAGAAACAACTCGGGTTTGTAGGGGAGTCCTGCTCATGCAGGGGCACCCTCACACTTATAAACAATCCCCTGGCCCTCAGAACTGAAGAGCCTGCCATAGGGGTGACAGAGGCTTAAAGTGTAGTGACCTCAGATATAAGGAAACATATCTTTTGTGGCAGGTGCAAGCACCAACTCACACAAGCTGCAATGGCAGGCCTGTTGTCACAATTTGGGTGGACTTCCATGGGACCGACAATACATGCTGCAGTCCATGGGAGACTCCTGGTGTACCTATACACTGGGTACTTTACTATCATATACTAGGGACTTAAAACGGTACACCAGTGGCCAACTGTGGAAGTACCAAAGTACTTACCATAACCAATTTATGGTAGAAAGCACAGTTGCTGGGGTACAGATTATGGTCCCATATCGGTAGGACAAGGGGTCGGTCAGCAAGCCCAATGAGCACCGGCAACTGACCGCCGACACTCCAGGGAGCATCCGTTCTGCCCATACGATTGGTGCTCTAGACTTTGTGATCAGGTCTCCCTCAGAAGGTAAACTATATCTAGAACACCGATTTAAGGTATGGTATTATCTACATTCACAAATTTACCATCCCTACATGAGTAGAAAAGGATTATTTGGTCCTGATGAAATACCATGATCCTTTGGACAATATTTGGCATGAAACATGTTGACCCCATTTTTTCCACATACATTAAATAGGGCTGGAGTGGATCATTATATCCACCTCTCGTCTTGACTTTTGGTGTTTTTGTAATCATATCAAAACAACCCCGTGAATAAAGAGCCTTTTGGATTTTTATAGTTATTTTTATAAGCAAACACTCTTTCTCCACATCTACTCACTCTTAGTCACTTCATCCCCCACCACACCTCACATCGGCAAAAAGAAAAGAATTCTGGCAAACAGCCCCTTTGTGGGGCTCGTTGGGCATTGCAGTGCCAGCCCAGCGAGGAACTTCCCGATGATGAAGCATGACACCCCTTGGGGTGTGTGAGGGCCTTTGCTTCTAAAATGAGCACTCCCCTTTTGGTAGGCCTAGACCCCTCTTTAGGAACTGCATACTTATTGTCTTGTAAGCCCTCCACATTCAATGGCCATGTCCTGCACTCTCCAATCACGCCCCCTTCCCTTGATATTCAATGAGGGGGAAGCCAAAACATGTGCACTGTAGATGGTGGTTGTGCAGCTTCCGATTTGCCTTGAGTATTGTTTAGCTGTGGAAAAACTACAATGTCACTCACTAATCCTAGAAACAATAAAGCTCTTCTAATTAAGGTTTGGGAGGTTGAGGAGACAGATATACAGCCCTGGCTCTCTTTCAGTCTCTTTTACTCTACAGCTGTTAAAGAATGGCATTTTCAAGGTTGAGGACATGTACGTTGACAAAATTACCAACTGTGAGAGCATCAACATTTCTTGACTTCAATGCTGAACAAGAGTACCCTGAGTGTCTTGAAGTCGGGATAAGAATCAAGCAACATCTAGTAGAAACCCCTTGGGTTCCAGATCAGAGGGGTGTCCAATCTAGTCCTCTCAAGGGCAAATGAGGAGGGAACTGGAGTGATGTTCTATTTCTCATCAAACTATCATTACTGCTTTGAGATGATCCCCCCTTCTTTATGACATCTCATGACACAATACATTATGATGTGGGGGACTAGAAGAAACACTATACATATGTTGTGCTCGTCTTTTTTAGGTCGCAGCTAGACAGCGCATGCGTTATCTTGAAGAGACTGTTTCCATTTGCTGGCTCCATTGTTGCTCACATATTCTTTCTCCTCATTTGTCCTTGACATTCATAAGTCATGCCTCTTCTTGTGTTTAGCCCTCCCTGAGAGCATGGAGCCAGTAATAATATCCATCCACTGCTCCCATTTTAGGACCTACTTTGTTCTTTGTTTTTGAGCACTTCACACGAGTGTGTTCACTCGCTCCATTTCCAGTTTGTTGTTTCCGCTTTCAGTATTCTTCCAAGAGCTCCATTTCTGTAAACAGGCCTGTAAATCTTGTTCTCCCAGACAGGATTTAATGTATTAGGCTGGGGTTGAGGCACTTGCCAGCGCCACAGTCTGCTAGAAGGGCACATTGGTGCCATCCTTGCATACTCCAGTTCAAACTAGCCAGGGAACTGTTGGCACCCGTTCTGGTGCAAAACTGGACAAAGGACATGGGAGTATCCTCCCCTCTGTCCAGTCCCTCCTCTGGGAGGGACCCCTGAATCATTCCAACCCTCTGCTAAGGGTACTTAAGGGCTTACCTGTGGGTGGGACCCTAGATTCATCATGGGATTCAATTCAGCTCCAACTCCAACATCTTTGACCCTCTTGACATCCTGGCCGAGTCGTGCTGACCATGCCAGACTGACCTTTGCTTTGGGATCGAGAATGCTACTGAGAAGACTGTCTGCTCCTGACCTCATCATCCTGCAAACCCGCTGCTCCATACAGGTTCCATCCTGGGCCTCTGGACATCTAAAGACATCCAAAGAAATCTCCCTTGGAGTGAAGGAGTTACTCCCTTTCATCCCCAGCCACCGCAACACAATCAACCCGCCTGCCGAACCTGGGCTCCAACGGACTCCAATAGGCTCAGCAACACAGGAGGTGGTTCTGCATTCCCTCGAGCCTGAGTTGTCCTCTCGTCGAGGCCAGCATCCCTCGTAGAACACTCTGCAACCGAACACCTGTGCACCGCATCGCTGCATCGCTTCATCACACAGTTTATCTCATCAATTACCACTCCCGACTCATGTTAACTGAGTCAGACGCATCAAAAGGTTCTGTTGACGAGTCTGTCCTCGCTATAACTAACCCGGTCCGACGTGGTTGGTTGGATGGACGGACGGATTCTGTTGTCTTCAGCATCACGGTGGCTTGAGTAGAGCTACAGATTTGGTGTAACCACGGAGTGCCATAGACTCTGTCCCCTCTGCTTTCAGGTACTTTTCAACACAAACCCGCACCCGGGCTCCAACAGACTCTTTCATCCTTCTCATCCTGAGGGGGGCGTGGCTAAGGGGCCGGGGAAGATGGAGGTGTGAGCAGAGAGCTCCATGCTGACCCCAGTATTTCTCCTGGTTTGAGAACGCAGACAATCACCCAGGGGCCAGGGACAGTGCGGGCTGGCCTTGGGAGTTGCGGACAGCGGAGCTGGTGTAAATGTAAATTGATACTTCTATAGCGCACTACTCACCCGCAAGGGTCTCAAGGCGCTTGTACGAATACCGCTGTGGAACCCATCCTGGCTTTCCCTGTGAGGCGCCCACTCCTGGGCACCCCCAAGGTGGAGGCCAGGCATCCTTAGCGTTGTGGGGGCCGTTGTGGAGATTAGGCAAGCTATTGCCCAGAGTTGCAGAGTGGGACTCCATGATTGGAATAGGCACCGAGGCGGGAATTATCAGGTCCGTGGAATTTTGAGCCCAAGACCCGCCGAGGCGGGGAATTGAACCCTGGTCCCGGGCTAGACCTCTGCATCAGGGTCTGCCGCTCTAATCATTGAGCCACACTTCTCCACACCTGGTGGAGCGCGGATCCTCGCTGGCGGCTGGAGGGTGAGAAACAAAGAGAGCTCACTCCAGGCGCCACCAAGATGGCTATGGTATTGGCGATTTGGCGACCATAGAGAGCTCGGAGGTGAAAGGAGAGCGGAGCTCCGAGAGTTTCAAGCAACGGTGTATGGCGGGAGACTGTACCTGGATTACTGCTGGAGTGTTCACTGAGGCCAGAGCTGCATGGGGCTGGTGGACTATGTGACCCGTGGGAGTTCTACGGCTGGCCAAGGAGAACGTGAAACCAGCAGTTGGTGGTGTGCTGATAGAAGGCAGTCGGGCAGGCGGCAATAACCCCTGCTGAACGGCAATCCATGGGAAGATGGGGGGGGGGCTCCCGTTATCGCGAACACAGAGAGCGGCAGCGCTTGACAACTAGAGCACGGAAGGAGATGCCATCTTGGAGGTCCGGACAGAAGACGCGACGAGAGACTGGCGGAGGTGACCCACCGAGGTTGCCTGGACCGACGGAGCCCTGTGGTTCGTGCCAAGCTGCATCTCACTGTGACACCAGAGGAAATAGTGAGCTGAGTGGGGGCCACGAAGGAGCACGACAAGAGCGGGCTGAACTGGCGGTGGGGGAGCCCGAAGGAGCGGAAGGTCGTGGCAGAGACGGGCAGCAGTGCGGCCGGAGTTAACGCTGAGGAGTGCAGTTCTGCTGGGGGTTTTAAGGGAGACTGCTTCCCTCAGAGGCCTGGCCGACCATATTGCTGGGAGACCCAAGATGACGACCTGGTCGCCATTTTCATTGAACCATTGGTAGGAGGACATTGCGCTAGGGGGCGAGAAATCAAGAGCAAGCGGGGGCATTTTCATTGTACCATTGGTAGGAGGACATTGCGCTTGGGGGTGAGAAATTGAGAGCAAGCGGGGGTGATTGAGGGGAATACCCCCTGGAGCTGATATCGACATGGCACACCTGATAGCTGACGCACTCAGGCTAGGCAGGGAGCAGCACCCCATCTGCCACCCTTGGTCCACTGACGCAGGACCAAGACCACATGGAGATTGGTAGCACCAGGGGAGCTCCTGGCTTGGACAAATTATATTCTGTTTGAAACTATACAACCTCGCCAACGGGCGAAGAGTGCTGTCAGCAGGAAGAGATACATTTACAGAGTGCCTGGTGGATACTTAACGTGTAGGAGGTCCTACAGTGCGATTGGGAGGCGTCTGGACTCCAGGGGCAAGAAATCCTTTTGGAAGGCCGAACTGTCCTAGTGGCTGTTGTGTACTGGAGGGGGGACCATCTGGGGGAGCTGCCTGGGTCAGGCTTTGAACGTTGCAGTTTTTGTTTAGGCTCGGGACCGGAGTGGGAGGCAAGGAGCAGGGCATGGGGAAACCAAGGGGGAAACAGGGGGGCGCGCCCTGGACACCGAAGACTCAGAGACGGAACATGGGAAACGTGAGGCAGCAGAATCGCCGTCTGGGACCTTGATTGAAAGCCATCACCGACACAGCAAGATATTGCGCAGGTGGCATCGGGCCTGGGTCTACTTCGAGCAGACCATACTAAACTAGCGGACGGGCGAAGCAGGCAGAGACGACGCTGGAGACCATGGCGCTGGCGCAGCAGAAACTGGAAGTCCAGATGCACAAGTTACTTACCTTCAGTAACGATATATCTGTAAGAAACAGTAGTTAGTGTTGGATTCCTTACCTTAGAATATCCCCAGGCATCAGACTGGATCCGGAAAGTTTTGCGCAGCAGTACCCCTGCGCGTCGGTAGGCGTCCTCTGCGGCTCCGTGTCCGTCGTCGGCATCGTTGGTGCCGGGATGTCGTCGGAGTACTTAGACGCCTCCCTTGCACGCTGACGTCAGTTCTTATACACAGCTTTTCCGTGCCAGAAACGCAGAACCATGATAAAAACCGACACTGGTGCCATAAAACTAGGGCCCTCAAAGGGATGTACCTTAACCCTAGATATCGGTTCGCAGAACAGGGAGGATGGGTGGGGCGGTGAGGAATCTAACACTAACTACTGTTTCTTACAGATATATCGTTACCGAAGGTAAGTAGCTTGTGCGTCTTAAAGAAAAAGGTTAGTGTTAGATTCCTTACCTTAGAATAGATAACCAGCAATACCAACCCTGGTGGTGGGTCTGCGAACCAATGATCACACCAGAAAGTCCTGGAGAACAGAACGGCCGAAAAAGCCATCTCTCCGGACTTGCCTGTCCAGGCAATAGTGTCTAGAGAACGTGTGCAGCGAGGTCCACGCAGCTGCCTGACAGAGGTCCTGCAAAGGGACTACCCAACCCAGGGCAGTAGTAGCCGCCGTGGCCCGAGTGGAATGGGCCCGCAGCACCCAGGAGGCTCCTTTTTAGCCAGTGAATAACAAGCCTTTATGCACAAAATGACCCAACGAGAAATGGTTTGTTTGTGCACCGCCCGTCCCTTCTTAGCGCCCACGTAACCAACAAAGAGCTGGTCGTCCACCCAAAACTGGCGTGTGTGGTCTAGATAGAATGAGAGCTCACGTTTTGGGTCCAGACGGTAGAGCCTCTCTTCCTCTTTCGAGGGATGTGGAGGCGGAAAGAAGGTGGGCAAGGTGATGGACTGCCCGATGTGGAAGGCTGTGACTACCTTGGGCAGGAAAGAGGGACGCGTTCTCAAGACAACTTTGTCCGGATGGACAGAGAGGAAAGGAGGTTGAGAAGATAGAGCCTGGTGCTCACTCACTCTCCCGGCAGAGGGGATGGCAACCAGGAATGCAGTCTTAAGAGTTAGAAGACGAAGAGGGCAATTGTGAAGTGTCTCGAAAGGAGCGCACATCAAATAAGTCAGAACAAGGTTCAAGTCCCACTGAGGCATCATGAAAGGAACAGGAGGAAACATGTGAGTGATGCCTTTCAAGAATCTATTTACAACAGGGGACTTGAAAAAAGAAGGCTGATCAGGAAGCCTTAAGAAGGCTGAAATGGCAGAGAGGTAGCCTTTGATAGTGCCCAGAGCAGAGCCCTGCTGGGCAAGAGAAAGAAGAAAGAGGAGAACCTCTGAAAGGGGGGCAGAAAGGGATTCACAGCCTTTGCTGTGCACCATGCCATAAATTTGTTCCACCTTCAGGCGTATACCGATTTTGTGGAGGACGCCTGGCTGCCAGAATCACATCACAGACTTCAGGAGGCAAGTCGAATGGCCTCAACTGTCACTGCTCAATCTCCACGCATGGAGGTGGAGACTGGACAGGTTCGGGTGGAGGACCGTCCCCTGCTGCTGCGACAGAAGGTCCTCCAGAAGAGGCAGATGAATCGGGGGATCGACTGACATGCTGAGTAGCTCGGGATCCCAGTATCTTCGTGCCCAGTCCGGAACCACAAGGATGACTTGGGCCCGGTCTCGCCTGATCTTCTTCAGCACTCTGGGCAGAAGTGGTATAGGCGGAAAGGCGTACAATAGACCGCAGCTCCACTCGCGACTAAAAGCGTCTCCGAGCGAGTGCGGCCTTGTGTAGGAAGGGGGAGTCTCTAGTTGGCGCCGTGTAGCACTAGCGACAAGCAGGGACTCTCTCTTCCTCGTCAGGGCTGAGGGTTACCTTCCAGACAACCTCTGCTTACCCTCTAGGTAGTGTGGCTTAAGCAGTCGTTAGGCTAATCTTTGGGGCACATAGGGTTAAACATTTGCAATATCACACCATCACAACCAACCCACCACACAATGACACCAAACTGTATTTGTAAAAATATATATCTTTATATACCTTTAAGCAGGTTGGTAAATACAGTTGTCAAACTTTCAATAGCGGTTCCAGTTTACTTAAGTTCAGGTTGCCACAGTTCTTTCTTTAGCAATAAGCAATCTTTTGGGCCTTCTGCCCAGGTTCAGCAAGGTTCAGTGTCTTGTAGCGCCTCAATACGCTTTCCGCTGTCTCCGCTCGCTTCAGAGAGGAGATCGGGCCTGGCCGGCCAAAGCTCACGCTTCCCGCGTGGGCCTCGAGGACCAGGAGCTGAGCGAGCCTCGGTTTCAGAGGCAGCTCGCGTTGGGAGCAGATAGCGCGGTGCGAGCTCGAGTTGCCGGACGCTCGCACCGTGAGGATACAACACAGTACCTTTCAAATTCTTGTGGAGCGGGCGGCTTCCAGGGGAGCTGTCCCACGTCGCGTTGCTTTTCCGGGGTCGCTGTTCGCTGCGGCTCTCAGCCAGGCAGGTCACGGGTCATCCGGGGCGGCGGTGTTCAGTGGCGGCAAGATCCTTCCTTCGTCGTTCGCTCCGACCCTGGAGGCGGCGGCTGTGTGGTGGCGGCAAGTGGCAGTACGGTCCCCAAGTGCAGGACGTACCCAGCCAAGTGCCGGTTGCAGCTGTGCGCTCACAGCTGAGCTGTCGGGCAGGATACCGACCAGAGGGGAGTTATCACAGGGCGGCTGCCCGTCCTCGCAGGTGGATTGACGGCTCGAAGCGCAGTCAATTCGGGAGCTTGGACCGGACGGGTCCTCCTTCGCGTTGCTCTCGGGCTCCCGGTGCAGAGGCGGTCACGGTGTTCGGGCCAGCGGCGGCTGGACCTCACGTTGCTCTCGCTGTTGCTTTGGGCCCCGGTCACGGTGCTTAGGGGGGTGTCAATGCCTTGGATTACGGGAAGCGTGGCAGGATTGCCCAGTGCTCCCAGACTCCTCCGCCAGTACTGCAGCGATAAGCAGCACACACAGTCGCTTTCTTCAGGATGTAGCGCCCACTGGTCCTGGGGCGCTGGTCAGGGGGCAAGTTCAGCAGCAAGCCCTTGGAGATCTTTTAGCAGAGTTTGGCACAAAGTTTCACAAAGCAAAAGTCTTCTTGTAGTCTTTTCTTTTCCTCTCCTTCTGCAGCAAGGCACCAGACACAGGCAAGAGACAGCACTCTTCCTTGTCCTTCCCGGTCCTTCTCGTCGGGCAGAGTTCCTTCTGTAGCACAAACAGGATCTAATTTACAAGGAGCAGGGCTCCTACTTTTATACTGCATTTCTTTTGTTCTTGCAGACCAGGGGGGCCTTTGCATAGCCACTTTCAGTCCTTGAGTACTTTGTTGGGTGCAATCCGGCTTCTGCTTTCAGTGTGAGGGGCAGGCACATCAGACGCTCCACAGGAGGTGGAGCCAGCATTGTGCGGACAGGGGCAGCCAGAGTACCTTGTTGATGGGGCTTCGCCCTTCCTGGGCCAGGTGTCGGCTGAGTCATCAGTCGCTCCCCAGGAGGGTGGAGCCAGCATTGTGGTGGCAGAGCACAGCAAGATTCAGAGTCAAGAGCCACTCCTACCTCCCACTAAGGTGTAATCTGCGCATTCACCACCTGTCATCCCCCAGCCCTGTCACTCACACATCCCAGACAGTCAGATCCACATACCAGCAGAGGCGGGCTGAAATGGTTAGGCAAGCAAATGCTAACTTTCTAAAAGTAGCATTTGCAAACACAGGATATTAAAATAAACTTTACTAAAAGAAATATTTTATTATTCTGAGTTCAGGCATACTAAACATGACTATCTACCATGCTCCCTGAGCCTGCTGGGATTATAGAGTGTAATAATTCCAGCAGCCCATTCTGGCCTAAGGGAAGCAGGTAGCCTTACAATAGTGAAATACGAATTTAGTTGTAATTCACTACTAGGACATGCCACACACATCAGCGCTTGTCCTACCTTACACTTACAATGCACCCTGCCCTCAGGCCTACCATAGGAGTGACTAACATGAAGTCAAGGGAAGGTTCAGGGGCTGGCGAGTGGGTGCACTTGCCCAGCCGGCATGACAGTACGAGACTGCACGCGGGGTCTGCAATGGCGGACCCTAGACACATCTTAAGGCTGCTTCTGTGGGTGGCGCAACCAGCGCTGCAGGCCCACTAGCAGTATTGGCATCTACAAGCCCTGGCACTCCTGGTGCGCTTTACAAGGGACTAACAGTAAATCCAATGCACCAATCATGGACATCAATCACATGTACAATTTACAGTAGGGAGCACTTGCACTGCGGCACGGGTCGGCCGTGGCGCAGTGCCCTGAGTATCGGAAAACCAGCAAAACATCGGAGGCACACCAGCAAAAAGTGGGAGGGAAACTCACGCCAAGGTGCCAGGTCTAACACCTTGGAAATTCCAACACGCAGAACTGATGCCATTGCACGTTCTCTTCTGTGGTGAATAGATCTAACCTAGGCTCTCCCCAGTGCTGAAAGAGACCTAGCGCCACGTCCGAGTTCAGACGCCATTCGAGTTCGTTCGCCCTGGCGCTCAGAGAACCTGCCAGGTGTTGAATCACCAGGGAGATGCCCTGGTGTTCCAGCCAATGCCAGAGGCACAGAGCCTCCTGACAAAGGGTCCACGACCCCACCTCGCCCTGTTTGTTGCAGTACCATATGGCAGTGGTGTTGTCCGTGAACACCTGCACTACACTTCCACGGACAGAGGGAAGGAAGGCTTTCAGTGCAAGCCGGATCGCCCGCAGCTCCAGAAGGTTGATGTGGAGCCGGGACTTCGCCGGAGACCAGAGGCCTCTGATCTCCGCCTCTCCCATGTGGCCCCCCAACCCAGGAGGGATGCATCCGTCACAACTACGAGCCCCGGTTGGGGTAGGGAGAGGGATCTGCCACTGACCCAATCGTGGTTCGTGAGCCACCACTGCAACTGTCTCGCAGTGCCCTCCGAGATCAGGACGCGGTCGGACAGGTTGCCCGGATGCTGGGCCCACTGAAACTTCAGGTCCGACTGCAGAGCCTGCATCCGCCATCTGGCGTGATGCACCAGAAGGAGGCCATCAGCCCCAGAAGCCGCAGCGTCAACCTGACCGAGACTCGGGATAAAGGCTGAAAGATCGGAATCAGAGCCTGAATATCCCAAACCCGCTGTTCGAGAGGATAAACCCGAAACTGCGCCGAATCCAGAACCGCTCCGATGAAGAGGAGCTTCTGAGAGGGACACAGGTGTGACTTCGGCACATTGATGAGGAACCCCAGCAGGTGAAGGAGGTCGGCCATAGTCTGGAGGTGGCTGACGACTGTCTGGGGCGAGCCCGCCTTCAACAACCAGTCGTCGAGATAGGGGAAGACTGACACCCCTAATCTGAGCAGATGAGCTGCGACCACCGCCATCACTTTCGTGAACACCCGAGGGGCGCTGGTAAGGCCGAAGGAGAGCACAGTAAACTGAAAGTGCTCGTGGCCTACCATGAACCGCAGGTAACACCGGTGGGCTGGCAGGACGGGGATGTGAAAATATGCGTCCTGCAAGTCCATCGCTACCATCCAGTCTCCAGGGCAGCTAAGACCTGAACTAAAGTCAGCATTTTGAACTTCTCCTTCCGTAGGAAGCCGTTGACGTTCCACAGGTCCAAGATAGGGCGTAGGCCCCCTTTGCCCTTCTTGGGAACCGGAAAGTAGTGGGAGTAACAACCACACCCTACTTCTGGCCCAGGAACGCGCTCAATGGCCCCCTTGGCCAAGAGGGCAGTAACTTCCTCTTGCAGAAGTTGCAAGTGATCCCCCGACATGCGGTGGTACTGCGGTGGCATGGCTGGAGGGGTCGCCTCAAAGGGGAGGGAGTAGCCCCTTAGGATGATTTGCAGCACCCACCTGTCCGATGTGATGGTGCACCAGTGGAGGAGGTGATGGCGAACCCTGTCCCCTACTGGTGTCAAATGGGCCTGAAAGCTCAGACTAGGAAGGCTTTGAGGCAGATGCCACGGGGTGGATGTGGACTGGCCTCGCCGCTGTCCCCTGGAACCGCCACGGCAGTTACCACGTCCACAGCCGCGCTGGATGTTAGTCTGCGGCCCGTGGCTGGCAGGACGTGAAGGGGCGCCCCTTCCTTGGTCACGAAAGGAGCAAAAGGCAGAAGTTTGCTGGTGCTGGCCCGACAGGCCCAAGGACTTGGCCGTAGCCCAGAATTCCTTGAAACGCTCAAGCGCACTGTCTGCCTTGTCGCCAAAGATGCTACGGCCATCACACTGTATGTCCATGAGTGAGTTCTGGACATCAGCCGAGAAGATGGCGGACCTCAGCCAGGCGTGGCGGCGAACCGCCACCGTCGTGGAAATCGCCCTGCCCAGGGAGTCCGTGGTATCCAGCCCACATCAAATAGAGTACCGTGCTGCATCTCGCCCTTCCGCAAGGGCTTAAGCGAGTTTTACCCGGGCCTCCTCCGGGCAATCCAGTAGCACGTCCGCGACTGTGTCCCACAGAGAGTGGGTAGAATGGCCCAATAGGCAAGCAGTGTTGACAGACCGCAACCCCAAACTAAGTGATGAGAACAGCTTCTTACCGAACTGCTCATACCTTTTGGTTGGACTTGGCCCATTTTCCAAAAATCTTTCGCTTTTCACCCCCCTGTATGAGGATGTCTTCCCCATGGTAAAGAAAGTATGTATAGGCCATGTGTGGTATGAGATGCCCTGTGTACTGAGAAAATGTGACGCAACGGTGTGTGCACTTATTTCCCCCCCATTGTGGAAATGCACCCTAGTGAAATGCTGCATTTAAAATGGATGCCATGGCTATGTGTTGTGCCACCTGACTGCAGTGGGTTAGCAGTCTAGATGTTTGGTACCCAGCCATCCCAGCTTTTGGAGGGAAAGCCTGGCACCCAGGGTGCTCTACTCCTCCCCCTGAGCCAGCTGGAACCAGTTCCCCAGAGAATTCTAGAAGGCTCTGGCACTGCCTGGTAGGTGGGGTGAGGGGCATATAAATAAGGGGATGTGCCACCATGTGCTGAGACAGAGCAGGGACGTGAAAGTGAGCACCTTACTAAACCCCTCTGCTGTCCCCAGGGCTAGTGGAAGCCCCACTGCAGGAGGTCAGGCTGCTGTATAGGAGGAGGGCCTGTAGGAGAGTAGGGTCTGCAATCCTATGATCACCCCAGATTTTTGCTTTTTGCTTCACTGGTTTACGACTTCCCTGGCTGTGGGCCTGCTAATCAGACCCACAGCCTAGCTGTTCTCTCACTAAATTGACACATGTACCTTAGGTGCATTTACCAATTGGTACTGGGCCACCTTATCAGACCCTGTAACTCAGGGCATAGGTGTACCCAGGGCCTACCAGGGGCTGCAGCATGTATTATGCCACCCCTGGCTGGCCATCTAAATCTGACACAACTGGCTGCACGACAGCTGGGGCAAGGTGGTGTAATCACCCTTTGCTTTAGATATAGTATGCCTATATCTAACCCTAAAATGGACACATAGATTCCTATCAGTCACTCCTATGGCAGGCCTTGACAATCCTGAAGGCAGAGTGCTTGGAATCGTGTGAGATGGTGCTCTGGCATGAGCTGAGCCCGTTTGCAGCTTGCGGAACCAAGTCCTAATAGCTGTTCCATGATAAAGCGATACCAGAGTTGGCATATAACCGCGAGGATTATAATGCACTTAAGAGTATATGGTATGCGTTATAACCGGCTCAGCTCATGCCAGAGCACCATCTCACACGATTCCAAGCACTCTGCCTTCAGGATTGTCAAGGCCTGCCATAGGAGTGACTGATAGGAATCTATGTGTCCATTTTAGGGTTAGATATAGGCATACTATATCTAAAGCAAAGGGTGATTACACCACCTTGCCCCAGCTGCTGTGCAGCCAGTTGTGTCAGATTTAGATGGCCAGCCAGGGGTGGCATAATACATGCTGCAGCCCCTGGTAGGCCCTGGGTACACCTATGCCCTGAGTTACAGGGTCTGATAAGGTGGCCCAGTAACAATTGGTAAATGCATCTAAGGTACACGTGTCAATTTAGTGAGAGAACAGCTAGGCTGTGGGTCTGATTAGCAGGCCCACAGCCAGGGAAGTCGTAAACCAGTGAAGCAAAAAGCAAAAATCTGGGGTGATCATAGGATTGCAGACCCTACTCTCCTACATGACCCCCCCCCCAAACTTTGGGACAATAAACTAACCTTGACCAGGTGAGTCTTCTTGCTCTAAGTGGAAATACCTGGAGAGCCCATCTGCATTGCCATGATCAGTGCCAGGTCTATGCTCCACTGTAAAATCCATACCCTGTAGGGAAATGGACCACCTAAGCAGTTTGGGGTTTTCACCCTTCATCTGATTTAGCCACAAGAGGGGCTTATGGTCGGTCTGAATCTTGAAATGAGTGCCAAACAAGTATGGCCTCAGTTTCTTCAGGGCCCAAACCACAGCAAAGTCCTCCCTCTCAATAGCTGACCAATTTTTCTCTCTGGGGGTCAGCCTTCTGCCTAAAAAAGCAATGGGCTGGTCATGACTGTGAGAAGTTGGCCTGATATGCAGTGCTCACTATTCTAGTGATCACTATGCATCAGTCCAAACGACCCTTATGGTGATTGGTTGTAAGTCAACCTTAGACCAGCTATCCTAGTAGCGTGGATACGAGCAGTCTTCGGGCTAAACTCTAGAGGGCGTGTTAAGCCAGCTGTTATACCATCACATACCCCTTGAACACCAAGTGAAAGGACACCACACAAGTGTTATGAAAATAAACAGTGTACTTATTAGAATCACAACAGCCCTGTACTCTTTATGAGGACAAGGTACTTAGCACACAACAAAACTCTTAGGAAAATACTTCAAGTGCACAATCAATACAAGTGCCCGAGGGCACGGAAAGTTTAGTGGTCTCGGGCGGACCCGATAAGGCAAGTCGGAAGCGATAGGGACTCGGGACCCTTAAATAAGGAGGCTATGCGGGCACCAAAATGCCGAAGTTACCTAGCCCAAGGGCTGCGGCTGCACAAGTCTTTACAGACGTCGGGAGTCCTCGCTGACGAGCCGGGAGCCGGAAGGAAGGAGTTGCTGGCCGGCGACCAGTGGAGATAGTTCGTAGAGATCCAAGCCTGGATCAGAGATGGATGACACCTGAAAGCAGAGGGGACCAAGTTCGTACTACTAGCCAGTAGTCAGAGGGTACCAGGAGGGCACCGGATGATCGTCACCTCGACTAGGTGAGTGGGCGACGCTAGGTTCTGCAGTCTCATGGACCAGGAGGCGTTGTCGGCGACCAGGATGGAGGTGCGAGCTGTCCCACGAAGGTTGATGTTGTCGGCGTCGCTGGGCCCAGGATTGGGCAACAAGCCTTGGCAAATTCAGGGCCACGTGGCGGACCTAAAATGGCGTCTTGAGTGGACCAGGAGGGTCCGGGGTGCTCCTCTCTCAGAAGGGAGCAAAGGCCAGTCTGGAGCAACCAGACCAGCAGCGTTGGTTGTCGGGCGTCGTCGAGAAGGCCACAAGCCAGCGGCTAGTAACCAGACAACGTGATGAGCGGCAAAAGCAGAAGGGCCCCACGCAGATCGTGGAGATGCTGGGAGGCTGCACTTCGGTGCTGGAGCTGCTCAGGGTCGGGGCTTCTCGGACCCCAAAGCACTCACCAGAGGATCCCTCGACGGTCGTGCTAGTTTAAGAAATCGTGCAGGTTTTGATGATGGCCGGTCCCTCGAGGTCTCGTCGCACCCACGGATCTCAGCTGAGCTGACGATGTGGGTAGAGGTCAGAGGTGCCAGGGAAGCCGGTTCTCGTCGAGCTGGGCAGTTGGATTCCTGAGGAAGGACTTGCAGCAAACCGCAGAGTTCTTAGATGGTGCCTGCGGATGCAGGGTGACTACTCCTTAGCCACAAGGGAGAAATCTTGAGAAGAGTCGAGAGTTCCTTTCGTAGAAAGTATTCTTGATTCAAAGATGATCTAATTTGGAAGGGTCCCCGCTCCTGCCTTTATCCTAAAGAAAGGGGTGGGTACGCGACTAGGTCCTGCCCTAAGGGTGGGACCTGAAAGGGGGGTGGTTACACCCCTCTCCCATGCCGGACTTTCCCCAGGTCAGGGGCTGGGGTGCCCCTGGAACTGGTTCTAGCCGGCAGATGCGTAGTGAGCACCGGGGTGCCACTCCGCAGTCACCTTCCTGTAAAGCCCTGCCTACCCAGGATACACAAAACCCTGTCTGGGATGGTGCGAACACCGCCCCGGACAGGAAACCCTTTGTCCAAGCTCTCCTCGCTGGAAGGACTCCCAGCAGCAGGAGGTCTGACTCGTGTCTGTGGTGGCAACATCCATTTTGTGGAGCTGAGGCTTCAGTTAACTTTAACCGGGGTTCACAGTTACGTACATGTCGTGTCCCTCTAGAAGGGTGGAATGCAAACCCCGTCGCCAGCATTGGTGAGGGGTCAGGATCCCGATTCGTATGACACCTTACTCGACATGTCTTGATAACGCGATACCGAAGTTAGCGATATGGTATGCGTTATCATGGAACAGCCATTGTGTCTTGGTTCCGCAAGCTGCAACCGGGCTCGGCTCGTGCCAGAGCCCAATTCACACGATTCCACGCACTCTGCCTTCAGGATTGTCAAGGCCTGCCATAGGAGTGACTGATAGGAATTCGGGTGTCCATTTTAGGGTTAGACATAGGTATACTATATCTAAAGCAAAGGGCGAGTACGCCACCTTGCCCCAGCTGTCGTGCAGCCAGTTGTGTCAGATTTAGATGGCCATCCAGGGGTGGCATAATACATGCTTCAGCCCCTGGTAGGCCCTGGGTACACCGATGCCCTGAGTTACAGGGTCTGACAAGGTGGCCCAGTTCCAATTGGGTAATGCACCTAAGGTACACATGTCAATTTAGCGAGAGAACAGCTAGGCTGTGGGTCTGATTGGCAGGCCCACAGCCAGAGAAAGTCGTAAACCAGTGAAACAAAAGCAAAAAATCTGGGTGATCATAGGATTGCAGACCCTACTCTCCTACAATGACCATCAAAATTCAGCTGAGATAGAACTGCTCCCACACCCAACTCAGAAGCATCTGTTTGGACAATGAATGGTTTGGAGTAGTCTGGACTCTTTAGGATAGGGGCTGTGCACATGGCCTGCTTTAGGTCATCGAATGCCTTTTGACAGCCTGCTGTCCACTGAACTTTCTTTGGCATCTTTTTGCTTGTCAGGTCATTAAGTGGAGTCACAATTGATCCATAATTTCTGACAAATTTCCTGTAATAACCAGTCAGGCCCAAGAAAGCTCGAACCTGAGTCTGGGTGGTTGGCGGAGCCCAATCCTTGATGGATTGTATCTTGCTCTCCAGTGGCTGAACCTGGCCTCCACCTACAAGGTGGCCCAGGTATACAACCTGTGTCTGCCCTATCTGGCACTTTGTGGCCTTGATAGTGAGACCTGCTGCTTGCAGTGCCTCTAACACTTTCCTCAGGTGGACCAGGTGATCCTCCTAGGTGGAACTAAAGACAGCTATATCATCAAGATATGCTGCACAGAAGTCATCCAGCCCAGTGAGAACTTGATTCACCAGCCTTTGGAAGGTGGCAGGTGCATTTTTCAAACCAAAGGGCATTACCACAAACTGATAATGCCCACCAGGGGTAGAAAATGCTGTCTTGGGCTTGGCATCCTCAGCTAACCTGATTTGCCAACACCCAGCTGTCAGGTCAAATGTACTTAAGTAGTTGGCAGAAGCCAATCTATCTATAAGCTCATCTGCCCTTGGTATTGGGTGGGCATCAGTTTTAGTGACTGCATTGAGGCCTCTGTAGTCTACGCAAAACCTCATCTCTTTCTTACCACCCTGGGTGTGAGGCTTTGGCACTAGAACTACTGGACTAGCCCAAGGGCTATCTGAGGGCTCAATGACTCCCAGCTCCAACATGTTCTGCACCTCTGTATTGATGCAGTCTCTGACATGATCAGGCTGTCTGTAGATTTTACTCTTAACTGGCAGACTGTCACCATTGTCAAACTCATGGGCACACCAATTGGTTTGACTGGGTGTCAGAGAGAACATATGTCTAAAGGATTGAAGAACTTGTTTGCAATCCTTTTGCTGATGCTCAGAGAGGCTGCCACAAAAGACAACACCATCTACTGACCCATCATCAGGGTTCTGAGTGAGCAGGTCTGGGAGAGGGTCACTCTCCTCCTCCTGTCCCTCATCTGTGGCCATTAGCAAGCTCATTTCCTTCCTGTCGACATATGCCTTGAGCCTATTCACATGGAGCACCCTGAGGGGGCTCCTGGGAGTTCCAAGGTCCACCAGGTAGGTGACCTCTCCCTTTTGCTCAATGATTGTGTGGGGCCCAGACCATTTGTCTTTGAGTGCTGCTGGGGCCACTGGCTCCAACACCCACACCTTCTGTCCAGGCTTGTACACAGTCAGGACAGCCTTTTGGTCATGCCAAGCTTTTTGGAGTTCTTGGCTTGCCTCAAGGTTTTTAGAAGCCTTTTCCATATACTCAGCCATCCTGGAGCGGAGACCAAGTACATAGTCCACTATGTTGGTTGCAGGCTTTTTGAGAGGTTTCTCCCATCCTTCCTTCACCAAACACAGGGGTCCTCTTACAGGATGTCCATACAAAAGTTCAAAAGGGCTGTATCCAACCCCCTTCTGTGGGACCTCTCTGTAAGCAAACAAAAGGCAGGGTATCAGGACATCCCATCTACGCCTGAGCTTTTCAGGTAGTCCATGAATCATCTCTTTTAGGGTCCTGTTGAACCTTTCAACAAGCCCATTGCATTGTGGATGATAGGGTGTAGTGAACTTGTAGTTGACACCACATTCCTTCCACATAGCAGTCAAATATCCTGACATGAAGTTTGCACCTCTGTCAGAGACAACCTCCTTAGGGAAGCCCACTCTGGAGAACACTCCAACTAGGGCTCTTGCCACAACAGGTGCTGTAGTGGTCCTAAGGGGAATAGCTTCAGGATACCTGGTGGCATGGTCCACCACCACCAGTATGAACATGTGCCCTGATGCTGTCTGGGGTTCCATTGGACCAACAATGTCAATCCCCACTCTTTCAAAGGGCACCCCCACCACAGGCATTGGTATAAGGGGGGCCTTTGTTGTGCCACCTGACTTACCACTGGCTTGGCAAGTGACACAGGAGCGACAAAACTCCTTGGTATCTTCATTCATGTGAGGCCAGTGAAAGTGTGAGACAAGTCTGTCCCAAGTCTTGTTCTGGCCTAAGTGTCCTGCAAGGGGAATCTCATGGGCCAAGGTAAGAAGGAAACCTCTCTGTGACAAGGGGACGACCAGCCTCCTGGTTGCACCAGGCTTGGGGTCTCTTGCTTCAGAGTACAGGAGTCCATCATCCCAGTATACCTTGTGGGTACCTGTGGCGTTCCCTGCAGCCTCAGCAGCAGCCTGCTGTCTGAGGGGTTCAAGAGAAGGGCAGTCTAACTGTGCCTTCCCCAGGTCTTCTCTGGAGGGCCCCCCTGAACCCAGAAACTCAACCTGATCAGGTTCAAGTTCTTTAATCTCAGGTTCCCTCAGCTCTTGTAGGTCAGCCTCCTCTGAGACTTGATCCTCAACCTGGGGCAAGGGGGAAGGCAATGCCTTAACCCTACTGCTCTTCTTCTTGGAAGGTGTCTGGTCCATTGTTCCAGGATCCAGCACCTGTTCAGTGGGGCATCTTCTGGCCTGTGACCTAGTCACAGCAAGGACATGTGCTCTGCTCCACTTCTGACCATAGTGATGACTCCAAATCATTGCCCAACAAACATTCAACTGGTAGGTCTGAACTAACAACAACCTTCTTTTGGCCACTTACCCCTCCCCAGGAGAAAGCTACAATTGCCATACTATGGTGGGTAGTGACATTGCTAGCATTGGTCACTAGGTAGTCTGTACCTAGTATGATCTGTCCAGGGTCCACAAAGTTAGGTGTCACCATTGTGACACTGGCACAAGTGTCCCTATAGGCCTGAGTCATCTTTCCATTTATAAAAGGTGTCTGCCTGTATTTGCCCAAAGTATTGGGACTTGCATCAGGGGATATATCCATATCCCCTGTACAGACAAGGACAGCCGGAGGGAGTGTGCCAACTAAGTTGTCATACCCCTCAGATCCCAAGGTTAACCCAACTAATCCCTTGGGAGGTGCACTACCACTGCTGACTGTACTAGGGGGTGCAGGTGCCTTAGGGGCTGCAGTGGTAGGAGTTTGCCCTCCTTTCTTGGTGCACTCACTAAACCAGTGAGTTTTACTTTTACAGTATTGGCACCAGCTTTTAGACTGGCCTTCTTGAGTCTTCTTTTTCTGCTGTGAAGCCTGACCCCCACCCTCTTTGGTTTGTTGGGGGCCTGTCGAAGACTTCTGGTCATTTTGCTCATTCTTAGTATTACCCTTCTGGTCTGCTTTCTTCTGACCACCCTGGTTCTGGCCCTGGTTCTGCTTAACCCTTGTTCTGACCCATCTGTCTGCCTTCTTTCCCAATTCTTGGGGAGAGGTCAGATCTGAGTCAACAAGGTGCTGATGCAACAACTGGTTCTGACAATTGTTTAAAATCTGTTCCCTCATGATCAGATTGTACAATCCTGTATAATCAGTAACCTTACTGCCCAGCAACCAGCCCTCCAAAGCCTTAGTGGCACAATCCACAAAATCAGACCAATCCTGAGACTGAGTTTTCTGGGTATCCCTGAACAGCAACCTGTACTGCTCAGTGGTTAGGCCAAACCCATCTATCAGTGTATTTTTCAGGACTTGGTAATTGTTAGCATCCTCAGCTCTAGTAGTGAGGAGCTTATCTCTACCTTTGCCTTCAAAGGAGAGCCACAAGACAGCTGCCCACTGACTCTGGGGGACGCACTGGACAGTGCAGGCCCTCTCCAAAGCAGTTATCCATTTGTAGATATCATCCCCTTGTTTAAAGGGGGGCACTATCTTACTCACGTGTCTAGTGTCTAAACTCCTGTCCTCTTCTCTAGGTAAAATGCTGCCACCAGTGGGATCTAGCCCACACAATTTAACTTGGTCCCCTCTGCTTACAGGTATCCTCCATCATCGATCCAGGCTTGGATCCCATTGAACTTCATCACTGGTCGCCTGCCAGCAACTTCTTCTTTCAGGCTCCATAGACTGCACCGAGGATTCCCGACGTCTTTTCAGACCTATGCAGCCGCAGCCCCTGGGCTAGGTAACCTCAGCATTTCGGTGCTCCAGCATAGCTTAACTATCCAAGGGTCCAGATCCTTTTTCGTTTCAGCTCTACCTAGTCGGATTCGTCCGATAACACTAACTTTACGAAATCTAGCAACCATAGACTTTGTCCCGCATCCCGCGTGAGAATGCACACTCTGCACCCGATCTCCCTAGGCCTCCTGCTAGTAATCTGAAGGTTCAGTAGTCTAAGCATGGGCGAATTTTGCGAATCTCGCGTTCGCGAATTTTGCGGATTTGCGAACTCGCAATCCGCAAAATCCGCGAATTCTCGCGAATTTTTTTTTTGTGTTCGCGCGGGTTTCTGCCAGTTCGCGAGGGTTTTGTACAATTTCGCAAACGCGAACTTACCTGTCGGGTCGCAAGTTTTGCGAACTTGTTGTTTCTACGTGTCCAGCCTGTTTGGGACACTCTTCATCACTGCCACTCTCTGTCACCACTGCCACTCTCTGACTACTCATGCCACCCTCTGGCCCACCCATGCCACCCTCTGTTTCATCACAGCACCCTCTGGTTGTCCAGTCAGTGTACATTATTGTGGCAAAGCAAAGCACACCTTTCCTGCCTCAAGTGACCTTAATTAATTTGGGGCTGATTAATGTGTCACAGAATATTTTTTTAGCTGGCACCTGCTTCCTTAGTGCTTCCTGATTAGTGATCTTTTGCACTTGCTAAGTGCTTTCATTGTTGCAAAATTAGTTACAACACCTGCCCTGCCCCAACTGACAATAATGAATTAGGGGCTGATTAATGGATTTGAACTTCCAGCCTGGCTCCTGCTTGTCTCCCTTAGCTGTAATTCAGGACCTTTGTGGCATATGTGTAACTATTCTGAGGTTCAGAGCAGGGTCACATAATAGTTGCAACTGGCAACTGAACTCTGGAGGGGCCCCTCAGGAAGCACTACAGGAAATGGCTACTAATGATGAGCCTGAACTTTTGAACCTGGTAAGTAGTTTCAGTTTTGCTAAGATCGTATTTCTGCAATTTAGCGCTTATTCGCGGGGCGCAAAGTTGTACTGGGAAGCCGCGAACTCACGCGAACAGTGCGAGCAAGCCATAAAATCCGCTGCTCGCGGATTTGCGGATTTTGCGGGAGATTCGCGAATCTCGCGGATTGCGAATTTACCGAAAATCCGCGAGCGAAACGGAATTTCAGCCCATGCTTACAGTAGTCCAGTCCTAGCGATCCTAAAGACTATTAGAGTAGTACTTACCTGCTAGTAATTTCGCATTCCACTTTTAGAGTATATGGTTTTTCGTGCCCCTCGGGCATTTGCGTAAATTGTGCGACTTTCAGTAATTTCATAAGAGCTTTGTATTGTGCTTAGTGCCCTGTCCTCATAAAGAGTCCAGGGCTGTTGTGTTCTAAATAAATATACTTTTATTTTCATAACAACTTGTGTGGTGTCCTTTCACTGGGTGTTCAAGGGGTATATGTGATGGTATAACAGCTGGCTTAACACGCACTCCAGAGTCTAGCCTAAAGACTGCTCTTGTCCATGCTACTAGGATAGCTGGTCTACGGTTGACTTACAACCAATCATCAATAAGGGTTGTTTGGACTGATACATAGTGATCACTAGAATAGTGAGCACTGCATATCAGGCCAACTTCTCACAGGGCCACGCTACAGTGGAGGATGGTGAAAGCCTACCGCCCTGATTTGATGAGTCCCCACTAACTGCTGACCTGGCCCAGTAGTGCCTGCTGCTCTGTTCCCTGGCCCCTGAAGAAGGAAGGAGTGCCATCCTAGGTCCCTGAGGTTGGTGGGACCTGGCGCCACGCGGGCGCTACATCTAAAAGCGCCTGAAAAAGAGAGCTCTATATTGGGGCTGGACTGGACCCCAGGAGGTGAGGAGCGGACACCTGCTGCTAGCGCTGGGCTGCTAAAGCGCTAGACTGAAGAATTTGCTGGGCCCTGCCTGCAAAGTGCCGTGATCTCTAGGCCCTATCCTGCCTAGAACTGTGCCCTTGAAAGTGCTGGCCTGAACGCGCTGTTGCCGTTCACCACCGCCGCCGCCTGGGGGGTTCGCCAGAAGGAGAAGCAAGGAAGCGGGAGCCTACCCCGCATGTCGCAGCCTTTAGCGGCTGCCACTCTAAGCGGGTGCCCACTCCGCGTTTGCCTGCCAACGGAGCGAGTGCCTACCTCGCGTAGCGTTGTCCCTGACGGAGGGAGCCTGCCCTTCGTCGCTGTAGGGGAATCACCGCCGCGGCCCGGGGTGCTGGCCCTGCCCCGTGCAGCGGGGGGACATCTGGGTCCTGCCCCGCTGCTGCCTTCACCGTTGCGGCAGCCCCCGGAGCCAGGAGAGGGCCGCCGCCGCCGTGCCGCAGTAGGCCGCCCTAGGCCTCAGAAGCCGGACCCGACGTCGTCCCGTGATGGGGGTGCCGCCGCACCATTGGCCGCGCCCCCGCTGGCTGACGCGCAGCCATTGGCCTTCGCTGCAGCGCCCCCTTGAAGCCGCACACGGATTGGCTGGGGGGGCCTGAGGGGAAGCCGGAAGCCAGAGGTGACGCCGCGGGGCTCCCGTAGTGACGAGGGAGCCCCGGAAGTGTGAGAGACCGGAGCAGGAGCCCACCCTCGTGTCGGTGCCTGCCCCTTACCCCGCATTGCGTGGAAGTCCCCGAGGGCCTGCAGGAGAAGCACTGGAGAACCCAGAGAGTGGGGACCACAAGAGACGCCTGAAGCCCGCCCCAAGAGCCCCGGTGAGTGGGGCTCAGCTGTTTGGTGGTTGTGGGTGTGTGTTGGGGCACAGGGTCGGTGCCCGCCCCCGGGACCAGTGTTTTGTTGCGGAGGGGCAGTGGGGGAGGCCTTGAAGGATTCCTGAGGCCGCCCTGCCCCTACTGGAAACTGTTGTCGGCCCCGGTGGCCCCTGTTAAGCTGAGGAAGGCCTAAAAGGAACTAAGGCCCCTGAACTGGGCATGAACGGTAAATGCTGTTTGTGTTGGGCTCACAGTGACCCCGGCGTAGGGGAATGCTTTCTGCCAGCTGGGTCCCTGTCCTTGAGGTGCCATATAAGTAGGGGTACAGGTGCTGAAGTGTCCTATGCAATACTGGTTTTATTAACCCGGCTTAGGCCAATGCTGATGGATGCCCACAGAATGAAATGCTGATTGATTTCTAAAGGAATATCATTGCATATGTTTATCAGACGAAGTATTACCTGAGTTTTCATGCCAGCAGAAATTTTTATGTCTAATGATCCTGAACCACTGCTTTAATGATCCTGCTGAGGCCCCACGTTGATATGGTTGTGCGCCCACAGTGAATGTCACGCCTAATGTTAATGCTTTGTTTTTATTTCAAAAATAAGTTGATGGACAGAATGCAGAACAATGTCATACATTCACCCCAGTACAGAGATCTGGGCCTAAATCCATCGTTTTTTTGCACTCCACACCACCCCAGTTCAGACATGGCCATATGCAAATCAGCCTTGACCCTGTGCCTCATGGGAACAGTCCAGCCTGAACTGCCAAGCCATGTCTTTCCTGGACCAGAATCAAGTATCCTAGGACCGGTTTCTGGCTATCAGCCGTCTTCAGCCAGGATAGCTTGACTCCAGTGGTGTGGAGATTTGGCTGTTCGGGCTGGACTGTTCCCATGAGGCACAGGGTCAGACTGATTTGCATATGGCCATGTCTGAACTGGGGTGGCAGAGTGGGCTAAAGAACGGTGATGGATTAAACCCAGATCTGTTGACTGGGTGCAAGTGTTTGATTGGTTCAGATGCTCCGTCCATCACCACCCCCTTTTGTACCGCTTTGTTTTTATTTCAGCCCTGGAACTAATGGACTTACCCTGTTCTTCTTTTCAGTTACCCTGTAAATAATCCCCCATGTATATATTGCCCTGGTGCCAGTTGGCCAGTTGATTACTGTGATTTCTATTGCCAATTTGAGACAATACAAAAGTTCTTCTTTTTCAACAGAAACTGGTGTTGTGTCTCTTTTTATGGTGTGCCTGGTGTGTCGTCTGTGCGTACTGCGTGGATGCTTCACACATGTCCTCAGGAGTTTGGCCTGTCCGCTCTGCACCATGCTTCCCCCCGTAGAATTGGTTACCCCATTTCTAACACTTTTGGACTCCCGATCAGGTGGAGCAGTCGAGAATGCGGTCTAGGAGTTAGAGGCCTGGATAACCAGGCTCTCAGGGTGGAGTGGGTGGAAAGGAAGCTATAGTCGCCCGGGCCGGGCGGTGGCGTCTGTCCACGTTCCAATCTACAGGGGGGCCTGTAGCGGGCCTGGACCAGGTGCCCAACAGAACGTCAGTAAGGGCCTCATTAAACGGCAGTAGAGGCTCCGAAGAGTTTGCCTGCGGTTTAAGGACCTCGGTGAGGAGGTTAGTCCTCACAGCCGCGACGGGGAGCTCAAGAGCCAAGGCCTTGGCCGCCCTCGTCAACACCATGCTGTAAGCAGCCCCTTCCTCCGTAGCCACGGTAGTAGGGGAGACAAATCCAGTGTCGGGCGAAGTGTCCAGACCACTGGCCTCCCCTAGCTCAACTGCCCAGGCCTGATACTCCCATGCTAGAGGGTGCTCAGACCCCTCCCAATCCTCCTCGCCTCCCATCTCCTGATAGTCAGGTGCAAAGGATGGGGCCGGATCATAGAAGAATTGCTCTTCTCTTGGCGTCGAATGCGGCGTTGAGTGATGCCGGAGCCGGACCGAGGGAGGGACCGGGGACGACGTCGTCCGGGGACACCCTGGGTGTCGGCGCCAGCGGAGGGGTCGTACGGTCGACCAGCAGCGACCCGGATCCGGAGGGGCCCTGTGGCGTCAGGACCGAAGTAGTCGACTGCGCCGGGTCCGAAGCACCGGCCCACTTGGGCTCCCAAACAGGGCCGCGGGCCCGAAGGCGCCACAGCGGGACCCGACGGAGGAGAGAGCGACCTCATGGCCATGAGGAAGGCATCGATCTCCTCCGGCGTCGCGTTCAGCCCAGGGTTTGGTGGGTATGGAGCTGGCAGCGGCGCCTGCGGCTCCGGCAGGGCCACGGTGGCGGTGTCGCCTGAACACCCGGCCGCATTGTGCGAGCGTCGGGGGAGTCGGAAGAGAGATGTCGTCTCTTCGACTTCTTGTGCCTCTTACCTGAGGACTTCGAGCCCGACGAATGGAGTTGACTCGCCGAGCTGCGATGACTGTGGCCCCGCGACCGGTCCTTTGACCTCCTCCTCGACCTGGACCGTGAACGGCACGGGGCCGACTGCCGGAGCTGGAGGCGCTTACGGGACCGCTCCTGTCTAGCCTTTGACGTCAAGGCCCGGAAGGCGGGGCACGACTTGTCGTCGTGGTCGGCCCCAAGGTAATAAAGGCACCGACGGTGGGGGTCGGTAACCGACATCAGGCGGTTACAATCGGCACAGGGTTTGAACCTGGGCATCCCTATCGGCACTGAGAGTCTACCAACTTGAAAAAGAATCTAAAAAAGATCGAAAAAATTAGTCAAAAAGTGACTAAGAAGTACTGATTTTTCCGGATCTGCGCTTGCTGGTGCAGACAAAGAATAACTGACGTCGGCACGCGAGGGCACGTCTAAGTACTCCGACGACGTCATCTTGGCGCCAACTGTAGGAGAGTGGGGTCTGCAATCCTATGGTCACCCCCGATTTTTGCTTTTTGCTTCACTGGTTTACGACTTTCCCTGGCTGTGGGCCTGCTAATCAGACCCACAGCCTAGCTGTTCTCTCTCTAAATTGACACACATGTACCTTAGGTGCATTTACCAATTGGTACTGGGCCACCTTATCAGTCCCTGTACAGCATACCTTAGGTTTCCAGGGCATAGGTGTACCCAGGGGCTGCAGCATGTATTATGCCACCCCTGGCTGGCCATCCAAATCTGACACAACTGGCTGCACGACAGCTGGGGCAAGGTGGTGTAATCACCCTTTGCTTTAGATATAGTATTCCTATATCTAACCCTAAAATGGACACTTGTATTCCTATCAGTCACTCCTATGGCAGGCCTTATCAATCCTGAAGGCAGAGTGCTTGGAATTATGTGAGATGTGCTCTGGCATGAGCTGGGCCCGTTTGCAGCTTGCGGAACCAAGTCCTAATAGCTGTTCCATGATAACGCGTACCATATACTCTTAAGTGCATTATAATCCTGCCGGTTATTTGCCAACTTTGGTATCGCTTTATCAAAACATGTCGAGTAAGGTGTCATACGAATTGGAATACTAACCCCTCGCCAATTCTGGCGACGGGGTTAGCATTCCACCCTTCTAGAGGGACACGACATGTATGTAACTGTGAACCCCGGTTAAAGTTAACTCGAGCCGCAGCATCACAAAATGGATGCTGCCACCACAGACACAAGTCTGACCTCCTGCTGCTGGGAGTCCTTCCAGCGAGGAGAGCTTGGACAAAGGGTTTCCTGTCAGGGGCGGTGCTAGCACCATCCCAGACAGGGTTTTGTGTATCCCAGGTAGGCAGGGCTGAGAGGAAGGTGACTGCAAGTGGCACCCCGGTGCTCCCTGTGCATATGCCGGCTCAAACCAGTTCCAGGGGCACCCCAGCCCCTGAGCTGGGGAAAGTCCGGACAAGGGAATGGGGTGTAACCACCCCCCTCCTGGTCCCACCCATGGGCAGGACCTAGTCGCGTGCCAGCCCCTTTTCTTAGAATAAAGGTAGGAGCGGGCCCCCTTCCCAAATTAGATAATCTTGAATCTTGAACTACTTTCCACGAAAGGAACTCTTGACTTTCTCTGAAGACTCTCCCTTGTGGCTAAGGAGTAGCCACCCTGCACCCGCAGGCACCACCTAACCATCACGGTTTGCTGCACGTCCATCCTCCGGATCAAGACTGACCAGCTCGACGAGACCCGGATTCCCTGGCATCTCTGACCTCTACCTGCATCATCAGCCCAGCTGAGATTCGTGGGTGTGACGAGACCTGAGGGACAGGCCATCTTCAAAACCTGCACGACGCTTAACCAGCACGACCGCCGAGGGATCCTCGAGTGAGTGCGCTGGGGTTTGAGAAGCCCCGACCCAGAGCAGCTCCAGGACCGAAGTCCAGCCCCCCAGCATCCACGAGATCTGCGTGGGGCCCTTCTGCTCTTCTGCTGCTTGACACGTTGTCCGGTCACTTGCCCGTTGGCCAGTGACCCTCCTGACGACGTACCACGACGTTTGCACCGCTGGTCTGGTTGCTCCAGACTGGCCCTTGCTCCCTTCCAAAAGAGGAGCACCCCGGACCCTCCTGGTCCACTCCAGAAGCCATCTTGACTCCACCGCGTGGGCTTGCCTTTGCCAAGGTTTGTTGCTCCAATCTTGCATCCAGCATCGCCGACAGCAGACACCCTCGTGGGACAGCTCGCACCTCCAGCCTGGTCACCGACAAACGCCTCCTTGCCTGTGTGATTGCAGAGTCCAGCGTCGCCCACTCACCTGATCACGGTGACCTCATCCGGTGCCAGCCTGGTGCCCACACAATCACTGGCTAGTGATTAAGAACTGAGTCCCCTCTGCTTTCAGGTCGTCTCCATCACCGATCCAGCCTTGGATCACACCGAACATCTTCACTGGTCGCCTGCCAGCAACTTATTCTTTCAGGCTCCATAAGACTACAACGAGGATTCCCGACGTCTTTTGAACCCTATGCAGCCGCAGCCCCTGGGCTAGGTAACGCGAGCATTTCGGTGCTCCAACGCAGGTTCACTATCCAAGTGTCCAGATCCTTTTTCGGTTTAAGTCTACCTAGTCGGATTCGTCCGGAAACAGTAACTTTAGCAATACTAGCCTCCATAGACTTTGTCCCGCATCCCGCGTGAGAGTGCACACTCTGCACCCGAGTTCCCTAGGCCTCCTGCTCCTAACCTTAGGGTTCAGTAGTGTAGTCCTAGCGATCCTGAAGCCTCTGGATCTGGTTACTTACCTGCTAGTATTTCGCATTCCACTTTTTGTGTATATGGTTTTTCGTGCCCCTCGGGCATTTGTGTAAATTGTGCAACTTGAAGTATTTTCGTAAGAGTTTTGTATTGTGCTTAGCTCCCTGACTCATAAAGAGTTCAGGGTAGACTTGTTATAAATAAATATCCTTTATTTTTCATAACAACTTGTGTGGTGTCCTTTCACTTGGTGTTCAAGGGGTATATGTGATGGTAAAACAGCTGGCTTAACACGCCCTCTAGAGTTTAGCCTAAAGACTGCTTTTGTCCACGCTACTAGGATAGCTGGTCTATAAGGTTGACTTACAACCAATCATCAATAAGGGTCGTTTGGTATGATACACAGTGATCACTAGAATAGTGAGCACTATATATCAGGCCAACTTCTCACACCAACCACGTAGACGATGGACGCGGAGCCGCAGACGACGCCTACCGACGCACAGGGGTACTGCTACGCAAAACTTTCCGGATCCAGTCTGACGCCTGGAGATATTCTAAGGTAAGGAATCTAACATTAACATGTTTCTTTCAGATGGGGGATGTCTCTGACCGATTACAGGCCCTGCAACTGAGGGCTGAGGATGCTGAAGGCAGGAACCGCAGGAACAATGTAAGGGTGGTGGGGCTACCGGAGGGAGTGAAAGGGAATAGCATGGTCAATCAATCAATCAATCATAGACATTTATAGAGCGCACTACCTACCCGTAGGGTCTCGAGGCGCTGGGGGGGGGGGGGGGGGGGGGGTGCCGTTACTGCTCGAATAGCCAGGTCTTGAGCTTCTTCCTGAAGGAGAGGTGGTCTTGGGTCAGGCGCAGGTCGGCAGGGAGGGAGTTCCAGGTCTTGGCGGCCAGGTAGGAGAAGGACCTTCCTCCTGTGGTGGCTCTGCGGATGCGTGGGACGGCGGCGAGGGCGCGGCTGGCAGATCGGAGGTGGCGTTTGGGAGCGTAGAAGTTGATTCGGTTGTTGAGGTAGCTCGGGCCTTGATCGTGTAGGGCTTTGTGTGCGTGGGTGAGGAGCCGGAAGGTGATTCTTTTGTTGACGGGGAGCCAGTGCAGGTCTCTCAGGTGTACGGAGATGTGGCTGTTCCGTGGGATGTCGAGGATGAGTCTGGCTGAGGCGTTCTGGATCCGCTGGAGTCTCTTCTGGAGCTTGGCGGTGGTTCCGGCGTAGAGTGCGTTGCTGTAGTCCAGTCGGCTGGTGACGAGGGCCTGGGTGACGGTCTTCCTGGTCTCCGTGGGGATCCACCAGAAGATCTTCCGAAGCATGCGCAGGATGTTGAAGCACGACGAGGAAACGGCGTTGACTTGCTTGGTCATGGAGAGGGAGGAGTCCAGGATGAAGCCTAGGTTGCATGCGTGGTTCGTTGGCTTGGGTGCGGAGCCCAGGGCGGGGGGCCACCAGGAGTCGTCCCAGGCGGAGGGCGAGGAGCCCAGGATGAGGACCTCCGTCTTGTCTGAGTTCAGTTTCAGGCGGCTCGTCGTCATCCACTCGGCTACCTCTTTCATCCCTTCGTGCAGGTTGGCTCTGGCGGCGTCGGGGTCGTTGGTCAGGGAGAGGATCAGCTGGGTGTCGTCGGCGTAGGAGATTATGTTGAGGTTGTGTTGGCGTGCGATGGCCGCGAGGGGGCTCATGTAGACGTTGAAGAGTGTCGGGCTCAGCGAGGATCCTTGAGGGACGCCGCAGATGACTTTGGTGGCCTCTGACTTGTACGGTGGTAGGCGGACCCTCTGTGTTCTTCCGTCGAGGAAGGAGGCGATCCATTCCAGTGCCTTCTCCTGGATTCCGACGTTGCCGAGGCGCTGTACTAGGGTGCGGTGGCAGACCGTGTCGAAAGCCGCGGAGAGGTCTAGGAGGATGAGGGCCGCTGTTTCTCCGTTGTCCATCAGGGCTCGGATGTCGTCGGTGGCGGCGATGAGGGCGGTCTCGGTGCTGTGGTTGGCACGGAATCCGGACTGCGATGGGTCGAGGGATCCATTCGTCTCGAGAAAGGTGGCCAGCTGTTTGTTGACGGTCTTCTCGATGACTTTGGCTGGAAACGGGAGTAGAGAGATGGGGCGGTAATTCTTGAGTTCGTGGGGTCTGCCGTAGGTTTCTTGAGTAGAGCGCTGAGTTCGGCGTGCTTCCAGCTCTCGGGGAAGGTGGCGGTGTCGAATGAGGTGTTGATGATGTCCCGCAGGTGGGGTGCGATGACGGCGTCAGCCTTGTTGAAGATGTGGTGGGGGCAGGGGTCGGTCGGAGATCCGGAGTGGACGGAGTTCATGGTGGATTACCTGGAACATTTGCTACGGTCCGAAGCGGCGCCGGAGGGCCTATCTTCATTCTACACTTTGGAGAGAGCTCATAGGGTGCCGGCATGCCCTCTGAGGCCCCCTAGACCGGTGATGGCACGATTGCTACATTATATAGATAGGGACCTGTTGTTGCGCAACGCCCGTTCATTGGGCCCCTATAAGGTGGACAATGGCACTCTGACTCTGTTCTCAGACTATACTTTTGAAGTGCAAAGACCTCCTTCTTGGCCATTACGAAGGCACTGCGGGACGAGGGGCTGCAATATTCATTGATGTTCCCTGCGCGCCTGAGAATAGTACTGAAAGGTAAAACATATTTCCATGATACCCCGGAGGAGGCGTGGGCATGGCTGGAGACTTACCGGATGGGTGCAGGAGAGGTGGGGCGCTGTATGAGACAGCCTGGTGGGGAACCGCTTGCTTGTAGGTTGCAGCGTAACCGACGGCACCGTCCTGGTACGAGAGAACCCACGGAGACGCAGACGGAGATAGAGCGGTCAGCAGCTTTGAAGGCCGTCTCCGAAATTTCTCAAGAAAGGCTTACTCAGTTGAGACAGCAGACGAACTTGTGGGCGCTTAATGAGATGATGGAGAACTCTGATAAGCATTGCACGGGACTGCAAACTGTTTGTGCCTTCCCCTTCCCCAATTGCATGATATTTGCTTTTATTTTACAGGTGCATTGGCGGTTGGTAGGCCCTGGGGATGTTAGTTAGCGTATTGTGGCGGCTCTCACAGTAATGCGGGTCCTCTGAGGACTCAGGAAGACATCATTAGTGGGATAGGGCATTAGGAGGGGGTGATATAGTAAATCAGGTCTTCTTGGCCCTTGGTCGCCTCCCCTGCTGTTCGGGTTGTACGTCCTCGGTAGATACTGGAGGACATAGTTTGGGGTTCTAGGTTTGGATGGGAGCTAGAGTACTGGTAGCTGTTTTGGGGGAGGGGGTTCAGGGAGTTTTGGGTGTGGATGTTGGGGAGGTCGGGGGGTTTTATTGGAGAAATGGGGGCCACCGGTGTGACTGACTGGAGTGAGCAGTCCTGCATGAGATTTCAAATGCAATATGGGGACGTTACCTGAAGTGAAAAGTTTTACATGGAATGTATGAGGGTTGCATACAATGTTGAGAAGTCATAGGGTGCACGCTTATTTGGTGCGCAGGGGAGCCCAGATTGCGTTTCTCCAGGAAACACATATTAATCACTCTGAAGGATTGGCACAGCAGCGCTGATGGAGAGGGCAATTCTTTTACACAACATATTCAGCTTTTTGCCATGGTGGTGTTGATATGAGTTAGGGCAGGGGTCCCCGTTCAACCAACGCGTCATCTAGTGGATCCGGAGGGAAGTTTTGTGGCGGTAGCGGGGTGCCTTAATGGGAAGGATGTGACGTTGTGTAGTGTATATGCCCCCAATGTGGATCAGGCGGCCTTTTTTACCCACCTAGCAGGGAGGTTGACTCCATACTTGACGGGTTCAGTAATATTGGCGGGCGATTTTAACTCCATAACGGACACTTCCTTGGATAGATCCCACCCACCATTGCCTGAGGCGCCCATTCATAGACTTTCCAAAATTAGGCGAGACTGGCAGGATAGGTGGGGGATAATCGATACGTGGCGGGCGCAGCACCCAGGGGAGCGGGATTACTCTTTCTTTTCTGCACTGCACGAACTACATGTGGGGTTGGACGCAATATTATGCTCCCCGGATATACATTCGACTGTGGGCCACAGTGAATATTTGACGAGAACACACTCAGATCCTAATCCGCTATTGTTGAGAATTAAATGAGCCCAGGAGAGTCCAGCGATACCCGTCTGGTATCGTTGGTGTTGGAAGACCACGTCTTCCGCGAAGAGGTTGAGACCAGAATCACTCACTCAATACCTTCTCGAGAACGAGGATACAGCGTCGACGATGGCAATGGAATGGGATGCTTTTAAAGTGGTAGTGAGAGGGTTATGCATCACTAAAATGGTGGGAGTAAGGCAGACGCGGAAGGGTGATGTAGAGGTGGCAAAGCGACGCTTACAAGAGGCTGAGAGGACCCGCCCTGAGAACCCAGTGTTGCAGGGGGAAGTTTCGGATGCTAGGGAAGCAGTGCCACACAGCTAGAGAGGTTGCGTTGCTTCGACCATAAGAAATACTTGGCGCAGGCGCAGGCGGAGCGAGATAAAGCTAGCTCCCTACTAGCATGGTTGGCTAACCCTGCCCCCCGAGGTACTCCTATATTGAACTGGACTTCTTTGACGGGGACCTTGGAGTACACCCATGTGGGGATTAATGGGCTGTTACTGGATTATTATAGCGAGTTATATCGTAGCAAACTACGGGTTACGGGGTGACATGGAAGATTTCATGGCAGACATCACGCTACCGCAATTAGAAGGCAGACCTACTTGGACAGGAGATTACACTGGGGTAAATAAGGACTGCGAATAAACATCTGGCACCTAACAAAACGCCAGGAATGGATGGGCTGCCTATAGAGTTCTACTCAGCTTACTCTGAATTATTGGCTCCTAAGTTGTTGGCGGTGTTTGTGGAGGCAAAAGAAGTTGGAGTTTTGCCGGCCTCCACTAGAGAAGCAATCATTGTTCTGCTGCTGAAGCCTGGGAAGGATGCTGCTGATAGGACGGCTTATCGTCTCTTATTCATGTTTACATCTGATTATAAGATATTAAGTTGTATTCTCGCAACTCGGCTCATCCCACACATGACACAATTGGTACATAGAGATCAAGCGGGATTTATTCCAACCCGGAATACATCCACCAATGTGCGCCATTTGCTTTGTATACTGGGCGAGAGCTTTGGGGTAGTACCCTCTGCGGCAGTCCGTACGGTGGACATTGAAAAAGTATTTGACAATTTAGAATGGCCGTACCTATTCCATGTCATGCGGACGTTTGGTCTTGGGGAAGCATGAGTGGGGTGGACTGAAATCCTCTACAGCTCAGCGACGGCCCGGGTTCGGACGGGGACTATGATTTTAGCCACTTGCCCAGTAGGGCGAGCGACACGACAGGGGTGCCCACTTTCTCCTTTGTTATTTGCATTGGCCATCGGCCCCTAGCAGCACATGCTAGATTGGGGCGGCACTATCCAGGGCTTGACTTCCGAGGAGTAGAGCAATATATCTCACTATATGCGGACGATTTGCTTATGTTTCTGGCCGACACGGACAAGGCTTTAAAAGGAGCAACGACTTTGCTTTGCGAATTTGGTAGGGTCGCAGGGCTGGGGTTAAATTGGGCGAAGACTTGATTGTTTCCAGTGGCCGTATCGGAGGATGGCCCTTCTCAGGTTAATGGAATTCGGTGGGAGGCCCGTTGTCTGCCTTATCTCGGAAAACATCTATCATTCACCTGCCGACCTAGTAGAAGGGAACATAGGCAGAGCAATGCGAGGGCTTAAAGGTAGTTTAGCACGCAACCTAGGCTTCATCCTGGACTCCTCCCTCACAATGACCAAGCAAGTCAACGCCGTCTCCTCATCCTGCTTCAACACCCTGCGCATGCTCCGAAAGATCTTCCGATGGATCCCCACCGAGACCAGGAAGACGGTCACCCAGGCCCTCGTCACCAGCCGCCTGGACTATGGGAACACCCTCTACGCTGGAACCACAGCCAAACTACAGAAAAGACTCCAGCACATTCAGAACGCCTCAGCACAACTTATCCTGGACATCCCTCGCCACAGCCACATCTCTGCCCACCTGAAAGACCTGCACTGGCTCCCCGTCAGCAAGAGGATCACGTTCAGACTCCTCACCCACGCACACAAGACTCTCCACAACACGGGCCCGAAGTACCTCAACAGCCGACTCACATTCTACACACCCACCGCCAACTCCGTTCCGCCAGCCTCGCCCTCGCCACCGTCCCACGAATCCGCAAATCCACCATCGGAGGAAGATCCTTCTCCTACCTGGCAGCCAAGACATGGTACTCCCTCCCCACTCACCTACGGCTGACCCTGGACCATCTCTCATTCAGGAAACAACTCAAGACCTGGCTGTTCGAGCAGTAGCGCCCCCCCCCCCTCAGCGCCTTAAGACCCTAAAGGGTGAGTAGCGCGCTATACAAATTCTGTTGATTGATTGATAGCATTTTGGAGCACTTTGCCGCTCTCGGTGGCTGGTCGAGTAGCTTTGTTAAAGATGGTGGTGCTCCCCAGGTTGTTGTACTATTTTCGTACACTGCCAATTTGACTATTGGGATCCGTGTTTCGACAGATCCGTTCCTTGGTTGAGGTGTTTCTGTGGGGGACTGGAAGACGGTGGGTAGCGCTAGTTATGATGATGCTGCTGAGGGCGGATGGGGGACTGGCGGTGCCGGACTTCGAGCTCTACTATTTGGCAGCCCAGCTGCAGTGGCTTACCAAGGCAGTGGCTTTGGAGTACAAAGGCCCTGCTGGTCCTAATGGAAAGTGGATATGTATTGTCCTTTATAATACTCCAACAGAATATGCGGCCCGGGACGTTGAGGTTATGCTGGAACTGGAGCCAGCGCAGAGCTAGAATTGCCCGTCCTTATGCCCCAGGGGACTTTCGGAGCCACGGACATCCATGGCTTGTCAATATATAAAGTGATGGCAGCGGGGACCTTCAAAGCAGTTGCATGTTTATACAGGCGCATGGTGGGAGAGGGAATGGAACCCATGAGGGAATTGCACCGGAAATTGGAAGCAGATTTAGGCAAAGAGATCCCCGAGAAAGCATGGGCTCAAATAGTCAAGAGAGCATGGAAAAGTACCAGGAACGCTAGGTTTCAGCTGGTTCATTTTTTCATCTTACATAGGGCAAATCTAAAAGTATTTTAAAATAGATACTGCTCATTGTCCCCGTTGTAATTCAGAAGGGGCGGAGTTCAGCTACATGATGTGGAGTCGTCCGCAACTGGGTACATATTGGGAGGAGGTAGTGGACCTGCTTTGCGAACTCATGGAACAGAGAATTGACTGACGTGGTACCTGCTTGTTACATTGGTTCCCGCACACCCCTAGAACGAAGGTGAGGAGTAAGTGTATGGACCTGGGATTGCTGTTAGCCAAGAGGCATATCACAGCTCATTGGAAGTCAAAGGGAGGGCCTGGTTTTGAAAGGTGGAAAGCAGAACTAGTTAAAAGGGCGATGAGTGAAAGTACAGTTCAGCTTCAGCATACTAAGCGAACTAATAATGATAAGGCGCTGGAGACTGCAAGGGCATGGTAGGCATTAGTTGTGTTATTGCAATCGCCTGAGGTTGAATCGGATACAGTCAGCCCTGACTGCATGGGTAGGATCAACCTGAAATATCGGTGTAGTATTTGTTCTCCTCGTGCAGGCATGTTGCACAGTAGAGGCAAAGGGGTGGTTAGAGGTTTAGGGGTGCTATAATAAAGTTCTTATTATATGCTCTGCTAGGGGGCTCAGTAGACTGGACTGTATAGACTATCAGTATTTGGAGCACACCGGTGGCAGAGGGTGGGAGGAGGGAGGGGTGACCGCTTATTGTGATCTACTAGAAAGTTAACATGGAACAGATACTCCTGATAGTTGACAAGGGATGGGCCTTGTACACCTGTTGCAATAAGTACCGAGGCCACATTAACGTGGGACAGCCCTCAGCCTGTAAGCACTGTAACCCTGGGATCACGATGACAAAGGATCGGGTGGCTCTTAACTGGGGTGAAAGTTTCCATGATGAGTACTAATTATAAGTAATGCTGGATATTGGTTTGTTATTGTATGTAAAAAATGTAATAAAAACATTAAAAAAAAAAGAAAACAGCGGTCTCATCCTGAAGATTGTGCTCGACAGTGGTTGTAGGTGTCTTGATTCCGAGGGTATCCACGGGTGGGGTGCCTCCTCAACATTCTGTCTCCCATGGGGTTTCTTCAGAGTCCACTGGGAAGGGTCTTTCCTCTTCAAGATTGCAAACGCAACGTTCCCTGAGAAGTATTGAGTACGCGGTCGGGTATCTGCTTGGCATACGGCTATTGTCGGGTATCTAGACTCTCACCTGGGGTGGTATCTTGGGTCCCCGACTCTCTGAACCTTCTGGGTCCAGTCTCATCTACTGTTGTGGTTCGCAATCCACAATTGTTATATCTGGTTTGGTCTCCACCTGAGGACCACTGTGTATTGGTGCTTCTTGTTCTATTTTGAAGTATTGTGTGCATGGTCAGTATATACATATATATATATATACATACGGATATATATATCCGTATATATTTATATACGGATATATATATCCGTATATATATATACGGATAGGAGGTATTCTAAAGTGGTAGTGTCTGTAATAAATATCTATTTTTCATAAGTACACTGTTTGGTTCTTTTTCACTTATACTAAAGATTGGATACTCGTGAACCAAACTGCTGTATACCCCTCCTACACTAAGCCTGAAGGCTACCACTTAGAGAGCCTTTCTAAGGTTGTCTAAACCACTGAAATCACTATAAGGGTCGCCTGGATTGGTGCAGGGTGCTACACTTACATAAGTGAGCATCATATACGTAGTCAGCCTCTCACAGCAGTGGCGACAGGTACTCATCCTGTGCGCGGGAACTCCTATGCAGGGTTTAGCCCAGGCACCCATGAGAACGACAGTGAGGACCTCATTAAATGAGACTAGGGGCTTCACAGAGCTGACCCCCGGCTGAAGCACCTCCATGATGACGATGATCTGGATCTCAATAGAGGGTAGTTCTAGGTCTAGGACCTCCGATGCTCTGTGCATTACCATGCGAAAGACGCTCCTGCCTCCATGGCAGGGCCAGGAAGAGAAACCAGGCCAGAATCTAATGAGATGTTCAGAGCATTGGAATCACCTAGCTACTCAGACCAATTTTCGTCCTGGTAGGGATCATCCTCCAGGGGGCCGCAGCTCTCTTCATCATCACTCAACTTTGGGAAGGTGGGGCTGTCAAAGAGTGGCAAGTCCAGGGCAAGTTGATGCAGTCCTCTATGTGGTGCCTGTGACGACTGAGTACCGCTGAGGTGGCCCGTCTCTGAGCCAAACAGGACGATAGGGTCCTCCTCAAGTGGTACTGGAAATGGCGCTGAAGGGGACTGGGACCGGAATAGGTGTTGATGCCGGCGTCAGTTCAGAACTGGGAACCATTATAGAAAATGGGGTAACCCAGTTAAGTGTCAAAGGACCTGGGTATCGATCAGTAAGAAAAACAAATGGCCCCTGACATAGTTGAATATACTTCAATTAATAAGTATATTATGGATGTAATCATCTAGCACAAGATTTCAAAGTATAAGCACATTCAACAGGCAATTAAATGGTCACCGGAAATCAATTAGATTGCAAACATCAATTTATTCTTTATATCCAAAACATGGAGAACATACATGGGTCATAGTATGTTGCAAGGTTATTTCCAATGCCTGAAGTGTATTCAGGTATGTCAGGGACCATTTGTTTTCCTTACAGTTCAGAACCAGGGGCAGATCCAGAGAGCTGGGCTGGCGTTGGGGGCGAACCTGCCAGCACTAACACAGCAGAGAAACCTCTCATCTCTGTGGGGTCCGGATGCATGCAAGAGGCACAGAGATAGAGTGCATGGCATCACATACCTCATTGAATCGGAGAGAGGTAGCTCCAGGGAACATGGGGAAGGGTGGAGCCACCGGCTCAGTGGGTGGAGAGTGGGAGCGGGGCCTGAAAGCACAGAGCCAACATGGAGAGGCCAAGGAGTGCTTCGACTTCTTCTTGTGCTTCTGTGACTTATCCCACTTCCACAACTTGAAGTGGGTTGGCACACGTCCGAGGGTTGGCTCCAAGAGCTTGCCCTAGATCTCCCTTGGGATCGGGACTAAGATCGACACACAGTCTTCTTCTGCCGGCCCACCAGCAGCTTAATCACCTGCTTGCAAATCGCTTTGGGTGCATCGATTTGCAGTCAGCACAAGCCTTGGAGTCGTGGTTCGACCCAAAGTGTCAGAGGCAAACCAAGAGTGGGTCAGAGACCGACATCTGTCTGTGACATTCTTCACACGGTTAGTGTACATTATCCCTTTCACACTAGAAGCAGAAAGCTTTAAAAAATTGACTGAGGGTAAAAAAACAGTGATCAAATGATCTGGGTAGATCTCTAGTTCTGCACAGTTGGAGTGGAAGGAAAGTAACTAATGTCAGCGTGTCGGGGTGGCACCTATATAGGCACCAGGTTATGTCACTTCTGCCGTAGAAGCTGCCGATGTGGAGCTGATAGACACCTACTGGCGCACAGGGGTACTGCTCAAGATTTTCCAGATCCAGTCTGACACCTCGGGAATATACTAAAGTAAAGAAAATGCAGATAGAAGTCTTACAGATCAATAATAAAATGAACACAAGGTCTTACATAGAACTAGTAATTAGTTGAAGCCATTAAGTGTGACAATAGGTTAATATAAACAGGCTCTGGAAGGAGGGGAGGCGGGAGTACAGGGAATCAGGTGTTTAAGTGGGAAGGAAAGGGGAAGACTTGAAGAGGGAGTAGAAGTGAAGTGGGGGACAGGTGGGGGAAGAAAGAGTATTCGAGACTAGGGAGAAGAGGAGGGTAGAGGAATGTGAAAATAGCGTGAGGGCAGAGCAAGGGGTGAGGTTAACATTTTATCCTATCCAACAGTTCTTACTGTAAGGTGGGGTTAAGACTGAACTTGCAACTCTGTCAGACCACAATGCAGTAGTACTCACTCTGCAGATGCTCGAGAGCTTTCCGCCACGAGCACCTTGGCGCTTTCCCACAAACGCATCACTTGACCATGCCTTCAAAAGTGAAGTGAGAGGCAATTGCTGAGTATTTCCAGCAAGAGTGCACAGTAAAAAAATATGCGATATTATGGGACACATTCAAAGCATCAAGGCGAAACATCCTGGTTCATTAAGGATGTTTATTTTGAAGGAAGTCAAATGGATACTTAATGACAATATGAAATTTACAAAGGAACCATGTCATATACAGAATTCGAAAACCTGACAGGCAATAAGGCCGACACATTTGAATTTTCTACAAAGGACACAAATCGAATGTATTCGCTCATTCAAGAGCCCGAATGCATCTCATCCAGCAGTGGATCCGCGCAATCCAATATCCGACAGCTCCTTTACGCAGCCAAAAGAGAAATCAATCAGCGGTTGCACGAAAGTACTCTCATCAGATACCACAAAGTCCAGAGAATACCTAGGGGATTACGAATTCCACTTAAATCCACTCTTTGCAAAAACAATTCAAGATTCACCTAAAAATGGTTTGGAATGTTAAATAAATGTTCCCTCGACTTGATCCTTTTAATAGTTGAGGAACTTTCCAAAATGCTTGAAGAACTCGAAAATGAAGTAACTCAATTAAAGCAAGAACTAAGTAGCAAGCTAACATCAGAAGAGTGGAATAAAACATTGGCAGATATCAACTCTCAACTTGACAGATATACGAAAGAAACTAATGAAAGAAAACTGAGAAAGTTCAAAAGAGACACAGTGGACTATAAACTTGGCGAGGTCTATTATTGGGCCGAGATCTACGGTGCCAGAAGACAACGACCCCACTACAATAGATCAACAGAAGGGGAAACCTCTTCATCGGATGATTTATCAGCTCCAAACTTTCCGACAAACGGACATCCAACCTACAACCTCCAAATCTACACACTCGACAACAGCCCCCTCATCTTTTTTAGGACAAGGCACTGACCAAATCGGCGATCCAGGAGGACACAGTACAAAAGACACTCAACAACCTGTGGCGAAATCGACAAGGAGGCACAAAACTTGGTCATCAACATTTCCAAAACAAACATCAGTGCTGTTCAAGCCAAAGTGTTACAAAAGGAAATTTCTTTTGTCCCTACTTATCACTCTAAAGAATTGGACACCCAAGTTTGTTTTCACAAATTTATGAGATCTCTCAGGCTCAAGCATTTCTTTCATAACATATGTGAACCACAAACCTGTGAAGACACCAGCACTCTCATGGATATAAGACCTAAGAGTTCTTTTCTCGCACCAGTAAGTCATAAGATCCTCAACACTTTCGAAGTCATGGTTCAAAAGGATTTACACACTATTTTCCAAAACCAACGACACCACAAATCTAATTTGTCGAAGCAAAAACGGCAGGCCTAGGCACAGCTGGCAGCTAATGTGAACATCACAATCTGTAAGGCTGACAAGGGTGGCGCCTCGTCATCCTGGATACCAGTTACTATAAAGACTGTGTCACCGCCCATTTATATGACGTTACATTATACATGGGAATTGAATCTGACCCTACCAAGGAATTTAAAGACGTCCTACAAACCCTTATTGACCAGGCTGTACATTCGGGAACCATCACAGAACGAGACAAATCTTTTCTGCTCAAAGATCATCCTCAAATTCCATATCTCTATATGGTTCAAAAAATCCACAAACATGCCTTAAGCCTCCCATTCCAACCGATCGTGAGCACTCGTAACTCCATCATTGAGCCGACTGGCACCTACATTGATAAACATCTACAAGCCAGTGTAACAAGTATGCTCAGTTACATCCAAGACACCACAGATTTTCTCATGAAAATCAGTAACATCGTCATAGATCCTAATCAACCAGTTTTCCTCTGTACCCGACGTCAACTCATTATATACATCCATTCCCCACAACCTTGGATTACAAGCCATGGAAGCATCTTTGTTGAACACACAAAAATCACTAGATCTACAAGTATTCCTCATGGAATTAATGCAATTCACTCACCACCACAGCTACTTCAAATGTTCTGATAAATTCTTCATTCAACTTTCGGGAGTAGTCATGGGAAATTGCGCAGCTCCGGCGTACGCAAATTTGTTTATGCACCAATACGAAACGGATTACATTCTGATCAACCCAGAATGGGAAGAACATCTGCACGGCTATTACCGATACAGAGACGACATTTTCCTAATGTGGACTGGTTCAGAAAAAGAGCTACTTACAGGCATTGGCCACCTCAACCACGTTAATGAAAGGATCCAATTCACTCATACCATCAGTCAATCCCAAATCTCTTTTCTGGATGTTGACATCAGAATTTCAGACAACAAGTTGGAGACCTCAATCTACACAAAGCCTACGGACCGAAACAATTGTTTACATTTCACAAGTTTCCACCAAATGAGTTTGAAGAAACATTTACCATATTCTCAACCTTTGAGAGCCAAAAGAATAGCATCTATTGAGGAATCTTTGAAAACAGATAGCTCGAAGATCATCAACAAATTCAACCAAAGAGGCTATCCCAGCAGCATTACTAAAGCAGTGGAAGAAAGATGCAAACGAAAGACCGCATATAACTTTTAACACGGAAAATCCAATCACAGGCCACTGAGACACGTTGTGTATTTGTTTCGAAATACTCCATTCAAAGTACCAAAATCAAGCAATCTATCATATAACACTGGCAGCTGCTCCAATTAGAACATGATTTTAACAACATCCATTACAGTCTGCCTATCTTTGCTTAGCATCGCTCTAAAAACATTCAACAAATGCGGAAAACACGTAACATTGCTCCTGCTATATACAAAGGCACAGTTCCCTGCCACAACTGTGGCAATTGTAACAGTATCATACCCGGAACAACTTTATTACACCCTACACAGGGAACTCCCATCAACCGGCAGGTGAATGCTACGTGCAACATTACTAATGTCGTGTATCTTCTCAAATGCTCGTGTGTCCTACCGTACGTAGGTAAAACTGAGCGAAAAATTAAGGTTAGACTCACTGAACACCGCAGCAACATTCTGACAAAAATCCCAAATCAGGCCCATAATGTCAGCCAAATTCGGTTCCTGGTATTGGAGGTCGTCAAGAAAACCGAAGGCAGAGACAATAAAAAATTCCTTTTATAGCGCGAACTTTATTGGATGCACAGGTTCAATTCTTTACACCCTAAGGGTCTCAACGAGAGACTAGAATACAGTTGTTTCCTATAATTACTATTGGACTTGCACTGTGCCCCTCTGACATGATTTCTCTCTGTCCCTACGTCATTCATTTCTTCATGTCCCTCTTGTTACTCCCATATCCTACTTGCCTGCTCGCAATTCATTTCTCTCATATAGCCATTCATTACTCCCACTTCAGCCTCTACACCATTCTTTTTATTACTCTCTTTCTTTCTCTTCCTGCTCTTTTTTATTGTTCCTGCTGCTTTTTTAATAGATGTTTTCTTTCCTCTAGTCACAAACTTTATTTTATATCTTTATTATTTCCTATAGTTTTTGCTGCCTGCTACGATATGTTTATTGCTCTTTCGACACTTTTCAGATCGACACCTCTGTTTGTTATGTTGTGCTACACAGATAAAAACCGTGTCCAACTTTATTGTTTTCCATTTGCTCTCACATTGCACTAGTAGTCCTCTTTCTATGGCTATTCTCCAGCAACGCTTTAAATATCACGCCACGTTCTTCCGGGTTCTCACCCACTACTCGTGTAGGATCCAACAGAGTTTTCGCACTGTATTACTAGAAGCATTCACTGCTATATGTCACAGTAAGCGTTTCACCTGCTTGCTGTTCGAGCATGGATATTTGACACAGTTCACATCACTTTTTGTAGATTTTTCTGTGCAATCACAGTTACGTGCTAAGAACCAGCTAATCAGAACTCATGAGCATCCCACTGTCCTCTCACTTTTTACGGCACTCTTATCGTTCCGTTAACGCTGCACTGTTATTTATTTTTGTGACACTATTACACCGCCTGTGTATGATGCGCCAGGAAACCTTTGGTGTCAGTGCGCTCTATAAATACAGCATAAGATAAGATAAGATGATGTCTGTTACACGGAGCCACATCTTCGATCTCAGTTCGTTTGTTATGGACTTTTAAGAGACGTTCTCCTTCTCACTCGGCATGGCGCACTATTTCGGTTGCACTTTTCTTCACCCCATATAGATCACGCTTGAGCCAGCAGACAGGTACTTTGCTCACCCGAATGCCCAAGATAGAAATCCATCCACCGACTTTTACTCAGATGCATTCTCCCCGGGGCTCTTGTTATACACTTTTGCATTTTGTTTTCTTTGTACAAATATTTCCCCTGAAGAAGAGCTGCGGCTCGAAATGCATTTGGGATGTCTCCAAAAGTTTTGAAGTGACAATTCAACACTATTACCAACATTGCGTTTTCTCTGTTCCCACTTGATCAAAACTATACAACGGATAATGTATGTTATGTTATGTTATGCTGCTTTGTAACGCGCTCAATTACTGCCGGAGTATCCTGGCGCGAAGATGAAGAAACAGATTAAACAGCCAACACTATAAAGAAGAGAAAACTAGAAGGCCTGCCGAAACAGATGGGTTTTCAACGCTTTTTTAAAAGAACCAAAATTCAAGGTAGCTCGCAGGGATAGAGAAAGCTCATTCCAGGCCAAAGCGGCCTTCACCGCCACTGATTGCCCTCCCAGCCGGGTGAGCCGGAAGCGCGGAACCTGCAGCAGATGTTGAGCGGCAGAGCGCAGGAGTCGATTGGGAGAGTAGCGACTAAATCGTTTCATCAAGTAGGCGGGTCCTTGCCCATTGGTAGCTTTATGAGCCAGTGTAAAAATTTTAAAAATAATCCTTTGAGAAACTGGCAACCAGTGCAGACTCTGCAGGTGATTCCTTACGCTAACCTTCTGGAAATATTACCAAACAGTCTGGCGGTCGCGTTTTGGATCACCTGGAGACGCCTCACCATGTAAGCCAGGGAGCCACTCAGCAGAGCGTTGGCATAGTCTAGACATGAGAGAATTAAAGCTCTCGCTACTGACTCTCTTGCTGAGGCAGGAAGATAAGGGAAAAACTTCCGAAGCGCCTTAAGAGTCCCGAAGCAGCCTCCTGTCAGCTTCTTGATATGCCCCTCAAACCGGAGGTCTTCCCCAAACCAGACCCCTAAGTTCTTAGCGAGGACATTAACTGAACAGGGCATCGGGAAACCCACCGGCCAAACTGATTCTCTAAAATTAGGGGGGAATTGCCCATAGAGCAGTATTTCCGTCTTATCCTCATTGCACTTCAGTTGTGCGGAAGCTAACCAATTGAAAACTGAGGATAGACAGGTCTGAATCCGCTCGGTATCTAAGACAGCGCTGGGCCAGGTGAACAACAGCTGCGTGTCATCGGCATAGGCGATGATTTTGGCCCCCAGTTGTTCGGCTAGCTCTATCAGGGGGGTCAGATAAACATTAAAAAGAAGAGGGCTCAAAGTGGAGCCCTGAGGGACCCCAGTCGTGAGAGGCTTAGCCAAGGATGAAAGCTGGGATCTAGACGAGAGAAAGGAGCTCAGCCAGTCCAGGGCAAGGCCGGAGACCCCAATATCAGCAAGTCGAGCGAGAAGGCGTTGGTGCGGCACCGTGTCGAACGCGGCAGAGAGGTCCAATAAAATTAGAGCCGCTCTGCCGCCACAGTCCAGACACTCCCTAACTGCCTCAGAGATCTCCACCAAAGCAGATTCCGTGCTGTGAGCAGCACGGAAACCAGATTGAGCCGGGTGGAGAGCCCCAGATGATTCCACAAACTCGTTAAGCTGCCGAAAAAACAATTTTTCGCCAATTTTTGCCATAGCCGTGAGCAGAGAATTTGGCCGGTAATTGGCCAGCAGAGCAGGGTCCGCTCCAGCCTTTTTCAGCAGGGGTAGGAGCTTAGCCTGTTTCCACTCAGCAGGCACTATGGCTGATTTAAATGAAAGGCCGACGATATGCGTCACTTCCTGCACCACCACTTCAGCTACACATGCCAACACCCTCGCCGGACACGGATCAGATGGAGATCCTGATTTCAAGGATTTAATCACGGCCAGCGTGTCAGTAGCTGTGGGAGGAGCGAGCTCCACCATCCTGGAAGATGAACACCCTAGAGGAGGGGAAAGGTGGGGAGTGCCATCCGAAAAGTGGCTGGAGCTAAAACTGGACTGAATAGCAGCTATTTTTTGCTCAAAAAACACGGACAAGCTCTCACACCAAGCCCCTGAAGCTGGAACCGTCCGCTGCTCAGCACAGGGGGAAAGAAAACTATTAACAATCGCAAAGATCTCGCGACTGCTATTGTTAGCCCTTTCAATCCGATTGGCAAAATATTCGCCCTTAGCTGTTTTAATGCTGGCATAGTAGATTCTCTGCTCCACCCGTAAAGCAGCCTTAGCTAGGGGGCAATAGGTTTGACGCCAGGCCCGTTCTAGCTTTTTACAGGCCAGCTTATGAATGCGCAGCTCAGGGGAGAACCAAGGCTTAGAAGGGGTGGAGCGAGCTCTACCACTACTCCCCCCTTTAGATGACGCAGTCACCCCCGCTACCACCCATTCTCTAAAGTTCAACACCGCTTTGGCAAGATCAGTGCCTAACACGGGCCTACACTCATTCAGGGTGGCACCCAAAGTCTTTATGTTAATTTTCTTGGCACAAATGGTTTTGGCCCCCCAAGTGGTAGTTTTCAGAGCTGACCACGCAAATCTGATCAGCTGATGATCCGACCACGTCAAAGCTTGAGGGGCTTCCACCTGGAGGGGAAAGTTAGAACAAATCACATCCAAAGTGTGACCCCCCGAGTGTGTAGGTAAAGAGACCCATTGGGAGAGATGTGCCAGGTCGAAGAAATCACACAGAGCTTTACATTCCGGGAGATCCGCTACCTCAGCATGGATATTAAAATCACCCAGCAATAAGAAATGCGGGAATCTCAGAGCTCGAGGTACCATAGACTCAAGCAGTGCTGCCAGAAACGATCCTGCCGGTCCTGGGGGCCGATAAATTAACGTACCCCCCAAAGTGAGATGAGGAGAGAGGACCATATGTATCATATGACGGAATATGACATACCATTGGTTGAATTAAAACCATATACTAACTGAATTACCATCGATGTTTCATTGATTTTATTGATATCCAGCAATTAATTTTGCCTTAAGGAGTGCTCGAGTCATCATACTTACACGAGTAAGGTCTCTGGAATATGAAATTTAGGACATACTATAGTTTTTTTAATGTTAAAGCAGTGATTAGAATGTATAGTTTTAAAAGTGCATGACATTCAGTCCAACAGAGCAACTAACAATTCTATATGGCATTTTACAATGCATCATAGGAGTTGAAGTGTCCCAGGGTGGTTTGGGAGACCCAGGTGTAACTGAGGATGTGGGAGAAGGGGGAGGGAACAGGAAATGAGGGCGGAAAGTTTGTTTAAATACGGGAGGTATTGGAGGTGAAAACTTTGCTGCATAAGAGAGGATGATGATTATGTTTTAATAGGTATGCGAGGGGGTAATGATAGGTAAGACGGGTTGAGGATATTGGGAAGGAGGTAAACGAACGTATAAGTGTCCAGTTGGTAGAATGGGGGCGATGCGGTGGTGAATAGTATTGAAGAGGGGAAGATTGTAGTTAGAGATAAGAGGGGAGGCAGGGAGGAGTTATCAAAGGTTTGGAGGGGGAGGTGATGTTTAGTTTGAAAGGAGGTAGGGAGTGAAGGAATGAGTGACGGAGTAAAACAGAGATATCAGGATAAAGAGGGGAGAGTTTTGCCACATAAATAAGAGGGTCATTTTTTTGAAGAAAAAAATTTGGTAACATGTTGGGAAAGATGAGCAGCGCAATTCATAGTTAAAGTATATGACAAGGAGGTGATGTACACATATTTGTTTTTTATAGTATGTCTGATTGTTATTTACAGTTACCCCTGACGAAGGACCTGATGGAGTCTGAAATGCTTTGGGTTACAATATACTGCTCATGATGAACTCTGCTTCAGTACGTGTTTTTGGAGAGAGGTGCGGATGGCCCATAATAACATGAGAAACTTGGGAAATTGCACTACCTTGCAGGAGGGTATGACCGTTCAAAAAAGAGAATGGATGGCGGATTATAAAAGGATGAAAAGAATATTACGTTTAAAGAATAGATGCAAATGCAGAAATAAAAAATGGCTGTCACCACTGGTTTGGGGCAAAAAGTAGCCCTAATTCTGATGTTGTTTGACACATTCAAAGCATACATACGGGATGTGTGTATGGCGAAGCACTCAGGGGTGCCGAGATCAGTACAGCGAGACTTAGCAGGAGTAGAAAAGACACTAAAAACACTTGACACAGAGATGCTCAAAGGGTACCACCTGACACTCCTGCATAAAAGGGCGTGCTTATGCAGGAATTCCAAGAACTCGTGCACCGTGAGGTAACATACTTGGCCAAGTATGCTAGAGCACAGGCTTATGGTGAGGGTGAGAGGCACAGTCGCACTCTAGCCAATACTCTGCGCCCACCGTACTAGACCACACTGATTCTGTCTCTGCAGTTACAGGACGGAACAACTGTCACAGATTCGGGAGAGATAGCGCAGATATTCACGAATTACCACACTCAGCTATAGACATCCAAGTGCTCCGCTTCTGCAGAAATGATTGCAAATTATCTAGCAGAATTCGCCATGGTCTGGTTGGAGACGGGGCAGCAGCAATTCCTGGCTGCACCCATCACATGCAACGAGATTGGAGATGCAATTGATGCTCTGAACGGAGCCCGTGCACGCGGACTAGATGGCTTTACCGGGGCCTTTTACAAAGCATACATAGCTGAATTGACCCCATAACTCATCGAGGTCTATGAGGAGGCCTTGGTTGATGGTATCCTCCCTCAAACAACGGCGGAAGCGGTCATCACCCTTTTGTTCAAGCCTGGCAAATCTCCAGAGTCCTGCTGGTCTTATCGTCCTTTGTCTTTATTGAACCACGATTACAAACTCTTGGCCAAGGTCCTGGCCACCCGCCTGTCGCTGCTAATGAATATGATTATATCCCCACTGCAATCAGGATTTATGTCCAACCGATCTATGTCCATTAACTTGCGCACTATCTTCGCAGTGCTCAACCAAATCAATCCTGGGCTGCAAGCGGTGGCAGTGTTATTAGACGCTGAAAAAACGTTTGACTCGCTGGAGTGGCCCTTACTGCTTGCCACTTTAAGCAAGCTTGGCTGCCCCAAGGTATTCTGTGACCTGGCCCTCTTGTATACAAAGCCCATATCGTGCTTAAAATTAAATGGTAAAATAACGAGTCTGTTCTTACTACCTTGAGGAACAAGGCACGGATGCCCATTATCTCTATTATTTATTATTGCTATGGACCCACTCATTCGCCAGCTACAAGAGCATTATCTGGCGAAAAGGCTTCAATTTCAACGCGGCCCGCTACTGGAATCATTTTATGCAGATGACGTAATGCTATTCCTTAGAAATCCAGAATCCAACCTGTCCCCAGTATTGAGAGAAGTGATTCGTTATGGGGCATTATCTGGGTTGTCAATTAATTGGTCCAAGTCTGGAGTTTTTCCTCTAACAGAAGCTACCACCCATGCTCCTCTTGATTTCCTTCTCCAATGATGCACGGACCCCCGTAAATATCTAGGGGTATATTTGCAACACTCTAGTTCCAAAGTATTAGATTGAATTATGGTCCCGTGGTGGACAAGCTCTCCACCTTGATAGACAAATGGATAAAGCACCCCCTATCAATGGCCAGCAATACACAATAATTAGAATGGTAGTTCTCCCCCATTTTATATATATATATTTAAATATCCTAATTGTGCTTACCAATACATTTTTCAAAAACCTTCATAGTTTGCTTACTCGGTTGATATGGGCGGGGGGGGGGTGAGGGGGGTCATCCTGGAATCGGCTGGACTACTTTGACCCTACCTTATGAACGCAGTGGATTTGGAGTGCCTGGCATATTCTCTAGTAGAGCAAGTACATTTCTCCTACCATTGGTATCGCCATGATAAACGCTTGCAATTCCTCAAACCTGAGACTCACAGGTTCATCCCTACCAACTGTGTACGCTATTGCCCCACAGGCTTCCCGGGAGTGTCACAGACAAACAAACCATTACAACCACCTGTTGGGCATGGACCAGGCTTCAGTGTTACCTAGGCTATGAATTGCTGTTTTACCCTCATATACCGATATCATATAATCCCTGGCTACCAGTGACAAATGAGTTGCTTGCCAAAAGAACACTATCTACCTGTCATATACACAAAGTAGGGGATAGTATCGCACAAACAGACAGGTTCATTTTGCAGACTTCACAGCACCCTGCACGCTAGGCTCCTACCTGCTCCCCTGGAGCCCCCCAAATTTCCCCTGTTGTAAATAGTTATTACGTCTCCTGACGCAACACACTTAGTGGCCAGATTATATTGCGCTGCAGCCAAAACGAAGCCTATCAGACAGGGGCTCTAGGATGGCTTGGGAAAGGGATTTAGGAATCTAATTGCAGGACACCATATGGTACTATTGTTGCCAACAGACCAAACTGGTTTCGAATAACCATCAACACAAACTGTTGCATTTTACATATTTGCACTGATCATACTCTACCCCATACTTAGTGTCAAAGTTCGATCCCACCAAGCCCCACACCTGTCCAAAGTGTCAATCTGATCAAGCCTGGCTGAAGACGGCTGTAATGCTAGAAACAGGTCCTAGGAAGCTTGTTTCCGGTCCAGGGAAGGCATGGCTTGGGAGTTCGGGCTGGACTGTTCCCATGAGGCAAAGGGTCAGACTGATTTGCATATGGCCATGTCTGAACTGGGGCGGCAGAGTGGGATAAAGAACGGTGATGGATTAAACCGAGATCTGTTGACTGGGTGTGAGTGTTTGATTGGTTCAGATGCTCCGTCCATCACCACCCCCTTTTGTACCGCTTTGTTCGCCATAAGTTGGCAGAGTATGCTCAGACGTGAGTCCCTTGCTCACTTTGCCACTGGATTCAAGCAAGCCTGGCTGAAGACGGCTGTAATGCTAGAAACCGGTCCTAGGAAGCGTGTTTCCGGACCAGGGAAGGCATGGCTTGGCAGTTCGGGCTGGACTGTTCCCATGAGGCACAGGGTCAGACTGATATGCATATGGCCATGTCTGAACAGGCAGAGTGGGCTAAAGAACGGTGATGGATTAAACCCAGATCTGTTGACTGGGTGTGAGTGTTTGATTGGTTCCGATTCTCTGTCCATCACCACCCCCTTTTGTACCGCTTTGTTTGCCATAAGTTGGCAGGGTAAGCTCAGACGTGAGCACCTTGCCTACTTTGCCACTGGATTCAAGCAAGCCTGGCTGAAGACGGCTGTATTGCTAGAAACCAGTCCTAGGAAGCTTGTTTCCGGGTCAGGGAAGGCATGGCTTGGCAGTTCGGGCTGGACTGCTCCCATGAGGCACAGGGTCAGACTTATTTGCATATGGCCATGTCTGAACTGGGGTGGCAGAGTGGGCTAAAGAACGGTGATGGATTAAACCCAGATCTGTTGTCTGGGTGTGAGTGTTTGATTGGTTCAGATGCTCCGTCCATCACCATCCCCTTTTGTACCGCTTTGTTTGCCATACGTTGGAAGGGTATGCTCAGACGTGAGTCCCTTGCTCTCTTTCCCACTGGATTCAAGCAAGCCTGGCTGAAGACGGCTGCAGTGCTAGAAACCGGTCCTAGGAAGCTTATTTCCGGTCCAGGGAAGGCATGGCTTGGGCAGTTCGGGCTAGACTGTTCCCATGAGGCACAGGGTCAGACTGATTTGCATATGGTCATGTCTGAACTGGGGTGGCAGAGTGGGCTAAAGAACGGTGATGGATTAAACCCAGATCTGCTGACTGGGTGTGAGTGTTTGATTGGTTCAGATGCTCCGCCCATCACCACCCCCTTTTGCACCACTTTGTTCGCCATAAGTTGGGAGGGTATGCTCAGACGTGAGTCCCTTGCTCACTTTGCTACTGGATTCAAGGAAGCCTGGCTGAAGATGGCTGTAATGCTAGAAACCGGTCCTAGGACGCTTGTTTCCGGTCCAGGGAAGGCATGGCTTGGCAGTTCGGGCTGAACTGTTCCCATGAGGCACAGGGTCAGACTGATTTGCATGTGGCCATGTCTGAACTGGGGTGGCAGAGTGGGCTAAAGAACGGTGATGGATTAAACCCAGATCTGTTGACTGGGTGTGAGTGTTTGATTGGTTCAGATGCTTCGTCCATCACCATCCCCTTTTGTACCGCTTTGTTCGCCATAAGTTGGCAGGGTGTGCTCAGACGTGAGTCCCTTGCTCACTTTGCCACTGGATTCAAGCAAGCCTGGCTGAAGACGACTGTAATGCTAGAAACCGGTCCTAGGAAGCGTGTTTCCAGTCCAGGGAAGGCATGTGTGAGAAGTTGGCCTGATATATGATGCTCACTAGTTCTAGTGATCAACTTGTATCAGTCCAAACAACCCTTATGGTGATTGTTTGTAAGTCAACCTTATAGACCAGCTATCCTAATGGTAGCATGGACAAAGCAGTCTTAGGATAAACTCTTTTGGCATGTGAAGCCAGCTGTTTTACCACATATAACCCCTTCAATACCAAATGAAAGGACACCACACAGGTAGTTATGAAAATATACAAGATATTTATTAACTAACATACACCTCTGAACTCTTTATGAGATCAGAGGGCTAAGCACATGACAAGACTCTTAAGAAAAATACGTTAAGTTGCACAAATTACAATGGTGCCCTAGGGGCACGACAAACCATATACTAAGTAAATGGTATAAGGAAATCAATAGGAGGAATGGAGCTGTCCAGAGGCTGTAGGATCGCTGGGACTACACTATCCTGACCTGAGGTAAGTATTAGGAGGCCCACGGAACGCGTGTGCAGAGTGTGAACTCACACGCGAGATGCGTAACAAAGTCAATGGACAGTACAAATTACGAAAAGGTAAGTATTAGACAGTTCCCACTAGCTAGGACTAAAGCGACTGGAAATCTGGACACTAGGAGAGTCAATCTACCCTTGAGCACCTAAATGCTCTTGTTACCTCACCCACGGGCTGCGGGTGCATAGGTGTCAAAGTGTGTCGGGTTTCCGCGTTGAAGTCTATGGAGCCTGGAAGAAAAGATGCTGCAGGCGGCCAGAAGGAAGATGTCCGGAGCGACCCAAGGGTGGATCGAGGAAGATGAAGACCTGAAAGCAGAGGGGACAATGTTCACAGTCACTAGCCAGTGACTGGAGTGGAACCAGGAAGGAACCAGATGCTGTTGTCGCGATCAGGTGAAGAGTGGACGCTTGACTCTGCAGCCACGTGGACCAGGTGGTGTCTTCGGCGACCAGGATGGAGGCACGTGCTGTCCCACGCAGGCTCTCGCTGTCGGCGGTGTTGGATCCGGATTCGGCGTCAACAGGCCTTGGCAAAGGCAACCCACGCGGTGAGTGAAAAAGGCGTCTGGTGCGGATCAGGAAGGTCTGGGGTGCTTCTCCTTTGCAGGGAAGCAGGGGCCAGTCTGGAGCAATCAGACCAGCGGTGTGGATTTCAAGGATCGTCGTCTAGGAGGCCACTAGCCAGCCGGCAAGTGACCAGACAACGCGTCGAGCAGCAATCAAGCAAAAGGGCCCCACGCAGATCTCGTGGATTCTGGAGGGCTGATCTTCTGTGCAGGAGCTGCTCGGGCTGGGGCGTCTCAATCCCCAAAGCACTTTCTCGAGGATGCCTCTGAAGTCGTGCTGGAAGCGAAGTGAGGTTTCTCCAAGATGGCCGGTCCCACGTATCTCGTTGCACCCACGGATCTCAGCTGAGCTGCAGATGTAGGTAGAGGTCGGAGAGGTCTGGAAGTCCGGGTCTCGTCGGGCTCTGAAGTCTGGATCCACTCGGGAAGACGACAAAGTGAACCGCAGGAACGCTTGATGGTGCCTGCTTGAGCAGGGTGGTCACTCCTTGGCCACAAGGGAGATTTCTTCAGTCTTCTGTGGAGCAGAACGTCGAAGTCCAGAGTTTCTTCTTGTAGAGTTTCAAATCAGGTTTAATCTAATTTGGAATGGGACCAGCTCCTACCTTTATTCCTCTTAAGTGGGCTGTACTATGACTAGGTCCCTCCTATGGGTGGGACCTGGAAGGGGGGTGGTTACACCCCCTATCCTTTGTCCGGTTTCGCGCTATAGCTGGGGCTGGAGTGCCCCCTTAACTGGTTTGAAACGGTGTATGCACAGGGAACCTTGCGTGCCCCAGGCATGTCTCATTCCTTTCAGGCCTATCCTACCTAATACACAAAATCCTGTCTGGGGTGTTGCTAGCACCTCCCAAGGCAGGAAACCCTTTGTCCAAGCCTTCCTCGCTGGAAGGACTCCCAGCAGCAGGAGGTCAGACTTGTGTCTGTGGTGGCAGCATCCATTTTGTGATGCTGAGGCTCGAGTTAACTTTAACCGGGGTTCACAGTTACATACACGTTGTGTCCCTCTAGAAGGGTGGAATGCTACCCCCGTCGCCAGAACTGGTGAGGGGGTAGTATTCCAATTCGTATGGCACCTTACTCGGCATGTTTTGATAATGCTATGCCAAAGTTAGCAATAACCGCGAGGTTATAATGCACTTAAGAGTATATGGTATAGCGTTATCATGGAAACAGCTAAAGGACTTGGTTCCGAAAGCTGCAGACAGGCTCAGCTCATGCCAGAGCACTATCTCACATAATTCCAAGCACTCTGCCTCCAGGATTGTTAAGGCCTGCTATAGGAGTGACTTATAGGAGTATATGTGTCCATCTTAGGTTCAGATATAGGTATACTATATCTAAAGCAAAGGGTGATTACACCACCTTGCCCCAGCTGATTGATCAGCCAGTTGTGTCAGATTTTGAGGGCCAGCCAGGGGTGGCATAATACATGCTGCAGCCCCTGGTAGGCCTTGGGTTCACTTATGCCCTGGGTACCTATGGTACACTGTACAAGGACTTACAAGAGTACAAATTGGTAAATGCACCTAAAGTACATGGATGTCAATTTAGAGAGAGAACAGCTAGGCTGTGGGTCTGATTAGCAGGCCCACAGCCAGGGAAAGTCGTAAGCCAGTGAAGCAAAAAGCAAAAATCTGGGGTGACCATAGGATTGCAGACCCTACTCTCCTACAGCATGGCTTGGCAGTTCGGACTGGACTGTTCCCATGAGGCACAGGGTCAGACTGATTTGCATATGGCCATGTCTGAACTGGGGTGGCAGAGGGGGCTAAAGAACGGTGATGGATTAAACCCAGATTTGTTGACTGGGTGTGAGTGTTTGATTGGTTCAGATGCTCCGTCCATCACCACCCCCTTTTGTACCACTTTGTTCACCATAAGTTGGCAGGGTATGCTCAGACGTGAGTCCCTTGCTCACTTTGCCACTGGATTCAAGCAAGCCTGGCTGAAGACGGCTGTAATGCTAGAAACCGGTCCTAGGAAGCTTGTTTCCGGTCCAGGGAAGGCATGTCTTGGCAGTTCGGGCTGGACTGTTCCCATGAGGCACAGGGTCAGACTGATTTGCATATGGCCATGTCTGAACTAGGGTGGCAGAGTGGGCTAAAGAACGGTGATGGATTAAACCCAGATCTGTTGACTGGGTGTGAGTGTTTGATTGGTTCAGATGCTCCGTCCATCACCACCCCCTTTTGTACTGTTAAGTAAACCAAGCAGACATAATTCACCCTCATCCAGTTTACGATGGACGTCGTCCATGATTTTTAAGTAGGCCATTTCAGTTTCGTGACCAGCTTTGGACCTCACTGGTGGACTGCTAGTAAGTTTGCCTTCCTAATGAATACAGTGAGTTGAATAGCAACGTATTTTCAATGGCCTTTCCAAGCCAATGAATGTTGGAGATGGGTCTCCAATTTTCAGGGAAGCTGGGATCAAGGGGCCAGATGTAGGTAATTCAGATTTACAGATTCTAAAATACCGAATCGGTAAATGGGATGTAGGTAAAAATTCATGAAATATCACTGAATCGTTAAAATTCGGTATCACCCATTCAGTATTTACCGAATCTGTATTTTCCGAATCGGTAAATACCGAATCGGCTATTCAAGAAAAGAAAAACCCAGGAGTCAGCCAATCAGGTTCAACCACCCCCCTCCCAACCAGGAAGTGGCTACACCCAGGCAGGTGCAAGCAATCAGAAGCTTCCGGAGAGGCTGTGAGAGCAGAGCAGAGTCCCTGAGCCACAGGAAAACTTTACTGCTTTTGAAAGTGTAAAAATGGCAAACACCAGTGAGAAGGAAGGTGCAGAGAAGAAGAGAAAAATAAAATTCAGCACCATGGAGCTGCAGGTCCTCGTGGATGAGGTGGTAAAGGATCACCAAAAATTGTTTGGGAAGCAGTCCCTGACGGTGGCAGAATCTGCCATAAGGAAGATTTGGCTTGAAATACAGTGAAAGGTAAATGCAGTTGGAGTGACCTCACAGGAGATAGACGACTTGAAGAAGAGGTGGTACGACCTCAGGAGCTTAACCAAGAAAAAAATTGCAGAGCTCCACAAAGAGGCAAACCGTACTGGAGGAGGGAGAAACAGGGAACTTGCCCTGACAGAGCTGGAGGAGCTGGTGGAGTCCACCATAGAACCAGAGAGCGTCTGTGGACTGGGAGATGCAGACAGCTCAGCCAGAGCTGCCACCAGAAAAGGTAAGAAGCATGCACAGCAATCACCCCCACCCCATCACCTTCCCTTTTCCCTATGTGGCAGTGTTAACCCCACTCCAGTAGAGGTAGCAACATACACCAGGAATGCATTATGGGAGATGTAGTCATTGAAACACCTACCATGTCATACAGCACACCAAGCAATAAGTTATGCAACACACATCAGTGATAAGCAAGCTGAGGCAATAGCTACAGTGATTAGAATGTAATTGTATAAGCAGTGCTGCAGGAACACAGAGCTAATGTACGCTTTTATGTCCGCAGGCGTACCAGGGAGAAGGAAGGCAGTGCACTACAGAGGGACGACACCCAGGAGGCAGGCACAAGTGCAGGGAACACCACAGAGGACCCTGGAGCACAAACAGCACAGCCAGCCTCCCAAGACCTGCAAATGTCTCCACAGCTGCTGGCCTCCCCACAGCGTTCTGGCTCCCCCCTGCTACTGTCCTCACCTGAACTGCCTGCGTCACTGCCTCATACAACACCTGCTGTTCAAAAGAGCAAGAGGCATGTAGTTGCCACACTAGTCCAAATGGAGCCATCAGCAGGTGACATGGTGGGGATGAGACACCAACCTTGGCTGGGGAAGAAAGCACTGCTATACAGCAGTCCAGCGCAGAGGGTGCCCGCACAGGTTCCAGACGCAGCAGGTCCAGAGACAGCAGTGCTACACAACATGTCAAGGGTCCCAGTGTCTTCCGTGAGCTGGAGGGTAGCATGGTAAAAATACAACAAATGCAGGGGAAGGCCATCCAGTCGGTGCAAAGCAAGATGAGGCACCTAAATCAAAACATGGCAAACATAGGAAAGGGCATCACTGCATTGGTGGATGAAAACAAAGAGATGGCATCAGGCATGAGGGAGATGGCTGCAGGGATGCGGGACATGTCACAATCCGTGCTGCTCTTGTGCACATAACTGGACCAGGACAGGACAACAAGGTGGAAGGAGAGGCAGCAAGCGCAGCAACACACTAAGGCAGTGAACCGCCTGGCCATAGGCACTTCCCTTCTTTGCAGGAGATGTGTGAACATGCAAGGGGGACTAGCACACACCAGCAATGAGGTGTCCAGGGGCCTTGCAAGGGTGATGAGTGCTGTAGAGGTGCTGCTTAATGCTCAGTCAGCACATACTGCTGCTATGGATGAGCCTGAGAGCGAGGAAAGCACCAGTAGGAGCAGCATGACAAGGAGACACGGAGGAGCAGCAGGCTCCATGGTGTTCCCACTGCCCACACTCCCACTGAGGACAGCCAGACAATTTCATCTGGCACCGGTAGGCGTGACCGTAAATGACTAATGCTGCCCACACTCCATGACCTTTAGTGGGGAAATGAGCCAGGACTACCATTATTTATGGATACCATTTGTGTTGCACACTTGTGCCTTTGAGTACTTGCGTAGTGCCAAAAATTAAACTACGTTGGGTGCATACTCCACATGTCTGTCTCTTTATTTACTTAAAAGTAGTTGCGTGTGATCTCTGCCCGTCTCTGTCTCCCATCTATTGCTGGCGCCACTCCTGCTGTGTTGGGGTCAGGCAGTGCATGTTCATCATCGTGGTCCTCATAGTTGCTCAATTCCACCTCTGTGCCCTTCTTTGTAGCAAGGTTGTGCAACATTGCGCAAGTTGCAATGATCTTACAGCAGATGAGTGGTGAGTACTGCCGTGCCCCTCCGCTTTTGTGGAGGCAGCGGAACCTGCTTTTTAAACGGCCCAAAGGTGCGCTCCACAACGTTCCTAGTGGATTTGTGTGCCACGTTGTATCGTCTCTCCCTCTGGGTTGAGGTAGGGTGTCAGGATGAATGAGCGGACGGCGTATGCGCCATCACCTATTTGGAAATGAGGGAGCCATTAATCACATGCGCACAAACACATACCACTGCAATAACTATCAGGGTGTGTCACAGTGTTTTACCTAGCAGGTATCCTTCTCCGAATTCCCCCGCTGTCAGGCGCGTGTAGATCCCACTGTTCTGAAAGATGTAGGAGTCGTGGGTGCTTCCCGGGAATTTGGCCACAATGTCTGTGATAATGTTGTTAGCTTCACAGATTACCTGCACATTGATAGAGTGGGTTGACTTCCTGTTTCTGTAAATGTACTCTGTGACAGCAGGTGGGCAGATTGGGATGCGGGTGCCATCAATACAGTCAATGCCGTGTGGGGACTGTGCCAGTTGAAAGAAGTCAGTCTTGGTCTTTACCAGTTCCTCATGTGGGTCAGGGAAGCTGATGTAATGATGCATTCTCTGCATCATGGCCTCAAGGAACTTCCGGAATAAACGGGTCAGGCAGCTCTGGGACACCCCACCTACTGCAGCAATCACCCCCTGATAACTCGCAGGTGTAGGCTACAGAGCACCTGCAAATGAGGTGAGATGGCGTGCGCCCTTGGTGTTGGGTGCAGGTCCCTAATCATGTCCAGGATATTGTGGTAGTGTAGCCTGTACCTTTGCAAGATCTCTGCCTCAGTGAGTTGGAAGAGCGTTATCTGCTGTCTGTAGACTTGCTCCTCCCGTCTCCAGACCCTCTCTCCTGCTGCCTGTAGCTGTAGCCGCCTTGCTATCACGTAGAATGCCTCCATTCTGGTCACACTGTTGCATTTTGGGGCCTTTTTTATAGCCTGCACCTTGTTACCACCTGCTTTCAATCCATGGTAATTAACGACTCTTAAATACCGAATTTCATGAAATTCCTACATCTCAATTCTCATTTTTTACCATTTCCTTTTTACGGATTCGGAAAAATTCCGATTCTGTAAATTCCGATTCGGTAAATACCTATAGGTAAATTACCGATTCGTATTTACCGAAACGGTCTTTTTTTGGCTCCTACATCTCAAAAGCCCAATACCGGTCAGTAACGGCCGAAATTCGGTATTTTCAGCCGTTACCGAGCAGTATTTGGCTACCTACATCTGGCCCTAGGGTCTTTATTTTGAGTAAGCGAACACTATTCTCCAATATGATCTGTAAGGATAAGTTACTTACCTGTAATCCTAGTTCTCTTTCAGGGGTATACTCATCAAAGTCATAAGCACTGAATAGTCCCACCCATGTGCGGGGACCCGGAGCAATAGCCAATAATATGCATATATATATATATATACATACACAAATACCATATATATAGATAATATGCATAAACATATACATATGCAGCCGGAAAACATATCACTAGGCTCAAAACTGCCATCATTGCATGTAAATCTTTTACATTTGAAAAAATAAAGACATATAAGTCATAATATATATATGTGATAAAGAAAACTGCTCTGAGTTTGATTTGAAATACACAACCTTTATTTTCAAAGGTAAAAAGGCAAGATCATAGAGGCAGATTAGTCTAGAAAGGCTGCATAGAAAACAATTGGAAAATTTGCGCCGTGCCTTTAAGACCTCCAGGAACCCCCAGGCTCCCATCATGCAGCACAGATGACAGTTAGGTCAGTTCTTTTTGGACGGCGTATAACAGTGTAATCACAGTATGGTTAACAGGTACATAAATATATGGACATGGTATTTGTCCAGGGAGGAGGGAGGGTTGCTTATGACTTTGAGGAGTATACCCCAGGAAGAGAACTAGGATTACAGGTAAGTAACTTATCCGTCTCTTCCAGGGGATACCCATCAATAGTCATAAGCACTGAATAGAGTAGCAAGCCCAGCCCCCTACCCTGTGGACGAATACCAGCATATCAAAACCATTTTACCAACATATATTACCCAAACAAATTTCTCAATGATGCTTGACCAAACTGAGCATCCGCTTGAGTGTCAGAATCAAGGCAGTACTGGTGTGTTAAAGTATGAACCGAACGCCATGTGGCTGCTTTACAAATTTCTTGAATAGGTACATTCTTAAGCATCGCTATCGTAGTAGCTTTGCCTCTTGTAGAATGCGCTCAAGGCTTGCCCTGGAGCTGCTTATGTGCCAGTTGATAAGTTAACATGATACATGACACTATCCATCTAGAAATTGACCTTTTAGAGGCAGGGAAACCAGTGTTTAGCAGACCATAATTCACAAACAGTTGGTCAGACTTTCGAACACCTTTTGTTTTATCAAGATAATTTTAACACTCTTTTCAGATCTAGAGAGTGCAGAGCTCTCTCAGCAGGAGTGACAGGGTTTGCAAACAAAGCAGGAAGAGTAACTGACTGGTTGATGTGAAACTCCAAGACCACCTTAGGAAGGAACCTCAGGTGAATACGTAACACCACTCTGCGTGAAAAACGAGATAAGGCTTTGTGGAGCATAAGGCTTGTATCTCACTTACCGTGCGAGCAGATGCGATAGCCACGAGAAAAGCAGTCTTCCACGAAAGATGCTTTAGGGAAGCTTTGTGAATGGGTTTGAATGGGGAACCCATTAGTTTAGAGAGGTCTACATTCAGCTCCCAGGGAGGAGATGGAGCCCTAACGGAAGGATAGACCGTCTTGAGACCCGTCAGGAACTCCTTAACAACTGGCATTTGAAAGAACGAAGCCTGAGTGGGAGGCTTTCTATATACTGTTATCGCTGCCAGGTGAACCTTTATGGAGGAGTATTGCAACCCTGCTTTGGCCAAATACAGTAAGTATGGCAACAGTACCTGTTCCTGACCTCGAATAGGGTGCTGACCTTCAGCAGTACACCACATGTAAAAACGCTTCCACTTAAAAGCGTACGAGTTCCTCGTAGAAGGTTTCCTAGCATCCTTCAAGATCTGCATGCAGTCTTGAGGGACACCTAAATGTCCATATTGGATGAACTCAGGAGCCATGCTGCTAACCTCAGGGACGGCAGGTTGGGATGGAACACCTTGCCGCCCGCCCTGGTCCGCAGGTCCGGATGACATGGCAACCTCCTGTTTGGTACCTTGGACAGATGAAGACGGTCCGGGTACCACCACTGGCGAGGCCACTCTGGAGCTACCAGGATCATCTCTGTCTTGGAACTGTACAGTTTCCTGATCACCATGGGAATGAGGGGAATTGGTGGAAAGGCGTAGAGTAATGTCTCAGACCAGTCTATCAACAGAGCATTCCTCTTAGAACCTGGTTGCGGGTACCTGGAGGCGAAGACTAAGCATTTTGCGTTTTCTGCATCTGCGAAGAGATCGATGTCTGGTGTTTCTCAGCTGTGGAAGATGTCTTGCGCCACTTCTTGTTTTAGCACCCAGTCGTGTGCTTCTCCGAAGTACCTGCTTAGGCCGCCCGCCTGGACGTTGAGAATGCCTGGCAAGTCAATTGCAGAGATTTTCATGTCTGGTGCCATAAGCGACTTCCAAATCGCCTGTGCCTCCAGCGACAGGGGTCTAGACCTGGTGCCCCCTGCTTGTTCAGGTAGCACATCGTTGTTGTATTGTCCGTCTGAACAAGCAGAGTAGTCTATTTGATGGGAGGAAAAAACGCCTTGAGTGCTAGATGTACCGCTCTGAGTTCCAGCATGTTTATGTGGTATAGTTGCTCGTTCTCTGACCTCAGTCCTTAGATCTGTAGACGCCCCATATGAGCGCCCCATCCCTGAAGGGACGCATCCGTCCCTTCAGGGATGGGCAGTTCCTGTTGCAAAGGGACTCCTACGAGGAGATGAGTCAGTCGCATCAGCATTTGAAGGAGAGCCGGACAGACAGAGGTAGAGTTAAAATGTCCTCCCAACGATTGGAGATTTGGGACCACTGATCCTCCAGAGTCTGCTGTAGAGGTCTCATGTGAAGTCTGGCGTTAAACTAGAGAAATGCACGAGGCCATCGAACCCAGCAGAGATGAGATCTGCCTGGTCGTGGGCTGAGGTATCTTCAGGAGAGTTTGACACTTGTGGAGAATGGAAGGATATGCTCTTGCATTTACTGTGTCCACAGTTACGCCCAGGTAGTGTATCCTCTGTGTTGGAGTGAGGATGGATTTTTTAAATTTACGTGGAGACCGAGCCGATGCAGTTGTTGAATGCAGTACGCGAGGTGCTGCTGTAGAAGAGTTGGAGACGCACTCTTGAGAAGCCAGTCGTCTAGGTAAGGGTAGACAAAAATTAGTTTTTTCCTTAAAAAAGCAGTTACTACTGCCATGCACTTTGAGAATGTGCAAGGAGCAGACTTTAGACCGACGGGCAGGACAGTAAACTGGAAGTGGTCTGATTGGATGCGAAACCTTAGAAACTTCAGATGCTTTGCAGAGATTGGGATGTGGAAATAGGCATCTTGAATATCTATGGAACACATCCAGTCCCCGTGATGTAGATGCGGGATTATTTGATGGAATGCCAGCATTCTGAACCTCTCTCTCAGAATGAACTTGTTGAAACGCCTGAGATCTAGTATAGGCCTCAACTCCTTGTTTGGACCTTTCTTTGGGACCAAAGAATATCGGGAGTAGATCCCCTGCCAACGTTGATGCCTTGGGACCTCCTCGATTGCCTCCTTCAGGAGAAGAGCGGACATCTCTTCTCTCAGAAAATGTATGCGATGGATGACAGTCTTTTGAGGAGGAATAGAATGTGGAGGGGACTTGAACCTGATGGAATACCCATTCTTTACAATATTCAGCACCCACGTGTAGTGTGATTTTGGTCCACTCTTCCAGGTAGAATCAGACACTTCCCCCCACCGGAGTGGGTAACGGAGTTAAGGAAAGCAAGCACTCACTGCTTCTTTTGTTGCTTGGCAGTAGGTGTGGACTGTCTGGAGTCCCCTCCTTGTCCTCTAGCAGGACGACGCTGGTAGGATTGTGATTTTCCTTGATTTTCAGGGAGGACCACTGAGGGGCTTGAACCCTCTGCTGGTATTGTTGTTGATCGTAAGGGCGGTAGCGATGCTTGAAGTCCTTCCTCTTCTCAAGACCAACCGCCTTCACCGTGTCCAGTTCGGTCTTTCTCCTGGACATTTTGTCATCAGCATGAGAGCTGAAGAGCGATGTACCACTGAAGGGGAGATTGAGAATGCGATTTTGCGCCTCTGGCTTCAAACCAGTCAATCTTAGCCAGGCAGAGCGACGGGCACAAATTCCATGTGCATAACCGGGGGCAGCGAGATCAGAAGCATCAGCCGCTGCACTAATAACTTGATTGGCTACCAAGCCACCTTCATGCAGGATTTCCAGGAAATCTTGCTTGCCTTCTTTTGGAAGCTTCTCAGTGAAGCGTGAAAGAGAGTCCCACAAAGAACAGTCATACCGGCCCAATAAGGCCGAGGCGCTGGCCTCCTTCATGTAAGAGGCTGAGGTAGTACACATTCTCTTGCAGACAGAATCCATGGCTTTACTGTCTTTATCTGGGGGTACCGCAGACTACGCTGGCCCCGTCTGATTCTTCTGTGCCGCCGAAACAATAACAGAGTCTGGTGGAGGGTCAGCCCTCAGAAAGAAGGGGTCATTGTCAGGAGCCTTATACTTTTTAGTGATTCGAGATGGGGGCGCCCCCGCCGATGCTGGAGTAAGGAATTTTTGCAGAGCAGGCTTCAGCAAGCGAGGCAGTAGGGGAAGCAATGGTCTAGAGGAAGACCTTTGGTGTAGTGTTTCAAAGATGACTGATGTCTTGGTAGTGGAGACAACATCATTATGGAACTCCTTCTAGCTCCAACTCGTGGCATAGCATTATTCAATTGCATTTGCAGCCATTAGTTAACTTCTTCACAATTTCATCATTTTACTCTTGCTTGTAATCCTTTATCTTTTCAACATTCATCACAACATAATCAGCCTTGGAGTCTGAAGACCATGAAGAAGATCTATGACTCCGAGATCTTGATGTCCGACTCCTAGGAAAACGTGATGAGTGCCTTCTTAAAGATGGGGATCTTCGTGGAGTGGCATGCTCGTGTCTTTCAGAAGAGTGTACTGACTGAATTATAGGTGATCTGGATCTTGTAGTGGAACGTGGCAGTCTTGTAATCCTGCAGATCATCCACTCTCTTATCGGTGAGATATTAGTTGGCGGGGATGGAGAGGGTTCAGTAGTGGTTTGCACTATCTGAAGTCCTGGGGATGAAGAAGCACTCCTTGACGTCACCACCTCAGCGTCCTGCGCCGAACGATCCCTCGACGTTGCCCTAGGTCTCTTTGTAGGCGGAGACCCATGATTTGAATCTGATCTCCTCGACGGCGACCTCCTTGACGTCGACCTAGATCACAATCTTCTTCTAGACACAGGGGGCGTTTTTCAAGATCTCGACCTCTATCTCCTCGACGGCGACCTCCTTGCCGACGGATGTGTTGATGTCATATGTCTCGACGTCGAATGCCTGTGTCTATCCGACGTTAAAGCCCTAGGTGTTCGGCTCGACGTCGATGCAACTGGACCTCTCGACGTAGGATGCGATCTCAATGTTTTCACACAGCCACCGGTAGCAGAATCATCCAGTCATCCATCCAAGGTACGTATGTGACTGCCAAACGCGTTTCGAGCGGGTAACGCTCTTGATCACCAGGTTTTTGAAGGAACTAATTGGTCTAAGCAACGATGGGCAATACTACATAGACCATGATGCCTTGCTTTGCTGACGCCCATGGAGGCGGGACTAATATTTAAATAAAGGTGTGTTCCACTCTAAAACCGCTGTTCTTGCACAATTTGGGGAGAGCCAGTGATCAAGAGCGTTACCCGCTCGAAACGCGTTTGGCAGTCACATACGTACCTTGGATGGATGACTGGATGATTCTGCTACCGGTGGCTGTGTGCGGTAACCCCTGCTGGTGTGATGTTCTCATTTGGGGCAACTCGTGTTTTTCTATATTCAGCGGCTAGCCTGGCCGCGAGGATGTCCCACCGCTGTGTTGCGGGTCCTTGGCATTCGACATCGAGCGCTGTGAGGAGAGCAGGGGGCCTAACCGCCGGATTTTCATTGGCGGAATCACCAGCAGCCCTCCAAGAGCCCGTGCCTACTGGGGTTGACATTTAGTGAACTTTTCAATTTGAACTGCGGTGCCCAACCGGGTTTTTGAAGGAACTAATTGGTCTAAGCAACGATGGGCAATACTACATAGACCATGATGCCTTGCTTTGCCGACGCCCATGGAGGCGGGACTAATATTTAAATAAAGGTGTGTTCCACTCTAAAACCGCTGTTCTTGCACAATTTGGGGAGAGCCAGTGATCAAGAGCGTTACCCGCTCGAAACGCGTTTGGCAGTCACATACGTACCTTGGATGGATGACTGGATGATTCTGCTACCGGTGGCTGTGTGCTGGTACTGGACTGGGTGTACGGGCATATATATATACATATATATATATATACGCATATTATTGGCTATTGCTCGGGGTCCCCGCATGTGGGCGGGACTATTCAGTGCTTATGACTTTGATGAGTATCCCCTGGAAGAGAACAAGTGGAATCCAGAGTCAACAGGTATAGCTTGTAACCCAGGAAGGGCGACTTGCGGCTTCTCCCAGTGTAGTCAACATCTAGTGTATTACCAATATCACTGCTGCCCTTTCCTTTCTGTTTGTAGCTTCAATTTGAGGGAATGCACTTGCAGGCCTTTTAGAGAACACCCGGCCCTTCTGTGAAGATTTCTGCATGGCCTGCTAGCAATAGAGGTTTAAGAGGTCTGAACTTGAGGGGTGATATTCTATCTGTAGATATTTATTCTCGTTTTACTAGAGACACCACAGATCTCCGGCCATCCCATCCCCCTTGCTTCTCAGACATCAAAGAAGCAATTACCAGTGCAGGGTTCTAGAGGGTTTCTTTCAAGGCTGTGGACAATTGCCCTTGTCTTTCTCTGCTTCCAACAAAGCCACGGGTGTGTGACACTGACATTCAGTTTATTAGCGCCCTCTTTCATCTGTACTCTGCCATACTGTTTTTATACATCTATCAGCAGTCTGTTATGGTCTGTCTCTGCTTCCATAGCTTGAAATATGTTGAAGGATATTTGCATATTTCTATAGTTTCGCGGTAATATCCCACCCAGCAATGTGTTGGTGCCCTCATCCATTTGTACAACTGTCCATATTTCCATGGTCAGTGGTCATTATTCTCTGCACCTGTAATCAACTATCTGCCATGAATTGCACATTCAACTCTCCTCAGCAGTCTATCACAGTCTGTTAATAACTAAAATGGTTGCCATACACATCCACAGCTAGAAGTCAGTTAGTGTTACCACCATATCCCATAACCAATGATGTAAGCGTTTCACTTGAATGATGTTGCCCTGAGACATGTGGTACAGAATATGAATGCATTAATGCTCAGAATAAAGCTTCAAGGAATGACTTTCTTTTAGCAAGAACCTTTATTGTCTATCCCAGATTATTCTCTACGGTCTCCTACAAACAAACGGCACAGCACACATTCACAAGAGTTCACAGTTTTTGTGTCACATAGTTTATCAGAGTTTGAAGGCGATAACAATGCCGATTCTGACAGATTCTCACCACAGTCTGCACCTCCCTTGGGAGTAACGGCACACCCAAAATAATATCAACAACAGAAGCTGCACCAGCAGCTACTCATCAGAAGCCGACAACGGAAGAATTTGAAAATGTGTGCTCTTCAGTGTATGCCTACAGGTCTGTGTGTGCCGGCCCCGCCAAACCTATTTCGATGATAAGGCTCATATTATAATAAAATGTAATCGAAGAACCGATAGATGAAGTCTATTGTATCCCACAGTTGACTACTTGAGCAGTGACATCCAGCTCATGTTAATGAGCTAGGCATTCTTTAATGCTGTCAGTGGGTACACATTTGAGCCCTATTTTATTTCTACTGGGATCAAACCTCTGCAGACTCCCAGGCAAACTGTGGCATACTGCTGACAATGCACCTTGGTTACAGATATGTCCTCTTATGGGAACATCAGTCGCTCTCGTGGCTTGTGATATCCCAAAAATTCAGCATAACATACAGGCTATGATGGTGAATCAGAGATAGAGGAGCACTGCTGTTTAAGTGAGAACCTTGTGAAGTAGTTGGCTCCCATGTTTTATAGTCACCACACGCTGCAACCTAGGGTACACTTCCTGTAGAATATAATGTCTTGATATTTTGGAATAGGACTGCGGCTTCCTGTAAAACTCTGCACTAATTTACCTGACTCTGGAATCAATTTCCTGTAATGTGCTCTAATTTACTGCTACCTCGTACAGTTTTGTTGTAGTTGGTGGACTTCTTTTGCAGCAATATTGTATGAATATTAAATCGTGCTGCGTGTACTACGCCATTTAGTACCTTTTTTAAACATTTACTGCAGTACAGTAGCAGTTACTTGTAGTACACTCTTATACTCAAATGCAATATTTCTGTGTTAATGTGAATTACTGGAATACAGTACAGATTTCTTGTGCTGCGCTGAGCTTTACTGCAATACCTATCTACTTCCTATTGAATTTACCACAGGACAATACTGACTTCATATAGAGAGTTTATTGATTTACTGCAATGCAGTTATCAATTCCCTTTAGCAAACTGTCATGAGCTGCCACACTGATAATGATCTCCTGTGTCACACGGTTGTAATTCCCTGCAATATAGTTAAAATTTTCCATAATATTTCGATTTGCTGTATTAAAGCATTAACTTACTGTAGCGACAGTCTTGATTTACTGCAGTTTCTAATTGACCTTCTGTAGCATATTTGATTTAATGCACAATAGACCTCCTTGTAGCAGTGTCATTTATTGCATTGTGTAACAACTTCTTGTAGTACACCGTGACTTGTTACAGTACGGCAGTGATTACTACAGCACTTCCTGTCACAAATGTATTTACTGCAATACAGATTTCCTCTGGCACACTACCTTGATTTACAGCAATACAGTAATAACCTTCAATAGCAGACTGTTGTCTTACTGCAATATTACCAACTTCCTGTAGTGCGCTGTACGACTTATCGTCCTGGAGCATCCCGTATTGAGTTACTGCAGTGTTACTGAACTTAGCAGGACACCGACTTCCTGCAGCAGTCGGTTTTTCTGAACTGTTGCTTATTATTGACTCCCTGTAGCACACCATCTTGGCATTCTGACTGATAGTGCTCACATCCTTCCAGAGTCTGCACTAATGTACATGAGAATCCTTAGGCACAACATAGTCCAACATTACTGCAATACAATGTCCGCTTTGCAAGTTACGGGTAGTCCAAAAACAGTGTAATGGATCATCCACATCTCTGCCACTAATGGAGCAAAATCTGTCCTGCTGACCCTTCTGCTTCTGTATCTCTGGACTGGAGTATTGCAGACAGTCCAGACAGTGTCCAAGGATAGCTGCTTCTGTGCCGCTGCTGTACATCTTCAAAGTGCTTTTACGTGGCCGGTGTGTCTTCTCTGCTGATGTTTTCAGGGAATGAACAGTAAACTTTTCAAGACCAGAGAAGAAGGGTCATCTGCTTCTTCACCGCAGGCATTTACATTTATTAAATATCTTTAAAAAAATAAAAATAAAACACCAAGTAATACCAAAATAAACCTTTGTCATTAACTATCTACACAGCTCGCGCCTAGACCTGGCAATGTCGGTCCAAGCAGCACTGAACCCTCCTCCACACAGGAGAGAAACTTTGGCGCCATCAGCTATTTAAACAGACTTCTTATGCTGAAATAAAGCTGGGGATCAAGGGGAAGTGGAAACAGGGTCGAGCCATATATCAAAAGAGAAACATACATTCAGATTATTCAACTGGCATTGCTTCTTCATGCTACTCGCTTTGAATCCCTGAAAAGATGAACAGAGGACTCTGGGAAGCACACATCTGGAATCACCTCCTCGCTGTCAAAAGTCCACAAGAGAGAGCTCAATGGAACTAGAAAGGAATTATTATAAAGGAAAACTTCCATTCAAGGAAGCCAACTGTCAGAAACACATACAAAGCACACACACAAACGCACTCCGACACATACATAGTACACCCAATGCACACACATCCACCCGAATGGAGAGCTAAACTTTTATGCACAGTACTTGTCCTACTTTTACACATGAAAGAGGCTTAGCAAAGTACCCATACCACAAGAACGCTATCTCAAAGAAGAACCAAGATGTTAAGCACAGTATCATCCAAGACAGTGCGAAGAGCATAAGCACATTCTCACTTAAAGAAAATAAGAGTATGGCCAATATCCCCCTAAGCATGTGCCAAAAGTGTAGATACAGTATCTCCCAAGGAAGCGCCAAGACTGTACGCATAGTAATACCCATAGAAGTGCCAAGAGTGTAAGCAAAAGGCCAAAAAAGGCAAAGGAATAAAGGCAGAAGAGTAGCCCCAGTACCTCAGAAGGACATGCTAACAGTGAAAGTATAATATATATGCACACTATGCTTCTGCTCATAAAAGATTAATGTAGACGCAATATCCCCAATGGAAGCATCAAAGAGTAACCGCCATGGAAGCAACACGAGTGTAGGCATATTATCCCCCAAAGAAACTGTTGCCCTAGTATCCCTCAAGGAAGTGCTAACACCATCTTTGGTACACTATCCTTCAAGGAAGCTGCAAGTAAGTAGGCAAAGTAGCCCCCAAGGAAGCACAATGAGCGCAGGCGTAGGAACCCCCAAGAAAGTGGCAACTATGTAGGCCCAGTATCCTTCAAGAAGTGATAAAGCCACAGTATTCACAGTGCCCCCTTCCCCCTGCCCCATAGAAACATTACTGTGCAGGGACATAGTTCACAAGGAAGTACTAGAGTGCAGGCACATTATCCACCGAGGAAGCACATACAATCCAGTCACAGTATCCCTTAAGGAGGTACCAAGTATCTAGACACCCCAAGACAGCACCAAGACCTAGTAGACGCAGTATGAAATACGATTACTAGTCTCCTCAAAATGAGCACTAAGTGTAAGGCTGGTGCACAGACCTCACCCAGTGGAGTCACTTAGGAAGGCTTGATGATGTCCTGACCACAGAAGCATGCAAATGTAAAATTACCTACAAAAGGGAGAATACAGAGGTGGTGTACCATGCATATCCCACAGAAAAACACAACTAAAGAGAGTGAGCATAATCCTCTTAAGCCAAACAACATTCAACAGCATGTGGTTAACACTCCCAATAAAGAGCGAACAGCCTAGAAACTAGAGACAGGACCTAGAAAGAACCCCTGGTGTATGCAGAACTCTACTCCTCCTTGAAGGAGGATTGAGGACTCCAAGTGGGAATTATTCTGCTGGCAAAGGATATGCCATAGGAGCCACACACGTACACCCAGTTAGGAGTTGAGTGTGTGAGCACAATACCATGTGCCCACCTAAATGAGGAGCAATGACCAGCAACACAATACTTCTCTCCCATTGAAGATCCATGGGCAAAAGCACAATTATCCTGCTCAAGAAAGAGCAAGGAGAATATCTGCCAAGAGAAGGATGAGCGTTGGTACAATGCACGTACCCAACAGAAGATCCAGAACATCTACATAATTGTCACCACCTAATGTATATGGTAAGCATGCTAGCTAAATATCCTTCATTAACAAAAAAGACAAGCCTGGCAACATAATTCCAACCAAAGCTGATGTGAAGGACAAGCCAGTCAGCAAAACATGCCCCATCAATCAAAGAGAGTGAATTGTCAACATAATTCTAACCAGGTCAATTGCAGTGTAAGAGTGCCAGCACAATACCCCCACCCACATGCCGAGTGTCAGCAGAGGCTAGATTGACACATTTCATACTTCTAATCTGGATTGTAAGTAAAGTACTCGCCATACTAAAAACAAAGCAACGATGACAGCACATCCCCTTACCCAACAAGAAACGCCTAATGTTCGCTGAGTGGAAGACAGGGCAAGAGTTCAAGCTAGCACAATACCCCAACTTGAGGACCTGTGCCAGTACAATACTCCCCAAGCGAGGACAAGGTAACAGTCCAACATGGTACCTTTCTTACCCAAAGGAAGATCCCAAAGTGTCAGCTTAACACTCACATATTTGAGGACAAATTGCCAGCACCAAGCCACAAAAACAATAGATTGCCTAAAGAGCAAGATGCATGTGCCCTTCTCTTAAGTAAGGAGAGAATGGGTACAATGCCAGTTATCACAATGGCAACAAGATGCATACCGTGCCAAGGTTTCAAGCACAAGGCAACCAGTATGAACTAAAAGAAGAAACCCAATACTCCCAACCCACCCCAAGCGAGGTGTTATGTGCAGTAGTCACAGACTGCCCAAGGAACAGAAAACATTAACAACACAATATTGCTAGCCCACCAGAGAGTGAAATTTAACAGCACCACACCCCCTACTGGCACACGGACGAGTGGAGAGTAACAGCAGTCCTACGAGCTTAAACAGCCACACAGAGAGTAAATAAACAGCACAACTTCCAGTCCATTCCTAGAAAGAGTTAAGAGAAATTATTCTCCCTGCCCATCTCAAAGCAAAAAGAGGTGTAAGAGCTGACCATTCTCATGAAAATGAAGCGTTACAGCACAAGACTGCCAGCTCATCCAGGAGGTGAGTAGCGTATTCCAATCCAACTTGGGGAGAGAAAATGGTACGACCACAATGCTCTCAGGCAACTCAAGAGAGAGTGAGAAGAAGAAACAGAATACCCAATTCCAAAATTGAAGTAAAAAAGTGAGTTAAGCACAATGTACTAACACTATAAATGAACCACGGTATAACCACAGTAAAAGCTGTACGAGCACATATTCTATACGCATTTAAAGGAAGAGTCATACGTGCGCATACAATACCATCCTAGCATCACTGCTCAGAAAAAAAGAAAATGTAAGCTCAGATCTAGCAAGAAGAGGCGCTGTTTTGCCCAATGCCTGTAGAAGGAGACGTTTTTTAACACAGAGCACACACCCCTCAGAAAGATCCTAGAGTAAGCAAGCACCATAGCCCCAGAAAGATCCATCATGTTAGTGCAATACCATCTGCACCTTCTAGGAAGAATTAAGAACTTGAACCCACAAACTCCAGGAAGACCAAGTAGTTTGAGTATATACAAAACAACACCCCACAGTAAAAAAAAAAAAGAATGACTGAAGAATCTACTCGGAAGAGCGTAAAATGTGGGTAAAACACTACTTTCACCCAGCTATGAGAACCAATAACGTGAGTGAAGCTTCCACTCCGAGAGTCAATAATGGGGGCACACCACTGCCTGAAAGAGCAGAGTGTAAACACATTCTTTGCGGAAGAACCAACCAGTTTCCATCACCCCTCACCCTTTCCCGCACTATGAGCCATGCAAATACTCATGACAGCCTATCAAAGCAAGAGTAAACAAGGCAAGCACAAGCACCCTGCCACACCCTCTAGGAAAAGCTGGAAGTGTAGGCAAATACATTTTTCAATCCAAGGACTAATAGAGGTGGAAAAGAAGGCACTGCAGCTGCTTACATATGATGCCCTTTTGGAGTCTGTTCCCTACATAAGTGGCTTCACAGTACCTTCTTTACTCCTGCCCTTCAGCTCTCTTACCTTTCATGTGCCACTCCTTTTTCCCCACTGTCCCAATCAATCTGTGATTCATGGTTGTTTACCAAATGTCTCTGTTCTCACCCAGCACTGTATTACACCTAGCCCCCCGTGTTCCCCACTTAGCCTCCCCAATAACGTCTATTTGCTCCATAGCCATTGCTTTATCTCCGCTCCTTTTCATCTACCTTCTCAACCACATTAGTAACGCCTCTTTCTCCCATCAACCTCTTATCTCACTCTCTGGCCCCTCATCGCTTCATGCTATTGCTTCCTCACCCCTCAATACTAAGCTCTCGTATCCAGCTCTTTGCTACTTTTTAGCTATTACTTCTACATGCATCGCGTCATCTCCTCTCCTTTTCAGTTCACCCTCAACCATTTCTCTAACTCCTCTTTCTCTCCTCGAACTCTTTTCTCACACTGACTCTTCTCTCTGGCCCCTCGTCTCTCACACTAACACTACTTCTCCCCTCAACATTGATCTTTCTTACCTATCCATCTCTTTCCCATCTTTTATGTGTAACTTCCACATGCATCTGTCTAATGGCCATTTCTACCTTATCCACTCCTCTCGTCTACCAACATTTCTCCTCCTCTCTTTATACATCTTCCTTTACATCAGTCCTTTAATCGTTCCTTCCCTCTCTTCGTTTCCTCGTCTACATCCTGCTCTCACTTCACTGGCCATCACCGGTCACTGCCTACATTGCTGTCCTCCGGCTCTTCCATTCAACTCACCTGTCTAGCTCTTCAAACTACCACTCTTATTGGCCTCATCTTTCTCCTACCTCTAACCTCACTCTGTCTATACCAAATTAGCATCAAAATATTACCTCTTTCCCCTAGGCATCTTGTTGGCTCTTTCCATTCACCATCTAACTCGCCAATTTTCTTCCCATCATTCCTCATCTCTTGCTCACTCAATTTGTCCTATCACCATCTCTCATTATTCAGCCTATTAATCTTCGGCTTTGTCCCAAGAGTCTCAGATACTTAGTTTCCACTGTATCTTATTTCCTTCCTCCTTTTTTGGCCCCTCTTTCCCTTCAGTGCCTCTTCACTACACGCCTCTCTTCATCTTCCTCCATTTCCCATCAGCCAGTCTCTCGTCCCTTTACTTTGACTCATGGTAAGCTGAACTGGCCCTGCTGTATCTGCATGTCACTCTGTGGGAAGCCAGCAGCACCTCCAACCCAAAGATTGCCATGCACTTTCCTCAAGCCCTCTGTTTTGTTGATACTTCTTTTCTCGCCAAATCCTAAAAACACTGAATGGCATCTGCTGTAAGGCTTTTCTAGGGCTTCCTAACCCCCAATGTTACAGGTTAAAGCGCTAAGAGAAATTATTCTGCTGCCTGCGGCATGCATCCCTTCCCTTACAGGACACTTCCATCCCCCCACTCCACCAGGTACTGTACGGTCCCGTCCATAGTCTCTCTCCGAGCCAGAATGCGCACTGACTCTCCACGGGCCAGCCGTCCCACAGCTCCAAAGTAGGTAGGGGCAGAAGAAGCACTGGTGCTGGTACTACTGGAGGGCTGGGCAGGGGGATCATCTGCAGACCTTTTATTGGCATGGCTGCTCTTGCAGGAAGGTGTGGAAGGCAGGGAGCGGCACTTTTCTCTCTTTGAGATGTCAGTCTCGTAGGACGGAGCAGGGTAGGAAGAATCACGTAAATCAGGACCTTCTTCACTGCAAGACACGAAAACACAAACAACTTCTAAATTATCAGATGCACAGGAAATTAAAGTTGGTAATTATGCCTTACTTCATTCACTCACTATGTTCCAAAGCCAATGGAAATCTGTGACTCCACAGTAATGACTAAACAAGAAAAGCTACTTGTAATTTGTTTAGGTGTGGAAGTCAAAAACTATTTCCTATCCGAAGCATTTCTTCAAAAACTCACAAACCACATTTGATGAGCTATTCATATTTTAACAAGCCAATTTCAAGCGGACTCCTTTGGTGCTGGGGACGTCACACCCCTGCACTGTACCTCTAGAGTGTGGAAGAAGTGGATGCTACCATGTATTCACAACCTCTACTCCTTACCGTTCATGCCCCTACCACTGGCTGCCTGGTAACTGGTCCCCCCTAAAGTCTTCAGCATTTCTGTGAGTCGCTACTGTATTTATATACAGCAACAAGAACAATACGGATCAGGAAGGGAATGAGTTGTTTACAGACATTGCAACAATAACTACATTAGTCAATGGAGCAACAGATCACAATAGTATCATGAACACAGCTGCAGCAGCGGCAGTCAGGTAGTGAAATAGCTAGGACTTCACAAGCCCCTATTAAAGTACTTTCACCATGGACTCCATGTTTTTGTATTGTACTTCTGCACACCACGAGGTTTCTGAACAATAGGAGCACAGAAGTCCATGTCCCTGGTTTATTCCTCCTGTGTGGGGAGCGATTGGCCAGATCCCTCTTGGCTATCAAAAGGACCATGGCTATATGTATGTGGGGTGAGAGGCCCACTCCGGTGTTCCATAATGCTTGTGCCTGGGGTCATAGATTATCCTCCTACCCATCGCATTCCCCAGTATGTCACTTACTTTGCACCAATAATCAGTTACTCTGGGGAATTACCATATTACGTAGTAATATCTGCCTCTGGCAGTTAGGAGTACACACATTTCCTATTTGAAGTTGATGGGATTAGCCAACCCAACATGACTTCCCCCTCATCCAGTTAAAGTATATATGTGAATATATATATATATATATATATATATATATATATATATATATATATATATATATATATATATATATATATATATATATATATATATATATATATATATTATCTCACTGTGCAATTATCGCTTTCACCCACTCATCGTCATCTAGTGTACCTAGACAAATTGCTGCATATCTCCCAATTGTTAGTGATGATTGGGGGAACTGAACCCAAGAGATCTATATATACACGTGAGATTCCTTCTCAATGCCAAGAAGACTAAATTGTGGAAGGGCAGATAGTCTACCTCTGTAGCTTTAGAAAGCATGACACAGTTGAAGATTTAGGAAACATTTAGTCTTATGTAAATGGAAGTCCATGGCTAGATCATCAAATGACCTAATACTGTCAGCTCACCGCACGCCTCACCACACATTGAGTCACTGATCAAGTCCCACTGGGCAAGCCAAGTACCTTACCAAAGAAAAGTCATTGCTATGGACTTATTTTACCAATGGATATATTTTAATGCTTCTTGACAACATCAGGGGCGGCCTTAGGCATGTGCAAGCTGTGTACCTGCACAGGGCGGCTAAACCCAAGGGGCCACCACGCCAATATATATCCTTAATATAATAATCCTCTGAGGATAGATACATATTTGTGTGGCGGCCCCTGGCAGGGATTTGGCGGCCTCCGGCTCTGTTCCACTTCCAAACACCCAGACCCCCCCCCCTCATCACTGGCCTCTGTGCCTGCGTTCCGCCTGGGGACTCCTACCACGCTCCCTGCCTAGGGCCACCATGAGCCTAGAGCCGCCCCTGACAACATTAAAGTGGAAGTTTGGTGACTGCTGGGAGCATCATAGGAATTGCCTTAACATAAAGTAAGTGGAATAAATCAAATTTATCAAGGAGGTCCATTTCCAGTCTTTCTGAGGGGTCATTCCTAAAGGAAGATATCCGGTCTAAATGGGGATGAGTTGTTAGGCTCAATAATAGAAACCTAGGTCTACCACTCCCAACCCACCATCAAAAGAGGACTGTCTACACTCAGTGATAGACACTCAGAGTCAGCCGTCTGCGGAGAAAACCTCAAATTGGGGATGGTAGCTCTGCAAAGAAGGATGGTGGCAGTGGAAATGGGTAATTTTGCAGTACACAGACAAAGCATGGCATCAATATCATTTTAAACAGCGCTCTTAGCCCCATCAGAATGAGGAGGGAGGCTCAGGATTTGAATGCCTCCTTTAAATTATCCAAAATGAGGGTTATATTCAACCCCCAACACCGGTGTTGACTTCTTGTAACCTCCATGGCCAAATATTGGAAATGGTCACCCACTATCAGAAGGGGAGCAGGGGCAAGTGAAGACATCGGATTCCTACCAATAGGGATGCTAATGGATTTCTTCAGTTGACTTTGGGGCCAGAGGCCTCACCGTATATCTTTAAAATATCCACAAGGAGCAGGACAGAGGTTCTGGGCTGTTGGATATAGGGCAGCGTGTTGTCTCTGTATTGGGAGATCCTGTCTTGGGTGTGGGTTATTTGCCCACTTTATCTCCTTTACTTGGGTGCAGCCAAGGCATCTACAACCAGTACAAACAACAGAGGGTAGAGTGACTGTTCCAACTGCCAACAAGGTCAAGTACAACCCTTTCCGAAACTGATAGTGTAGCATAGGGGAGCCGTCACCGGCTTCTCGGGAGGTAGTGTGGGGGTTGCACAAGCTCAGAACTCCAACCAATGACCACAAAAAGGATTAGTTACTTACCTGTAATCCTAGTTCTCTTCCAGGGGTATCCTCATCAAAGTCATAAGCATTAGAATATTCCCGCCCATGCGCGGGACCCCGGAAACATTATATTACATGTCCCCACACATATATATATATATATATTACCTACTGGCGGTAGCCAGTAGGTATATATAGTTAGGACCTAGTTTCCATAGGAAATCACCAACATTCTATTGGGAATAACTTTGGCGCTGGTTGATGAATCTTCGCAAATTTCTCAAAGAAGATGGCTCGCACCGCTCCTCTCCTTCCCCGAAAGTTTGGGGGGGATTAGTCAAGTGGGGGCTGAGAAAAAAGGAGGGTCCCAAAACGTGTTTTACCCATGTTAATTTCCATAGGACCTTTAGACACGGCTACAGCTTGAACCGCTGAAGGGAATTACACCAAACTTGTCAAAATGGTAGTGTCCGGTACGCAGATCACGCTTTTGGTTAAATAGTGTAAATCCCTCCAGTAGTTCCTGAGAAAATTAAAAGAGAATCAAATTATATATCTATAAGCGCGCACCGTGCGCGCACCCCGCGATTTTTCGGAATTTCTTTTTGGGGGGTGGGGGTGGGGGGATTTGGGGGGCTTCCCTCTTTTATTTTCATCTGTTTTATTTTCATTTCGAGGGTGCCCACCCCTCGTTTTACCCCCGAGATCACCGCCGCGGCCCGAGCCGCCTCAAGATGGCCGCCGCCTGGTTGTGGGCGGGGCCGGGACGACGTGGTTTCCGCTTCCCCCTTCCTGGGGGAAGCCTTTCATCAGCCCGCCGGTCTCCCGTGCCGAGGGGGAGACCGGATAATGATGCCGGCTGGTGCAGGGCTCCCGTGTGCTGATGAGCCCCGGAAAAAGAGGAGACGCCGTCCGCTTGCCCGCCGGTCTCCCGTGCCGAGGGGGAGACCGGATAATGATGCCGGCTGGTGCGGGGCTCCCGTGTGCTGAGGGAGCCCCGGGAAAAGAGGAGACGCCGTCCGCTTGCCCGCCGGTCTCCCGTGCCGAGGGGGAGACCGGGTAATGATCATCTGGTGCGTGGCTGGTGCGGGGCTCCCGTGTGCTGAGGGAGCCCCGGGAAAAGAGGAGACGCCGTCCGCTTGCCCGCCGGTCTCCTGTGCCGAGGGGGAGACCGGGTAATGATCAGCTGGTGCGGGGCTCCCGTGTGCTGAGGGAGCCCCGGGAAAAGAGGAGACGCCGTCCGCATGCTCGCCGGTCTCCCGTGCCGAGGGGGAGACCGGGTAATGATGCCAGCTGGTGTGGGGCTGGTGCGGGGCTCCCGTGTGCTGAGGGAGCCCCGGGAAAAGAGGAGATGCCGTCCGCTTGCCCGCCGGTCTCCCGTGCCGAGGGGGAGACCGGGTAATGATGCCAGGCGCTGATGGAGCCTACAGGTAACTGTACTAAAGTGCTGCGGGTGCCACAGGGTATGGACATGGTTGCTGGGTGCTAGGGCTACTATCGGGATGTAAATCGGGGGCTCGGCAGTGGGGGTAAGCAGTTGTCAGAGGAATTACCAGAGAATCAGTGGCGAGTAGTTGGCAGGTGGAGTACGAGTAGCAGTGGGAGCCTGTAGAGCCTAGAACGGTCCGAATGTTGTGGGACAAATTGTGGACCAATGGGGGTGTTGGAGTCTTGGCGGCTATGATGAGCGGCCAGGAGGGGGGGGGGGGCAGAGGGGGGTGGTTAACACAGGTAACAGGAGAATAAAGGCCATACCTGTTCGAGAGAGCTTGGGAGATGTCAATTGGGAGAAGATGCCCCTCTGTAGTGCTGCAATTGTAACTTTATTAATGCGGGCAAGCCACAGACATTGTTCCTTATTCCAACTTGTGCTGCCGCTTCCCCTTCTCATCCTTCCACCTACTCGTCACGATTTTGGGCACCATCTTCCTATTTCTCGGGCTTTAATTTTTGAACCACAGGACCACACACAAAACTGCACAATTAAGCAAACAAAGAACAGAGGCTATTTCATAAAAGTTCTCCTGTGTGCTATTTTATTTAAAATATAATACACAGCAAGAGTTTACTAACAGGCCATACTGCGTAGTGCAGACAACATACCATTGTGTGCTCAGTTACTTTAAATTGCCCCTTAATGGTTCGGGTTCAGTTTTCCTAATGTTGGTCTGCGCTTTATCACTACATCTAAAGTTACTTTAAATTGCCCCATAATGCTTCGCATTCTGTTTTTCTCGAATTGGTCTGCACTGACACCTCATTCTGTGCCGCTTGGGAATGGGAAACTGGATTCTTACTCCTTTATTAATGGAATGTCCCACTTCGTGGTTTCCACAATCTTGTCGCCCTGGTACCACCCGAATACAAACACCAAACAAGGGCAGGATAAACAGCAACAGAGCTTCCCTGCAGGAGCTTTCCGGTGTGTTTACAAAATCTTATTGCCAACCTTCATAGTTAAGTTTACTTTCATGCCCATTCACTGTTTGGCCTCTCTAGTAACACTGCAACCTCTTCACTAACTCACCACTTCACGTACAACACTTTTCAATGCACTTTACAGCAAGCTTTTTACTGCCAGTGATAGGCATTGAAAAACTGCTATATATGCACCCATCTAAATTAGGTGGGTGGTCATTTACTATGCCAATAGCTCAAACTCTCGCAAATGCGAGACCTATTGCATTGCAAATGCTTGTTATTAGTTGATAGAGCAATATATGTATATATATATATATATATGGCAGAGGTGCCCGCGAAATAAAACAGCTTCAGCACTAGCTTTGGGTCTGCATCCTTTCTTGCTGGAAAAGCGGATTTGGGAACGGAGTTCAGAATATATATATATATATATATATATATATATATATATTTTTTTTTTTTTTTATCCAATGTGCCAGAGCTTCGAGAGGTCACACGACAGCCTCCTGCCATCCGGCTTTACAATGCAGACTGCTTTTCAGTTCCAATTAATATTTACATTGCCAACGCGTTTCAAGGTCAAAGCCTCTTCTTCCTGGGCTGCAACAAACATGACAATTAAAACTCGCTTTTCATTTCCGGTGTTATTCACCTGCCTCCTATGGGCGTGGGTTCAGTGCACTAGATTTTGGTGCATGATGGAACATGTATTTCCTTGCTGCAAGCATTAAGTGTCAACATTTCGTTTGTATTTTTAAATGCATCATTATTTCCTTTAGTAGGTTAGGAGACATCAAAGCAGGCTAATTTTAGCATATAGAAAGCTGTGCTCAAAAGTCCTGATAGTTCAAAACCTGCAGCCTCACCAACTGGTAGCAGAGTTCCTTCCCCAGCTGGTGATGGTGCTCCTCTCCACGGCCAGGCTGCCGTGTGTATGTTTTTTATCCAATGTGCCAGAGCTTCGAGAGGTCACACGACGGCCTCCTGCCATCAGGCTTTACAATGCAGACTGCTTTTCAGTTCCAATTAATATTTACATTGCCAACGCGTTTCAAGGTCAAAGCCTCTTCTTCCTGGGCTGCAACAAACATGACATTTAAAACTCGCTTTTCATTTCCGGTTTTATTCACCAGCCTCCTATGGGCGTGGGTTCAGTGCACTAGATTTTGGTGCATGATGGAACATGTATTTCCTTGCTGCAAGCATTAAGTGTCAACATTTCGTTTGTATTTTTAAATGCATCATTATTTGAAAAGTTTGTCTGTCATCGTGTGCATTTCCGAAGCTTTGGGCAACTTGTGAAATACAATAATATAACGGCAGTCCTGCCGTGGAAGTAGCACCGCCTATACTGAGGACCGTGGAGGTTGGAACTTTTCTTAACTCCATTGCGGGATAACAGACAGCATGATTTCCACCAGCAAGGACGTCCAGAGGCCCACTAAAGGCAATTATGACAAATGACTAAATTTAAACAGCAAAATAAAACCCACTGTAGGATGTGATTCGAGCCTGGGAACACCATGTTCCATAATGCATCAATTTCGAACTTACCTGAGTAATCCAATCAAAAGGCAGGACATTATTCAAATGCACAGAAAATCGAGGCTAGATTGTTTTGCTGGAGTCAAACCTGTGAACAAGTGCAGTGTAGCACGAAACGCGTCAGGTGAAAGTGATTTATTTCTGGATGTAAAATGCTGGTGTTTTGCGAGTAAATGAACTTTGAAAAGTTCGTCTGTCATCGTGTGCATTTCCGAAGCTTTGGGCAACTTGTGAAATACAATAATATAACGGCAGTCCTGCCGTGGAAGTAGCACCGCCTATACTGAGGACCGTGGAGGTTGGAACTTTTCTTAACTCCATTGCGGGATAACAGACAGCATGATTTCCACCAGCAAGGACGTCCAGAGGCCCACTGAAGGCAATTATGACAAATGACTAAATTTAAACAGCAAAATAAAACCCACTGGAGGATGTGATTCGAGCCTGGGAACACCATGTTCCATAATGCATCCATTTCGAACTTACCTGAGTAATCCAATCAAAAGGCAGGACATTATTTAAATGCACAGAAAATCGAGGCTAGATTGTTTTGCTGGAGTCAAACCTGTGAACAAGTGCAGTGTAGCACGAAACGCGTCAGGTGGAAGTGATTTATTTCTGGATGTAAAATGCTGGTGTTTTGCATGATGTAATATGTGACATCATCAGCAGTGGATTACGGGTGCGCGATATATAGTTAGTACAACTAACTATATAGGAGCAATTTCAATGGTTTTGTATGAGTTAGTCCAACTAACTATATAGGAGCAATTTCAATGGTTTTTTATATGTTTATTCCTAACTATATAAGGCTTGAAACCTATGGTTTTTTCAGTGAATTTTCAAGGTTTTTTAAATGCTAATTCCTAACCATATAAGGCCTAAAACCTATGGTTTTTTCAGTAAATATATATATATATATATATATATATATATATAAAAGCAATTGCAGCCTAATAAACACCAGCGCTGAATCATGCTGTAAAGAATTTCCACCATATATGAATAACATGCATTAGAAACATGAGAAACAACAACAAAGTTTGTTTAGAAACTGTTTTAATGCTCAGAAAGCAGTAGAAATTCTCATAAACCACTGAAAGCATAGAAAGCTCCCAGGCTGCATTGCAAATACACAGTCTAAAAAGACTGAAAAGCTAACCTGTAGCTGTATAGCAATAAACTGACACGTGCCTTTAAGGCACTCATGACCCCCAGCTTCCCATCATGCCTCAGGGGTGACAGTTAGGTCAGTTGTTCTTTGCGGGGACTGAAAAAACCATTGAACAAGGAGGTTAACAATCTCCAAATTAAAATAGTCCTTTCCCGGGGAGGCGGGAGGGTTACTTATGACTTTGATGAGGATACCCCTGGAAGAGAACTAGGATTACAGGTAAGTAACTAATCCTTCTCTTCCAGGGGACCCTCATCAATAGTCATAAGCATTAGAATAGAATAGCGAGCCTCACCTCATTTCCCTGCGGGCAAAGCAGACCACAGAAAACGTGATCAGTAAGCCTAGTAAAAACCAAGCTAGGATAGAGGAAACCACTATCCGAACAGATTTCTCAAGGAGGCCAGGCCTACTTCAGCATCAGCCCTGGAATCAGATTCTAGGCAGTAGTGCCTCGTAAAAGTATGAACTGAATTCCAGGTTGCGGCCTTGCTAATTTTTGACAAAGGGACGTCATGCAAGAAAGCAACAGTGGCCGCTTTCCCCCTGGTGGAATGTGCCTTGGGAGGTAAAGGTAAGGGCCTTTTCGCCAGCTGGTAAGCTAAGGTAATGCATGAAACAAACCATCTCGAAATGGATCTCTTAGCGGCTGGGAAGCCTGTTCTTATGGCGCCATAATTAACAAACAGTTGATCTGTCTTCCTTATTTCCTTGGTACTTTATAAGTAGATCTTAAGCACCCTCTTAAGGTCTAAGGAATGAAGCGACCGCTCAGCTGGGGTCGCTGGATCATGGAAGAAAGATGGCAGGGAAATGGACTGATTGATGTGAAAATCAGACACCACCTTAGGGAAAAAAGAAGGATGCACCCTTAAGTCTACTCTGTTATGGTGGAAAACAGTGTAAGGCTCATTGGTACACAATGCCTGGATCTCACTTACTGTGCTGGCTGATGTAATTGTAGGAAGGTGGATATCTGACTATGGTTGCCCCCAACTTTTTGCCTGGTGTTTTGCTGGTTTTTCGACTTAGTTGACCTGGGACCCTGCTATTCAGGACCCCAGGCCCACTGCTCTCGCCGTAAAATGGATTCCATGTACCTTAGGTACATATCTAATTGGATACTGGGTAACCTTATCAGTCCCTGTACAGTGTACTATAGGTACCCAGGGCATAGGTGTACCCAGGGCCTACCAGGGGCTGCAGCATGTATTATGCCACCCCTGGCTGGCCACCCAAATATGACACAACTGGCTGCACGACAGCTGGGGCAAGGTGGTGTAATCACCCTTTGCTTTAGATATAGTATTCCTATATCTAACCCTAAAATGGACACATATATTCCTATCAGTCACTCCTATGGCAGGCCTTATCAATCCTGGAGGCAGAGTGCTTGGAATTATGTGAGATGGTGCTCTGGCATGAGCTGAGCCCGTTTGCAGCTTGCGGAACCAAGTCCTAATAGCTGTTCCATGATAACGCGTACCATATACTCTTAAGTGCATTATAATCCTCGCGGTTATTTGCCAACTTTGGTATCGCTTTATCAAAACATGTCGAGTAAGGTGTCATACGAATTGGAATACTAACCCCTCGCCAATTCTGGCGACGGGGTTAGCATTCCACCCTTCTAGAGGGACACGAAATGTATGTAACTGTGAAACCCGGTTAAAGTTAACTCGAGCCTCAGCATCACAAAATGGATGCTGCCACCACAGACACAAGTCTGACCTCCTGCTGCTGGGAGTCCTTCCAGCGAGGAGAGCTTGGACAAAGGGTTTCCTGTCAGGGGCGGTGCTAGCACCATCCCAGGCAGGGTTTTGTGTATCCCAGGTAAGCAGGGCTGAGAGGAAGGTGACTGCAAGTGGCACCCCGGTGCTCACTATGCATATTCCGGCTCAAACCAGTTCCAGGGGCACCCCAGCCCCTGAGCTGGGGAAAGTCCAGACAAGGGAGAGGGGTATAACCACCCCCCTCCTGGTCCCACCCATGGGCAGGACCTAGTCGCGTGCCAGCCCCGTTTCTTAGGATAAAGGTAGGAGCGAGCCCCCTTCCCAAATTAGATCATCTTGAATCTTGAACTACTTTCCACGAAAGGAACTCTTGACTTTCGTTGTAGACTCTCCCTTGTGGCTAAGGAGTAGCCACCCTGCACCCGCAGGCACCACCTAAGCATCGCGGTTTGCTGCACGTCCATCCTCCGGATCAAGACTGACCAGCTCGACGAGACCCGGATTCCCTGGCATCTCTGACCTCTACCTGCATCATCAGCCCAGCTGAGATTCGTGGGTGTGACGAGACCTGAGGGACCGGCCATCTTCTAAACCAGCACGACGCTTAACCAGCACGACCGCCGAGGGATCCTCGAGTGAGTGCACTGGGGTTTGAGAAGCCCCAACCCTGAGCAGCTCCAGCACCCACGAGATCTGCGTGGGGCCCTTCTGCTCTTTGCTGCCCACTGCGTTGTCCGGTCACTTGCCCGTTGGCTAGTGGCCCTCCTGACGACGTACCACGACGATTTCAACGCTGGTCTGGTTGCTCCAGGCTGGCCCTTGCTCCCTTCCAAAAGAGGAGCACCCCGGACCCTCCTGGTCCACTCCAGACGCCATCTTTACTCCACCGCGTGGGCTTGCCTTAGCCAAGGCTTGTTGCCCCAATCTGGGGTCCATATATTTTCAAAAACAAGGGGGACCCAAATAAGTACCCAAGGACCTTGGGCAATCAATTATTACGAAAAACAGTGGTCCGTAGGATTAAATTATCACAAAAACAGATGCACATATAGACTCCAATCAGTACTATATTGACTCTTGTTTTCAGTACCCAGCCGGGCCTGAAATTTTATTTTAAATATAAACAAGTTTAAAAGACCATCAGAGAGGTCTAATGCAAAAGTTGATAGGGTACAAGCCTGTACCTATCCAAAAGTAAACTTTGAAAGGATTGAAAGGTAGGGAAGAAAGCAAGGAAAGGAGGGTAAAGAATATCAGGCAAAAAGAACATGGGAGCCAATTGTCCCTTGCATCAATAGCATATTCGCACAGCAAGTTCAGACAACAAATTCATGTAACAGTTTCAACGCGATGGGAAAGTTACAGAATTTGGAAAAGTGTCGACGACGTTTCGATCCCCGGCTCCTAGTGAACTGGGATCATCATCAGGACATAAACAATGTTTTGCCTGTATGTGCTTTTTTAAAAAAACTGTTGAAAGTAACATTAACAAGGATGGGAGAAAAAAGGAAAAAAGAGAAGAGAAATACGTTTAAATATGGCACTAATTAAAATTGTTCTTTACAGGTACAATGCACAAAGTATACATTTATATCATGCCATTGTGATGTTGACTTCAATCAAAAGTCTTCCAGTGTACCAATCTCATGCTAAACGGAATGGTGAGAACAGTTTAGACTGAAACCGAATCGGTTTATGGCACCGTGAGTTTTAAGGCGCTAACCTGGTTGTGACTACTGGTGTCGCTTTCGAGAAATGCGCCGTAGTGATGACTCATGTGAGATTCAAGCTATTAGGGGCATGCCGCCCGGTGCGCTTAAAAAACGATTCCGGACACTTAGAGCTGTGGTCAAAGTATCGTAATTCAACATATGAGTGTCGATTTGGTGACTGCGACGTAAACATGCGTTGTGTGGACGTGACGGGATTCTCTATGTGCCTCATGAAATTACAATAATAGTAGGTGAAGTTGCACACCTCTTCGAACGATCCTCACAATTCTCCTGTGATTCTAGGAGAGATTGTAGGGTGGAGGGCTGGTGCCTAGAGGAAAGGGAATCAAATGAGTATCAAGTGTTGATATCATGCGCTGGTGAATTGTGGCGGGGGGAACAGGACGTTACCTCGATGTCCTGTTACGATAGGTTTAACATTGTGGCCATTAGTTCATATCCAGCAACTGGAAATCCCGCTAGAAAGGGCCGGTATACTTAATCCAGACCGCTTGAAAGTATGCGCTTTGAGTTTAAGGTCTGAAAGTAAACAGGGATAAATTGGATTAAAAGAGAAGGCACTCCAGGCTCGTGGCAGGAAGAGAGAGGGGGGCCGGGGCCCTTACCTTAACGTAGAGTCAGTGCTCCTTCACTCGCGATCCGAGCGAAGAACGGGCGGTGTGCTCAATGGCAGTCCGCCGGCTTCCCGATAATGCGGAAGTGAGCGCAAACACAAGGACGCGTGAAATAAACATCGATGAGGGAGTGGGAGTTGCAAGGGGCGGGGAGGGTGTCCCGGTGGTGGCCATCTTAGAGTGGTGTCGTTTACGTAAGCCGGGTGATCATGCTCTTTCCCATGCAATTCCTTAGTACACCCTGATTTACTTGATAGAACAATAACATTTGGCAAACATTACATGGCGTTTTCATCAACCAAGTTCAGTTTCTTTCCGTATTGATATTGGAATTCGAAGACGGGCAGTGGCAGACAAGATGTTGAAACAACCTGTACATCTGAACAACAGACAGAATTGACTATTGACCCAATTGGTCATTTTGAACAGTCTCTCAGGTCAGCATCTGACAATTCACAGCAATCCTGCCCAGTCCTCAGTCCGATTAAGACCATTCTGTATTGTGTCCAGCAATATAATGCATTTTAGTTCCTCCTTATTGAGAAGTTGAGCCATGCATCCTCCTCTAGGTGGTAACTTTAAAGCCTTCAACACAGTCCACTTTAAGTCATTTTCTGTGTGCTTGGCACTGATGAAATGTTCCACAAGCGGGGCATTCTGGGTCTGGCAGCGAATGCGGCTCTTGTGCTGGCAGATCCTTGTTTTCACCTTCTGTGAAGTTTGACCCACATACAATTTCAAACATGGACATTGAACCAAATATATCACATTGCAAGTGTTACAGTTTGACAGTGAAGAACTAGTAAAAGTGATGTTATTAAATACTCTGGTTTTTCCTTCAATAGTTATGTCACATACACTGCAATTGCCACATTTCACATGTCCTACAATGGGGGACAGACCCCATATAGTTTCAAGTGTAGATGGTTGACTGGTACTTGGCAATGCGGCTCAGACTAAATGGTCCTTCAAATTTTTGCTTTTTTTGAAAGCAAATAAGGGACGCTCAATTTCTAGTACGCCTGCATTAATGACAGACCAGTGGCGGAGTATCATTTTTCTCAATTTGTTCGACACTGGGGAGAACGTGGTAACACAAGCTATTCTCTCTTGTGGGGTTTTTTGAGTTGGAGTCAACAAAGTTTCTCTCGGTCTGTACCATGCTCTTTTAAGGGCATTTTTGACAATGCGTCTAGGGTAGCCCCTGTTTTTTAGTTTGACTGCTAGAATGGCACTTTCTTTAAAGTAGTCCTGCCTGCACGAGCAATTTCTCCTAATTCGCAGGAACTGTGAGAATGGTAGTGAATCCCGCAAGGCTCTGGGGTGGCTGCTGGAATAATCTAGTAGTGTATTACGCTCTGTAGTTTTTCTAAACAGGCGTGTCAAGAGAACTCCATCCTGGTGGAAGATGGAAAGATCCAGGAAGTCAATGGAGGTTTTATTTGATGTGAGGGTAAAGTGGAGGCCACAACAATTATTGTCCATCCAGTGTTGGAAATTGCGCAGATCATTGACTTCACATCTCCAAATCATGAAGATGTCGTCAATGTATCTACGCCATAGCCCAATTCCTGAGTGGAAGGTATTAGAAGGCGAGAGTATAACCTCATTTTCAATTTCATTCATGAAAAGTATAGCCAAGTTTGGAGCAAAAATTGCTCCCATACTTGTCCCCTTAATCTGTTGGTAAAAGAGGCCATTAAAGGTAAAGAAGTTTCTCGTCAAACAGATTTTAAGTAGCTGTAAAATGAATGATGTTGGTATTGCGTGAGGGCGTGGGCGTGTGTCCAGGTTTTTTTTAATCACCTTCAGGGCCGCTACCTGGGGAATATTTGTATAAAGGGACTCCGCGTCCATGGTGCATAGAGTGTCTGTTACTGGGTCAAAAGGTAAATTCTCTACCAGTGAAATCATGGACATGGAGTCTCTAACATAACAAGGTGTGGAAGGGACAAATTCCTTTATAAAGAAGTCGATGAAGGCTCCCAATGGCTCTAGAATAGACCCACAGGCTGAAACAATGGGGCGTCCAGGTGGTGCAGTGAGACTCTTATGGATTTTCGGAAGAGTGTATATCACTGGTGTTCTGGGGCTTTTAATATTTAAGTAGTTATACTCTTTTTTAGTTAAAAACCCTTCAGTCAATGCGTCCGTGGTGATTTTCTTTATCAATTCTTGAATTTCCTTTGTAGGATTGGACGCTAGCCTTTGATAATGTTCCTTATTATCTAACTGTCTTAGTATTTCTGAAGTGTAAGAGTCTAGATCTTGGAGAACGATTAAGCATCGCGGTTTGCTGCACGTCCATCCTCCGGATCAAGACTGACCAGCTCGACGAGACCCGGATTCCCTGGCATCTCTGACCTCTACCTGCATCATCAGCCCAGCTGAGATTCGTGGGTGTGACGAGACCTGAGGGACCGGCCATCTTCTAAACCAGCACGACGCTTAACCAGCACGACCGCCGAGGGATCCTCGAGTGAGGGCACTGGGGTTTGAGAAGCCCCAACCCTGAGCAGCTCCAGCACCCACGAGATCTGCGTGGGGCCCTTCTGCTCTTTCCTGCCCACTGCGTTGTCCGGTCACTTGCCCGTTGGCTAGTGGCCCTCCTGACGACGTACCACGACGATTTCAACGCTGGTCTGGTTGCTCCAGGCTGGCCCCTGCTCCCTTCCAAAAGAGGAGCACCCCGGACCCTCCTGGTCCACTCCAGACGCCATCTTTACTCCACCGCGTGGGCTTGCCTTAGCCAAGGCTTGTTGCCCCAATCTGGGGTCCAGCATCGCCGACAGCAGACACCTTCGTGGGACAGCTCGCACCTCCAGCCTGGTTGCCGACAACGCCTCCTAGCCCGTGTGACTGCAGAGTCCAGCGTCGCCCACTCACCTCGTCGAGGTGACTTCATCCGGTGCCATCCTGGTGCCCACACAATCACTGGCTAGTGATTAAGAGCCGAGTCCCCTCTGCTTTCAGGTCGTCTCCATCACCTATCCAGGCTTGGATCACTCCGAACATCTTCACTGGTCGCCTGCCAGCAACTTCTTCTTTCAGGCTCCATAGACTACAACGAGGATTCCCGACGTCTTTTGAACCCTATGCAGCCGCAGCCCCTGGGACGCAGCGGACAAGGTAAGTGCATTTTATTTACTTTTCTTTGCGCATTTACTAAAATTCGGTATGTACGGGAGAGCGGGAGGGAGGCGGGTGGCGGGCAACTTCGCTTCGCCCATGGAGTGGGCGTAGTGTTGCCTGCTACGCCTATTTTGCAAAGGGCGAAGTAGGCAACACTACGCCCACTCTGTGGGCGTAGCAAAGTCCTTCGCCCAGGGTTACTCAAAAGGAGGGCCCATCAACTTTGATTACACCAGGTTTAACTCCCACGGAGGAGAAGGGTTTCGAACAGGGGGATACACTTTCTTTAACCCCTGTAAGAAGTCCTTGACCACCTGCATTTGGAAAAAGGAGGGCTGACTGGGCGACTTCCTGTACGCCGTAATGGCAGATAAATGCACCATGATAGAAGCATACTTAAGACCAGATCTTGCTAGATACAGAAGGTAAGGGAGGATGACATCCTCCTGCCCCTTTGTAGGATCAAAGTGATGTGCTCTACAGCAAAGAAAAAACCTCTTCCACTTAAACGCGTATGACGTTCTTGTGGAGGGTCTTTTTGCTTCTTTTAAAATATGCATACAATCAGGAGGCAGATTTAAATGTCTGTATTGCAGGACCTCAGGAGCCATGCTGTCAAGTTCAGTGAGGGAAGGTTGGGATGAAGAATCTTCCCTCCCATCTTGGTCAGCAGGTCCGGCCTGCAGGGTAGTCTCCTGTGTGGAAGTACCGACAGATGTAGAAGGTCCGGGTACCACCACTGCCGTGGCGAGTCTGGAGCTATCAGAATCATGGTCATGCTGGATCTGAGTAGCTTGGGCACCACCTTCGGGATCAGGGGCAGAGGAGGAAAGGCATAGGCAAATGTCCCTGACCAGTCCATCAAAAGAGCATTCCCCCTTGTCCCTGGACGGTGGAATCTGGACGCGAAGGCGTGGCATTTTGTGTTTTCATCGTCCGCGAATAGATCTATTTCCGGACGATCCCAACGATGGAAAAGGTCCGCCACCACCTCGTCGTGTAGCACCCAGTCTGGCTGATCTTCGAAGTGCCTGCTGAGTGAGTCTGCCTTGACATTTTGCTCTCCTGGAAGATGCACCCTGGACGCGAAGGCGTGGCATTTTGTGTTTTCATCGTCCGCGAATAGATCTATTTCCGGACGACCCCAACGATGGAAAAGGTCCGCCACCACCTCGTCGTGTAGCACCCAGTCTGGCTGATCTTCGAAGTGCCTGCTGAGTGAGTCTGCCTTAACATTTTGCTCTCCTGGAAGATGCACCGCCACCACCGAGAGGTTCCGGGCGAGCAGCCAGTGCCAGATCGCTTGTGACTCCAGGGAGAGAGGACGCGACCGAGTTCCACCGTGCTTGTTCAGGTAAAACATGGTCGTCGTGTTGTCTGTCTGGACCAGGACTGAATCGGACTCAATAGCAGGCAGGAAAGCTTTCAGAGCCAGATGGACTGCTCGTAGCTCCATAGCATGTTGATGTGGTAGGTCTGTTCTTTTGCCGACCACCGTCCCTGAATCTGAAGGCACCCCATGTGTCCCCCCCAGCCTTGCAGAGACGCGTCTGTCATCACCGATTGCACTGGTAGTTGCTGGTGAAAAGGGACTCCCACCATCAGATTCCGCTGCTGAGTCCACCATGAGAGGGAGGATCTCGCCGCCTGGGAGAGAGAGATCTGATCCTCCCAGCGACCTGTCGACTGATCCCACTGGTCCTCCAGAGTCTGCTGCAAAGGACGCATCCTCAGCCTGACGTTGGGAATGAGAAAGATGCAGGACGCCAGGGATCCTAGCAGGGAAGCCACCTGCCGTACTGTCGGATTCTGCACCTGGAGCAGAAGCCTGCATCTCTGTCTCATGGAAGACAGTCTCTCCTCCGAAGGATACGCTCTTCCCACACTTGTGTCCAGAACGGAGCCGAGGTAGTGGGTGGGCTGCTGCACTGACTTGTCCATGTTTACATGCAGCCCGAGGTCGTGCAGCTGCTGCAGACAGAACTGACTCACTTGCAGTGGGGATGGACCTTTTAGCAGCCAGTCGTCCAAGTATGGATAGATGAAGATAACTTTTCTGTGAAGAAAAGCTGCCACCACTGCCATGCATTTGGTGAAGACTCGCGGAGCCGACTTCAGCCCAAAGGGCAGGGCCTTGTACTTATAATGTTTGTGGCCGACCACAAACCGCAGGTACTTCCGATGACGTTTTGCGATGGAAATGTGGAAGTACGCATCTTGGAGGTCCACCGAACACATCCAATCCCCTACTTGCAGATGTGGACATATTTGGTGAAGGGCCAACATGCGAAACTTCTCCTTCACAATGACCTTGTTCAGAAGTCGACGGTCCAGAATTGGTCGAAACTTGTACTCCTGATCTTTTTTGGGGACAAGAAAGTATCTGGAGTAAACTCCTTTTCCTCTTTGAGCGGGTGGAACCTCCTCTATCGCCTGATTTTGGAGAAGAGCTCTCACCTCTTTTCGAAGCAGCTTTAACTGATGAGGACAAGACTTTTTTGGTGGTATGTCCTTCGGAAGCGCACGGAAGCGTAGCACATATCCATTGCGTAGTATATTCAGCACCCAGCGATCTCCTGTGATGCCGGCCCACTCTGCTAGATGTTGAGAAGCACTTCGTCCCACTGGAGTGGGCAATGGAGGCGGAGGAAGCCACTGCTCATGACTTACCGCCTCTCGTCGTGGTAGAGGACTGCTGTTGGTGACCACTTCTACCTCTGTTGGACTTTCCTCCTTGAAACTGGGTCTTCCCCAGGTTCTTGTTTTGGGACCACTGAGGGGTTTGAACCCTCTGTTGAGGCCCCTTGCGCTGGTTGGATTTGTAGCGGCGCTTAAACTCCTTCTTCTCCAACCCAACCGCTTTGACCGTGTCCAACCTGGTTTCAATCCTATTCATCTCTTCGTCAGCATAAGAGCCGAAGAGAGAAGAGCCAGAGAACGGGAGGTTCATGATTCTTTGCTGAGCATCTGGCTTCAGTCCTGTTAATCGTAACCAGGACGATCTCTTGGTGCATATTCCATGCGCGTAAGAGTGCGCTGATAGCACTGTTCCATCTGCCTCTGTGCTTATCACTTGGTTAGCCACCAAAGATCCCTCTGTGACTATCTCAGCGAAATCCTTTTGGTCTTCCTTTGGGAGCTTGCTTTTGAAACGCTCCAAAGAGTCCCAGAGAGCTCTGTCATACTTGCCAAACAACGCTGGAGACTTTAAGGGAGGCATTAGCAGACGTGCAGGCCCTGCGACCCCACGAGTCCTGGGACCTGCTTTCTTTGTCTGGTGGAACAGAAGAAGTGGCCGAAACAGCATGCGTCTTCTTCGCTGCCGTCACAATGACAGAGTCTGCAGGCGGATCCGTCTTGACGAAGACCGGATCCGAGGTAGCTGGCTTGTATTTCTTCAAGAGACGAGCCAGCACCGCCTTAATGGTTGCTGGAACGGCGATTTAGAAGCCGATGACGGAGGACGTCTCTCACTCCACGCCGAGTGTCTTCTAAACGACGGCGGAGTAGTATCCGGTCTCGGCGTCGAAGGTCTTCGAGACGACGGTGGAGGGGTTTTTCTCGCCCTCGACGCCGAACGTCGTCGTGACGACGACGGAGACCTCATCCTCGACGCCGATCGTCGGCCAGTTGACAACGGCTGAGGGGTCCTTGTTCTTGACGCCGATCGCTGATGGGGCTGCGATGACAGAAGAGAGCCTGCCCTCGACGTCGAACGCCTTGCCGACGGAAGGTCTTTGCACCTCGACGCCGATCGTTGCAGAGTTGACGACGGCAGAGGGGTGACACTCCTCGACGCCGATCGTCGTCGAGATGACGACGGCGGAGGGTCTCTGCTCCTCGACGCCGATCGTCGCCGGGTTGACGACGGCGGAGGATCTCTGCTCCTCGACACTGATCGTCGCCGGGTTGACGACGGCGGAGGGTCTCTGCTCCTTGATGCTGATCGTCGCCGGGTTGACGACGGCGGAGGAGTCTTGTCTCTCAACGCCGATCACCGCCGGGTTGACGACGGCAGAGGATCTCGAATCTTCGACGTCACGACGCACCTTTTCTCGACGGCGAGCCCGCTGTCGAGGGTCTTTTCTTCGATAAATGACCCATTTGAAGATCTTCTTTCAGCGCTGAGCCCGACGCTGAAGCTGCAGGACGCGAGGACTTACTTTTAGAAGATGTTCTAGCCCTCTTGAAGCCCTTCCTGACTGGAGATCTACCTCTAGACTTCTCTGCCAGGCCATAAATGCGAATTCTTTCCCTGTCCTTCAAAGTTCTTTTGGACAGGTTCTGGCAGTGAGAGCAGGCCTTCGGGTCATGATCATCAGGGAGACAGAGAATACAGACTTCATGAGAGTCTGTTTTGGCCTTCTTCTTACCACAAGAAGGGCAAGAGTCAAAAAGAGATGGCATTTTAATGTGTGAAAAATGTCCAAACCTGTCAAAAATAGACAGCCTCTTACTTCTACTGATGAAAAACGTCGAAGTAAGGAATAAAAGTTGTCATAAGTGAAAAAGATTTTCTGAAGAAATCAGAAAAGAGTGGAGCTGTGTTGCCAGGATCCTTCCTGAAGGAGCCGGAAAGAACAACTGACCTAACTGTCACCCCTGAGGCATGATGGGAAGGTGGGGGTCATGAGTGCCTTAAAGGCACGGTGTCAGTGTATTGATATACAGCTACAGGTTAGCTTCTCAGTCTTTTTTAAACTGTGTATTTGCAATGCAGCCTGGGAGATTTCTATGCTTTCAGTGGTTTATGAGAATTTCTACTGCTTTCTAAGCAATAAAACAGTTTCTAAACAAACTTTGTTGTTGTTCCTCGTGTTTCTAATGCATGTTATTCATGTATGGAGGAAATTCTTTACAGCATGATTTTGCTCTGGTGTTTATTAGGCTGCAATTGCTTATTTTTAAGTATATATATATATATATATATATATATATATATATATATATATATATATATATATATATATATATATATATAGTTATATATTTAGTTATATATATGTGGGGCACATATAATATAGTGTTTCCGGGGTCCCACGCATGGGCGGTAATATTCTAATGCTTATGACTTTGATGAGGATCCCCTGGAAGAGAACTTCAATGTCCGGTCCAGTGCTTGTCGTTTTAGGAAAAGAACGTTTTTGTTACATATGGCTGTTAAGTATGTCTCTCATGATACTCTGTTCCAATGAAGACCACAGCTTTGTGTTGTGGAGGAAAGGCACAAAGGGAGGTAGAGCAGGTGGTTAAGTGTCTATATTTTTTCATATAAATGACTCCCCCCATTACTCCTCTGTCCCTGCATAGCAGATTAAAGCAGGGCCAGATGATTTAGCAGTCCATTTGGAACATGAAATCATAGAAAAGTAAAATAATGAATAGCAGATGTGATATCACTAACAAGCTATTTGATGTAATTGAAAATCTCATATGAAATACATCCCTGTTATTCACTGTTACCCATCTCAAATTCTACACTTTAATCACACAGCGGTACCAAATACTACTCAATTCAATCCAGTATGCAGGAAGTGAAATTAGTTAAGACACTCCTTTGTGGGGCGTGGCCTGGAAACATGGCAAACAGGACGTGAGCCCTTTCACTCCCAGCAGGCCAAGCTGCTAAATTCTGCTTAATCCTTCCTAATCCTGGTCACAATATCTTTCCTGCACTTCCTTTGTCATCATGTCCTGGTTCTTGAGCAGGAATGGTGTAAATTTAACACATTGCTCCATTTGGACCATAGAATCACACAGCTGCTTTGGTGCTGCTTTGGTGCTGCCTGGTTGGCCTTGTGGGATCATGGCGGCTCCCTTCTCACTCTGAATAAGGAGCAGACAGTGTTATGCGGTGTGCCTGGGATGGAAGCAGTGGTAACCTGCCCGCTCGTTGCCCCGCTATGCCTATATGTTCATTCCCCTGCGGAGTAGAGGAGCATGATACCAAACAGAAGGTGTGGGCCTAAGCCCCAGGCTAAAGTTGCCCTAGGTGGCGGCGTGGCAAGCTTGCGCTACATTGTGTCCCAGGCCCTAGGCGCTGAGGCTTCCCATCAACCTTCCCCCTACTTCTCTGACTAGCAGTCGAGCCTTTGAGCAGGAGTCTGTGGAGGAAAGCCTGGGTGCTGCTTGGGCGCCCATTCCTGGTTTGTTACGGAGACACCAGGGGCTTGGCGTGGGGCGAGTCCAGACGAGGTGGGCGACCCGTGGGGGAGGGAGTGCGAGACCTGGTAGAAAGGGCGGATCGAGGTTTGGAGACTCAGGCTGGTGGGAGACACCGGCCCTTTGTCTGGCCTCGCTGATTCTTTTGGACGGCCGGGGCTGATGTCAACAACAGCGAAGCCGGAAAGGTGTGCAGAGCATTCAGAAGGTCGCTCACGGCACAGCAATATTAGAATCCTGGGGATTCCGAAAGAGCGGAGAAGTAGTGTGTGACCTGTTTTCTTGAGGACTGGGTGAGCACTGTCCTGAAACCTCGAGGTCTGTCTGCCTTTTTTTGTGGTGGAGAGAGCACAGAGCCGTTCTGCCCCCACTGAGGCCGGGGGCTCCTCCCAGGGCCATCATTGCTAAAATTCTTAATTACCAGGAGAGAGACCGTATTTTAAGAGAAGCCAGGGAATAGAAGGTTCCCCACTTTGACAATAGCAAGATTGCCATGCATCTGGATTATACCAAGCAAGTACAAGACCAGCAGAAAACCTACATAGCTGTTAAACAGAAGCTGCAGTCACTTCAGCCACGGTGTATGCTTCTATATCTGGCAAGATTGAAGGTCCACTTCAAAGATAAGGATAATTTTTTCGACCAACCAGATGATATTAGGAATGGGTGGAACTCAGGGATTTTGCTGTGGTGCCCCAGTTGGGTGGCAGTCATCGAGAATCCTGGGGACATTGATCACGTGTGGCGCTACCATTCTGCACAGCCTACAGTTAACCCGAATGTGCCTCCTTTGTGTGAACACTGAGTAGTGACTGATGTTGATGGCACAATGCATCGGTCTACTACGGAGTGCCCAGTGGTGGAGGGCAACGTTGTGTCGAAGATATCCTCACATGGCGAGGAAAATGACTTACAGGGCACTGGAACTTATATGATACCGGATACTAATGCCCCACCCGGGACGGATGCTGGGGAGGACACACAGGGGGTCCTGGCTGATATTTAGCATGGCGTTTTGCACTTGGGTGGTGTCAGCAAGGACACAGTTTGGAAGGACGGGCCTGCAAGGGGGCCAACTCAGACTTGTAAGTCACATTAGATAGGGTTGGAATGGTAGTAATCAGAGTGAAAATATCAGATCGGAGTGTTTGTTATGGGACTAGATCACTGTTGTGGGAAATTTAGTAAGATGGAGTTGTCACAGTGTGCGAAAATGCAGCTAGCTGGCGTTTGTTGATAGGTCCTGGTTGGACCTCGGGGATGGAGTGCTTGTCCTGGCACATACGATAGGTGGGCTCCGGTGGCCAGTATGTTGAGATGTTTATGCCGGAGGGTGGGGTGGGGGGGGGGGGGAGGGGGAGGGTGAATGGGTTGGATAGTGTGGGTGGTTATTAGGTTTGTTTTTTGTTTGGAAATTTAGTTTGAGTTTTGCAGCATTTCGGGGAGAAGGGGGTGATGCAGGGAGATGGCACAATTGGGACCACCTTTACCTTTCATGACGCAGGGTGAGTTCAGAATCCTCTCCTGGAATGTGTGGGGACATGGCACATATGAGTACTCCTTAAAATGGAATTAAAACGATATTGCATGTTTACAACAGACACATTTAGATGATCCTGGGGCTGCCAGTTTGGCCAAGAAATGGAGAAGGTTAGTGTTTCATTTGTCCTACTCGACTTAACCAAGAGGCACATTGATATGTGGATTGCCGAAGCACTCTGTATCAAGTAAAAGATTGTACAGTGACAATTTTATCAAGCAATTACAAACACCAATTTGACAGAAGTGAAAAAATTTCCAATAGATGAGTAAATCTTGGAATCTTTAATGAAGATTACAGCCAGCCGACACGTGTTTCATCGCCTTCGCGATTCATCAGGGCTGAAACAAACAAATGAGTAGCGTCTAGCATATTCTTTGTACACATAAATTTACATACAAGACCATAATTCTTGGTCCTTACGAGCATACAGTGAGTGCTTCCTCTTGCAGTGAGCATACAGTGATTTTTTCAAGTTTGTTTCACTAGTGCCACCACAATACATCCGTGTCGAAAAAGGAGTGTCTATTATCGATGTTTTATAAGGACGTGGATGTATGTGATCATGATTGTGATGGATCTGTGCAGGGACGGAAAATTCATCAGTTATCTCCAACGACAAAATGACACGTGCTCTACCTCGCAACGGAAGTGTCCTATCCGTGTACGGCTCTTACATCCATCATGCCGAATCTTAGTGAAATAGTGAAAACATGTGTCATTATAAAAGCCTACCTAGATGGCCGTGTCAACGTCAGAAGGTCTATATGTTTGTTGAGAAGAAAAAGACAAAATCGGAAAAATCTCATCACTAATCGTACTAGCGTGATATTCAGGCAAGATATCACCATAATGAGACTGTCCGCCAGTAACTACAAGCAGACTCACCGCTCAGCTGGTGATACTTCCGACCCAGCCGGCTGGGTCGGAAGTATCACCAGCTGAGCGGTGAGTCTGCTTGTAGTTACTGGCGGACAGTCTCATTATGGTGATATCTTGCCTGAATATCACGCTAGTACGATTAGTGATGAGATTTTTCCGATTTTGTCTTTTTCTTCTCAACAAACATATAGACCTTCTGACGTTGACACGGCCATCTAGGTAGGCTTTTATAATGACACATGTTTTCACTATTTCACTAAGATTCGGCATGATGGATGTAAGAGCCGTACACGGATAGGACACTTCCGTTGCGAGGTAGAGCACGTGTCATTTTGTCGTTGGAGATAACTGATGAATTTTCCGTCCCTGCACAGATCCATCACAATCATGATCACATACATCCACGTCCTTATAAAACATCGATAATAGACACTCCTTTTTCGACACGGATGTATTGTGGTGGCACTAGTGAAACAAACTTGAAAAAATCACTGTATGCTCACTGCAAGAGGAAGCACTCACTGTATGCTCGTAAGGACCAAGAATTATGGTCTTGTATGTAAATTTATGTGTACAAAGAATATGCTAGACGCTACTCATTTGTTTGTTTCAGCCCTGATGAATCGCGAAGGCGATGAAACACGTGTCGGCTGGCTGTAATCTTCATTAAAGATTCCAAGATTTACTCATCTATTGGAACTTTTTTCACTTCTGTCAAATTGGTGTTTGTAATTGCTTGATAAAATTGTCACTGTACAATCTTTTACTTGATACAGAGTGCTTCGGCAATCCACATACTAGTTAGTAGTAATTCTCTACTCATAGGAGTGGTTTAGGTTTACCCACTCGCCGATTAGCACCTAGGAAACTCAGAGTTATAACCTTATGCGTATAAACTGGCAGTGCACCCAATCAGAACTGGTCCAAAAACCTTCATCTCAAGAGGCACATTGATTTGGGTGGCTCCAGGTGTCCCGTTTTCACATACATTTGCAGAGGCTGATATTGGGGTTGGATATGTTTTACTGCAAGGCACTTTATTTGGTACTGATTTGTCCATACTGAATACATATGCCTCTAATACAGATGACCCAGGCTTTTTCTATTCGATGCAGGATATCCTAATGCAGGTACATGATACATCACTCTTATTGTTGGGGGATATTAAATGTGTACTGGATCCAGTGCTGGATAGGGACACCAGAAGGACCGGAGGTCACATCCAGGGCGGAAATTTTACATATCTTTCAGATGCATCTCCAGAAGATATATACTGTGGACCCTGGCAGTAGATCAACAACGCTATACTCCTATTTGAATGGGCTGGGTCTCGGTTGTTTAGTGTCATAATTGGTGGAGGCTCTTGAAGCTCCATTGGCTCTAGAAGAGATTAGAGCTGTCATTTGTGCTTTTACTCATTTGAAAGCCCCTATAAGTGATGGTTTTACCAGGCTTTTCTAGACACACTAGCTAATCAGCTTCTGGAGGTTAATTTGGAACCTGGCATGCCGGTATTTTGCCACCCACAATGAGGGAAGGCGAGGTTTGTTTAATGCTTAAACCGGGGTCCGAGTGGAGAGATCTGATCCGGCCGCTTACAGGCCTCTGACTATGAAAAGTACGGATATGAAGATCCTCTGTAATGTGCTTGCTACACGCTTGGCGCTCTTTATGTCGAGTTTAGTACATAAAGACCAGTGTGGATTTATTCCTGGTTGCAGGACTGGGATGAACCTGAGGAGGCTAGCTCATGACCTTCATGAGGTCAGACACAGGGATGAAGAATTGGCACTCGTGGCTATTGATGTAGTAAAAGCTTTTGACACAATGGACTAGGGATACCGCCTGGAGGTGCACATAGTCATGCGTTTAGGGCCGAAGTTTCGTAAATGGGTGCGCCTGTTATTTACTGAGCCACATGTCAAAGTCAGGGCGCGAAACATCTATTGGAGGCTTGGGCAATTGGTCGGGGGAAGCAACAGGTTTTCCCAATTTCCCTACTCCTGTTTGCTCTAGTGATGTGACACCTGACTATCTGGGTACAACAAGAGATGCGAGAATGGGGAATGGTTTAAGGAATGTCAGGCATGTCATCTCACTATATGCTGACAATGTGTTCTTTTGTCATCCCCACGGGTGGCGTTCCCGGTGTTGTTGGGCTTGTTGGAGGAGTTTGGCTCCTATTCCGGTCTCCTGCTTAATCATGCAAAATCGTTATTGTTCCCTCCTGCTTCCTCGGCTCAAAACCGGACGGGAGAATTGCCGATTTGGACATTCGTTGGGAGACATCACACTTGAGCTATCTGGGTATTCAACTAGCGATTCAGAAAAGGGGGTGGTGATGAACAGAGTGTCTGAATTAAGCAGACCACTCTTACCCAGTCCACAGATCAGGGCTTGATCCATCACCGTTATTTATCTCACTGCACCATCCCAGCTCAGAACCTGGCTATATGCAAATCAGTCTGTCCCTGGCCCAGTGCATCATGGGAACAGGGCAGACTAAACTACCAAGCCAATTCTTCACCAGAAAGGAGACAAGCTACCGGGGACCGGTTTCTGGCATTTCAGCCTTCTTCGGCCCGGCTTGCTTGAATCCTGATGGTGCAGTGAGAAAGGGACTCATGTCTGAGTATACCCTGCCACACCTATAGTGGCCAAAAACGATTCAGAAAAGGGGGTGGTGATGAACAGAGTGTCTGAATTAAGCAGACCACTCTTACCCAGTCCAAAGATCAGGGCTTGATCCATCACCGTTATTTATCTCACTGCACCATCCCAGCTCAGAACCTGGCTATATGCAAATCAGTCTGTCCCTGGCCCAGTGCATCATGGGAACAGGGCAGACTAAACTACCAAGCCAATTCTTCACCAGAAAGGAGACAAGCTACCGGGGACCGGTTTCTGGCATTTCAGCCGTCTTCGGCCCGGCTTGCTTGAATCCTGATGGTGCAATGAGCTAGGGACTCACATCTGAGTATACCCTTCCACGCTTATGGTGGACAAAAATGATTCAGAAAAGGGGGTGGTGATGAACAGAGTGTCTGAATTAAGCAGACCACTCTTACCCAGTCCAAAGATCAGGGCTTGATCCATCACCGTTTTTTAGCTCACTGCACCATCCCAGCTCAGAACCTGGCTATATGCAAATCAGTCTGTCCCTGGCCCAGTGCATCATGGGAACAGGGCAGACTAAACTACCAAGCCAATTCTTCTAGCTTGTTTCCTTCCCAGTATAAGAATTGGCTTGGTAGTTTGGTCTGCCCTGTTCCCATGATGCACTGGGCCAGGGTCAGACTGATTTGCATATAGCCAGGTTCTGAGTAGGGATGGTGCAGTGAGCTAAAAAACGGTGATGGATCAAGCCCTGATCTTTGGGCTGGGTAAGAGTGGTCTGCTTAATTCAGACACTCTGTTCATCACCACCCCCTTTTCTGAATCATTTTTGTCCACCATAAGCGTGGAAGGGTATACTCAGATGTGAGTCCCTAGCTCATTGCACCATTAGGATTCAAGGAAGCCGGGCCGAAGACGGCTGAAATGCCAGAAACCGGTCCCCGGTAGCTTGTTTCCTTCCCAGTATAAGAATTGGCTTGGTAGTTTGGTCTGCCCTGTTCCCATGATGCACTGGGCCAGGGTCAGACTAATTTACATATAGCCAAGTTCTGAGCTGGGATGGTGCAGTGAGCTAAAAAACGGTGATGGATCAAGCCCTGATCTTTGGACTGGGTAAGAGTGGTCTGCTTAATTCAGACACTCTGTTCATCACCACCCCCTTTTCTGAATCATTCAACTAGCGAAGCACAAGTTACTACTTGTGTAAAAGACATTACTTCGTGATAGATTCCTTACCTTAGAATATCCCCAGGCGTCAGACTGGATCCGGAAAGTTTTGCTTAGCAGTACCCCTGCACGTCAGTAGATGGGGTCCTGCGGCTCCACGTCAGTCACTGGCATCGTCAGCGCCGAGATGACATCACGGAGGGTACTTAGGCGCCACCCATGCGCGCTGACGCAGTTCTGTACACGACTTTCCACGCCAGCAACGCAGAGCCATGCAAGATACTGACCATTGGTGCATAAAACTAGGGCCCTAAAACAGATGACCTTAACCCTAGTAATCAGTTCGCAGAAAGGGGTGGAAGGGAGGGGCTGTAAGGAATCTATCACTAACTAATGTCTCTTACAGATATATCGTTACACAAGTAGTAACTATTGCATCTGCAAGAGACACGTTAGTGACAGATTCCTTACCTTAGAATAGATACCCCAGCAATACCAGCCCCGGTGGAGGGTCTGTGAACAAAATTACACCAGGAAGTCATGGAGAACAGAACGGTCAAAGAAGCCGCCTCCCCGGACTTGACTGTCAAGGCAGTAATGCTTTGAAAACATGTGCAGCGAGGCCCACGTAGCTGCCTGACAAATGTCCTGCAAGCGATCGCCACGTCCCAAGGCAGTAGTGGCTGTAGTTGCCCTGGTCGACGGGGCATGCAGTCCAACAGGACGCTCCTTCTTGGCCAAGGAGTAGCATGCTTTGATGCACAGAATGACCCACCCGGAGATGGTCCGTTTGTGCACGGCCCAACCTTTTTTGGCGCCCACGTAGCCAACAAAGAACTGATCATCCACCCGGAACTCTTGTGTACGCTGCAGATAGAATGCAAGCACCCCTTTTTGGGTCCAGACGGTGGAGCCTCTCCTCCTCCCTAGAAGGATGCGGAGGAGGAAAGAAGGTGGGCATGATGGTCTGCCCGCTGTGGAAGGGCGTGACAACCTTTGTCTAGAAAGGACGGGTCCTTAGAACCACCTTGTCCGGATGAACTGAAAGGAAAGGAGGTTTGCAAGACACAGCCTGGAGCTCACTCACTCTTCTGGCAGAGGTGATGGCTACCAGGAAAGCGAATATGCTACTTACCAGTATGCATCTGTTCTTGGCATGTAGGGCTGCTGATATTCATATCTGTGCATAGATCGCCGCCTAGTGTTGGGTCCGGATGGTTGCACATTGTTGTCCTGGAAGAGTCTTCGAAGTATCACGAGATAGGTGGCTCCTCCCCTGGACTACAGTGCGCATGTGCATCAACTCCATCCTCAGATTGTTTTTAGCCATTGTGACCAAGATGGAGTGAAACTAAGTGAATGATGACCATGCTAGAAGTATGTGTGAATTCTGCAGCTGCTACAGGCGCCGGGGAGGAGGGCGGGCGATATGAATGTCAGCAGCCCTACATGCCAAGAACAGATGCATACTGGTAAGTAGCATATCCGGTTCGAGGCATGTGGGCTGCTGAATTCATATCTGTGCATAGAATACATAGCAGTCCCTCCATTAGCGGCGGCCGCCCGTGCCAGCTGCAGCAGTTTGGAAAAGTGTTTTCAGAACAGCCTGCCCTACAGCTGCCTGCTGTTTGGAATGCACATCAACACAATAATGCTTTGTAAATGTGTGTGTGGTAGACCATGTGGCTGCTCTACATATGCCTTCCAAAGGGATATTTCCAAGGAGGGCCATGGAGGCCCCCAACTTTCTGGTGGAGTGGGCCCGTGGTGGAATGGTGAGAGTACGTTTGGCTTTCAGATAGCAGATCTGAATACATTTAACTATCCACCTAGCGATACCAGCTTTGGAAATGGGGTTACCTTTGTGTTGTGGCGCAAAGGCAACAAAGAGTTGTGTAGTTTTCCTAAAATCCTTGGTCCTATCAATGTAATACATTAAGGCCCTTTTGACGTCAAGGGTGTGGAGCATTCTCTCCGCCAATGACTCAGGATTTTGGAAGAACACAGGTAATTCAATAGTTTGGTTAATATGGAATTGAGATACTACCTTAGGAAGGAATTTAGGGTTAGTGCGAAGCACCACCCTGTTGGAATGAATTTGAATAAATGGCTCTTGTATAGTTAGTGCCTGGAGTTCACTAACTCGTCGCAGCGATATAATTGCTATAAGGAAAGCCACTTTCCATGTCAAGAATTGAATCTCGCAGGAATGCAGTGGTTCAAAGGGGGGACCCATCAGCCTGGTGAGGACCACATTGAGGTTCCACTCCGGAGCTGGCGGAGTCCGTGGAGGAATAACCCGCTTGAGCCCTTCCAGAAAGGCTTTAATAGCAGGCACTTTGAAAAGTGAGAGGTGCTGCCTGTTTTGAAGATAAGCAGCCATCGCAGAGAGATGTATGCGAATGGAAGCATAGGCCAAATTACATTTGCACAGATGGAATAGGTAACAAATGATGTTCTGAATAGATGCATCTAGCGGGTTAATGTTGTGGCCTGCACAGTAAATGACAAACCGCTTCCACTTCGCCGCGTAGCATGCTCTAGTGGTGGGCTCTCTCGCCTCCCGGATGATGTCCATGCAATCCGGAGGCAAGTTTAGGCAGCCAAACTCTAAGACCTCAGGAGCCAGATCGCCAGGTTGAGCTGTTGCGGATCTGGATGCTGAAGGTCGCCATGGCTCTGCGTCAGAAGGCTGGGTGTGAGGCGTAGCCTCTGATGCGGTACCACGGACAGTTCTAGAAACGTGGTGTACCATGGTTGGCGAGCCCACGTTGGAGCAACCAGGATGAGAGTCCTCGAGTGCTGCCTGAGTTTGCGTGCCACCAGCGGTATCAGAGGTGCTGGGGGAAAAGCGTACGCAAATCTGCCTGACCAGTTCATCCATATCGCATTGCCCTGCGACTGTGGGTGTGGAAACCTGGCGGCTAAGCTTTGGCATTTTGCGTTCTCCCTTGTGGCGAACAGGTCTATCTCTGGATGACCCCACTCTTGGAAATACGGTTGGAGTACTGATGGATGCAACTCCCACTCGTGTATTTGGTGGCTGTACCTGCTGAGCAGGTCCGCCATCTGATTGTCCTTGCCCGGGAGGTGTTCTGCCATGAGGAAGATGTTCCTTTGAATGGCCCACTTCCACATGCTCTGAGCCAGATGAGACAGCTGCGGAGAGTAGGTACCTCCCTGCTTCTGAATGTAGTACATGGCTGTCATGTTGTCCGTCCGGATGAACACGACTTTGTTGCACAGATGTACTTTGAAAGCTTTTAGTGCCATGAAGATTGCCATCAGTTCCAGAACATTGATGTGCATCTTCCGTTGCTGTTGCGTCTATAGTCCCTGCACAGTGTAATGGAGTACATGGGCTCCCCATCCCTGGAGAGAAGCGTCCGTAGTGAGGATGATCTGTGGCACAGGCTCTTGGAACGGTCGTCCCTTGCAAAGGTTTTGTGGATTCCACCAATGCAGAGAGTTGTATGTCTGACCGCTCACCAACACTAGGTCTTTCAACTGTTCGTGAGCCTGAGTCCACTGACGTGCTAAGCACTCCTGAAGCGGACGCATATGTAGTCTCGCGTGCGGGGCTATGGAGATGCAGGAGGCCATCATGCCTATCAACTGCATGAACACTCTTGCTGGAAGCGAGTGTTGAGGTCTGAACTTCTGTATCAGCGACTGAATGCTGCTGACCCTCACTGAATTCGGCTGTGCTGTGACTGCCAGAGTGTTTATCGTCGCACCCAGATACTGCCGTATGTGGGCGGGCTGGAGGTGAGATTTGGGGTAATTCAGTGAGAATCCCAGATTGTGAAGGAGGTGAATGGTGTGGGACACGTGGGCGGCAGACTGCTGGGCTGACTTCGCCTGGATGAGCCAGTCGTCCAGATAAGGGTAGACATGGATGTTCTGTCTCCTTAGGTGCGCCGCCACTGTCGCTAGGCACTTTGTGAACACCCTGGGTGCCGTGGTGACTCCGAAAGGCAAAACCTTGAACTGGTAGTGTTGGTTTTGTATGGTGAACCGGAGGTACTTCCTGTGTGATGGGTGCAGTGGAATGTGAAAGTAAGCATCCTTTAGGTCTAAAGTTGCGAGAAAATCCCCCTGACTGAGCAACGGGAGCACTTGCTGCAGGGTCAGCATATGGAAGTGCTCCGACAGGATGTACTGGTTGAGGGGCCTGAGGTCCAGGATGGGCCTGAGGGACCCGTCCTTATTTGGTATCAAGAAGTACAGGGAGTAGACCCCTGTGCCTCTCTCCTGCACAGGCACGAGCTCTATTGCTCCTTTTTGCAGCATGACGATGACCTCCTGCTGCAATAAGTGCAAATGCTCGGCAGACATAGGACGGTGTCTTGGGGGTATGTTGGGTGGAGTGGATATTAACTCCAGACAATAACCGTATTGTATAAGTTTTCTGACCCACCTGTCTGTGGTGATGGTTCTCCAGACTGGCAGGAACTGCTGGAGACTCCCCCCGACCGGTGTTGCGTGGTCAGGGGGCAGTGACAAGGCGTCACTGTTTGTTGGTGGCAGAGGATCTGGAGTTGTTGTTTCCACGACCTCTGCCCTTGGGGCGGTTACCACGATATCCAACTCGACTCTTGTTGGTGTACGTGGATTGAGTGTTGCCTTTGTAGTACTGCGTGGTTTGGGAGAGCTGGCCTCTGGAAACGTCTCTAGAGCTTGAGCGACGAAAAGACCCACCCCGAAACTGCTGGGACTGCAAGGCACCCATGGATTTAGCAGTTTCAGTGTCCTTCTTAATTTTTTCTAAGGTGGCGTCAACCTCCGGGCCAAACAGGTGATCTGGATTCACCGTTTGATTAAGGATGGTGGTCTGTATTTCAGGCTTAAATCCAGAGATTCTCAGACAGGCATGTCGTCGTAGCATAACACTAGTGTTGACAGCCCTGGCTGCGGTGTCAGCCGCGTCCAGAGCGCACTTAATTGAAGCATTAGAGATCAGCTTCCCTTCCTGAATAAGCATCTCAGCTGCCTCCTTGTATTCATCAGGCAGGTGCTGCAACAGGGTCTCAGCGTGTCATAGTGTGCCCTGTCATACCTCGCCAGAAGCGCTTGTGTATTTGAAATGCGCCAGATGTTGGCCGCCTGTGCTGCTACCCTCTTCCCTGATGCCTCAAAGACCTTAGATTCTTTGTCTGGGGGAGGAGCATCACCCGTAGTCTGAGAATTAGCCCTCTTCCGGGCATTGGAGACGACAAGGGAGTCCAGAGGCAACTTTCCTTTGATGTAGGTGGGATCAGTAGGTGCTGACTTATACTTATTTTCGATCCTAGGGTTTATCACCCTCGCCCTGGTAGGCTCTTTAAAGATATCACCAGCATGTTTTAAGACACCTTTCAGCATAGGCAGAGTCTTGACAGTTCTCTCTGAGACTGAGAAGGTATCAAAAAGGAAATCAACATCAACAGGGTCAGCATGGAGCTGGACGTTGTGATTGTTAGCTGCCCGTTCAATGAGGGCATTGAAAGCTGCAGAGTCTTCTGTAGGAGACGTCTTCGCAGAATATAGTTGAGGGTCTTGTCCTGAATGAGGATCACCTGGGTCAGCACCAGCGTCCCAGGGTTCATTTGTATCCTCAGGGTCTGTATAGACAGGATAGCTGTACTCATCCTCATTATCGCCCTCCCCAGCGTCCACATCAGAATAAGTGGGCGAAACATTATGAGTCTGTGGAGAAAGTGGTTCCACCAAGACAGGAGTGGAAGCAGAGTCCTTCTTTTTCTTTAGAGGAATCTTGTAGGACTCCATTGGACGTTGTGGGGCAATTTTCCGCTTGTGGAGGGAAAGCCTGCCCGTTTCGGCATTAATGAAGTGTTCTTGTTGCTCGTCCACTGCAGGTCGTCGAGGCTGTGGGCTGGGGACCACCGCCGACGACTTCGGCGCCGAGGAAACCTTCTCGGGGACGCTGGCGACCGTCTTAGGAGCGAAAGCCTTTGGCGCCGTCTTCGGCGGCAACGTAAAAAGAATGTGCATGGACGCCTTATGAGGATTCTCAACCGGCTTCGGAGGCGGAGGATCCTTCGGTCCGACCGATAAGGTCTTGTCCCTGATGCGCTGTAGGGAGTCCGTCACCTTCTTGGTGAAAGCGGCGGATGGGCGCGCCGGTTTAACTGAATCCTTCGAGGCCTCACCAGGAGTAGACTCTCGGGGTGCGCCACTCTTGGCCCTGTCCTGTTGACGCGGAGTCTGAAGAACCTTTGGGTCACTTAGTCCTTTCTTCGGGTCACCGAGAGCTTTCTTCGGGTCGCCGAGTCCTATGCTGGTGTCGACCGTCTTCGGCGCCGACGCACTCGGCTCGACCACCTTGACTTTAGTCTTCGGCGCGGCAGACTTCGTCTCGACGCCCTTGACTTGAGCCTTCGGCTCGACAACACCCTTCTGCTTCTTCGGCACCGAGGGCTCCGAGGCCTTGGATCCGACCAAAGCGATGCGCACCTTCGGTTTCGAGGACGGCACCTGCGCAGTTTCTTGTGTCGAGACCGTAGGTTTCACTTTCGGTTTCGATTTGCCAGGGTGTGGCTCAGCAGCAATGTCCGTGGCTGGGTCCAAAGGCGGGGCCGTAGAACCCATCGTAAGATCTTGAGTAAGGCCTAATGGCGATCCCTCGACCTGAGCCTTAAGAATTGGCACGGCCCCAGTGTCAGTTTGAGGAAGCTCTTCGTCCGAGCTATCCTCCATGGCCCCGAGGGCCCCGTCGTCGTCTCCTACCTCGTCGACGACTTCTTCGGCTTTGAACATTTCTGCATCCGCGTCGTAGTCGTAGTCGACGTCCGGCGCGGGGTTCGACTCACTGATGTCCCAGGTAGATTCTTCCTCGACATCCCCTGCATCGAAGATGTCCACAGGCGCCGGTGCAGCATGCTGGGCCTCCTGGCGCGCAGCTCGTCGAAGCTTAAGCGTCTTCTTGGACCTGAAGCGGGAACAAGCCATACACTTGGCTTCATCATGGTCCGGCGACAGACACTTGTTGCACACCGGGTGGACGTCGATGTGGGGATACTTCGAGTTGCAGACGGGACATTGTTTAAATGGACTACGGTCCATGATGAACTGTCGATAGGGTCTGAAGCGTCGACTGGGCCTTCTCCGTCGAAAGCACGCGGGTGTAGGGAATCCGGCTCGGGACCGAGCTGGAACAACTAAGACCGAACGCAAGACTATACCGACGATTAGACTAAAGACCTTTTGGTCTTAAGAAAGTTTTTTTTTTTTTTTCGATTCCGACAAGAGGGAACCCAAAGACATCCGAACCCAATGGTGGAAAAAAACAATCTCAGGATGGTGTTGATGCTCATGCGCACTGTAGTCCAGGGGAGGAGCCACCTATCTCGTGATACTTCGAAGACTCTTCCAGGACAACAATGTGCAATCATCCGGACCCAACACTAGGCGGCGATCTATGCACAGATATTAATTCAGCAGCCCACATGCCTCGAACCTGTCTTTTAAGTAAGAAGACGGAAGGACAGTTATGAAGGGGTTCAAAGGGAGCGCACATCAAATAAGTCAAGACAAGATTCAAGTCCCACTAAGGCATTATGAAAGGCACGGGAGGAAACGTGTGTGTAATGCCTTTGAGGAAACGGTTAACAAACGGGGACTTAAAAAGAGAAGGCTGATCAGGAAGGCAGAGATGGCAGAAAGATAACGTTTGAGAGTTCCCAGGGCAGATCCGTGCAGAGCAGATCCTTGCTGGGCCAAAGACAAAAGAAACAGAAGAACCTCAGAAAGAGGGGGAAACCTTGCTGTGCACCATGCCACAAATTTGTTCCATCGGCAAGCGTATACTGTTTTAATGGAGGGACGCCTGGCTGCCAGAATGACATTACAGACCTCGGGAGGAAGGTCGAAAGCCGTCAACTGTCGCAGTTCAATCTCCACGCATGGAGTTGGATGCTGGACACGTTCGTTTGGAGGTCCGTCCCCTGCTGCTGCGACTGAAGATCCTCCCGAAGAGGCAGATGGATCGGGGGATCGATGCTGATACCGAGTAGCTCAGGATACCATACTCTTCGAGCCCAGTCCAGAGCCACCAGAATGACTTGGGCCCGGTCGCGCCTGATCTTCTACAGCACTCTGGGCAGAAGTGATATAGGCGGAAAGGCGTACAACAGACTGCAGCTCCACTCGTGACGAAAAGCGTCTCTGAGGAAATTCCAACACGCAGAACTGATGACATTACGCGTTCTCTTCTGTGGCGAATAGATCTAACCAAGGCTCTCCCCACTGCAGAAAGAGACCTTGTCCCATGTCTGAGTTCAGACGCCATTCGTGATCCATCAAGCACCGGCAGCTGAGTTTGTCCGCCTTGGCGTTCAGAGAACCTGCCAGGTGTTGAACCACTACGGTAATGCCTTGATGTTACAGCCATGTCCAGAGGTGCAGAGCCTCCTGACAGATGGTCCATGCCCCCACCCCACCCTGTTTGTTGCAATACCATATGGCGGTGGTGTTGTCCGTGAACGCCTGCACTACGCTTTCCCGGACAGAGGGACGGAATGCCTTCAGTGCCAGACAGATCGCCAGCAGCTCCAAAAGGCTGATAGGGAGCCGGGACTCCGCGTGAGACCATATGCCTCTGATCTCCGCCTCTCCCAAGTGGCCTCCCCATCCCAGGAGGGACGCATCTGTCACCACCGTGAGCTCTGGTTGGGGAAGGGAGAGGGATCTGCCATTGACCCAATCGCGATTCGTGAGCCACCACTGCAATTGCTGTGCAGTGCCCTCTGAGATCTGAACGTGATCGAACAGGTTGCCCTGATGTTGCGCCTACTGGAACTTTAGGTCCCACTGCAGAACCCGCATATGCCATCTGGCATGTGTCACCAGCAGGATTCAGGAGGCCATCAGGCCCATAAGCCGGAGGGTCATCCTGACCAAAACCCAGGATAGAGGCTGAAAGATCGGAATCATATCCTGAAAATCCTGGACTCGTTGCTTGGGAGGATAAACCCGAAACAACGCCAAATCCAGAACCGCTCAGATGAAAGGGAGCTTCTGAGAGGGACTCAGGTGCGACTTCGGCACGTTGATGGATAACCCCAGCAAGTGCAGGAGACCGGCCGTAGTCTGGAGGTGGGTAACGACTGCCTGGGGCGAGCCCGCCTTCCACAACCAGTCGTCGAGGTAGGGGAAGAATGACACCCCTGACCTGCGCAGATGAGCTGCGACCTCCGCCATCACTTTCGTGAACACTCGAGGGGCACTGGTAAGGCCAAAAGGGAGCACATCAAACTGAAAATGATCCCGGCCTACCGTGAACTGGCAGGGCGGGGATGTGAAAATAAGCGTCCTCCAAGTCCAACGCCACCATCCAGTCTCCAGGGTCGATAGCGGAAAGGACCTGAGCCAGAGTTAGCATTTTGACTTCTCCTTTCGAAGGAAGCGATTGACGTCCCGGAGGTCCAAGATGGGACGCAGGCCCCCCTTGTCCTTCTTGGGGACCAGAAAGTAGTGGGAATAACAACCACTCCCCACTTCCTGCTCGGGAACGCACTCGATGGCCTCTTTGGCCAGGAGAGCTGTGACTTCCTGTCGGAAAAAGAGAACCAAATGATCCCCCGACATGCGGTGGCACCGAGGTGACATGGCTGGAGGGGAGGAATGAAAGGGAAGGGAGTAACCTAAGGACTTGGCCGTAGCCCGCGAGTCCTTAAAGCGCTCCAGGGCACTGTCAGTCTTGTAGCCAAACAGGTGGGTGCCGTCAAAAGGCATGTCCATGAGTGAGCTCTGGACATCGGGCAAGTACCCAGTCGAACGCAACCAGGCGTGGTGCCGCAATGCCATGGTTTGTAGAAATCGCACTACCCAATGAGTCAGCAGTGTCCAACCCACACCGAATGGGGAGCTTAGCCACATCCTTACCCAATCGCCTGAGAAAGAATAGCCGGCACCTCCTCAGGACACTGAGGCAACACCTGAGCAACGGCATCCCACACCGCGTGGGAGTAGCGGCCCAACAAGCAGGCAGTGTTCACCGACCGCAGCCCCAAGCAGGCCGAAGAGAACGACCGCTTCCCAAACAGGTCCAGTCTTTTAGAGTCCATATTCGGCGGGGCAGTGGGAAAGGCACTCTGCGACGTAGAGGCCTGAATGACCAGGCTCTCAGGCGTAGGGTGAGTGGTTAAGAAGGCGGGTTCACCGGGCGGAGGCGCCTGGCGACGCTTTTATCCACCAGGGCCCCTGTGGCTGGCCTCGACCAAGTGCCCAAGAGGACGAAGTAGACGCCGTCTGAAGCACCTCAGTGAGGAGGTCGGTCTTGAGGACCACTGTGGGGAGGTCAAGGTTGAGGGCCTCAGCAGCCAGACGAAGTACCATTGTATAGGAGGCACCTTCCTCCATCGTAGGCGGGGGAGAGGTGAACCCCGGATCAGAGGAGACATCGAGGTCACCTGCATCCTCCAAGTTGTCCACCCAATCTTGCTCGAAGTCACATTGCCAGGCAAGAGGGTCCTCGGACCCGTCCCAGTCTCTGTCCGCCTCTGGTGCAGTGGGGGCCGGTGGCGGTGGCAGAGCCGGAGCCAGAGAGGGGACGAACGGCCCCGGGAACGGCGCCAGCCAGGGCCGGACCGGCACCGCCTCCCAATGCGGATCCCAGGTCGGAACAAAATGGTCCTGGAACCAGGGCTGCACCTCGTGGCAACGGGGCCGGAGCCAACGCGCAGGATCCTGTGGCGCCGGGGCTGGAGCCGCCGGGCCAACAGGATGTGGAGACGGATGTGGACACGGGACCGCAGGGCCCGAAGGCGCGCCGGCGGGAGCCTGAGGAACTCTTGCACCTGTTTGGACTTGGAGCCCGAGGAGCGACGGCTCCGGTCCCGTGAGCAGTCCCTGGAACGGCCCCTAGTCCCGGATCGGCGGCGTGACGAATGCTGGACCTTCAGCTATTTCCTACGCCGCTCTCGCAAGGCCTTGGGGGCCATGGCTCGGCAGTCCCGGGAGTCGTGGTCGGTCTCCAGGGAGTAGAGGCAAACATCGTGGGGGTCCGCCACCGACATATTACGGCGACAGGCCCCACAAGACTTAAAGCCGGGCACCAGGAGAAAAAAGGGGGAGACAAAAGTCTCAACTTAGCAGTCAAAAAGTGACTAAGGTACGTGGTCAATCCGGATCTGCGTTTACTGGCGCGGAAAAAGAAAGAACTGATGTCAGCGCGCATGGGTGGCGCCTAAGTACCCTCCGTGATGTCATCTCGGCGCTGACGACGCCAGTGACAGACGTGGAGCCGCAGGATGCCACCTACTGACGTGCAGCGGTACTGCTAAGCAAAACATTCGGGATCCAGTCTGAGGCCTGGGGATATTCTAAGGTAAGGAATCTATCACTAATGTGTCTCTTTCAGATTACCCCGGACTTTCTGCTCAGCATAATATAGGCAGGGTCTCTGCAGGAATTCGAGCTTCGGTATCATTCTGGAATACTTTGCCCCTCTCATTTATGGGCAGAATGGCCATTGCGAAGATGGTGCTGTTGTATAGATGCTTGTACATATTACAGAACTCCCTTTGTCTGCTTCCAGCTCGAGTATTCAAGCTGTTAGATGCCATCCTAATCTCTCTTTTGTGAGCCAGGAAGCGTAGCAGAGTTGCATTGTTGAATTTCACTAAGCGGTACACTGACGATACTTGAAGTCCCGCTTCTTGAATTGCACTATTTTGCTGCTCAATTGCAATATGCATCAAGATAGGTGGACCCTTCCAATAATTACGAGAAAAGGTTGTTGCAGGCCAGGGTGCAATTAAAGCACCTTCTGGAAATAATAGTGGAGTGTGCAAGGTTCCTTTTGACGCTTCTTTCATTGTCATACTGTGGCATAGGTTTGTGTCCCATGGCATGAGTGCTATGTTCTGATGACTTGTTTGAAATCGCTGCTAAACTGTCCGTCCATATTGCTGCTAAACAGCCCATCCACATAACGATTTTAATTGTCTTATTTTGCGGTGTGTTTTAAAGAAATACTATTTCATTTTAAACTTTCTTTTGTACTGTACTCATTCCTGTCTGTGCCCCGTTCCACCACAGGTTCTCCCGCTTGTGTGGAGGGCACGTCGACAGGCATCGGTTCCCCGCTCCCATTGGCTGTTGTCAGTTAGGTGGGACGCGAGAGCTGACTCTTTAAAACCGGGCGAGTCTGAAGCCTCGGTTAGTTTGTGTCCCAGGGCATGAGTGCTATGTTCTGATGACTTGTTTGAAATTGCTGCTAAACTGTCCGTCCATATTGCTGCTAAACTGCCCATCCACATAGCGATTTTAATTGTCTTATTTTGCGGCGTGTTTTAAAGAAATACTATTGCATTTTAAACTTTCTTTTGTACTGTACTCCTTCCTGTCTGTGCCCCGTTCCACCACGGGTTCTCCCGCTTGTGTGGAGGGCACGTCGACAGACATAGGGTCCCCGCTCCCATTGGCTGTTGTCAGTCAGGTGGGACGCGAGATACGTGACCCAACCCACATAATTGGGATGACGTAATTCGCGCACAGCGAATATGCGCCGAAGTTGCACCAAAGTTAAGCCTGTCTGCGCCCGTCCGCGCTGAGGACGGGCTGCACAGGGAGGAAACTACAACATCGCTGGGCAGCCAGGTAACTTGGTCCTAAGCTCATAGGGATATAGTCACACTTAAACCCTCCTTCTTACCCTGCCACCATAGTCTCACCCCGGAAGCTCTCCTTTGCTCACCCACATGTAGCTGCTACTCCAGCTACACTGAGCCCATTCTCTCTCACCACCCTAAAAGACGCACTATGATCAAAACACCTCTTACGCCTACTGCTCACATGGAAAGAGGTTTTCTCATCAATGCTAGGTCATTGATTAAAAACAATATCGCGTTCCATGATTTTGTTACTGCCAGGAACCCCTCATGGGTTTTTATCACCGAAACCTGGGCATCTGAATCCTCTGGTCCGGACCTCCTGCACGACATTTCTGAGGGTTACGCGTTAAACAGTTAAGCAGACTGGATAGAGTAGGTCGCAGGGGTGGAGGGTTGGCGATTCTTTATAAAGTCTCTGCTGTCTGTCGCATTACAACTCTCTCCTCTACATCAGATCTTTTTCAGGCTACTCATTTCTCTATATCCTCCTCTCCCTCTGCATCTTTTTCCGGTCTCCTCATCTATAGACCCCCTGGCCCTAGATCCAGTTTTTGCCACAAACTCCTTAAGATTTTAGAACATTATTTTGGCAAATCCCACCTTACGGTTATGGGAAACCTACATTTTCATTTAGATGATCTCTGCTCGAAGGATACCCTCTATTTAGTGGACCTCATCACCGCCTGCGGCCTATACCAGCTGGTAAACAGCTCCACCCACCTGGCCGGCCACATTTTAGACGGGGTGTTCTCCAACGACCCTAGACTCTCTACGGGCCCTCCCGTCCCCCTGGTATGGTCTGACCATCTGGCGTTACCTTTGGAACTTGAACTCCCCTGCCTCCCCTTCCCTGTGCCATGGGTTCTCGAACAAGGAACTCAAACAAAACTATAGGGGTATCACGAACGACTCTCTCACCCCCCTTGTACCTCAGACCACCACTTTAGCTGCAAAGGATGCCAGCGAAGCTGCGCTGGAGTTTGCAAACTCTATCTCCAGAGTAGTAGATCTTCTGGCTCCTGCCTCCTATCGCTATTCAGCGAAGCGGAAACCATCAGCCCCCTGGTTTACTGAGCCTCTTAGGCTCTTAAGGCAGAGCTGTAAGACAAAGATCGAGAAAGACATAAGCTTTTGCTGGTAGACTACAAGACAAGGGTCATCAAAGAAAAACAGGCTGACTTTTCTAAGCTCACAACGTCCCTTACCTCCTCTAGGGATTTATTTAATATCGTTGACACTCTGTGCTCCCTACAAACTCCTGATCCCATCACAGGTTCCCAAGAGCTGTGCGACAGGATCGCGCAGTTCTTCCATAATAAAATTGCAGACATCTATCTTACTCTTGAAACTCAGAGAGCCCAAATGAGCCCTCTTCCTCTCCAGACTCAACCTTCCTTAGAATGTTGGGGAAAAGTTCCCTTGAAGATCCTGTCCGACTTCCCACCCCTTACCCTTGAGCAATTAGATTCTCTTCTAAACAGAACCAGGTCAGGCTCGCCACTGGATCCCTGCCCTTTGAAGATCCTGAAAGAATGTAGGGAAACCCTGTTGCCCCCTATTTTGGAGATAATGAATTGTGCCATGACTCAGGGCATTTTCCCAGCTGTTTGGAAAAAGGCCATAGTCAAGCCGCTGCTTAAAAAGCCGACTCTGGATCCTGAAATTCTCAAAAACTTTCGACCAATATCGCTGCTGCCTGCCCCAGCTAAAATGCTTAAATTCCATCTTAATCAGCATTTGACTTTCTTTCTTGAGGTCTCTGGGTTTTTGGACCAATCTCAGCACAGCTTCAGAAAGTTCCATAGCACCGAGTCGGCTCTCACGGTAGTGGTCGACAATATTCGATCTACGGTTGACGAGGCCAGACTATTTTGATGGTCCTACTCGACCTGACTGCAGGTTTTGACACCCTATCTCCTTTGACTTTAACAGCTCGGCTAAAGGAGATAGGGGTGGAGGGCCCAGCACTGTGCCTCCTGTCCTCCTTCCTCAGCCAAAGAGAGCAGAGGGTCAAGATAGGAGAGTTCCTCTCCCCTGCTAAGCCCGTGCAATGTGGGGTCTCACAGGGGTCGGCCTTGAGTCCGACCCTTTTTAACATCTATGTGGCCCCACTTGCCAGGTTAGTAAGATCGCACGTGATGGAGGTGGTGTCATACGCCGATGACACGTAGATCATGGTGTCCCTCTCCCACTCGGTGAGTACCTCCACGCTCAGCTTCAGGAACTGCATGCAGGCAGTCTCCGAATGGATGATTTTAAATTCACTGAAGCTGAACGGAGAGAAAACCGAGGTCTTGATCTTCGGCAAAGATCAAGACATATGGTCCAGTGACTGGTGGCCCCCCTCCTTGGGAGTATGTCCTGTGCCTGTAAAATCAGCCCGTAATCTGGGCGTGCTTATTGATACGTCACTGGCCATGACGCAGCAGGTTAACCGAACTGTGTCCACTTGTTGGGGAGTCATTAAGATTCTTAGGAAAATAGCCCACTATCTCTCCCCCCAAGCCCGTAAACAGACCGTGGTTGCCCTTGTGGCATCACGGCTGGATTACTGCAATGCACTGTATGCGGAAATAAATAAGAGCCTTATTCTACGCCTTCAGACCGTTCAGAACGCGGCTGCCAAATTTGTCCTGGGCGTCCCTAACACCTCCTCTGCTACTCTCGCCAGGAAGAGTCTGCACTGGCTCCCGATCTACCTTAGGATCACTTTCAAAATTCTATGCCTGGTCTTCAGTGCTCTATCAGGTGGAGGCTCAGAAGCCATTGGCTCCCTTCTTGTCCCTTACACTCCTAGCAGAAGCCTTCGTTCTGCCTCTAAGAATCTCCTATCTGACCCTCGAACAAATAGAGTCAGATGAGGTGGAAGGGCCTTCTCCTCTATGGCCCCCAAACTGTGGAATGACCTCCCTTCCGAGTTAAAAGCACAATCCTCTATGGCCCTTTTTAAGAAAGCATTAAAAACGCGGCTCTTCATCGAGGCCTATCAGTAGCATGCTCTCTGACTGTGGACTATGTTTGGTTAGGCGCCTTGACGCCCGTTGTGCAAAGTTGCGCGTTATAAGTTGTGTTTCATTTAATTTCATTTCATTCTGGCCGGTACTGAAGCAGGCCCTGTTCCATAGGGAACTCCTGGTATAGATTTTGAAACCAGTCAGATTATTACTGGATAATATGTCCTTTCAGGCGTGGCGTGAGGGCGGTTCTGACTGGCTTGGGGATTTATATCCAGATGAGCACTTCATTTCTTTTGAAGAGGCTTCCAACACTTTTCAGATTGGCCCTGGTCACTTTCCAGATTGGCGGGCATCACGAAAGTGACTTGGCCCACTTATCCTGCGGCATATGTTGACATGTGTAGGTGGCCATAATATGATTAAACTCATGTACAAAGCAATGCGTGAGGGCACAGTGTGGCCCATTCCAAAGAGAAGTAGATTTAGCCACACCTCTCACCAACAGAGACTGGAACAGAGTTGATGTACTCACTTATAGGGTGTCCTGTAATGTATGTTTTAAGTTGACTCACTAAAACCTTTAGCATAGGTCTTACATAACGACAGACTGGAATAGAGTAAATGAACTCAATTATACAGTGTCCTGTAATGCATGTTTTAAATAAGACTCATTACAACTTTTTGCATAGGTCTTACATAACGCCATGGGGACGTCGGAAATGGAATTCTACTCTCTCAGCAGTATGCCCCAGGTGTGGAATGGATGGGGTAGATTTTATACACCTAGCCTGGCACTGCAGTGGAGTACAGAGATACTGGGCACAGGTGGTTCTGGGAATTCACAGGAAAATACACATCCCCTTTGATTCCACGGCTTCCGGACTCCTGGGTAATATTGTAAGGCGAAAGGGCAAAATAATTGTCCAATAAATTCCTGCAGTTTGCTCTGATGTTGGCCAGAAGATGTATGGCTATCACCTGGTTAGGACAGGGACTTTTATGATTGCTGGTACAGGGATGTTATGGAATGGATGGCCGCAGACTTAGCAAGAGGGACAAAAGGGCAGAGGAGGATATTGCTGTGTGGAATGACATGTGTGCCGAGGTTGAGGATATGGATATTGTTAGTGACTCAGAAGGAGAGTGATTGATTGGGTAGAAGTTATGGATACTGCATGATGGATGATTTATTTATTTATTTATTTTATTTTATTTTAATTTCTTTTATAGCGCTGGAATCAATCCCGTAAGGGTATCTTCGCGCTGAGCCAGCTATAGAGTTCTCAGTCAGTGCATCTAGGGGAATTAAGTGGACAGGAATGCTTCTCGATAAAGAAGGGTTTTTAGTGTTTTCCTGAAAGATAGATAGTTAGTAGTTGATCTAACATCAGGTGGCAAGTTGTTCCATAAGGCAGGTCCAACCGATGAAAAAGCACGGTCTCCTTGTCTGGATTTCTTTGTGACCGGAGGTTTTAGAAGCGCTTGGTTGCTTGAGCGAAGAGACCTGCTCGGCTGATATAACACCAGAGATTGAGACAGGTATTTAGGACCTACACCATAAATGCACCTATGGACCGTGCAGCAGATCTTAAAATCAATGCGCTGTCGTATAGGAAGCCAATGTAATTCCTTCAGCAAGGGTTTGGAGGGGGTTCTAGCTGGTGCGCCCATGACCAGTCTTGCTGCCGTGTTCTGGACTACCTGCAAGCGACCTATTGCATCAGCATTTGCTAGTGTCAGCAGGCCGTTGCAGTAGTCCAGACGACTGGTCACTAGAGCCTGCACAAGTGTCTTTCTGTAGGTGGCAGGGAGATACGGGAAGACACGTCTAAGTAGACCAATAGTATAAAAGCACAATCCTGCAATGTAGTTGGTGTGCTCCTTCAGGGTCAGCTTTTGATCCAACTTCACCCCGAGATTCTTTACATGATGTTTAGATGTGGGTGCAAGGCCAAGATCTACCGGCCACCAGTCAGGGGACCAGAGAATGCTTGCTTTACCAAAGAGCATGACCTCAGTTTTTGTGACATTGCATTGGAGGCAGTTCGTCGCCATCCAATGTGACACCGCCCTCATACCCTCAGCAAAATTCTCTTTGACTCTAGAGTCAAGGGAATTAAAAGGGTAGAGGAGCTGGGTGTCGTCAGCGTAGGAGACCGGTGTGAACCCATACTTCCGCACAATCTCAGCAAGGGGGGCCACGTATACATTAAACAATGTTGGGCTAAGACACGAGCCCTGTGGCACCCCCTTTGTGAGCCCCCTAGAGGTGGATCGGAAGGGGCCCAGGCTGACAGATTGTGACCTCCCGGAAAGGAAACTCTCCAACCATGATAGTGCAGGGCCTCCGATTCCTACTCCTTGCAAACGGCTGAGAAGGATGTTATGATCCACGGTATCGAAGGCTGCAGACAGGTCCAACAGCACTAGAATCATGGAGCCACCTCTATCCTGTGACATTTTGATCTGATCAGTCACAGAAAGAAGGGCTGATTCAGTGCTGTGGTTGGGCCTGAACCCAGATTGTGATTGGTCCAGGCCCCCTGTCGCTTCGATAAAACTGGAAAGAATGGTGTTTACATGCTTCTCTGCCAGTTTGCTGATGTAAGGAAGGAGAGAAATCGGACGAAGGTTGGAGAGTTCAGACCAGGGCAAGATGGAATTTTTGCGTATGGGGTTCACCACCGCTTCCTTCCAGGCTGATGGGAGCAAGCCCTCAGTGTAAGAGAGATTAAGTAATTTCTGGATGGGAGGTCCTACTATGTCAATAAGAGGGGAAATGAGTTTGGCAGGTAGCAAATCAGTGGGGGAGCCAGTCTTTACTTGATGAATAAGTATGGTCAGGCCCTCAAAAGTTATTTCTGGGATTACCCGAAGGGTCGTTACAGGGGTCAGTATAGGGGACATTTCAGGGACCTCGTTTCCCAAAGGATCTGAGACTGCAGTGATTTTTTTGTATATCCCTTCTATTTTGTCCTCAAAGAACTGAGATATATCATCACACAAGACCTGGGTGAAAGTATCTGGGCTCTCACACACCTCAGGATTAGTGAAAGTCTGAATGATTTTAAAAAGCTCTCTTGTAGAGTTACCTGCCTCTTCAATTTGGGCTGTAAGGCCTACTTTCCTGGCCTTTTTGATATTCTTATAATAGGAGCTCATTACTTCCAGATAACGGGTTTTATCTTCCTCCTTGCCTGTTCGTCTCCAAATTTTCTCTAATTTTCTGCATCCCTGCTTTTCAGTTTTTAGGGCCTCGGTGTACCAAGCTTCCCTTTTGGCCATGGTAGGTTTTTTTACGTTTTTCTGAGGGGCAAGAGTGTCAATAGCCATCGTCAGGGTGGAATTAAACTTAGAGAGAGCAGTATTGATATTGTCAGAGTTGGAGAGTGTTGGCTGTTCCCATGTTAGCATGAGTTTAGCAGAAGTTATTTTATGCCAGGGTCTGCGTTTAATATGCTGGGAATGCGAGCGATTCATAGGATTAGTAAGGTGGGTGAAGGAGAAATTAATCAATTTATGGCTGCTAGAGGAATGTATGGGGTGTGCACAGTTCGCCTCACAAGAGCTTGGTTAGAAAATCTTTTTTATTGATGTTTTGCTTTATTAAACTGAATCTCCTGGGATAAAATGTGATGCATTAATTTCTCTACCTCTCTTAATGTGCTGTATTATTGAATGTTTTGTAAATATAAATATAATAACAATAAAAAAGGACACTCCTTTGTGGTGCTACACCAGATGACCCCCTAATGGTTTGTCTACCCCAGCAGTTAGGGCAGTATCATGAATCCGGCTCAGGGTCAACTACCCCACAAATCAAATGCACACTAAATTCATGTTTTCCAAGGCCTGTACCCATAGTGGTATATTGGGTAATGCGTTCAGCCTCTCACTCTCCTCCTAAGTGTATCCAGCGGCCCTGCCATCCTCTGCCGGCGGGGGCCTGTGGTGAGCCTGGTGTTTCAAGGGCAACTGAGGAGGCCAGATGCAGGCCCGGATTCTATACATGTGGCCGTCAAGCTCAGTAAGCAGTGACCCTGGAGCTGCAGCTCCATCAGGTCACAGAACAGAGCTAGCCCTCACCGGGCTATTTCTCTGACTCGGGTACAGGAACCAACCAGGCCGGTGCAGTCCAGGGACAAACAGTCATTCTGTACTTATTCCCGCCTCCCCTCCCACAAGGGTCTAAAATATACACCACGCTGCCAGTACACTGGAGAGAGAGCACAACATGAACTGCTTTTAGAAAAAAATATGTAAGGGGTGAGGGAAAGTCTATTGCTACCGGCCACACCTCTACACCCCAGAGGAATCCATAGTCTTTTTGCCCCACTAGGGCCCTAATCAAGTGCTTTAAAACTATACTTCTCTAAAGGTGTGCACAAGACCACTCCCCTTATACCCTCACAGGAGCCTATAGTTGTCTTCCCTCTTTTACTCTTAACCAGCTCTAATTCGCTTTCAGTTTCCAGGAGAGATAGCTGCAGTATTTGGACCTGGGGTCAGGCGGCACATTGGGAACCTAAGCATTTCATAAAATTAGACAACCAGTGAAATGTAGGGTAATATGGGTTTAATGGATAGCATAACGTTTTAGCTACCCACAATGTCCTGCAAACATCATAACTATACCTAAGCAAAAACATTTCCATCTTAGTTTCTATAGAGGGTGGCTGCAGTATGGGATCATGGTCCACCCACAGAATCGAATCTAGTACAGATGTGTGGATTCTTTTCTTATAGGGCTAAGTGATGCTAAAGCTGGTGGAATATAAGGAGATGGGGCTTTGAAAAAAAGACAGTGACCATCTCGTACAACAGCAATCACTACCTGTCACATGTAATATTTTGCCACTCATAGATACTGATGCGCACACCCCCCCACCGAAGTGGAGTGCAGCGTAGAGTGGACAAGAGGGTAACTGTCTTGAATTGGATGGCGGAAGTCCAGATGGATTTGCCAAACGATGGCGGTAGTTAGACTTGGAGTCCCATTGCTGATGGCATGACTTCCTATATTGCTGCTGCTGTTGGTGGTGCTGATCGTATGGCCAATGAGGGGATTGAACCCTCTATTATAATAACTGCAGTCTTTGTAGCAGTAACTTCTTCTGTAAACTCTCCTATGCTCTTCCAAAGCCACCAGTTTCAGGGTCTCCACTACTTTCGTAATCCGGAGCATCTGTACCTCTAAATGCTGATCAAAGTGAAGATTGTCAGTGAATGGCAAGTTCAAAATCTTGAACTAGGCATTAGGCTTCAGAGATATTAAACACAGCAAGGATTATCTTTGCAGTGTACTTCTATGACACAAGCCTGAAACTGTCAATTCTGCTGAGTCTATGAATGCTACGCACAGATGACCTGGATACAAAACAACAAACCTTACTGTACAACCTCTTGAAAATCTTGTTTGATCTTTGAGACACTCAACAGCAAATTTCTTTATGGTTTACCACAGGGAATGGTCATATCTATCTAGGGGAGCAATAGCACTTGTAGCATTAAGTGATGCAAAGGGAGTTCCACAGTGCTTATTACCACAGGTCTCCTTTCTTTGTTGCTCACTCTCTCTCCAGAGATGCAGATGTCTCTGGTGTTGAATGCTGCTGCTTAAGAACCACACACACAATGATCAAGTCCAGTTTTAATTCGATATGTAGGAAGGCTGGATCTTATTTCAGAGCCTTACATTTCTTTAGCAGGAAAGGAGCAGTGGCCTATACTATGGTTGGAGTGAGAAATCTTTCTACTGCCATTTTCAGACCTCGAGATTTGAGGCTAAAGGTAGACAAGGCCTAGGAGTCGCTCTGGCTGAGCCGCCTACATAATGAGAGATACCCCCGTATGAGGTGCTTTTTAATGGGATATTAGGTGTGGATGTTCCTCTTGCTAATACTGATGATGTCCTTGACTGGAGACATTATAGATGGCGAGCCAGTAACTGATGTGGGAGTGTAAGATAAACCAGAATACAATCAGCTGTGGATCTGTCAGGAAATGAAGGAGGAGTTCTCTAGCGAGGTGGCACATTGTCATTAGCATCCTGAGGCAAAAGTAAACAAGGATGAGGTGCCTCCAAAGGTCTATGATCTTTTGATGGAAGAAAGATGAAGCCCCTTCCTTGGACATACTTCTGCTGACAAATGTGCTAATGTTTATATCCAGGATAAATGTCTTGACATCGAGTGCCTCTACTGCGGCCAGTATTCTTCATAGGAGACTGCGATGATGAGGGTTGAGCATCAACAATGCTTTAACGTTGATTTTTCTGAGTGGCGATGATGTTTTCTTCGATCCCTCCTTCGACTGTGAGCAGGGTGGGGCCATCCCTTTTACCGGTGCAGAGACCTGCAACGTTGAATGGGACTACTGTTTTCACGATCAGTGGTAACTCTGTTCTCCTCCTTTCTAGATTTGCTCTCCTTGGTTCATGCAATGGATGACCCATCGAGAGATGGTTGGTTTTTGCACGGCTCGACCTTTCTTGGCGCCCACATAGCCTACAAAGGGTTGATCGTCCACCCAGAATTTTTGTGTGTGATCCAAATAAAATGACAACACACGTTTTGGTTTCAGATGGTGGAGTCTCTCCTCCTCCTTTGAAAGATGCAGGGGTGGGAAGAACTTTGGCAAAGTGATGGTCAGCCCTATGTGGACAGAGGTAACCACTTTGGGTAGAAAAGAAGGTCTAGTTCGAATGACTACCTTGTCCGGATAGACAGCAAGGAAAGGAGGTTTAGAATATAGAGCCTGAAGCGCACTAACCCTGCGAGCAGAGGTGATGGCAACCAGAAAGGCAGTCTTTAAGGTCAAGAGTCTCCTAGGACAATTATGTAGTTGCTCGAAAGGAGCACACATAAGGTAAGTTAAGACCAGATTCAAGTCTCACTGGGGCATTACGTAAGGAATAGGAGGAAAGAGGTGAGTAATGCCCTTAAGAAACCTATTTACAATAGGGGACTTCAAAAGAGAAGGCTGATCAGGAAGGTGAAGAAAGGCCGAAATGGCCAAAAGATAGCATTTCAAGGTGCCCAGAACAGAGCCCTGCTGGGCCAAATATAGAATGAAGAGAAGAACCTCTGAAAGAGGGGCAGAAAGGGGATCCACAACCTTTGCTGCACACCTTGCCACAAATGTGTTCCATCTACAGGTATATACTGTTTTAGTAGAGGGACTCCTGGCTGCCAAGATAACATTACAGACTTTGGGAGGAAGGTTGAAGGCTATCAACTGTCACCGCTCAATCTCCATGCAAGGAGGTGGAGGATGGACAGGTTCGGGTGGAGGACTGTCCCCGGCTGCTGTGACAGAAAATCCTCCCGAAGAGGCTGTGTGTTCGGATGATCGATGGCCATTTTCAAGAGCTCGGGATACCAGACTCTTAGTGCCCAGTCTGGAACCACAAGACTGACTTGGGCCTGGGCGCGTGTGATCTTGTTCAGCACTTTGGGCAGAAGTGATGGAGGCGAAAGGCATATAGAAGACCTCAATTCCACTCGTGACAAAAAGCGGCGCCAAGCGAGTGCCGCCTTGGAAATTCCAATGTGCAGAACTGCTGACATCGTGTGTTCCCTTCGGTGGCGAACATATCTAACCAAGGCTCTCCCCACTGCTTAAGAGACCTTGCACCACCTCTGAGTGAAGAGGCCATTTCTAATCCAACCTGCACCGCTGGCTGAGTTCGTCCGCCCTGGCGTTCAGAGAACCTGCCAGGCGTTGAACCACCAGGGATATGCCCTAATGTTTCAGCCATGTCCAAAGGCAAAGAGCCTCTTGACATAGGGTCCAGTACCCACCCTGTTTGTTGCAGTACTATATGACAGAGGTGTTGTCCGTGAACAACTGCACTACACTTCCTCTGAGAGAATGAAGGAATGTCTTTGGTGCAAGGTGAATCGAAGCTCCAGAAGGTTGATGTGGAGCCTGGACTCCGCCAGAGACCATAAGGCCTCTCCCATGTGGCCGCCCCATCCTAGGATTGACGCATCTGTCAACACTGTAAACTCTGGGGAAGGGAGGGAAGGGAAGGGAAGGGAAGGGAAGGGAGAGGGATCAGCCTTTGACCCAATCCTGATCCGTTAGCCACCACTGCAATTGGTGTGCAGTGCCAGCTGAGATCTGGACGCAATAGGAAAGATTCCCCATATGAGGCGCCCACTGGAACTTCAAGTCCCACTGCAGAGCCCGCATATGTCACCTGACATGATCCACCAGGATGCAGGAGGCCATGAGGCCCAGCAGCCTCAGGGTAATTTTCACCGAAATCCGGGATAGAGGCTGAAACATCTGTATCATAGCCTGAATATCCTGGTCTTGCTGCTCAGGAGGATAAGCCTGAACTGCGCTGTATCCAGAACCACTCTGATGAAAGGAGCTTCTGAGAGGGAATCAGATGTGAGTTTGCCCAGCTGATAGTGAACCCCAGCGAGTGCAGGAGACCCGCCGTAGTCTGGAGATGGGAGACGACAGCCTGGGGCGAATTCGCCTTCAACAGCCAGTCATCAAACTAGGAGAAGACTGGAACCCCTGATCTGTGCAGATGAGCTGCGACAACCGCCATCACTTTCGTGAACACCTGAGGGGCGCTGGTATGGCCAAAGGGGAGCACGGCAACCTGAAAATGCTTGTGGCCTACTGTGACCCGTAGCTAACGCCTGTGGGCTGGCAGGACTGGGATGTGGAAGTAAGCAGCCTGCAAGTCCAACGCTACCATCCAGACTCCAGGGTCGAGGGCAGACAGGACCTGAGCTAATGTCAACATTTTGAACTACTCCTTCCGTAGGAAGCGGTCGACGTCCCTGAGATCCAAGATAGAACGCAGGCCTTTGTCCTTCTTTAGTACCAGGAAGTAGTAGGAATAACAACCACAACCTACTTCTGGCACAGGGACTCGATCGATAGCTCCCTTGGCCAAGAGAGCCGTAACTTCCTGACACATGAGGGCGAAGTGATCCTCTGACATGCGATGGAGTGTTGGTGGCATGGAGGGAGGTGTAGTTTAGAAGGGGAGGGAGTTGCCCCTTCGGACTATCTGCAAAACCCACCTGTCCAATGTGATGTTGTGCCTGTTGGGCGAGGTGATGGCGGATCGTACCGCCCACTGGCAACTGGTGGCCCTGAAAAGTCAGACTAGAAAGGTTTGGAGGCAGCTGCAGGGTCAGGGGGCGCATTGGTGGACTGACCCGCCCTTTTGCCCCCGGACCCATGACGCTGGGTCCCACGTCCCTGGCAGCACAGAGACTGGGTGGCTTTTGCGGCCCAGTGGTTCTGGGTGGAATGGGGTGAGGCACCCCTTCAGAGGCCACGAAAGGGATAAAAGGCAGACTTCATGGGGCGAGAAGTAGCTGCAAGGCCCAAGGACCTAGTCGTAGCCCTAGAGTGCTTGAAGAGCTCGAGCAGGTTGTCCGCCTTGTCACCAAAAAGGCGGCCAAAAGCGGTACAAAAGGGGGTGGTGATGGACGGAGCATCTGAATCAAACACTCACACCCAGTCAAAAGATCTGGGTTTAATCCATCACCGTTCTTTAGCCCACTCTGCCACCCCAGTTCAGACATGGTTATATGCAAATCAGTCTGACCCTCTGCCTCATGGGAACACCACCCCCTTTTGTACCGCTTTTGGCCACCATAAGTGTGGCAGGGTATGCTCAGACGTGAGTCCCTAGCTCACTTTGCCACTGGATTCAAGCAAGCCGGGCTGAAGACGGCTGGAATGCCAGAAACCGGTCCTCAGAAGCTTGTTTCCGGTCCAGGGAAGACATGGCTTGGCAGTTCGGGCTGGACTGTTCCCATGAGGCACAGGGTCAGACGGATTTGCATATAGCCATGTCTGAACTGGCGTGGCAGAGTGGGCTAAAGAACGGTGATGGATTAAACCCAGATCGTTTGACTGGGTGTGAGTGTTTGATTGATTCAGATGCTCCCATCCATCACCACCCCCTTTTGTACCCACACTGAATGTGTGTCACGGCCCAAGAGAAATGCGGTGTTCACTGACCTCAAGTCCATAACTGGCGGAAGAAAACATCTTCTTCCCAAGATGGTTCAGCTTCTTGGATACCCTATCTTGAGGAACTGTAGTTAAAGCGCTTCCTTTAGAAGATTAGGTTTGGCCCACCAAGCTCTTTGGGGTAGGGTGTTTGGAGAGGAAAAGTGGGTCGCCATGTGCCAGGCAGTGGCGTTTGGCGATCATCCTATTCACAGGAACCCCTGTGCTGGGCTTTGACCAGGAGCCCAGAGGACGTCAGTAAGGGCCTCACTGAAAGGCAGCAAGAGCCCAGAAGAGGCTGCTGCCGGCTGAAGCACCTCAGCCAGGTGGTTAGTCCTGACCGCCACCGTAGGAAGCTCAATGCATCAGCCGCCCTACTCAACACCACAGCATAGGAAGCTCCCTCCTCCGTAGCCACGGTAGGGGGAGAAAGCATACCAAGGTCTGGGGAAGTATTCAAACCACTGGCAACACCCAATTCCTTCTCTCCAGTCTGGCTCTTCAAGCTGGTCTGCCAGAGGCTCAACAGACCCCTCCCAGTCCTCCTCACCCTCCTCTGGCTGCCACTCAGGGCGATAAGGAATGCAGGGGAAGAACAGCAGTACAAAAGTACCCTCTAGTGCCGGTCTGGCTATGTGCCAAGTGAAAAGGGGGTGTGATGAACAGTGTCTGAATTAAGCAGACCACTCTTACCCGGTCCAAAGATCAGGGCTTGATCCATCACCGTTATATATCTCACTGCACCATCCCAGCTCAGAACCTGGCTATATGCAAATCAGTCTGTCCCTGGCCCAGTGCATCATGGGAACAGGGCAGACTAAACTACCAAGCCAATTCTTCACCAGAAAGGAGACAAGCTACCGGGGACCGGTTTCTGGCATTTCAGCCGTCTTCGGCCCGGCTTGCTTGAATCCTGATGGTGCAGTGAGAAAGGGACTCATGTCTGAGTATACCCTGCCACACCTATAGTGGCCAAAAACGATTAAGAAAAGGGGGTGGTGATGAACAGAGTGTCTGAATTAAGCAGACCACTCTTACCCGGTCCAAAGATCAGGGCTTGATCCATCACCGTTATTTATCTCACTGCACCATCCCAGCTCAGAACCTGGCTATATGCAAATCAGTCTGTCCCTGGCCCAGTGCATCATGGGAACAGGGCAGACTAAACTACCAAGCCAATTCTTCACCAGAAAGGAGACAAGCTACCGGGGACTGGTTTCTGGCATTTCAGCCGTCTTCGGCCCGGCTTGCTTGAATCCTGATGGTGCAGTGAGAAAGGGACTCATGTCTGAGTATACCCTGCCACACCTATAGTGGCCAAAAACGATTAAGAAAAGGGGGTGGTGATGAACAGAGTGTCTGAATTAAGCAGACCACTCTTACCCGGTCCAAAGATCAGGGCTTGATCCATCACCGTTATTTATCTCACTGCACCATCCCAGCTCAGAACCTGGCTATATGCAAATCAGTCTGTCCCTGGCCCAGTGCATCATGGGAACAGGGCAGACTAAACTACCAAGCCAATTCTTCACCAGAAAGGAGACAAGCTACCGGGGACCGGTTTCTGGCATTTCAGCCGTCTTCGGCCCGGCTTGCTTGAATCCTGATGGTGCAGTGAGAAATGGACTCATGTCTGAGTATACCCTGCCACACCTATAGTGGCCAAAAACGATTAAGAAAAGGGGGTGGTGATGAACAGAGTGTCTGAATTAAGCAGACCACTCTTACCCGGTCCAAAGATCAGGGCTTGATCCATCACCGTTATTTATCTCACTGCACCATCCCAGCTCAGAACCTGGCTATATGCAAATCAGTCTGTCCCTGGCCCAGTGCATCATGGGAACAGGGCAGACTAAACTACCAAGCCAATTCTTCACCAGAAAGGAGACAAGCTACCGGGGACCGGTTTCTGGCATTTCAGCCGTCTTCGGCCCGGCTTGCTTGAATCCTGATGGTGCAGTGAGAAAGGGACTCATGTCTGAGTATACCCTGCCACACCTATAGTGGCCAAAAATGATTAAGAAAAGGGGGTGGTGATGAACAGAGTGTCTGAATTAAGCAGACCACTCTTACCCGGTCCAAAGATCAGGGCTTGATCCATCACCGTTATTTATCTCACTGCACCATCCCAGCTCAGAACCTGGCTATATGCAAATCAGTCTGTCCCTGGCCCAGTGCATCATGGGAACAGGGCAGACTAAACTACCAAGCCAATTCTTCACCAGAAAGGAGACAAGCTACCAGGGACCGGTTTCTGGCATTTCAGCCGTCTTCGGCCCGGCTTGCTTGAATCCTGATGGTGCAGTGAGAAAGGGACTCATGTCTGAGTATACCCTGCCACACCTATAGTGGCCAAAAACGATTAAGAAAAGGGGGTGGTGATGAACAGAGTGTCTGAATTAAGCAGACCACTCTTACCCGGTCCAAAGATCAGGGCTTGATCCATCACCGTTATTTATCTCACTGCACCATCCCAGCTCAGAACCTGGCTATATGCAAATCAGTCTGTCCCTGGCCCAGTGCATCATGGGAACAGGGCAGACTAAACTACCAAGCCAATTCTTCACCAGAAAGGAGACAAGCTACCGGGGACCGGTTTCTGGCATTTCAGCCGTCTTCGGCCCGGCTTGTGCCAAGTGAAGCAGGAGGCCGGGTCGACACCGGCCGGGGATGCAACTGTCGTCAGAGGCGTCTTCAGAGGGATCGGTGCCGGGGACGGTACCATGAGGTCAACCGGCACAGATCGGACCCAGGCCTGGATTCTAGGGGGCCCTGCGGCGCTGAGGCCAGAGCTGCCAGCATTGAAGGCCTAGTGCTCCCAGTCGAGTCTGAGGGGCCCAAAGACGCACCAGCCGAGTCGGGCTGCCCAAAGATGGAATGGAGGGCTTCGTAAAATGCATGAAGTTGGACAGGGGACGCTCTGGATCCCGGGAAGGGAGGGAAGTTCAGAGCCTTCCAGCAGGCTTCGATGGCAGAGCCGGAGTACGACGACCCTCCATGTCCCGCCGGTCGACTGACAGGGAGAAGGCGAAGAGAGACGATACTTCTTCGCCTTCTTCTGGAGCTTCGACTTACCTGATGACAAAGACTGTGATGACGAATGATGGTGGTGGTTCCACAACCAGTCCCACGACCTTCCTCTTGACCGGGACCTCGAGGGGTGCCTCAAGAAGCTTTCGGGCCCGCTCCCGCAAAGACTTCGGGTAGTGGTCACGCTCCAAGCACCAGAGGCACACGAGTTGCAGATCCGTGACATACATCAGCTTGTGACACAAGGCTTGAAGCCAGTCTGATGATGGGACATTCCTACCTGCACCAGGAGTCGAACGACTCGAAAAAGATGTCGACAAAAGTCGGAAATGTTTTTGTCAAAAAGTGACTAAGGTTACCACTCTCTCCGGATCTGTGCTGGCTTGCGTGGAAAAAGAAAGAACTGAAGTCAGCGCACAGGGGCGGCATCTAAGTAGACAGCGCAACATCATCCCAGCGATCACGATGCAGACGATGAGCACGGAGTCGACCGACGCTACCCACTGACGCGCAAGGGTACTGCTGTCAAAAATAATTCCGGATAAAGTTTGACGCCTGGGGGTAATTCTAAGGTAAGGAATCTATAAGTAATAGTCTCTTTCAGATGTACAGCATTAGCAAGATGATGTGCAGTGTGGCCAAAAGGTTAAATAAATAAATATAAATTGGTGACCACATGGTTAGTTACAATATTTTGTAGGAGCACGCCTGCTTACGAAATGACATGGATACAAAGTTTTTTCCCCCTTATATTTACCGATTTGAGACGGATCGGTACATTTAAAACAAGCATTGGAAATGCAATAGGGCTCGCATTAGGAAAGTTTGAGCTATTGGTCTTATAAATGATATTTTTTTTATTCATGTGTTATTTTTAAAAAAAGCTAAATTAATAGCTTTGTCATTTACAATGCCAATAGTTATAACTTTCGCAAATGTGACACCTATAGCATTTGTAATGCAACATGTTTTGTATTTACGTGACTTAGATGTATTGACATTACAAATAACAATGGCTTTTAATTTTTTAAAATAATTAATACTTAAATAATTTATTTAATTTGTAATGGCAATAGCATAAACTTTTGTAAATAACTTTTGTGAAGATTATGTTCAGTGTTTTTTATTGTGAAGAAAATCCAAGAACAGAAGTGAAATATTAACGAGAAGGAGATTTGTTGAAATTGATAGGAGTGACTCAATAAAACGAGAGGGGTCCACCAACCCAAAGGGACAGGACACCAAGAAGACGCTTAAGTCTGAGAAAGATTCCCTTTGGGGTATTCTCTAGTCATACAATATGTCCAATCTTACCTCAGTATTCAACAACTCTACAACACACTCATTGGGTCAGTACCAACAACACCAGAAAATCAATAATTAAACAGAAATTATTTTCCATGAGGAAAAAACATATTTTTATTATTATTACACTTGTTCATATAAAATCATATAAAATTATATATTAAAAAAATCTTGCTAAAAATAGCACAACAATATACACATTAAAAACATCTGTAAACACCAAGTCACAAAATACACAAAAATTAATAGCAATCTTCACAATAGTATAGCATCGGTCACTTATGTAAGAAGATAATGTACAGATACAGATAACCATGGTCAATTGGTGATATAGCCTGAGTAGTTTATACGCATATAATTTATGAAATATAGATTAGTATAAATGGATTCTAATAAATGCGGTTTTGTGACTTATGGAATAGACTAAAATGCAGAAACATATAAGCTATACTTGTAGCAATAATATTGATAAATGGAATAGACATAATGGGACCAATAGCAACCATATAACAAATAAAAAATATCTTTGTGATTGAATAGATAACATAAATCATGTTGGCGTAATCTTAGTGATTTGACATATTTTGAGTGATGCATCCACGCAGGTGCTCTGGATAGAATGAATAATTATCTTAGTATTCTTATCAACCAATAAACGTAGGGCGCAGTGGTTCTTTCTGATAGTGATAATAATACTTTGATTAATGCACTGTGTTTCAGCATAATAAATTCTTGAGACTTAATTACCAATCTATAATGGCGGTGCATTCACTAAAATAGTTTAGGTTAGTCCATTCATGATGTTGTTGAGATCATCGGCTAGAACGTTATTAATAATAATTAATTAAAGTTTTTTTTTAAATAAAGATAATATTTACCAATTTTAGCGTAATGCATCCCCGATAGTGATAATATTTAAATTAATGTACTTAGGCATTTTACCAACAAATGCTTTCGAGATTGAAATACCAATCCAAAATAGTGGCTAATTGGTAACCATAAGTTTAGGTTAATGCATCAATATTGTTGCTGATATCACCGCTAATACTATCCTCATCTAATCAAAATAAACAACAAATATTTTAAATAGTTATTTTGACATTTATAATCGTCTTCACAATACTTTCATTTCGCAATTGTAATTCGGGTAACACGAGAATACGGGATAAACAACACCACTCTAAAATGGCGGCGGAAGTTTTATAACAAATTTAGCAGTGTCCGTTGTTCACGTTGTATAAAACCCGCTGACGACGGAGTGTGTTTCTGCCAATTAACAATCGTATTTAAGGGCCCAGGAGTCCGTGACGTTTGCATACATCGGTTGGTGGATGACCCAGGAGATTCTTTAATCCCGGTAAGCTCGAAGGAGATAGAATGGCATGATAGTAGTTGGCCGTGAGGCTGGGCGCTGTATTTGAAAACTGTAGAAACTTTTTTTAAGATTAGAAGGGCTCTTTCTATCAACAATATCAGTCTAGCACGCAGTGGCCAGCATGTATTTCGTGACCCTGCAGCAGGTCACATGTGTCAATCATTTAGAGTTAGGGTAGATCAAAACTCGGCGCACTTTAAAGGGGCTAACATATGGGTGTTAAATTTCAACACTAGTGAGCATAAATTGTGGCTGAACATAGTTTGCAGTACGAACACAAACAATGGAGTGTACACCCGCAGATTAGGTAAATGTAGCGCCCTAGCACAACGCACACGACAACAGCAGCATAATATGGGGAGGAGAAATGCCGGCCTGAGGCAGAGCACACGCTGAGAAGCTTGTAGGAGGGGGGCTGGGCTGCCTTTGATGTGGTAATGCGAGGCAGGCAGGCGGCATTGTGCACGCGCTTTTTAGGGCTTGCGCTTGCGCAATGACCTAAAAAGCACATGCACTGCGTGGAATCGCCAGTGGAATCGTGCTTGGTTAAAAGCTGTTTAAGCCCCTATAGAGCTTCGACAGCTGTGCGCATGCGCACAGCAGGCGAGCCCTAAAAAGCTGAATCTGAAGTGGAGTGAAAGCACTTTTTATGGTTGCAGGGTCTGCAGCATTTTGCTGCCCAGCACTCTAAAAAACTTTTTAACTACAGATCTTTTTAGGTTTCGCCTGGCGTCCACTGCGCAGCAGTGTTCGCGCAGGCGAAATCTTATGTTAGACAGTGTGGGGCTTTGTCCCGCCTCTCTCTTCTATTGGTTAGCTCCATAAATGGAAGCTAGCCATTGGAAGTGAGATATGTCAATCTTCGCGGGAGCAGATTCGTGGGCGTTCCGCTGTTTTTTTCGGTCTCTGCCCCTTTGCGATCGTCATTGCGGTGGTGGGCGGTGTTTTTTTTTTTTTAAAGCTTTGTTTTGGCCATTTTGAAAGTGTTTGCAGGGGTGGGCTGCACGATTTCAGTTTCCTGGCTTTGCTAGTATGTCTATCCCGCCCCCCCCTCCCGCTGTCTAGTGTTTTTGCAGACTGATTTCTGCCACCGACCACAAAACACTGCTCTAAGCTCAATCGAGTTAATCTTGAGCTCATTACATTTTCGAGGGAAAGCTTTTTATTTAACTGCACAAACCGTGTGCCGCTACCTCCGACAGAATGCGCGAGCCCTGTGAGCACAGCTACTGGCGAGGGTTAAAGCTTTCTGTGTCCTCAATCACCCTCGGATTCCAGTCAGACTTCCTACGGCGTCTCGCATAGGCATACATTCCACATGTAGCGCCACTCCCAGTTATGGACAATGAATTCCTAACTACCAGTCCGCCCCATCTCGCACAGCACACTGCCATTCCCGACGCAGGAAACAGGCACTCACAAGATAACGTTGTACCACAGATTGCAGAATGTGAAATATGAACATCTTGCTCACGACGCAACTACATTTATGATTCTCCATGCCTGGCGCGTTTGTCACGACCCTTCAAGTTAAATATTACCTCACTCAGCATGCACGTTTTACACCGACCTAGTTTGACTATCCGCCCATACTCCTGTTTACAACGGTCCATCTGCAGCCGTGGGCAGCTGAATCGGAATGGGAATAATGTTCTGACCATTTTGAGCCCTGGAGCGGAGGGCGAGCGACCCTACGGAAGCCGGAGGCGTATTGCGACGGCAAGATGGCGGCTGCCGTACTTGTGCTGTTTGGCTGGAGCTGCTAGGAACCTGTGTTGCAAGTGCAGGCTGGGAACCCCCCCCCCCGCATCCTGTGCCGGGTGTGATTGATGCTGAAGGCAAGAGGGAGTTGCGGTCGAGTTGGAGCTGCCAGGCCTGGATCGGGGGTACGAGATTGCATGAAGATACAAGCTGAGGTGAGCAGTGGCTTTGAGGGGTGAGATAGCGTAGGAGCTGGTATGTGGGCGTGGAGGGCCCTGATTGTGTTTGCAGTCCGCCTGGCGTGCCGGCGAGGAACAACTGTATGTACCATCCCTAGGGGTGAGTGATCCGACAGCTAAAAGGGCCTGTGAGCTCTGAAAGTACTTGTGGTGGCTTATCTCCCCCCGGCGGTCATAGCTGGGCGTGCGGTCTAAGTGTGGAGTGGGCTAAGGAACTGCTTTTGGCGGCCACACGAGCACCTCGTTGACTGCAGTGAATAAATAGCATATAAAAAGCCCGGGCCTACGTGAGGTGCACCTGCCAGCAGGGGGAGTCTGGAGCTGGTGACTGCGGCGGCTGCAGTGAAGGCGGGCCCCTGTGTAGCCAGCGCCAGAGGTGGTGAGTGCGGCGCGGCCTAGCACAGGTTAATGGTGGCAGAGGCGGATGCAGGCCGGGTGCGGGCAGCGTCCCATGAGCCGCAGAAAGGTGCTGGGGGGCGTGGGTGGCGCCGGAATTCACTACGTGCGGCATAACCTATATACACATTGAAAACAGACACGCTTTGCCCCTTAGATTTAACCCCTTACTCCCTCCACACACTCCCCTTTGCTGGCTCTTGGAATTATGCTCCGGGGCTCTGTGTGTGTGGCTCTGTGTGTGTGGCTCTGTGTGTGTGTGGCTCTGTGTGTGTGTGTGTCTAGCTCTGTGTGGGTGTCTGGCTCTGTGTGGGTGTCTGGCTCTGTGTGTGTGTCTGGCTCTGTGTGTGTGTCTGGCTCTGTGTGTGTGTCTGGCTCTGTGTGTGTGTCTGGCTCTGTGTGTGTGTCTGGCTCTGTGTGTGTGTCTGGCTCTGTGTGTGTCTGGCTCTGTGTGTGTGTGTGTATATTTGTGTGTGGGGCTCTGTGTGTGTGGCTGTCTGTGTGTGTGGCTGTGTGTGTGTGTGTGGCTGTGTGTGTGTGTGTGGCTGTGTGTGTGTGTGTGGCTGTGTGTGTGTGTGTGGCTGTGTCTGTGCGTGTGGCTCTGTGTGTGTGTGTGTGTGTGCAAATGCAATAGGTCTCGCATTTGCGAGAGATTAAGCTATTGGCATTGTAAATGACAATGCCATTTATTTATCTGTTTTCAAAACCAACATATAAATACAAATTTTGTAATTTACAATGCCAATAGCTCTAACTTTTGCAAAGGCGAGACCGTTGCATTGTAAATGCTTGTGCTTCTTTTTAAACTGACTCACCGAGTGGGATTGGGGAGACTGAGAAAAGTGGCACGGGCGGGTTTGGGAAGCAATGTTGAGTAGGTGGAGGAGAAAACAAAAGCAGCAAATAAATGAGCGACAGTAAAGCCAGCCAATGGTAAGCAAAGATGGCTCAGCACATTTTCAGTTAGCTTATCCTATTCTGTGGGTAATACAATTCTACAATAAAATAATGACTTGTATATATACTGTGCTTTCAGTCGCAGGCTAGGACCCGGCAGCGCAAATACTTCTCACTATTCCTCAAAAATATCTGCAGTAACCAATTAGCTATTCTACCACTAAAGAGTAATGCTTTCCAGATTACTTTAAATTGCATTTATTTATCATTTAAGGTGTGTTATATTTTACATAAAGGTGAAAGGTCACAGAATTAGTGCAGTACATGTTGCTCTCTTTAGCCAGTTTCCATTCTCTTTATTCACTTGAACTCCTAGTGATGTGTCTATCATTAGATTCGCTGAATTCACGGTGGTGTGGGGTGAGGTGGCATGTAGATTTTTCATGTTCCTAACGGTTTAAATAAAAGCAAGGTCATAGAAGGAGATGTTATGTTATGTTAATTATATTTATAGAGCGCAGGGTGACCCGAGGGTGTCCTGGCGCTGGTAGCTCAACTCTACTGAGATCAGGGTTGCAAGGAAGGTGTAGCTGAGGGATTCTATAGGTTAAATAGCCACATTTTAAGTTCCTTCCTGAATGCGAGGTGGTCAGTGGAGTGCCTCAGATTCCAAGGGAGGGCATTCCAAGCCTTGGCCGCACCTGAAATGAAACTCCCCCCCCCCCCCCCCCCCCCCATTTAGTTTTCTTAGTGGGAGGTAGTCTCACTAGTTTGTCTCCTAGTGAGCGCAAAGTTCTTTTGGGAGTGTACCATTGAAACTGGCGAGTCAAGAATTCAGGACCCTTGCCATGTAGAGCCTTGAAGACAATACATAGAGACTAACTTGCATCCGTTTACTGATAGGCAGCCAGTGTAGTCTTTTAATTTCCTTGGTGACAGATACAAATTTGGAGGTATATATAGCCGCATTTTGAAGAATCTGTAATTTGTGCCGCTCTTGGATATTCAAGTATAGCCCATTGCAATAATCCAGCTGTGATAAAATAAGGGATGAGACGACTGTTCGTAAACTGTCTTCTGGCAGGAAAGGTTTGATCTTTTTGAGCAGTTTAAGGGAGTGAATGGTGGCTGAGGTTGTGGCTTTTATATGGCCCTCAAAGGTCAGTCTATCATTCAGCATAACACCCAGATTGTTTGCCTTCCTCGTAGAATTAGGGAGGGTGCCCAGATCTGATGGCCACCAGTCCGGGATCCAGAAGTTGGCCTTATTTCCAAACAAGAGGATCTCTGTTTTGCCTGAGGTTAATTTTAGGCAATTCTGTGTCATCCAAGTTTTGACTGCTCCCATGCAGTCATGAAACTTCTTGCTCATCCCTACTTCTTGTCCCGGTAGCAGTGACACTACAATTGGTGTGTCATCTGCATATGAGGTAAGACTCATATCCATAGGGTCTGATCAGTGGTGCCAGAGGCGCCACAAACATTAAAGAGGGTAGGGCTAAGGGACGATCCCTGCGGCACTCCACACGGTAAAGAGAAAGGTTTAGAGTAGAACTTTCCTAGTGACACTGTTTGTGTTCTATCAATTAAAAAAGCTTTTAACAGCATCCATGCCTTGCCCTTGACTCCATACTCCAACAAACGGTGTAAATAGTGTTGGCAAAGTCCTCTTTAAGTGATGAGTGCAAATGTATTTCCGCTTTCAAAGCATCATAAATGTAAAATAGCCTGTTGATATATTTGACAAGTGAGAATTAGCAGATGCAAGTCAATTGCCTTATGTGAAGGGCACATGCTCTAGGGGTGACATCTCGGGAAAAAATAAGGAGGAAGGAGTGGTCTTTGTGGGATTTTCATGTGCAAATAAAGGCATGACAATGCAAAAGAAGTCTTTTTTTCAGGCGGAAAGTCCTCTGCCTCAAAACCTGTCATGCGCTGGTCAAGAAGCAGCCCCCACAGGCAAGGCAACTACAATAGCACAGGCGAGAGAAGTTCCCTTTAAAGATATCTGCAGGGCTACAATGTGGGTGCTGGAGCACACATTCAAACAATGGCCACTACTTTCAAATATGCAATACAGTGGCAAAAACTGCTTTTTCCTCTCTCTAGCTGGCTAGACGGTGACTCTATTAAAGCAAAAACCTTTCACGTAAAAAATTACCTTTACATGCACAGTACTGTTGCTATATTTTGGCAATGTTTTCAGTGTTCCCCAAATCACAAACCCTTGGTAGCGGGCATATTTTGTTTTGATTTGTTTTGCTCTTTAGCACTAAATCACTGGTGCGAAATCACTGATTTGGTGACTGTCTTTTCTGTGTCATACAGGTACCAAAGCAAACCATGCATTTGCAAAGCCCAGCCTGACCTCAGTAGGTCTCTAGGCACATCATAAAAGATGTTTGCTTTGAGCCTACTCAATCATACTCACTTTATAGGACTCCAGAGTATGAACAACTAAGTGGACCCGACGTAACACTTAAGAGTAACAATAAACTAGGAGTAACAAAACAACAAAGATCAGAGATTAGGCATTAGCTCAGCCAACACAGCTACCAGACAATGCACCGGGAAAGCAGTACACCATAAGCAGTGCTCAAGAGTACCAGCAATAATTTACTTACCAAGTGCATGGTGAGTAATGAATACAACACCTCTATGACCAAGACTACAAAACATACAGAAACAATTCACATAACAGAGCCACAAATTATCCACACTGAAAACGGCGTCTCACCTGTTTTGGAAGGAGTCCGTCAGTGAGCTGGATGTATTTGCTGATGGGTGGAATGAGGCAAACATCCTGATAGGCGTACTGCTCAAAGAGAAACAAAGATATAACCTACATGAGAAGAGTAGTGTACAAGAAAGAATAAAGAGAGAAATTATCACCATAGCTATGCTTTAGATCTTATGTCCACAGGAAATTGCACACACCTGTTGACACATTGGATGAGTTCACACTAATTTCAACACCAACTGGCCAATCTACATCTGGTTTTCTTGTCTCGAATGTGGTGCAGACTGGTCAATGCATTAATAGTTATAAAGTGCAGATGATTATTTTTGGAGGAGTGATTGAGAGAAACAAATTAGGGTAGGGATGTGAGGGCAGTGTGTGGATATTTTTTAATCCCAGGCAAATGAAATAAAATGGCCTGTAAACAGATAGACAAAAGCTCACAGATGACAGATTCAAAAGCTGGGCTCTGCCCAATCTGAAATTGATGAGAAAATACGAAACAATAAGGGACAAGATGGTTACATCTTAACCCCAGGAAAGATCAGAGCGCACCCCATAGGTGTGGAACATGCATTGAAAATGAGAAGTTCACAAAAGAAGCTGCAGATTTGGGAATACAACTTCTTCAATGCTCAAACTGCTGGGGTTAAAAAAAAACACAAGATACTGAGATGCTGCCTCTGAAGAGCGTTTACATAACAGAATTGAAGGGAAATGCAGCCAGAGGGGTAAAAGTCTTGCAGAATTTCTTTAAGAATCCAGCAACCTTCCCCGTCATGCTGGGTACTGGTGAGTTAGCTGGTTACTGGTGAGTTGCAAGCTCAAACAGGGACTATCTTGAATAAGTATAGACACCAAGCCCCTTCACAAATTGAAAAAACAAGCAAGCTAAGAAAAATGTAGTATAGCTTAGCCAACAGCTGCATCTGTTCTGGCATACAAGTCTAAACAATAATAATTGGTTAAAGTGTGAATGGAATTCAGTGTTGTGGCTTTACAAATATCATACAACCAGACAATTCCCAGCCTCTGAACCTTACAACTACAGTCTGTTTTTCCCTAGCCAAATGTGTTTTAGGCTCTCTTTTAAACACATTGTTAGCCAACTGGTTGTATAACCCAAAACAAGTACCAATGCATTTAAAGATCGAGTGATTAAGGGCAGGGTAACTTGTCCTTAGCAATCCATAAATAACAAACAAAATGTTTTCCTTATGTCATTGTTTTTTTCCATATAAAACCCAGAGACCTCTAGCAACATTTAACATATGAATTGATCTATCCACCAGAGAACGACAGTTTTTAAAGAATACCGAAGATGCACTGGACTGGTATGTATGTGGTATAACCATATCAGAAAAAAAAATCATGTAAGGTCTTGTACTGATAAGGTTTGAATATTGTGAGCACTTCGATCTGTATATGAGCTTAGAAGAAGGGGTCATCAATTTTGATAAAAACCACATTTATGAATTGTAGGAAGCTGGCTCTGTACTACACCAAAGTGAGGTATAGTGAGCACAGAGTCCAGTGGAACCCCAAAGGTAGAAAGAGGTAAAAGTAGATAGCACCTCACTCTCTACTTGTGGAAGTGTGGTCGAGCGTAAGGCAGTATCAGAGGACAGTTTTAAGCATTTGTTGTACACACTCAATCAGCAAATGATATCACACACTCAAAGACTGAACTTGGGACCAATTGGTTTTGTATAAAAATACTCTTTTAGTTATTTTATTTATTTTAGAACCAAGCAAGCCTGGCACGCGTAAGCAATAAATACTTTACAGTAGTAATGCAGTCTGTAAACAGTTTGAATTGCAATTGTATATGCACTTTGATTTGCTTACTGTAGAGATACTAGTAATGCAATGCTTTTGATATACTGTCCATACACTTTGTATTGTTTTTATTGTAGAATGTCAAGAAGATTACTTTACAGATTACTTTCCTTATACAGTGCAGTATACCTGGATACTGCAATGGGACATTTCCTGTAAGTAAAAGCGTTTTTGTTATTTAGTTACAGTTTTAAGGTTTCTTAGATTTTTCAACCCCTCACTTAGAAACTTTTCACAGAAAAACAGTCAATGTTATCCTATGAAGGAAAATAGGGTTATCGTTTCAAAGGTAAGTATTTGGTTGTGGGAGTTGGTATTCTGGGGGTAGACTCAGGGGTCCCCCAGGGTCAAGGATGCACTCTTGTTACACCCTCAGCAGCACTAAGGAGGCCGGGTGCAGAGTGCTGAGGCCCAAAGTTTTCCAACGGGGGATAGGGGGCCTCCGGCTGGTGGCAGCTGATAAGCAGGCCACTGGGTTGTGGGAGCAAAGCTCCTGGACTTAAGCTCAGGACAAATGGGGGTTCAAGCCTGCACAAAAGGTGCACCCTCAGTAGCACGGGGCGGCCAGATGCAGAGTGCTGTTTTGGCGTTGGGCGCCCTGTAGCTTTCAATGGAGAGTCTCCGGTTTGCAAACACACTGCAGGCTCGGGACGAAAGTCTTCTGGGTGCGACCACCGCTTGGAGACGTAGGTTGGGATGTTGGGGATTGGTTAAGCACCATCGGTTGGGCTACCAAGGCAGTGGGGCGTCAGGTGCAGGGGTGCCTTTTAGGGTCAGATCTTCTTACCAGCTCCTGGTTGTGGTTGGAGGGACCTTCCAGTTTGAGGCTGTAAGCGTCGGCTGGAGGCTTGAGGCAGGTCAGGGGCCACCGGATCTCAGGTCAGGATCGCCGGGGAGACTTCCTTTTGGTGTTGGGCCACTCGAACTCGGGCCGTGGGGGGCAGGTGCAGAGTGGTGTAGACTCGCTGACTTTGCCAGACCTGGAGTCTGTGGGTGAACAAATCCAGTATTCACGGGAGACAGTCTTTTCTTTTGAAGACAGGGCAGGTCCTCAGGGTTTTTGAGGCTGCTGGTTGCAGGACACACCGGACATTTGCTTCTGCAGGTTCGAGGTGGGGAAATGCTGGTAGGGACGGGGCCAAGTCAGTGGGCGCCCTCCTCTTGTTAGCTTTGGCACTTCTGGTTTCTTGTCTGGGGAAGCAAGGTTCGGGGTGCCCCCTAAATACTAGATTCAGGGGCGTTACAGGTAAGTAAAGGTTGGGACCAATGGGTTGCCACACTTCTCCATATACTCTTAAGTGCATTATAATCCTCGCGGTTATTGCTAACTTTGGCATAGCATTATCAAAACATGTTGGGGTCATACGAATTGGAATACTACCCCCTCGCCAATTCTGGCGACGGGGTTAGCATTCCACCCTTCTAGAGGGACACGACATGTATGTAACTGTGAACCCTGGTTAAAGTTAACTCGAGCCTCAGCATCACAAAATGGATGCTGCCACCACAGACACAAGTCTGACCTCCTGCTGCTGGAGTCCTTTCAGCGAGGGAGGCTTGGACAAAAGTTTTCCTGCCTTGGGAGGTGCTAGCACCACCCCAGACAGGATTTTGTGTATTAGGTAGGACAGGCCTGAAAGGAATGAGACATGCCTGGGGCACACAAGGTGCCCCGTGCATACACCGGTTCAAACCAGTTGTGGGGGCACTCCAGCCCCAGCTCTGGCGCGAAACCGGACAAAGGATAGGGGGTGTAACCACCCCCCTTCCTGGTCCCACCCATAGGAGGGACCTAGTCATAGTACAGCCCCCTTTAGGAGAATAAAGGTAGGAGCTGGTCCCATTCCAAATTAGATTAATCCTGATTTGAAACTCTACAAGAAGAAACTCTGGAAATCGACGTTCTGCTCCACAGAAGACTGAAGAAATCTCCCTTGTGGGCAAGGAGTGTCCACCCTGCATCTGCAGGCACCATCAAGCGTCCTAGCGGTTCACTTTGTCGTCTTCCCGAGTGGATCTAGACTTCAGAGCCCGACGAGACCCGGATTCCCAGACCTCTCCGACCTCTACCTACATCTGCAGCACAGCTGAGATCCGTGAGTGCGACGAGACACGTGGGACCGGCCATCTTGGAGGACCTGCACTTCGCTTCCAGCACGACTTCAGAGGCATCCTCAACGAAGTGCTTTGGGGATTGAGAAGCCCCAGCCCCGAGCAGCTCCTGCACAGAAGATCAGCCCTCCAGCATCCACGAGATCTGCGTGGGGCCCGTTTGCTTGATTGCTGCTCGACGTGTTGTCTGGTCACTTGCCTGCTGGCTAGTGGCCCTCTAGACGACGATCTTTGAAACCCACACCGCTGGTCTGGTGGCTCCAGACTGGCCCCTGCTTCCCTGCAAAGGAGAAGCACACCGGACCCTCCTGGTCCGCACCAGACGCCTGTTCCACTCAACGTGTGGGTTGCCTTTGCCAAAGCCTGTTGACGCCGAATCCGGATCCAACATCGCCGACAGCGAGAGCCTGCGTGGGACAGCTCGTGCTTCCATCCTGGTCGTCGAAGACACCACCTGGTCCACGTGGCTGCAGAGTCAAGCGTCCACTCTTGACCTGATCGCAACAACATCATCTGGTTCCTTCCTGGATCCACTCCAGTCACTGGCTAGTGACTGTGAACATTGTCCCCTCTGCTCTCAGGTCTTCATCTTCCTTGATCCACCCTTGGATCACTCCGGATATCTTCCATCTGGCCGCCTGCAGCATCTTTTCTTCCAGGCTCCATAGACTTCAACGCGGAAACCCGACACACTGACACCTGTGCACCCGCAGCCCGTGGGTGAGGTAACAAGGGCATTTCGGTGCTCAAGGGTAGATTGACTCTCCTAGTGTCCAGATTTCCAGTCGTTTTAGTCCTAGCTAGATGGAACTGTCTAATACTTACCTTTTCGTAATTTGTACTGTCCAGTGACTTTGTTACGCATCTCGTGTGTGAGTTCACACTCTGCACACGCGTTCCGTGGGCCTCCTATTACTTACCTCACGTCAGTATAGTGTAGTCCCAGCGATCCTACAGCTTCTTAACAGCTCCATTTCTTCTATCGATTTCCTTATACCATTTACTTATTATATGGTTTGCCGTGCCCCTAGGGCACCATTGTAATTTGTGCAACTTATCGTATTTTTCTTAAGAGTATTGTCATGTGCTTAGCCCTCTGATCTCATAAAGAGTTCAGAGGTGTTTGTTAGTTAATAAATATCTTGTTTATTTTCATAACTACCTGTGTGGTGTCCTTTCATTTGGTATTCAAGGGGTTATATGTGGTAAAACATCTGGCTTCACATGCGAAAAGAGTTTAGCCGAAGACTGCTTTGTCCATGCTACCATTAGGAAAGCTGGTCTATAAGGTTGAATTACAACCAATCACCATAAGGGTTGTTTGGACTGATGCAAGGTGATCACTAGAATTAGTGAGCATCATATATCAGGCCAACTTCTCACATTGGTGTGCAGCGGTTGGGATTTGAGCTTGCTGTCGTTTTTGCCAAATATAATCTTGAGATATCATTTGAAAGATCACATAAGGTACCATAGGTACATATAACAAGCTTAGAAATACTCTGAGTTCTACTGAACCAGCTGTTGTAGTAGAAAGGGAGTAGCACACCCTGACTACACCTCTTAGCAAGGGATCTGTAGGAAAACCCATAGTGTAGGTAAGTGCACCACTTACACCTCACAGGAAAGCATGTCTATCACAGGAGAGAACGCAGTGACTCCCCTTGTGATTGTTGACCCTCCACAGGTCATTTCAAGATATGCAGCCCTCAGCTTCCAGGAGATGAGACAATTGTGTACCTCCAGGAAACTGAAACAGGGTTCTAACCCTACCCTTCCTTTTCTGATAGGTCTCTTAGAGACATATGATGCTAGAATGGCTTCTAATCCAGGCCCCTCTGATCCTACAGATGGAAGCATACCCCCAGTAGAAGATGACTCTAACCTCCCTGAGACAGAAGATGTGGAGGAGGAGGATGGAGAATCATCTGAAGGAAAGGTAGACAAAGGTCCAGTTACAGTCAGTTGACTTACCAGGGCCAACTTAAGCCTACATGAGGATGGAACTGGGGGAGCCCCAAACCCATCAACAAGCAGGCCTAATCTTGGGAATAGACGAGTTAGGTCTCACTCCAGAGGCTCTAACAGATCTATTCACACCCATGTCTCTCAGGCATCTTCTCAGAGAGGGATGACATCCCCTCAGAGAAGAGAGCATGAAGCTAAGATGAGGGAAGTGAATCTGAGGATTGAGAGGGAAGAACTTGCCCTTGCCAAAGAGAAACTTGCCTTTGCCAGAGAGCAGAAATTGAGTGGGTTAGAACCCACTGGTGGCAGCATTATTCCTAGAGATAGAGACAGGAGTTTTGATAATAGACACCTGAGTAAAATAGTGCCCCCCTTTAAGGTAGGGGATGACATCCACAAATGGATGACTGCTTTGGAGAGAGCCTGCAAAGTACAGCAGGTACCCCAGAGTCAGTGGGCAGCTATATTGTGGCTCTCCTTTGAAGGTAAAGGTAGAGATAAGCTCCTCACTGTTAGAGATGAGGATGCTAATGATTACCAAGCCCTGAAAACTGCACTGATTGATGGGTTTGGCTTAACAACTGAACAGTACAGGTTGATGTTCAGAGACACCCAGAAAACTCAGTCTCAGGATTGGACTGACTTTGTTGATTGTGCCACTAAGGCTTTGGAAGGCTGGCTACTGGGAAGTAAGGTTACTGATTACACAGGATTGTATAATCTAATTATGAGAGAGCAAGTCTTAAATAATTGTCAGACACAGTTATTACACCAGCACCTGGTAGACTCTGATCTGACCTCTCCACAAGAATTGGGTAAGAGGGCAAACAAATGGGTCAGAACCAGGATTAGGCCTAAGAACCAGGGTGGTGACCAAAAGAAAGAATCAACCAAGCCTCAAGAGAAGGATGGGAATAAATCTATAGATCAAACCACAAAAGGGCCCCAAAAATCCCCTGAAGGGGGTGGGTCCCAGAATCCTTCCAATACCCAAAAGAAACCTTATTGCCATGCCTGCAAACAGGTAGGCCATTGGAAAACTGACAGCAGTTGCCCAAAGGCCAACAATAAGGAAAATATTCCTGCAGGTAATACTCCAACACCTCCTGTTACTACTAGTAGTAATCCCCCAGGTGGTGGGAGTGCCCCAAGAAATTGGTTGGGTATACTTGGGGAAATCAGGTGGACTCTGGCCTAACCAGGTCCCCTACCACAGATACTCCTGTTTGTGAAAATGGCATGGGGTTTGCCAACTTCACTGCTTGTCCCAACACTTTGGACAAGTACAGGAGCCCCTCATCAATGGTCTGAAAGTTGAGGCCTATAGAGACACGGGGGCTAGCATCACTATGGTGACTGAGAGCCTAGTCCCCTCAAGGCAACTTTTACCTGGTGCCACATACCAGGTGACCAACATTGATGGAGTGCAGAGAGATCATCCCACGGCAGTGGTAAATCTCAGCTGGGGAGGTGTCACTGGTCCCAAGAGAGTGGCAATGTCATTCAACTTACCTGTAGATTGTCTACTGGGGAATGATTTAGAGATCTCAGCCTGGGCTGAGGTAGGGCAAGAAACACATTTTAAAATGTTGAATCTCAATGGAAAGGTTAGTGAGGCTGTGATGGCCACAGACCCAGTCCAAGATGTCCTCCCTGAACAGGTCAGGAGGGTTGTGCCAGTCTCAGCCCAATCTCAGACAGATTCCTTCCCTGAACAGGTTGGCAGGGCTGTGATGGTAACAGCCCATACCCAAACTGAGTCCCTTCCTGAAAAGGTTGGTGGGGTTGTGATGGCCACAGCCCAAACTCAGACTGATAATAGTGTTGTGAAGCCTGAAACTATGGATCACTCCACTCAAACAGAGAGCATTGAGGAGGAAGAGAAATCTCCCTGCCACCAGACTTTAGGAAAGGATCAGCCTCCTCAGGGAACTGATCTTACCCCTTGTGAAGAAACTGCCCCAGAGGTAGTCAGGCCTAGCCTGACAGAGCCCCTGATGCCAGTGGACCCTTCCAAGGCGGGACCCAGTCTGGAGCAGGTAACCTGCCCCTCTCTACCCTGCCTCAGTCAGCCCAGGGCTGTAGAGGTCAAGGAGGCCAGTGGTGTACCCCAAAGGGCCCCCTGCCCAAAAGAACTCCCCAATCAGCAGATTAAGGGCACTGAAGCTAGCAGTCCTAGCCAGGTGAAAATAAAACAAACTCCTGAGGGATTTCCCTTAAACTTAGTTAGGGACCTCCCACAGATAGACACTGTTGGGCATAGCCAAACCTGGGACCTAAGGGCCCCAAACCTGACCTGTCCCTCCAGTAAGCCAAACAGAGGGACCCAATCTCCAGCTTTAGGTAGCCAGAGGTTGATCCTGAGAGCACACTGCAACTCAGTCCTGGAAAGAAAACATATATGCTGGATAGTGATTGGAGGAAGTTGAGCCCAACATTAGTGGAGCCTCACTTCAGTACTCCATCCCAACACCAGCCTTTTACTTTGCCAAAACACACCACAGGTAGAGATTCCCTATGGTGGAGACCTTCAGATACCCTTAGGGTGAGAGATTGCTTAGTGGACCATGAGATAGGGGGTAACCATGCCAGTGCTGTTACTTCCTTATATGGCCACTTAGGCAATAGAGGCTTACCTGGACAAGGATAGCCTTATCTCCTTTCGTTTGGAGGGGGAGGGGGGGGTTATGTAGGAAGGAGGATATCTGACTATGGTTGCCCCCAACTTTATGCCTTGTGTTTTGCTGGTTTTCGACATAGTTGGCCTGGGATCCTTGCTATCCAGGACCCCAGGCTTCTGTTAAAATGGACTCCATGTACCTTAGGTACATAACTAATTGGTATTGTGTCACTCTTGCAAGTCCTTGTACAGTGTACCATAGGTACCCAGGGCATAAGTGCACCCAAGGCCTACCAGGGGCTGCAGCATGTATTATGCCACACCTGGCTGGCCACCCAAAACTGACACAACTGGCTGCTAACACAACTGGGGCAAGGTGTTGTAATCACCCTTTGCTTTAGATATAGTATACCTATATCTAACCCTAAAATGGACACATATACTGCTATAAGTCACTCCTATGGCAGGCCTTAACAATCCTGGAGGCAGAGTGCTTGGAATTATGTGAGATGGTGCTCTAGCATGAGCTGAGCCTGTCTGCAGCTTTCGGAACCAAGTCCTTTAGCTGCTTCCATGATAACGCTATACCATATACTCTTAAGTGCATTTTAATCCTCGCGGTTATTGCTAACTTTGGCATAGCATTATCAAAACATGTCGAGTAAGGTGTCATACGAATTGGAATACTACCCCCTCACCAGTTCTGGTGACGGGGGTAGCATTCCACCTTCTAGAGGGACACAACATGTATGTAACTGTGAACCCCGGTTAAAGTTAACTCGAGCCTCAGCATCACAAAATGGATGCTGCCACCCCAGACACAAGTCTGACCTCCTGCTGCTGGGAGTCCTTCCAGCGAGGGAGGCTTGGACAAAGGGTTTCCTGCCTTGGGAGGTGCTAGCACCACCCCAGGCAGGATTTTGGGTATTGGGTAGGACAGGCCTGAAAGGAATGAGACATGCCTGGGGCACACAAGGTGCCCTGTGCATATACCGGTCAAACCAGTTGCTGGGGCACTCCAGCCCCAGCTCTGGCGCGAAACCGGACAAAGGATAGGGGGTGTAACCACCCCCCTTCCTGGTCCCACCCATAGGAGGGACCTAGTCATAGTACAGCCCCCTTTAGGAGAATAAAGGTAGGAGCTGGTCCCATTCCACATTAGATTATCCTGATTTGAAACTCTACAAGAAGAAACTCTGGACTTCGACGTTCTGCTCCACAGAAGACTGAAGAAATCTCCCTTGTGGGCAAGGAGTGTCCAACCTGCATCTGCAGGCACCATCAAGCGTCCTAGCGGTTCACTTTGTCGTCTTCCCGAGTGGATCCAGACTTCAGAGCCCAACGAGACCTGGATTCGCAGACCTCTCCGACCTCTACCTACATCTGCAGCTCAGCTGAGATCCGTGGGTGCGACGAGACACGTGGGACCGGCCATCTTGGAGAAACTGCACTTAGCTCCCAGCACGACTTCAGAGGCATCCTCAACTAAGTGCTTTGGGGATTGAGAAGCCCCACCCCGAGCAGCTCCTGCACAGAAGATCAGCCCTCCAGCATCCACGAGATCTGCGTGGGGCCCTTTTGCTTGATTGCTGCTTGACGCGTTGTCTGGTCACTTGCCGGCTGGCTAGTGACCTCCTAGACGACGATCCTTGAAATCCACACCGCTGGTCTGGTGGCTCCAGACTGGCCCCTGCTTCCCTGCAAAGGTCCGCACCAGACGCCTGTTCCACTCAACGCGTGGGTTGCCTTTGCCAAGGCCTGTTGACGCCGAATCCGGATCCAACACCCCCGACAGCGAGAGCCTGCGTGGGACAGCTCGTGCCTCCATCCTGGTCATCGCAGACACCACCTGGTCCACGTGGCTGCAGAGTCAAGCGTCCACTCTTCACCTGATCGCCACAACATCATCTGGCTCCTTCCTGGTTCCACTCCAGTCACTGGCTAGTGACTGTGAACATTGTCCCCTCTGCTTTCAGGTCTTCATCTTCCTTGATCCACCCGTGGATCACTCCGGACAATTTCCATCTGGCCGCCTGCAGCATCTTTTCTTCCAGGCTCCATAGACTTCAACGCGGAAACTCCGACACACTTTGACACCTGTGCACCTGCAGCCCGTGGGTGAGGTAACAAGGGCATTTCGGTGCTCAAGAGTAGATTGACTCTCCTAGTGTCCAGATTTCCAGTCGTTTTAGTCCTAGCTAGTCGGAACTGTCTAATACTTACCTTTTCGTAATTTGTACTGTCCAGTGACTTTGTTACGCATCTCGCGTGTGAGTTCACACTCTGCACACGCGTTCCGTGGGCCTCCTATTACTTACCTCACGTCAGGATAGTGTAGTCCCAGCGATCCTACAGCCTCTGGACAGCTCCATTCCTTCTATCGATTTCCTTATACCATTTACTTAGTATATGGTTTGCCGTGCCCCTAGGGCACCATTGTAATTTGTGCAACTTATTGTATTTTTCTTATGAGTCTTGTCATGTGCTTAGCCCTCTGATCTCATAAAGAGTTCAGAGGTGTTTGTTAGTTAATAAATATCTTGTTTATTTTCATAACTACCTGTGTGGTGTCCTTTCATTTGGTATTCAAGGGGTTATATGTGGTAAAACAGCTGGCTTCACATGCCAATAGAGTTTAGACTAAGACTGCTTTGTCCATGCTACCATTAGGATAGCTGGTCTATAAGGTTGACTTACAACCAATCACCATAAGGGTTGTTTGGACTGATACAAGGTGATCACTAGAATTAGTGAGCATCATATATCAGGCCAACTTCTCACAGGCGCCATCAAGAGGTACTCACTGGATACGAGCTACACCTCATGGAAAAGATCTTGGCTTGTGACCTATTGTCCCTCAAGCTTCTATGTTCTTCATTAAGCACCGAGAAGGTTTCTCCAGCTGCCGAGACACGCTCCACATGGCGTTGTACTCTCTCAGGTATGTGTGACTGAGGCCAGTACCCCTCAATGGAGCTCAGCGGGACAGCCCACCCCCTCTCTCCATTCTACTTTGTGCTTCCACTCTCACTGCTGCTGGTGAGGAGAGAGGTCCTCTCTTAACCCCTGCTCACTAAGACGTGCTTAGGCTTCTTACCCCTTGAACTCCCTGGATGCTTTAGGAGCCACTGATGACTCTCATTCCTCCATTCAAGTTCAACTCACGTTGTCCCCTCAAGAGCAGTAGGGCCTCCCCAGCCGGACACAGAGGCCTTGGTAACCTGTCCACGGGGCTAACTCCTTAGTATCTCTGCAGCGTCCAACAGTCCAGTGGTCTCTTCTGTCCCACAGGGGGAGGGTCACAGCCCAATTATCTGTTTAATTGTGGTGGCAGGTTTAGGAATATGCGGCCACCATCCTGAAGTCAAGTATTCCCCCTTGTTGCTCACAGCCTCCCTGGTCACCGACACTAGTGCCCATACCATCGCTCTTGGTCTCCTAAGGTTTCGCCTCTCTCCTGTGTGTCAGATGGGGCCCCACCAACCTCCTCCATCCTCACTTGGGGCTGCAGGCTTCACCCTGCCAGATCGCCTGTCCGCCCTCGATGACGCACTCACTGGTTTGCCGTCCTGTAAGGCTGTCCGGGCTTCTTCCCAGGGTTGCCATGTCTTCGCCCTCTCAATGCCATGGTTTCCCTCGGTGACGCTCGGGGTGGTCGCCTTCTGCAGTGGGATAATCCCACAGCCGGATCGGCTCGTTCTGCGCCATCTTCGCTCCACCGACCTTCTCTTTCATCTGGCATCATCTGCCGATTTCTCTGACCAAAATTGCCCTATCCCGGCGATAGAACTTCGTTGTGAAAAAGCGAGGCGTCACGATCTCTTGGTCGGCCCCGTTGGAGGTGTCTAGCCCCTCAACTGCCGTTGATGGTGGCGGAGCCTCCGTGGATTACATCTCCTCGGCTATCTTGGCTGGCCATGCCCCCTTAGGCCTCACTTTCACCATTTTGTAGTTTCAACACTTACTTTCTTTAGGAGGGTAAACTTTCTTATTTGCCTTACACAAAATCCTAAAATACAGGTATAAACAAAAAAAAAAGAAAAAAAAAAGGAAAATGTGTGAAGGACTTGAAAGAAGAATTTTGCAGATGATCTGATCAAAATTGTTCTAAGCACAGAGGTGGGCAGATAAACCGAGGCTTGTTCATGTAGCCGGTTCGCACTGCCGAACTACAACTAGATGCTGAACTCAGACAGTATGGCCAAGATATAGAGGGGAATGTGATGGGATCCAGAACTGCAATTGTATAAAATTACACACTGCTCTCGATGGGGGAGTGGTTTGCGGGGAGGGGGGTGGGGATAGCGGGCGTTGTGCATTCTGCACAAATGTTGGTGTTTTACATGATTGTGGGTTCTCATCCTGCAGAATCGTATGTCTGTATATGGACTGTCTGGGTCCCTTTGTTAGCAAAACTCAATAAAATTTTATCCCAAAAGGGAGGAATTTGAACTGATAGCGCCTTCTGCCAACCACAAACACGAGATATCGGCGATGAGCCGTATGTACTGAAATGTGGAAGTAGGCATCCTTTAGGTCTAGGTTAAGGATGGGCCTGAGGGACCCATATTTTAAGGGTATGAAGAAGTACATTCCTGTACCCAGCTGATGGTTATGGAAGGGTTCTATAGAGACTTTCAGAAGGAGGGCTTTGACCGCCTCTTTGAGTAGTGTTCGTTATTTCGCTGATAATCTGCGTTTGAGAGGTGGAATGGCTGGAGGCGCGGAAGTGAGTTCAAGACAATACCATGTCGGATAATATCCAGCACCCACTGGTCTGAGATGATGGTTTGCAATGTGGGAAAGAACCCTTGTAGGAGTCCCCAGACATGTAAGGTCAGGCGGGAGAAGAGGCAAGTCAGGGTTTGGTGATGGGTGTAGCTCATTTTGGGGTGCTACCCGTGCCCCAAGAGTTTTTGCCTTTATAGCACCCTCTAAAATAATCCCTGGAAAAGGATTGCTGGTCCTGGGTGCGCTGGAAAGCGGTGGAGGCTTCATAGGAGATGGTATTTGAACCTCTACGGTAGGATGCGTGGTGAAAGGAACTATGAGTAGTGCTTTAGGGCCTTTTATGTTGTGGTTTCTTGGCCTAATACAAGTGGGGTACTGTCCTTACAGGGAGACTTGTGGGAACTCAGGGCGGCAGTAAATTTGTGGCTCCTCACATATTACAGATGTTTCAAACACAGAAAAGTGAGGAAATGGTGTGCTTTTAGTCAAAGTGAGGGCTTTGTGGATAAGAAAATGTTGTGGGACACAACGCAAACTAAACTGTACTCCCCATGTGTCTAGTTTTCAGAAATGTCTTGGTCTGGTAGCTTTTTGTAGGGGGCAGTCTGCCCAGGCCCACAAACTAAAGCCATTCACCAGTGCAAGTGGATCAATATTAGGAGTTAGCCACTCTATCCTAGTCCATTTGTAGAAACAACACCCAGTACACAAAGGAGCAGAAGAAATGCATTACTTACCTGTAACTACAGTTAGCCAGTATTGATATCTTTCAAAGATTCACATGCCTGAATCATTCCCAATCGTCGGGGTGGGATTCCCGGTACATAAATAAAGTAATGTCACATAGACATATATATATAGTAATGGACCAGAGGCCTCTCATTAGTAACATATCCATGTCCTTTTGTGAAAAGGACCAAACTTTGGCAAAGAGCTAATCAGCTATCACCACCCTCTAGAACCTTCCTGGAAGGAGCCCTAGTCCCTCAGATTTTCGTAAGCACAGTGCTATGTAGTATACTACTGAGAGAAACTAAGGTGAGCCCTTCCAGGGGAGGTGGGTGGGTTGCATGTGAATCTATGAAAGATACCAATAATGGATATCTGCAGTTACAGGTAAGTAACCCATTTCTTATCCAGTATTAGGGGTATCTTTCATAGATTCACATGCCTGAATCAAAGTAGCGAGCAATAACAAGCACATTTTGAATGGTACAACATGAAATCTCACTAGATAATAACATATCAATTGTGAAATGCAAAAGGTACCAAAATGCAAAAGAAGAGAGAAATGTGCAAGTAAACAGTAGGAAGGTGGGATGAAAGAGAAGGCTCACCTCTAGTGAAATAGATGACGGAGCACAGCTCGTCCCACTGCTGCATCTTTCATAAGTTCAGTATCCAAGCAGTAGTGCCTGGTGAACGTATGCGGCGTCTTCCATGTCGCCGCTCTGCAGATGTCAATGATGGGCTCTCCAGCAAAGAGCGCCATGGAGGTTGAGACTGCTCTAGTGGAATGAGCATGAGCCTTGGAATGCAGAGGATGTCCTGTTTGCTTATAACAGAAAGCAATAGCTGCAGAGATCCAACGTGAAATGCTCTGCTTAGTCAATGGAAGACCTTTCCTAGGTCTGCTAAAGGCAACGAAGAGTTGGTTAGACTTCCGAAATGTCATTGTTCTGTGGATGTAGAACTTAAGACACCGTTTGAGATCAAGAGAGTGGAGAGACCTCTCTGCTGCGGAAAGTGTATTCGGGAAGAAAGACCGCAGGACTATAGGCTCATTAAGGTGAAAGTCAGATGGGACCTTTGGAATGAATTTAGGATTAGTCCTTAGAATCACTCTGTCCTGCCTGAATTGGAGGAAAGGGTCTTGAATTGAGAAGGCTTGAAGTTCGCTTACTTGTCTTGCTGAGGTAAGCGCCAGTAGAAGAGCCGTTTTCCAGGAAAGATATTTGATATCAGCTTTGTGTATTGGCTCAAAGGCATGTTTCATTAAGTTGAGCAAGCACAATGTTTAGCTGCCAGGTAGGCGGTAAAGACATCACCGGAGGGAATGTCCTGAACAAACCTTTAAGAAATTGTTTTATGAGTCTACTGGACCAGAGGGAAGCACCAGATGAGGAAAGTCTGAAACGAGATATGGCAGCCAGGTGAACTTTTATTGTAGCATGAGCAAGACCTGAGTTTTCCAAATGAAGAAGGTAAGGCAAAATCTGTGCAGGTGACAAAGAAAAAGGATGTATTTTCTATGATTTGCACCACATGCAGAACCTTTTCCATTTCAGGGAATACGTTTTGTTGGTATTGTCAGCCCGCGCCCGGGCTAGAACAGCTCTGCAATCTTGCGGGATGTCTAAGATCTGGAATTCTCTGAACTCAGGAGCCAAGCCGATAATTTGAGAGATGCTGGATCCGGATGTTGGACTTGTCCGTGGTTCATTGTGAGGAGATTGGGGCACGGTTTCAATGGGATCGGCGGTTCCAGCGATAGGAGATGAAGCTCCATAAACCAGTGCTGGCGCGGCCAAGCTGGAGCTATCAAGATCAGTGTACAATGTTCTGCCTTCAGCTTCCGGAGGACCCTGGGAATCAGGGGAAATGGAGGAAATGCGTACGCAAAGACGTTGAACCATGCGATCGAAAATGCATTCCCTAGAGACCCCTTCTGGGGACGCCAGCTTGCGCAATGTTGGCATTTGGCATTCTGTTTGGTTGCAAACAGATCCAGGTGAGGCCTGCCCCATCGGGAGAAGATGTGACTGAGAAGTTGGTGGTCCAGCTCCCACGCGTGGCACATAGAGCCCCGTCTGCTCAGTGAGTCTGCAAGGACATAGTCCGTTCCAGGGACGTATTCTGCCCGAAGGGAAATGTTGTGAAGGAGTAGCCAGTTCCAGATTTTCTGAGATTCGCAAGACAACGTCAGAGAACGAGTCCCCCCTTGTTTGTTTATATAGTGCATTGTGGTGGTGTTGTCTGTTCTCACAAGCACTGGGAAATTTTTGATCCGAGGCAGGAAGGCTCGAAGCGCCAGTTAAACTGCTCTTAACTCGAGAAGGTTTATGTGCAGCTGTCGTTCGGCAGGGGACCACTGTCCGTTGATTGTGAGATCTTGGAGGAACGCACCCCAACCTTCTAGGGACGCATCTGTTATAACATGCGGCGAAACTGGAAGCAGGAAAGGCATACCCCGCATAAGATTCTGTGGATGAATCCACCACTGTAGAGCTTTCACCATGGGAAGAGTCACTTAGATTACATCGTCGAATGATCCTGTACACTGGATCCATTGAGTGGATAGCGCTTCTTGAAGAGGGCGCATATGAAGACGACAGTGTGGAACTAACAGGATGCAAGAGGACATCATCCTTAGCAGGGACTTGTAAAGGCGCACCATGAGGGTTCTTTTGGTTTGCACACGGGCCGCCAAGGATGCCAGCTTGGATTGACGCTCCTGCGAAGGGAAAGCTTTCTTTTGAGCCGTATCTAGGACAGCGCCTAGGAAAGTGAGATGCTGGGAAGGCTGAAGGACAGATTTATCTCGATTGAGAGTAAGGCCCAAATCGTTGAAAAGTTGGAGACAGGCGTTGGAGGACTTGGTCACGCCTGCAAAAGAAGTGCCTTGACGAGCCATTCGTCCAAGTATGGGAAGACTTGGTGATGTTGTTGCCGGAGGTACGCTGCTATTGGAGACAGGCATTTTGTAAAAATGCGTGGTGCCGACTTCAGGCCGAAAGGCAACACCCAAAACTAGTAGTGTTTGCCAGCCACAGTGAACCTGAGGTATTGCTTGTGATGCCTGTGGATAGGCACGTGAAAATAAGCTTCTTGAAGGTCTAGAGACACCATGAAGTGGTTTGCATTGAGGAGTTGTAGCACCTCCTGAATTGACACCATACGGAATGACTGTTTTTTTAGATACTTGTTTAGGTGCCTCAAGTCCAATATAGGTCTCCATTTTTTCTCTTTCGTCCGAATTAGGAAGAATCGGGAGTAGAACCCCTTGCCTCTCTGACCGCGAGGGACTCTTTCTATAGCGCCTTTCTGGAGCATTAGTGAGAGTTCCAATTGCAGCAGATGTAAATTCTTGTGGAGCATTGGGCGAAGAGGGGATTGAGGAGGAGTTTCTATGAATTCCAGAGAGTGTCCGAAGCGAACTAGTTGGTGGACCCATCGAGCCGTAGTAATCTTTCTCCAATTTTGTAGGAAAGATGAAATTCTTCCTCCAACTTTGCATGGTGGAGAAGAAGTGGAGACCTGTGGCAGAGAGAAGTCATTGTCTTCTGGCTGTGTCCTTCTTTCCCCCTCTACCACGAAAGGAAGACTTCGTGTAAGACGACTGTTGTTGCTGTCTTTGCTGATATTGGGGTTTTTTTTACTGCTGATTGGATCTGTACGAGGACCTGTAACTCTGAAAATCACCTCTTGAAGATCGGCCTCTCCCTCTTGAGCCCCGAAAGGGAGGATTTTTAAACTGGAGGCAACCCAGTGCCTTCGCTGTATCGGTATCTTTTTTAATACCTTGAAGCGCCTCATCAATGTGTGCCCCAAACAGAAGTTTGCCGTCGTAAGGCATGTCGAGCACCTTAGTTTGCACTTCCGGTCAGAAAGTAGTTGCTTTGAGTTAGCCTTGTCTTCTTAGTGCCGCAGCTCCAGCAAGTTGGCGGAATCCCGTAGAAGCAATATGCATCGCACAATCAATCATCTCTGAGGCTGAGCGTTCGCCTTCTAAGAGAATCTTTTTTGCCTTTTCTTTTGCTGCCTCCGACAATGATCCCAAATATGGGGCGATATCAGCCCACATTTGATGGTTGTATCGTCCATACAGTGCCAAAGAGTTTGAAGCGCGCACTGTCAACGCGGACATCGAAGAAAACCGCTTTCCAATATTGTCCAGTTTTTCGTCCCTCCTTATCCGGTGGCGCAGTTAGAGCAGCAGAAGGATTTTTAGATTTGCGCTGCGCTGCTTGAGTAATTACCGAGTCCGGCTTGGGATGGCCCGTAAGGCAAGCTGAAGCCATGTCTGGAGCCCTATATTTCTTGTCCAGCCTGGGCAGAACTGGAGGCAAGGAAGAAGGGTTTTGCATGATTTTAACCCCTTGGTTCCAAATGAAGTCGATGATTGGAATGGACCTAACAGCCTTTTTGAATGGTTCCTTAAAATCATAAAGGAAACAGTCTTGTTGTTGAGTGGTTATTGGAATCTTGAAACGCAAAGCCGCCCTTCCCAGGATATTATGGAATCCCCCAATGTCCTCCGGGTGCGAACCAGCTTGGGTTGGCACAGGAGATGCTGGACATGGATTGACGTAATCATCCCACTCATCAGGCGAGTCCTGGAGTTCCCATTCCTCCTGCTGTTGCTCCTCCTCTTCCTCATCTGAGGATGGTGGAGGATGTGAAGGAGCAGGATCCGGCTGAAGCACTAGAGGTGGAGGCCGAGGTCTAGGCGGAGGAGAAACCATTGGAGGTGGTGGAGGTGTAGAGGGAAACCTTTGTTTGTAGTCCGCAATCAAGAACTGCAGATACGTGACTATTGATGCGGGTAGACACACCATAGGTTGAGGAGGAAGAGGAGGCTGGAATTCCTCCTGGCAATCCTCTTGTTGGTCCTGTTCTTGCTCTTCATAATCTGAACTCTTGTGATGTTTTACGTTTAGTTCAGATGGGCTAGTAGCTGTCTGGAACATAGAACCCTCATCCGAGTCTTCGTCGTCCAGAAGATGCGCAGGTGGTAAAGCCTGGACTCTGCTCGGAGAGATTAAATCCGGTGTCAGAGTGAGCTTAGTAATTTTTAAGTGAACATACGCACTTTTTAAGGTAGGTGCCTGTGTCTTCGTCGAGCCCGTCGACGGGGTGGTCATCGCCGCCGGAGGGATGTCGACGACTGATCCAGATGGTATCGTCGACGATGTCGTCGACGTTTGCGGCGTCGACAGTGATTTCTTCAGCGACGGCCTCGTCGACGTTGGCGTTGACGGTCTCGTCGATGACTTAGTCGACGGCGCTCTAGTCGACGTCGATGGAGCCTTCGTCGACGTTGATGATGTTTTCGTCGACGACGATGCAGCTTACGTCGACAACGGCGTCAACGACGATTTCTTTATAGATACAATAGATGAAACGGACCTACCAGTCGACGACGAGGATGTTGTAGACGGCGACGTGGATAATGAAGATGACGCCACAGAAGTGGAGATGGTCGCTGTCGACGCTGTCACAGGCAGAGCTGATGGTGTCGTGAAGGGTTTCTTGAAGGTAGAAGCAGAGTCCTGAGGAGAAACCTTCACAGTCAAGGCCTTAGAATGAACCTCTGAAGACTTCAGCATCTTCTTTTGAGGTGGCTCCGAAGATGGTCCTGGGGATGTCCCTCTAGGCCTTTTAGGAGAGGAATGTGTACTCCTAAAAGAACACTCACTCTCACCAGAAGAGACTGCCTGGTCCTTATCTTTCAGTCTCTGAAGCCATATCAACAGGCGCCCCTCTCTGTCCTTGAGGGTCTTTGCTGAAAAAGTCCGGCAGACTTCACAATCCTTAGCAGAGTGGTCAGGGTAGAGACAATAAAGGCAATCCTTATGCTTGCCATCTACATGAAGCCTCTTCTTGCCGCAAGAGGCACAATGTCTAAAAAGTCCTTTTTTAGTAGTATCAGCCATGGTAAACTGACAACCTCACACAAATAAAGAAGTTCTGTGAGAAAAGTACTGGAAAATCCAGAGAAATAAGGAAAACTGAGCAGAGCTCAGTGGACACTCCCTTAGTACGACATGCGGTAGAAAATCTGAGGGACTATGGCTCCTTCCAGGAAGGTTGTAGAGGGTGGTGATAGCTGATTGGCTTTTGGCCAAAGTTTGGTCCTTTTCACAAAAGGACATGGATATGTTACTAATAAGAGGCCTCTGGCCCATTACTATATATATATATATGTCTATGTGACATTACTTTATTTATGTACCGGGAACTCCCACCCCGACGACGGGGAATGATTCGGGCATGTGAATCTATGAAAGATACCCCTAATACTGGATAAATACTGTTACATTGGAGGGTGGGGCTTGCTATTAGGATAGCCCAGACCCACCCTAATATTCTATCTAAAAATAAATGTATTACTGTCATAAAGTGGACTTTTTGCCCCATTCAGGTGCAACCCTCCCGTCTGGCCCTATCTAAAAAAGAGGAGGGGTTGCAACAAAGTCTATTGGGACACGGGTAGGGGAGAGCACAGAAATCCCCACTCCAAACAAATACTGCATAAATGGAGTCCCTGGTGTCCGGTGAGCTTATCCTTTGGGGCAATGATTACTCCAATCTGCCACGACTTGGAGGTGGGGGGCTCTATGAATTGGTTTGAAGGATTGTCTTATCAACGCTTGCATAGAAGCTATGAATTGGTTTGAAGAATGGTCTTATCAACGCTTGCATAGAAGCTCTATGAATTGGTTTGAAGGACGGTTTTATTAACACACTTCCACAGAAGCTTTATGAATTGGTTTGAAGGATGGTCTTATTAACACTTCCATAGAAGCTTTGTGAATTAACTTGAAGGATGGTCTAATTAACGCTTCCACAGAAGCTCTATGAATTGGTTTGAAGGATGGTCTTATTAATACTTCCACAGAAGCTCTATGAATTGGTTTGAAGGATGGGCTTATTAACACTTCCACAGAAGCTCTATGAATTGGTTTGAAGGATGGTCTTATTAACACTTCCACAGAAGCTCTATAAATTGGTTTGAAGTATTGGTCTTATTAACACTTCCACAGAAGCTCTATGAATTGGTTTGAAGGATGGTCTTATTAACACTTCCATAGAAGCTTTATGAATTAACTTGAAGGATGGTCTTATTAACGCTTCCACAGAAGCTTTATGAATTGGTTTGAAGGATGGTCTTATTAACGCTTCCACAGAAGCTCTATGAATTAACTTGAAGGATGGTCTTATTAACACTTCCACAGAAGCTCTAGGAATTGGTTTGAAGTATTGTCAATGTCAATGTCAAAGGCTTTTGTATAGCGCAACAATTCACCAGAAAGGTCTCAGGGCACTTGGCAAAAAGAAGGCATCAACCTTACAGGGAGCAAAAAATGGTTGAGAAGGGAATTAATTGGAAAAGAGCCAGGTTTTCAGACTCCTACGGAACGCTAGATGGTTGGAGAGAGACAGCAGATGGGAGGGCAATTTGTTCCATAATTGCGGTGCCAGATAAGAAAAAGCCCTGCATCCATTTCTGGAGGTGCGGGCCTTTGGTTGGACAAGAAGGGACTTCGAGCTAGAACGTAGAGTTCTGGATGGTCTATACCAAACTAATTTTTTTGCCAGGTAGGTGGGGCCAATACCGTAGAGGAGGTTATGAGTGAGACTTAGGATTTTAAACTGACATCTTTGGCGCACGGGGAGCCAGTGCAGTTCTTTTAGACTGGGTGCAGAGGCAGACCTCGGCGGTAGTCCCAGTACAAATCGGGCAGCCGCATTCTGTAGTACTTGAAGTTTGGTGAGCACACACTCATTGATCGCCACAAACATGGCATTTCCATAATCTAGACGGCTTATAATGAGCCCCTGAACCAGAGGCTTTCTTGCCTCTAGAGGAAGCCATTTGAAGATTTTACGCAGTTGTTTAAGTATTCCGTAACAAGTACCAGATACTAGGTTGACATGTGCTTTCATCGAGAGAGCACTGTCCAGCATAATGCCCAGGTCACGCACCACTTCTTTAGGCTCCGGGCAGGGTCCGGGTTCGTGAGGCCACCAATCCTGGGACCAAATAGTTTTGGCATTACCAAATAGCAAGATTTCGGTTTTGCTATAGTTGAGTTGGAGCTTATTATCACTCATCCAACCGCTAATGTGAACCATGCACTGCTTGAATCTCATACAGGTATCCAGAAACTGAGAACTGCAGGTGATTAATACCTGCGTGTCATCAGCGTAAGACACTGTGGAGAAGCCATAAGATTTTATAATGTTGGCCAACGGGGTCAAATATAGGTTGAACAATAGGGGACTAAGAATCGACCCCTATGGTACCCCCACAGTGAGAGGCCAGTTCCTGGATACATAGGTGTTCATTTTGAGATGGGTATAGCGGCCGGCGAGATAGTCTTCAAACCAGGCTAAGGCACTGCCCCTGACACCAATTTCCCACAGCCGATGTTTCAAAATGCTGTGGGAGATGGTGTCAAAGGCCGCCGATAGATCCAACAGGACCAGAATAGCTGACTCCCCTCTATCTAGGGAGAGCCGAATGTTATCTACTATCTCAATAACTGCGGTCTCCGTACCATGGGCGGTACGAAAACCTGACTGTGAAGAATCAAACAGTGCATGTGCCTCAATGTAGGTGGTAACTCGTTTAATTACTAGATGTTCCAGTACTTTCCCAAAGAAAGGTAAAAGGGATATAGGTCTGTAATTGGATAGGGTGGAGGGGTCGCTGTTGGGCTTTTTGAGGATAGGCTTGACCTTGGCTAGCTTCCAGCTGCTAGGAATAGAGGCACTCTCAAAGGAGTGATTAAAGATGTTAGTCAGCGTGCCGGCCAGAAGCGGAAATATCCCACTGCATCTAAGAGGGGATAATAAATCGGTGGGAGAGCCGGATTTAATTTTCTTGAGGGCTTCTAACACTTCATCAGAGGTGGTAGGCTCGAATTTAGTTAAGGACGGAGTGGTAGTGATTTCAGTGGAAGCCACAGTCTCTGGAAATGTTGCGCCTAACATGGGCACATCCTGATTGGCTGCTGCGAATGAGGAGTAAATTGACTTAATTTGATCAAAATAACAAGATAATGAGTTCACCCACTCTAAGGTGGGAATAAATGCGGAGCGCTCCACCAGAGGGGTAGTGTACTCCATCAAGATTTTATAGAGTTCCTTACTTGACTGGGCCGCTTTATTTATTCTCTGCGAAAGGTAAAGCGTTTTTGCTTTCTTTATGTTTTTTAAATAGTTGGAATGAGTGATTTTATAATTCTTTCGGTCTTCTTGCGTTCTATTCTTCCGCCAGCGCCTTTCAGCTATTCTGCAGGTCGCTTTCTCACGCTTCAAATCCTCAGTGAACCAAGGTGAAGCAGTGCTCTTAACCTTAACTGAAGTCTCCGGGATAATTTCATCTAAAGTGTTTTTTATGGATACATCCAGTTGGGTTACCATAAGTTCAATGTTCTCATAGGTACGAAGTGAGACGAAAATGCCTCAGGGGTTAGTTTGTGCCAAGGGCGGATAAATACTGTTTCTTTCTGATTGGTTGTCCTTGACCCCAGTGGTATAGGAAATTTAAAATTAACAAAAAAATGATCGGTCCAGATCATAGGTATGGGTAATTCACAAGTGAAATTTGCTATGTTGGTAAAGATTAGATCAAGGGAATTACCTTTTGTGTGAGACCCAAAGTTTCCAAGGAGGTTATTAGGTTACAGGAGTCTGTGTCATGCGTTAATTCAGCATGATGATTGAAATCACCAAGTAGGATAAAATTGTCAGTGGCCAGCACATGTGATGCGAATAGATCTAAAAGAATGTTGGTGAATTGTGATTTATCTCCCGGGGGTCTATATACCAAAGCAGCCCTTCCAAAGGAGTTAGTATTAAGTTTCATGTTGATTATTAAAATTTCAAGCCATTCATTAGAGAGTGACTCGAGTTTAGTCATTTCAATGGGAGATTTTGCCGCAATGGCAATGCCTCCCCCTCTCTTTCGTATTCTATCATGTCTGATAATCTGGTATTCGTTAGGAAAAGCAATAGCTATATCCGGAGAAGCCAGGCCATGCAGCCATGTTTCAGTGAAGAAACAGATATCGGGTTTTTTGTTATCCAGTAAGCTCCAGAGCTCAAGGGCATGTTTAGGGATGGATCTGGTGTTAAGGTACAGCGCTGAGAAGGTATTACTAATTACATTGGTACTGGTGTTGTTAGTTAATTGGGGGTTAGCGAGCGCTTTCATATGCGAGCCCCTCGACGTTGCATTGGTCGCTACCCTAGAGGGTTCGGTGGTAAAATGGATTACCTTGGTACAATCTAGTAGATTAGCTGACCCATTGGGCGGATTTAAGGATTGAAGTTCCTGACGGCTGTAACAGATCAATATAGTAGTACAGTAAACCCCTTACCCGATAGAGTGAAAAGAAGAGGGGAAAATAAAGGAAATTACCAGGGGTTTGGGCGGAAAGCGGTGTCCAGGAGCGGGCGGGCGCAGGCGGGCTTGCCTTTGGCGCGCCGCTGCGCATGTCCGCGCTAGTGAAGGGAATATGTAGGGAGGAGGGCGGGGCAGCTCTGATGACTCTGCAGGTGTGCCACTGCTTCCTGTCCCTCCGCACAAACGGCACAAGCCGTGGCGGAACGGGGACCAGCAGAGAAAATGCAGTCAGGTAAGATTGTTTGCAGTTGTAGTCACCGCAAACACAATTTAAAACATAAATGCAGAGTGAAGCTTTAAAATCATACAAACGATTAAGACTGAGCAGCCCCCGGTTTCATTAGACTGTCAACAGATATTTTCCTCCCAATTCACCCTCACGCACAGAAGCAGGTCGAAAACACCACAGCAAGGGTGCCAAACTGGCTGCGCGCGTCCGCGCTAGTGAAGGGAATATGTAGGGAGGAGGGCGGGGCAGCTCTGATGACGCTGCAGGTGTGCCACTGCTTCCTGTCCCTCCGCACAAACGGCACAAGCCGTGGCGGAACGGGGACCAGCAGAGAAAATGCAGTCAGGTAAGATTGTTTGCAGTTGTAGTCACCGCAAACACAATTTAAAACATAAATGCTGAGTGAAGCTTTAAAATAAATCATACAAACGATTAAGACTGAGCAGCCCCCAGTTTCATTAGACTGTCAACAGATCTTTTCCTCCTAATTCACCCTCACGCACAGTAGCAGGTCGAAAACACCACAGCAAGGGTGCCAATCTCGCTGCGTATTGGTCTTATTAACATTTCCACAGAAGCTCTATGAATTGGTTTGAAGAATTGGTCTTATTAACACTTCCATAGAAGCTTTATGAATTCACTGGAAGGATGGTCTTATTAACACTTCCACAGAAGCTCTATTAATGGTCTTATTAACACTTACATAGAAGCTTTATGAATTGGTTTGAAGGATGGTCTTATTAACGCTTCCACAGAAGCTCTATGAATTATGAATTAACTTGAAGGATGGTCTTATTAACGCTTCCACAGAAGCTCTATGAATTGGTTTGAAGGATGGTCTTATTAACACTTCCACAGAAACTCTATGAATTGGTTTGAAGGATGGTCTTGTTAATGCTTCCACAGAAGCTCTATGAATTGGTTTGAAGGATGGTCTTATTAACACTTCCACAGAAGCTCTATGAATTGGTTTGAAGGATGGTCTTATTAACGCTTCCACAGAAGCTCTATGAATTATGAATTAACTTGAAGGATGGTCTTATTAACGCTTCCACAGAAGCTCTATGAATTGGTTTGAAGGATGGTCTTATTAACACTTCCACAGAAGCTCTATGAATTGGTTTGAAGGATGGTCTTATTAACACTTCCACAGAAGCTCTATGAATTGGTTTGAAGGATGGTCTTATTAACGCTTCCACAGAAGCTCTATGAATTGGTTTGAAGTATTGGTCTTATTTATGCTTCCACAGAAGCTCTATGAATTGGTTTGAAGGATGGTCTTATTAACACTTCCACAGAAGCTCTATGAATTGGTTTGAAGGATGGTCTTATTAACACTTCCACAGAAGCTCTATGAATTGGTTTGAAGGATGGTCTTATTAACACTTCCACAGAAGCTCTATGAATTGGTTTGAAGGATGGTCTTGTTAATGCTTCCACAGAAGCTCTATGAATTGGTTTGAAGGATGGTCTTGTTAATGCTTCCACAGAAGCTCTATGAATTGGTTTGAAGGATGGTCTTATTAACACTTCCACAGAAGCTCTATGAATTGGTTTGAAGGATGGTCTTATTAACACTTCCACAGAAGCTCTATGAATTGGTTTGAAGTATTGGTCTTATTAACGCTTCCACAGAAGCTCTATGAATTGGTTTGAAGGATGGTCTTATTAACGCTTCCACAGAAGCTCTATGAATTGGTGTGAAGGATGGTCTTATTAACGCTTCCACAGAAGCTCTATGAATTGGTGTGAAGGATGGTCTTATTAACACTTCCACAGAAGCTCTATGAATTAGTATTGGTCTTATTAACGCTGCCAATACAGGTTTTGGCTGCCAAACTGGCAAGGATTTGACCTTTGAAGGTATAGTCTATTTTTATCCACCATTACAAGGTCTGCCTAGTTCTGGGGTTATGATAATTACATTGTCACAATACCACTGCATGTTTATCGAACATTCTCAGGCGGAAGTTACACTGAGGCAGCAAAAGAATACAAAAAGACATGCTTCATAGCAGTGCCTTGACAGTCCTTTCTGTAACTGTCAGTTCTGTTATCAGGAAAGATACTAGAAACATCAGCGTGTTACTTCTTTTTTAAAAAGCAAATACAATCCCTTCTTTTTTGCAAATCATAGCTCCCAGAAACACTAAACCCCTGGATGTGGTCAAAATCGATGTCTTCATGTTGATAGCTAAGTCCACCCTTTAATGCACTGTACTTGTCTTCCCAAGACTTCTTGCTGCATGGCAGCTTTTATCAGCTTGTCACTACAACTGGAGTCATACAATTGTTGAATACATGCAGCGCCAATTTAAGGCCCAATGGTAGCACCTTGAATTGGTTAAGGCCACCCCGTGCCCCTCCTGGTCATTAGCAAACCAGTTTCAGTATCCTGAAGGGTTGTCTGCCACTGGGCAACAACTACCTCACACTTTGAACAGGGTGCGCGTTATAAATATCTTTTCTCACCCTTAAAGCAATCATGATGGATCTTTAATTTGTTTTTGTTTAAACAACTATTAACCCGTTGCGTGCTTCTGTCTGCCGTTGGCCGACGGGAGCACTACCTCGCTACTGCTGCCGTCGGCCAATGGCCGACGCGGCTCCGCCCATTTTGCGGAAGTGTCACACTGCCGGGAAATCGCGGCAGCGGCAACGGGGTTAATTGTTATTTTTACCATGACATGCTTTGCAACTTGCTCACCAATTTTATGAAGTATCAATTGTCAAAATATTGCGTGAGTCTTTCTTCCTTCAGATCACATGACACAAACAAACAGGAAATGCATATGTTTTCTATGTCTATTGTATGATTTGAAAATGTTGTAAAAAGACATGGCCTCCCTTTGGTCTTCATATGACTTTTTGACAAAAGAAACGTGCTGCAGAAACGCGTCAAGTCAATAAATACATTCCTGAAAAACCAAGAAATCCTTTGTGCGACTTTCCTTGCGCCTCTGCAGCGCGAGACATCTGCACATATATATATATATATATATATATATATGCACGCTCCTTCTTCTTCCATTTAGGACGAATAAAGCACTCATAAGGGTGTCCCCGTTTCAGCAAAATTTATTTTTCAAATAGTAGCAGCCACAACATGACGCGTTTCGGCTACTGCCTTACTCAAATGTTGTTCCGTTCTCTGACGAGAAAGGCGCCATATTTAAAATCATTGTTGTCATAAGGTCACATGTTGCACTTAATCAATCAATCAATCAGTGACACTTATAAAGCGCGCTACATACCCGTAGGGTCTCAAGGCGCTGGGGGAGGGGGGGGGGGGGGGGGGGGAGCCGCTACTGCTCGAACAGCCAGGTCTTCAGCTTCTTCCTGAAGGAGAGGTGGTCTTGGGTCAGGCGCAGGTCGGTCGGGAGGGAGTTCCAGGTCTTGGCGGCCAGGTAGGAGAAGGACCTTCCTCCTGTAGTCGCTCTTCGGATGCGGGGGACGGCGGCGAGGGCGTGGTTGGCTGATCGGAGGTGGCGTTTGGGAGCGTAGAAGTTGACTCGGCTGTTGAGGTAGCTCGGGCCTTGGTCGTGTAGGGCTTTGTGTGCGTGGGTGAGGAGGCGGAAGGTGATTCTTTTGTTGACGGGGAGCCAGTGAAGGTCTCTCAGATGTCCGGAGATGTGGCTGGTTCGTGGGATGTCGAGGATGAGTCTGGCTGAGGCGTTCTGGATCCGCTGGAGTCTCTTCTGGAGCTTGGCGGTGGTACCGGCGTAGAGGGCGTTGCCGTAGTCCAGTCGGCTGGTGACGAGGGCCTGGGTGACGGTCTTCCTGGTCTCGGTGGGGATCCACCAGAAGATCTTCCGTAGCATGCGTAGGATGTTGAAGCATGCCAAGGAGACGTTGTTGACTTGCCTGGTCATGGAGAGGGAGGAGTCCAGGATGAAGCCCAGGTTGCGTGCATGGTCTGTCGGTTTGGGTGCGGTGCCCAGGGCGGGAGGCCACCAGGAGTCGTCCCAGGCGGAGGGAGAGGAGCCCAGGATGAGGACCTCCGTCTTGTCCGAGTTCAGTTTCAGGCGGCTGGTCGTCATCCACTCGGCTACCTCTTTCATCCCTTCGTGCAGGTTGGCTCTGGCGGCGGCGGGGTCGTTGGTCAGGGAGAGGATCAGCTGGGTGTCGTCGGCGTAGGAGATTATGCTGAGGTTGTGTTTGCGTACGATGGCCGCGAGGGGGCTCATGTAGACGTTGAAGAGGGTGGGGCTCAGAGATGATCCTTGGGGGACGCCGCAGATGACTTCGGTGGCCTCTGACTTGTACGGTGGTAGGCGGACTCTCTGTGTTCTTCCGTCGAGGAAGGAGATGATCCATTCCAGCGCCTTGTCCTGGATTCCGACGTTGCTGAGGCGCCGTACTAGGGTGCGGTGGCAGACCGTGTCGAATGCCGCGGAGAGGTCTAGGAGGATGTTACAAAAAATATGATATATGTTTGTGTATGTATATATATATATATATATATATATATATATATATATATATATATATATACATACACAAACATATATCATTTTTCCATACCAATGCAGCCCACATATAGTAGGCTAAACAATGTAATAACAAATCACTGTTTTTATAAATACATAATGAATATATAGATCACAGGAGGGCAAGTGACACTTGAACTTTTTTTTAATGAGTAAGACTCATGAAAACTGCAAAACAGCAGACATTGTTAGCCTACAGGGGATCCTCATCAATAGTCATAAGCACTGAATAGAATAGCAAGCCCATCTTCCACCTGCAGGCAAATGAGAATGAATGACCCAAATCAACAAGCATACTAAATCATTTGTGGAACAGATTCCTCAGGAGGCCTGAACTACTTGGTTATCTGCCCTGGTATCAGAATCAAGACAATAATGTATTGTAAATGTATGTATAGATCTCCAAGTGGCTGCTTTACAGATCTCGGAAATCGGTACATTCCTAAGGAATGCAGCAGTTGCTGCTTTTCCCCTAGTGGAATGTGCTTTAGGTCTAGACCAAAGATAATAATAACATTTTTCCACATCATGTGTGGAAGGTAGACAAACCATACAAACAGAATGGGGATCTGTTTTTGACATCTTCCCACAGGAAGGGCATTTGTAGAATACAGGTGGCATAACTGACTAAAAAATACTAGAAGAATTAGTCAGAAAAAGTAGAATATTACCACCAGCAACAAATACTGTCAAATAAGACAGGAAAAAAACAAATTCGAACTGAAAAACAATCAAATTCAGCAGAGTTCAAGTTCCAAGTTCCTCACAGCACAAGCCGGAAAAAAGAACTGACCTAACTGTCACCAGTGGGACATGATGGGAGCAGAGTTCCCCCTGGAGGCCTTAAAGACAAAGTGTTCAGATTCTCTGAGGCCTTAAAGGCGAGGTGCCAGTCTGATTTTCGGTACAGGGACGTTATTTCTTTATGCAGCCTACATAGGCTAATTGCCTTTTATTACAGTTTCCTTGATGAAAATAAAAGGTTTTTCTGTCTGTGGAATGCATTTTAGGCTCCTGCCTTTTTTCTTGCATTGTTTTTATGTTTTATTTTCATTCTGCAGAAAATATGTAATTATGGCTTTATTAGCCTATAGAGGTTATGGTTGGGCTGCATATTATTAGCGTATACATGTATATGTGTATAATTTCTTTAGTACTATGTACTTCATTATATATTTACACATATATATGTATTTAGTTATGTGTTCCGGGTTACCGCTCATGGGCGGAGATTATTCAGTGCTTATGACTATTAATTAGTATCCCCTGGAAGAGAATGTTGTGGTTCTGGGATTGCTACGGGGGCCGACTGTACTTTTTGTCGAACGTATGTGATGGAATTTCTTTAATTACAATGCTTGATCTGCTACCAATGAATTTACTTGTTATCCAAAAACCAATAAAGTTGATTATCAAAAAAAATATTAGGGGATAGATCACTGGTGACTCCCATAATCCAAGAATCCACAGCCAAGTCCAAGTTAATATCACAGTCAATTATGGGGGAGAGGGCTACAATAAGTTCCCCCACTAGCTACAAAGGGATGATTTTATTCTAAGCTTTAATTTCGGATCCACGTCTCTCACCCACCTCAGAGGCAGCACAAGTATAGTCACAGCTGACTAACTTAATTCAAGGGGGGAACTAACCATAAGAGGAAGGTAAGATAGAATAAGGTCCAAAGTATGTCTGACTTGATGAGTGGTCATTGAAATCGAAGAGTTAAGATTAAGGACTTTAAATGATGCTTCAGCAGCACATATACTAAAATTGGAACGACTACCAAAATTGCTGTCCCTCCCTACTTGTCGAGAAGTACAAATGAAAGATAAAATCTCCCAGAATCGTACAATTAGAATATCTCGAAGCCACTTCTGAAACAGCCTCCTCCCAGGGATATGGGTCATTATTGTTTGTGAATGTGGCTGCAAGATGCCAGAAACAGGTCATTTTTGATAAATGTCCTTAACCATATTCTGCTAAGTGGCAAACATATCAAGTGGTACATTTATCACTGGCACTAAAGGTGATCCAAACTAATCACCTGAACACAATGAAGAGCTTTTGCAAGTGTGATGCTGCGTCTGCGCTTAACGAAATACAGCTTTTCTTCTTTGTTGTAAACATTTTCAGAATCTACATTTTGTATGTTTACGGCTGCAGGTTTTGTAGCTCCCCCATTATCTATCTGGTCATTGTTGTCTCCTTCATGGCCTCAGCATCCATATTAGAAACTTCTCTTTGAGGGATGAAACAGCATAGGTGAAACCATTGAGGATTGCAGCAGTCTCACTGACGGTGTGGTCATTGACAGGAGCACTTTTGAGAGCTCCATGTCTGCTACTGTAAAAGTGTATGGCATATATGAAGGACTCGAAGTAAATGAGGAGCTTTCTCTTCATCAACGGACAACAATTGGCCAACCACAGCTGCTTTATCGATGGTGGTCCTGTGAACAATGATAATAAGACCGTCAATGGCTGTGTTGTCAATAAACTTGTGTCTAACAAAAGGGAGGGACTTACAGCGCATCAATGTCCACCATACATGGTCCAAATAATCTAGATAATGTACAAAGGGTATGCAGTTCCTAGTGAAATTTGTGTTTATGTAGGTCTAGGACTATTCTGCAGAGTACGCTGGGAGCGTGACTCTGCAGGAACAAATGCCCTCACACACCTAGATAGGTGTCATGCTTTATCATAGGGTGTTTGCTCCTCGTCGAACTGGTGCTGTACTGCCTTATGGGCACCCACAATGGGGGCTCTTTGCCGGAGATCTTCTCGTCCGCCGTGAAGTGCAGATGTGGGGGCGTAAAGAGTAGATGTTAATGTATAAAATGTGTAAAGTTTAAGAATAGGATAAGAGGTACTTCTCAGGAAAAACATTAATGAACAAGTTCTCTTCCTATATTAAAATATGTGATGCTATCTATTAGACTTTACTTATCCTAGATAACTGTGTCAACATGTTTTTAACTTTTGTGTAGTAATACAAATGATCTGGTAACTATTCTTCAAGACCGATATTTACCTAATCTATTTTGTGATTGGAGTTCATGGATTTGCTCCCAATCACACATACTTTAGTTTTGGTATTGAATTTTTAAACCTATATTTGGCGATGGCATGTAGGTCAAAGACCCACAAAAAACAGTAAAAATATAAGCAAACAGTTGCATTTGTTGTTGCAATATTGTTGCTAGATCGTAAATTTGTGAATCACAAGCTTATTTTTTACACCAAAAGCATGCTTTGCTGTTTGCACCAATCGCATGCTTTGTGTTGGATCAAATTATGATCCCTGTGCATATATAAACACCACATTACAAACATGACATATACTATTAAAAGTCCATCACAATTATTCACTCGCCCCAATTGGGTAAAATTCGGGACTCCTCAAGTCGTGCATAATGGCACGCCCTTTGAAATAAATAAATTAATGTTGGGGTCAGTTGACGCTGCTTGGTTCAGAGTAGGAAAAATATTCCGTTCCCTGATGCGTGGTCGGTTATGCCGTACTTACAGTTTGGTCAGGACCGGCTCCATGGAAGACCTACCATTGTGTCGGCGCATGGGTCGGTTTGCGGTATTTAACTTGTTGCTGATGGTTTAACAGAAACAAGGTGTTGCCGGTCAGGGACCCGCCCTGCGGGACTTCGCAGTGAGCCCACTCCTCAACGGGATGGCAAATAGACCCAGGACATGCCAACCATAATATCTTATGCTTGGGGACAAAAGATTTTGTTTGTCACTTGCCATTTGGGCAGATTAGCTTATTTACCGCATAACTTGTTGCACGGGCTTGTGATCAATATACGCTTACTGCAGTCGAGGCACAGCTTGAAATCAGTCATTCTCAGGGGAGAAATCCTACCTGGTAAACTTTCTGTACAGCTCTAAAAGTCGTCCGAAAATGGACAAAATTGGGACCTGAGCTCTGGATCCAAATTAAAGGGCGTGGAGAGAAGGGAACTGACAGTATGCAAGGGTGGAGCTTATATGTGGCTCTCCTTCATCTCTTTCGGGGAGTAACGGAGTCACAAGGCACCACCTACTGGGGCACAGGAGCATTATTGAGTAAATTCTCTGGATTCAATCTGGCATCTTGGTGTATTCTCAAGGTGATGAATCAGAAGTTTGGAGTATCCATAGAATGTCATTTTCTTGGAGTAAATGTGCTAAGACTTTCTGATGCTCAGAGTGAGAAATCACAATTATAACTGGAACGAGTTTCACAGCAGGTTCTCATCATCATGGCAGCCCCCTTTTAAACCCTTTGCAGTAGTTTTCTAGCAAACATCCGCAACCAGTATATTAATTGTTTTAACATTTTGAAACCATTGAGATGATTGTACTCTCTCTTTTCCTCTAATGCATACATCCCTCAGAAAAGAAGCTCCTCGCTAGATAAACACCTAAGCTCCATGGTGAGCTTCAACCAGTAGGCAACGGTCTGCAGACTCCTAGAGTCACAGCCTTGCTTCTCCTCACAGTGTAATCACTTATAAAAGGTTTCACTGTTACTATGCCTGTTTCTTGTCACATATGTCGGGCCTTTCGCAGATGGAAAACTGCAGTGGGTCCGTCAAAACTGTAAACGTAGTCAGGACAGTCAGCGAAGAGTGCTGAAACTGCAGCCCTCTGGGTTTCTATTGGGGAAAGAAAGTCAGGTCGAGGAACAGAATAAGCATTTAGAAAACTGAGAGATCCTGGGTGTTAAATACAGATTGCAACCAGTTGGCAGTCACAATAAAGTATATTGTAAATGGAGTGTAGCAAAGAGGATGCGAGACCTGCCCAGGCCCCAGCTCATGACAAGTGTTTATGCACAGTATAACTATAATATCCATTCAACTCCTCAACCTTGGCTTCTGACTGAAACAAGAATATTAGGAGCAACTCCAAGTCATAAAGTAGGTATATTTGCTCGGCATACAATTTCCATACGATAATGCAATGACAGGTAGGAAACGTATTACTCTAACCCTAAATGGGTGACAGTTGCATGGCTGAGCACATCTACCAACAACTAGGAGGCCTCGCCAAGTTTACACCAAATGATGCCTACAGTTATACTATTAAGTACTTCATATCATCATGAACATTAAATGTAGATTGAAGGCTGCCCTAGCACTGCCAACATCTAGATGTTTGATTAGATAGAGAACAAGCATTTACAATGCAATGGTTTCGCCTTTGGAAAAGTTAGAGCTATTGGCATTGTAAATGACAAAATTTGTATTTATGTGTTGGTTTTGCTAACAGATAAATAAATGGCATTGTCATTTACATTGCCATTAGCTTAATCTCTCGCAAATGTGAGACCTATTGCATTTGCACCCACACATACACACAGAGCCACACACACACACACAAAGGCACACACACACACACAGCCAGCCGCACACAGAGAGCCAGCCGCACACAGAGAGCCAGCCGCACACACACACACACACACACACACAGAGCCAGCCGCACACACAGAGCCAGCCCCGCATACACACACAGCCAGCCGCACACACACACACAGCCAGCCGCACACACACACACACACACACACACACACACACACACACAGCCAGCCGCACACACACACACACACACACACAGCCAGCCGCACACACACACACACAGCCAGCCGCGCACACACACACACACACACACACACACACACACAGCCAGCCGCACACACACACACAACCAGCCGCACACACAGCCAGCCAGCCGCACACGCACACACACACACACACACACAACCAGCCGCACACACACAGCCAGCTGCACACACACACACACACACACAGCCAGCTGCACACACACAGCCGCACACACACACACACAGAGCCAGCCGCACACACACACACAGAGCCAGCCGCACACACATACACACACACAGAGCCAGCCGCACACATACACACACACAGAGCCATCCGCACACACACACACACACAGAGCCAGCCGCACACACACACACACACATAGCCAGCTGCACACACACACACAGAGCCAGCCGCACACACACACACACAGAGCCAGCCAAGGCTGCAAAGAAGATAAAAAGTAACTGGGTAATATAAAGGAGGTACAGGAATATGAGTAGTAGAGATTGAAAAGGTGTGTGGCACGTGAAGAGGTCTGGCAACAGGTTATGAGGTAAAAAGGCTGAGTGGGTGTTAAGGAATGGGTGGGATCTGCAGAGTGGGAATGAAAGTTGTCAGGGGTGGAAGAAAGGAGCCCAGGCTGGGGTTCAGGATGAAGGGAAGAATAGCAAGCGACACAGAAGGAAGGGAGCAGCATTAGCACTCCATGTGACCTCACACTGGACAACCGGACAGAAACCGCAAGATTTCCAGCCCACAGATTTACATATTCTGAGCACTAATGCACCCATCACTGGAGAGACTAAATTGCATGCATCCTAGCATCAGAGCACATACAGCGATGGGGAGGGGCAAATGGAGCAAAGAAGCGGGAGATCTTACCTGTAGCAATGGAGGAGGGGGTTTATGGGAGTGAGTGCTGGCTGTAATCCTTGGGCCTGCTCAGTGCATGGTTCCTGGCTCAGACTGGTGGCGAGTGAATGTGTACTACAGAGGCGCCGGGATACCGGATACAGTAACTAAAAGTTCGCCTCCAGAGTTATTTTACCATTATTATTACTCCCTGAGATTTAGCTGGCACACAAAGCAAAATCTAATTTGTTAAATGTTGTAATGTAAATGTAGGTAAATGTAGGTATACTTATATAGCGCAACCTGTCACCACAAAGGGCATCCTGGCGCTTGCCTAGGGAACCCGTCCTGGTATTCCCCTGTGAGAAGCCCCAACAGGGTGTCCACAGGGTGAAAGTCAGGCATCCCGCCGCGAGGGGCCGTTGTGGAGATTAAGCAAGCTATTGCCCAGAGTCGCAGAGTGTGAACCCGTGAGTCGAGGAGGCACCGGGACGAGAATTATCGAGTCCGTGGAATTTTTAGCCCAAGACCCGCCGGGGCGGGGAATTGAACCCTGGTCCAGGACCGATCTCAGATTCCGGGTCTGCCGCCTCTAACCCCTGAGCCACACTTCTCCACATGTTCATGTACTCATGATAGACCTGAAACATAAGTGAGGTCTTAAGATCTGATGTCACTTCCTTTGAAGTCACATTCAATGCCACATGCTGAATGTCACGCTTCTGCCTAACTTGGAGAGTCCCCCCTTGTAAGCACTATATTATTGAATTTCTCATACTGCAGGTATGACATGCTTTCCTGCAACATTCAGCGAACCGTGCATACTTTCACTTTCCAAGCAGTACAGGAAAATGGCGTTGGCTTCTTTAAAATGAAATATGTCTCGCATTTAAAAGAGTTTGAGCTATTGACATTGTAAATGACAATGCCTTTCATTTATGCGTTAATTTTCAAAAAAGATGACATTATCATTTACAATGCCAATAACTTACACCCTCGAAAATGCGAGACCTACTGCATTGCAAATGCTTGCTTAGGACTTGAGCTCTGGAAAAAAGTGATGGGTATGGGTGACCATGTATCATAAGAACTTTTGAAACTGCAAGAACCTCATCTGCCCTAATTAACAGGAAACCACCACCGCCTCATTTATACAGGTGAATACTTCGAATGGAAGAAAAGGTCGGACAGCCATTTACTCCTACAAAACCAAAAGGCAGAACTGTATTAGGCAGGGGTGAATGGTAACTTGGACAGTGGCTTATGGCCTGCAGAAAAAGGAGACTGGAGCTTCATTAGCCGCAATACAGGACATTTGAGGAAATGCGAACACACCGCACTGATTATTGTGGATGTGGTTGACGTTGTCGCTTAAGTAGGAGCGTAGGTGAGATGTCTCGTAGCTAACTGATAAAGAGAACCCTGCTAAAGAAAGTCTCAGTTGCGGAGGAGGTTCAGCGTCACTCACGTATTACGCTTACCTAGGCGCCCTGGGTGGAAGCAGGCCGCTCTCCAGGGACAGGCCTTAACGGAATCCACTTCCTGGCCCCGGTGGCTTCAAGACACGGCTCAAAACGATACTTTTACTTTCGCTTCTCCTCCGTGAATCGCTCAGGTCTGTCGCCGAATAACCTCTTTGAACTCTTTACCAATGTATCTCTCTACCGCGAGATACAAGAGAGTCTGCCATCTCCTGGAGCATCCGCACCGTTGCCGCGCACTCAAGATGCGTCATGGTATCATTACGTTACACGCGTCACTTTAGGCGACGACCCAAGGATTTTTTTTTTATTGTGCGGAGTCATGTTTACAATGCAATGGTTTCGCCTTTGAAAAAGTTAGAGCTATTGGCATTGTAAATGTCAGGCGAAACCTAAAAAGGACCACATGGAATTCACATGTTATTCACCACATAGAATGCGTGTGCTGCTTGGGGAAGGTGCTAGCCTTCCACTAAGAGAATAATGCTCAGGGCGCCTCTCCGGCTCCAACAACAGGGCAATCCTCGAGACAGGACTATCACATAGTACTCACGCGCGATCCATGGTTGCTTATAAAAACACAAATCATCATTAGACAACAGTATAGTTGGGAATTCAGGCAGGTCTGCACATCTTTCAGCATGCAGAGTTTTTTGTTTCCGACCCTACACATCTGTCTTTGTGAAACCACCCACCCCTCCCCAGGTGGTGCACGAGTGTCATCTGCCTAATGACGCGTGAAGCACTGAAAACTGAACTCTGCACAGCCCAGAATGAGTCAACTAGTGAAGCCATTTATGCCTGGCACTATGGCGAGCACTTACTTTGTGTCACAAATCACAATAGGTGTCAAAGGTGAAGGAGGCGCTCTGTGATGGGCTCAGGGAGGTCTGAGTGAATACGTGCCCTCTCTCAGTGCAATGTGCGCAGGACGCCTAATCATTATGATGGCTCCACGTGCCCCATCGTTAAGTGTAAACAGGGCCCCTCGGTGCCAAGAATCACACAAAGCGACTGAAACTCGAGGGCCCCCTGGGGACAGGCTCCCAGGATCCGAGATCACACCAGCAGCAGAGGGTGCGCTGGGATCCCTTATATATGGATGGGGCTGTACTCACAGCACAGAGCTGAGGGGCGGCTCTGCGTGAACCTTGTACTTGCAAGATGTAAACACTGCGCTGATGACCCGTGTTTGAGGGGGTGGGAGACTGGGGGGGGTCTCTGGGATCAGCCTGACTGCCACTCTAGGGTCCGTTACCAGAAAGAAAAGTCCTTGCTCCTGAATTGCAGAGTGTTATTCACGGACTCTGGGCCGCTCTCAGCGGTCTGTCTGACCCGGCTCCCTCGATGCTCGTCAGGAGGGGAGCAGCAACCCCCGGTGCATCACTACAAGACGGCGGCAGACGGGACCACTCACCCCAGGCGGGAGCCAATATATGTCCGCCGGGCCACGAGAGTCACCGAGGAGCTTGGGGTGAGTAACAGAGACCAGGCCACCCATACCCGAAGCCACCACATCAGGGGCGGAGCTTCCATCAGTGCAGCGGGTGCAGTGGCACCGGGGCCCAGAGGCATGAGTGGCCCACAGATCCCTGATATTTTTTGCATGTAACAGTTCACACAGTGGCCTCGGGGGGTAGGGGGGGGTCTTTCCTTCCTTGCATCGGGCAGGGTCCGTGACATACTGCGTCCACCAGTATTGCAAGCCCCGCCCCCTGTGCAGGTAAGTGCTAATCAAGCGGACATTGAAAATCTGGGAATCCCTTCACCTGGTTTCTTTGTTGGCGGGGGGGGGAGGGGGGGGGTTGCCCTAGGACTCTGTGTCTGAAAAAGTGTCAGAAACCTGCTGAGTGGCAGGGGCCGCCTGCAGACTGTGCCTCCCGGGATACTGTGCTCGGTGCTAGTATTCAGTCCAATAATGTCAAGCATTATCGGCCCTTTCACTGATCGATCACCACCCTTAAACTCATCTGATAAGGCAGTTAAGTTACAGAAATTAATAGCTTTTCAGAGAGGGGTTGGGTGAGACATTACAAAAGATTAATTGTGGTTACCGGTTACGTCAAAATGTAGTTCAGCGTGCGTTTTGGGGGGGGGGGGGGGGGGGGGGGGGGGTGCGAACAAAGACACGGACAGCGGGAGGTGGGACGGACAGCGGGATACAACCATGCGGGACCAGGACGATCGAACAAATGATGAAAAACAGCCATGTAAAAAAAAAAAAAGTACACGCTCACAGTGAAAAACCTAAAAATCGCCGGAACGCCCACGAATCTGCTATGACGGACTGATCTCTGTTCCAATGGCTAGCCAATGGAACAGAGAGACAGTGACCAAGCCACATACTGTTCTCTTAAGATTTCGCCTGCGCGAAAAGCTGAGCAGTGCGCAGCTTTCGACAGGCGAAACCTAAAAATGTATGCTATTTCCGTGCACACAGATCTGAGAAAGGGTAATTGTTTGCAGCAAATGTGATGACATGTTGTCACTAGTGAGGTCACATGTGATGTCTCCAGGGAATAAATAATCTGTGAGGTCATGAGTACTGCACTGGTGGCATATGATTGCATAGCTAACGTTAACTGTGTGAATTTAAGTGATTAGGTTTTGCGTTTTATACAACATCCATTTAAAAGAAAATTTACATTTCTATAGTTCTTTAGAGCACATACATTTGTGAGCTTATATTTTTTTGTGATGGTCCACAAAGTTTTTTTCAAACAAAAACAAGGTCGAATATTTATAAGGAATTGGTCAGAACAGATGAGACAATTGTAATGGTAAGGATCCAAAACTAAGGATGCATGAAAATGCAAAAGATATTTTATATTTTCAAAAAACATATTGAGCACTGTATTGAGCAAATCAAAATAACCTTAAGTGAATAATTTATTATACATTTAGGGCCTCTCCCACTTAGATTTTAAAACAGAAGGAATGTTGCCAATTCTAAGTTCTTCTACCCCATTTCATTTCACACATAGATAAAAAACATTGCTGAAGAAGGACAAATTATCCCACCTTTGGAGGCAGCGAGATCCTATGCGTCGGAAATTGTAGCTGCCACTGTAGCCCATATAGCTCTGGCTAGGACTGACTGAATTTTGTACTACATGCTGTAGGAGACACAAGTAGAGATTTTGTTTATTAAAGTAATCACAAATGTCTTAGAAATGAAAAGAGAAATACTATAAAATGACATTTCAGTAGCAAACCCTCTCATATTCTCAATGATCCCACCTAAATTTCTCTCAACAACTCCTCCACAAAATCCTTTGGATAATTCCCAATTAAATCTTCCCAATAACGCCTTTGAAAATTCACCCGATAACTCTCCATAAAACCTTTCTAAATAAGAGCCCCAAAAATCTGCCAAATAACTAACATAACAACATTTGTACTGCAGGTCATAAAAACTCTAAATAACTGCAAATGGGAGAAAGTTACTAGTAACCCCTATTCTGCATCGTAGGTACGTTCTTTGAAGTCAAACATTAGAATTTGCAACATACAGACACACATACACACACGTTTGTATCCATACTCACACACACATTATATACAATAAAAAAATTAATATAGACCTTAGCCAATACATGGTGATTTGAACAAAGTACAAAAAGTGTCATGAGTGACGCAGTAATTATTGTAGCCCATCACCCTGCCAATTGATCAATTTTCAAATGGTATTTGACTCCGTTTATTTACAACACTAAAACAAGGAGAAAAACATCCTTTCAGAATTCTTTTGGATGCATGAAAAGTCCAGGGAAATGTAGCCAGATAGGCAGCAGGTCTAAAGATTTGAGGAATTTAAGGATCCATCAAACTATCATATCATGCCTTGTAGTGGCAGTTGTAGGAGAACAACAGTTTTGTTTGACATAACTCAAACTGGTATTTACCTGAAAGAGGAAACAGGGTCTGTATTTTTCTGTAGAAACCATAACAAGAACCTTTTCCATTTAACGATGCACAGCGCCCTTGTGTTTGTTCTTTAAAAATGTCTATGATGTCTTTTGACAACTTCAAATATTCATATTGGATGACTTAAAGACTTGTACATCTAATTCAAGGATCTTAGACTTGGTTGAAATACTTGGCCCGGTATTTGAACAGGAGATTGGGGTTTCATGGTAGCTTACTTTGAACCGCTTCGGAGAGTTGCAGTAGATCTTTCTACCACCATTGTCTTGGCCAGTTCAGGGCAATAAGGATCATCCTGATGACTGATTGAATGTGTTTGAGAATCATAGATGGGATCAGTGCAATTGAGGGAACTCCTATAGTATATATTTTGATAGGCTCATCAAAAGGGCTTTTCCTAGAGAATGTGGCTCCAGGCATCTGGAGGCGTAAGCTTTGTATTTTGTATTCTCCCGTGGCTAGTAGATCTCTTTGAGGAACCCCCCTATCCTTCCAATATTCCTTCTAACACCACATCATTCAGGACTCACATTTCCTTATGGGAATTTCCTCAGTAATGTTATGTGTTTTTGCGCGACGATATGAAAGTAGGTAACCTGAAGGTCAATTGAACCCATCTAGTCTTTTAACTTTAGTTACGGAATGATTTGATGGACAGCCAGCATTTGAAACTTCTCTTTTTTATGAACTCGTTCGCCTCGCTGAAATCCTGAATATGTCTGTACACTGTTTCAATACATTTCTTAAGGAATGAGGAAATACTATAAGTAGACGCATATGTGTATTTTCCTTTTTAGGACACATAGTTTCTATGGCCTTCTTTTGTAATAGAATATGTGCTTCCTTTTATCTTGAGAAGATATAATTTAAAAGACAGTGATTTCGTCATTTCAAGAGATGGTGCTTTGAAATGAAGAGCATTTACAAGTTGCTCAATATTCAGCACCCAATTATCTTTGGTTATGCTTCACCATTCTTCGAGATGATATGTAATATTTCTAATGACTGGAATGGTGTGCAGAGGTGAGAAGTGGGGAATTCATTGTCTCTTACGCCGGAATTCCCTGCCTGAACTGAGTTGAAGCTGTAAATCACAACCCTTTGATGACTTTGTTTAGTGGTTTCGTTCCATTATTGGGGCTGTTGGTATTGCTATGGCCTTGAGAATGTCAGAAGGAGTTTCATGATATGGGTGATCTCTCGTATGTCTGCAATGGGATCTAGAAAACGTTTCCTCTTCCTCCAGAACAACCAGTCTTTAAAGTCTATGACTTTGCCTTTATTCTCTGTATTTCTTTCTCAGTGTGTGGATCGAAGAGGAACGACCCTGTGAATGGAAAATTTAGGAGTTATTATTTATTGTGCATCATTCTTTAATGAGACAAGAAATAGTCAGGAAGACCTAAGGAGGTTGACAGCGCAGCAATGTTCTGTTGAGGTGAAATGTGCTAGAGGCGCAACTAATCACCTAGTTTGACACCAGAAGACCCTCATAAAGGGTTTATGGGAAGCCCTTAATTTTGTCCTGTGGAAGTTCTTCTGCATACATTTTCATTGACACTCACAAGGCTCTGTCATAGCATCCTAGCAGGTAGATTGTAAACCAATGAGAGCTGCACAGTAAATTTTTCTGCCTAACATGTGTTGTCTGTTGCTCTCCCTATCCACAGTTGTTTCTGAGGCAGATGCATAATGCTTGCTCACAGACTAAAATGCAAAGGAGTCTGGTTTGGCGTTGGATCTCATAAATAGCAATCCTGTCTAAGAGGTTTGAATTTTTTAACCGTCTTGGGGTTATTTAGCATTTTTTCGACTAAGGGACCTTTCATTTGCAACCTAAGACGGAGTAAAAGCATTGACTGAGCCTTGGGGGGAAATTGCCATATTCTACTTTTCCACTCCCCTACAGGCCTTTTCAGTCTTGGCAAAGTTTTTGGCAGATTCATGACTTTCAGTGACTTTGGTAGAGATAAAGGCTTCAGCGCAATTTGGACATGATCTTCTGGAGGAATTCAATGGAATCTGGTTCTCTTCAGGAGATTCAGAGGAATAGTACATTGCCCCTGAAGCTCTTCTTTTAGAAAACAGTAAACAATAAATCCCTCAAAGCCAATGAGTGCCTTCTTGAGAAAAGTGCCTCAATGTTGAATGTCTTGAAGAAGCATGTCTTGACGCTGATACTGTTCTTGATGGAGCCCTTGAAGGCGATATTGTGCTAGTCTGCAGGGTTGACCATGAGATTGTCTTCGATGGCAAGCATTATGATAATATGTCAGATTCTGACATTTATATGCTTGACATCGAACAAGCTCGATGCCAGTGTTTGGAGTGGTGGTGGTTCTTGTACCTTCTTTGTTCCCTGAATCTTGGAGATTATCTAAGGACAGCAAATTCAGATTATAGTAGAAGGAGCCCCTTCAGAGCACTGTATTGCGCTCCTATGCCAACCTGTTCTACTGCCTCTTGATTTCGTCTTCAAACTGCCCACGAAGGTGGAGTACAGGAGACAGATCACACACAGTGAACACATGAGTCATTTGGTGCCTTCTTTCCCCCAAAGTCTAGGCACTTGAAAAAAAAGGAAGTCATTTTTTGGTCAAAAAAGAAGTACAGAAACAATATTCCTCGCAGGAAACACTTAATGCCAGTGACGTCCAGTGAAACCCGACAGTTTAAAAAACAAACACAACTTCCTGAAGAAAAACAGGGCTTAGATACCCGAAAAATGTTCTGTCATCCTCCCATAACGAACCAGAAAAAAGAAATGTTGCTCTCTAGACACTGTCAGGCCAAGGAGTGATGGGATAGGAAAGGTTGCTTAACTGTTAAGGGGGAATACCAGTTATTCCCCAAGTCTTCAGATCTGAGACATATCTAGCTACATTTCCCAGCCTTTCTACATGTTGTTCAGCTATGTTCATATAGTAGATCAAATGTGGGTTTTTCTTGTTTCGAGTAGTGTTTTCTCTCTCTGCTTTTAGAGTTGTAAATAAATGGAATTGGAAAGCGTATGAAATGTGTCAAATTGTCCAGTTGGTAGGCCACAATGATTTATGTTACACTGATACCACAATTTGTGCATTTTAATGCCCCATTTATTTATTAATGGTTGTATTTACTAATAAAGATATATATATATATATATATATATATATATATATATACATACACATACATACATATATATATGTATATATCACTGAATGAAATACAGCTAAAATTATAGTTCAGCTGACAAAGTAAAAATAACAATTCGCCATTTAACTGTGCAAAGCACAATGGCTCCAGCCATGTTCTGCTCTTTTTAGACACTATCCCCTATGGGGTATACTGAGCATGGCGGGGCTTCAGTTATGGTGTACATTGTGCGCTGCACACCATAACTGGTGAATTGCAGAGCTTTTTTGTTCGCTGAACCATAACAAATCTCTGCCTGCGTCTTTTTTACAGCTCATTTCATGTATTTTCTTTTAAATGTTTACCACATTCCCCTGCCATGCACCCCCACTGTATTGTGCGCTTGACATAACTAACAGAAAACTTAAACTTAAGTCTGCCAAATTGTATGCTGTTTCATTACAACAGTGCCATCAATTGTATTAGCAAATAAACTTTCCTTTCACCCATTTGAAATCTGCCACCCGATGAACCACAAAACAGTGCCAGATGTATTAAATCAACAATGTTTTGACCCTTATTTTCAGCCCCCCCCCTTGTATCTGCAAGAAAACCTGATGTACCTGCACAGAATGCATTTCATTTAACAGCACCAAAGCAGCTATAAGCACATTATAATTTGTTTGCCTCCTATTTTGAATTTGACTCCTCCAATGCTTTGGCACAAAACGTGACATTCTAATAGAAAAACAATCCTTTCAAGCTTCTGTCCAATTTTGGGCAGATTTGTCACAAAGTGCAATGAAGACTTTTACATCCTGCCCCAGCCTTAGCTGCCTTCCAGACCCCGTGATGGATCTGTGCGACCCTAAAAATACCAAGAGAAGGCTGGCTAAGTCTCCGACAAATTTCATACACATCCATCAAACAGTGGCAAAAGTATTAGTGAAACAAAGATACTTTTTGACCACCCCTTTAACTTTGCGTGCCTTTCCCCCAACTGGACCTTCACAAAGCATAACATACCTGCTGTGGTTGTAACTTACTAGCTGCCTGCACAGAATAACCTAAATCTTTTTCCTCAAGCTTTTTAAGGGAGACTTGACCTACTTAGCATCAGCTCTAAAGTCAGACTAATGAGAGTAGTGTCTAGTGGAAGTATGGACGGGCTTCCATATTTTAAATATATTTATTAGCACTGCAGTAGCGGGAGAGTTGTCTCTTGTGGAAGGAAACTTAGGTCTAGATGTTGGCTTTCCAATAAAATAAGATACAAGATACACTCCACCTTGAAATGGACTGTTTGTAGTAGATAATCCTGTATGAGCATGCACTTAATTCACAAACAGTTGTTTAGATTATGAATATCCTTTATTTTGTATAGATAAAACAAATGCATTCTTAAGATTTAACGTATACAAAGACCTTTGCGTTGGAGTGAAGGGATTCTAAAGAATGGTGGAAATGATAAGGATTGGCGGATGTGGAAGTCCTTAATCACTTTAGGAAAATAACTCAGATGTGTTCTCGTGATCACACTACTCTTCTGACATACTGAGTAGGGATCATGGGAGCACATGGCTTGTAATTCGCTAAGTCCACTTGCAGACGTCATCACAACTAGAAAAGCAGATTTCCATGAAATAAGCTACAGGGAAGCTTTAATAATTAGTTGAATGGAGAACTCCTTAGTTTACAGAGGACAACATTCAATTCGCAGGGGTGGGGGGGGGGGGATCTCCTGATCTGGGGAAGGACTTTCCTAATTGCAGGATTCTCAAAAAAGAGGTTTGTGAGGGACACTTTCTATAAAAATGTAGGGTGGAAAATCGCAACATTGAATTTGCTAGGTAGGGCAGATTAGGTGGTATGACTTCTTGGAATTTGGTTGGGTTGATGTTTTTCTGAATGTGCCCTATGTAGAACCTCTTCCATTTGAAAATATAATACACTCATAGCTTCCCTTCAAATGTGCACGCAATCTTGTCAAAGACTTAAATGAACCTTCTGGATGGGCTCAAGAGAGGAATGGCCAAGCTCAATGATGGTAGGCTCAATTGTGGAATCATACCTGTGAACTTGTGAAGAGCATTCGGAATGCAGACTCCTGTGTGGAAGTTATGAGAGGTGAATATTAACCACCACTGTCTAAGCAATTCCAAAGCAGTAAGGATTTTGGCCTTGGAATAAGTCAGTTTGACAATCCAAGAAATTGAAGGAAATGCATAATTAAATTTGCCGGACCAGTCTCAAGCTGGAATTCTTCTCAACCATTGTTAGTAGGACCTCTAAGAAAAGTTGTTTTTTGGGGCTTTTATGAAGAGGACTAGCTGAGGTAAACCCCATTCAATGAAAACATCTTTTAAAAACCCATTTGTAACTGTCCTGAAAAGTTCTAATGAGAGCATCCACCTTTGCATTTTGCTATTCTGGGAAATAGTCTACTGTGTTTGGGACATTTTTGACTAACCACCACATCCAAATTGGCAGGATTCCTGAAGAAGAACCATTTGTTCAAGTAGTGGATTGTTTTCGGGAGTAGGTTTTTCTGTTGATCCAGGAAAAACAACTTGAGAATGAGATGTCCTGCTCTGTGTTGTGAATGTGGTAGGACATATCTTTCTGAAACCATGTGCCTTGAATTTGCAGATGATTCACAAGGGAGGATCATTTGGTAGAAAGTGGCATCCTCGAAATGACTGTCTGGATAACAACATCCTGAGAACAACTAACTAGCCCCTGGAGAATGAACCCACTTGCCCGAGGCTTTATCATTGGTCTTTGAGACACAGTTGGAGAGGTCTCATGTGGATGTAGGTGTTGTAAACCAGAGAACTGCAGGCTGATACCGAACCTAAAAGAGGAAAACAAGTTACTTACCTGTAACTTTGGTTCCCCAGTATTGATAACTTTCATAGATTCCCATGCTTTGTATCATTCCCCATCGTCGGAATGGGAGCCTCGGTAAATAAAAAATACCTTAGTAGTAGCACAAAGTGAAGAAATAGGCCTAGGCCTCATCTCATTTTGTAGCTTATCCACCTCTTTTTGTAAAAGAGACCAAATTCTTGCAGTAGCCAATCAGAGCAGCCACACCCCATAGATCCTTCCTGAGAGAGCCTCAGATTTTCATAGCCGTTGTGAACAGCAACATTATTGGATAATAAGGCTGAGCTTTCCTAGGGGAGGAGGGTGGGCGCATGGGAATCTATGAAAGTTACCAATACTGGGGAACCAAAGTTACAGGTAAGTAACTTGTTTTCTTGCCCCAGTATTGGAACTTTCATAGATTCCCATGCTTTGTATCAGAATAGCTAGCAGTAAAGAGAAAAGCATATTTTGTAATATGTGTACCTGTAAATGTCATACGCAATCCTGATAAGAAAACAGATACACATTTGCATCACAGAGCAGAACAATCACAAGTAATACAAAATATGCGTACTTGTTCGCCTTGCTGGGACGTCTGAACCTGGGCCCTCGATTTTAGACATATGTGCGGCTCCTGTATACGGACCTCACGGCGGCAGTGCGAGTGGGGGGAGAGATTTCCCGCTCCTTCCGGATCGAGCGTGGGACGAGGCAGGGCTGCCCCCGCTCTCCATATCTGTTCGCTCTAGCTATGGAACCCCTCACAGCTTGGGTGCGAATACACGCTCAGCTCAGGGGATTCCAATGGGCGGTTAGCGCAATGGATAGAATAGCGCTATACGCAGATTATGTGTTATTTTTCCTCACTGACCTGGAGCGATCGGGGACCCGTCTCCTGAGAATCCTACAAATTTTTGGCGAAACCTCAGGATTGTATACGAATCCCCGGATATCTACACTCTGGATCTTGGGCGGCCCGCAGCCAGTGGGGGACTGGGCGAGGGAGCTCCAGATAGCCACGGACGGCGTGAAATATCTGGGAGTGTTCCTATTCGAGGCAGCAACCGCTGCTATGGAGCGCAATATTACCCCGGTCTGGGAGCACACTCGAGAAGAACTTAAGGTGTGGTCCAAGATGCCGCTTTTCATACATGGTAGATCGGCCATCTTTATGATGGTGGCACTTCCACGTCTGATCTATCAACTGCAGAATCACCCAGTCCTGATTGCGCAGGGCTGGTTCCGGCATCTTAATTCGGCACTCGCCCGATTCCTGTGGGAGGGGGGCGCGGCAAGGGTGGCCCTGCGGACCTGCTTCCGGTCAACCTATACCGGGGGCCTGGCCACCTCAGATGTCCTATCATATTACCAGGCATCCCACCTAATGGTTTTAAATGACTGGTGGTATGCTGACAGAAGCGACCCCGCTTACGCATTGGAGAGGGCATTGATGAGCACAGTGTCCGTCCACACACTGCTGTACTCGGCGCCCCTCAGGAAATCTCTACCATCAATTACACAGGTGGTTTTTCAAGTTTGGAGGCAGGCTCTACGAAGGATGGGTTGGTGGAACGTGCTTACCCAAGAAACCCCACTGTGGCATAATGGCCGATTACCTCAGATGGACACACTGATGGGCTTCCGGGGATGGGACACGATCGGCATCTCTACCTTAGGAGACGTCATGTCGGGGGGGCGTGCTTATGTCCTTCAATGATCTGAGAGTTGAATTTGAGATGCCGAGAACCCAATTCTATAAATATCTTCAATTCCGTCATGCCCTGACGCCATATATAGCGGGGTTGGAGGACCTCCCAGAGTTTAGCCCGCTAGAGGCCAAAGTTTTCATGGGGGAGCTACCCGACAAGAAACTGTCCCGAATCTACCAAACCATTGTACGGCACTGCTCCACCGATCTGCAACACCTTAAAACAGCATGGGAAAAGGATGTTGGGGAATTGGATGAGGAGGATTGGGTGGAGACACTGGAGAGCCCTAGGGGAGCGGCAATTTCCACGCGCTTGCAACTCATTCAATTTAGGTACCTACACCGTACATATTACACTAGGCAGCGCTTGTGGAAGGCGGATCTGATTGCGTCCCCGGATTGCCTTAGGTGTGGATCGGAGGTTGGAACGTTACTGCATACAGTGTGGGAATGCAGGGCGTTGCAGAGATTCTGGACAGGGGTGCTCTGGTGTCTGGATGAAGTCCTAAAGTAGAAGGATAGAGGGAGAAGGAGGATAAACTAAACTAGGTGGGCCTCCAAGTCAACTTAGCAAAAAACAGTAGGAACCCAATGTACTGGATTCAGAGACCTAGTTTGTATGATGGTCACTGATCAAATTTTATCAGTACAGACCAAACAAGAAAGAAAAAATTTCTTTCTAGTGTCCCCTCACTCACCGGGGTTTCCCCACGGTGACATGCTTCATCATTGGGGCCATCCAAGTTCTCTACGAAAAGGGGCGTGCTGTGACTAGCGAACTACGCAGGAGCACTTTTATTGCGAAAGACTATGTGTGGTGTGAAGTGAGATAGTGGCAGAGTGGATGTGAGTGATTTTAAAAATACCGTGCTAGTGGGCCTCAACAGATTTATTTAGCTCCTAGATTGGTATATTAACCCCTCCCCTGCTGATGACGGAACCGCTCCGTCATCAGCTGCGGTGGCGCTGTGCTGATGACGGAACCACTCCGTCACGAGCACAGCTCAACTGCGGCTGGTGACGGAGCGGTTCTGTCACCAGCATGTGGCCGCCGCGCGCCCGCCCCGCCCTGTTAGCGCTGCGGCGGAATAGCCACTGCAGCAAAAGGGTTAAAAAGGGGGCGACACCGTTATTCAACCTTTAGTCAGGGCCAAATCAGTGTGCGGTCAACATGTTTCAAGCTCCCCAGGCTTTTGGTCAGGACCATACAGGGACCAGCCCTGTATTTGCCACTCCTATGAGTTCCTAAATAGGGTGTGTAAAATTATTGAATACCATTCAACGCTGTTAACTATAAAACATGCGTGTTATACATACGATTGTACTGTTTCGTTATTTCTGTAAAAAGAATGACACATGATTAGTGGCAAGGTAACCACTCCTTGGAAGGAAGGGTATCGCACATTTAATTTACGCCTCATAATCGGGTATTTGGTGTCCCGTCTGCACCTTATTGGTGCGTGCAGGCTTTCCAGTCCAGTTTAGCCCTGACTAAAGGTTAAATAACAGTGTCACCCCCTTTTTAATATACCAATCTAGGAGCTAAATAAATCTGTTGAGGCCCACTAGCACGGTATTTTTAAAATCACTCACATCCACTCTGCCACTATCTCACTTCACACCACACATAGTCTTTCACAATAAAAGTGCTCCTGTGTGGTTCGCTAGTCGCAGCACGCCCCTTTTCGTAGAGAACTGGGATGGCCCCTGTAGGAGAGTGGGGTCTGCAATCCTATGGTCACCCCCCGATTTTTGCTTTTTGCTTCACTGGTTTACGACTTTCCCTGGCTGTGGGCCTGCTAATCAGACCCACAGCCTAGCTGTTCTATCTCTAAATTGACAAGCATGTACCTTAGGTGCATTTACCAATTGGTACTGGGCCACCTTATCAGTCCTTGTACAGTATACCGTAGGTATCCAGGGCATAGGTGTACCCAGGGCCTACCAGGGGCTGCAGCATGTATTATACCACCCCTGGCTGGCCATCCAAATCTGACACAACTGGCTGCACGACAGCTGGGGCAAGGTGGTGTAATCACCCTTTGCTTTAGATATAGTATCTCTATATCTAACCCTAAAATGGACACATGTATTCCTATCAGTCACTCCTATGGCAGGCCTTATCAGGCCTTAAAGGCAGAGTGCTTGGAATTATGTGAGATGATGCTCTAGCATGAGCTCAGCCCGTTTGCAGCTTGCGGAACCAAGTCCTAATAGCTGTTCCATGATAACGCTATACCATATACTCTTAAGTGCATTATGAACCTCGCGGTTAAATGCTAACTTTGGTATAGCATTATCAAAACATGTCGAATAAGGTGTCATACGAATTGGAATACTACCCCCTCGCCAATTCTGGCGACGGGGGTAGCATTCCACCCTTCTAGAGGGACACGACATGTATGTAACTGTGAACCCCGGTTAAAGTTAACTCGAGCCTCCGCATTACAAAATGGATGCTGCCACCACAGACACAAGTCTGACCTCCTGCTGCTGGGAGTCCTTCCAGCGAGGGAGGCTCGGACAAAGGGTTTCCTGCCTTGGGAGGTGCTAGCACCATCCCAGACAGGATTTTGTGTATTAGGTAGGACAGGGCTGAAAGGAATGAGACATGCCTGGAGCACACAAGGTGTCCTGTGCATACACCGGTCAGAACCAGTTCCTGGGGCACTCCAGCCCCAGAGCTGGCGCAAGACCGGACAAAGTAAAGGGGGTGTAACCACCCCCCTTCCTGGTCCCACCCAGAGGAGGGACCTAGTCGTAGTGCAGCCCCCTTTAGCTATATAAAGGTAGGAGCTGGTCCCATTCCAAATTAGATTATCCTGATCAACTTCACAAAAAGAAACTCTGGACCTCGACGTTCTGCTCCACAGAAGACAGAAGGAATCTCCCTTGTGGGCAAGGAGTGTCCACCCTGCATCTGCAGGCACCATCAGCGTACCGCGACTTCCCTTTGTCGTCTTCCTGCAAAGGATCCAAACTTCAGAGCCCGACGAGACCCGGATTCCCAGACCTCTCCTACCTCAACCCACATCTGCAGCAGAGCTGAGACCCGTGGGTGCGACGAGACACGTGGGACCGGCCATCTCGAAAGAAGCAGCACTTCGCTCCAGCACGACTTCAGAGGTATCCTCGTCCAAATGCTTTGGGGACTGAGAACCCCGAGCAGCTTCTGCATCGAAGATCAGCCCTCCAGCATCCACGAGATCTGCGTGGGGCCCTTCTGCCTGGTTGCTGCTCGACGCGTTGTCTGGTCACTTGCCGGCTGGCTAGCGACCTCCTAGACGACGAACACCGACAACTTTGCTGCTGGTCTGGTTGCTCCAGACTGGCCCTTGCTCCCCTCCTGGTCCACTCCAGACGCCGTTTCCACTCACCGCGTGGGTTGCCTTTGCCAAGGCCTGTTGAACCCGAATCCGGAGACGACACCGCCGACAGCGAGAGCCTGCGTGGGACAGCTCGTGCCTCCATCCTGGTCGTCGAAGACACCGCCTGGTCCACGTGGCTGCTGAGACAAGCGTCCACCTTCACCTGATCGCGACGACGACATCTGGTGCCACTCCTGGTTCCACTCCAGTCACTGGCTAGTGACTTTGAACATTGTCCCCTCTGCTTTCAGGTTCCTCTCTTCACCAATCCACCCTTGGATTGCACAGGACATCTTACTCCTGGTCGCCTGCAGCATCTTTCTTCAAGGCTCCATAGACTTCGACGCGGAAACCCGACACGACTTCGCACCTATGCACCCGCAGCCTGTGAGTGAGGTAACATGAGCATTTCGGTGCTCTAGGGTAGCTTGACTATCCTAGTGTCCAGTTCCATTGTCGTTTCAGTCCTATCTAGTCAGGAACGTCCGTACTCACCTTTTCTTTAAACTGTACTGTCCATAGACGTTTGTACGCATCTCCGTGGGCCTCCTATTACCTACCTCAAGTTAGTATAGCGTGGTCCCAGCAATCCTACAACCTCTGGACAGCTCCATTCCTTTAATTGACTTTCACATTCCACTTACTTAGTATATGGTTTGTCGTGCCCCTAGGGCGCCATTGTAAATCGTGCAACTTAAACGTATTTTTCCTAAGAGTTTGTCATGTGCTTAGCCCTCTGACCTCATAAAGAGTTCAGAGGTGTATGTTAGTTAATAAATAACTGTTTATTTTCATAACTACCTGTGTGGTGTCCTTTCATTTGGTATTCAAAGGTTATATGTGGTAAAACAGCTGGCTTCACATGCCATAAAGAGTTTAGCCTAAAGACTGCTTTTGTCCACGCTACTAGGATAGCTGGTCTAGAAGGTTGACTTACAACCAATCACCATAAGGGTTGTTTGGACTGATACAAGGTGATCACTAGAACTAGTGAGCATCATATATCAGGCCAACTTCTCACAGCCCCAATGATGAAGCATGTCACCTTGGGGAAACCCCGGTGAGTGAGGGGACACTAGAAAGAAATTTTTTCTTTCTTTTTTTGGTCTGTACTGATAAAATTTGATCAGTGACCATCATACAAACTAGGTCTCTGAATCCAGTACATTGGGTTCCTACTGTTTTTTGGATGAAGTCCTAGCCTGGGTGCTTCAAAGAGACCCTAAACTGACACTGCTACACGTCATGGCTGGGGTGGGAGGCAATAGATACAAGCGCCATTTACTTCTACTGGGCTTAACACTAGCAAAGAGGGATATTGCACGCTCATGGAAGGCGCCCCAGGCTCCATCACTCGCGGCGTGGAAAAAGGGTATGGATTTCAGCATGGGGCTGGAGCAGCCTATCTTTGTGGCTAGGGGCTGCCCGTGAAAACATTTTAAGATCTGGAAGAGGTGGGCGGACTGTCGTGGACTGGAGCTAGACCCACCACCCGAGGACATTACAGACCAGCCTTGGATAAAGCCGGACAATCATGGCAAAACTGTGTACTTATCGGTGCATGATATGCATTGTGCACTGGAGGTGTATTATTTGAATGGAGCAGGCAGCAGCGTACGGGGGGGGGGGGTTGTGGGTGGTGGGGGGGGACCAGTTTGATGCATTATTTGTTTGTACATTCTACAAAAGAAATGGCTGCATTTGTGACTTGTTCAATGATGATGGTGATTGACTCTGGGTGACAGAGCATTGCAGAAAATATGCTTATTATGCAATCAATAAAATCTGTTTAAAAAAAAAAAGTAATACAAAATATGCAAAACAGGAAGGCGGGATAGAAAGGAAAGCTCACCGACTTATTGGAAAAGGTTCCTCAAAACCGCCTGGCCCACTGCTGCATCCTCTTTCACAGAAGAATCCAAGCAGTAGTGGCGAGTGAAGGTGTGGACACTGCTCCATGTCGCCGCTCTACATATGTCCTTGATCGGGACACCTGAGAATAGAGCCACCGAAGAAGCCATTGATCTCGTAGAATGAGCACGAACTGCTCGCTGAAGTGGTTTCCCCGCTTCTTGATGGCAAAAGTGTATTGCACTGGATATCCAGTGGGAAATGCAGGGTTTAGAAATTGGACAACCCTTTCGTGGAGCACTGAATGAAACAAAAAGCTGGGAAGATTTTCTGAACAGTCTTGAGCGCTCCAAGTAGAACTTGAGACATCTGTGAATGTCCAAAGAGTGCAAAGCCCTCTCTGCTGGCGTGGAGGGCCGCGGAAAGAAGGATTTTAAGATCACCGGCTCATTCAGATGAAATTCTGAGGGTACCTTCGGAATAAATTTAGGATTTGTTCGTAGGATGAGAACATCATTCTTGAATTGTAGAAAAGGTTCCTCAATTGTGAAAGCCTGGAGCTCACTAACTCTTCTAGCCGATGTCAGGGCCAAGAGAAGAGCCAGTTTCCATGATACAAACTTCATGTCAGCTCTATGAATAGGCTCAAATGGGGCCTTCATTAGATGTGACAAAATGTCTTTACATTCTCCTGAAAGATTTAAACCCTGGAACTCTCTGAACTCAGGAGCCATGCTGTCAATTGTAGTGACTTCAGGTCTGGATGCAGAACCTGCCCGTGAGCCATTGTTAACAGTGATGGAACAGGACGCAGGAGAACCGGTTGATCTTGGGAGAGAAGAAGAAGCTCTGTGTGCCAAAACTGCCTGGGCCATGCTGATGCAATCAGAATCATTCTGCACGGTTCCGCCTTGAGCTTGCGGATCAGCGGAATAGGAGGAAAGGCGCAAACAATTGCGCCGTACCAGGCAATCAAAAGTGCATTCCCCAAGGATCCCCGATGGTGAACCCTGCTTGCGTAGGACTGGCATTTGGCGTTCTGGGGAGTCGCAAACAGATCAATGGTTGGGGTCCCCCAACGTGAAAACAGTTCGTTCAGAATGGTCTGATCCAGTTCCCATTCGTGGCTGATAGTTTTTTGGCGACTCAAAGCGTCCGCTGTAGCATTGAGAGTGCCCGCCAGATGTTCCGCTGAAAGGGTGATATTGTGTTGGATCACCCAATTCCAAAGCCTCTGTGCTTCCTTCGAAAGGGTGCAAGATCTCGTCCCGCCCTGCTTGTTTATGTAGTGCATGGCTGTGGTGTTGTCTGTACGAACCAGCACTGAATGGTTGCAGATCCTTGGAAGGAAAGCCTGCAAGGCTAGACGAATAGCCATAAGTTCCAGCAGATTGATGTGGAACTTGACTTGGACTGAGCTCCAATGACCACTGACTTTCAGTTCTTGGAGGACCGCTCCCCATCCCTCCATGGAAGCATCTGTTGTCAATACCATGGGAGATGGTGGAAGTTGGAATGGCAAACCTACTGAAAGATTGTCTTTTAGCAACCACCAGCTGCCTGCCTTTCGCATCTCCGGAGTGATTACTATCTTGTTGTCGAAGGAGCCTGTCACCTGACGCCATTGTTTGTCCAACTGTTCCTGCAGTGGACGCTTTCGCAGCCTGCAGTGTGGTATCAATGGTATGCAGGATGAGATCGATCTGCGAACTGACAGAAACTTCCGTGTTTGTAGAAGGCGAGCTGAGAGAATCAGTTTGGTTTGGCGCTCTTCTGAAGGAAAAGCCAGGCAGCACTCCATGTCTAGGATCGGCCCCAAAAACTTCGCTGTCTTGGAGGGGCGCAAAATCGATTTTTCCCGGTTGAGCCGAAGGCCTAGCTGCTCGAACAGTTGACTGCAGCTCGTGACTGCCCTGGACGCCTCTTGGAACGAAGGAGCCTTTACCAGCCAATCGTCCTGATATGGGAAGACTTCGAAAGACTGCCTTTTGAGAAAAGCTGCCACAGGAGCCAGTACCTTTGTAAAGATCCGCGGAGCGGATCGGAGATTCAAAGGCAGTACTCTGAATTGAAAATGGCTCTTGCCTACTGTAAATCAAAGATATTGCCAGTGAGCTGGATGAATGGGTACATGAAAGTAAGCATCTTCCAAATCTAGGGATTCCATGTAGTCCTCTGGATTGAGAAGGCGGAGGATGTCCTGAAGAGTGACCATCCTGAAGGACAACTTGATGAGATAAGTGTTGAGCTCTTATCAAAGAGGGGGGAAAATGATCTATCGATCTACGGACACCAATTACCACTCAGTAGGGTGGAAGGTCCAGTATCAGCATGTGTCCATATCAAGTACAGATACCGCAATAGAGGAGTTTGCTGAACTGTTCCTATAAACAGAGAAAAGTAGGTTAGCTGGCGTGACCGAAGGTGTATGTATAACACCCTTGGGCATCCATTTTGTTGGATGTAGTTGCCTCACACACCCAGAAGGGTGTCATGCTTCATCATAGGCGTTTGCTCCTCGTCAGGGAGGCGGTGCAACCCCCGACGGGCTCACCTCAGAGAGGGGCTCTTTGGCGGAGCTCTTTTGTATCCAACTGCCTTATGGTGAAGTGCGGGTGTGTGGGCGGGATAGCAAGTTGTGTGGTAAAGTGATTAAAATGTAGCAAGGGGTACCGGAAATCACTTTATTCTGGGGGTCCCCCTACTGCAATTAAAAACGTGATGCTAGCTCGCTAGGTATCAACAGGTTAGGTCAAGTGACCCTAGAGGAGACTAGAAGTGAGACTGGTCGACATGTTTCTCGCACTGGGGAAAAAAATCACCCGCGATTCATCAGGACCTCATCAAAGTGAAAATTGAAAAACAAGTAAAATCAAATCAACAACATGCTTGTGTCATGTGTGTGGTGTAAATTACCTCTGTGGACAATCCTATGCCTAGACACAGAAGAAAAATAAACAATAAATGGTTATATCATATCTTGTAAACCATATGAAAAGTCAACGCCAGGGCATGAACATGGTGTGGCATGCTGGTGGTAATGTAAACCAATGAGCACAACCAGAACATGCCTGAGTGGTTTTAGCGTGCAGCGTGCAGTGTGGAACACACACACTCACACTATATACGTGAGGAAAATAGTGATTTTAAGAAAAGGGTGGTTTAAAAACCGAGGTTAAAAAACAGCAGTATTATGAGAGACATGATCGACACACAATGTGGCTAGTTAAGCAGTAATGGTAAAAATGACACCGGCTACATCTCAATGTGGCTAGGCAATTGGTCGTCTGTGAATTGAACACGCTCCCTACTCACCTAATGGTCAGGGACTACTTGCCACATGAGGGGTCGGCGGGTCAGTACATCGGGGTTGAGCCTAGTAGATGTAGCTAAAGGGAGGATATAAGTATTACCCCTGAGTTGGAATCCAAAAGTATTAGTATGGTCTAATGCAAGAGACTGCAACCTCCTGTGTGGCATTCTAAGGGTATATCTCACCTCAATCTGCCCGTGTCCGCGTGGAAGCACCTACCCATCTCCGCCGAGCTCGAGTAGATAAACCAGCTCGGCGGCAAGTATTATTTAAGGGAACCGGCGAATGTGTATTCGTCACCGCCTACCGTCTAAGGTCACGTGATGTAAACAATAACTGTGGCGGCCATACTGTAAAGGGCAAAAAGTAACCAGGTCCACATGGATCACTGAACGCAGGCTTGCTAAGATGTACATAACCTTTAGAGATAACAAATGGATAATCCCTGTCTGTCGGTAAGCGTTGTTGCAGAACGCCAGCGTTTATAAGAATAATGCCGAGCTCGAGTAGATAAAACAGCTCTGCGGCAAGTGTTATTTAAGGGAACCGGCGTTTGTGTATTCGTCACCGCCTACCGTCTAAGGTCACGTGATGTAAACAATAACTGTGGCGGCCATACTGTAAAGGGCAAAAAGTAACCAGGTCCACATGGATCACTGAACGCAGGCTTACTAAGATGAAAAGCTACATTAGGTGCACATAACCTTTAAAGATAACAAATGGATAATCCCTGTTTGTCGGTAAGTGTTATTGCAGAACGCCGGCGTATATACGAATAATGCCGCCTAGTGTAAAAGGTCACGTGATGTAAACACTGACTGTGGCGGCCATGATGCAGTGGGCAAGGAGTAGATGGCCAGAAGATGCCTCAGGGAGTCAGCCAATGGCCAGCCCTCGAGTGGGGCACGCAATGCACCGAGTGTCCGCGTCGGCCATGATGTAATGTGTCAGAAACTGGATGTATATGAACTGGCTAAGGGAGGTATTATAAGTAGTAAGTCGGTCAATTTCGTGTTACATCGAGATTACCAGGGAGACAAGTGATCGGTTGATTCTCAACCGGAGTTCTTTCCTGTCGTTCAAGTAGAGCTTCTCGGTTATTGTTTCTGGCCCGTTTTCTGGCCTACTCTACTACAAGAGCCATCATCCAAGGGCTTTACGTACTAACCTACCATTCGGACAATTTCTCCGGATAAGGCGTAATTGTAGTGATGTGTCCAACTACAAGAAGGAGTCCACAATCCTCTCCAGGAACCTACTTGATAGGGGCTACCCTAAAAGCGATGTCTCAAAAGCCAGAAAACGGGCTAGGAACAATAACCGAGAAGCTCTACTTGAACGACAGGAAAGAACTCCGGTTGAGAATCAACCGATCACTTGTGTGACTACCTTCACCCCTTTGTCTAATAAAATCAAGAATACAATCAAACGCCACTGGGGCATCCTTAATACAGGCAATATGGTTCTGGAACAACCGAGGTTTGCTTTCAAAAGATCACAAAATTTGAAAGATATCCTGATCAGCACCAGACCCAAGAGTGTTAGGAAAGAGACCCAACAAACCTTGTGGCATCTACCCCCTGTTATGGGCCATTACCCATGTGGCATGTGTGGGGTGTGTAGATACACTATGACTCTTAAGACCATACAACTCTCCGAGACCTTTAAATGGGAGCTCAGGAACCACACCAATTGTAACACAACACACTGTATTTACATGCTGGTTTGCCCGTGTGGTCTACAGTACATCGGGATGACAACCCGCCCCATCAAAACTCGCATCATCGAACACCGCAGCAATTTCCGCTGTAAAAAAACCCATACAAAAATGTGTAAACATTATGTGGAATCCAACCACAATGAAGACTCTTTGAAGTGGGTAGTTTTAGAATCCAGTCCTAACTGCCCCAAAAATGCCCTATTCCGGAAGGAACAAAGATGGGTTCATCGACTATCTTCTGATAGCCAGGGCCTCAATGAGGACATCCCCTGGCACTCACTTTAAATCAGCCGTTCCATTAATTGTATTTAATTCTGTTCCCTCTATCCATCCTCGGCCAAGGCAAAACTCTCCCTGGTAATCTCGATGTAACACGAAATTGACCGACTTACTACTTATAATACCTCCCTTAGCCAGTTCATATACATCCAGTTTCTGACACATTACATCATGGCCGACGCGGACACTCGGTGCATTGCGTGCCCCACTCGAGGGCTGGCCATTGGCTAACTCCCTGAGGCATCTTCTGGCCATCTACTCCTTGCCCACTGCATCATGGCCGCCACAGTCAGTGTTTACATCACGTGACCTTTTACACTAGGCGGCATTATTCGTATATACGCCGGCGTTCTGCAATAACGCTTACCGACAAACAGGGATTATCCATTTGTTATCTTTAAAGGTTATGTGCACCTAATGTAGCTTTTCATCTTAGTAAGCCTGCGTTCAGTGATCCATGTGGACCTGGTTACTTTTTGCCCTTTACAGTATGGCCGCCACAGTTATTGTTTACATCACGTGACCATAGACGGTAGGCGGTGACGAATACACAAACGCCGGTTCCCTTAAATAACACTTGCCGCAGAGCTGATTTATCTACTCGAGCTCGGCATTATTCTTATAAACGCCGGCGTTCTGCAACAACGCTTACCGACAGACAGGGATTATCCATTTGTTATCTCTAAAGGTTATGTACATCTTAGCAAGCCTGCGTTCAGTGATCCATGTGGACCTGGTTACTTTTTGCCCTTTACAGTATGGCCGCCACAGTTATTGTTTACATCACGTGACCTTAGACGGTAGGCGGTGACGAATACACATACGCTGGTTCCCTTAAATAACACTTGCCGCCGAGCTGATTTATCTACTCGAGCTCGGCGGAGATGGGTAGGTGCTTCCACGCGGACACGGGCAGATTGAGGTGAGATATACCCTTAGAATGCCACACAGGAGGTTGCAGTCTCTTGCATTAGACCATACTAATACTTTTTGATTCCAACTCAGGGGTAATACTTATATCCTCCCTTTAGCTACATCTACTAGGCTCAACCCCGATGTACTGACCCGCCGACCCCTCATGTGGCAAGTAGTCCCTGACCATTAGGTGAGTAGGGAGCGTGTTCAATTCACAGACGACCAATTGCCTAGCCACATTGAGATATAGCCGGTGTCATTTTTACCATTACTGTTTAACTAGCCACATTGTGTGTCGATCATGTCTCTCATAATACTGCTGTTTTTTAACCTCGGTTTTTAAACCACCCTTTTCTTAAAATCACTATTTTCCTCACGTATATAGTGTGAGTGTGTGTGTTCCACACTGCACGCTGCACGCTAAAACCACTCAGGCATGTTCTGGTTGTGCTCATTGGTTTACATTACCACCAGCATGCCACACCATGTTCATGCCCTGGCGTTGACTTTTCATATGGTTTACAAGATATGATATAACCATTTATTGTTTATTTTTCTTCTGTGTCTAGGCATAGGATTGTCCACAGAGGTAATTTACACCACACACATGACACGAGCATGTTGTTGATTTGATTTTACTTGTTTTTCAATTTTCACTTTGATGAGGTCCTGATGAATCGCGGGTGATTTTTTTCCCCAGTGCGAGAAACATGTCGACCAGTCTCACTTCTAGTCTCCTCTAGGGTCACTTGACCTAACCTGTTGATACCTAGCGAGCTAGCATCACGTTTTTAATTGCAGTAGGGGGACCCCCAGAATAAAGTGATTTCCGGTACCCCTTGCTACATTTTAATCACTTTACCACACAACTTGCTATCCGCCCACACACCCGCACTTCACCATAAGGCAGTTGGATACAAAAGATCTCCGCCAAAGAGCCCCTCTCTGAGGTGAGCCCGTCGGGGGTTGCACCGCCTCCCCGACGAGGAGCAAACGCCTATGATGAAGCATGACACCCTTCTGGGTGTGTGAGGCAACTACATCCAACAAAATGGATGCCCAAGGGTGTTATACATACACCTTCGGTCACGCCAGCTAACCTACTTTTCTCTGTTTATAGGAACAGTTCAGCAAACTCCTCTATTGCGATAAGTGTTGAGCTGTCGTAGATCTAAGATCGGACGCCACTTGTCCTTCGTCTTCCGAACCAGGAAGAACCTGGAATAGAACCATTACCCCTTTTGGGAGAGAGGTACAGGTTCTATTGCCACCTTGGTGAAGAGTTGGTGGGCCTCGAGATGAAGGAGTTTCAGATGTTTGGGTGTAATGGCGTCTGGAGCTCTCGTTGGAGGAAGATCTTGGAACTCCAACGTGTGTCCTTCCTTGATGATGTTTAGGACCCACTGGTCTGGTGTTATGACCATCCAGGTCTTGAGGCAATGGGAAATCCTGCCCCCCACTGGTGTTAACGAGGGTACAGGAACAGTAGAAAGAGCCACCTGGCCGCTATTGTCTCTTGGCATTATCTCTCCTCTGCTGCCCCTGTCGTCCTCTCGGCGGCTGGCGAGAGAAAGAACCCCTCTGTGAATACTGGGGTTTGTATGTCTGGCCAGGTTGGGAGTTGGAAGAGTAGCGGTGCTGATTGCCGCCTCTGTAGGATGAGAATCCTCTTCCTCTTGATCTCTTAAAGGACACCTTGCGGTATTGTAAAGTTCCCAAGGACTTGGCCGTATCTGTATCTTTCTTTATGCCCTGTAGGGCGTCATCCACGTGTTTGCCAAATAACATCTCCCCATCGTAAGGCAGATCCAGAATTTTATTTTGTACCTCCTGTCGAAACCACGTGGCTCGCAACCAACCCTGGCGTCTTAAAATTGCCGAGCCGGCTAGCGCTCGGAAGGCCGTAGTTGCTATATCCATAGCGCAGTCGATTACCTCAGAAGAGGCTCGCTCCCCTTCCATCAAGATCTTTCTGACCTCGTCCTTAGACCCATCCTGAAGTTCTTCCACAAACGGGGAGAGGTCACACCACATCTGGCGATCATATCTCCCCAGAATCGCCAAAGCATTAGCCGCCCTAACGAGGAGGCTGGCCATTGTGGAGAATCTTTTTCCAACATTGTCCAGACGCCTGCCCTCTTTATCCGGTGGCGTTGTTAGCGGCGTGGATGGGTTCTTAGATTTACTCTGTGCGGCCTGGGAGATAACCGAATCCGGTTTTGGTTGACCTAGAAGACATGCCGGGCTGCCCTCTGGCGCCTTATATATTTTCTCCAGTCTGGGGAGTACTGGGAGGACCGTGGCCGGATTCTGCATAGCTTTTAAGCCTTCAGACCAAACATGTTCAATGATGGGGATTGAACGTACTGATTCCAGTCCATATTCTGATCTTGGTCAGGGTCCACTTGCTGATCTACATCAGATGAGGCATTATCATCATCCGTATCATCCCGAATAGCAACCACCTCTTGTGGATGTTCTACGGGCTCTGGGCCATGCCCTCTTGAAGGCAAAGAGTGTTCTGCCAGTGGTTGAGGTAACTGAGGCGGAGGTGTAGGAGGACGTACTTGTTGAACCTCCTGTGGAGCAGGAAACCGCCTCCGATAGTCCTGCAACATTAATTGTAGATCAGAGATGAGAGTGGATGGCATCGCTACCATATCCTGCTGGGACTGACGTGGAGGTTTCTGCAAATGAACCTGCATGTGAGGCCTTTCCTGTTGGTCACAATAGTCTTGTGGAACATAGTGTGTTGCTCCATTTCACCTTCCTCAGAACTGACCTCCTGTAATTTGACTTGTAAGTCAGATGGGCTATAAGCCGGCCCGTAATTGCTATAAGCCTCTTCTTCAGAGTCCTCATCCAGCAATAAGGTAGGAGGCAACTGTGTAACTCGCCGTGGAGATGTCATTTCCGGTGTTATTTGTCTTTTTCTGTGAGAAATTGCAAGTTTCCCAGTCGTTGACGACGGAATCGTCGTCGACGGTTGAATCTTCAAAGACTGTTTCATCGACGGAGGCGCCGACGAAGAAACTGCGCTCGAAGTCTGAATCGTCGACGGGGAGATGGTCATCGTCGACGATGGCTGGATCGTCGACGGTACCGTCGACGAACTCGTCGTCAGCATCATGGTCACAGGTGTTGTTGATATGGTCGTAGTCGACGTTGTCCTCGATGTCGCCGTCGACGCGACTCTCGTCGTCATCGTCGTCGAAAAAGTCATTTTCGTCGTCGACGAACAGGCATCTTAAACATAGTCAACGGCGCAGGTGCCGTCGTCGTAGCCATCGTCGACGAGCCCGTCGACGAGGGCACTTTTAAAGACAAGTCTTTCTTGACAGGAATCGTCGACGCACCTGTGGTTTTCACCGTCGACGAACGCTGTTTCTTGTCTGAAACAATCTCCTGAGGCGCAGTAGAAGGCTTTTTCACCCCTCTATCCTTTTCAGAGGGTGGTGAAGTCACAGGGACGATCTTTTTAGCCTTTTTTGAAGGTTGCGACTCCTCAGGCTGTCCCTGCCTCTCCTTTTCACCACGGTGAGGAGATTTTAGGGAAGCAGGCCTATCAGACCTATCAGAGGTCCCAGGCAAGGCCTTTACATGGGGCTCATCAGATGTAGTAGGGGGAGACCTACCCCATTTCTTCGATTTTCTTGATGACACCATCGAAGAGGAGCCCTCACTGTCTGAAGACAGAACTTCCTTGCGGTCCTTCATTTTTTGTAGCCAAGTCAGGAGGCGTCCCTCTCTGTCCCTCAAGGTCTTGGTGGAGAAGGTTCTGCAAATCTTGCAGTCAGTGGCCTTATGATCCGGATATAAGCAGTATATGCAGTCTTCATGTTTGTCTTCAACAAACAACCTCTTTTTGGAGCAAGTAGCACAGGCTCTAAAAAGTGCCTTCTTCTCTTTGTCAGGCATGACGAAAAACAGGTAAAAAGTTGTAGAAGAAAGAGGAGGAGCTTCGCGGGCAACCAAGATGGCCGCGTGAGCTCGGAGCTCCGAAGACCCTCCGAATTAATCCTGTCGTCTATCCTGTCCCACGGAAGTGGGAACATGTCGTTGAACTGCTGCTGATGCAGGACTTGTTTTCCGATTGAAGATCCGAGACCCCCAGGTGGAGTTACACCGTGTTGAAGATTGGGGACGACGACGCCATCAGTGCCCGGGCTTACATGGGCGACTACGGCGCTGCTGCACGGTGGTGGTCCTAGGAGTGAACCTAGGCAGACACCTCAAGGTGTCTCCCGGGTTACTCTGGAGACTGATGTACTGCTGAGCGGTGGACACAGCTACTACCGCCTGTCGACTTGGGGGCCCGACGAGGTCCAGGGGGTCTTCCCGATTGAGTGGGCTTCTTGCCCAACATGGCTGGCAGAGGCGATTCAGACAGAGGGAAACCCCGGGTCAGTAGAAAAACATCTCTTTCTCAGTCCACCAACTCCGATCGCTATGCCCACCCAAAGGGATCGCCCGGAGTCACCGTGAGGCCTAAGGACATGCAGCGGGATGTGTCGCCGGACGACTCGGCTCCAACCCTCCGGGACGTCATGGGCGCCATTGCGGGCATCAAGGCAGAGATGCACAAGCAACATGAGGTGCTGACGCACAAGGTCGACACGCTGGCCATAGAGATCAATTTGATCAGAGCCGATCTCGCCAAGTCTAATGACCGGGTCAAGTCACTCGACATAAAATCGTCGAGCCTGACCTCGGACGTAACGGACCTGCAATCGGAGATCCGCGACCTAAAAGCTGCGAACTCGCTGTTTGCCCGCAGGCTTGATTATTTTGAAGGACGGGCCAGGCGCCAGAACATCTGCATTGTTGGCGTCCCGGAGGGGGCCGAGGAGGACGCCACTGATCTCTTTGTTGAGGACTTGGTCCAGAACCATCTGACCCCCGGCGGCCTCAGCAAGTTCTTCTCGGTGGAGCGGGCTCATAGACTGCCCGGAGGCCGCCCGAAGTTGGGGGCCCCTCCGCGCCCTATCATCGCCAGGGTGTTCAACTTTAGGGATAGGGACGCTATCCTACAGGCATCGAGGAGAGGTGGACCGCTGAAGTTCCAAAATGCTGACATTAACTTTTTCCCGGACTTCACCCAAGCGGTGCAGAAGCGAAGGCAAAGTTTCACGGGCGTGAAACGTAGACTGCGTGAGCTGGGGATGAAGTACTCCATGCTGTTCCCGGCGAAACTACGCATCGAACATGATGGCCGTGCATTGTTCTTCGACATGCCAGAAGCGGCCGGGGACTGGCTGGACACTTTGCCCCAGCGTCGGGGTGCACCCGAGGAACAGTCGGAGGGGGCGGCCGGTGGCCCCGATCTTCAGGAGTAAAAGGACCCTTTGAGCCATTTTCGGATGATGAGTCTGCTCAGGCAGTCAGTCACAGAATACTGTACTTTTGCTGCTATCCTTTATTTATGAACGGGGGAAACGGGGGGTGATAGGTTGGCCTCCTTTCTCCTCTAGGGGCTTTTCGTAGAGTAGTTTTTGGGGCGACAGGCACACTGCTAGTTGGGGGGGCTCTATAGTCTAATGCAGGGGTGCAGGGTGGGGGGTGGATGGGTTGTTTGTTTTTTGTGTGTTCTCTCTTTCTTTCCTTTATCTATTTCATGGCAAGGTAACTTTTGATGATGATTATGCTGTAGCGACTTCTCCCTGCAGGGGCGGCACGGGCCTCTACATTGACGATTGGGGGTAAGAAGTTAAACGTACTGAGTTGGAATGTTAATTGGCTGGGTGATCGCATTAAGCGAGGGGTGGTGCTGCAAATGTTTAAAAGATGCATGCCTGATGTCATCCTGTTACAAGAAACATCTGATTGGGAATACGTGCCACGCACTCAATAGGAAAGGCTTCAAAATGGTGGCACACTCGGGGTTCTCTTTGGGGTCCAGTGGGGCGGGGATCATGGTGCGCATGTCTCTCCCGTTTGAGGTGGAATCTAGCGTGATCGATGAGAGGGGACGCTACGTCGCCGTCACGGGTAGGTGGGAGGGGCGTACCCTGGTCTTGGTTTCTGTTTACGTCCCCCCTGGTTTGCAAACGACTACGTTCCAAGATCTTGGGGGCGCCATTTTGGGCTTGCCCGAAGGTTTGCTTATAGTTGGTGGGGACTTCAATGCAGTTGGATCCGGGACTTTAGACCGTCATCCATCCAGAGATCTTCGAAATGCGCAGTCCTGGCTTCCTGATTTCCTGGATGCCATGGGGCTTATTGATTGCTGGAGACTACTCCACCCCGCTCAGCGACAGTACTCCTTCCACTCGGGAGCGCACGGTAGCTTCTCCAGGATTGACTATGTTCTGGCATTGGCTGCCCACGCGTCGGCCGTCTCTGAGGCCCGTTTGATGGCCAGAGGCATCTCGGACCATTCCCCGGTCTGGGTGTCTTTTGACTTTGACATAGTAGTGACCTCGAGAGTAGCGCCAGTCAATCCGTGGTACTTCCGTAATCCCAAGACTCGTGACCTCCTGGCTAAAGCCATTGAGCTTTATTTTTCTGAAAATACGGGCTCGGTAGCGTCGGCCATGTCCCTATGGGAGGCCTTTAAAACTGTCCTAAGAGGAGAAGCTTTCTCCTTAATAGCCGAGGTGCGCAGACGTAGAGACGAGGAAGTGGTGCGGCTGGAATCAGAGCTTGGGGACCTTGATTCTCAATTGGAGACTGGCCCGACGCCTGCCCTGCTCCACGCTCTCTCACCTAAGCAGTCGGAGTACCGGGCCACTACTACTGACGCTGCTAAGGCAATGGGCAGAGAACAGCAAGGGAGGGTCTACGATGTCGGGGACAAGGCAGGCAAGCTTATTGCGTGGCTTGACAAGAAGGAGATGGCCTCCCGTGTGGTTCCCGAGGTGCTGGGGGAGGACGGACTGGCTGTCACCGACCCCAGCGCTATAGTCGCGGTCTTCGCCGACTATTTTGAGTCTGTATATACCTCGGCTTCTGACATGACCGAGGCGGACTCTGCCGCCCTCCTTGAAGAGGTTGACCTTCCGTGTCTGTCGGACACCGAACGCGACGACATGGATAGAGGTATAACGGCGGACGAGGTCGCGCTTGCGATACGGTCTTTAAGGTCTGGCAAGGCTCCCGGCCCTAATGGCCTCCCGGTGGAGCTTTATAAAATAAAGGCCGACACCATTGCTTCGCCTCTGCGGAACATGTTCCTTGAGGCGCGCGAGATGGGTGAGCTCCCCCCGGACCAAAGATTGGCCACCATAGTGGTCATCCACAAGGACGGGAAACCCAGAGACCTCTGCCGGTCGTATCGCCCAATCTCCTTGTTGAACGCCGAGCCTAAGATCCTGGCTAAACTATTGGCCAATCGGTTGGTGGGAGCGATTAGCGATTTGGTCCATCCGGACCAATCGGGCTTTATTTCTCATCGCAACACTGCCCTCAACCTTAGGAGACTCCATGCGGTCATGGCAAGGGTCAGTACGCTCCGGGAGCCGTCCATCTTGGAGTCTTTGGACGCGACAATGGCTTTTGATTCCCTTGAATGGAATTACCTGTGGGCGGTGCTGGCGAAGTTTGGGTTTGGCCCTGAATTTATCAGATGGGTCAGGCTCCTATACGCTAACCCATTGGCCAACGTCACGGTCAATGGCCGAGTGTCTGCATCTTTTGTCCTTCGAAGAGGTACCAGGCAGGGTTGCCCCCTGTCACCTCTGCTATTTGCATTGGCGCTTGAACCCCTTGCCGCTTGGTTACGGGCCCACCCTGATATCAATGGGATGGCTTCGAAGACCGCGTGTCTTTATACGCGGACGACATTTTGCTCTACCTCACCTCTCCTTGTAGATCCCTGATTGTTGCTTGTGACGTGCTGCATACCTTCGGCAGATACTCGGGCCTGGTTATTAACTGGTCAAAATCTCACCTTTATGTATTGAATGGTGAGACTCCGCGTCTTCCCAGGGGCTGCGCCATACAGATCGCGAGGCAGGGGTTTAAATATCTGGGCATTTATATTTCAACTGATGCCCGGACACGATATGCAAATAACTTGCTTGCCCCTCTTGCACGCCTTCGGCGCGACGTGGAGGGGTGGCGCAAGCTACCGCTTTCCCTGCTCGGACGTGCGGCATTGTTCAAAATTATGTCTCTGCCCAGATTCCTGTATGCGCTCCAGAACACTCAGGACCCAGTCCCCTCTGGGTATTTTAGAGAGGTCGAAGGTTTGCAGCGGACCCTCCTCTGGGAGGGTAGACCACGGATTGCTATAACCAAACTGACGCTTCCGTGGTACGATGGCGGCATCGCTCTGCCAGACATCCGACGGTACTACTGGGCCTCCCATTTGGCCGCTCTTAACCATGGTTTCTATGGACCGGCTGATAGTCCGGGGTACGCCATGGATCGGTGGCTCCTCGACGGCGGGAAATACTACACAGCGCTGTATTCGAGATCTCTGGATGGAGGACTGACAGGCCCCACTAGGACAGCTGTGCACATATGGAGGGCTATCACAAAGGCACAGGGGTGGCAGGGGAGGCTTACGTTGGCCACTCCGCTTTACGACTCGGACCTATTGGGCAAGCTGTGGCACACAAAGGGGTTTGACCGGTGGGACCTTATTGGCATTTCTAGGGTAGACGACATGATGGCTAAAGGCGAGATAAAGTCTTTCGCCGCTTTACAAGCGGAGTTTCAGCTGGGAGCGACGGAATTCTTTAGATATGCCCAACTACGACACGCCCTTATGGCGGTGCTGCCGGAAGGTGAGAGAGTCCCTGAGTCGTCCCCGTTGGAAGACAGGGTCTTGGATGGTCATATGCCGGACAGTGCCATTTCATTGGTCTACAAAAAATTGATCAATGTCCAAACGGATCTTCTGCTGAGTGTGAGGGACCAGTGGGTGCTTGATGGTGTCGAATTGGATGATGAGGATTGGCAGTATGCGGTGTCTTCTCCCAAGGAAGTGGCAATCCCAGCTAAACTACGCCTGGTCCAATTGAAAATTCTTCATAGAGTGTATGTAACCGGCCCCCGGTTGATTCATATGGGACTCTCGGTGGATGGTCTTTGTAGGCGCGGATGTGATGAACTGGCCACATTCATGCACATTATCTGGGAGTGCCACGCCATAGCCTCTTACTGGAGGCGTGTCCATGCGGTGATGCGTGAGGTGACTGGTGTGGATTTGCCGGCGGAGGCCCGGCGTTGTTTGCTGAATGTGTGGGGCCCCACAGATTACAACAACGCACAAACCCAATGGGTCACCCTGGGTAACATGGTGGCGAAACGTGACATCGCTCAGAAGTGGGGCGCTCCGTCGCCCCCCTCTGTGGAACTGTAGAAGACCAATATGGATTGGTGTATGGTTCGCGAGAAAACGGTGTACGTGGCCCGGGGCAAGCCCAAGAAGTGGAGTATGATCTGGGGGGCCTGGAATGAATATAGGGGTGATATCTGTCTACCTCCCGACACTGCCCCATCGGATATACGACTTTCCCCCTAGCCCTCATTTCCAACCTACTCGTCATTTCTTTGCCATCCTGGTTCTCTTCCCCCCCGTTGTCGTTCAATTTGTACTGCTTAGTCACACCCTGTGGGCCTACGGCCCTGCCCTCTCCTGCGTTGGGTATTGTTGCATTTATGTACTTCTTCCTTGCCTTTTCACACTGGTTTTGGTGTTTCTTTAGATTTGTTACCTCATAGGTTTGTCGTTATTATAACATAAAACTAAAACTGGTACGATTTTATAACATGTACTGTGTACACTAAACATCCTTCTTCCAACCATGCTGCCTAGCCTCCGGGATGTAAGGCTAAATAGCTGTGTGCCTTGATTTTTCGATAAAGGTTTTCCCAAAAAAAAAAAAAAGTTGTAGAAAATACTTAGAAGTGAAGATAATTGAGCAGAGCTCAATGGAGACTCCCTTGCACATCGTGCGGTAGAAAATCTGAGGCTCTCAGGCTCTATCCGGGAGGTTCTATGGAGTGAGGCTGCTCTGATTGGCTACTGCAAACATTTGGTCTCTTTTACAAAAAGAGGTGGATAAGCTAAAAAATGAGATGAGGCCTAGGCCTATTTTTTCACTTTGTGCTTACTACTAAGGTATTTTTTATTTACTGAGGCTCCCATTCCGACGACGGGGAATGATACAAAGCATGGTAATCTATGAAAGTTCCAAAACTGGGGCAAAATAGGCTTGTCTGGCTATTGGATGCTTTAGCTTCTGTAAAATCACACATTTGTGGCAGGTAGAAGACAGATTCTCCTTTAAAGGAACTCTCGGTTTCCCGTAAATCCACCAAGTGTCACACTAAATCCTGAGTTTTTTACAGCAATTCTTCCTCAGGCCGATAGGTAACATAAGGAAGATCCACACTGCTTACTTACCACCCCAGAAGTCGCAGAGCACATATAGGTGCAATACCTGTGACCCAGGGTCAAGACTGTTTGGCATATAGCTGGGTACAAACTGAGGTCACATGGTGTGTAAAAAAAATAACAATGGATTGGGATGTGGCTCGTGTAAGTAACAGTGGCTGAGATTAATTCAAGCATTCCATCCATTTCTTTTTTGTGTATCGTAGCATGTCACTCCTGTAAGCTGACATCAATTTCTGTCTTTTCCCTTTTTTTGCAGCTTCAGATAGGGAACGTAAAACTATTGTTGGTGACAGTATGCTGAACTCTAACTTGGGACCTTATTAGATTTAAAATAACTTGAGACTTTATTAGGTATTACACAGAGGCCACCACACTGAACGGGGAGGTGGAAGAACTGTGAGGTATCTGCGGTTAGTGTATCCACAAGAAAAAGCATTACAGAAGGTAACCTGCTCTTTAGGTGAATACTTCTTACTGCAGATGCCTCACCTTTAGAATGGAAACAAAAGCAGTACCACCCAATGGTGGAATTTGTGGAGCAGATTCAGATAAAAAAGTCCTTCAGTACTGAGCGGTGGAAGTGTCTTTCCTGTCGGACCTGGTTGTCAAGGCAGTAGCACATGAACGTAAGCAATAACACCCACGTACCAACCTGGAGCGTATCAGGGACAACTGTAGTGCCTGGTGGAATGGGCTCTTGGGCAGTGAGTAGCAGATTTCCTGCACCGGACCTAAGATCTACGCGGGTTCTCCTCACCGAGACACTGATACTGACTCAACTCATGTCAAAAGATGGCTCTGCACAAACACCCATGTCGGATCTGAAGGAATGCCAGTTCCAGCTTGACTGATCTCGCGCCAAGAGGCCACGAAAGCATTACCAGTTATTATGAAGCCTGACTCGAACCCAGTGCCTGTGCCATGACAAATATTTTAGCAAAAGCTCAATTTTCTTTTGCTCTAACTCTGATCCTGTGACAGAACAAGAAACAACCTAGTATACGGATGATGAATGATGGCGTGCTTCTTCCTTCGTATACTGATGAAGCCTAAAACCTTGACTTTAAAAACACCAGTGTGTTTGACACCTTCCCTGAAAGAGAGCTTATCTTGCCACACGAGCCACCAACGGAAGAAAGTGCCTCACTCTTAGAGGCGGTTCAGAGGGCACCTAAGGTGCTAGATTTGCAGAAGCCTTCAATTGACACTCAGACACATTTTATCAAAAATTCTCTAACCTGGGACATCGACTCCCTTGATACACAACAATAACAATAGCTTGCAACACTACTATGCACCGTATTCACAGAAATGATGAGATTTGAGATGTCATAAGTGTTATAATAAATGCTATGATTCCAGATGGTATAAATAATGTAATATGAAAGTATAAGCAGTGCATGTTAGAGTGGCGAGTTATAGTTATTGTGTGGTTGGTCTGCTGAAAACAGTGCGTCTGGAGGAGTGCTTGTTATAATAAATTGAAGGTGCTGCATAAATTAGAAATTTAAGGTATACCTAACTTTTACACTTTTGGTACTTTGTTTGGTTTGTAAAGAAAGAATAATTTAAGTTTTCCTACCAACTAAGTTTGAACCTGGTTTTTCCACGGAATTACAATATTTTTATATTTAATAAAATTGTGCTTCAAATCGTAGTGCCAAGTGTCATTGAGTGTAGAGCTGTTATATGGAGTGTCATACAGTACAGTGGGGGGCAGGGTCGTACAGTGTAGTGTCATGGTATAGAGTTGAGTTGCATGTAGTGGACTAAAGTGTCATACAGTGGAGTGGCGTCTTCTAAAATTAAGTAGAGTGTAGTTCAGTGCTGTGCTGTGTCGTAATGTGTTAGAAAGTCTCATACAGTGGCTTCCAGAGTATTACAGTTTGTACAGCAGAGTTGTATAGCAGAAGAGTGGAGTGGAACGCAGTAGAGTGGAGCACTGGAGTGTCGAACAGTGTCGTAGAGTGGGGAAACGTATCTTACAGTGGAGTAGAGTGAAGTGGAGTTGATCTGAGTCACGTAATGTAATGTAATGTATAGGCATTTATATAGCGCACTACTTACCCGGAGGGTCCCAAGGCGCTTCGACCGCTGCGAAACCCTTCCTGGCTTCCCTGAGAGATGGTCCCTTAATGGGTATCTCCAGGGTGAGACCAGGCATCCCCGGCGGTCTGGTGGGGCCGTTAGTGAAGATGAGGCAAGCTAATGCCCAGAGTTGCCGAGTGTGATCGCTGATCAGAGTGGGCACCGAGGCGAGAGAATTATCAAGTCTGCTGATCCTGGTCCAGAAACCTGCCGCGCCGGGAATCGAACCCTGGTCCCGGGCCGTCCTCTGCTCTCGGGTCTGCCGCCTCTAACCAGTGAGCCACACTACTTCACTTCACACGTAGGATAGAGTGGAGTTAATTGTCATGGAGTGTTATGCTGTAGTGTAGGGTGGCATGGAGTAGAGTGGGCTGCCGTAATATACAGTGGAGTAAGGTGTCGGAGTGGTGTGTTGTACAGTGGAAATGAGTGCTGTGTTGCACAGTCTTGGAAAATGTCAGAGTGGAGTAAGGATTAGTTCTCATCCAGGGGTATACCCATCAAAGTCATAATCTATGAATAATCCCCGCCCATGTGCGGGATCCCGGAGCATATAGAAAATACATATAAATATATATGTATACATATGTGAAACATTTCCAAACTGTCAAACCTGCCGCAAAATTACATAAATTAGCAAACCCTCAGTAGTACTCTCCCAACCCCTAAGGAAGAAAGAGAGAAGTAAACATTTGCATAAAACAATGCTTTATTACCATAGGAAAACCTTTAATTGCAGGCATTTGCCAGTAGGCTGCAGTAGAGTATAAAGAAACAAAGAAAAACTGACACCTTGCCTTTAAGGCATTAGAGTAGGGGTACCGTGCCTTTAAGATCTGAAGGCGACCCCCTGCTCCCAAGATGCACCACAGGTGGCAGTTGGGTCAGTTCTTTTTGGAGGTGCATAACACCTGAGTAAATCCATAGAAACATCTCATAACTTTATGATTATGCTCGTCCTGGGAGGTGGGCGGGAGCTTATGACTTTGATGAGTATACCCTTGGATGAGAACTAGGATTACAGATAAGTAACAAATCCTTCTCATCCAGGGGATACTCATCAATAGTCATAATCTATGAATAGATTAGCAAGCTCATACTCAAAGTCTCGCGGAAGAGCAAGTAAGTATACAGTAAGACATGCATAAACTTCACATTCCAAATGCAATGATGCAAATACATTTCTCAAAGAGGCCTGTCCCACTTGGGCATCAGCCTGTGTATCTGAATCTAGGCAATAAAAGCGGGTAAAGGTATGTATGGAACGCCATGTAGCTGCCTTGCAGATCTCAGAGATTGGAATATTACGAAGGAGAGCCATAGTAGAAGCTTTCCCTCTAGTAGAGTGTGCATGAGGTCTACCTTGTAAAGCTTTGTTAGCTGATTGATAAGACAAGGTGATACAGGACACAATCCAGCGAGAAATGGATCTTTTTGAGGCTGACAGACCAGTATTAGTCGACCCATAATTAACAAAAAGCCGGTCAGACCTCCTAAGTGGAAGGGTTTTTGCCAGGTAAAACTTCAGAACCCTCCGGAGATCTAGAGAGTGTAAAGACCTCTCCGGGGGAGTGGTAGGTTGAGGAAAATAGGTAGGCAGGGTGATAGACTGATTGATATGAAAGTCTGAGACTACCTTGGGCAGGAAGCCTGGATGTGTCCTCAGTACCACCTTGTTGGCGTGAAACACAGTGTAAGGTTCCTTACAACACAGGGCCTGGATTTCGCTAACCCTAAGGGCAGAGGTAATCGCCACTAAGAAGGCAGTTTTCCAGGTCAAGTGCTGCAAAGAAGCCTTGTGTATAGGCTCGAAAGGAGCACCCATCAATTTAGTAAGCACAATGTTAAGCTCCCAGGGAGGGGAGGGGGACCTCACTGGTGGAAACACTTTCTTAAGTCTCTCCAAGAAATCTTTGACTACAGGCATAAGGAAGAATAATGTCTGGGAAGGTGACTTCCTATAGGCTGTGATGGCCGCTAAGTGAACTCTGATAGAGGGATACTTGAGGCCTGACCTTGCTAAATGCAAAAGATAGGGTAGAATCACCTGCTCCTGACAGTGTATAGGGTCAAGAGAGTTGTCAAGACACTACATGAAAAATCTCTTCCACTTGCAAGCATAAGACTTCCTAGTGGAGGGTCTCTTAGCTTCCTTAAGAATGTTCATGCAGTCTGCTGAAAGGTCTAGGTGGCCATACTGGACAACCTCAGGAGCCATGCCGTCAAGCGAAGGGAAGGAAGGTTGGGTTGAAACACCTTTCCCTGGTCCTTGGTTAACAAGTCTGGACGGCAAGGAAGTCGCTTGTGAGGGACTTCCGACAGCTGGAGGAGATCCGGGTATCACCACTGGCGTGGCCACTCCGGCACTATCAGGATCATCCTGGTGTTGGTCAGGGGAGGAAAGGCGTACAGCAATGTCTGCGACCAGCTGATCAAAAGTGTGTTCCCCCCGAGAGCCGTTGGGGGAACCTGGACGTGAAGATGGGGCATTTTGCGTTTGCCGAGTCTGCGAACAGGTCTATATCTGGTACGCCCCATTGTCGAAACACCTCTTGTGCAACCTCTTCGTTGAGCACCCAACCGTGCGCTTCTACAAAGTCTCTGCTTAGGCAGTCTGCCTGGACATTCTGGATTCCTGGTAGACGAACTGCCACAATAGATAGGTCTCTTGCCAGGAGCCAGTGCCAAATGGTTTGGGCTTCCAGGGATAGGACTCTTGACCTGGTGCCTCCCTGCTTTTTCAGATAGAACATGGTTGTCGTGTTGTCTGTCTGAACTTGAATGTAATTGGTGCCCAGAGAAGGATATAGGGATTTGAGAGCCAGGAAGACGGCTCGAAGCTCCAGGTAGTTGATATGGTAGCCTCGCTCTACTTCGGACCAGAGACCTTGAACCTGAAGCTGGTCCATATGAGCACCCCATCCCTGCAGAGAGGCATCCGTTACCACTGACTGAGATGGGGAGGTTGATGAAATGGAACGCCCCGCAGAAGGTGGGAACGTTTCATCCACCATCTGATTGAGTCTCTGGCACCTTGTTGAAGAGACACACAGTCTTCCCAGTGACCTGATCTCTGAGACCATTGATCCTCGAGAGCCTGCTGCAGAGGCCTCATGTGAAGGTGTCCATTGGGCACAATGTAAATGTACGAGGCCATCAATCCCAGGAGAGAGGACACTTGTCTGGCTGTGGGACTGTGAGTGTCCAGCAGGAAACGACATTTTAGAAGCAAGGATGACAACCTCTTTTCCGAAGGGGACACGTTTGCATGCACGGAGTCCAGGGAAGCGCCCAGGTAGTGAATCCGTTGGGAAGGATTGAGTACTGACTTTTTGAAGTTGACCTGCAACCCTAATGAGCTCATCAGGTTGAGACAGAGCGATAGATGGTTCTGAAGCAGCGCAGGAGTGGAGCTTTTTAGAAGCAAATCGTCTAGATAGGGATAGACGAAGATCTTCCGCCTGCGGAGAAAAGCAGCCACCACCGCCATGCACTTGGAGAATGTCCGTGGGACGGATTTGAGGCCAAACGGAAGAATTCGATACTGGTAGTGATGTCGTCCAATTCAAAACCTGAGAAACTTTCGATTCTTGACTAAGATAGGTATGTGAAAGTACGCGTCCTGCAGGTCAATGGCACACATCCAGTCTCCCTGATGAAGATGAGGGAAGATCTGGTGCAGGGCTACCATGCAAAATTTTTCTTTTCTGATGAACCTGTTGAGTAGACTTAGGCCGAGAATGGGCCTGTATTCTTTGGCTACTCCTCTTTTTTTGGACAAGAAAAGTAGCGGGAGTACACTCCTTGATTTCTCTGTATGGGAGGGACCTCCTCTATGGCCTTCTTCTTGAGAAGGACAGAAACCTCGTCCTGCAGCAGTTGACTGTGGAATCGAGGAAGGTGCTTTAGTTGAGGAAAAACTTGCGGAGGAGGTGACTTGAACCTCAGCAAGTAACCATGCTGCACAATACTCTGCACCCATCTGTCCTTTGTTATGGATCTCCACTCTTCCAGATGATGAGATGCACTCCCTCCCACCGAAGTGGCGAACAGTTGAGGAGGAAGAAACAGCTCAGTGCTTGGGAGGCTGCTTGGAGGCAGACTGCTGCTTGTTGCTGTTCCCTCTGCCTCTGTCAGGGCCTCTTTGCTGAAACTGGGACTTTTGCTGTGTTTGGGATGACCATTGAGGGGTTTGAACCCTCTGCTGGTAAGACCGTTTGTCCCCCTGACGAAAGCGCTTTTTAAATTCTTTACGCTTCTCCAAACCCACACCTTTAACAGTGTCCATTTCCGATTTCATCTTGGTCATCTCGTCGTCGACGTGAGACCCAAATAGAGATGTGCCATTAAAGGGGAGGTTCAAGATCTTCTTCTGAGCATCCGGCTTGAGGCCTGTGAGGCGGAGCCAAGCCGAACGCCGTGAGCAAATTTCATGGGAGTACCAATGGGCCGCTAGGTCGGAAGCATCCGCTGCGGCGCTGATGACCTGATTGGCAACAAGCCCTCCCTCCTGCAGGATCTCGGCAAAGTTCTGCCGGTCTTCCTTAGGAAGCTTCTCCGTGAAGCGAGTGGGGGAGTCCCAGAGCGACCTGTCGTACCTGCCGAGCAGAGCAGAGGCACTGGCCACCTTCATATTTGAAGCTGAGGTGTTACATGCTTTTCTCCCAAACGAATCCATGAGTTTGCTGTCCTTTTCCGGGGGAACCGAGGATGAGGTGGAAGCAGAATGGGATTTCATGGCAGCCGCCACAATGACTGAGTCAGCTGGTGGGTCCGCCCTGAGGAAGAAGGGGCCCTCTGTAGGAGCCTTATTTTTCTTGGCGATTCTAGATGGTACAGAACCCACCGTCGCAGGCGTGAGGAAGGTAGCCATAGCCGGTTCAATGAAGTCAGGCACCAGAGGCAGCAGAGGTCTCGGAGCTGTCCGGTGATGTAGGGTATCAAAGATTACTGAAGTGGGTACCACAGGGGTGTGCAGAGAGATGTTAAGCTTCTGTGCCCCCTTACCCAGCACATCCGTAAAGGTCGCAATATCATCTATAGGTGAGACTCATGAAGGAGGAGTAGAAGAGAAGACCATATGTCGACAGAGAAACGGAGTACATCCCCCTCAACCCCCTCCTTAATGCCAAAGGAGAAGACAGGGAAGTCAGCACAGATCAAAACAGTCAAGGTGCCTGACCCAAGACCTGTAAGTCAGGAACAATCTATCCAGCCCATAAAAACAGTCACGGTTGGGTTGCAGGAACGGGTAATACACCCTGAGATAGATCTCTCCAACAGATTTGTTGTGCTAGAGGAACCTGACGAGGTGGCCCAAGTAGCTGTTCAACAACAAGGAGATGGGGTTGAAGAACAAGATGAACAAGAACTCAGCCAGAAATGTGTAAGTGCCCTCACCTACCCTCCTACCTCTCAAACCCAATTCCGCACTTATTGGCTGACTTGTTGTTGGCAATGAAGGAAGAGATGATATCAAGATTTACTGTTTCGGAAGCAAACCAGGCGGAAATGGCCAGTAGGTTCACAGTGTCAGAGGCAAATCAGGCTGCAATTCGGACATCAGACGAGGCCCTCGCTAAAATATTTGAGGAGATCACAGCAAGGACCGAAAAACTGGAGGAAGAGATCCCTAAATTGAAGGAATCATTAGTATCTAATACATTTAGGTTAGAGTCTCTTACCTCCCAGATTAAAGAGTTCAAGAATGATCTAGAATGCCTAGAGAATCATTCACGCCGAAACAACCTGAAATTTCGAAATGTTCCCGAGTCTGTTTAAGGGGAAGACACACAGGCGTTTTTGATCGCCCTGTTAAAAGCCACTGTCCTAAAGAATCAACCAAATATTGACCTTAATTATGAGATCCAAAGGGGCCACAGAGACCCTTTTAAAAGGAAGCTTGGGAAACAAAAACCACGCTAAATTTAAGTGAACTTTTTGTCGTACTCCGTTAAGGAGCTCATTCTTTCAGCTGCACTAAAGGAAGGAAATATCTTGTCACCACCATCTGAGCACGCCACTTTTTCTTTCCTTATCAGATCAGACATTTCCCATACAACTGCCACAAGGCAGTGGGAGCTGGGGAAGAGACTGGAGGAGCTCAACGGCCTTGGGGCTAAAGCACAATTAAGATTTCCTGCAACTATTCAGGCAATGTGGAATAACCACATGTATATGCTTAGATCCACAGAGGAAGTTGACACACTCATCGATAAAATTCGCATGATAAACAGGGCGGGAAATAAAAGAGTGTTAAGACGCTTCCCTGGGGGAAGGTTTTCCTGGCTCGTCAGTAATTACAGTTTTCACTAAGGAAAATAGTTTGAGGGAGCAGTACTCGAATAGGCTTCGCCTATTGGAAGGGAGGGTTCCTCAAGGTAATGGGCGGGGTGCGGGGCACGTATGGGAGGATAAGGGGGATCAAGGGTGGGGAGCACTGGGTGGAGAGCAGAGTAGGGAGAAAATAAAAATAAAAAATACCTCATCTAAACCTAACTTTCGCTTTTTTAATAAGGAGGCAGTAAGGGAGTGCATTAACTGCGATGGTGTCCAAAGCCGCATTGGGTAAAGTGATAGATGGCCGTAAAATCCAATATATGTCATGGAACCTAAATGGCCTGAGGTGTCCCCGTAGGAGAAGATTGATTCTGAAATATCTAGAGCTTGCTCCAGTACAGATTTGCTTACTTCAGGAGACACATCTAAGCCCAACAGAGTTTTATGAGGTTTTCTCTAAGACCCCATGGGTAGAGTGTTTCTGTGTCTCGTAACAGACACTGAGCAGCCGTGGGGTAGCAATCGTGATTAAGAAGGGTGTGACCTATAGGATCAAGTCTGTCCAAACTGATCAATCTGGTAGGTGGGTAATTGCCCTATTAGATTTTGGGGGAGCTGAGATGACATGTTCATCTTATTACGGCCCGAATACGGACGATCCTTCTTTTTTAGTTAAATTACAGGGGTGCTTAATGTTGGCAAGTCTCCCGTTGCTAATCGGCGGAGACTTCAATATAAGACTCGACCCCGGAAAAGATAGTTCCAACTCAAAATACACAATAGCAGCCCCTAAATCACGAAGGGTAATGAAAAATCAAATTTTAAATTTTAATTTAGCTGACATATGGAGATCCAAGAAAGGAGATGTGCAGGGATTTACTTATTATAGCAAAAAATAGAGACACTCCTCACAGATCGATTATATGTTGATCAGTAAAGACTAATAAAGAAGCTTTAAATAACATCATAAGCATCTCAGTCCAGCCAATACACCTATCAGACCATGCTCCCTTAATAACTGTCTATGCAATCAGTGGGAAGCGTGTACATCCTAGAAGGACACTGAATAGAGGAATGCTAACCGATAGGGAGATTATACAATCTATTAGCAGATCCTCCTTAGAATTCTTCTCAATTAACCTGGGATCAACTTCTATCGATCAGGTATGGGATGCCTATAAGGCCATCTTGAGAGGCCATCTACACGCCCTAATAAGCTAAATAAATTGACTAAAAGCCCAAGAAATTCAAGCATTAGAGGGGAAGATAGCCGTCTTGGAGGCAGTAAGGAGTAAGCTTATGGTAGGAGACCAGGGGGAATTTGAGTAAATTGATAAAAAGTTGGAGGAGGCCAGACAAAAATGTAGGTTACTCTTAGACCAGAAATGTAAAGCGCAGTGGGAATCTAGGAACATGGAGAACTTCGAATATGGGGAGAAGGCTGGGGCACGTCTGGCCTGGAAGGCTAGGCTAGATCGGGCTAAGAACGACATCAGTGAATTAATCATAGACAACACTGGTAATAAATCAACTAATTAGGAAGATATACAAAACACTTTCCTTTCACTTTTTTCAGATCTTTATAAAGAAGATCTTGAACCTACTCAAGCTCAGATATCCTCCTGGCTAGAAAATAAGTCCTTGCCTACACTTACGGAGGCCTCCAGAGAGGCGCTGGATGCCCCTATGACGATAGAGGAGATTAGGAACGAAATAAAACTAGCAAAAAATAAAAAAGCAGCTGGTCTTGACGCCCTCCCCAATGAAATATATAAATTATTACAGAAAGATCTTCTACCGATGCTCCTTACGCTTTTTAATTCAATCTATAGCTCCAATGGGGTGATGCCAAGATCTTGGATATAAGTACTGCTGCAGCAGGCACATAGCTGCACGACGCTCCGTCTCCTGATTCAGGCCTCTGCTGGTCTGGGTTTCAAAATCTCAGAATCACCTGGTCCAATCTACTCAAAGCCCACCCGCGCCGACAGTGCTGAATGGGAGACCATTGGAGGAATTATTCCACGAGACCAGATATTCTTTTTCGCCCTAGCGACTCGAGCTTTTTGGTCTCTGCTTGATAACCTGAGACTTGATTGTGATCCAGTGTGTACATTGGGTGATGTCCCTACGCGGGTGCGCAAGCTGCTTCGTAGTGAGCCCGGGTTGCACCTGCGATCCCCGGCTGCGCATATCTTAAGTCTGGAATGGCAATTGTTATCATGGGTAAACAGAATGCTAAACAAGCCAAACTCACCTTTGAGCACAAAAGACTAACCCGGCACAAAGATGATGAGGCGGACACTGATCACGAACCTAGCACAACAGAAGCTTCCCTGCTACTTGACATTAAAGCCAGTTTAAAGACCATTGATCATAAATTAGACATGCTGAGCACAAGACTGGACTAGGTTAAGAGGCAAGTAGATTCCCACGAGGAACGCCTAGATGTATTGGATGATTACACTACTGAGTACCACAAATTCCAGTTAGAAACTAAGAAACAATTGCTTCATATGGACAGAGTGCTTAACATCATAAAGGATAAAATGAAGATTTAGAGGCCCGTTCTCGCCGAAACCATCTTCGCACCACAGGCATCCCATAAATCACAACGATTGTGAAGATGGAAACATAAGTTGAGGATCTGATGCACGAATTATTAGATCCGGACCGGTCAACACTCTTTATTGTCGAAAGAGCCCACCGTACTCTGGGACCCAAACCCCCGGTCCATGCCGACACCAATATTAGCACGCATATCAATTATCGGGATTGTGATGCCAACCTCAGACTGGTCAGAGTGAGACGAAATATCAACCATTAAGGCAATAACATTTCCACATACCGAGACTTTACCCCAGCAGTCCAAGAAGCCAGGCGTAAATTTGTGCCAGTCAAAAGGATGTTAGGTCAGGCAGAAATACCACATGCATAGCTATACCCGGCCAAATTAAAGATTGATCATGAGGGGTCAGTTCACCACTTCACGGACGCCAGATCAGCGTTGAAATTCGCTAAACACATCGGAAACCCGAAAAACAAAGCAAAATCGCCCTCTAAAGATACCCTTGAAGCTAGACTCAGTGATAATGACTGATTTGATATGTATGTACTGCTAGGTATTATTTAATTTAACTGTGTTGCAAAGTGCAGCGTTAAAATTCGGTCTTAATGCAATATTGTTATTACAGACCAACTCCACATCTTACACAATACATTAGAAGAGCGATTGCAACGCTCTCACCTGTTAAGTGCCGCCACCCTGCCACCAGGCGGAGCAGAATGCCGGTTAAATCATGCCCCCAGGGAGATCTCCCAGTACTTGTCCACTGGCACAAGTCTGGGACTCAATTTACAATTTGTTTGTAAGGGTAGGCTTCTATACTCAACCTAATTGGGAGGTTGGAGTGGGCGGGGAGGGAACGGGAAGTTAATAGTGTTAGACAGGACAGTTCTATTGCGTGTCATCTACACAATAGAAGCAGTGAACTGCGTCATAGTCAAAGCCAGCCTTCAGTTCACGGTCACACCAGCGTGTAGCAAGCTCCAACATTTTGAATGTGCTCCGAGAAAGACCCAGACCAAGCCACTTATCAAATATGAAAATATCAAAGTCACCCTAAGATGACAGCTTACAAATTCCTCACATGGAACATCAGGGGGTTAAATAACTTTTGTAAAGTCAGACTTGTTTAATCATATTTAGTTAGGCATGACATTGATATTTGTTTCATCCAGGAAACACATTTGAACAGCAAGTTGCACACCAAGTTACACAACAGACGCAGGGGAGCTATTTATTGCTGCAGCTATTCCAATTATGCCAGAGGGGTGTCCATACTGATTAGGCGTGGCGTGAATTTGAAGACAACTACATCACATGTTGACCCGAAAGGTAGATATGTGCTCTTAGGATTGGAAACCTGGTGAGGTGTATGTCACACTGGCAGTGATATATGGTCCGAATGTGGATATGCCTGATTTCTTCCAAGACGTCTGGGTCAAAATACAAATTGTAGGTTACGGTACCACAATATGGGGAGGTGACTTAAACGCATTGGTAGGCGAGTCCATGGATGGGAAGGGAGGATCCCGTAAGCTGCCTCAAAAATCCAGTGCTGTTATCAAGGACATCCTCACTGAGGGAAGGTTGATAGATACATGGAGGAAAGGGTATTGTATTCTGCATTAAGGAACTTACATCACGACTCAAAATAACTCTTGGTCGCGACTAGATTTCTGGCTGATCTCCTCAGACATAGCAGCCTGGATCACAACTATAAAACACCTACCAAGGACACTATCAGACCATGCTTCAGTCCAGTTAAAATGGACTATACCAGACAGCCCGCCAAAATCGGACGGCTGGAGACTACCACCACACACCTTCACAGATACCCTATTTAGAGAAGAGAACGGATGTGACATAATAGAATATATTTGCATCAACGCTGGCTCAGTACAGACACAAGCCATGCTATTGGAAGCATTTAAAGCTGTAATCCGGGGGAAATGCATCTCGAGGCAGGCAGGAGTATTAAGATCCATCAGACCAACACTTAGCAATCTGGAGACAAATATTAGAGCTCTTGAGTTACAATATTATAGAAAGGGGGACACACAAAGATTGGGTGAAATAAGAGCCAAAATATCAGAGCATGAAGAGGAAGCCGACAGGGAAGTGAAATTCTTAGGGAAATACGCTTAAGCATGCAGATACAGTGAGCGCGATAGGCCAGGCAGAACGTTGGCCAATACCCTAGGCACACCCAACACTGAACTATTCGTCACAGAAATTCTAAACGATAATCGTAATTTAGTTAGAGGTCCCCAGGGAATATTGGAACAATTTACAAAACATTACTCCGCACTTTACAAACCTTCCTCCCGGACGACTCCAGAGGAATTTCAGACCCATATAGTTTCCCTTGAACTGCTGTGGTTGAGCAGTGGCCACAGAGCCTACTTGGACGAGCCCTTCACGGTGGAGGATATCACTCAGGTAATAAATAGCTGTCCCTCAGGCAAGGCGCCGGGCTCAGACGGGCTAACAGCGGCATTCTACAAGACATACGCCGACTTGCGAGCGCCACAACTCTTGACATTATATGAGGAGGCGCAGGAGCTGCGGATACTTCTGCCTACAATGAGAGAAGCTATAATACTATCATTGATAAAACCTGGGAAGTCCAATGACATAGATTCATATCACCCCCTCTCATTGTTAAATCTTGACACAAAAATGTATGCTAAACTGTCGGCCAACCGGTTACAACCATTGTTGCCATTGATTGCTAGGCCAGCCAATTACGGCTTTATTCCGGGCAGGTCTACATCACATATCTTCTAACCTTCTTCACGATACTTCATTATTTAAATCCTCACTTCCCAGCATTAGCAGCGATTCTTGATGCCACGAAGGCCTTTGATTCACTCGAATGGGAGTATTTATTCACTATACTTACAAGACTAGGATTCAGCCCAACTTTCATATGTCAAATATAATTAATCTACTCCTCACCTACTGCAAAACTTAGGCTAAATGGACTGATCTCACCTCCATTGTCCATTAACCGGGGTATGAGACAGGGCTGCCCCTATCCCCTTTACTTTTTGTGATTGCCATTGAACCGCTAGCTGCAGCGCTCCGACAACATCACGCTGCAAGAAGTCTTGGATTTACCACTAGCAGCGTCATCATCTCGCTATATGCAGATGAAATTACCCTATGCATTAACAACCCTGTGATAATCTCAATCCTGTGATACGCGAGATCCTAACATTTGGGGGGGTTGTCTGATAATCAGATCAGTTGATCAAAATCAATTCTGTTTCCATTAACTGCGAGCACCTTTCCCTGATTATCCTCTCCAATGGGCTACAGGGCCGGTACGCTATTTAGATATTTGGCTATGTAAGACTACACAAGAACTCTGGGACGAGAACTACAGCAGAGCAGTGACTTGGCTAGAGAACAAAATTAAGATCTGGTACCGACTTCCGCTGTCTCTGGTGGGACGTATAGCCATTGCTTAAATGATTGACCGCCCCAAGTTTTTATATTTATTCATAAATCTCCCCCTCCCACTCATGAATGCCTTCTTTAAAACTATGTGATCTTTGATGGTATCCCTTTTGTGGGCAGGTAAACAAGCCGGTTGAGGCAGATAAAACAGCTTCAATTCTACGGCTAGTTGCGCTGTTACGGCCAGTTGCGCTGTTTCAGCTGTACAAGTTTCCCCGGGATGAAATTGACACAGTTGAGATGCTGAGGTGGAGTTGGGAAGGCATGAGTAAAAGAGCAAGGTCTGTATGCCCCCTCGATTTTGCTGCCGCATAACTCGCAGATGCCACCGCTGCAGGACAAGGGGAATGTAATGTTGGCAAACACGTTGGGTATGAAGAAATTCGCAGACCTTTACCCTGAGGGCACATTCTGTCTTCCCCCGACGAAGAACAGGGTGAAGTATTCACTTTTTACAGGTTGTTTTTGTATTACAGAGTAAGGGAAACTTGCCGCTAATCAGCCACCCAAGCTGCAGGCCTTAGAATAAATGCAGACTAATTTGTCACCACACAGACTTATCACGAGGTTGTATAGCACTATGCAAAATACAGCCTCAGTGATAGAGCCCAAAGCACTACTGCTCTGGAATACCGAATTAAATCCACATATCTCAGTAGAGCAGTGAAAATATTGCTGGGGCCAATTGACGATGATATCCCCCAGTTATAAATTGCATTTGATTCATTTTAAATATTTGCATAGATTTTATCGTACCCCTTTACAGCTGCACCGCTTGGGCCTGAGGCCAACTGCTGGAGATGTAGGGCGAAGTCAGCAACTTTCTTGCATGTTGCGTGGGAATGCCCCTCCATTGCAAAGTATTGAGTAGACCTATTTAACATTACTGGGGAAGTCCTGAACATTCCAACAACACCCAAACCACTGATAGGATTATTGGGGTACGTAAAGTAAACTCCTGTAAACTTTCGGAAATTACTTGCCATGCTATTGTTAATTGCTACAGTAGCCATTCACTGGAGGAAACTGAAAGGCACCTTGGCTAAGGTATGGCTATGCAAGGGTATATACTGTCAAACTCATCTCTCGCTATTTTAGGAACTCATGCCCACAGCGTCTAGACCTAATGACATTTGGACCCCTATATTGGTGTTTCTATCGAGTACACCAATCTGATGATACTGATACAGACTCACCTGCAACAGAAACTATCTGTATAAGCCCCTCAATTGTAGAAATAAAATAGTGATATGAGATGCTGTAACAAACGGATTTAGATTTGTGGTAGCTAAACGCTTTGGGTTTTTGCAAGGTTGGTAAAGCTAGTATAGTTTTTAGACAGCACATCAGTGTTTCTATTGAACTGTATCACGTGACTGTCCTAAGTCTTGTAACTGTTACGTTGATGTAAACAAATAGATGCTAGGTACACTATGCAGAAATGAGCAATCCTGGAAAAAGGACCTGTGTAATTTCAGGTTCTAGAATGGTGAAAATGGATAAGTTTATAACAAGTATTTAACATTCAAGTTTGTGCCCGAGTTTACGGCAATCCTGTAACTGTCATGATTTGTGAAAATGCAAATAAACAATTCTTTTTTTTTTTAAAGTGCCATTCTGAGGTTGAATCAGGACCGAATATGCTTACCGTTGTTAGGATTTGCTTCCGGGTGGTCACTTTCATTTGCTGATCGATTGCCTTTTCCCTAGTGGGATATGGAGTAACTCCATTGGAAAGGGCTGCTGATTCAATCCTTAAGGTCGAGATCACGGCTTTCAGTTGGTTGGACCAGGGATTATCAGGTATTTTGGAAATTAATTTCAGGTAGCCATTTAAAGAGTTTGTTGGGGCCACCCTGGTCCTAATGTATTATTTCAAAATTAAAGATTTACGTTGGATGGATGCACAATAACCATCTTAAGTGCAACTCTGCGAAAACAGAGATCCTGCCCTTCGGGAAAAATAACATCTTTTCCCCTCGTACATGCTGGCCATCAGACGCAGAAGCCCCCCCCCAATACCATCAGTGCAACACGCAACTTGGGTATAAAATTTGACGATATGCTGTCCTTCAAACAGCAATCCAAAGAAGTGGCCGGTGTCTGTTTCAACATAATCAAGGGCCTCAGAAAGTTTTTTGATTACCTGCCACTGGCCGCCCGCCGTACGGTTGCAATCGCTCTCATAACATCGAGAATCGATTACTGCAACAGTTTGTACGCAGGAGTGGCAAAATCTACCCTACACAAACTGCAAATGATCCAAAATGCGGCGGCCCGGCTTGTCTTGAGATGGCCTAGAAGATCATCCGCATCAGCTGCTCTGAATGTGTTGCGCTGGCTCCCCATCCAGAAACGGATACTATTCAAAATCCTTCTGATTACATACAGAGGTTTCCATAAGTACGGACCCAAATATCTGTCAACCAAATTTCACAGATACCTCCCAAATAGAGAACTTAGATCAGCCACAGCTAATCTAATGACAATACCCAAGTTTCGAATGTCCACCAAGGGTGGCAAATCCTTGGCAGTCCTAGGCGCCAAAGCCTGGAATACCCTTCCAGCTAAACTTAGAGCATCACCATCAGAAAAAATCTATAAAAAACTCCTAAAAACCTGGATTTATGGACTATCTGATGCAAAATGCAAGACTCTAGTCTAAGGACATCTAAAGCTCAGCTACTACCCCCAAACATTCTATCTTTGCAGTGAAGTCAGCAGCGCCAAGATGCTCCTTGGAGTGTATGTGCGCTATATAAAAACCACAAAACATCAAACGTTCCAGTGATTGATTTTCTACTCCCAATTCCAACCTGCGTCTTGCACGACGTACATAGTTTTTGAAACTTTTTTTGCATGCTCTGCAATGAATTTGTTATAATGTTTGATTCCAGTGCTCCTGGGTATGCATAATGACCATACAGTAATGCTTGGAATAGTGTCGCCTTCATTACTCTTAGAATAGAGGCTGCCAAAGCGCTGTTTAGCAATCGATTCAGTTGGCAGATACTATATGTAATGAGTTATCTTACTTGTGCCGCTGCTGTACAATTTTATCTACTCCACACACCCAGGTAATTGTAGTTCCTGGATGTGTTAATTATCTTGTTGACCAAGCGCCACATCGCCATATTGTTGCTGCTGTATCTTCCAAAGATCAGGACTTTTGTTTTGTGCTGGTTAACCTGTAGTTGATTGGCCTCATTAAATCTGTTCAGTGCATTCAGTGCCCGTTGTGTTCCAGATTTTGTGTGATCCATAATCACAAGATCGTCTGCATTTTGTACTACTTGCAGCTTGATGTATCCTAACTTGGGAAGGACCAGGCAACTGGACAGCCAGCAATGATTTCCCTAAATCAGCCGTGTAAATGTTGAACAGCAAAGGGGCTAAAATGCAGCCCTGCTTTGGTCCACGATTGGTGTAAATTTTGCATGTACTTCAATTGAAAGAGGTAAGTAAGCACAAGATACCAGGGTCTCCAAGGGGAGACCAAGCCATATTTTAAGAAAGTGGAATGCAAACTGCAACCAAAGACGGGACTTGGACCAGGAGACTCAGAAGAGATTGGGACACAAGCTACTACCCAAGGTAAGTACCCAGGAACCCCAGGGAGGCTGTGTGCAGAGTGGAAACACTGCCATGTACTCAATGCAAGTCAACGGGGTAGTTGCTGTTTAAGTTTTGAAGAAGAAGGACCCTTCCCAGTGGACCCGGAAGAAAGCCTGTGGAAGACAGAAGGTTTGAGATTCACCCCACCTATGGATGCCCCAAGAACCAGGATACCTACACCAGGGAAGCAGGTGCATAGGTGCTAAGTGATGTCTGAAACCGCCGTAGACCACAATGGAGGACTTCATTAAAGTTGCAGGTGGCGAAGTGTGTACAAGAGTCCGATGGAATGCAAGGATGGATTCTTGAAGAGAAGAACCTGCAAGCAGAGGGGACAGAGTCTATGCCACCCGGAGGTGACTAGGGGGCACGGGAGAGCAATGCCCACCAATGCCGGAAGATGCAGGAGGGAGGACCAGGCGGCGCTGATGAAGACCAGGAGTGGTGCATGAGCAGTCTCATGTTGGAAGTATAGAAACAGGGAGTCTGTGTCCGGCGGGAGCACCGCTAAACATTTGCAGCAGCAACAGACTTGGCAAACGATGAAGGAGCAACATTTGGACCAGCAAGTTCTAAGGGACTCACCAGGTGCAGGAGAGCCGGAGCGGGCCCCTAGCAAGCATTGGAGTCCACTGAAGCAAGAGAAGACCCTCAAGAGGACCCACAGGCCAATGACACAGGAGTCGCAAGAGGACCTCAAGCAGCTCCCCAAAGATGAAGGCCTGCGGTACAGAGATGCGGTAAGGACGATGATCTTGGAAGAGATGCTGGAACTTCTGTTGTCCAAAGATATCTGGAGTGCAGAGCCAAAAAGCCTTGGCAATGGGAAGTCGACGCTGTACACAATGGTTCGGTCCCAGCTGTTCAGACGAGGGATACTGGCCTCAAACCTACTGAGAGTAAAGGTCAGGCCTCGAGAGAGTAGCTGAACCACCACCTGTGTTGCGGAGTTTTTTTGAAGTCTGTGCGACTTTTGCTTTGTTGCGGTGGCTGCAGATGCAGGGGTGTTACACCTTCACTCCAAGGGAAATTACTTCGGGTGTTTTTGATGCCCACAGGTCTGTTAAAGTTCCTGGAAGAAGCAAAGACACAGACGTGCCTAACAGCGAGACCAGGAGCAGCTGGAGTCTTCCTTGATGCAGACTCGGTGAAAGGCAAAGTCCAGCGAAGTCCAAGTGTCCAAACAGTCGAAGAGTGACGTGGTTTCCGGCCTGAGTCTTGTCCCACGACGAATATGAGGACCAACCCACAGGTAAGCCCTTTTATACTCTAGGACAACAGGCGCCCTCCCAGGGAAGAGGCTGGACAGAGGGGAGGATACTCCAGTGTCCTTTGTTAAGTTTTGAGCCAGAGAGAGAGCCAAGGGTCTGTCCCAATACACTAAGCCCCGCCTGGGAGGTGGTCTGTGACAGGAAACCTATTGTTCCACCTTCCTGTGCTCAAGCTCAGCTCAGGGGTACAAAAGGGGGTGGTGATGGACGGAGCATCTGAATCAATCAAACACTCACACCCAGTCAAAAGATCTGGGTTTAATCCAGCACCGTTCTTTAGCCCACTCTGCCACCCCAGTTCAGACATGGCTATATGCAAATCAGTCTGACCCTGTGCCTCATGGTAACAGTCCAGCCCGAACTGCCAAGCTATGTCTTCCCTGGACCGGAAACAAGCTTCCGAGGACCGATTTAAGGCATTCCAGCCGTCTTCAGCCCGGCTTTCTTGAATCCAGTGGCAAAGTGAGCAAGGGACTCACGTCTGAGCATACCCTGCCACACTTATGGCGGCCAAAAGCGGTACAATAGGGGGTGGTGATGGACGGAGCATCTGAATCAATCAAACACTCACACCCAGTCAAAAGATCTGGGTTTAATCCATCACCGTTCTTTAGCCCACTCTGCCACCCCAGTTCAGACATGGCTATATGCAAATCAGTCTGACCCTGTGCCTCATGGGAACAGTCCAGCCCAAACTGCCAAGCCATGTCGTCCCTGGACCGGAAACAAGCTTCCGAGGACCGGTTTCTGGCATTCCAGCCGTCTTCAGCCCGGCTTGCTTGAATCCAGTAGCAAAGTGAGCAAGGGATGCATGTACACAGGAATTCGTTATTTACCATCAAATATTATTTGATGTTAAATAACGAATTCTAAAGGGCCTGTGGCACTGTTTTCAGTGCCACCTACATGTAGATTTACTGATTCGGTAAATTTACCGATTCGGTATTTTACCGAATCAGTAAATTTACCAAATCGGTACATTTCATGCCCCCTACATGTCCCAAACCAAATACCGGTCGATAACAGCCGAAATCGGCCGTTACTGACCGGTATTTGGTGAGCTACATCTGGCCCTAGGTTCCTCCTTCTTTGTTGACGTAATGCATGGCTGTGGTGTTGTCCGCCCGGATGAGAACCTTTGAACCTCTTAGGCGAGGGAGAAAAGCTTGAAGAGCCAGTTTGATTGCTCTGAGCTCCAAGAGATTGATGTGGAGCCGACTGTTCTGAGGAGACCAATGTCCACTGGCATGCAGGTCCTGCAGCACTGCTCCCCAACCTTCCAACAACGCATCCGTCGTCACCACCTGAGGAGACGGAACGCTTACGAAGGATAGACCTTGGGACAAGTTTACCTGCTTTGTCCACCACAAGGCTGCTTTTTTCATTGCCGAGGAGATGGTCACCTTGTCGTCGAATGACCCGTGAATCTGTTTCCATTGGATGTCCAGTTGCTCCTGAAGAGGACACATCCTCAATCTGCAGTGTGGAATTAGAGGAATGCATGAAGAAATCACCCCCAGAAGAGATTTGTAGAGGCGTACTGAAAGACACCTTCTTCTTTGTAAGTCTAGCGCCATGGTCTGCAGTTTTTCCTGCCTCTCCAAGGTTGGGAAAGCTTTCTTGAGATCCGAGTTCAGAATGGCTCCCAGGAAGCGTGCTGTCCTGGACGGGACCAGAGACGACTTCTCCTTGTTTAAAGTGAGAACTAAATTCAGAAACTGGTACATGCGTCGACCGCATCCGTCGCGGCCTCTCTGGACGGAGCCTTCAGTAACCAATCGTCCAGGCAAGGAAAGACCTGACAGTGATTCTTCTGTAGAAACGCTGCTACTGGTGCCAGCACCTTCGTGAATATTCTCGGGGCTGAGCGAAGACCAAAGGGTAAAACGCTGAATTGAAAGTGGCTCTTGGCTACTGTAAATCGTAGGAACCTTCTGTGTGCTGGGTGAATCGGAACATGAAAGTATGCATCTTCGAGATCGAGCGCGGCCATGAAATCCCCCGGATTGATTAGACGTAGAATGTCTTGAAGCGAGACCATCCGGAAAGACAGGGAGATGAGATAGGTGTTGAGCTCCCTGAGATCTAAAATGGGGTGCCATTTCTCTAGCGTCTTCCTTACCAGGAAGAACGTGGAACAGAATCGCTCTCCTCTTTGGGCGGAGGGGACCGGCTCTTCAGCACCCTTTAGGAGCATTTGATGAACTTCGAGCCGCAGAAGACGCAGATGTTTTGATGGAATGGCAGCAGGGGGCTTGGATGGAGGGATTTGCGTGAATTCCAAAGTATGGCCCTTTAGAATGATGTTTAGCACCCAACGGTCTGATATCTTGGACCAATTCTGAAGGTATTGTGACACCCTTCCTCCTACTGATGATCTTTCGGAGGGGGGCACAGTAGGAAGAGCCAGGAGGCCGCTATTGGACGTATCACGTCCTTGGCGAGCCTGCTTCCCTCTGTTATTAGGTCTTGAGAAATTCGAGGACTGGCCCTGCCTTTGCTGATAAGGTTGGCGGTACTGTTGCGAACCTGAGCCCTATGATAAATACCGTTGCTGCTGATAAGACTCGATAGTTAGTGCTTTTGCCTCTGGAACCTCTAAAAGGAGCTTTACGGTACTGAAGCGTACCCAGAGATCTAGCGGTCTCAGTATCTTTTTATCTTGGAGAGTGTCATCAATCAATTTTCCAAATAAGGCTTCTCCCTCAAAAGGAAGATCCAGGATCTTTTTCTGGATTTTAGGTCTAAACCAAGTCGCCTTAAGCCATCCCTGGCGACGAAGGACCGCAGCCCCAGCCAAAGAACGGAATGCCGTCGTGGCAATGTCCACTGCGCAGTCAATGATTTCCATTGAAGTCGCCTCCCCTTCCTGCAAAACTTTTTTAGCCTCTGTCTTTGACCGTGGAGGAAGGTGATCCAAGTACGGCGAAATATCACACCATAGTTGGCGATCGTATCTGCCCAATATCACCAAGGCATTTGCTGCCCGCACTAGAAAACTCGCCATTGAAGAGAATCTTTTCCCGGCGCTATCTAACCTCCTGCCCTCTTTATCTGGAGGAGTTGTCAAACGAGCTGAGAGGTTGCCTGACTTCCTCTGTGCCGCTTGAGAAATAACAGAGTCCGGTCTCGGATGTCCCGTCAGAGACGCCGGACCCTCCTCAGGCGCTTTGTATTTCTTGTCGAGGCGCGGTAGCACAGGGACCTCCGTCGCTGGATTTTTGATTGCTTTAAGGCCTTCATCCCAAATATGCTGGACAATAGGGATAGATCTTATTGTCTTCTTATCAGGCTCTTCAAAATCATATAAGAAACATTCAGTGGCTACTGAGGGCATATATAGTTTGAATATTCCAGCCGCTTTCTCCATTAGCTTATGAAACCCCCCTTTATCAGCTGGCGGGGAGTCCACCGGATCCGGACATGGAGATGCTGGTTCCGGGATGACATATTCATCCCATTCTGTATCTTGATCAGTCCTGTCATCAAAATTCCGATCCTCATCCGAGGAATCATCATTGGTGTTCAATGGAATCAAAGGCTCCTGTGGAACCGGTGTCTGTGGCCGAGAGGATCCTGGGCCGGCAATTCTGGAGCAGCAGGGACAGGTATGGCTTGCGTAATTGGAACAGCAGCAGGTTGTGAACACCTAGACTTGTAATCCTGTGAAGGTCCTGTAAGAGAGACGATGGTACAGACACCATGTCTTGTCTCGAGTACTGTTGTGGCTGGGTAGAATGATGATGATAACCACATTCCTGGTTGTACTCTCCGTCAGAATCCGTCTCTTGGCATTTTACCAGAAGCTGAAGAAGAAGAGTCCTGATCATCATCCTCGGATTCATCCCCATCCTCCTCTAAAAGTAGAGCTGGAGGCAAGGGGGTAACTCGTAGGAGATGTCATGTCCGGTGCAATCCTGGTCATAGAAATTGTAATTCTTTTCTCCGACGAGAACCGGCGTCGTCAACGAAAGAACACTCGACGACGAGATGGGCGTCGTCGATGCAGTCGATGACGAGACCGTTGACGCTCCTGCCGTCGTCGTCGTCAATGTGGTCGTCGTCGACGACCTTGACGATGACACTGTCGTCGTCACTACCGTCGACGAACACTTCGTTGTCGACATCTTCGTCGACGTCGCTGTCTTCGTCAACGTCGCTGTCGACACCCTCGTCGACGTCGCTGTCGGAATCTCTTGGGCGTGACTGAAAATCTACGCTTGCTTCTGGATCGAGGGGAAACGGCTGCACTGATATTGCTAGATCTCAGTGCGGCATTTGATACCGTATCCCATAACATCCTCATCAGAGCCCATGCGAACATTGGCATTGGGGGTATAGCCTTGGATTGGCTCTCGTCCTTTTTGAAGGATCAGACTTTTCAAATACTTTCCCACTCATACACCTCTAAATGTATTCTTCCCCACATGGTGTACCCCAGGGTTCTATTCTATTCTGAGTCCTCTTTTGTTCAATCTTTATGTTACCCCCCTGGCTCATATTGCTCAAAGGTCTGGGCTGAATTTATTTACTTACGCCGACGATTCTCAAATAGTTTTTTCCCTATCCCATGCTGACCCTACTTTGCCATCCCATTTGCAAACAGGACTCAGCGACATAGCCTGCTGGATGAACAGCAACCTGCTTAAATTAAATGGCGGGAAAACTGAGGTCCTGGTATTTGGTAACAAACCAGATCTTTGGAGCCCGAGGCATTGGCCTTCTACTATGGGTGCCCTGCCGGTTCCGTCTGAACGTGCGCGTAACCTCGGAGTGACCATCGATAAGGGGTTATCCATGAAGGACCAAGCCAACAAGGTAGCAGCCACCTGCTTTACCATCCTGCGGTGGCTCAGAAAAATCTTCTGGCTACTTCCCTCGGACACCCGGAGATCTGTGGTGGACGCCTTGGTTACCTCCAGATTGGACTATGGCAACGTGCTCTATCTGGAGCCCACCAAGGCGGTCACTCACCGCCTCCAATTGGTCCAGAATGCCGCTGCTCGGCTCCTTTGCGGCTGTCGAAAAACGGACCATATTACGGAGCGTCTGAGGGAACTCCATTGGCTCCGCATCGAAAGCCGTGTAAAGTTCAAAGCCCTCAGCTACATGCACAAGATTAAGGCGGGTGTAGCTCCCCTATACCTTCAGTCTCTTGTTAAGCCCTATATTCCTTCTCGTTCCCTCCGCTCTTCTCCTCAAAGCTTATTTTGTGTACCCAAGTTTAGGCTGTCCAGAATGGGTGGTAGTGCCTTTTCTACTCTAGGACCCAAACTTTGGAACTCCCTCCCTCTGGCTATTCGAATGGAGGACAGCCATGCTTGCTTTCGAAGGGCAGTGAAGACCTGGCTCTTTAATCAGTAATTTCCTTGTTTGGTGTCAGGTTGCTTTTGGTCAATTAGCGCCGGGAAACGCTCATGGGTAGCTGTCGCGCTTTATAAACTCAATAAATAAATAAATAAATCTTCGTCAACGCCGTCATAACTGCTGTCGTGGTCTCCGTGGACGATCCAGTCTACGTCGATTGCCCCGTGGACGAGCTCGTCGACAGTACCTTTTTAAGCTTAGGCTTCAATTTCTTCGTCGACTGAGCCTCCGTCGACGACGCCTTCATCGTCGACGACTTGGAACTTCTGTCAGACTTTCCAGACGACTGAGAAGAGGGCTTTTTGAAGGCTGGAACAGTCTTTATACCCAAAGAAGGCGTAGATGGTCTTACCCTCCGCTTTTCACCATGGTGAGGAAAATCGACTGGACCTTGGCTCTCAGACTCTCTGGGGGTCTTTTTTGAGGCCTTAGAAGGATGCTCCACAGAAGGAGAAGGGGAACCACTACCCCTTTTGACTGACCTCCTAGCCGATGACGCTGATGAAGAGTCCTCGTCACTGAAGACTGTGTCCTTTCTGGACTTCAACTTCTGGAGCCATGTAAGAAGCCTACCCTCATGATCCCGGAGGGTCTTGGTTAAAAAGGTGCGGTAGATCTTGCGGTCCGCAGCCTTATGATCAGGACAGAGGCAGTAGATGCAATCCTTATGCTTATCCTCAAAAAATAGCCTTTTCTTGCCACAGGTGGATCATGGCTTGAAAAGGGCCTTCTTCTTTTCTTTATCTGACATCCTGGAAGGATTAGCTAACGACTTGAAGAGAAATCCTGAAGAAAAGAAGAAAAACTTCTGAAAGAGTAGAGTTTGAGCAGAGCTCAAAGGAGACTCCCTAAGCACAACGTGCAGTAGAAAATCTGAGGCTCTGAGGTTCCTTCAGGAGGGTTTTAAGTGGTGAGGCTCTTCTGATTGTCTGATGCCTAAGTTTGGTCTCTTTTACAAAAAGAGGCGAATATGATACAAAAGGGAATGAGGCCTAGGCCTTTTTCTTTTTCTTTTGTACCTACTGCTATGTTATTTTTGTTACAGAGACTCCCATTCCGACGATGGGGAATGATACGAAAGCATGGGAATCTATGAAAGTTCCAATACTGGGGCAATCATATGATTCCAACATGTTTGTGAGAAAATGCCATCTTTCTTGCATGGTATGCCCCCACTTTTTTGCTGAATTGCTGACGTGCTTTGACTGAGTGTGCCCTGGGCTCCTGCCAATCAGGTGCCCAGGGCCGGTGTTCCTTCCCTAAAACTGTATTGAACAAAACCCAATTGGCATCTCTGGCCACATGTCAGCCTCTGGTAAAAGGTACCCTAGGTACCCAGGGCATTGTGACCAGAGACGACCCCTAAGGGCTGCAGCACGTATTGTGCCACCCTTAGGGGCCCTGCACCCTGACACCCACACCCTGCCTTTGCAGACTGAGTGTTATGGTGCAGACCTAAACAAAGAGTCGACATGGCACACATACCTGAAGACTGACAAGTTTGATATCAAACTTCTCAGCACATTAAACCCACACTGATGCCAGTGTGGGATTTAATGTAAAATGCACTACAGAGGGCATCTTAGAGATGCCCCCTGAAACCTAACCTACAATCTGGGTCTGGTCTGATCTGAGAGGCTGCCACACAGCAGACATGTTGCTGGACCCCTGGGTGGAGAGCCCCACGCTCTCCTGGGCCTGCAACAATGCACATCCTGGGCAAGGTGCTAGGTCTCCTCCCCCAGGATGGGCAGGCGGAAGCTTTAAAGGTATGCAGCCTTTGTGAGCTTCTCCAGACCACTTGCTGCACTCAGCAACTGGCCCCCACCAGTTCTGACCCCCACTCTGGCGGGAAGACTGGCGGGAAATCCTACATCAGAAAGGGGATTGTGCCAACCTGTGCCAACCCCACCCCTCAGGTGGGAGAGGCGAGGTGAAGCACAACTTCAGGCCCCGGCCATCTTGAAGATGGGAAGCCCTGTCCAATTAGGGATAGGCTCCTGCCCCACTCCCACAAGAGGAGCAGGATAGGGAATGCACTCACCCCACGACAGGGACCTATTGGTCCCTGCCCGTCGACTACCTGTAACGCCCCTAAAGTTAGTATTTAGGGGCACCCTGAACCTTCCTTCCTCAGATCCCGATTTCGAAACAAGAAAGAAGACCAAGAAAAAGAAGACCTGCTGTGCAGCTGCTAACAAGAGGAAGACACCAACTGACTTGCCCCCATCCCTACAGGCCTCTTGATCCTTGAACCTCTCCAGCTAAATCCCGGCATCTCCTGCGGACAGCAACCTCAAGAACCCCGGAGGACCTGCCTGCCTGGACCCTCTTAGAGCCTGGGACTCCCACGAGTAGTGGCTCTGCTCAAACAGCAATACCCCTGGTGCCAGCCAGGAACTGCAAATCCAGCCCACGAGGCACCCACCGAACCCGGCCTGTGCCCGAGTTGACAAAGACCCCGAAGACATCCCCCGGTGATTCTGACTTGGAATCCAGTGCCCAAGGACCCTCCTCGACTACCCAGACGACGCCTGCAGACTCAGAACCAGGGACCCTTCCAACCGCTACCAGCAGAGCTTAAGATTTCCCGGAGTCCAACGACACCCCTGCACCCGGTGCCCCCCTGGCCTCCTGTGCCCATCTCCGGGGTGCCTACCTACCCTCCAAGATCCCAACTTACCCCTCGAAGTGTTGGTCGCTCCAGAAGATCCTCCGTGCTGAGCCTGCAGCCTTTGTTCCCTTTTCAAGATCTCCATTGAAGAACATTGAGCACCCCACGGCTCAAAAACACCCTGCACCCAGCCGCCGGAGTGCTCCTGGCAGTGCAGTCTTTGTCCTATCCTACTTCCCCATTTGCCCTGAGCAAGTGACCAGGAGGCCAGCTCCCACAGCCGCATGGCATGCTAGCCAGCAGCCACCAACCAAAGACCCCCTGCTTCTCATTGGATAACATTGGGCCTAACTACCTCTGCACCCGGCTGCCTCTGTGCCGCTGAGGGTGCACCAACTGTACCTACCTGACCCTGGGAGACCCCTGAGTCTATGTCCAGAACCTTAACTCTGCCAGTCGAGTACTTACCTAAAAGCCAATAACTCACTTTTCTTCCATCGACTAACATTGACTGGTTTCACTTGGAAATTCTTGTGGAGTTTTGGAACTTTAAAATATTCACCTAAAATCAGCCGAACAACGAATTCCAATTTACTCACCTGTTATCAGAAGACCTCAGTGCTGCACCTTTTAACCCAACACAAACGCTGAAAAGTAATTTTAACCGTACTTACCAGTAACCTGAATTTTCTTCCATATGAAACCATTGACTGTTTTAAGTGTCGAGTTTTGCAAACTACAAATATTCTTTAAAAATTGTACCAACTACCAAAACGTAATTACTTACCTGTTTTAGATAGAGGTCCCAGTGCTGAACATAGGAGTCTAGTACTGGATTACAAAAGTAACGTGAACATACTTTACCTGCAAATTGAATTTCCTTCCATAGGATAACATTGGTAATTTCAACTGAAAAAGTTTCAAAGTGTCAACTTTTAAAATACAATAATATTCCTTAAAAATCACTACTGTAACCAAAACGCTTTTACTTTACTGTTTACAGTTCATGTCCAGGAACTTAATCCAGGATCCAGTCCTGTGGTTAGAAAAGTAATTTACAAAGTAACTAATTGCATTCAACTAGAAATTCCCATTGAGCTCAATGTTGCATTGTGTTTGAAATTGTGTTGCCTATTGCAACAAACTGTAACTATTGCATTCAAAATGTCTATTGCCTATTTGAAAAGTATTTAACTAAAGTAACTCATCCTGAGAAAGTATACTATGATACCTTGTTGGTTCTAAAATAAAACAACTATATCTTTTGATACAAAACAATTGGCCTAGAGTTCAGTTCTTGAGTGTGTCAGATCATTTGCTGACACAGGGTGTACAACAAATGCTTTACACTGTCCTCTGATATTGCCTTACTGCTCGACCAAGCTACCACTTTGGAGAGTAAGGTTATATCTAACTTTAGCCGCTGCCAAAACTCTGGGGACTGGGAACTCAATACTGCAAATGCTACTTACCAGTATGCATCTGTTCTTGGCATGTAGGGCTGCTGACATTCATATCTGTGCATAGTCCGCCACCTAGTGTTGGGTCCGGATGATTGCACATTGTTGTCCTGGAAGAGTCTTCGAAGTATCACGAGATAGGTGGCTCCTCCCCTGGACTACAGTGCGCATGGGCATCGCCTCCATCCCCAGATTGTTTTTAGCCATTGGCAGAGATGGAGTGAGAAGTGAGTGATGACCATGCTATGAGCATATATGGGTATATGAATACCTACTGCAGCTGCTACAGGCGCCGGGGAGGAGGGTGGGCGATATGAATGTCAGCAGCCCTACATGCCAAGAACAGATGCATACTGGTAAGTAGCATTTGCAGTTCGAGGCATGTGGGCTGCTGAATTCATATCTGTGCATAGAATACATAGCAGTCCCTCCATTAGCGGCGGCCGCCCGTGCCAGCTGCAGCAGTCTGAAAAAGTGTTTTTAGAACAGCCTGACCAACAGCTGCCTGTTGTTTTGAATGCACGTCTACACAGTAGTGCTTAGTGAAAGTATGAGTGGTAGACCATGTGGCTGCTCTACAGATGTCTTCTAAGGGAATGTTACCTAAGAAAGCCATAGAGGCCCCCAACTTCCTAGTGGAGTGGGCCCTCGGTGGGATAGTGAGAGTGCGCTTAGCTTTAGCGTAGCAGATCTGAATGCACTTTACTATCCATCTAGCTATTCCTGCTTTGGAGATTGCATTTCCCTTGTGTTGTGTGGCAAAAGCAACAAAAAGTTGTTGGGTTTTGCGGAAATCTTTTGTCCTGTCCACATAATACATCAAAGCCCTTTTGACATCAAGGGTGTGGAGCATCCGCTCCGCCAGCGTCTCTGGGTTTTGGAAAAACACCGGCAATTCAATGGTTTGGTTTATGTGAAAGTGTGAGACCACTTTTGGTAAGAACTTAGGGTTAGTGCGGAGCACCACCCTGTTAGCATGTACCTGGAAGAAAGGTTCCTGGATGGTGAGCGCCTGCAGTTCGCTAACCTTCCGTAGCGATGTGATTGCTACTAGGAACGCAACCTTCCAGGTTAAAAACTGCAGCTCGCAAGAATGTAGTGGCTCAAAGGGAGGACCCATCAGCCTTGTAAGAACCACGTTGAGGTTCCATTCCGGAGCTGGTGGAGTCCTTGGTGGAAAGACTCTTTTGAGTCCTTCCAGAAAAGCCTTGATAGCAGGGACCTTAAAGAGTGACAGGTGCTGCCTATTCTGGAGGTATGCTGCCATAGCCGACAGGTGAATGCGGATGGAAGAGTAAGCTAGGTTACAACGATACAGGTGAAAGAGGTAACATATGATGTTTTGAATGGAAGCGTCTAGCGGGTCAATGCTGTGCTCCACGCAGTAGACGACAAACCTCTTCCATTTAGCCGCATAACAAGCTCTAGTAGTGGGCTTTCTTGCCTCCCGAATGATGTCCATGCAATCGGGAGGAAGATTGAGGTAGCCAAACTCTAGGACTTCAGGAGCCAGATCGCCAGGTTGAGCTGTTGCGGATCTGGGTGCTGAATGTCGCCATGGCTCTGCGTCAGAAGGCTGGGAGTGAGATGAAGCCTTTGATGCGGTACCACGGAGAGTTCCAGAAACGTGGTGTACCACGGTTGGCGAGCCCACGTTGGAGCAACCAGGATGAGCGTCATCGAGTGTTGCCGGAGCTTGCGTGCCACCAGCGGTATCAGAGGTGCTGGGGGAAAAGCGTACGCAAATCTGCCTGACCAGTTCATCCACATCGCATTGCCCTGTGATTGGGGGTGTGGGAACCTGGCGGCGAAGCTTTGGCATTTTGCGTTCTCCTTTGTGGCGAACAGGTCTATCTCTGGATGACCCCACTTTTGGAAGTACGGTTGGAGTACCGATGGATGTATCTCCCACTCGTGCATCTGATGGCTGTGTCTGCTGAGCAGATCCGCCATTTGATTGTCCTTGCCCGGGAGGTGCTCTGCCATGAGGAAGATGTTCCTCTGAATGGCCCACTTCCACATGCTCTGAGCCAGATGAGACAGCTGTGGAGAGTGTGTACCTCCCTGCTTCTGGATGTAGTACATCGCCGTCATGTTGTCCGTCCGGATCAACACGACCTTGTTGCACAGATGTACTTTGAACGCCTTTAAGGCCATGAAGATTGCCATCAGTTCCAACACATTGATGTGCATCTTCCTTTGCTGAAGTGTCCATAGTCCCTGCACAGTGTAGTGGAGTACATGCGCTCCCCATCCCTGGAGAGAGGCGTCCGTTGTCAGGATGATCTGTGGGACAGGCTCTTGGAATGGTCGGCCCTTGCAAAGGTTTTGTGGATTCCACCAATGCAGAGAGTTGTATGCCCGACCGCTCACCAACACTAGGTCTGTCAGTTGCCCATGAGCCTGAGTCCACTGACGTGCTAGGCACTCCTGAAGCGGACGCATATGTAGTCTCGCGTGCGGGACAATGGAGATGCAGGAGGCCATCATGCCTATCAACTGCATGAACACCTTCGCTGGAAGCGAGTGCTGGGGTCTGAACCGTTGGATCAGCGCTTGGATACTGGCGATTCTCACTGAAGTCGGCTGCGCAGTGGCTGCCAGAGTGTCGATTGTCGCGCCCAGGTACTGTCGCACGTGGGCGGGCTGGAGATGGGATTTGGGGTAGTTCAGAGAGAATCCCAGATCGTGCAGGAGATGAATGGTGCGTGACACGTGGTCCACGCACTGCTGCTCCGTCTTTGCCTGAATAAGCCAGTCGTCTAGGTATGGAAAGACATGGATGTGCTGGCGACGGAGATGCGCCGCCACAGTCGCTAGGCACTTTGTAAATACTCTCGGTGCCGTGGTGACCCCGAACGGCAGGACTCTGAACTGGTAATGCTGGTCTAAGATCTTGAATCTGAGGTACTTTCTGTGGGAAGGATGCAGGGGAATATGGAAATAGGCATCCTTTAGATCCAGCGTTGCTAGGAAGTCCCCCTGCTGAAGCAGGGGAAGTACCTGCTGCAATGTGAGCATATGGAAGTGCTCTGAGTTGATGTACCAGTTCAGGGGCCTGAGGTCCAGGATCGGCCTGAGTGATCCGTCCTTTTTGGGGATTAGGAAGTACAGGGAGTAAACCCCTGTTCCCCGTTCTTGCAATGGAACGAGCTCTATTGCCCCTTTTTGCAGCATGACCAGTACTTCTTGCTGCAACAAGGTCAAATGCTCGTCGGACATAGCACGGCCTCTTGGCGGTATGTCCGGTGGAATGGACGTAAGTTCTAGACAGTACCCGCACTGGATAATAGACCTCACCCACCTGTCCGTGGTGATGGACCTCCACGCTGGCAGGAACTGCTGGAGTCTCCCCCCGACAGGTGTTGTGTGATCGGGGGGGAGTGACAAGATGTCACTGCTTGTTGGAGGCGGCGGACCTGGAGGCATTGTTTCCACGTCCCCTGCCTTTGACATTATTGCCTCTGTAGCCACCCCTGCCCTTGTTGTTGTTATACGAGGACTGGGTGTTACCCTTATAGTATTGCGTGGACTGGGATGCCTGGCCCCTTGAGGTGCCTCTAGAATTGGAGCGGCGAAAAGAACTCCCCCGAAACTGCTGACTCTGCAAAGCCCCCATAGACTTGGCAGTTTCGGTATCTTTCTTCATCTTTTCTAGGGAGGCATCCACCTCAGGGCCGAACAGATGGTCGGGATTCACTGTTTGACCCAATATAGTGGTTTGTACGTCGGGTTTGAACCCAGAAATTCGAAGCCAGGCATGGCGTCTGAGTAAAACGCTAGTATTGATAGCCCTGGAGGCAGTGTCTGCCACGTCAAGGGCACATTTGATGGATGCATTTGTTATCAGTTTACCCTCCTGAATGAGCATCTCCCCCGCCTCCTTGTATTGGTCAGGCAAGTGTTGCAGGATGGCCTCTAATGTGTCATAATGGGCCCTATCATAACGTGCAAGCAGGGCTTGAGTGTTAGAGATCCTCCATATGTTTGCTGCCTGCGCAGCAATGCGTTTGCCTGATGCTTCAAAGATTTTGGATTCCTTATCTGGGGGAGGAGCATCACCAGTAGTCTGCGAATTCGCCCTTTTTCGAGCGTTGGACACCACCAGGGAGTCCAATGGCAAATGTCCCTTAATGTACATGGGATCCGTGGGCGCCGCCTTATACTTCCTGTCGATGCGAGGGTTGACCACCCGCGCCCGGGTTGGTTCCTTGAACACCTCCTGTGCATGCTTCAGCACCCCTTTAAGCATCGGTAGTGTCTTGATTTGTTTGTCGGCTACCGAGAAGGTGTCGACCAAGAAATCGGCATCCACGGTGTCGGAGTGCAGTTCGACGTCATGGTTCGCTGCAGCCCTCTCTATCAATGCATTGAATGCCGCCGAGTCCTCCGTTGGGGACGTCTTCGCGGCGAAAAGTTGAGTGTCTTGGCCCGACTGCGGGTCGTCTGTGTCGCCTCCTGCTGTCCAGGGCACATGCTCCTCTTCCGGATCCGAGTACGCAGGATATGTGTACTCGTCCTCTTCCTCGTCCACCTCAGGTACGGGGGAGTGTGCCGGCGAGTGTTCCTGGGCCTGTGGAGACAGGGGTTCCATCAGAGCCGAAGGGTCTCTCTTGTTCTTGAGTGGAATCCGAAAAGGTTCCAAGGCCGGCTCCGATGTAATTTTCCTCTTGAGGAGCGACAACTTCCCGGTGTTGGCGTCGATGATCACCTCACGACGTTCCTCCACCGCCAGCGGCTGGAGCCGAAGCTTCGATACCACCAATGCTGCCTTCGGCGTCAACGCTTCTTGAGAGCGTCCGCTCTGCTTAGGCGCGAAAGCCTTCGGCGCCGACTTGGGAGGAAGGGTGAAACGAATGGGCGTATGCTCTTTGGTAGATTTCGGCGCGGGCCTAGGCACTACAGTGTCCTGGCTGGGAACCACAGTGGACTGTTGGATCCGCTTTAAGGATTCTCCCACCTTCCGTGCAAGGGATGCCGAGGTTTGAACCGGCTCGAGCGACTCTTCGTCTCCGAGAGCCCGGTCGCCGGTAGGCCTTTTCTTCGGCGCCGACGCCCCATGGTCTGGTGCACCGTCGGCGTGACGCTTCTTCGACGCCGTCTTCGGGTCCGCGACCCCTTTCGGTGCCGACGCAGCCGCGTCGGATGCCTTCACCCTCGACGCCGACCCAGAGGGCTGTGGATCGGCCATTTTGGCGCGGCTCTTGTGGTCGGCCATTTTGGCGTGGCTCTTCGAGGCGGCCATTTTGGGTTTCGTGGAAGTTGACGCCTCCAGAACCTTCTTCACCAACGCCACTTTCGGTTTCGGTTTCGCATCCGAGGGTGCGGGACCAGTTGGCTTCACTTTCGTTTTCTTGGTAGAAATGTCCGTGACCGGGCCCGGAGGCGGGGACGTAGGACTCATAGCAAGATCTTGGGTAAGGCCCGAAGGCGATCCCTCGACCTGGGCCGTAAGACGGGGGGCAACCCCGGAGTCTGGTTGGGGATGCTCATCCTCCGAGCTATCTCCCATCGTGGCACAAATCAGTTCGTCGTCCCCTACCTCACCGGAGACTTCGTCGCAGGCCTCCCCCTCCGCGTCGTAGGTCTCGTCCTCGGACGCGGGGCCAGAGTCCGACTCCCTTACGTCGTCCTCTTCCTCGACCGATTCCTGAAATATGTCATCAGGTGAGGGCGCCGAAGCCGACAACTGCGCCTGGAGTCGATTAGCCCGGCGAATCTTCAAAGTTTTCTTACTCCTAAACTTTGAACACGCCATGCAGGTGTCTTCACGGTGATCCGGTGACAAGCATGTGTTGCACACAGGGTGCACGTCGAGGTGCGAATATTTCGAGTTACACAGCGGACACCTCTTGAATGGAGTCCGCTCCATAGCAAATGTGGTAGTGTAGGCCCGTCCGCGTTGAAGCACGTGGAAGGGCAGTAGGAGATTGGAGCTGAGAGTCAGTAAGAAAACCCGAACGCAACTATACCGACGCCCAGCCTAAAGACCTTTTGGTCTCAAGTAAAATCGAACAACTATCGGTTCCGAAGGAGGGAACCGAAAACACATCCGAACCCTATGGCGGAAAAAAACAATCTGGGGATGGAGGCGATGCCCATGCGCACTGTAGTCCAGGGGAGGAGCCACCTATCTCGTGATACTTCGAAGACTCTTCCAGGACAACAATGTGCAATCATCCGGACCCAACACTAGGTGGCGGACTATGCACAGATATGAATTCAGCAGCCCACATGCCTCGAACACACTGTACCTTACTTTGGTCCAGTATATATAGAGCCACATTCCTACAATGTTTGATACCAAACATGCTCAGTTTCGGCACAACCACTATATAGTTACCCATTCCGTAATGATGCATAGCCATTATACGTCTCAAAATGGCTGACTGCACTTACAACGCCTGGAGAATTGATTCCTGGCTTTGTAGGAGTGTTCTGCTCAGGCAGGGACACCCTCACACTTATAACTCAGAACCAATGCTTGACTTAGGGGTGACCTACAGGTTTTAAGTGTAGTGACCTCAAATATAAAGAAACTTTTATCTGTCGTAAGTGGTGCTAGTACCAGCTTACACAGGCTTCTACAACAAGCCTGGTATCACGGTTTGAGTGGTATCTCATGGATGGCATAATACATGCTGCAGCCCATTGGAGTCCCCTGGTGTAGCTCTACCCTGGGTATCTTAGTACCATATATTATGGACTTAGAATTGTACACCAGTAGCCAACTGTGGAGGTACCAAAGTACTTACCATGTCAAATTTAGGGAGAAAGCACAGTGGCTGGGGCCTTAATTAGCAGGATCACAGCCAGACTAGTCAAACAACATACTTACATCAAGCGAAAAGAGGAAGTGACCATGAAAGCAGATCCTACGTTCCTACACAGCCCTCCCCTCCCCTCCTTCCTCAACACGAAAGGAGATTAGACTAACCGTAACCAGTTGAGTCTTCAGTTTCTAAGTAGAAATATTTGGAGAGTCCATCTGCGTTGGCATGGTTACTCCCAGGTCTATGTTCCACAGAAAAGTCCACCCCTGTAGGGAAATGAACCACCTCAAAAGTTTGGGATTTCCACTCTTCATTTGTTTTAGCCATAAAAGGGTCTTATAGTCTGTCTGAACAAGGAAGTGAATACTAAACAGGTATGGCCTCAACTTCAGAACATCCCTGAAGTGGACCAGGTGATACTCCCACGCGGATCTAAAAACAGTAATATCATCTAGCTATGCTGCACTATAGACTTCCAGACCTGTGAGAACTTTGTTCACCAACATCAGCAATGTGCCAGGTGCATTCTTCACACTAAAAGGTATCACAATAATTTGATAATGCCCACTGGGGGTTGAAAATGCTGTTTTTGGCTTGGAGAGCCTGATTTGCCAGTAGCTAGCATTCAGGTCAAATGTACCGAGATGCTTGGCTGAGGCCAGAATAACAATCAACTCATCTGCCCTTGGAATTGAATGGGCATCAGTCCCAGCGACTGCACTGAGACCTATATAGTCTACACAAAACCTAATCCCTCTCTTACCATTTTGAGTGTGAGGTTTTGGCACAAGGACTACAGGGCTAACCCATGGGCTAGCCAAAGCTTCAATGATCCTCAAATCCAGTCTCTTTTGGACCTAAGTCCTGATGTAGTGTCTGACATGGTCAGGCTGTCTGTAGATTTTACTTGTGACAGGCAGAAACTGATTAAGGACTTGCCTACAATCAGTATGCTGTTGGTCAGTAAGGTGCCTGCCAAGGCTACTCCTTCCACTAACCCATCAACAGAGTCCTGAGAGAGATCAGGGAGAGGCTCACTCTCTTCCTCCCGTCCGTCATCAGTTGCCATGAGCATGCTCATGTTAGCCCTGTCAACAAAAGGTTTAGGCGGTTCACATGAAGAACTCTGTGAGGATGTCTGGGAGTGCCTAGGTCCACCAGGTAGGGGATCACACCTTTGTTCTCAAGGATAGTGTGACGGGTCACTCCACATGTCTTGGAGAGCTGCTGGAGCCACAAGTTCCAACACCCACACTTTCTGTTCTAGCTGTTAAACAGTCAGTACAGCCTTTTGGTCATGCTAAGCTTTCTGAATGTCCTGGCTGGTCTCAAGGTTTTTGCTGTCCTTCTTCATGTACTCAGCAGTACGTCAAAGCAGGCCAAGGACATAGTCCACAATGTCCTGTTGTGGAGGTTTTAGAGGTTGCTCCCATCTCTCCTTAATCAAACACAATGGGCCCCTATCTGGATGTAAAACAGAAGTTCAAATGGGCTGTAGACTACCCTCTTCTGTAGGACCTCTCTATAGGTAAAGAGAAGGCATGGTAGTAAGACATCCCATTATCACCTGAGCTTTTCTGAGAGTCCCATGATCATACCCTTTAGGGTCTTGTTGAACCTTTCAACAAACCCATTGCACTGTGGATGGTAGGGTGTGTTAAACTTGTACTTTACACTGCACTCTCCACATTGCAGTGATTTAACTAGATATGAAGTTTGTACCCATGTCTGACAAGATCTCCTTAGGAAACCCCACTCTGGAAAAGACTCCCAGAAGGGCCCTAGCCACCACAGGAGCTGTAGCAGTCCTAAGGGGAATAGTCTCCAGATACCTAGTGGCATGGTCCACCACCACTAGACTAACTGTGTCCAGATTCTGTTGAAGGGTTTAAGAGACAAAACCATATCTATCCCTAACCACAACCACTGGAACTGGAATTAGGGGAGCCTTGGTAGTGTCAGCTGACTTACCACTGGCTTGGCAAGTGACACAGGAGCGTCAGAACTCCTTGGTATCTTCAAACATGTGGGGCCTGTGAAAATGAGGTGCAAGCCTGTTCTAGGTCTTGCTTTTCCCAAGATGCCCTGCAAGGGAAATACCATGTGCTAAGGGTAGAGAACCCCCTGTACTACTGAGGTATAACCAACCTCCTGGTGGCACCAGGCTTGAGGTCTCTACTCTCAGAAAACAGAAGCCCATCTTCCAAATAGAGCCTATGGGATCCACTGATATTAGCCATCTCCTCAGCAGCAGCTTGCTATCTGAGCAATTCAAGAGAGGGGCAGGATTTCTGCTCCAGACTCAAGTCTGCCCAGGAAGGTTCCCCTGACCTGAAGAACTCTGCAGTGTCACGCCGAAGTTCCTCTAGGACAGTTCCTTCAGAGGGGCTAGGATCATCTCCCTCAGGAGACTGATCCTCACTGGGAGTCTGGGAGGAGGATAATTCTTCTTCTTCGCATAGGAGCTAGCGGATCCCCTTTTCCAGGATCTAGTGCTCCCTCAGTGCCCAGCTGTTTGGCCAGAGCGCTAGAAACAGCAAATGTACTGGCAAAGATTTCCATCATCTCTGCATGTGTCCTGTACTCCACTTCAGACCAGGCTGAAGTTTCTAAATCATTGCCCAACAGGCAATCCACAGGTAGGTCTGGGTAAAGTACAACTCTTTTAGTTTTAGGGCCAGTTACCCCTTCCCGCTTGGGATTTACAACTGACAAGGAATGATCAGTCCTGACTCTGCTTGCATTGGTCACTTGGTAAAGTTGACCAAGTATGATTTGGTCAGGAGACACAAGTTTCTCTGTCACCATGGTGACACTGGCCCCATTGTCCCTGTATATCACATCTTCCTGACCATTAATTAATGGCTGTTGTCTGCACTTGCTCAAGTTAGTGGGACTTACAAGTAAAGTGGCACATTCCATGCCACTGTCACAGACAAGGACAGCCAGAGTGGGAGTTCTGACTAGGCCAAAACCCACTTCAGAACCCAAGGTTAAGAATACTAATCACTTGGGAGCTGTTCTACAACTTGTACTGGTGCTAGGGGTGCTAGTTGCCTGGTCCTAGGGGTGCAGTAGTAGTAGATTATTTGGTGCTAGCAATAGGCATCTCTTGCTCTGTTGCCTTTTTCCTTACATAGGTAACACCAAGGTTTCTTGATAGAGTAAGAGGAGTTTAGGGACCCACCCCCAGAGGAAGATTTTTGAGGACCTTGTGAAGACTCCTTTTTGTCTGTACCTTTCTCCCCACCCTTCTCTTGGGCCTTAGAAGAATCTTGCTTCTTAGTATCACGTCCACCACTGTTGTTTTTCTGCTTCACCCTGGTGCGGACCCATCTGCCTGCCTTCTTTCCCAACTCCTGGGGGAGGTCAGATCAGAGACAACCAAGTACTGGTGCAGCTGCTGATTTGGACAGTTATTAAAGATGTGCCCCGTCAACAATAAATTGTACAATCCCTCATAGTCATGCATATTACTTCCACGAAGACCCGCCTTACAGCGCCTTAATAACAATGTCTACAAAGTTAACCCAGTCTTGACTGTGTGCATTCTGTGTGCCCTTGAATTTGACCCTGTACTGTTCAGTGGTCAAACCAAACCTATCTATGAGGGCACTTTTCAAGACTGCATAGTTGTCAGTGAGAAGTTTTTCTCTGCCTTTGCTAGCAAAGGAGAGCCACAGGATAGATGCCCACTGCCCTTGAGGGATCTTCTGTACTTTAATCTCGAAGGCAGTGATCCATTTATGGGACTATCCTGCTCAGGTTCCTAGCATCAAAAGATTTCTCCCAGAGCCTAGGGACACTTGTGCTGCCACCATGGGACGTTAGTCCCAAATACTTCTTCGCCCTCTATACTTCCAAGGTTTCCTTATCAAGGAACAGCTGCTCTTGACTGATTCTGAGCTTGGCTCTCTCAAGCTTAAGCAGGTGGTATTCCCTCCCTAAGGAGTCCTCCCTAATACTAGAGATGGAGGTCCCTATGGCAGTGTTAGAGGCAATGGAATTAGCAGTGGAGGACCTAGACTTCCCCTACATTCTCTGCACCCTCCCAGGGGGATTAAAGGGAGTCCTACCTCTAGAGGCACAGGTCAGCCATTTTGATACATATTGTGGCCATCTGTCACTAAGCGATGGCTAACTATGTAGTAGCTGTGATGAACTCGGGCATGTTTGGTATCAAACATGTTAGAATCATACCTCAACACTGTTACCAGTGTTGGAGGTATGATACCAATGACAGGGGGTTCCTCCAGGAAGCCCCCAGTACTCCTGGTAACAGCCTTTCAGGGTCTGCCAGCAAGCCAGTGCTGCTGCCGACCCTGGACATGACTCTGCCCTCCTGCTGCGGCTGAGCTGAGCTTGAGCAGGGGAAGGTAGAACAATAGGTTCCTGTCTTGTGACCACCTCCCAGACAGGACTTAGTGCATTGGGCTGGGGTAGGGGTGCTTGCCAGCGCCACCATACTGCTTCAATGGGCACATTTCATGCCCTCCTTGCATTCTCCAGTTTGAGACCAATGAGGGAGCTCTTAGCTCCCGCTCTGGTGCGAAACTGGACAAAGGGCATGCAATTATCCTCCCCTCTGTCCAACTCTCCTCTGGGGGGCATCCCTGAGTCGTCCTAACCAATTTCCTATGGTATTTAAGGGCTTACCTGTGGGTGGGTCCTACGATTCATCGTGGCACAAGACTCACGTGGGAAACCACGTCACTCTTCGACAGTCTGGGCACTTAGACGTCGCATGGAACCGAGACTGCATCAAGGAAGACTCCTGCTGCTCCTGGTCTAGCTGTTCTGCAAGACTTATTAGTTATCTATGTCTGTGCTTCTTTCAGGATCTTCAACAGATGACACCCGAAGTAATTTCCCTTGGAGTGAAGGAGTCACTCCCCTGCATGTACAGGCACCGCAATGAAGCTGACTGGTCTGCTACTCCTGACGCCCAATGGACTTTGAAAGGCTCAGCATCACAGATGGTGGTTCTGAAACTCCCTTGAGGCCTAACTTGTCCTATCAGCAAGTTTGAGCCCAATTTCTCTCGTCGGAACTGCTTAGACCGAACCCCTGGGCACCACGTCGACTTGCCATTGCCAAGGCCTTTTGACTCTGCACTCCCGAGATCTTCGAGCTACAAGAAGCTCTAGCATCTCTTCCTGCCAAGATCATCACCCTCACCACATCCTCTTCACCATGGGCCTTCATCTTTGGTGAGCTGCTTGAGGTTCCCTTGCAACTCCTGTGCCTATGGGTCCTCTCCAGGGTCTTCTGATTCAGTGGTCTCCCCTGCTTGCTCATGCCTGCTCCAACTCTCCAGCACTTGCTGAGTCCCTTGCACTGGGCTGTTCCCAAAGTTGCTCCTTCATCGTTTACCATGCTTGTTGCTTCTGCCAAGGCTTGGTGTTGCTTTCACCAGACACCAATCCGCTTTTTCTCGATTCAGACGTGGGACAAATCGTGCATGGTTCCTGGTCTTCCTAAGCGTCACCTGGTCCTCACAGCTGCAGCGACAAGGTCACTGTCATCACTCCTGCATCTTCTGTCATTGGTGGGCATTGCTCTTCTGTGCCTCCTGGTCACCTCTGAGTGGCATAGACTCTGTTCCGTCTACTTGCAGGTTCTTCTCTTCAAGAATCCACCCTGGGATTCCACCGGACTCTTATGCAGTCTTCTCCAGCGGCATTTTTCCTGAAGTCTTCCATTGTGGTCTACGGCGGTTTCTAACGTCACTTTGCACCTATGCACCCGGCTTATTCTGATTCCTGGGGTATCCACATGGTGGGGTGACTCTCCAACCTTCTGTCTTCCACAGGTTTCTTCAGGATCAATTGGAAAGGTTCCTTCCTAAAAACTGCAACAGTGACTTTCCTGTTGACTTATATTGAGTAAATGGCTGTGTTCCACTTTACACACAGCCTCTGAGGAGTTCCTGCATATTTACATTAGGTGGTTCCTTGTGTACCTAGCTCTTTTGAGTCTCCTGGTCCAAGTCCCGACTTCGGTTGCAGCTCGAATTCCACTTTTTTAGTATATGCTTTGGTGTCCCCCTGAAGACCCGTCTACTTATCTTATTTGAAATTGAAGTATTATTTTGCATTTGTGTTTATTTCTCCGGGAAGGAGAAATACCAATGTGTTAGTGAGTGTTGTGTAATAAATTGACCTATTTTTGTATATACACTGTGGGGTTCTTTTTCATTTAACCTACACTACATTATTCGATCTGGTAAAACAAGCTGCCTAACACTCCTTCAAGAGAAGCCTAAAGGCTGCTCTCCACGCCTACCACTTTGAGAGCTTTCTAGGTTTTCAAAGAGCACTAAAACACCATAAGGATTGCCTGGATTATTGCAAGGTGCTTCACTTAAGTAAGTGTGCACCATATACTAAGCCAGTCTCCTACAGTCTTGCTGATGTTACTCACCAGATATATTCTAAGGTCTTCTATTTATTTTCCCCATGCAATAAGGGTGATTCTGGTTGGCTTGAGTTTAGTATGGGCTCCAGAGTCTCTAACAAAGTGCTAATTATTGATGTATGTTCCGGCTGCCACTTTATTCTTCTTACTAAATTCACAGACTCATCCCCCCTGAAGTGCTGACATGCTTGCTTTTGTCCTAAAGTTGTGAACTTAGTTTCAGTATACCGTATTGTCAAAGTTTTCGAAGTGGGCAGCCAGACCCTCGAATAAAAAAATATAATAATGGTCGACAAGCCTTTGCAAGTTTGAGGATATACCAGTTCCTTCTCTTTCGCCTGAGTCTCCAAAGTCGATTTATGGATAGACAGAAAGTCCTTTATGTTAGTGCCTGCTCTCGACTGGGAGGTCATTTTAGAGGCACCCCTGCCCTCTACCATTAAAGTCTCCTGTGATTATGATTTCATGGAATGGACCGTCCAGTAAAAGAGACTCTAGGTAATTGTGCAAATTGCTTACCATCTCCAACATTGTTTTCCTAGGTGCGCTGAGATAACAGTTAACCAGCATCATCATGCGCAAGTCCGTGACTAGTGGGACAAGGATGGTGATTGCCGGCTCCTGCCCTTGATGTGGCTCATCCTCTTGTTCCTCATATGGATAGTGTTCCTGGAATGTGTCATATTCCTGGGCAGATTGATGACACCTGTCAGGGAAGGAGTATTCGCCTTCAAGATAAGTTGACTGGTCTTGATCTGCTTCATCATCCTCCATCTCCTGCCATTTAATATTCAGCTAGGAGGGGCAATATGTAGGGCCAAAAAGTCCCTAACCCCCAGATTCCTGAAACTAAAGCAGACGTGCTGATGGCAGAGGAGAGATCTTGGAAATGTCCTGAGGCATAGAAGAGCTCATGCCCTTACTGGAAATATTCAAAGTGCCTTTTGCTACCGTCAATGGGAGCATTGATGATGGGTTCCAGCAGTAACCTTCGTCGACAAAACAGCAGCGGGTACGGTCATCGACATTGATGCTGTAGTCGAGGAAATCTTCGCCGTCGCAGATGGCCATGTTGACAACAACAGTCGCTGTCAGTCTTCGTCGACGACGAAGCAGTCATAGTCGTTCAGGTCATTGAAGCTGAGGGCTACACCGCCGTTGGCACGGACACTCTAGGCAACATGTAAGCAGTAGATGGTAAGTTTTTCGTCAACGGTCTACTTTTCTTTGAAGAGGGCTCCTTGAATGGAGTATGAAGATGAGATCAAGGTGGTGAAACAGACCTTTCACGAGAGGAGGAAGGGCCAGCCGGCTCCTTGCTTCTTTGCCTTTCAATACTAGTCTCCCTGTTATGAGACCTAGATTTTTTGGAGTCTCTGTCAGAGGATGAAGAACCCTCTTCTTTCTCTTCCTTGAGGAGGAAAGAGCCTTCTACCCACACTCAGAATCCGTGTCAGAGACAGTCTTATATTTCTGAAAACACAGGAGCAATTTACCCTCCCTGTCTTTGAGGGTTTTAGCAGTAAACGTGTGGCATTACTTGCATTCTTTTGGCATATGCTGAGGATAAAGACCATTAAGCACTCTTTATGTGAGTCCTCAGACTAGAGCCTGTACTTTCCACAAGTCTTGCAAGGCCGAAACAGCCTTTTTTTAGACTCAGACATTCCATCAATAACAGTCACACACTTCCAACCTGTACCTTAGATGTTCTTACGAGGCTTGAAGATGAACTGAAGGGCAGTAGGTCAAGGTTTTAACAGTAAAACACTAACTGATCAGAGCTCAGGGAGACTCTCTAACTCACGACATGCTGTAAGATCTCTCAAGTATTTTGCCGCTGCAGGGGATGAGTATTTATGGATCTGAGCTCTGTTTGGTTGACATAAAACAGTGTGAATAGGCTATCAAGTGCATAATTTGTACAGCAGAGTTTAATGCTAAGGCCTTAGCACTGTTTTTAGTACTGTTACCGCGGGACTCTAAGCATGACGATGGGGAGGATTCAAGAATGTGCATCTATAAAAGATACAGTACTGGAGAAATATATAATATATTTATTATATTCTAAAAAGTGCTTCAGGATCAGATGCATCAGCAAGACTATGCAGTAATTATGGCTAGAATTGGCTCCCTGTGATACCGGACTGAAGACGCCCAAATAAGCCAAACCCAGTTATGGCTAGCTTGGGTTCGGGAAGGCCCTCATTTGGCAGTTTGGGCTGGACTGCCCCAGACCAAGACCAATTTGAATATGGTCTGAGATGCATTGGAGGACAAATTAACAGCAGATTGGAATACTACTCCAAGCGCTTACCAGTGGTTAGACTACTTTCCAGTTAGACAATTAGCAAGCATTTCCTCCCATAGCCTTTTGTGTGTTAGAAGTGAATATACACAGGAATAGAAATAGTGCATGTGATCCACCTGGAAGTGAACTGCTACAATGTAGCAAAGCCTGCTTTTCCTGCACCACAACTGAAAAATAACTGGTTAGAATTTCTTATTGGTTTTGTATCATGTAAATAAAAGCGTACACTCTTCCTGACATCTAGAGGGTTTAGGGAGTGCTCAGCTGGTGTAACTGAACTGTTAAAGAATACATGAAGGGTGATAGGCTGACTAAGAACATTTTGAGGCTACCTTTGGATGGAAAAAAAAAATGACCAGGGGCTTTCTCAAGGTGTGGGCCGGCAACCAGAAAGTCTTGGCTGATTGTGGGCAAGAGCGGAGATAACTGTGGTATGTTTGAGGGTCATGAGGGTGCCAGGTGCTGTGTCCGGGCTCTGTCCCGAAGCGTTAGTATCATATGAGATCTAATATCCATGTGGTTCATGTAAACTTGCATGAACCGCATGGATATTGAACCCCATACAATACTTACGCTCAGCTCTTGCCCCCAACAAGCCAAAGCTTTCTGGATGCTGGCCCACGCCTTTCAAAAAGCCCCAGGCCTGTGCACCAAAAAGGGGGCAAAATACGTGTTGGCTGCCTTCTTCTAACATGTAACCTTGTTCATGAGGATAAGACCATACCAACCTGTGTTCAACAATGCATGTGATTTTTAAGAACGATATTTGCGCAAACGCTTAGAAGACAACTGATCTACTTTATTGAAACACAACGTATACTAAAATAACATCACAGTTCTGTCCGTATCCTACAGTATCACTTCACTTAATGGGTTAGGGTCTTCGCATTAATTAAGGACATCTGAGAACATTAATTATTCCCGTTAAAGAAGGGTGGGCTTACCTGGCACATTCACCTCTTATCTTCATTGAACTAAATGTAATTTCCAAGGAGGAGAGGGTGCCCTTTCTTTAAGCCTTCAACAAGGTCCTTTCACACTGGTAGTTTGAAAAAAGAGATTTACTCAGGCATTCATGTATGCTGTTATAACCCTAGATAAGACCAAAGTGCAATTTAGTTTTAGCAAAAAGTAATAGGTATGATAATTTTGTTTCTCCTTGGCCTACACTAGAATTAAAACCATGTCGTTTTGCAACACATGATATCCAAGTCATCTTGTGGCAAGTTCAAATGTTCCATTGACTGAGTTCAGGAGCCATGCCGCCAAACAGAATGAGGTCTGAATTGGATGACATATCTGGCCCGGTTAGCATGTTCGGTTTGTACTACAGTCACTTGCATGGGGTAGGTACATTTGAAGAAGGTCTATGAACCACCACTGCCTGGGCCCTTCAAGGACAAATAGTATCAGCATTGCTTTGCAGCTCCTTAGACTTATGATCACTGCTAGAATTAGAGGCATGACAGGAAATGTATGTAGTGATGTTTCTGACCAGTTGATACAAACAACATTCCCCAGTGACCCTACTTTCTGTGTCCTAGAGGTGAAGCTTTAGCATTCTGTATAGAGCCAAGGCAAACAGCTCTCTCTCTGGAAAAAATCAAGCAAAGAAGATGTCTTTCAAAACCTTCTTGATAACGATCCAGAGGTTATTTTATTTTCAAGAATCTGATGAGAAAATGTTGTCTATGCTTTTCTTTGAAGAATCTCCAGAGAAAACTTTCTTTCACCAGATGGGCGGTCTTTAAGGTGTGATTCCTAGCTAGAAACCATGAAAAGATTTTCTGATCTGTCAGCAACACGGCTCTTGACTGTGGGGCCACAGTGCATTGTGGTGGCATTGTCTGTTTGCACTAAGAGCTGATCCGTTGTAAGTGACGGCCAGAAAGCCTTGAACGATATGTGGGAGTATTCTGAGCTTTAAGAAGCTGAAGTGACATGAACTCTCTTTCAGAGTCCACAATCATTCAACAGATAAGAGCTCCAGGTGAGCACCCCATCTCAATAACAAAGCATCCATTACAAAGCTCTGTGTAGGAAGAGACCATTGAAAATGAACTCCCTGCTTTAAGATGTATTGTTCTCTGAGAAAATTTAAGTTGGTCATCCCAATTGTTCTCTTTCTGATTTTATTGAGCCTTCAAACATCGTTGGAGTGGCCTTTTTCAAGTCTTGCATTTGACACAATCAAAGTACATGAAGCCATTGATTGCAGTAGTGATTAAATCATACATGATGTTGGATTTGGTGACCTCTTGTGAAACAGGCACTTTTCTCAGATGGATGATACTCCGTCTACTAAAGCAAAACCTCTTCCTTGCTTTGTTTGTATCTTGACCAATATATGTATCTTACAAAGTAAATCAGGGTCTTAATTGGAGTTTGTGCTGATTTCTGGGTAATTGATTTGTGAGCCAAATAGATAAAGAATGTGATTTTGATATCTTCCTGTAAGTTGCTTTAAAAAAAAAAAAATTACGAAGTCTTATATGGCGCAAACGTGACCTGGTATCGGGTATCAGAGCGCTTCATATAGCACCAGAGGCGTAACATGAGGACACATTAATTTTTGTTAGGCATGGGGAGATTAAGTGATTTGCCCAGAATCACAGGATGTTCAGTGTCACGGCCGAGACGCGAACCCAGTTCCCCAAATTTGAGGTCAACCGCCAACTCCTCTCTTGCTGGATTTGAGAAGCCAATTGTCCAGGTATGGATACACACAGTTCTTCGGCAACATAACTGAGCTGCTACAACTGTCATGCATGTGAAGAAGATCCGAGAAGCGGACTTCAGCCTGAAGGAAGCACTGGGTACTGGAACTGCATCCTCCCTACCGGAAAAATAAGAACTTTCTATGATTCTTTACGACTGAGATGTGGACATTTACATCCTGAAGATGGACTGAACCATTCAAGTCTCAAAACCTCAGGTGAGGAAAAGTTTGACATAACACTAGCATGAGAAATTAATCCGGTCTGATCCAGTTGTTGGTAAGTCTCAATTCTAGGGTCTGAAGTCATTCTCTAGGCCTCTATTTTGGATTACAAAACACCATAAACAGATACCTCTAGCCTTTTGAAGATAGTGAACTGGTTCTATAGCTTTCTTTTTCAGAAATATAGCAGTTTCTTTGGCTTGGTGGTATACTGGTGTAGACACTGGTGGTGTGGGTGGGCGAGCTCTAAATCGAAGGGAGTATCCATGCTGTTCAATTGTGGAGACTCAATTTTCACTTGTTATGCTTCATCACTATATTAGATGTTATGAGATAAAATCTGGCACAGGGGTTTTTTCAAGGATGGATAAGCCATTGCCTATTATTGAATACAGGCCATCTAGATGCGTTGGTAGACTGCAGCTGGTGAATCATCTTGACTTGGCATCTCTCCTGTAATGGGAGGGGTATCCTTGCTGAGGTTGCAGTTGCTAAGATTAGGCCAGTGAGTTCATAATGGAAATTGAACCATCTGTCATTGATAGTACTTCTTCCTTTCCTTTAATGCCACATTTTAAGTCCTCATCTTCAATTTTCATGGGTACCATCTCCTCTTCTTTCTGCTGTCGAAACAGACTGCATCCAGAGAATAGATTTTTGATGGCACATCTTGTTTCAGAGATTTCTGCCATAACCAGGATGATATTTTACATTACTCTGCTACTGCCAGGACAACAGATATTGAGGCGCTATGATTTTAAATTAGAAGGTTTTTTGGGACTATTTCAGGCAAACCCTGTCATCTTTCAACAGGTAACTCTTCTACGAAAGTTTGTAAAGATTCCCAGAGCACTAAATTGTGGCCCCATAAGCAAGCTGTGGCACTGGGGCTGTAAGGGCAGTGACAACAGTCCCACAGGTTTTCTTTCCTGGAGTGTTCATTCTCTTGCCTGACCTATTAGCTGAGGGGTTGCTTTTTCAGACTGCTGACACTACAAATGACGACTGAGTCCGGTTTTAGTTCAAGCAGAAGAAATGCCATATACTGTTCTGGAGCCTTTATTCTTTCAGTAGGAAAGTGTTGCAGCCATATTAGTCCCTGGAGCTCCAATGGATCATGGATAAGAGGAAGTAGCAGTCTTGGTATCAAACAAGCTTGCAGGGTCTCTATAATTACACAGCCATGCAAGGGGATTACAGAGGACTATTAACTTTTGCAACACCTCTGGCTAAGAGGTCCTGAATAGGGGTAACGTCATCCATACAAGACATTCTAGTGGTGATCCAGTAAAGGATGTCGTAGTACAAGAAAGAGAAGAAAACAAGTTACTTACCTGTAACTGTAGTTCTCCAGTATTGGAAGCTTTCATAGATTCACATACCTGAATCATTACCCGTCGTCGAGACGGGAGTCTCTGGTACATAAAGAAGCAATGCTTAGTAGTATAGCAAACTGAAAAGAGGCCTAGGCCCATTTTCCTTTTGCAACCCATAACCTTCGTTATGTAAAAGAGACCAAACTTGCCCCTGAACCAATCAGAGCCCCTCACCCTCTAGAACACTCCTGAGAGAACATTTTGCCCCTCAGATTTTCGTGCACTTGTGCCATAAACACCTTTTGTGCTAAATCCGAGGTGAGCCTCTCAGGGGAGGAGGGTGGGTGTATGTGAATATATGAAAGCTTCCAATACTGGAGAACTACAGTTACAGGTAAGTAACTTGTTTTCTTACTCCAGTATTGGAGCTTTCATAGATTCACATACCTGAATCAGAATAGCGAGTAGTAAATTATAGCACATTTTGTTTTGTTACCTACAACTCTAAAATAGGCAACATATGTCAGTCCACCATCGCAGTCACTGTCTATAAATACCCATAGACAGATGTTTATAAATTACGTAAAATACAGCATACGACAATAAAAATGTGCTTATCTTACCACAAAGGAAGGAGGGATGGAAAAGAGAGCTCGCCGTTACTAGAAAAGGTTCCTCAGTACTGCTTCCCACCACTGCCACATCCTATCTGCAGGTGCATCAAGGCAGTAATGTCTGGTGAATGTATGAGTACTCTTCCAGGTAGAAGTCCTGCAGATATCCTGGATAGGTACTCCTGCAAATAAAGCAGTGGAGGTGCACACTGTTCTTGTAGAATGTGCACTATCAGGTGCATTCCACGGCTACCCCGCCGCCTGATGACAATATTGTATTGTCTTTGAAATCTATCGAGAAATTCCCCTTTTACAAGGAGGAAACCCCTTCCTGGGGGCACTATAAGCAACCAATAGTTGGGAAGACTTGCGGAAATGCCTTGTTCTACGCCTGTAGAATTCCAGGCACTGTTGAACATCTAATGAATGAAAAGCTTTTTCCACTGCTGTTGACGGTTGATGGTAAGACCACTTAAGAACCAGTGATTTATTTAGATGGAAATCTGTTGGCACTTTTGGAATTAATTTGAGATTAGTCCCGAGGACCACCCTGTCCTTCTTTGAACTGCATAAAACTGTTCTTGTATCGTGAGAGACTGTAGCTCTCCCACTCTTCTGGCTGAAGTGAGAGCTCTAAGAAGAGCTAGTATCCCAGATAAGAATTTCTGGGTCGAAACAACCCCTTCATGAATTGTTTCATAATTCTTTCAGACCACATTGATGAACTCAAGGAAGTTGTCTATATCGAGAAATTGCCGTCAGGTGTACTTTAATAGAAGCATGGGCCCAACCAGATTTTGCCAACATCAGAATATATGGAATAATTTGATGTGTCTCGGAGTTTAGAGGATGAATATTATGTTCTTGGCACCACAGACAATCTCTTCCATTTCATCCTATAAGTTCGGTTTGTAGTATCCGCTCTGGCATGTGGTAGAATATCTCTGTATTCTGCCTAAATATCTAGGATGCGGGATTCGCAATATTCAGGAGCCAGGCCGCTAAGCGCAGCGATTTCGGGTCCGAATGAAGCACTTGTCTCCGGGACATTGTCGAGAGTGATGATATTGGTTGTAGACGAATTGGGCGATCCTCCGATGGCAGGAGCACCTCTGTGAACCAGTGTTGTCTGGGCCACCACGGAGCTATTAGTATTACTTTGCACTGTTCCTTCTTTATCTTTGTGAGAGCATGAGGCCGGAGGGGGATCGAAGAAAAGGCGTAGGCAAAGACGCCTGACCATGCTATCAAAAACGCATTCCCTCAGATCTCCCCTGGTGATGCCAACTTGCGAAGAACCGGCATTCTGAGTTCTGAGCTGTCGCAAACAGATCCACTGCTGGAACTCCCCACTTGAGGAAGATGATCTGCAGTATGTCCCTGAGAGTGCCCGCTTTGCCGGTCCTATTTCCTGGAAGGTGTTCCTCCTTTAGAGATACTCCATGTTGGACCGCCCACTTCCATATCTTTTGTACTTTCCACCACAGGGAAAGGATCTTTTATCTCCCTGCTTGTTGAGCTAGTACATCGCGGTCGTGATGACTGCTCTCACCAGAACAGACGTTCCCTGAATTCTTGGTAGGAAAGCCAGTAGTGCCAAGCCTACCGCTCAGAGTCCAAGCCAGATGATGTGAAGCTGTTCTTGAAATTTCCACCGACCGCTGACCTGCAGTCCTGAAGGAATGCTCCCCATCCTTCCAGAGATGCATCAGTGGACAGACTCACCGAGATTTTTTTTTATTACTATGCCACTGCTTGCATCATAGCCAGGGTGACCTTCACCTTGTTGTCGAAGGATCCCTCTACCTGGTGCTCTCGGCAATCTAGTTTCTCCTGTAATGGATGCATCTTTAGTCGGCATAAAGGAATCAGGAGGTATGCAAAAGGACACTGCCCCTAGTGGCGACTTGTATATACGTACTGAAAGACACTTTTGTCCTCTCAAATTCCTCCCAGAAACGTGATCTTTGACGGTTGAAGGGACAATTTCTCCATATTTAAAGTCAGTCCCAGTTCGGCGAACCACTGTATACATGCCATAGTGGACACCAGGGCTGAAGTTTCTGATGGTGCTTTTAACAACCAGTCGTCCAGGTATGGAAATACTTGGTGTCTGTGCCTACTGAGAGGAAGCTTACACTGGCGTCAGACACTTTGTAAAGATTCTCGGGGCTGATTCGCGACCAATTGGTAGCACTTTGAACTGGAAATGGTCCCCGGCTACCGCAAATCGAAGATACAGTCTAAGGGAAGGATGAAGGGGATGTGAAAATAAGCATCCTGTAAGTCTAGAATGGGTTTAAGAGTAGCCGAATGTCTAGGAAGGTCAGCCTTTGAAAAAACTGCTCCTTAAGGTAAGTATTCAGAGCTCTCAGGTCTAGAATAGGACACCATTGAAGAGCATTCTTCCGGACGAGGAACGAAACAGGAATAAAAACCTTTTTGTTTTTGGAAGATCGGCACCGGTTCTATTGCTCCCTTTCGGAGCATTGTCCGAATCTCCAAACGCCTCTGAGGTCGATGTTTAATCTATTGACTTGTCGGCGGTGTTGAAGGAGGGAATTGAAGAAAACTCAAGAGTGTGCGAATTGTAGTATATTGAAGGCCCATCTGTCCGTTGTTATTTTCTGTCAATAATGTAGATGGGAAGCAACTCTCCCACCCATGGAACTCGTGGAGAGGAAGAGCAACATGTAGCCAGATCCAGGAGGTTGTCATTGTCTTTTACCATTGTTTTTCCTTTGACGACCTCCTCGTCCTCTAGGATCCGACTTTGTATAGTTCCTTGTTTGTTTTCTACCCTATTGCGGACAATATGGTTGTGATGATGAAGAATAAAAGGGGTTATCGTCCCTTGTTGATAACTCCCTCTGTAGGATGACTGGCTCTTTCCCTGGTGCCTCGGAAAGGCACCTTACGGTATCGTAGTGTACCCAGGGTATTTGTAGTATCTGTATCTCTTTTGATACTTTGAAAGGCCTCATCCACTTGTATCCTAATAAATCTTCTCCATTGAAGGGGAGATTCAGGATCTTAATTTTGGAATTCTGATCTAAAGGCAGTCGACCTAAACCACCCCTGACGCCTTAGCACCGTTGCTTGCCTCATGTCTAATGTCCTCTGGGAAGAAGTCCATGTTAGGCGCCATATCACACCACATACACCTGTCTTATCTGCCCAGAATAGCAAGGGCATTATCTGCTTTGACTAAGAGATCAGACATGGATGAGAATCTCTGTCCTGCGATGTCCAAGCATCTCCCCTCCCTGTCAGGAGGTGTTGATATAGGCGCAGAGGGATTCTTAGATTTCTGTTACGCCACTTGCTAAAACACAGAATTGGGTTTTGAATGGCCCAGTAAACACCCTGGTGCCTCTAAAGGAGCTTTATATTGTTTCACCAATCTAGCGAGCACAAGCGTAACTGTCGCCGGTGTCTTCATCACTTTTAAACCTTCTTCCCACACATGGCTAACAATTGGGGATAGCTTGGACTGATTTGTTTTTTATAATGGCTCCTGGAAATCGTATAAGAAGCATTCTTTTTGTATTGTCGACATAGGAAGCTAGAATCTCTCGCAGCCCTTTCCATTATATTATGGAATCTGCGGAGAATCCACCAGTCCTGGTGAGGGAGATGCCGGTGATGGATTCAAGAAATCATCCCATTTTTTGTTGGGATCTGTTATTTCTCCCTCTTCCTAGTCATCATCATCCGTGGTGACCGGATTCTGGTGGTGTATTACTTGAGGAGTTGGCGGCCTAACTTCTTGCTGTGGCTCCCTGATTATAACTGGAGTAGTAGGGATGGGATTTCCTGAGAAGCTACTGTCGGCGGAAATCTCTTTCCATAGTCTGCCAGCATAAACTGCAGATCTATCATCATGGAGGATGGCATACCAACCATTCCTTCCTGATACTCATGGCGATAGTGCTGTTGCTGAGGATATTGGTACTCCCCATATCCCTCCTTAGTCCTTCTCCTCATACTTCACATGTAATTGTGAGGGACTACTAGCGTATCAAAGGGTCCTCTTCCTATAAATCCTGCTCTTCAAGCAGGTGCTGATGATTTCTAATTTTAGAATTTTCCTCGACGAGCCCGTTGATGAGATCACCGTCGACAGCACGGTCGTCTATGCCATCGTCGACACCAGGCATAGAGAGCTATCCGTCGTCGACCACCACCTTCGTGGACGACCACCGTCGTCGACGACCACCGTAGACAACCACCGTCGTAGATGACCACCCTGAGGAATGAGTTTGAGGAGGTTTTTTATCTCTTGAGATCTCCTAGATGTTGAGGACGCCGCCTCATCACTGTCACTGGGGAAAACCTCCTTTCTGGCCTTAGCGTTTGACACCCTATTAAAAGGAGCCCTCCACAACCTCTCAGAACTTACTTGAGAAAATGCGACATACCTTGCGGTCTGTGGCCTGCGGGTATAGACAGTAAATGTAGTCAGATTGAGGATCATCAGTGTAGAGCAACCTCTTGGAACAAGTTGTACAGGCTCTAAATGATCCTTTTTTTCTCCTTTCCAGACATTCTTTAAAGAATGAATTTGAAGATAATCCATAGTAGAACGGAATCCAGAAGAATTCCTAAGAACAAAGTTCTTTAATGAAGTTAAAAAACACAGAGTTTGAGCAGAGCTCAAAGTAGACTCCGTAGCACAACGTGCAGTAGAAAATCTGAGGGGCAAAAGGTTCTCTCTGGAGTGTTCTAGAGGGTGAGGGGCTCTGATTGGTTCAGGGACAAGTTTGGTCTCTTTTACATAACAAAGGTTATGGGTTGCAAAAGGAAAATGGGCCTAGGCCTCTTTTCAGTTTGCTATACTACTAAACATTGCTTTTTTTATGTACCGGAGACTCCCGTCTCGACGACAGGGAATGGTTCAGGTATGTGAATCTATGAAAGCTCCAATACTGGAGTAAGTGTCTGTTTCACATCCAATCAATTGTGAAAGAGATTTAAGTCTTGTGGAGGAATATCCTGCAGCGGCATATGTGAATATATTGTATTTGGTGCAATATTTGAGATGACTTCCTTGACAAAGAAAGCCTTTTTTCTGATTGGTGACACTGAGGTTAACCTTGAAGTCATCGCCTTTGGTGTCATTGGTTGCTGCAGATATAAAGAATCTCAAAGGCATTTGCACTTAATCCTCAGCAGGAATTTTGAAAGATAAACGCCCAACGGGAGCTGCTGCGTATCAGGAGTAGGGTATTGAAATCCTGAATGCAGACCTGTCGGTTCCTGGTTAGTACTCTGAACTTGAGTGTCTTAACACTGATACGTTAGAGGTTTTGTCACAGGGTTTTGCCATGATGTGGTATGACTTACATTATTCTGATGGTGTCGTCCAAAGATGAGAGAAGTTTGATGTTGAAGATCTCCTTGAAGCAAATGGTGGTTGGTGGCACTTCACCGTCGAGAATCATCAAACTTCCAATAGCAGTGCGCAGCTCCTTAACCTTTAGTTGATGTGGACCTATTTAATGTGAAGAGTGATCAACGACAACTGGACCGTTGGAAATGGAGGAGTCTTCTTTTTTCTAAACTTCTAGATCCTATCGCCTCTTAATCACCTCCTTTGGAATTCCTTTGGGGCTGAGGGTTTACTCGAGTAGAGGAAGAATCCACTCTAGAGGCCCTTTTCAATGTTGTTCTTCTCTTTTGCCTTTAAGGCTTCAATCCTTGGTCTAAAAGTCTGAAACGCCCACGATTTAAGTGTCTTTCTTCAAAGTTAACGCAAAACTCACCTTGAGTAGTGGAATGTGAGCTTGAGGTTCTAACCCTTAGACTTGATGGGGGGGGGGGGCTGTACCTGCTTTTTTACTGCATGCGCAGGGCTCTCCACAACAGTAAAAGCATTGTGATAAGGAGAAAATAACTGGAATAGTTGAAGCTTGAGAACTGTCCTTGAGAGACAACTACCAGTACAGTCCAATCTCAGATTGGAAGCATCTAAGCTTCTTAAAGGCATAGTCAACCTTTGTTTTCATGAAGACATTTCAATGCCCATCAGGCCTCCTATTTCCCTCAGTCAACACACCTTTCAGCAGTAGTTTAGCATTAGTGTGCAGAAATGTGATATTCTAATGGTAATTTTTGTGGAGGGCTTTAAATTCAGGAACATTTGGCCTTGACAGATATTTCCATTGGACATACTGTGGGTGCCCACTTTAGAGATAAGTTATGGATTAAGTGTGTGAGGTCCCTCCAAACTTCAGGGAGATATTCTAACATTTATGGCTATCAATGAAGATCGCCGCCACCACAGCAAGACATTTTGTTATCACTCTTGGAAGTTTCTTTACTTCAAACAGTAGAACTGTGAAACAATACTAATTTCACTTACAACTATCAATGTTATTATGTTGTATGTTGCTCTGGCGTACCAATAGGTGGCGCATTATTGCTTCATGATGCCTCTTTGCAGTCCCAGAAGTGACAGAGTGGAGTCTCATATACGCTCCACCCCTACGTGCAGATATCAGTTTAATCAATCGCTCTCTTTCCATGCCCTCAACGTGGAACATTTTACAAATTGTCACTGTCATTGAGTTGATTCCTAATTTGTGAGCTTATTATGATGGTCAGTTGTCCACTTCACAGCGAGGTTGAGGCAGGAGGGCTGTGAGGAAGAAAATGAGTTTCTTACCTCCAACTACGGTTCTCCAGTGTTGATATCTTTCATAGATTCACATGATTGAATCATCCCCGTCGTCGTAGTGGAAGTCCCACGGTATACCTATAGAAGCAGTAGATAATACTACCATAGGCTATAATGCAATGAACAGTTAATACAATAGCCTATCCATTTTCTTTTGGAATAAAGAACCAAACCTAAGTAGCAGCCAATTAGGCGACGGCGCCCTCTAAAATACTCCCAAAAGGGGCTAGGTTCCTCAGATTTTCATGTACAAGTGTGAAACTTTAAACCTCGAGGACATATGGGGAAGCCCCTCAGGGGAGGAGGGTGGTTCACATGTGAATCTATGAAAGATACCAATACTGGGGACTCAGTTACAGGTAAGTAACTTGTTTTCTTCTCCAGTATTGGATCTTTCATAGATTCACATGCTTGAATCAGAGTAGGTAGCAGTTGCATAGACAAATGTGTATAGAAACAATCAAATATTTACATATCTACCCTTAAAGGATGGTGGGTAACAATATACATGCATATACTGAAACATATATAAGATATAATGTAGCTATTTACTATCAGTATTTAATCCACGTAAGATAAGAAAACAAAATTGCATACCATAATTATAAGCTGGCAAAGGCCCATAATGTAGAAGGAAAAAATACCTCTAAGAGCAGAGGCTTACCTTATTGAAACAGATGTCTAAAACCCCCTGTCCTACCGCTGCTTCCCAGTAAGTTGCCACATCCAGACAAAAATGCCACGTGAAAGTATGTGCACTCTTCCATGTAGGGGCATGACAAATCTTATCCAACGGTACTCCAGCAAAAAGAGCGGCAGAAGAGGAAATTGCTCTTGTAGAATGTGCTTTGGCTTTGATCGTAAGAGGTTTTCCCGCCTTAGTATGACAGAGGTGAACAGTAGCAGCAATCTATCATGCAATAGTTCCTTTTGTGACAACAGATCTCAGTCTTAGAAGCCCATAAGAGACTAGCAGCTGATCCGTTCTGCGTAGTTGCTTGGTTTTTTGCAAATAAAACTTAAGGCACCATTTGACATCCAAGGAGGGAAGAAATTTCTCCGCCGGTGAAGAAGGATGTGGGGAAAAGGTGCGTAGGACAACAGGTTCATTAAGGTGAAAATGAGATGGAACCTGGGGGGTGAACTTAGGAATTGTTCTCAGTACAACATAATCCTCTCAAAAGCATAAGTAGGGCTCTCCTATGGTGAAGGCTTGAGTTTCATTTACTTTGCTTGCAGAAGTAAGCGTGAGAAGCAATGCCACTTTCCAGGTGAGAAACTTAAGTTCAATTTTGTGATTTGGTTCAAATTATGACTTGATTAGTTGAAACAGGACTACATTAAGGCACCATTATGGCGGAGAAGGCCGAATGGGAGGAAAAATCCTAAATAATCCTTTCATGAACTGTTTGATGATGCGAGAAGAGCAAAGCGAAGAAGCGTTTGAGTGCGACTGTAATGGGAGATGGACCCTTAATGACTCATACGGCAGACCTGATTTCGCCAGAGATAGGAGATAAGGCCAAATTTGTTCTGGAGAGAAGAGGATGAATGTCTTTCCGAAGACACCAAGAACAAAAGATTTCCATTTTAGTCTATATGTTTTAGTAGTGGACTCGGCTCTGGACAATATGTCCCTACAGTCTTGGGAAGTTACTAAATCTTTGTACTCATTGAACTCAGGTGCTAAGCATGCAACTGGGGAGAAGCTGGGTGCGGATACAGGATTTGTCCCTTGCTCATGGTTAGCAGGGCCGTTGTTAGTGGCAGGGGATAAGGCTTGGATTGTGACAGCAGGAGTAGCTCTGTGAACCAATGCTGGCAGGGCCAACGTGGAGCAATGAGGATGAACTGTCACGGTTCCCTCTTCATTTTCATCAGAACCCTGGAGATGAGAAGGCATGGGGAAAAAGCATACACAAAGATTCCTTACCATCTTATCGAAAACGCAGGTCTAAGTTGGGTGTTCCCCATTTCTGGAAGATGGAATCTAGAAACAGCTGATCGAGCTCCCACTCGTTATTTGTTTGATGTAACCTGCTCAAATGGTCTGCCAGATTGTTCTTTACTCCTGGGAGATGCTCCGCCTTGATAGTTATGTGATGCCATAGTGCCCATTTCCAGATCCTTTGATTTTCCAAAGATAGGATTGGCGATCTTGTTCCTCCGTTTGTTGAGATAATGAATGCAGGTGGTATTGTCTGGACGAATGAGGATTGAGGATGCTCATATTCTTGGGAGAAACGACTGGAGGGCTAGATAAATTGCTCTTCGTTCCAGAAAATTGATTTTTTTAAATGCATTTTTGACAGAGATAGACTCCATTTGCCGCTTATTTGGAGATCCTGAAGATGTGCCCCCCCAACCTTCCAATAATGCACGTGTGGTCAGAACGAACTCTGGAAGAGAAGAAAGGAATGACCCACCAAAAGATTGTTGGAGGATTGCCACCATGGAAGTGCGCTTCTCATGATCAAGGAAGTGCGCTTCTCATGATCAGGGTGATCTGAATGATATCCTTGAATAATCCTATTGAATGAAGCCATTGTTTGTCCAGTTGCTCCTGAAAAGTTCTCATCCTTGCATGAGGCACCATGAGGATGGCAGAAGACATCATGCAGAGAAAAGATTTGAGGAGAAGGACAGAAGCAAACTCTCTTTTGTAGAGATTGTGAGTCAGAGATCAGAGATAGAATGGTGTTTTGTCTTTCAGTGGATAAAAATGCTTTGTTTTGGAGAGTATCCAATGTTGCTCTGAGAAACGTTATCTGCTGTGAAGGTATGAGAACGGACTTTTAATAATTGACTGTTAGTCCTAGAGAGCGGAAGAGCTGTAGGCAGATAGAGTTTGCCTACGAGGCTTGATGAAGCGAAGGAGCCTTCACTAACCAATCATCAAGATATGGGAATATCTGCAAGCCTTTTAATCATAGGTATGCTGCCACGGGAGCAAGACACTTGGTAAAAACCTGAGGAGCTGAGCGGAGGCCGAAGGGATGCACTTTGATTTGATAGTGCGCGCCACAGTGAAACAGAGACATTTTCGATGTTTGGGATGGATATGGATACGGAAATATGCGTCCTTTAAATCTAGGCTGGCCCGAAAACCCAAATGGTTCAAAAGCTGTAATATCTACTGGAGAGTTACCATGCGAAATCAATTTTTCTGCAGGTATTTGTTGAGCTTTCTGAGGGTCAAAATGGGACACCATTCTCCTGACTTATTCTTCAGCAGGAAAAAACGGGAGTAGAAGTCCCTACTCTCCAAAAGCGTGGCACATATTCTATTGCTCCTTTCTGGAGCATGATCAATGATTCCTTCTGTAGCAACTGAAGATTGGGTGGTATTGATTTTTGAGGCGGAGGAGGAGGAGGTGGTGCTGTTACAAACTCTAGGGCATGACCATATTTTATTAGATCCAGGACCCATTTGTCTTTGGTTATTTTCTGCAATTGACCTAGATAATGAGAGAGGGAGTTGTCTTGGATGAAGTCATCACGGGTAGAGCAGCAGGCACTGTCACTGTTTTCTGACAGCATCCCTGGATTGACCTTATTGTTTCCTTCTGGGCTGTCTGTAGTAAATGCCTGTAGAGGTGCACGATATTGCTGCTGATGTTGGTAGGAAGGGCGAAATGAGGTGTAAGCCTGAGGCTGGTATTTCCGGTATCCGCAAAATGAATAGGCGCCTCTGCCACGTGCTCCACGAAAGGGGGTCTTCCTGTATTGGAGTGTCCCCAAAGCCTTAGCTGTGTCAGTCTTAATGGTTTGTAAGGAGTCATCAATATGATTGCCAAAAAGCATCTCACCATCAAAGCACATGTCCAGTATTTTGCTATGCACCTTAGGGTGGAATGTTGCTGCCTTCAGCCAACCCTGCCGCATGAGGACTGCAGCTCCAGCGAGCTGACGAAAGGCTTAGGAAGCCACATCCATAGAAGTACCTCAGTATAATTTCCTAAGCAGATTTTCCCCCCTCAAGAAGATTCTTTCTTGCCTCTAGTCTTTTATTCTCCGGAAGGAGGTCCATGTAAGGAGCGATTTCGGACCAAATTTGGCAGTCGTATCTTGCTAATATCGCTAGAGCGTTAGCCGCACGTAGAGTAGTACCTGAAGTGGTTGTAAATCTCTTGCCAATATTATCAAAGCGCCTTCCCTCCTTGTCAGGTGGTGCTGTAATAGATGCTAAAGGATTCCTTTATCTCTGTTGAGCAGCCTGTGAAATAAAATAATCTGGATTAGGATGCCCTACCAGACAAGCTGGAGCATTATCAGGAGCTCTATATTTTTTGTCAATCCTGGGCAAGACCGGTATAACCGTGGCAGGTGTTTCCATTACCTTCACACTTTCCTCACATATGTGATCTATAATTGGTATCGCTCTCACAGTCTTCCTAGAAAGATCCTTAAAATTAAAGAAAACAGTCGGACTGCTCGACTGTCATTCACTGAAAACATGAAGCCGCCCTTTCCATTAGTGTGTGGAAGCCAACAATATCTTCCGGTGGAGAAGCAGGCGTTGAAATAATAGTCCTCCCATGCATCACCTATTTACCTTTCTTTCTGAGGTTGACCCTCCTCAATCTCTCCATCATCAGGAGTGTCATGTTGTTGTGTTGGTAAAGCAGTAACCGTCACAGGGGAAGTCGTAGGAGTAGCCTCAGACCAATGTGTAGGAGACACCATTGATAAAGGTGCAGGTGGCAGCGGAGGAGCAGTTGAAGGAAAACGATAGCGGTAGTCATGTAGCATGTCTTGTAGATCTTGAACCAAAGCCACAGGAAGGTGGTCCATGGGCTCACCAAAAGGCTCCATGTATTGTAATATTGCAAGAGGAGGTTGATATTCCTGCTGATAAGTAACTTTCATATTCATCATCGTTTTAATAATTAACAGGGAGCTGAGAGGGACTGTGACAGAACCAAACATTCCATCATCATCAGATTCCTCCAAAAATGTTGAAGGTGGTAAAGATGAGATTACTGCAGGATTGTGGAAAAAAACGCCTCATCGACAGTGTTGTCGACGAGAACGATATCAATGGGTATAAAGGTGTGAGATACAGCATCAGCTTCGTCAACGGCAGTGGTGTCTGTGTCGTCGAAGAGGATATGATAGGAGCAGACGGGGAAATCTTCACTATCGTCGAGGATGCCGGAGCGGTCATTGGCGCGGTCTTAGACAACGAGGAGGAGATAGTCGACAGAACCAATGTCGTCGACGAGAAAGTCGTCGTCAGAGTTGGAGCCTTCGTAGTTGTTGGAATCGCCGGCAGCAGGACCGTCGTCGATAGTGCAGTCTTACTCCTCATCGACGATGTAGTTTCGACAACGAGATCTTCGGCGATGAGGTAGGTGAAATTAGTTCAGATGGTGATTTTTGTGTCGACGGGGAGCCAGAAGATAACGCTGTTGTCGATATTGACCCAACCACCCCAGGAGTGATGTATCTGTCATAATCACGGAGTTTGGTTGATGAAGGGAGAGTGGCCTGCAGCATGCTCCATTGCACAATCAGCAAGATCTCACTGGCCAAGCCCCACAAAGCACAGGTGCACCTACTCAAAAAGACACCCTGTATTGAGAGATCTGAGAGCAAAGCTGGCCCTGGATAACATCTTCTTTCCAAAAGCGTCAATCTGTTTTGACTCTTTATCTAGAGAAGTATGGATGGATGAGTTATGCTGTGTTTGATCTGTTAGTGCCGGGACACTCTGCTAGAGTAGCTGAGCGCTTAATAAAACCTACGATAACATAACATAACATGGACAGCTATCCAGGTTGGAGCACTTCAGTTAATAAATGTTCTTCATCATAATAGCGAGAACATACTATAGGGGTTTGCCCAATTGATCCCAGTATACCTGTGCCTTATAAGCGAAAATACAAAGAACAAGCATTTGCAATGCAATAGGTCTCGCATTAGGAAAGTTTGAGCTATTGGTCTTGTAAATGACACATTTTATATTTATGTGTTGGTTTTGAAAATAGCGAAATTAATAGCTTAGTCATTTACATTGCCAATACTTTTAACATTTGCAAATGTGACACACAGCATTTGTAATGCAACATGTTTTGTATTTACGTGACTTAGATGTATTGACATTACAAATAACAATGGCTTTTAATTTTTTTAAATAATTAATACTTAAATAACATTTATTGTAATTTATAATGGCAATAGCTTAAACTTTTGTAAATACCTTTTGTGAAGATTATGTTCAGTGTATTTTATTGTGACGAAAATCCAAGAACAGAAGTGAAATAATAATGTCTTTTTGTGACATTTGTAATAAATCTTTAAATATTGAGAGAACATATTTGAACTAGTTGTTGTTGAATGGTTGCACAGATTGATGCTGTGGTGGCGCGGAGGGATGTTGTGGTGGCGACGAGTGATGCTGTGGTGTTCAGTGATGTTGTGGTGCCCCTGAGTGATGTTGTGGTGCACCCGAGTGATGTTGTGGTGCCCCTGAGTGATGTTGTGGTGCCCCTGAGTGATGTTGTGGTGCCCCTGAGTGATGTTGTGGTGCCCCTGAGTGATGTTGTGGTGCCCCTAAGTGATGTTGTGGTGCCCCTGAGTGATGCTGTGGTGCCCCTAAGTGATGCTGTGGTGGTGCGATAGATAGATAGAGGGCGATAGATAGATAGACAGAGTGACGGCGATAGATAGATAGACAGAGTGAGGGCGATAGATAGATAGATAGATAGAGTGAGGGCGATAGATAGAGTGAAGGCGATAGGGCGATAGATAGAGTGAGGGCGATAGAGTGAGTGCGATAGATAGAGTGAGGGCGATAGATAGATTGATAGATAGAGAGTGAGGGCGATAGAGAGATAGAGTTAGGGCAATACATAGAGTGAGGGGAATAGATAGAGTGAGGGCGACAGATGTGTGTGTTTGTGTGTGTGTGTGGTTGTGTGAGTGGTTGTATGTGTGAGTGGTTGTATGTGTGAGTGGTTGTATGTGTGAGTGGTTGTATGCGTGTATGGTGGTGGGGTTGTGTGTGGGGTTGTGTGTGTGGGGGTGTTTGGGGTTGTGTGTGGGGCTGTGTGTGTGTAGTTGTGTGTGTAGTTGTGTGTGTGGTTGTGTGTGTGGTTGTGTGTGTGGTTGTGTGTGGTTATGTGTGGTTGTGTGTGGTTGTGTGTGAGATTGTGTGTGTGGTGTGGTTGTGTGTGTGTGGTTGTGTGTGGGATTGTGTGTGTGGTGTGGTTGTGTGTGTGTGGTTGGGTGTGTGGTTGGGTGTGTGGTTGTATGTGTGGTTGTGTGTGTGGTTGTGTGTGTGTGGTTGTGTGTGGGTTTGGTTGTGTGTGTGTGGTTGTGTGTGGGTTTGGGTGTGTGGTTGGGTGTGAGATTGTGTGTGTGGTGTGATTGTGTGTGTTTGTGTGGTTGTGTGTGTGGTTGTATGTGTGTGTGTGTGTGAGCAGTGAGAGAAGGATGTATGTGGAAGAGAGCAGCATATCAGCACAGCAGAAGAGAACAGGGAGTTAAAGAAGGAGGCGGGTGGAAGAGAGCAGCAGATCAGCACAGGCGAAGAGAACAGGGAGTTAGAGAAGGAGGCGGTGGAAGGGAACAGCAGATCAGCACAGGAGAAGAGAACAGGCAGTTGGAGAAGGGGGCGGGTGGAAGAGAGCTGCAGATCAGCATGGGAGAACAGACCAGGGAGTTAAAGAAGGAAGCGGGTGGAAGAGAGCAGCAGATCAGCACAGGAGAAGAGAAGAGAACAAGGAGTTAGAGAAGGAGGCGGTGGAGTTGGAAGGTGGATTTGGATTTGGAGGGTGGAGTTGGAGTGTGTATTTGGATTTGGAGGGCGGACTTGTAGTTGGAGGGTGGAGTTGTAGTTGGAGGGTGGAGTTTGATTTGGAGGGCGGAGTTGGATTTGGAGGGTGGATTTGGAGGGTGGAGTTGGATGGTGGAGTTGGCGGGTGGATGAAGGGCCAGAAATATTGGGGCAGATTAATTACCTAGGTAAACAGTGTGCTTCTGAAGGGCCGATAGGGCTTGGACAGAGATGGTCATTCGTGAGACAGCTTGATTCTTCAAATGAGCCGGTAATATTGGGGCAGAGTCAGTGACTTGGGCGAGAGGGTGTTTTTAAAGGGCTGGTATGGCTGGGACAGAGTCGGTAACTCGTGAGACAATTTGGTGCTCCTGAAGGGCTGGTTATATTCTGGCAGAGTGAGTGACATGGGCAGAATAAGGCTGGCACAGACTCAGTCACTTGTGAGACAGTCTGCAACTTCTGGAGAACCCAATGGGGTGAAGCAGCCAGCCTCAGAGGCCGTATGCTGACATCTTTGCTAGCACAGTTAAAGGCAGAGGAAACTGACGACATAGCATGGGGAGCAGCAGCCTTTGATGTGCCGGCCAGCCATGCAGTGAATAATTAGGGGCGGAGAAATGCCGGCCTGAGGCCGAGCGCAAAGCAACAGATGGCATTTCTCCTCCCCTAATTATTCACTGCATTGCCGGTCGGCACATCAAAGGCTAGTGCTCCCCATGCGGCTCGGGCGCGTCCACGCTGGAAAATAGTCAGAAGGAAATAGGAGATGACGATATGAGCTATCGGCATTATAAAGGGTTATCTTTTGTTTTGATTTATTTATACATTTTTAGAGAAATGTAGTATTTCTGGATTGGTTCTTAATGCGGCGAGGCTCATTTATAAACCCCACGTGATAAGGAAACACCGACCCTTGAAGAAGTAAGCTTGTCAAGGGCGGGGAGAGGATAATGGGGGCTCGGCACAGTTAATTTGCTGATGAGGGACACTGGCCGAAAGATTGGAATCCTAATGGAGGTCAGACACAGGTTGACTGCTGTTCCGGGATAACGGCTGAATGAGTAAAGTTTGGGTGAATTACTCTCGTAACTGGGGAGTAAGGCATAACTAGTATGAATGAAGCCACAATTCAGTGCACATAGATGAACAAGCACATTGAGATGAAGTGATTTGCACGGCCTGGCGGCCATGAAGCCTTTGAAGCTCTCGAGAAGAGCCATAAACACCAGGGGGGCGGAGATTGCCTTCAAGAATGCGAGTCATGGTGTGGTGTCTACATGGGCTGAGGAGAGTAGAAATGCAAGTCACGGCCTGCGGCCGTGAAAGGTGAAGTGAAGAGCAAGTCTGTGTATTAAATAAAAGAGTAGCCCACAAGTAATGTGAATGACAAAGAGGGTGAGTGGGTAGTTTGGACCCAAAGCACTTTAAGGCGAAAAATCTCAAGGAGCTGAAATTTGAACAAGTTGCGATGCGTGGGCAGAGAGAAGGCAGGCGCTGGAGAGGGAGGGGGTGGGCAACTCGAGCGACCATATGGAGAGGGAGGGGGGTGGGCTGCCTGCTGGGAGAAGCTTTTGTGGGGGAGGCTGGGCTGCCTTTGATTATGGAATGCGAGCTCGTGCACGAGGAGCTTGTGGTCACGTGATTCTCGTGAACTGTTAAAAATCCGCTTTTGGAGAGCCTTTTGAGAGCCTTGGGTTTAAGTAGTGGTTTAGCTGCATTAGACTGCAAATTCATTCCTTGCGGAATGGAATAGGTGAGACCTAAAAATGGCATATTGTAGGGATAAATTGTCAACAAATGCTTTTATAGAGTGAAAATCTAAATTAATCACTGGTATCTTAGCTTATTGAGCACAAAACATACTTCATTATTCTTTTATATTCAAGCTCCAATACCTGTACCCATGGTACTCCTAACCGGGCAAAACATATGTATAAAAAAAAAATGTTTTTGTCAAACTTGTTTTTTTATTGAGTTTAACAAAGCATCATTTAACAAACAGGGTAATACATCCTGTCTATACATTCTGATATCGCTAACAATCATCTATTACCGTGTACAGATTCTGTCGGGTGATCAGATTAATTTTTCATGTAGTCAATAAATCATAGTGGAGTAAAGTGGACAACAGGGAGTGTGTGGGGTTTCGGGGGCTCAGAATATCTAGTCTTGTCTTGAGGCGGTTTAGTCAGTTAGTGAGCAATTTTTTTTTCAACTATCACAAGCCATGTACAAAACATCATGGTATTAAAAAAAAAAAATAATAATAATAATAATACTCGGTCTAAATACTACTATATATGTAGGCTGTCCGGTTTTAGGTTTAAACCTATAATAACTGATAAAAACCCCACCGAAAGTGCAATAGCCCTCACAGTGTAAACATATAAACACTGTAAAAAAAAACGCACAACGACAAACTAAATGCCATTCAAAGAAAGGAAAAGGAGAGTGAAAGTCATTTTTTTCTTCCTGCAGGGGCCAATACAACGCAACTTTGTTATACAAGCTAGCAGCAAGAAAGAATAGGCTAACATTATTCTGCTTGGGGTTTGTTCTTTAGGGATGTCACTAAAGGAAAATGCTACTTACCAGTATGCATCTGTTCTTGGCATGTAGAGCTGCAGAGTTACACACTATGCATAGATGGCCACCTAGTGTTGGGCCCGGAAGTCTGCAGTTTGTTTTGTTGTAGAAAAGTCTTTGGAAGTCACAGGATAGGTGACTCCTTTGGATGATACTGCGCATGGGCATCAGCTCCATCCCCAGATTGTTTTTCGCCATTAGGGAAGTGATAGAGCTGTACAAGAGGTAGTAATGCCCATGTGATTTGTATCTAATTAAGATAATACTGGAACAGATAAAGGTAGCCGGGGAGGCAGGTGGGCATGTGTAACTCTGCAGCTCTACATGCCAAGAACAGATGCATACTGGTAAGTAGCATTTTCCGTTTGAGGCATATGAGCTGCAGATTACACACTATGCATAGATTGTATAGCAGTACCCGCACCTAGCGGCGACCACCAGTATCTGTTGTAGTTGATTGAAACAGTGTTTTTAGTACAGCCTGGCCCACAGTGGCTTGTTGTTTAGTTTGCACATCTACACAGAAATGCTTTGTGAATGTGTGCGGTGTAAGCCATGTAGCTGCTCTGCATATATCATCTAGGGAAATGTTCCCCAAGAATGCCATCTAGGGAAATGTTCCCCAAGAATGCCATTGAAGCCCCTATCTTTCTTGTTGAATGGGCTTTTGGAGGAATTGTTAACATACGTTTGGCTTTCTAGTATTATATATTTGTATGCATTTAAAAATCCACCTAGCGATCTCTGATTCTGATATGGGGTTGCCTTTATGTGGTGGTGAAAAAGACAGAAAAAGTTGTTTTTTTTTAAAGAAAAGTTTGTGTTCTTTCGATATAGTACAGTAATACCCTTTTGACATCTAAGGTGTGTAGAGCGCTTTCTCCGACTGTTTGAGGCTGCGATAAAAATACGGGCAGCTCAACTGATTGATTTAGATGGAATGGTGAAATGACTTTAGGAAGGAATTTAGGATTAGTACGAAGAACCACTTTGTTATGATGGATTTGCAGAAAAGGTTCTTGAATGGTATATGCTTGTAGTTCACTAACCATTCTGAGAGAAGTAATTGCTACTAGGAAAGCTACTTTCCAGGTTAGGAATTGCAATTCACATTTATGTAATGAATCAAAGGGAGGTCCCATTAATCTTGTAAGAACAATGCTAAAGTTTCACACTGGTGCAGGTGGCGTTCTAGGAGGAATTATTCTTTTGAGTCCTTCCATGAAAGCTTTTATAGCTGGTACTCTAAAAAGAGATAGAGGTTTGTCTATTTTGTAAGTATGCTGCAATGGCAGCAAGGTGTAGTCTGATAGGCGTATAAGCTAAATTACACTTTTGAAGGTGTAATAGATATCCTATGATGTGTTGAATAGACACGCCTAAGGGGTTTATTTGGTTGGCAGTATATGACAAAGCGTTTCCACTTAGCAGCATAACATGCTCTAGTAGTGGGACATCTAGCTTCTTTGATAATGTTCATACATTCCGGAGGAAGGGTGAGGTAACCATACCTTATGACCTCAGGAGCCAGATCGCTAGGTTGAGCTGAGCTGGGTCCGGGTGTCTGATCTCTCCATGGTTCTGTGTTAATTGGCGTGGAGATAGGTTTAGTTTTTGGTGTGGTACTACAGACATCTGCAACAGCGTGGTGTACCACGGTTGTCTGGCCCAAGTTGGAGCGACTAGAATGAGTGTTAGGGAAGGTTGCTGTAGTTTGCGTACCACTAACGGAAGTAGTGGGATAGGAGGAAGAGCGTACGCAAAGTCTTGACCAGTTCATCCATATCGCATTGCCTTTGGACAATGGGTGTGGGTATCTGGCGGCAAAGCATGGGCATTTTGCATTTTCGTGGGTGGCAAAGAGGTCTATCTGAGGTTGTCCTCACATTTGAAAGAACGGATGAAGAACTTGCGGATGAAGTTCCCACTCTTGGATCTGCTGTGTTTGTCGACTTAGCAGATATGCCATAGTGTTTTGTACTCCTGGGACGTGTTGGGCTAAGAGGAAGATCTTTAGTGGTATAGCCCATCTCCATATCTGCTGTGCTAGCTGAGAGAGCTGCAGAGAGTGTGTTCCCCCTTGTTTGTTTATGTAGTACATACCTGTCATATTGTCTGTGCGGACTAATGCTTTTAGGGCAAGAAACACAGATAGCAACTCCAAATGATTGATGTAGAGTAACTTCTGTTGTGGTGTCCACCTGCCTTGCATGGTGTGATGCAGTAGGTGAGCTCCCCAGCTGGAGAGCGATGCGTCCGCTGTCATGACTATTTGAGGAACGGGATCTAGAAACAGTTGCCCTTTGGAAAGGTTTTTGGTGTTCCACCATTGCAGAGAACGATGAGTCCGACCGTCTACCAACACTAGGTCTCTTAGTTTACCTTTAGCCTGGTTCCATTGACGTGCGAGGCACTCTTGAAGTGGATGCATTTGCAGTCTTGCGTGAGGTACTACAAATATGCAAGATGCCATCATTCCTATGAGCTGCATGAACACTCGAGCTGGTAGCGAGTGTTGCCGTTTGAATTTTGTTAGGAGAGTTTGCACACTTGATATCCTGGCTGGAGAGGGATAAGCTAGTGTTAGTTGGGTGTTTATTGTAGCGCCAAGATATTGTTGTATGTGCGAGGGTTGCAGATGCGATTTGGTGTTATTTACTGTGAATCCCAAGTCGTGAAGCAGTTGAATAGTAGCGTGAGTGTGTTGTACACACTGGCTGTATGAGCTGGCTTTTATGAGCCAGTCGTCTAGATATGGGAAGACATGAACATGTTGTCTTCTTAAGTGTGTTGCTACTACTGCTAGACATTTAGTAAACAACCTTGCCGCTGTTTTGACTCCGAATGGGAGCACTTTTAACTGGTAGTGCTGCCTGTCTAGCACAAATCTGAGATATTTTCTGTGCGCTGTGTGGATGGGAATATGGAAGTTGAGATCTAGGGTGATCAGGAAGTCGTTTAGTACCAGAAGTGGAAGGACTTGTTGGAGTGTGACCATGTGAAAATGGTCCCACTGTATGTAAATGTTTAGCGGTCTGAGGTCTAGGATGGGTCTTAAAGAGCCGTCCTTCTTTGGTATTAGGAAATATAGTGAGTATACTCCTTTGTTTTTCTGATGCCCTGGAACTATTTCTATTGCATTTTTCTGAAGTGGGGATATTACCTCCTGTCTGAGCAGGGTTAAATGTTCTTGTGACATTGGATGTTGCTTGGGTGGTATGTTTGGGGGGGGGGGGGGGGTGGATGTTAGTTCTAGACAGTAACCTGACTGAATTATTTGGAGCACCCACCTGTCTGATGTGATGTTTTCCCAAGCTGGCAGGTATTGTTGAAGTCTTCCCCCGACAGGAATGGAATGGGACGGGGAAGGGAGTCTTTGGGCAGGGGTAGAGGCAGAGCGGGAGTTGTTATTTTTACCTCTGCCTTTGTTATTGTTACCCCTGTAACAACCCCTTTGGTAGCCATTGCTGTAAGTGGACTGTGTAGAGGCTTTGTACGAGGTAGATGCTGTGTATCCCCTGGGGGTACCTCGATAGGATGAGCGACGAAATGAACATCTGGGAGCCTGCGACTGCAGGGCTCACATAGATTTGGCAGTATCTTTATCCTTTTTCATTTCTTCAAGTGACACATCTACATTAGGTCCGAATAGGTGTTGCTCATCAAAGGGTTGATTAAGAATGGCACTTTGTACTTCAGGTTTGAACCCTGATATACGTAGCCAGGCATGTCTACATAATAGGACGCTGGTGTTAACTGCCCTAGAGGCAGTATCTGCTCCATCCAGTGCTCACCGAATAGAGGTGTTTGTAATGTTTTTCCCTCTTGGATAAGTTAATTTGCTCTATGCTTGTACTTATCAGGGAGGCGCCTCGTTAATGATTCTTATTCGTCATAATGTGCCCTGTCATATCTGGCTAATAATGCCTGTGTATTGGCGATACGCCACATGTTTGCTGCTTGAGACGCCGTTCTTTTCCCTGATGCGTCAAGTAGCTTAGACTCTTTATCTGGTGGTGGAGCTTCACCTGATGTTTGTGAGTTTGCTCTCTTGCGTGCATTGGAAACTACAAGTGAGTCTAGTGGTACATGACCTTTAATATATGCTGGGTCTGAGGGAGCAGCTTTATATTTTTAGGTCGAGGACCGAAGGCTGCGCTTGCGCAGTCTCCAGGAGAAGATTTAATTTTTTGGAGTATGGGGGCTTGAACCCGCCTCTCTCCTCCTTGGCTGGCTTCCTAAACGGAGGCCAGCCATTGGAGGAGAGTGTCGTCACTCTTTTAAAGCCCCGTCTCTTTCGGATCGGGGGCGTGTTTTTTTGCGCTCTTTCGACTGTAACGTCATCCGTCACTCAGAACGCCAAAACACGCCCCCGATTCCGAAAATTTCGGAAGCTTGCTTCCGCCATTTTTTTGGGGGGGTTGTTGGTAGGAACAGCCGCGCTGGCCATGACTAATATCCAGCCGAAAATCTGCTCCTCCTCGCTGCTACGCTGAGCCCTTGTTTTTAGTGCAAGTTATCGTCTTTTGTCTCTCTTTGCTGTTTTTCCACTCCCCTTTCTCTGTGACGTAACACTCGCCTTCCCAGAGTTCGCAGCGGCTTCTTTTTGCCTCGCACGTTTATTCCTGCATTTTACCTTCTGATCTCTAAACGGAACAGGCAGGAAATGGCGTCAGACGGCAAAGGCGAGAGCAAAGGGGCCAAAGATGGCATGAAGAGGTGAGGTGACTGAAATGCGGCCAGAGGCCAGGTGGCGGAGGGTAGCAGGATAAATCTGAAGGCCGGGGGCGTGCGGCACAGCTGGCCTTGTGGTGACGAGGCTTTAACATTTGATGGAGACAGCCGCCTCACAAATATTTATAAGGGAGCGTAGCCTGAAGGACAGTCTGGAACATAGACCGGGTCAGAGGTTGGACCAGGACTGCGGGATAAATAGTGCCAACGAAGACGGCAGGTCGGGTACAGCGCAACCAAAATGGTTATCGGGGGGCCTTCTACCCGATAAAGCTGTTTCCCGGTTCGAGGGCCGGGACGGGTAGAATAAACAGCGGTATGTTCGGTGTGGCTGAACTCCCGGTGCCGCAGAAGGAACGTTAAGGAGATCATTTATAACCGAATTTGTGTCTGGGCGTCGGCCAGAAGTCCAGACACGGAGTGTCTGCTGCGACACTCTGGGCCGACAGAAGTGGGATCCAGCGGAGGGGATTGCATTGAAACGGTCTTGGTCAAAGCCTTTGGGAAGGGACTTGACATGAGGCTGTAGGAAAAATCTTCCTTTTTCCTGGGATCAGTGTACATGGGTTTTGAATGCGCGGGGATTCGGTGATGTGACCCCGTTGATCGGGGTGGTCCTTTTGAGGTCAGAGTGCGGGAACTTGTACATCTTCAGGTCGATTAGAGCGGGTAATATTGATGTGCATCTGCTACCACAACTGATACGCAGCGTTCACAAACTATCCCAACCACCAACTGCCCTTGAAGGATGTGCCTCCACACCCTGCATCCAGGAGTAGGGGGTTCGGGAATGGCTTACTCTATGTTTGAAGCCATTTAATTGCCCCTGTTTAATGTTTGTAACGGAGGGGGGGGGGGGCTTGCAAAACGCTCTTGTGACTATCTTTGTCCAGCATTTGGTGACAATCGTCTTTGCTGTTTCTGATTCCGCTTCCATCCAGTTGGAAAGTGACATGCTGCAGGTCTGTGACTAGCCGATTTTTATTTTTAAGCTGTTTATTAGTTATTTTGTATGCGTTTATGTGAAAAAAAGGCATAGTGTAGTAAGCAATTTCGGAGGTTACATACATTGTAATGTACGGTAATTTTGATCGCCATAACATTAATTTTTGATTGGCTGCTCAATATCATTGGTCGTATTGGCATTTTTTTCTTATGTTGACCACTTATTATTTGTATTTTTTGACACAGAATGAAAACAGACCCCGCCTTTTAATTGCGGGCGCTCACTACTGTCGTTGGAACTACAAGCACACTCAAAATAACGAGCTGCCTGCCGAAAGGGGCTCTTTTTATAGATATCAATATTTCGCTTGAGGCTTTCTTCAGCACACCACGGCGAAGAAATCCTTAAGGAGGGTTTCTGTGAGAAAATGTCATCCTTCGCACACAGCTCCACCCCCAGCAGAAAGTAACATCTTAAATTGCTCAAATTTGAGGGGAACAGTAGGGCAAAATGGGCCCGGTCAAAATCAAATGGTCCATAGAACTATCAACAGTGACTGCCATTTCTCTCTATTGCTTCTTTCTTTCTTTCTTTCCTTCGTTCTTTCTTTCTTTCCTCTTCACCCCTCCGACCCTTTGCGCGCATTGTTACGCCACCCTGCTCTCCAATCTGTCTTTCTTATTCTCTCTCTCACCTCTGTAAGTCTCCATTTTTCTCACTCAGTTCCCTCTGGCTCTCTCACATCCTCTCTCTCACTCACACTCTATTTTCTCTCGCTGTTGATTCCCTTGTCACCTCCATCTATTGGTGCCTGCACCCATTCTCTGTCTAGTGCTCTCTCTTGCAGACTCCGTGCCTTTCCAGGTATGAACAGATTTCTGTTTCTAAATGCCTCTCCCACTCTGACTGTCGAAATTCCACTGTCTCTGCAATTCGGTAGCCCCCTCAAGAATCCCGGGGCTGATCCCATCTCTCAGCACAGCAAGGAAACGCCACCTCTTTCCCCACTCTGAACCCTCTGTGTGTGTGTGTGTGTGGGGGGGGGGCTCTGTGTGTGTGTGTGGGGGGGCTGTGTGTGTGTGTTTGGGGCTCTGTGTGTGTGGGGGGCTCTGTGTGTGTGGGGGGCTCTGTGTGTGTGGGGGGGGGGCTCTGTGTGTGGGGGGGGCTCTGTGTGTGGGGGGGCTCTGTGTGGGGGGCTCTGTGTGGGGGGCTGTGTGTGTGTGTGTGTGTGTGTGTGTGTGTGTGTGGCTCTGCGTGGATAGCTTTTTTTGTAGGTGGCTCGGTGTGTGGGTGGCTCTGTTTGTGTGAGGGTGGCTTTATGTGAATGACTGTGTGGGTGGCTCTGTATGTGTGTGTGGGTGGGTGGATTTGTGTGTGTGTGGCTCTGTGGGGTGTAAATGCAATAGGTCATGCATTTGCGAGCGATTAAGCTATTGGTATTGTAAATGACAATGCCATTTATTTATGATTTAAAAAAAAAAAAGTCATGAGCAATGCCAATAGCTTTACCTTTAATAATGCCAAGACCATTGCATTGTAAATGCTTGTTTCTTAATGCGAGGGTTAATGACCCGAGTTCTGACTGGGTCTTTGAAGACTTCAGGAGCATGCTTAATCACTCCTTTAAGCATTGGTAGAATGGATGAGGACCTTTGTGCACTATCAAAGGTATCCATTAAGAAGTCTTCATCTACAGGGTCTGTATGCATGTCTACCCCATGATATTGCGCAGGCCTGTGAATTAATGGATTGAAACCCATAGTGTCTTCTGGTGGGGAAGGCCTTGAGGGGTATCTGTCATCCTGAGGGACATTTGGGACATCTGCGGCGTTATAATCATCCCACGGGTCAGGTGATCCTGTAGGAGTAGCTGGATCAGGCATGTTACCCCCCATGTCATCAGAGCTATCATCCCTGTTGTCATCGTCTGGTATGATAGAGGATGCTGGGGAATGTTGTGGTATGGGAGGATGCGGTGATGGTACAGGTAAAAGAGAAGGGTAAGGCAGTCTTAAGGGGGAGGTAGTCATGTCCTTCTTCTTTGAAGGCGGAGCTGGTGTGTCTAGTGGCGCTTTTTTGAAGGCAAAATCAGCTGTCCAGTGATTGGATCTTTAGCTAGAGTCTTTTGAGCAGGGTCTGGATAAAGTAAGTCCTCTGCAGGAGGCCGATCTTTTGGTGTGGAGGAAGGTTTTGGCACTGAAGCGTTTTTTTGGGTTTTTGGCAATGTTTTTAACCGGAGAAGCAGGAGTCTTTTTCGGCTCCGAAGCTTTTTTCGGTTCCGAGGATTTTTTCGGCTCCGGTATGTTTTTGGGATCCAATGGTTTTTTCGGTTCCGGTGGTTTTTTCGAATCCGAAGCGGGTTTGCTTGGTTCCGGCTAGGGTTTCGGTGCCGAAGGAGTAGTGGTATGTTTCGGCGCGATAGTTTGGATGCTGGCGTGGCCGGTGAAGTTGTCTCTTTCGGTGCCCGAGTAGCCTGAAGGCTTCATTAGCTTCTTAGCCGGTTCCGAAGCTGGGGCAGCAGAAGCAGTGTGTCGGTGTACACCCGAGCCAGAGGGCGAGGGTGTGACCAGGGCCTTCTTTGGGTGATGTCCTTGACTTCGGAGCCTTCTGCCTCTGAATTGCTGTCGACATCGTGTTGTTCTGGAACATTGACGCCTTCCTCAAAGATGTCGTCCGGAATCTAAGCAGAAGATCGAGCCATTGTTCGCCTTGCTCTTCGGTCCCGGATAGTCTTCTTGGAGCGGAAAGAGGCACAAGCGGAACAGTCTTTGGCCTCGTGCTCCGGGGAGAGGCAAAGGTTACACACTTCATGAAGGTCGGTGTGGGGAAATTTCAACCCACATTGAGGACACTTTTTAAATGGCGTCCTTTCCATGAGCTGGAGTCGAGGCCTAGTTAGGCCCGAAGGCCGTCGACCGGAATCAAAGGTTTCAGTGTTTAATGTGTAGCGCCGACTGGAAAAGCGTTCAAAACTTAAGTTCTGTAAGTTGGTGAGGATTGCACGCCGAAGGAAATCAGTTCCAACACGGAGCGCTGGAAACACATCCGAGCCCGGTGGCGGAAAAAACAATCTGGGGATGGAGCCGATGCCCATGCGCAGTATCATCCAAAGGAGGAGTCACCTATCCCGTGACTTCCAAAGACTTTTCTACAACAAAACAAACTGCAAACATCCGGGCCCAACACTAGGTGGCCATCTATGCATAGTGAGTAATCTGCAGCTCATATGCCTCGAACATATTGTTTCTTCTTCCTTTTGCTTTTTTCAGTTTTCTGGTCTTTGGTCTAAAGATGCAAGGTTTGGAAGCATGTTTTAGGTCTTGTTCAATTATTTTACAAACTGTAGAGAATCAGGAAATGTCAAAATCATATTTGATATTTTGGCTGTGCATGATTCTTTCACTGATAGGTAAAATGGCTGGTTTCATAAGAATCTTTCCCAATATGTGCCATCACATTTACCCACAGAGAGTGGGTAAAAACCCAGTTTTAAGTGAGTCAGTATTGATAGTAGTTGCATTGCCAACACCTCAGGCTTTAAACATTCAAAGCAGAGTATAGTGACAAGTATATGTGAAAAGAGTGCTATCATGAAGCATCTGGGATAGTAGTGAAAACATGACACCAGACTTTTGGAAAACATGGAACACAATGTCACTTGGAATGCTGCTGCAAAAAGGTTCTTTCCAAGTTCAACAAAGATTGGAGTGATATTGTTTGTATTTGCAGTGATTCAGCTTCATATATGAAAAAGTTGTGTGATGACCTGTCGAAATCGATATCTGAACTGAAGTGCTTCAATGTAAGAGATACTTGCCACTTGTTAGATGGTATGCTGAAAGCATCTTTACAATCTTCAGAGTTAATGAAGAATGATATTGACTTTTTTCTCTATTCTGGTGCACTGTTTTGTTATGCACGGGAACTAAAATGCAAATATTTCTCATTTTGTGCGGCATCCTAGAAAGAGCCATCCCACCAGTTTCGCTGGGCTGATGGTTCTCACTCAAAGGGGATGCGAATGCTGTATTATCCATGTGGCAACCGTTTACAGATTTTTGTTGAGTGATGATGCCAAAGCCATGAAATCTTTGGGCGCATATTGCTAGTGATGTGAAAAAAGTGCACTGTATTGCATTCTCACATTTTTACAGAAAAACATAACTGATGTAGTGGACATAATAAAAAGTCTGAAAAAAAAGTCTGAAAAAACCCTTTTCTGCCAAGTGTTCAGTAAAATTGGTGTAGAGGTTAAACATCTCCTTGAGAGTAGGCTCAGCGACACCTTTAGTGACATTGGAACTGCAACATGTTCCATGTTAGAGTGCTTGCCACTTGGTAAGCAAAGCAATGTTCAAGAGCAATTCAGGAACTTTTATTTTACAATGTATGAGAAATGGCTTGCAATGATGCATAGAAATGTACCTTCACCAATCATGGCTTTCGAAGTCAATGAAATGTCACTGTGGTACTCTGTACAAGTTCTAGACCCCTTCCGTAAAGGGGACTTTTCTCTGTGGTTTCAAAAGTGCTGCTTAATTTTTGACCTCTTTAATAACTCTGAGGGCATAGGAGCCCAAATCAACGCAAATGTTACAGAACCTGCCCAGAGAATCGCTGAATCTTCAAGTGCACCACTATTGGCACGGAAAGCTGTCATTGGCCAGAGTTAGCAAATTGTGTACTGGCTGTTTTGGGGTTGCTTGTCACAAGTACCAATGTTGAGAGGGCCTTTTCACAGATAAAAGTTTACATGGGAAAGGAAAGAATGAGCGCAGATCACCAAAGACCCACTGAAGAAGTATTATATGGTGTACTACAATAAGTTAGATTTGGAAAAATGTATGTGGACCTCATATACACCGTACGTACACTGTCTATATACAATGCACTATCAGTGCAGAAAGCAAGCAATAACAAAAGCAAAACTTTCGCTTAACACTGGAAAAACAGTGTTTCTGTCGTTTTTATTGGCACGAAAATGTGTAACCACTGATAACCACTGTTTTTCATAAGGTATTCAAATCACTGGAAAACACTGAAAAAACACCAGAATTTACCAAAAATAGAAACTGAAAACAGGAAAGCCTATATATATGCAACAAATACACACCAATAATGATTGGCAGCTTAACAACTTCTCTTCATTCTTCCAATCTTTTGTAACATGTGTGGCTTTCTCTGCACTTGAGCCAAAAGCCCCCAAGCTGATGTAGTCCTTCAAGGGATATATACACAGAAGACACTTTTGCCCTCTATTCCTTTAGTGTATATACCAAATGTTACATAAGGCTATTCAGCTTCAAAATACTCCTCTATGTGAAAATGCGAAGTCTGGGCATTTTGAGTTCTCTGCTGTCACAAAGAGATCAATTTGTAGAAGCCCCCATTTTGAAAGTATGGAAGGAGAACTTGGGTGGAGTTCCCACTCGTGGACTTGTTGCTGCATCTTGCTGAGGAGGTCGGAAAAAGTTGTTGTCTGTCCCCAGAAGGTGTTCTGCTATGAGTTGGATCTTGTAATGAATCCTCCAACACCATATGGTCTGAGAGAGGCATGACAGTTGTAGGGAGTGTGTCCCTGTTTTTGTACATAGAACTTTGTTGTCATGTTGTTCGTCCGGACTAGGACAACTTTCCCTATCAGGTGAGGTAGAAATGCCTTAAATGCCAGCTGAACTGCTTGCAACTCTAGGTAGTTGATGTGTAGGTTATGTTTGGTGTTCCAAAGACCCTGAACTTTTAAATTAAATTTTATTGGGTGCTATATAATTGCTTTTTTTTTTCTTTTTCATTTTTTTTTTGTTTTTTCTTCTTGACTGCTGCAATTGTATTTGTTTATGTAATTTACCTCTGCCATAAAAATTAATAAAAAATAATAAAAAAATAAAAAAACTTTTAAATGCTGTAAATGTGCGTCCCTCTCTGTGAGAAATGAGTTGGTTGCGAGCACGATCTATTGAATTGGGTCGATAAAGGGTTGCCCTTTTGATACATTTTGTGTGTTCCACCACTGCAGAGAGCAATGAGCGCAGCTATCTACCAGCACTGGATCTGTTAGCTGACCCTGTGATTGATTCCACTGACATGCTAAGCATTCTTGTAGGGGACACATATTTAGACTTACATAAGGCACTATTGCAATGCATGACGCCATCAGCCCTAGTAGTTGTATGAAGGTCCTGACTGGGAGAAACTGGTTGCTTTGGAACTGTAGTAGCAGTGTTAAGAAAATTGTGAATTCTGGCTGTATTGGGATATGCTAGAGCCATTTGTGAGTTTAGAATAGCTTCTAGATAGGGTTGCAGTTGTGAGGGTTGAAAATGGGATTATTGTGCTTTTATTGTAAATCCAAACGGATGCAGAAGGTTTATGGTAGTTTGAGTGTGTTGAAAACACTTGAAATGTGTGTTGGCTTTGATGAGCCAATGTTCTAGGTAAGGAAAGACATGAGCTGCTACTACTTCTATGAACTGGTAATGCTTTTATCCTATTACAAATTGGAGGTATTTGCAATGTGGTGGGTGAATAGGAATGTGAAAGTATGTGTCCTTTACGGTAAATCTTACGAGGGTCACTGCTCTTCAACACACATTATCTGGGCATTACTTTACCGTCACGCTGCAGCACGAGTCCTCCCGCCGCCGCCTTCACCATCACTGCGGCCGCTGAGCGGAGGACTCGCACTCCCTCCAACCCCTGCTGTGGGCGCAGGCTGCTCACGTCACCAGAGCGCCAGGAGGCGCATCAAAGGCTCTCAATACCCCGCTTCGAGGGACGCCGGGCGAAGCCCGGGCCAAGGGCGGGCCCGTTTAAGCCCGTTAAAGACCGGGTAAGACTGGACTGGGCCACCTTATTAACCTTTGCATCGTGAAAACATTCTACCTATCACTATTAGACTAATGCCACCTTACATATATTGATATATTGTATTATTCCTAAATATCCCCCAATCTCACCATGACAACTAGAGGTAGCAGAAACAAAACAGCACAAGGTGCTGCTCAGATAACTGGCCCAATTGACCAATTTATCACTAGGGCTAACGAGACAATTGACCAGGGTATAATCCTGCTAGAACGAAGGGTTTCGCAGGACTTGGCCATGGTACACCGGGGTAGGCGTAGTTAGAAGCACCAGTTGAGGTCGTTAGCCAATGTATATATAAATGTATATATATTGTATATATTTTATTCATTTTAACTATCTTATGGCTAAGAAACCATATCAATGCTTTTACAGTATTATTTCGTAATACTCCTTTTACTGTACGCACTTTTCGTTAGAACAAGTCTTGCAATTGTGGCAATCCATTTCTCTTGCATGCGAAGGAAGACTGCTCAATAAATAATATCTTTTATTGAAAACGCCCGTCTCTCTATTCTCTGCACCCTGGTGAAATTAAATCTGCACAACTGACTAAGTGAAATAGCTGTCTATTGTTTCACACAACTCTAGAGATTGACTCTTATTCTGGGGAGCAAAGTTATCATGTTTACGCGGTTGTCGGAAGCTGAATCCCTTCTTGTCTGAGCCAGGGAAGCTGATCACTTCCAATTCAGTCAAGAAAGTTTCCAGTGACCTCTGAACTAGCTGGCACAAACCTAAATTAAGTCTAACATAGTCAGGAGAGACCTAGAAGACCACAGTCCTACATCTACACTGCTGTTTATGTTATTCCAATGCACAGGGCCTATAGGGAAAATAGGAACTACACTATATGGCGCCCAACGTTTGGTAAGGCGATAAAACTAACGTAAGACGTTAGAGTAACTCAGTCGTGCTTTTTCACACAGACCCTTTTTCCCGTAAATACTCCAACAGACGTCTGGAGTGGATGAAAGGTTGAAATCCGCCGGAACTTAGTAGGAAGAGATTCCTATGTAGAGTTTCTGGTTTAGTCAACGTTGAAGGATACAGTGTTCCAAAAAATTGTGCACCTAATCTTTTGTTTTCTTGAAACCTGATCTGCAACAGAAAAACCTTTCTGACAGTAAAATGCCATATAGTGAAGACGAAAGGGAAGCAGTTAGATTAGCAGCCCAACTAATGGAGGATGACATGAGTCTCCTACAGAATGAACAGAATGCTATCCTCATTCCGGTCAACATAAGAAAAACTATAACTTTAAAACTTATAGAAAACGGACTGACAGCACGAGGTGGTACAGTCATTTTCGTGATAGAGGCACACGAATATCGGCAGACAGAGGTATTCTATTCATGGATAAACTTTCCAGCGGCAAACGCTACTACACACGAATTCCACTATTACAAAATAGAGGAACCTCCGGAAGAATACGCTCCTTTTGAGGAGATAGAAATTCCATTAAAATACCAAGAACACCTGCTCTGGTTTAAAGGCGCCCTAAAACATAATGATCACATTACCAGGCTCGGTCCACTAGGTAGACCAGGAGCAACGTGGTCGGTTCTAGCCAGCTACATACCACATCCAGACATTGATAAAATGTCGAGAGAAGAACTTTTAGCACAGCCAAAATTATTAATTAAAATACACAGACAGTTAGTCCAATATGTAATGCGGACTGCAACAGTCCAAACAGCTGTTAATCTTCTACAGCTGAACCCTCATCAGGGGAACACAAATAAAATTACACCACAGAACATACAATCATGTCTTGGAAAAACACCCGCAAAACGGGAACAAATTCCATTCTGGCTAGCACAGAAAATAACTCAAATAGAGGCAGTATTCACGAATACTACCCCTATTGAGAAACACAGAATACTGACTATCTGCCTTCCAATGGGGGTTGCACCACATGTGGAGGACTGTGACACTTGGGGTACAGTCTTTGCTTCCATTTACACAAAAACACATGGTGTTCCGTCCATGGCGGTAATCCCAGATGTGAAACAAAAAATTCAGAATGAATACGGTCCAGAACCTGCTTTAACTCTTGGTATGAAATTACTGAAAGACTTCAAGCAGGTCTCGGCTATATTACTAGCCAACATAAAAGGAGAAGCAGCATCTGTGGCGATCCACCAGAAATTGAAAGAAACAGATATAACAGATCAACCTATTGAGCTTGCCATAATCATAGAAAAATGCTATGAAGAACTAGGTAGAGATAGTTTGGGTGGGAAACCGGTAAAACCACAACTACTTGAAAATCCTGAAAAATTATTTATTAAAAATAATCTAAACACTCCTAAAAAGAGCTGGGATGGAAATAAACAATCCACTCCCAAAGAAAAAGTTTTCCAGTCGAGAGGAAGGTCTCCTCGGCGGAGGGAAAGAACTGCGAACCGAGAACACCAGTCTCCCCCAGAGGGAGCCCTTTGAGAAAAGATATAACCTTAGAAATAGGGATAACTTGAAAAAACCTGATAGATATCAAAGTAATGATACACGTCCCTCTCGATCTTTTTCGCAGAAATCGTAAAGAAGAGGACGGTCAGAACCAAGGGAAGAGTACACCAAGTCCAAAGACAAGGAACCTGCTCAAAGTAAAAAATTACAATGTCCAAGAAAGAAGGTAGCCAGTATTAGAGTAATCGAACATGCCGAGAATACTGAGGACACAGCTGAAAAACGGGGAGTGGGCACAAACATTGCTAGACAGCGCAGAAGAAATCAGCATAGCTCGCAAGATCCTGATGAATCATCTGGAGACAGTGGACACGAATGAATACATTCAAGTGGAAACTGCAGATACCAGAGTTAGCGAACCTCATAAGATATACGAAATAACACTGCGTATAGAGGGAGATAAGACTAGGAAAATAAGGGGTCTGTTTTGGGATAATCTCTCAAAAGGCTATGACATCCTGTTAGCCGAGAAAGATTGGCCCCCCAGGGAGTGCCCTCATGGCGAAGAAATTATTATGCCTGCCTTCTCAAATCATATTCCAATTCATACTAAATATATCTATGCAAGAAAATGGGCAGAAGCTCAAGCACCTGCATTATATAAAAATCATGTAGGATGGGATGAGTGCATTATATAAAAATCATGTAGGATGGGATGAGGACTCTCCTCCGCACAAAATCCAGTTAAAATGTCAACCAACTGCACAAAGGCAGTACCCAATTAAGCAAGAAGCTAAAAAACAGGTCAGGGAGATTTTAGATCAACTTGAATACCAAGTCAAGTCAAGTCAAGTCAATAGATTTATATAGCGCGCTACATACCCAGAGGGTCTCAAGGCGCTTGAAGAAGGGTGGGGAATTACTTGTGAAATATCCACGTTTTAAGTTGCTTTCTGAATGCTAGGTGGTTCTGAGTAAGGCGAAGGTGGGTGGGAAGTGAGTTCCAGGTTTTAGCTGCCAGGTAGGAGAAGGATCTACCTCCCATGGTGGTTTTGTTGATGCGAGGTACAGTGGCAAGGGCTTGGTTGGAGGATCGTAGCTGGCGGGAGGGGGTGTAGAAGGACAGTCGTGTGTTGAGGCATTCGGGTCCGATTTTGTAGAGTGCTTTGTGTGCGTGGGTTAGGAGGCGGAAAGTAATCCTCTTATTGACGGCACCCCAAGGGGTGATTGAAAGAAATGCGTTACTTACCTGTAACAGCAGTTATCCAGTATTGGTGTCTTTCATAGATTCACATGCCTGAATCATTCCCCGTCGTCGAGACGGGAGCCTCCGGTAAATAAAAAAGTAATGTCCATAGACATACATAGAGAGAAAGGGTCCAAGGGTCTCCCCTTAGTAGCCTTTCCTTGTCCTTATGTAAAAAGGACCAAACTGACATAGTCAGCCAATCAGCTCCGACCTCCCTCTAGAACCTTCCTGGGAGGAGCCTCAGTCCCTCAGATTTTCGTACGCACCCAGCTAGGTTTGGCGTAATATAGTTCCGAGAGGGAAGTGAGTCCTTCCCGGGGAGGCGGGAGGGTTGCATGTGAATCTATGAAAGACACCAATACTGGATAACTGCTGTTACAGGTAAGTAACGCATTTCTTATCCAGTATTAGGGGTGTCTTTAATAGATTCACATGCCTGAATCAGAGTAGCTAGCAATCATAGTAGCACATTTGTAAAACAGAGTTGCTCTGCCGTCATAGTAGATAATGCATATAATATCATACAATAAAGAGACAGCTTAGACATAATATCATCAGAGCAATAATGTGCATACCTGGAAGGCGGGATGTAGGAAGGCTCACCTTACTGAAAGAGATGGCGAAGCACCGCCTGGCCCACTGCCGCATCCTTCTGGAGTTCGATGTCCAGGCAGTAGTGTCTGGAGAAAGTATGCGGTGACTTCCAGGTCGCCGCCCTGCAGATGTCCAGGATTGGCACTCCTGCAAACAGCGCCGCTGACGTGGACATCGCCCTGGTGGAATGAGCAGTAACATGATCATTCAGAGGCCGGCCGGCCTTGTCGTGGCAGAATGAAATCGCAGAGGAGATCCATCTGGAGATGCTTTGCTTCGTGAGGGGTAGGCCCATTCGTGGCCTGCTGTATGCCACGAACAGCTGTGAGGATTTTCTGAGATCCTTAGTCTTGTCCAGGTAGAACTTCAGGCACCTCATAAGGTCCAAAGAATGCAGCGATCTTTCCGCTGCTGTGGAAGGGTTGGCGAAGAATGACCTAAGGACCAATGGTTCGTTGAGATGGAAGTCCGAAGGTACTTTTGGAATGAACTTAGGGTTTGGTCGCAGTATCACCCTATCATGTCTGAATTGTAGATATGGTTCTTGAATGGACAAGGCTTGCAGCTCGCTAACCCTTCTGGCCGAAGTTAGAGCGAGCAAGAGCGCTGTTTTCCATGAGAGGTGTTGAAGAGATGCCCTGTGAATGGGCTCAAACGGGTGACGCATGAGCTGGTTGAGTACCAGGTTAAGCTGCCATGTGGGAGGTACTTTTCAAGGCCTCGGGAAGGATCTGTATAGCCCTTTGAGGAATTGCTTGACTAGCCGACTAGACCACAGAGAAGGTCCTGTGACCGTTCTGGTGAACCTCGAGATTGCTGCCAGGTGAACTTTGATGGATGCATGCGCCAGTCCCGACTGGGCCAAATGCAGGAGGTATGGTAATATCTGTTCAGGTGTGATGGCGAGGGGCCGTAAGCCCTGGTCTGAGCACCATATGCAGAACCTCTTCCATTTGAGACAGTAGGTCTTGTTCGTACTGTCTGCCCTTGCTTTGGCTAGTACATCCCTGCAGTCTTGTGGGATATTTAGGCCACCGAACTCTCTGTGCTCAGGAGCCAGGCTGATAATTTGAGCGATTGGAGGTTCGGGTGTTGCACTTGCCCGTTGGACATCGTCAGAAGGGCTGGGTGTTGGTTCAGGCGAATCGGTGATGTGATGGAGAGTCGAAGCAGATCCGAGAACCAGTGTTGCCTCGGCCAGGACGGGGCAATCAGGATCAGGGTGCATGGTTCCGCTTTCATTTTTCTGAGGAGCCGTGGAATCATCGGGAATGGAGGAAAGGCGTATGCAAAGACGCTGTACCATCCGATGGAAAATGCATTTCCTAGTGATCCTGGTTGGGGATGCCAACTTGCGTAGCTCAGGCATTTGGCGTTCCTCTTGGTGGCAAAGAGGTCGATGTTTGGTACTCCCCAAAGAGAAAAGATGTGAGTGAGGGCGCTGTCCGATAGTTCCCACTCGTGGGAGAGGGACTTTTGCCTGCTCAGGGCGTCCGCGATGGTATTGTCCTTTCCCGGGACATATTCCGCTTTGAGTTGGATTTCGTGTATCATCAGCCAGTTCCAGATCGTCTGCGATTCGCGTGAGAGCGAGAGCGAACGCGTTCCCCCTTGTTTGTTTAGATAGTGCATCGTCGTGGTGTTGTCTGTCCTGACGAGCACTGGGGATTTCTGGATGCGGGGTAAGAAGGCTTGAAGAGCCAGATACACTGCTCTTAGCTCCAAGAGGTTTATATGGAGCGATTGCTCTTGAGAGTCCCATTTGCCGCTGATCTGTAGGTCCTGGAGCACCGCGCCCCATACCTCTAGGGAGGCGTCCGTTGTTATCACCAGCGGTGATGCTGGGAGGAGAAACGGTAAGCCCACTGTTAGATTTTGGCGACGTGTCCACCATTGTAGAGCTTTGGAAATTTTCGGTGTGATCCGAAGGATGTCCTCGAAGGAGCCAGTGCTTTGGGTCCATTGGCTCGCGAGTGCCTCCTGCAAGGGCGGCATTCTGAGCCTGCAGTGCGGGATGAGGAGTATGCAGGAAGACATCATCCCCAGGAGGGAGGTGTAAGTCCGAACTTTCAGGTGCGTTGTCTTTGCCACAGCCGTGGCCAGAGATAAGATCTTGTCTGTCCTCTCTTTTGAGGGGAAGGCTTTCGTGCACACTGTGTCTAACATGGCCCCTAGGAAGGTAATCTTTGTTGCGGGGACCATGCATGATTTTTTGAGATTGAGCGTCAATCCCAGATTTTGAAAGAGATTGGTGCAGGCGTTGGAGGACGTGATTGCGTCCCCAGGTGAGGGTGCTTTCACCAGCCAGTCGTCTAGGTAGGGGAAGACCTGGTGGCCCAGTTGACGCAGGAAGGCTGCCACTGGCGCAAGGCATTTCGTGAAAATGCGCGGCGCGGACTTGAGGCCGAACGGCAGGACTTTGAACTGATAGTGACGGCCCGCCACCTCGAATCTTAGGATGGGGATGTGGTAGTATGCATCCTGGAGATCCAGTGACACCATGAAATCTCCTTTCTCTAGAATGCCCAGGATTTCTTGAATTGTCACCATCCTGAACGATTGGCTCCGCAGGAAGGTGTTGAGTCCCCGGAGATCCAGGATGGGTCTCCACTTGTTTTCTTTTTGTTGTACAAGAAAGAAGTGGGAGTAAAATCCTTTCCCCTTTGAGGATGCCGGAACCCTTTCGATTGCTCCTTTTTGTAGCATTGTCGAAAGTTCCTTCAGAAGCAGGCGTGGATGTTTGTGTGTCCGTCTGCGTGGAGGGGTATTGGGAGGGATGGAAGTGAATTCGAGAGAGTGGCCGAATCGAATAATTTGAAGAACCCACCGGTCCGTGGTGATGTACTGCCAATTGTGAAGGAAATGGGTCAGCTTTCCTCCAATTTGAAAGGATGGAGATGGTGTTTGGACTGGCTGGAGTAGTCGGTCACTGGCGGCCGCCAGCGCCCCTCTTGGTATTTTTACCTCTGTAGGTTGACCTTCCGAATGAAGATTGTCGGCCTTGCTGTTGTTTGTTTTGGTACTGGCCTTTGTGATTGTATGAGAACGAGGATGAGGACCTGTTTTGATATGAGCCTCGATAGGAGGACTGACCTCTGGGCCTGTTGCCCCGAAAGGACTGGTTTCTAGACTGCAGAGAGCCCAGTGCCCTTGCCGTGTCTGTGTCCTTCTTAATGGCCTGTAGAGCTTCGTCGACCTTTTCTCCAAACAGGTGCTGGCCGTCGAAGGGCATGTCCAGAACCTTTGCTTGGACTTCTTGGCGGAATGAAGTCGCTCTTAGCCATCCCTGGCGTCTCAGTACAGCAGCTCCCGCAAGTTGACGGAAGCCTGTCATGGCTGCGTCGATAGCACAGTCTATGAGTTCCGCTGCAGAAGATTGACCTTCCACGAGGAGCGCTTTCACCTCACCCTGGACGTCATCAGGCAGTTCCTTTACGTAAGGGGCAATGTCCTCCCACAGCTGGCGATTGTAACGCCCCAGCAAGGCAATGGAGTTGGCCACCTTGATGGACATGGCCGATGTGGATGTGAAACGTTTACCAATCGTGTCAAGTTTCCTGCCCTCTTTGTCCGGGGGAGCGGACAGTGGTGAGGAAGGGTTGCGGGAGTGTTTCTGGGCCGCCTGCGTCACTACCGAGTCCGGTTTGGGGTGACCATTAAGGCAAGCTGCCGCAGTGAGTGGTGCTCTGTATTTCTTATCTAGGCGTGGGACCACCGCCGGCACTGAAGCAGGAGTTAGCATTAACTTCTTTCCTTGTTCCCACAAAAATTCTATGATCGGAACAGCTTTTGCAGATTTCTGAGTCTGTTCCTTAAAGTCGTGCAGGAAACGGTCAGTTTCCGTGGATTCCACCACCATGTGGAATCTCTTCGCCGCTCTCTCCACCAGCTTGTGGAAGCCAGCAATGTCGACCGGGGGGGAGTCCGCTTGGCGTGGTTGTGGTGAAGCTGGGGATGATGCTATATATTCATCCTCTTCATCCTGGTCCGAGTGGTCCGAGTGAACCTCCTGGACCTCTCCTTCCTCCAGTTCTTCCTCTTCCTCCTCATCGTCCGAAGAAACCACCACTTGAGGCTGGACGTCGTGTTGGGTTTGATGGGGAAGGTGAGTGCGTTCCGGTGCGGACACCTGTACTTGAGCTGGAGGTGTCTGATCCCCCTTGTCCCCTGGTGCGGGACTCTTAGGCGCTTGACCGCCTCTGTTAGCCTCCGGAAAGCGTTGCTTGTAGTCTTGCACAAGAAGTCGTAAGTCATCAACCAGGGTTGCTGGTAAGCATATCATGGGGGTGACTTCAGTGCGGACACTGGCGTGGATGGAGTGTTCCTGATAGGTGAATTCCTCCTGTTCCTCATCAGTGCTTTGGCATTTTATGTGAAGTTCTGAGACTGAAGTAGCGGGATCCAGATGGTCATCCTCTTCGGATTCTTCGCTTTGGAAAATTTCTTGAGGTGGTTGCTTTTCCACCTTGCTTGGAGACGTCGTTTCCGGGGTAATTAGTGGTTTGCCTGGTTTGCCAGACTGTATGGTAGAGCTTGTCGTCGTCGAGGGGACCGTCGACGGTGGTAGCATCATGGACGGTGCCTCCACCAGTTTCGATTTTTTCCATGGTTCATTCGACGACGAGTCGTCCGTCGACGGTGTTGTCGCCGAGTCCGTCGACGGAGCCTTTGGTGTCGTCGTTGACGGGGTCTTCGTCGACGGGGTCTTCGTCGACGGTGTCTTCGTCGACGGGGTCTTCGTCGACGGGGTCGTCGACGAGCTCTTCGTCGACGGTGGGGTGGACGAAGGGATCTTGGTTGTCGACGACTGCGAAGTCGTCGTCTTCATCGACGGTGCCTTCGTAGACGATGGTCTCGTCGACGAGTCTCTCGTCGACACTCTTGTCGTCGCCGGTTTTGACGACGATGGGCTCGTCGCTGGTGACGGCGTCGTCGACGGTGTGGTCTTCGTTGTCGACATGGTCTTTGTCGTCGACGACGATGTCAGGGGAATAATTGAAGAAACAGGTCTACCTGAAGATGAGGAGGACGTAGTCATCGTCGTCGATGCTGAGGGCGACGATGCTGATGTGGTAGACACTGTGGTTTTGACTGAAGTAGTCCTCTGGCTTTGTCTGGAGGACGGAGCAGGCATTTTAAAGGTTTTATATTCCTTAGCAGACACTGAGGATGACGCAGATCTCGCCTCTGAAGACTTTTTGTGGGTCTTCGTAGGAGGAGTGTCTGAGGGGCCCGGGGAAGCTTCCCTTGGCCTCTTGTTTGAGACAGCAGAGGTCCTGGAAACGCTGCTCACAGAGGAGTCCAGATTGTCTCTGTTCTTAAGCCTGTCCAACCAAATCAGAAGGCGACCTTCCCTGTCTCTCACAGTCTTTTTTGGAAAAGACCGACAGATAGTGCATTTCTCCGAATTATGGTCCGGGTAAAGGCAATACAAGCACAGGTCGTGCCGATCATCCACATGTATTCTTTTCTTGCTGCAGGAAGAGCAGGCCCTGAACAGGGCTTTCTTCCCCGAGTCAGACATGTAAAAAGCAGTAGAAACACACACTTACTTCAGGGATAGTGTGTTGAAGAAGTCCTTGAAGAGTTTTGAGGTTTCAGAGAACACTTTCAAAGAAAGTTTGGTGAATTTAGAGTAATCCTGAGGAGAGCTCAGGCAGGAGACTCCCTAGCACAACGTGCGGTAGAAAATCTGAGGGACTGAGGCTCCTCCCAGGAAGGTTCTAGAGGGAGGTCGGAGCTGATTGGCTGACTATGTCAGTTTGGTCCTTTTTACATAAGGACAAGGAAAGGCTACTAAGGGGAGACCCTTGGACCCTTTCTCTCTATGTATGTCTATGGACATTACTTTTTTATTTACCGGAGGCTCCCGTCTCGACGACGGGGAATGATTCAGGCATGTGAATCTATGAAAGACACCCCTAATACTGGATAACATGCACCTCTCAAATGAACAATCCTTTGTTTCCTGTCTCCAAACCAGACGATTCGTATTGTCTAGTATTGGACTACAGACACCTTAACACATGTTGCAAAAGCATTTGCGGTACAAAATTCGCACGGTGCGGCACTAATGAATAACATAGTTCGCAAAAAATACAAAACAACATTAGACATATCTAATGGGTTCTTTTGTCAAAATATTGCACCAGAAAGCAGGTACTTGACCGCTTTCTCAATAATGGGGTCACAGAAAAATTTCTGCAGACTCCCACAGGGATTCAAGAACAGCCCAGGACTATTCTCAGCCAGAGTAACAGAGTTACTACAAATGTATGATGATGAGGCATTATCTTACGTCGATGACATCTATCTCACAGACGACGACTTGGATACTCACTTGAAAAGAGTGAACACCATAATACTTGGGTTTGCAGCAGAGGGTTACAAATTCAACTTTAAAAAGTCACGAATTGCCCATCTAACTGTCCTATTTTTAGGATACGAATTATCAAGTGAAGGCAAAAGCCTAGCAGACAACTTCTTAGAGAAGTGCGCTGTACTCCAAGCACCAAAACCGCTGAAGAACTTACAATCGATTCTAGACTTCCTGAATTTCGGAAGAACTTACATTCTAAACTATGCAGAGAGGGTTAAAACTCTCTACGAATTAATAAAACCTGATTTTAAACCAATCAACTGGACTCAAAAACACACAGAAATTTTGAGATCACTTTAAACAGACATGTTAGCTAAAACAAAACTAGAAATACGTGATGTAGGAAGGTACATCCTGACTATGGTTGCCCCCAACTTTTTGCCCTGTGTCTTAGCTGGTTTTGGACATAGTCGACCTGGGATCCTGCCAATCAGGACCCCAGGCCTACTGCTCTCTCTTTAAAATGGACGACATGTACCCTAGGTGCATTTACCAATTGGTACTGGGCCACCTTATCAGACCCTGTAACTCAGGGCATAGGTGTACCCAGGGCCGTCAGGGGCTGCAGCATGTATTATGCCACCCCTGGCTGGCCTCCTAAATTTGACACAACTGGCTGCGTGACAGCTGGGGCGAAGTCGTGTAAACACACTTTGCTTTAGATATAGTAGCCCTATATCTAACCATACAATGGACACTCGAGTTCCTATCAGTCACTCCTATGGCAGGCCTTGACAATCCTGAAGGCAGAGTGCATGGGCTCGCGTGAACTAGGCTCTGGCCCGAGCCGAGCCCGGTTGCAGCTTGCGGAATCAAGACCCAATGGCTGGTCCCTGCTAACGCGTACCACATCGGTAACTTCGGTGTCGCGTTATCAAGACATGTCGAGTAAGGTGTCATACGAATCGGGATGCTGCCCTCTCACCAACTCTGGCGACGAGGTTAGCATTCTGCCCTTCTAGAGGGACACGACATGTACGTAACTGTGAACCCCGGTTAAAGTTAACTAAAGCCTCAGCTCCACAAAATGGATGCTGCCACCACAGACACGAGTCTGACCTCCTGCTGCTGGGAGTCCTTCCAGCGAGGAGAGCTTGGACAAAGGGTTTCCTGTCGAGGGCGGTGTTCGCACCGTCCCAGACAGGGTTTGTGTATTCTGGGTAGGTAGGGCTTTTGCGAGAAGGTGACTGCGGAGTGGCACCCCGGTGCTCACTACGCATCTGCCGGTTAGAACCAGTTCCAGGGGCGACAGCCCTGGCCTGGGGAAAGTCCGGCAGGGGAGAGGGGTGTAACTACCCCCCTTCCTGGTCCCACCCTTAGGGCAGGACCTAGTCATGTACCCACCCCTTTCTTTAGAATAAAGGCCGGAGCGGGGACCCTTCCAAATTAGATTATCTTTGATTCAAGAACTACTTTCTACGAAAGGACATTCAAGACTCTTCTCAAGATTTCTCCCTTGTGACTAAGGAGTAGTCACCCTGCATCAGCGGGCACCATCTAAGAACTCTGCGGTTTGCTGTAAGTCCTTCCTCAAGGAATCCGACGGCCCAGCTCGACGAGAACCGGCTTCCCTGGCACCTCTGACCTCTACCCACGTCATCAGCTCAGCTGTGAATGGTGGGTGCGACGAGACCTCGAGGGACCGGCCATCATCAGAACCTGCACGCTCTTAACCAGCACGACCATCGAAGCAATTCCCTGGTGAGTGCTCTGGGGTCCGAGAAGCCCCGACCCTGAGCCGCTCCAGCATCGAAGTGCAGTCTCCCAGCATCTCCACGATCTGCGTGGGGCCCTTCTGCTCGCTGCTCAGCACGTTGTCTGGTCACTAGCCGCTGGCTTGTGCCCTTCTGTGACGACATCCGGAAATCAACACTGCTGGTCTGGTTGCTCCAGACCGGCCCTCGCTTCCATCTTTTCGAGAAGCACCCCGGACCCTCCTGGTCCACTCAAGACGCCATCTTAGGCCCACCACGTGGCCCTGAGATTTGCCAAGGCTTGTTGCCCCATCCTGGGCCCAGCGACGCCGACAGCATCATCCTTCGTGGGACAGCTCGCACCTCCACCGTGGTCGCCGACAACGCCTCCTGGTCCGTGAGACTGCCGAGCCTAGCGTCGCCCACTCACCTGGTCGAGGTGACGGCCAACCGGTGCCTTCCTGGTACCCTCTGACTACTGGCTAGTAGTACGAACTTGGTCCCCTCTGCTTTCAGGTATCATCAATCTCCGATCCAGGCTTGGATCTCTACGAACTATTCATCACTGGTCGCCGGCCAGCAACTCCTTTTCTTCCGGCTCCTGGCTCGTCAGCGAAGACCCCGACGCCTGTAAGACTTGTGCAGCCGCAGCCCTCGTGGCTAGGTAACTCGGCATTTCGGTGCCAGCATAGCCTCTTTACTCTAGGGTCCCGAGTCCCTCGCTTCCGACTTGCCTTATCGGGTCCACCCGAGACCTTAACCTTTCCGTGTCCTCGGACACTTGTTTTAATTGTGCACTTGAAGTATTTGCTAAAGAGATTTGGTTTGTGCTTAGTACCCTGTCCTCATAAAGAGTACAGGGCTGTTGTGATTCTTAATAAATATACTGTTTATTTTCATAACACTTGTGTGGTGTCCTTTCACTGGGTGTTCAAGGGGTACATGTGTGGTAAACAGCTGGCTTAACGCGCCCTCTCGAGTCTTTAGCCTTAGACTGCTCGTATCCACGCTACTAGGATAGCTGGTCTATAGGTTGACTTACAACCAAACACCATAAGGGTCGTTGGAACGATACATAGCGGTCGCTAGAATAGCGAACGTTGCATATCGGGCCAACTTCTCACACGTGACAATACACTCAATCTTGTAATCCGGGTCATCCCAGGAAGATGCGGATTCACGTACCTGACCTCTAATGAGGGAGAAACGGTACCAATAGCTTACAAATCACATTTATATACAAAAGCTGAAATAAAATTCAGTTCAACGGAAAAAATTCTAACTGCGGTTCAGACTGCCGTAGCAAAAGAAAGGGCCCTAGCACAAGGTAAACGAATAATAATCGTTACACCAATACCTGCTTTAGAAGCGGTAACTAAAGCGAGCATTCCGAATGCTAAAGCTCTGCATCCAAGATGGATCCAATGGGTTAATTCTCTTGCTGCAACAGACGTAGTATAGGAATTTGATCCTAATCTAAAAACACAGGAATTTTTACAGTATTATTACGAGTGTCCTCTGCCAACTGAAATCCTGCCTCTAGAACAATATGGATGTATCATATATACAGATGGATCAGCACAACCCGCTGTTGGGGGTAAACAAGCTTAAAGTGCTGCGTGCGCGATTGTTAAAGGTCGCTGGCTCTGCGGTAAATTCAGACCGAAAATAACAAAAACTGAATCACTGAGAAAATGTTCGGCTCAGTGAGCTGAAATCAGATCTTTAAAGATGGCGCTTGAAAATGCTGAACGTGAATTCCCGACACTAATCGTATGCGATTCGCATTTTTGCGTCAAATATTACAATAATGATTTACAGAACTGGGTTCAAAATGATTACAAAGATGACACAGGTGCCACAATCAAGCATAAAATGCTTTGGAGACAAGTAGTTCTTTTACAGAAGGAACTACAAAAGACTCACGTGATACACACTCTGAGTCATCAACGTGATGGCGTTCACGTTGCAGGGAATTCATTGGCTAATACAGCCACAGCGGAAGCAACTAAACCGGCTTCCGTAGCCACAAAAAAGCGTTCAGAAAAATACATAGACGGGGAAACCATGCTGGCGGTAAAAACGTCTTCAAAAGGCAACTGTACAGCACTACCTGTGAACTATCCACTCAATTATACATACATAATTGATGCAAACTCCGTTCCTTTTGCTCGAATCCCTGGAGTGGGGGATAGGGTAATTCCAAACACGAATCGGAGAATCTTTCTAATAGCAGACGCACACATGGGATTGGGTCCGAGGCACAAACAGATGAAGGAATCTCTGACAGAATTACAGTCAGAATACTGGTGGCCGGGGATGAGCCTGCAACATTATAAATTTGCAAAGAGCTGTTCAGACTGCAACAGAGACCGCAGTAACGAGTCAGCCGGAGTAATGCCATGGCCATGAAATCCAGCGTCCTATTAATTTCTTTTTAAGACTATATTCACTTAAAAATGTGGCCCCAGCGCTCGGCTGACGCCAGAAATGTTATAAAAGATTTACGAGTCTTTATCGGCACATACGCAATTACCATGCTTCATTCTGACCAGGGTCCTGCTTTTAGCTCTCAAGCTTATAAGGAGGCCATGACCAGCATGGGCATTGGGTTGCGGTTCTCTTGTCCCTTCCATCCTGAGGGAAACTGGGTAGTGGAAAGAAAAACCGAGACATAAAGCAATCTATAACGGCAAATGTATTAGGTTCGGGTGATGGGTGGGTCCAACATTTAACAAGTGTCCAACGTAGTCTTAACAACTTGCCAAGAAATTCTCTAAAAGATTTCAGCCCGTACGAACTATTGTTCGGAACTAGAATGTATGTTCAGGACTTAGATAGTCATGCTTCAGTGGTAGAAGATAAGAAAAAATTCTTTGACATCAAAGATCGTTTGGCTGTTTTACAGGACTTAAATGAAACAAGAAAAGCCCTGAGCAACATAAAGTTAAAACAACAGCCAACAACCACTGAAGACACACCACCTGTCCCAGCAAGACCTGTCTGGATCCAAAGATTGGGGATCTGGTCAGAGAGAAAATAGCGGTGAAGAAGGCATTTGGGCCTTCTTAGAGAAAAGCAGTACCTGTCTTAGCAATCAACGGAACAAGATCAGTTGTACTACCGCCCCTTGCTGGTAAAAAGGAGAACCGAGTTGTATCAATCGACCTGGTGAAACCACAATCATGTGGCAAAAATAAGTAGTAGGCCCAGTGGACTCCCAAGAAATAACAGAATACCCAAATTTGCAAGTATCCAAGAGGTTCAAACCTACAGTGAACAAAAAAGGACTATGCAACAATGCCATGGAACTTGTGTCTCTTGAAACCCAAATTGAAACAGTTCGTCATGAAACACCAGTCTACAATGATGTAGCATCAGAATGTGCTAATGAAAGACAAGTTGAAAAAACAATTCCAACAATAGACAGAACTGCATCTGGCTACTTCATCAATTTCGACAACTTTTCTGAAGATCAAAGCGAGCCTGAAGTGACGCCAGCAACAAAGACTTATTAAGACAAAGCAACAAAACTCTTTCATCAACTCAAAGAAACATATCTTATTTCTCCATGGTTAGAATTTTGGATTGTGCTAGGTGTATTTTTCCTCCTGCTTTGGCTCATCATGGTACTTTGTTTGGGAAAATTCATTGAAGGAAAATACAGTACAATGGACACAGCAAGTCAGAACATCAACTTAGTTCTGAAGCCTCACAAGTCATCTCACATCGAGAAAAGAGAACTATCATCAGTGAATGTCACAGCCATTCCAATACCCGGCTGGGTAGTTTGGGACAAAACAGATTACGAAATATATGGACCGGTCGAACTCTTGAAATATCCTCATCAATTTTATTTTTTTTAAATAGATTTTTATTGCAGATACACAAGGAGCCAATGGTGCAGTCAGTCTGTAGTGAAATTAAGGTCTCACAGTTGGGGTTACTTGGTGTCAGGAAGGGATACACGGCCATTTAGCCCACACCCCTGGAGATGGGCGGCGAGTACGAGTAGTGTAGTATATCTAGTAGAGATTACCCCCCGTGAACTTACACAGGCAATCCAAGTTTCTGCACTTCTTCGGGCAGCCCCTCGCCTTATACGTGACCCTTTCCGCTGCCATATATAAGTCTAGGCCCCTTCTCCACTCCTCCAGGTCTGGGGGATCCGGTGCTCCCCAGTGTTTAGCTATATCACGTTTGGCGACCACCAATGCAAGGACTAGGAAAGTAAGTAGTGGGCGATTCAGGTCCACCTCGTTCGTCATTCCAAGCAGTGCCAACTTGTGGTCCCGGGGTATCGAGGCCTCGAGGACCTCCTCCAATTCCCTAAAAATCTGGGTCCAGTATCTCTGTATTATTTCACAGGACCATACCGTGTGAAAAAAGTCTCCCTCCCACTGGAGGCATCGTAGGCATCGTGGCTCATCTATCTTCCCCATCCTACATAGACGCACTCTATCAAAGTATGTTCTATGGAGAAAGTTCAATTGAATAAGTCGTAGTCTAGCTTTTATTGCCACCTCCCGGGGATGCATCAGTACTATCTCCCAATCTAGGTCCTCCATCACCCCTACCTCTGCTTCCCAGGTGTGGCTAAGTTTGGTTAGGTCGCCCAACATATGGTTAGTTAATGTTTTGTATGTTAAGGATACTGCCTGTCCCACCACCTGTTCCTGTAGGAGCCTCCCTTCCAGTGGTGCGTATTCAAGAATGTCAGTAAGCGTAATGTTTTGGGCTATCCACGCATGCCGTAATTGTGCGTATTTAAAATGTTGCGTTTTATTGAGTCCGAACTCTGACTGGAGGGCTTGAAACGATTTCAACTCCCCTTTGGCTATGACGTCTCCTATGGTGGATATGCCTATGTCGTCCCATCTCTGGAATCTGCGTAGTTTGTTTAACTCAGTCAACCATTGGCAGTGCCACAACAGTGTTTGCTGTGTGGGCTTCTTTTCCCAGCCCATGCGACGTGTGGCTCTCGCCCATGCCCTGAGCGTTATAGATGTGGCCGGGAGGAGGGGTGCCCTACCGACGTTCCCGTAGAGATACCTTAAAATGTTAGTGGGCGCCAGCTTCGTTCTTTCCAACGCGTACATTGGGTGATCTGCCGGTGCATGGAGCCAGTCATTGATTGGAGTCAGATGCTCCGCCCAGTAATAGGCCTCCAAGTTTGGGAGTGAGATTCCTCCACTATATTGTTGCCTCTGAAGCGTGGACAGGGCCACCCTGGCTTGCTTCCCCAGCCAAAGGAAGGATCGCAGATCCCCATGGATCCTGTTGAAGACCGCCGCTGGTATGGGGTAGTATTAGTTTTGCAGGGCGTATAGGAATTTCGGCAGTATAATCATTTAGTACATGGCCGCCCTGCCCAGTAGTGTCAATGGGAGCTGTCTCCAGCGGTCCATATCTGTCACTGCATTAGAGATGATCCGTTCCAAATTTCTTTGGAACGAGAGATTCGCATCCGCCGTTATATAAATCCCAAGGTATTGGAAGCCCTCAGTTGTTGTCGTTAGGTCCTCCGGTAGTCTCCCCCACTGGTTGCGTCCCCCCGGATCATAGAGAATTGATTTGTGCCAATTGATTTTGTGGCCTGCCATCCCTCCGTATCGTTCTAGTTCTCTGAAGACCTCCGGTACCGTGATTTCTGGTTTGGTGATGTAAAGCAGGACATCGTCCGCATAAAGCGAGATCTTCTCCATGTGTAGTGCACTAGTGAAGCCATAAATATCCTCATTTTGTCGGATTCTTGCCGCGAGCACCTCTATGGCGAGCTTAAAGAGGAGAGGGGACAGGGGGCAGCCCTTTCTAGTGCCTCTCTGGATTTGGAACTCACGGGAGAGCCTCCCGTTTACCCTCACTCTAGCCCTAGGGTCAGTATAGAGTAACCGCACCCATTTAATAAACTTAGGCCCGAAACCAAACCTGTGGAGCGCTGCAAATAAGAAGGGCCAGTGGACCGCGTCGAACGCCTTCTCGGCATCCAAGGAGAGGATCCAGTGTGGGTCTTTCCTCCCTTAATCTGGACCTAAGTCTGTCTCGTAGGACCGGTTTTAGGGCTTCCCATAGTGTGACCTTCGAGTCCACCGAGCCTTCATTTTCTGCAATATATACTTTGATGTCTGCTCTCACACCTTTTAGTATTGCCGTGTTCTGGAGATCCCACGCCGCGAGGCGCCAGGACCCCGTGTCCTTACCACGGTCTTGGCCCACTCGCACGTTTAATGGTGAGTGGTCGGATATTCCTCTGGCCTTATAATCAGCGACATCCCCCATACTCAGATATTGTCGGGACATGAAAACATAGTCTAGGCGCGAGAACGTCTGGTGAGCCCCGGAATAGTATGAGTAGGTGTGAAGTGTTGGGTGGAGCCATCGTCATACGTCGGTCAAGCCTATGGTGGTCATCTGGTCGCACAGCGCAGTCCTATGTTCCCCTCCAGCCTTGACCCCAGATCTATCTAGGTGTGTATTCATTACGTCATTGAAGTCTCCACCCACTATCTGCACAGTGTCTGCTGTGTCCAAGAGTATGTTTGTGAGAGCTGTATTTGTGCGTGCTTGCAGTTAGGGAGGTGCGTAGACCAAGGTATATGTGCGTCTATTCCAGGTACCCTGCACTGCAGCGTAGGTACCCTGTGGGTCGATCCATGTGTGGGGGACTTTTTAACCACAACCGCCACTCCCCTGGAGTTGGATGTGTATCCCGCATGTACAAGTACCCTGTGGCGGCCCCTGGCGATGAAGGCACATTGGGTACCCTTGAGGTGCGTTTCCTGTAGGAAAACGATGTCTGAGTCAGTTCTTTTTATATAGTTATTCACTAGGCCTCTCTTAACCTTAGAGCCCAATCCATTAACGTTCCATGTCAGGATACTTAACCTCTTGCCCTCCTCCCTAGGTGTATTTATGGTATCTGCCATCGGAAAACGTTATGGTTGTAGAAGACCCAATCCCCCCAGACGGAGGTGATGTAGAGGTGCAATACGCGTGACTGACCCTTCGCTCGTGTTTTCTTCTTCTGCCAACTTTTCCCACCCACTCCCCTGCCCCAACAAACTAGGAAAGCCCTTCTCCCCTCCCCCTCCCCATCTCCCTCCCCTTCCAGATGTGTCCCAAGACAGGACATGACTTTCCGTAGGAGTAGGCCTGTCGCCCACCCACCAAACCCTCCCTTTCAAACACTGAAACACACCACAAAAGTGTAAAACAAAACATAAGGGGGTGCCAACTTGCGCGCTTCCCAGTGTCCGGCTGCCACTCCAGTCCTATGAAACCGTCAGGTATCAGAGGTTCTATCCACATCTTCATGCATTGAGACACATAGTTTGCCTCATGTCGGGCCCACATCTGTTTATGATTTAGAATCCGGAGTCTCAGATTCTGGTGCACTGTGTTGTCCTGACAGGTCCTGTTCCAGGACACAGATCTCTTGTACCAGTGGGTGATCAGATTGTCTCTCTTCTTCTTCCTCCTCTCCCCCCGACGTGCGACTGTCGAGAGCCTCCTCGTCCTCGCCCTCCGAGCGTGCAGTGGTGTGCAGTACTGCATCTCAACCCTGATCCGGTCGCCCCGCTTGGTGAGGCCGAGCGCCCTCTTCGCGCCAGTCCTGCGCCATGACCTCTGTATGGTGTCGCTGGGGTTCGCCTCTTGGATCTCCTAGATTTCAGTCTCTGGGCCTTAGGAATTTCCCAGTGGGTGGTGTTTCTCACGGATCTGTCTAGCAGATCCCGTTTGGCGATCTCTCTGCTGTTGAGGATCGGTCGCTCCTCCAGCCATTGCCAGGCGTCCTCTGGGTGAGTGAAGAAGAGAGTCTGTCCATTAAAGAGCATCTTAGGTTTCGCCGGGAACAGTAGCATGTAGGCGATTTTCAGGTCTCTTAGTTTCGCCTTCACTGCATCGAAGGATCGCCTCTGCTTCTGTACCTCCTGGCTATAGTCCAGGAAAATCATGATGTGTGTATTTTCAAACCGGATCTCTCCCAGTTTCCTTGCCTCTCTCAAAATCAAGTCCCTGTCGGCAAAGTTTAAGAAGTGTGCAATGATCGGACGTGGTCTTGCCCCTGTTGGCGGTTTGGCAAGGAGGGCCCTGTGTGCCCTCTCTATTATGAAACAGGGCGAGAATTGCGCCGCCGGGAATGTATCCATCAACCTCGCTTGCAGAAAGGACACCATGTCAGACTTCTCGCACCCTTCTCTAAATCCTACAAAGCGCAGGTTGTTACAGCGGGCCCTGTTTTCGGCGTCTTCCCCTTTCCAGAGGAGTTGGCGATGTGAGGCCTGGAGATCCGCCATGTCTTTTTGCAGGGTTGTGATAGAGTCTTCCGCCTCACCCATCCAGGTCTCCGCGCTGGTGACCCGGTCCGATAAATTCCGAAAGTCCTGTCGCAGGAGCGTCACTTCCGAGCCCACCTCACCAATCTTGATCTCCAGTGTCGCCCTGGACTCCTGTATGTCATCGCAAGTGAAACGGCGCCTGCCGCGCCTCTGCACTCACCCTGCCTCTCCACAGGGGTCCAAACCACGGTGCGACTCGACAGCACCCCACCGTCCTGCAAGCCGGGTCTCAATGTCGTGGGCGGGGCCAGTCCTCCGTTCCCCGGGTGTTCCCGCCGTCTGTGAAGGGGCGGCTCACAACGCGGCCCTCAGACTGCTGCAGCGCCCCACCGGGTCCACCGCCGGATTCCTTGTGCCAGGAAGTCGGGGGACCGGATAGCGGCTCTCAGCGCCGCCGGCGATCCCTCACTACTCCGGGCGCCATCTTGGTGCAGGTCGCTCTGCGGTGACTGCTCTCCGCCGGGAATGGGAGGCTGATGCAAGCGCCAGTCCAGGGTGTACAGGCTCACAGTATCGCCGCCTACCTTCCGCAGGTCCGAGCAGTGGGGCCAAGCTCCAGCCTTTACTTCGCTCGGGCGCCGGCGGCCGCCATCTTGATGCAGTCAGGCGCACAAGCGGATGGTTTCGGAGTGATTTTTCCGCTCTGAGCGCCAATATATTGCATGTTTCTTGCCCTCCGCTGGTGTAGGACACCTGCAGATTGGACGGTACAGATTGGTAATGTTGTCGGATCTTGAGGCAGCTCGGCAGGAGCTCCGCTGTGGCACGTCCTAACCGGCCATGCTGTTGGCCACACCCCCCTATCCTCATCAGTTTAATGTTTCATTAAGTGACTTTGTAAAATCAAGTACATTCTCTGATGATTGGGACTTTGAAAGCATAAATAATATGATGCCAGATTTAGTTTTGTCAGCAAAATTTACAGAACATGATTATTTGCAAGGTTCATCGAATTATGAACAGATGTATTGTTTTACCCATTATGCAGACCACTATTTGCATAAATCTACTCAACCTAGAAATGTTTTTAAATATAACCAATGGGAACATTGTGCTACTCCGCCTAAAAGCAGTTCAAAAACATTCTATGAGAAATTCCAATACTTCTCAGGGTTTAACACAAGTGATGCAGAGACATTTTATTATAAACTATTAGATAAAACAGGGACAAAAACCATGCTGACAAATACTAAATGGATATATTCAGAAGCATTTTATGAAAAAATGATTACATTTGGTTTTGATTTCTGGAAAAACAACATTGAAACAAAAACCATCTGGGGTACAAAAGATTGGCAGGTACAAGGCTTAGAAGCATTATTTCGAGCCTGCATGATCGCAGAACAAATAATGTTCTTGAATGACACAATTCAACAAACGACCTGTCTTGGCCTAGCCAAGATTAAAGACCTTAACAAACCGTCAATTCCAAAGCCAATACCTGATAATGCAACCACAGATATTGAGGTAGACGTATCCCAAATTTTACATGAAAACAGAACACATCCTTATTGGAAAAAGTGGTTAATCTGGCCTACAGACACAAATAACTGTCAAGATAGATTCCTGAACAAAATACAGGGGTTAAAAATGACCAGACCAGACCCTAGATACTCCCAGAGACAACATACAGTGTAGGGAAACTATGCCTTGAATGGCTACAAACATCCACACTGGCAGAAATTAAGCAACACCTTACTTTATTTAAAGATGGTGCTGACTTGCGCGATTTCATAATGGGACCACGCAAACAGCGTCAAAAACGTTTCATAGCGGCCAGTATATACGCTGCTTACAACGAGGCATGGAAAGTACCTCAAATTGAGACAGCAGAGAAAATACGAGAAATCAATCGTATTCATTTGGAAAAATCACTTTCTGTGGTGGACAATGGGTTAATGACTCTGTCCTCCAGAATATATTCACTGGACAATATTGTATCATCTGCTATCGATATAATAGACCAGGACTTGCTAATGTTACAACATGGCCAGTCCCAATTACGTTCTATTGTACAGCTAGGCTGGACGTTGCAAAACCTGTGTTCAGGCTATGTGCCATGGCGTTTAATCAACACAACGTCATTGTTCTCTATCTTTAACCTTACTGATAAACAAATCAGTTTGGCACAGAAAGGAGCAGACTATACAATCCTGAGGATTGAAAAACTTGAGAGATTATCATTGACAATGTCAGAAAGACCAGTCATTGAATGGATAATACACGGAATAATCACAATTCCGATAACGACTTTCCAATTTAAAAATTGCCAAGAGTATATACCAGCAGGCCAGTATGAAAGGTTGGGTAACAGATACATTAAGTCAACATGGTAATTACCTTATACACATGTTAAAGTGACAATAACAAAAATGTATTTCTTAGTGGTAATGAGTGTAAGCATTCACTAAGCGGTATACTCTTGTGCCAAGGTATTAATTTACATGGGGCCTGTGAGGGGACTTCAAATAACCTTTCATGCCACCAGCACGGCACACCTGCAACACAGATAGAGCCATTCTTTAGACAACTTTCTAACGGGAGTTACATTCTAATAACGGACCACAGCTGCTGTGGCTTGGTGCTAGGGAGAGCGTCAGTTCCATGGTCACTTGCTGTATGCAAGCATTGTATCCAAATGGCCCTGGAGACTCAGAGGCTCAGATTTGGCCTCCTTTGAATATCTCTTCTATACAAATTGATACTTTAAGCAGAATGAAGTCTGTGCTTTTACAGACAACAGTGCCCATCACGTCATCAAAAGAGACGTATGATCTCCAAGTTGCAAGGACAACTGCAGAGATACATACACTTTTATCAACAAATTGCCCCGTGCATTTCGTAGAAATGTTAAGCCAAATCCTAAATATGTCAGATGCCAGTGGTATCTCGTATATATTTAAGACAATCTTTTCGGGACTGTTAACACCCTTCGAAGCAGTCCTGGGCATCTTTCCCAATTTTGGCCATTCGGTCTTTGGCGGCCTACCACTACTTTTGGGACTCGTAGCAGGGATTTTATTTTTGACCCTCCTGCTCCGATATGGCAGGCCAAAACGCAGATATGACTCCGGCAAGGAAAGAAGAAACTATCCTAGCAATACGCTACCGGGACCGCATAACTAAAGTCCTTGGACTAGCCCGGCTAAGAGATCTGAATATGACCTGGTTTCTTTCATTCAGACCTATATGGCAGACCTGCACCTTACCTGTGCTTCGATGTATGCTATGCGGAGAGGAATGCGTGTTAGACACCTGTCTTGCACTACAATCAGCAGTACCAATGGATATCGATACTTTGCTAAGTCCTGTAACGGCTCATGCATCGTGTTGTCCCCAGCGGTTACCAATCCTGATGACGGCATTCGTTGAGACTCCTGCGCTACAATTAGGTGGTGGCAGTGAAGCAAGAAATGAAATGAAAGCAACATCCCCCAGTTACGACCCTCTGTGAGCATTGCTGATCCTGAAATCGATGATAGCAATCATTCTCACGACTGTCAGGTTACAGCATTATCAAACTTGGTCGAACTGTCACCTGAATATGTAGACCGATTTTTTGCGAATCTGTCTGAAATGATGTTCTCCCCTGAACAGAAACAATAACTTTTTGGAAAACAATCCGGCACACAGCGTTCCCATGAACTCTGAATTCGGCCTTCGGCTCTGATAAACAAGAGCTACTGAAAAAACGTTTGGAACTATTTTTCCCCCGCTCATCCTGAAATTATTTTTTCCAAAATTGCAAAATATTTACCTTTTTTCTGGCACACGTACTTTGCTTAAAGTAGAACTATTCATAAAACACAGAGCTTCTATTTTTAGTAGATCTAGAGACAAAATATTATCTCAGCCTCTAGCACATTTTACAGCAACTGTATTTATATGTGATGAAATAGTCTCGCCCTTCTTTTCTGTATTAAGAGACGTTTCATGTGTAATTTTTCGCAAATCATTCAGTTGATATACATAAGCAATTTTTCTGAATGACCATGCTGCTTAAAACGTACTGTACCTATTATCATTTTCATGTATTTCGTATACACCATTTCAAATGCAAAATGTATTTTGGGGTGGGTTGGAATACACGTGCATCTTTATTGCTTAAGTTTTTAGTAATTGATGGACATAAAACTGTGGAGTGTGTGATGTGTTTTATCTAGGAACCCGATCAATATTGTGACCTTATGCCCCTATACGGCTATAATCAATACATATCCCTATAATGGCATAATAATCAGAGCTATATTTTCAGTAAATCGCCTCTGCAGTCTGTAGGAAGGTGGATATCTGACTATGGTTGCCCCCAACTTTTTGCCTGGTGTTTTGCTGGTTTTTCGACTTAGTTGACCTGGGGCCCTGCTATTCAGGACCCCAGGCCCACTGCTCTCTCTGTAAAATAGATTCCATGTACCTTAGGTGCATACCCAATTGGATACTGAGTCACCTTATCAGTCCCTGTACAGTGTACCTTAGGTACCCAGGGCCTAGGTGTACCCAGGGCCTACCAGGGGCTGCAGCATGTATTATGCCACCCCTGGCTGGCCATCCAAATCTGACACAACTGGCTACATGACAGCTGGGGCAAGGTGGTGTAATCACCCTTGCTTTAGATATAGTATACCTATATCTAAACCTAAAATGGGCACACAGATCTCCTATCAGTCACTCCTATGGCAGGCCTTAACAATCCTGAAGGCAGAGTGCTTGGAATTGGATGGTGCTCTGGCATGAGCTGAGCCTGTCTGCGGCCTTCGGGATCTATCCCTTAGCCGTTTCCATGATAGCGTCAGACCATATACTTTTAAGAGCCTTATAATCCTCGCGGTTATGGTAACTTTGGTCTGACATTATCTAAACATGTTGTGTAAGGTGTCATACGCTTTGGAATACTACCCCCTCGCCAGTTCTGGCGACGGGGGTAGCCTTCCACCCCTCTAGAGGGAGAAGACATGTTGGTAGCTGTAACCCCGGTTAAAGTCAAACACAGCCTCAGCTCCACAAAATGGATGCTGCCACTGAGACATGAGTCTGACCTCCTGCTGCTGGGAGTCCTTCCAGCGAGGGAGGACTGGACAAAGGGTTTCCTGTCAGGGGCGGTGCCAGCACCATCCCAGACAGGATTTTGTGTATCCCAGGTAGGCAGGGCTGAGAGGAAGGTGACTGCAAGTGGCACCCCGGTGCTCACTGTGCATATGCCGGCTCAAACCAGTTCCAGGGGCACACCAGCCCCTGAGCTGGGGAGAGACCGGACAAAGGAGAGGGGTGTAACCACCCCCCTCCTGGTCCCACCCATGGGCAGGACCTAGTCGCGTGCCAGCCCCTTTTCTTAGAATAAAGGTAGGAGCGGGCACCCTTCCCAAATTGGATAATCTTGAAACTTGAACTACTTTCCACGAAAGGAAATCTTGTCATTCTCTGAAGACTCTCCCTTGTGGCTAAGGAGAAGCCACCCTACACCAGCAGGCACCATCTAAGCGCTTGCGGTTTGCTGCACGTCCATCCTCCGGATCAAGACTGACCAGCTCGACGAGACCCGGATTCCCTGCCATCTCTGACCTCTACCTGCATCATCAGCCCAGCTGAGATTAATGGGTGCGACGAGACCCGTGGGGCCGGCTATCTTCAAGACCTGCACGACGCTTAACCAGCACTTTTCAGTTTGCTATCCAACTAGGCATTGCTTTTTTATATACCGGAGACTCCTGTCTCGATGACAGGGAATGATTCAGGCATATAAATCTATGAAAGCTCCAATACTGGAGTAAACTAACATACCACTGATTAATTAAGGTTCTCACTGTGTAAAAGCATTTGTTGACAATCTATTCAGACAATATACCATTATGTCTTTTATTTACATCACAATAATAGACACTTGCAAGTCTGAGACTTCTGCTGCCCTTCATAACACAACTGGGAAAGGGGCACTTTCTTCCATTGGCGACCACGGCGTCAAGTCTCTTTCTGTATCAGGAAAGATTTATAGCGCAAAGGCATGTTTTAGGTTCAAATATAAGCCATTATTAATCAGTGTAATGAAGGACGAGTAAACTACTACCCCTCCTCATAATCAGTGTACAAAGGAAAAGTAGTAATGTCCTGAACAGTATAAGAATTCAAACTAAAGAGAGCCTCAAGCCTCTGATAATACTGGTGTTGAGGATGAGGGCGAGAATCTGCCTGCCTAATAACTGGCTGATCTCTTCTTATCTCATAGCATGACGTAAGCCTCAAACGGGCATGCGTTGGTTAAGGGTTGGTGACTGGCGCCAGTACTTCCTATGAGAGTTGAGAGCAGTACTTCATATCCACATCAGAGGGTCTGGGGAAAAATTGTATTTGTAATTGTATTTATATAGCACTTACTACCCCTGATCAGGCATTGAAGCACTTTTTCGTTGAGTAATCTACTACTTCAGAACCCATAAAGAATTAGTGGTGAATTAGTATAGTGAAATATGAAAGTAATTAGAGTGGTGGATATGTTAATCAGTTGTTTGGATTGAGAAGGATAGTGGAGGGACAGAAGATGGAAAAAGGTTTGCATTTTTGAATGCTTGCTATCTCTGATGAGTTGTTGAAACGCTTTTTTGGCGAGTAGCAACCAACTCCAGAACCCATAAAGGATTAGTGGTGACTTAGTATAGTGAAATATGAAAGTAATTTGAGTGGTGGATATGTTAGTCAGAAATTTCCTATGAGAAAGATAGTGGAGGGATAGAAGAGGGAAAGAGGTTTGCAAATATATGCCGCTTGCTCCCACTGATGAGGTGTTGAAGAGCTTTTTGAAAGGAACTGACTTCAACTTGCCTGTGTTGCTCAGTATGCGACGCTGTTCCATCACTTCCGGGGTGGTATGGAGTCACCTTAGGGCTAGATGGCATTGGTTCACAATTGCATTTCTGGTACATTTCTCCAGATCCAGCCAGGGTCCTGGGACTACCTTAAAATTAAGGAATCTGCAGCACGTAGTGTCCACCAGAAGATTTGATTACATCTGTTTTCCATTTATTTGGGATTGGGATCAGGGCTTTCGCCCTGAACCCTTCATATATGGCCTTATCAAAAGTGAATTTAAAGGAGTCATACCTGCAATTTGGTCAATGTAAATTTTCTTGTGCCCTGCATATGTTTGCAATGGGGTATGAGGCTGAGTGTCCTCCTGTTGTTAATAAGGGCTTGGATTGAAGAAATTTTCACTCTCCGCAAAGACGTATATAACTAATTTTGACTCTGATACGAAATTGTAACCGACTTTCCAGATCAGTTGGTTCTTAGGCAATCACAAATTATCCAGTAATTTTCAATGCTAGAAGTTCTCTTCTCCCAGTTCTCGGGAGTAAAAGTGGTGAACTGATGCACAATAGCAGCACAACAGTCAAAATACATCTGACTCCGATGACAACAAATTAATATGAGGTGAAGTGTGCTCCTTGTGTTTTTAAGGTGAGATAACATATCACCTCAAAATTAACTTCCTTTTTCAATGAAAAACAACTTGTATTGTTCCGTGTCTAACACTAGATGGCATGAATGTGAAAATGACATGATCTACATCTGCATATGCTGCAAACTATTCTAAACCCAACACTAGATAGCATGAGAGTCACAGTGTGTGATCTACAACAAATACTACTCACATTCATTAATCTACAACCTGTGACTTTCCACATCATTCACTTCCTACAATGGCTTCCATCTCCAAAGGTCTTCAACTGATAAATTTCCCCATTAACCAACTCCATGTGATGACTTTTAAATGTTCTTCTTCTAATGACTTCAGCATTACCTACCTCTCATCAATGACTTTCAAATTAACCATCTCGAAACAAGGAATTCCCTCACGAAGTTTCCAAAAAGACTCCATAATCTACAGCGTCCAACTAATGATTCCTTTTTCATGTATCCCAAACCGATGATTCACCCATTTACTATCTTTGAAATGATTTTCCTTAGAAACATTAATGAACAGAAACCCTTTACTCAGTCCCTCCTGACTAATACCTTCTGTATCTACCATGTTCAACCATTACATTTAGTCTATAATTATCAAAATAGGTGTCTCCATCCCACAAAATGTGACTGCTTTCTTTCTGTCTTCCACCCACAAACATGTGTTTCCATTATCAGCCATCTAAAATGAATGACTTATTTTACCATTACAAATCAATGATATTTGCATTGATTATTTGACTGCAATATCTTTGCTAATAAACCAGCTCACAAAGATGAATTTACTCATGAAGACATTTTCACTGTTTTCCCTCGATCATCACCAAACAATTACTTCCCTTTGCAATCATATAGTACTATCATCTGCCCTTCCTCTGCTCCAGGCAATGACTCCTCTTCTTCAGTATGCAGTATCCAAGTGTTAACTACCCTCACTCACCATACAGAACCGGCAATTCCCTCATCTTCTTTATAAGCCTGCTCGTACAAATCTTTTCCTCTACTTTATCAACCTATTCCATTGTGGAGTAGACACTTTGCATCTATTTATTCTCATACCCACTACCTCCCCTAAAACATGGGTTCCATTCTGTAGGATTTTGATCTCTTTTTGAATCTTTATCTCCTAAGAGACCTTTCAATAAACATTGTAAAAAAAGACTTAACTGAACTGCATCAGTAAAGATTACACATTTGTTAGGCACATTTTTGTAACTAAATCTGCCCCACCCCACACATTGGTACCTTTGTAACAGCTCTCTCCAGTCGCAGTCTCTCCTTCCTGCTCCTCAGCTCCATACTCTGTGCCGTAGGTTTCTGCTTCCTGCTCCTCAGTCGTTTGTGCTCTCTGCCCCCACCCTGCCCTGAAAAAGAACTGCAAGAGATCTCTTTATCTGAACAGCACTCAGGGGGGAAGGGAGCTAAACCTTTCTTAGATTCTAGGGAAGAATGCAACACAGGACATTGTCCGGGGTAAAATGTGTGTATGTAAGCATGACTAGAGAAGGCATATAAGGATGGACCCAATAGAATCCTTTCTCAAGTAAGAAATAATTTTTAGTACTTTTCACAAGGTCTGAGGACTTGGATGCACCCAAAATAAACCACAAAGCCAAAGATCATACTGAGTAACTCCTCAAGGCCATTGTCCTCAGCAGGTGTAAAGTTCTGATAACTACCTGGAATTGTAAATAAAGCCAATGTGCATCACGTTATCTCAAGAAAGATAAACATCTGTCCAGTTCTAGTCACCATTTCAAACCAGTAGCTTAGTGAACAAGCCATTAATCCTTCCTTCTTCCAGCTCATCGTCACTGCTTGAATGCCTAACTGGATATATCCCGTTTAATTGAAATGATCACTCACTCAGTCAATACACATCCAGGCCCAGACAGCTTTGCCCTTAAACAGCACAGCTTCATTTTCTCTGTTCCCCATCACACCACTTTGACTGCTAACACTCATGTCTGCATATTCCTCTATTTAAGTGTCCTGGCTCTGTTGAAACATAAGTATTTTAACACCATATAATAGCATAGGCAAAGAACAAGGGAGAAAGGACATTTGCAAAAAACGTGTCTGGCCTGTTGTAATTGCAGTAAATATTTTGGCCAATAACTCATAATGAAAAAGGGAACAATGACTTAATGCCTTTGAAACAGGTCCCTGTATGCTGGATTTTCAACTTTGTGACTGATTCAGACAGGGTGAAAGACCATCACAGAAATTGAGGCTGGTTCTGTGAGTAGTCATCTCCTTTACTGACCTTCTGAGGATCCTGAAATGTCAAGGCTAACGACTAAATAAAAAATTGTAAAACACAAAGCTGCCCTTGGACTGTGCGGCCTGCTACATTCACCACTAGATGCAAGCAAGCTCTAGGTTTATTAACATTGACAGGTTTCCTAGGCAAGCAAACTCAAGTTAACTCAGTCTGGTAAACAGAAAAGTGGGGATGCTGTCTCTCAGCTCCATGAAATCCCCACTCTGGCCACCACTCTGCCTCTGTGAAGATTTTGTGAAAACTATCATGCTCTCTGACATCACCTTACAGCCCGCCAGATAAGTGCCTTGCTGCCATTTTATTCCCTGCACTGAGTAAAAATATCCTAATAGGAAAGCTATTCTACAGAACTCTACTCAAGCTTCTACCTTCATGTTTTTATATCAGTTTCCAGACCAGTAGCATTAGCAGCTATGTACCACAAGGATATCTACTGTTCTTGCAGTCTAATCAGAAGAAGGGCTTTGAAACCTTTAACACAAAGGAAGATGAGGTCATGTCCTCAGCACCACATTCCGACTGCTAAGGACATATTCTCACAGCCCGAGCAACTAAGAGAAAACCTCTGATACAGGCCCATCCAATACCAAAGGAAGCAGTGGAAACATGTAGCCTGCATTTGACCAGTGCAGAGTTTTACTCTTGTGGTGATGTTATCCTAAAGCCAACCAGGAAACAATAAAAGCATTTAGCTCCGGGCACCTACCAGGTAAACTCACGTTTGGGGCAATAAGTCAAAGCCGAAGTCCCTGATATGAGAAAAGGTATGGTGGAAGCAGGAGAAAAAAAAGAAAGTTGCCTGTAATTCTAGCTCTTTGCAATGCATGCCTAGAATATTTTTAACAACAATTTCCTTATGAAAAATACATGAAATTTAAAAAAAAGTTGGCCAACTTCTAAAGGAGAAATTTTGCCTCTAATGGGCTTTGTGCACTCTGCCCCAACTGACATGGTAAATTTAAGAATTCCAGAAGCTGCCAGCCTTCACATCATACAGTACAGAGTGAGAGAGATATTTGTGTTTTTTTCCATCTCCTGAAGAGAAAATCATTTTAACACTGCTGCCTTTGTAAGGCTATTTTTGCTTCAAATGGAGGTTTTTCCATATTACAGAGGCCTACTACAATTCTGCCTAAGTTTTATGATAATTGCTCTTTCTCCACTTTTTCTATAAAAGGTTCACTTTTCACCTTGCATTCTGAGCTATGATGTGTCATTTCTTGGCATGGGACAAGGGGCAAAGAACCCCTGATGAAAGAGCACAAATTATGAGTTGTCTACCATCCGGACTTTCATGCGATAAAGAAGTAAAAGAGTTCGCTGCAAGACACAGCAGGGGGCAGTTACTCACTTTGCCTTGCAATCCATCAACTCCAAGAGGGCAAGAAAGCAGTCAGACTTCTGAATAGCCCCAAGGGTGACTTAGTTTGCACCACCAGTCATTCATGGCTTAACTGGTGTTCTCACTTTCAGTCGATAGTCAAGCATTAGACATCTAGACTTTCTAACAGATTACTCAACACCATGTGCTGGAATGCTGGAATCAAACGGTGGTGACTCCACTGATTAAAAAGCCCTCCCTGGACCCGTCAATGCTGGCAAGTTTTAGACCCATCTCTCTCCTGCCATATCCGGTTAAAATCTTGGAAAAAGCAGTTAGTAGGACACTATCAGGCTTTTTGGAGGATAATCACTTGCTTGATAGAGACCAATTCGGGTTCCGCCCATGCCATGGGACTGAGACGGCTTTGGCCACCATGCTGGATAACTTGTGCATGCGAGCCGACAACGAGAATGCCACTGTTTTAGTGCTTCTTGATATGTCGGCCGCATTCGACACGGTGAGCCACCCCATCTTAGTGGAGAGACTTAAAAAGATAGGAGTGAAAGGACGGGCATTGTAATGGCTTCAGTCCTATCTAGCAGGGAGACAGCAGGTAGTAACCTTGGCACTGTTTTCCTCCAGCAAATCCCCGGTAGTTTATGGGGTGCCACAGGGCTCTGCGATCAGTCCTATTCTTTTTAATGTATATCTGCAGCCCCTGCTCCCCATTATTAAATTCTTTGGAGTCAGCCTAGTCAATTATGCCGACGATACACAATTGGCATTCTCCTTAGAAGGAGAACATGCAGCATCTCTGGACATGTTCCAGCAATGTATGCGTCGGTCAGCTGACTGGCTCAGAAGAAACTCCCTACAACTTAACGGTGGGAAGACTGAGGTGGTGTACTGTTCCTCTGTCAGGATGTCTAAACATCTACCATTTGAGTTTAAAGTCACTCCTGTGGAGAAACCTCTAACTCTGGTCAGCAAGGTACGCAATCGGGGGGTTCTGATTGACGATAATCTCCAGATGGAGTCACAGGCAAACAAGACCGCCAGCGCGTGCTTCTTCTTAATGCGCATGTTACGTAAGATACTCCCACTACTACCAAAAGAGTCAAGCTCCTTGGTGGTAAGAAGCACAGTGATAAACAGGCTGGATTACTGCAATTCCCTGTATTTGGGGCTTCACAATACATCATTCAGGGATTGCAGAGAGTCCAGTCTGCAGCAGCAAAACTGGTGCTTAATAGGCAGCGGTGTTCATCCACCACCTTGGCCCTGAGAGACCTACATTGGCTGCCTATTAAGGAGAGGGTCCACTTTAAGTCACTCTGCCTGGTATTTAGAGCAGTGCACGAGCTGGGTCCAGTTCCACTGCAGGAAAAATTTACATGGTACCAGCCCAAGAGGCAGCTTCGCTCCTCTACTGCCATCCTATTGACAGTTCCCAGGTTCAAATGCTCTAGGTCGTGAGGGAGGGCATTTAATGTGGCTGGTGCCCGCCTATGGAACAAGCTACCCCAGAACCTCAGACAAATTGATTCTTTGACTTGAGTTTTGTAGGAGTCTTAAAACCTGGCTCTTTTCTGGGGTTTAACCTTTTTTTCCCCTGCCTTTCTGCTCTGACCTTCTCCATTCTGGTCAATTCTTCCTAGTCTGAAGCGCCAGGATACTGGTAGGGTGACAGTATGCGCGATATAAGCACTATAATCAATCAATCAATCAATTAGGATAAAGTTTTGAAGTTAAGGGTGTCAAAGTCAACAAGAGTACTAAACTCCTTCAACATCCAGTGGAAGAGATAGAGTTTCAAATGACGATTCATTAATGTCCCTCCATCAACCTCAGACTTTACCAATAGCACTGGATGGCTCTCAGCAACCCAGCGATCAGGAAGATTCATTCATGTTGGAAACTGCATTGCCCTATCAATGCTCAATATCCTGACATCAATACCTGCTGTCCACGCAATGCTGCAAATACCTGTCATACCAGCTACTGAGCCTACTCCAGTTCCAACAGTGCCTCCTGCACCCCCCGTACCATACTCAGGACAAGAAAAGGATGCTTAAACATTAACAGAGAACAAATCTAAACAGAAAAAGAAGCTCCGCCCTCGCAATCCAACTTCGATCTAGGCAATACAGTCCAAAAGAGGAAACAACTTCTTCCTCAACATCAATATGAGCGCTTACTTGGCCAGGGTTCTAGAAGGTTTAAACCATAAAGAGTCTCCAACAGAGGACGTTGTCTCCTTCATGAGGTGACCAACAAAGCGCCTGGGATACTTAATATCGTAGTAATGTCTACAGTACACACATTTTAACTCAATGTGCATTCTGACTTCTGGGTGTGAATCATGGTAAATTTCTTGACTCATAGCCTCTGCTGAATACTGTGAACCCACGCTGGGAGGTCTGAACCACAGAGGGATCTCCAACAACCAGCATCCTCTGCTTCAAGTCCTTTCCACTACGCTCTCTTAAGCAAGACGCAAGCCCGCTGCTGGAACCTGTGAACCCACACCCGGAGGTCTGAATCACAGAGGGATCTCCAAAAACCAGCATCCTCTGCTTCAATTGCCTCCCACCACGCCCTCTTACGCGTGGACAGGAGCCTACGGGACGCGCCCAGGCTGAGGGCAGGCCCATCCATGACTGCATCACCCTAGGAGGCTGGGCCAGGCCAACCCTCTAAGCTGATGGTTCCAGTGTACAGAGGAACCGTGAGAGGCTCATGGACAAAAGAAAACCCAAACAACTAGACGCCACAATTACTACCCTGGACTCGTCCTTGACAAGGGCTGCCAGCGTACTAACAAAGGAAATAGAACTAACATAGCGTTGTCTATCCCTAGAGGAGGTGAGACCATGTAGTGATACTCATGGAACTGTTCAGTCAGCAGAACAATCAAATTCCTTAATGTAAACAGGAAGATAGAGATCACAGACAGGACAAAGCAGTCCGCACTTAAACCCTGGCGATGGTGATTTAAACTCCCCCCCCCCGCCCCCCCACCACCCTCTCCCCGGAACCTCCAGTAAGAAGAAAACAGACCGGACTACGGAATAAACCAGCTCTAAGGGTGAATAAGACACACAAAGCAGCGAATTCAGAAGCCATCCCAAAGGACATTATACCTATTAATGAACGATGTCAAAGATTGAGAAGCAGATTAGCAAAAATTGAAGAAAGTTTAAACACTCTTATAATACCAAAACGGTCCATTACACATGAGGGGGGCTCACAGATAAGAAGACCAAACAGGAGTCTGGGGGAGCAGGAAGCACACCCTACTATGGGCACGACAATGCCAGCACAAATCGAATGTAGAGAAGATAACGGGACATTAATACCCATCACTGAGCATCGGCTCAGAGTGGAGCGAAGGGAAGGAGGCTCCACATCCCAATATCCACCTAATATCAAATGTGGGGAATAAGTAAACCCCACTCTGTGGTCGCACCTCATCAGGAGAGGGCCTACCCAGTAGTAGGAGGAACACAAATGATACTGAATGGCAAAAGGGGAGAAACAGTAGAAGGGGGGGAAGAGGGAGGGACAGTGGCACCAGGGGAGTGAGAAGAATTTATGAAGCAAACCTTGATTTTTCCCCCAGCAGCATGTACCTACCTTCCAATTCTGGCAAACGTTCGGGAGATGAGAGGGGGTCAGGTTGAGTCAACAGAGCAGCTCATGGAAAAAGCTTTATATTGGTTGACCAGACAAGTCAAGAACGATTTTACACTTTATAATAATGGCACAGAGACTGGACTGGGTGGGTCTTTACCCAAAATCATTGGGAGGAGATTGGATTGTAATCAACTTTAATGATTATAGATTAGTGGGCAATTTGTTGGGAATACTACCAAACACCCCGTCTCTGGACTCACACATTTTTACATTGCCCCAGGGCTTTTACTATAGGCGCATTAATATGACCGCCCAAGACACGGGGTTGATCGATATATTTCTCTTCGATCCCTCCCATCATGGATAACACAGCCTACCAGATTTGAAATAAGGACCAATAAATGGTTCACATCACTGGAGGAAATAGAGACGCATGACTGACTGGGTACTGAATCAGAGGGTTGCCAAAAAACATTTGCTCTGTACCTAGGAGATATAAAGAAGTAAGGATGATGGAGGAGGGCATGTTTAGGCTAAATTTCATTACCTGGAATGTTACAGGTATGAGGCAGAAACTGAGAAACCCTGATTGGGTAAATATAGTGGCAAACTATGATATTTTGTGTTTTCAGGAGCAGTGGGAAACAGGCCCTATCTTACTAGATTGCTATAGCTCCTTCCGAACCCCAGTGACGCCCTCCAGGGCAGGTCGAGCGAGAGGAGATCTAATAACTATGTTGGCCAACACTCTCAGAATAAAGGTTTTAAAATTTCAGAACAAATCCCCTTTTTTTCAGACCCTGCTATGCGAAGGCTTTAATGATTGGGATTGGATCCTAATTAGTTATTATAACAATAAATGTTATGGTAATAAGCTTAATAGGTTACTCACTATTAGGAATTTAAATATAATTATTAAGATAGACCTAAATACAGGTCAACTAACAAAGAAGTTTGGGTGCTCAGAAAATGGTTCCCCAATTGATTACATTTTGGCATCAGAAGTCTCATCCAAACAAGTTTTACAAGTGAAAGTTTAACCGCTTAGCCTCAGTGGCCATGCTGCCCTTTGTTGTTTTATCATTTGGGACGATAAACGTAAGAGATCACAGAATAAGGCCCCCAAAGCTATTGATCATTAGGAATTAGGAAAAATGGCTTCATTCTAAAATAAAAGGTCAATAAGGAAAGGTTTTTCCCATTGATATTGGCCCAATAGCAGACAGATCTTGACATGCTTAGAATCCAACCCTGATTTGATAGAAGCAATAAGACCCTTTGAGGAACTTCTTGGCCATATGGAACGTAGTCTGGTGAGGCCCTGTTCAAAGACCCAGCTGTCAAGTGTGCGATGGCTTGACTTTGCCTGTTTGGATTCCTTAAAGAGCCTCCATGCTGCCCTTAGGTTGGAAGGGTATGCTCAGATGCGAGTCCCTTGCTCACTGCACCATCGGGATTCAAGCAAGCCGGGCCGAAGACGGCTGTAATGCCAGAAACCGGTCCCCGGAAGCTTGTTTCCTTTCCAGTAAAAGAATTGGCTTGGTAGTTTGGTCTGCCCTGTCCCCATGATGCACTGGGCCAGGGATAGACTAATTTGCATGTAGCCAGGTTCTGAGCTGGGATGGTGCAGTGAGCTAAAAAACGGTGATGGATTAAGCCCTGATCTGCTGACTGGGTAGTAGTATTCTTCTTAATTCAGGTACTCTGTCCATCACGACCCCCTTTTCTAAATCGATTTGTCCACCACAAGCGTGGAAGGGTATGCTCAGATGAGAGTCCCTTGCTCACTGCACCATCAGGATTCAAGCAAGCCGGGCCGAAGACGGCTGTAATGCCAGAAACCGGTCCCCGGAAGCTTGTTTCCTTTCCAGTAAAAGAATTGGCTTGGTAGTTTGGTCTGCCCTGTCCCCATGATGCACTGGGCCAGGGACAGACTAATTTGCATGTAGCCAGGTTCTGAGCTGGGATGGTGCAGTGAGCTAAAAAACGGTGATGGATTAAGCTCTGATCTGCTGACTGGGTAGTAGTATTCTGCTTAATTCAGATACTCTGTCCATCACCACCCCCTTTTCTGAATCGTAATGTCAATCTAATGCATGGCTCCAAGAGGGATGTGTCCAACCTCCAGCTCCGGGAGTGAAGTCACCCACTGATTTCAGGTTCACAGAGAAACGTCACTGCCTGCCTTCAAAGTACTGGAGTGATGCCACACACTGATCTCGAGTTTGTGGCATAATGTCAAAATGACATCGGTTTCCTAGAAGGGTGCGAGGGCTGATGCCAGTTTGATGTAGTGATGTCATAATTTGAAATGGAGTACATTAAATAATACCACAGTCTTTCCAGGGTCGGGAGTTTGGTCACAGTCTGCCCTCTTCCCCTGTGAGCGATGTTACTTTCTACAGTAAAGCTCCAGCAGCTATGTCACGTTCATGAAGCAGTATCACTAGTGCTATTGATGTACCGCATTGACCCAGGAGTAATGCCCATATTATAACTCATGGAAAACATCACAAGGGCACTGGCTACTACCAGCTAAAGACACATAAAACACATGTAAGGGGCAGATTAAGTAAATATTTACATCAGTGTGGGTGGGTACCCAGCACACATCCTTTCACTGTGATTTTGAACTTTGTGTCAGCAGGTGGAATGAATGGCAAGTGGTAGGAAGTCACGCTGTGATGAGCCTTACAAGCGAAAGACAGCACAAGGTAGTTTAGTCGTTGTCAGAGGTTGTGATAGGCAGAACTAAGGTTTCAGGTTGATGCATAGCATCAGAGAGGTAGATAGGGACCATTTTGTTTATTGATTTAAATACCTTTTGGGTAGTAAATGTTGCCTAGAGGGAGAAAGAATAGTTTGGGAGGCTGATCAAATACTACTGATGGTGTTAAGGCTATGGAAGTCCAGAGAGTTAATGAGTGTTTAAAAAAATAATTAATGAGGTCTGTGGTTCTTACGGGTTTCTTAAGTAACTAAATGCAAGCTTCAGAGGCTATATGATGAAAGCTTCTATCTCAAAAATGAGCTGAAGAAAACACAAAGGTCTCTAGCTGTTGAGGCAAAAATCAAGTGATCAGTAGGATATAATATGATGCTGGAAAGAGAGGTGAGCGTAGTAACGGAGGGAAAGTATAAGACATGAACTTTGGAGGATTTCACCATCAATAACCATAATGCTATTCAGTGTTGAATGGCTGAAAGTCGGAATGAAAGCTTGTCTGGAGTTGAGAAATAAAAGTTAGAAGGAGTTTTGTGTGCAGCCTGCATTGAGGCGATACAAGACATTGAAGGAGAGAGTATGTGTATTGTGATAAAACACAGCTGATCAATGACTGATCCATGTGGGACAACCAGAGCCCAAAGTGAGCGTAAAGGGGGAACCAGGCCTGAGCAAGGTAGCTGTTACCTATTAAGCAGCAAGGTGGGCAGCACAGGACCAGCCCTTCTCAGAGAACTTTCTGTGCCCTAACAGCCATTAACAATTTTCTATCGGATTTACAATAGCTTTTCTGTCCACTTCAGGAACCTTCTCTGCCATGAGAACTTAATCTAGTCCTTTCTGAATTGATAGCTCTATTCTTCAAGCCAATAAATAAAACAGTTTTGCAGCATTTACTATTGAAGATGACTGCCTCAAATCATTTAATTTTTGTGTGTACGGTCTAACTGCCCATTCTTCCCAAGAACCTTAGGTGGCTTTAAATTTGAGTAGGGTAGGGACAAGAACACATCCATTTTTACTTGCTTAAGTAGTTTCCAATTCCCACATTAATTACACTATCTCGTTATCAATATTTCCTCACCAGCAGTTGGATCATCTCTACATTCACTGGCCTGTTCATTATCTAAACTATCTTCAGTGAGAGGTGATCGCCTTGTGTAATGTTCTTTGCTTCAGATTACACTATCAATAATGAAATAATGATCCTATGAACATGGAGAAGTTACTAATTATAATCCTAGTTCTACATCCTAGGTATCTTCACAGAAGTCATAATTGACCGCCCTTCCTTCCCTTTCTTGAATGGTACAGTTCTCAATAGTAAGAGACATACTAATACCCTTTAAAAAAAGAATGGATTCAACTGCATCTAACAAAAACATAAAAATAGGCAGAAAAGCATCACAGACTTAACAAAGAAGTGCAAAATGTGAACAACTCTAGACCTGAAAGAAAAGCCCCCAGACTAGGACAAAAAAACACCCCTCACTGGGTTCTGCTCTAGACCTGAAAGAAAAGCCCTCAGACTAGGACAAAAAAAACACCCCTCACTGTGTTTTGAGATACTATCACGAGCCAAGATAACAAACTGACTATGAGGCGCTATGACTATGAGGCGACTATATACACGGTAATGTGGAGATTGCTGTTTATTCAAAAGAGCAGTGTACATTTGCAGTCCTGATTACATTGATGCCAAAGTGTATTCCTCTTTTTTCATGTTTATCTGGTTTTTCTAAGCAGCAGGGTTAGGTTTAAGATGAGTGTGCATTTGTGTAGCTTTTTCTATTTATCGGAAATCCAAACACTACAAAAACAAAAGTTGGAACATTTACCCTCTGATAGGCTATTTTGTGTTCATTTACATTCGGTAATGCCAGATGTGCACTTACAACTTTCATGTGAGTAAAATTGAAGTCCTCTGTGATCCCCATATACAGGAGTGGATATTTAACATTCATGATTATCAATGACAATACTTTGATGCTGAAGTATGTAGAAGCCAAAACAGAAAGTACCCTTACATCTCCAGAGTGTAGGTCTCCACAGGTTTTGAATAAACACTACATCTCTACAGCTGGGGTCAGAAACACACCAACCCGACCATGTAGGTCTGCACACGCTTTCTGTAAATTTTCAGCTATAATACTATGGGGAGGAAGCTTGCTGGGTCTAAAAGAGGGCACGTCATCTTGGCGTACTGACACAACTCCGCCTCTTAGAATCACCCATGGTGTTATGAGGGGTTGGAGCGGCTGCCAGTGGATAGATCTTGCTGGAATCAGTTTCTTTCCAGCAGCACATTCAGCACAGTAGTACCACATAAGGCAGGTGGATCGCACCATCCCAGGATGCTTGTTTCCGGAACAGGGAAGACCTGGCTTCACAGTTCGGGCTGGACTGTTCTTATGAGGCACAGGGTCAAGACTGATTTGGATATAGCTGGGTCAGAACTGCGGTGGCACGGTTAGCTAAAGAACGATGATGGAATCAAACCAGATCTGTGACTGGGAATGAGTATCTGAAATGTTTCAATGCTCCGTCCATCGTCATCTTGTGTTTGCTTTGTTCGCCCTAAGTTTGCAGGGTGTGCCCAGATGTGAGTCCATTGCTCCCTTTGCCACTGGATTCAAGCCGATCTACGAGGATATCCAAATTGGACTTAAGAAGCAGAGTACAAGCACGCCGTGACTTCCTGAATTCTTAGTGGCAACACGGACAGGCTCGCCTATTGCTGTGCGGAAGAATCTTGGTGATTTGTTCACTTGGCTGTAGACTCTATTTTCCTATTCATTAAGGATAGATGTGGCTAATTTGAAACCAAATACCAATCTGAACGGGTTGAAGCAACACTCGTCGTTTTAATCTTTGAAATTCTTCGTGGACCAACCTAAATGAAAGACGGTTGGACTGTGTTTTTAAACAGAATTGTTTGTGACGCTCAAGGGAAATCAGAGTCCTCATGATGACCGTGTAATTGTACAGTGGTCAAAACGCCGTCGACGCTTATGTGGCCAGGACACATTTATTTTGCACATGGTGTTCCTTTGCCACCTGTCTGGTCTGTGATATGTATTGTTTGTATACCAGCACTTTGTCTTGAGCGTGAATGTCTTAACTGTTTTTATTATTTGTAATAAATTTGTGATATATATTTTTCAGAAATCGTTTCTTGCATATGGGTTTTCTTTTTCTTCCTCATCTTCTTTTACATTTTTGCATAATTTTTTTGTTTGGGATTTGGATTTATGCGTTGATATTGTACATTTGAAGCAATTTGCCTCTTGAGCCATTGTTAGGTGTTTATACAGACTGTCCCTGGTTCAGGTTTGTTGGGCTGCCCCTGTGGTTGGTGATGACTGAATTCAAGCCAGCCTAGCTGATGAGGACTGTTACCCCGAAACTGGTCCCAGGATGCTTGTTTCCAGTCAAGGGAAGACCTGGCTTGGCAGTTCAGACTGGACTGTCCTCATGAGGAACAGGGTCAAGATTGGTTTGCATATAGCTGGGTCTGAACTGGGGTGGCAAAGTGAGCTAAAGAACGATGACAGATTCAACCCAGATCTGTGACTAGGGGGTGAGTGTTTGAAAAGTTTCAGCGCTCCGTACATCATCTCCTTGTGTTTTCGATCTCCAGACTATACCCTGAGCTAAATAGAAGTGCAGGCACTCATACATGCAGACACACAAACACCCACACGCAAGTGCACACAGACACACACACACACTGAACAACTTGCACCTCTGGACGGCTTGTTGTTAAAAAAAGAATCTGCAAACCTTCTGCACGCCGGAGATGCAAATTCCTCCGGGTCCTCATCGTCCTCAGTGACTGACTCAGGGCTGGCATCTTCTTGTAGGTGTTGTGGGACTGGCGGCGGAACACGACTGTGTAAGCCGAAGAGGCACTTCTTTTTCTTTATTTCCTTGCCAGATATAAACCTACAGAGTGATGATAATGTGGAGTTAACACACAATCGAGAACTACTTCTGTAGAAGGCAAATCAATCTTCAATGAACCAAGGAAACCATGACTAGACATAAGCTGCTTGTTAAGGAGTCAGAGTTAAGAAAAACAGTATGGTATGGGGCGTAGCACCTTAAAATATTGGGGTGCACCTTCTTGAAAGAAAATGTAGCATTGGTTTCTTCCTTCACAATGCGCATAACACAAAGTTCTTTTTGTAGGATTACTGGGACTTTTGATGTATTTAACTACCACTTTTTTGCTTTCTGTAAAGCGGACTTGTTTTTTCAATGAAAACTCTTTGTCCAACGTGCATGCCAAACACAAAAAGAACAATGGTCCTACAAGTAGCAGGGGATAGAGATGTTAGTTTGTCAAATTGGGGGGGGGTCACACTTTGACATCACTATAGAAACCTGATGAAGCAATGTGACACTGTTTCAGTGATATATGATGGTGGCAGTGGCTGAAAGAGTGCTCGATCAGCTGCAGGCATGTACGCCTGCAGTGCGACTTGCCTGCGTACAGTTCGGTGGTCTGCAGCACCTTGTTTCAAAATCACAGCTGCTAATTATGGGGCAAAACAGAACAGAACATAAACACAGTCGGTGCAAGTCAGGTGCTAGCCTTTGGGTAAGGCGTGCAGGAGGGGAAAAAGGGAAAGATGAACACGGTCAAGTTGGCTTAGAGGAATGAGAAGAGTTACACAATCTGTCCCCAGTCAGTAAAGAGATTGCCTGGATGCAATAGTTTCGCTGAGGGTGGAAAGGACAGTAAGCTGCCACAATGGTTTCACCTCCATCCAAGTAAGCCTCTGCTTATACTCCAGTCAGATGTTTTCTTAGTTAGTTTCCAGCTACAAGTTTTGCTAGTCTGAGATGGCGTCCTTTTTTGATCCTTGGCACAGAAACATCCACAAACAAGTTAGGATAGTCCACATTTGTAAAGCGCGCAATCACCCGTAAGGGTCTCTAGGAGCTGGGGGCCGTCGGGAAGATTAAGCAAGCTATTGCGCAGAGTCACATGGTGCTGGGCTAATCTGCCGCCGGTGCTGGGGATCGAACCGTGATCCCCAGATTCTGGAGTCAGTCGCCCTAGCCGCGGCGCCAAACCTCTTCCCTGTATTGCTTACCTGTAATCCTAGTTCTCTTTCAAGGGAATACTCTTCAAAGTCATAAGCCCTGAATAGTCCCACCCATGCAGAGGGACCCCAGAGCACATATTAAATATAATATATATATGCATGTCTGAACCTCAGTAATGAATGTAGTACCCTAAAACATACCTATATGTATATGCAGCCTAAAGAAATAGAGGCACAAAAATGCCCAAATTACATTGTGTTTTTCACATAAACAGAGCCACACACATTCAACATTTCTGCCAAGCAGAAAAAAATGTAATTTTAAAGTGTAAAACATAGCCTTCATTTGAAAACGAAAAAGCAAGGGACTGAACAGCATTGTTAGCCAATAAACTGCTTTGAAAACCATAACAGAGAAAACCGGCACCGTGCCCTTAAGACCTCATGAACCCCTTCATGCCCCACATGTGACACTTAGGTCAGGTCTCTTTTACAGTGAGAAGAAATTCAGAGGTTGAACTCTTTCACATCTGCTGTGTAAAGTATTTGTCCAGGGAGGAGGGCACGTTGCTTATTACTTTCATGAGAATTACAGGTATGCAACGTATCCTTGTCTTCGAGGGGATACTCATCAATAGTCATAAGCACAGAATAAAGTAGTTAGCCCATCGTACAACCTTGTGGACGAATCGAAAATAGTTACTAGCAGTGAAATAGAAAATTAACTAAAGAGGTTTCTTAACAAAGCCTGCCCTACTTGAGCATCTGCCAGAGAGTTAAGAGAATAATGACGACCAAAGGTATGTAACAATCTCCATGTTGCAGCCTTGCAATTCTCTACTATGGGTACATTTCTCAGTAGAGCAGCAGTAGCGGCCGTATCCCTTGTAGAATGGGCTATGGGTCTACAAGGAAGGTGCTTAATGGCTGACTAGACTGATAGGTGAGCAGTGTACAAGAGAAGAGACAGATTTCTTGGAAGAAGCTAAGTCAGTTCTCATTGGATCATAGTTGATGAACAGATGGTCAGATTGCCTGATCTCTTGTTTTGTCTATGTAGAACTAAGGATTGTAAACCCCCTTCCAGTGGTGTGGAAGGGTTGGGAAAAAATATGGGAAGAGAAATGGCCTGATTGAGATGGAAATCAGAGATCACGTTTGGTAGAAAACTGGGATGTGTCCTCATGACCACCCTGTTTGCATAAAAAAAACAGACAAGGTTCTTTAGCACATAGAGCTTGGATTTCACGGACTCTACGTGCTGGAGTAATAGCAACTAGGAAAGAGGTCTTCTAGGTAAGGTGTTGTAACAAAGATTTTTGTATGGGTTCAAATGGGGGCCCATTAGCTTTGAAAGAACACATGGAAGAGAAAAAGACCTTACAAGGACTGGAGTGCAAAATGGACTGTTCTCCGCTCCAACATGTTGATGTGGTACTCAGTGTGCTCAGATTGCTCCCCTGAGGCGGAAAGCCGAGGGTTAGCCTGACTGTTTTAAAATTGTTTAAATTGTTTTTACTTTCGTTCTCCACTTCTGGGAAGATTTAAATTCCCTTTTTACTCATATTCCTTTCTGCCCTCGCAGCAACTAGAACCCCTGGTCCACTCGCAGCGATTAACAGCTGACGCGATTCGGACACAGGGACGGCCGCCATCTTGGGTTGGTTGGAACAAGGGTAGCGCTCCAGTCTTGCGACGCCTACCGCCCTCCTCCACGAGTATATGAATAACAACAGGTCCCGTCCGCGCAGCAGGCGGGCGCAGAGGGCGGGCGCGACGATGGCGCGCCGAAGGCGTGCCAAAAGAAATCCCGTCTGCGCCCGTCCGCGCCAAGTCCGCGACAGGCGCAGCAGGGGCTGGTCATTCGCTTTCGGCCTTTCCACACCAGGTAAGCGAGCTTACCAACCCTACTATGCCCATAGGTTGTCCCTGTAGGATTGAGATGGTGAAAATCAGAGGACAATTCTCGTGTAGATTCTGTCAGTGGTCCTCACCCTGGGCTTCTATTAAAAAACAGTCCCCTCTTAATAATACCCCCACGACTATATCACATTTTAAAGGGGGGATAATAAATTCTCGCTCCATGGGCTGTCACAGTCAAGATCTAAATGATCTTATCGTACAATCAAATTTAGACTGTCTTTTTATAACAGAGACCTGGCTGACAGAGTCCAGCAATCCAGGTGTAGCAACCGCCCTTCCACCTGGTTACACTATCTTCCGACAGGATAGAATGAAAGGTAAAGGAGGAGGAGGAGTGATTGTGCTTAAAAGCCATATAAAATGTCACAGTTTTACTTTAGGTCCCCTAAAAGGGATTGAAGGCTTGGGCTTCTACATCAAGCTAAATGATTCATCTTCCTTCTCAGGCAGATTGATCTATCGCCCTCCAGGTAGCCCCTCGGCATTTTTAGACTCACTAAGTGACTCTTTAGGACATTTCACACTTTTGGGTGATTTTAATTTACATCTGGAATCCACATCTGACGCACAGGTACTGAATTTCCTCCAAACTTTGGAGATTTTCGACCTTCTTCAAATAGTCACACTGCCCACCCATCAAGCAGGTCACACCTTGGACGGAATATCTTCTAATTTTCCCCTCTTAGAGACGCAGCCCCCTGTCCCACAGATTTGGTCAGACCACTGCTTGGTCCCATTTCATATTAAGCTCACACAGCCCCAACCTCTAGCCAAACTGACTCATAATTCAGGGAACCATGTTAATTGGACGCGAGTTGAGGCTAACTTGAAGCTTAATCCCATTGCTACCGCACCTATTCCCACCATGCCTGGTGATGCTGCCCAGGGCTCCAAATGCTTTCATACATGGATGCGTCAAGAGATCAAGGACAGAGTTCCACAGAAACGCCCTCAAAGCAAAGGGAAAAAAGGGAAGATTAATGCCCCTTGGTTCACAGCTGAAATAGCAAAAATCCATCTATTGTGCAGGAAAAAGGAACGTAGCTGGCGAAAAACCTATGACCCGACAGAAAGAAGCTTGTATATTCAGCAGAGAAAAATGTATCTCACGGCGATCAAATTAGCTAAAAAGACCTATTATACGAATGCTATTAATACAGCCAAGCAAAAGCAAAAAAAGTTATTTACCATTGTCAAGTATTTCACGCATCCTAGAGCTCTACAATCAGAAATCAAGCCTTCTTTAGAATTTTGCAATCAGATTGCGGACTTCTTTGAAGAAAAAATCTTACTGATAAAAAAGGACTTCCAAGCTCCCTGTCATGTGCTGTCTGCCACTCCATCGGATTGTGAAAAGAATCTGAAGGCCTGTCTTAGAACTTTTACCCCGGTCACGCTCCTCCAGACTTGGGAGGCAATTATGTCATGTAAATCGGGTGCCCCCTCGGATTCATGTCCACCCAGAATCCTCCACCAATTAATTGAGGTTGTTAATCCTATCATTAACGAGATTGTTAATGCTTCCCTGAGCACAGGCGTTGTGCCTAGCGAATGGAAGCATGCTATTGTGAGACCCCTCATGAAAAAACAAAAACAAATCCCCTACAGAGCTTGCTAATCTACGCCCGATTTCACTCCTTCCCGTTCTGGGCAAGATCACTGAACAAATGGTCCATAAAGAATTAAAAAATTATGTAGACACACATCACATTCTTCATCCACAGCAACAGGGCTTCCGTTCACACCATTCCACGGAATCTGCCCTGATTGAACTCACTGATTCAATAAAGCTATTGCAAGATCAGGGAAAGAACGCCGTCCTAATCCTACTAGATCTCACGGCGGCGTTCGACACCATCTCCCATTCTATATTGATCAATAGACTTAGGGATATAGGAATCACGGATGTTGCATTGGATTGGATAATTTCCTTCCTGACAGACAGGTACCAGACCATCTCCCTGGGCACTTTTCTTTCTAAAGAGAAGAAGGTACATTCTGGAGTCCCCCAGGGCTCAATATTGAGCCCCTTATTGTTTAATATATACATGGTCCCTCTCATCTCTTTAATTGAGTCATACGGCATATTAGTAACATCATATGCCGATGACACTCAGCTGATTTTTCCCTTGGAGAACAATTCTACAAATGCTGAGTCGAATTTTAAGAAGTGCTTAAAAGAGGTCTTCTGCTGGATGGAGCAAAACCATCTTAAATGCAACACCAGTAAGACGGAAATTCTGCCCATGGGTAGAAATCCCCAATTCTGTCCCAGCAAATGGTGGCCCGAGAACATCCCTGCGCCACCACAAGTAGTTTCATCAGCGAGGAATCTTGCCGTTCTATTCGACGCCGAACTATCTTTTGACCAGCACGTCAGGAATGTTGCAGGAAGCTGCTTCAATATCATTAAGTCACTGAAAAAGTTCTTCGACTTTCTCCCCATAGACTCAAGAAAGGCGATAGCAGTGGCCTTAATTCTTGCACGTCTTGACTACTGTAACGGTTTGATGGCAGACGTTAAAAAGAAAAACACCCTCAGAAAACTCCAAGGCGTGCAACACGCAGCGGCCAGACTTGTTCTAAAGCTACCCAGGAGATCATCTGCCTCGGCAGCTCTTAAAACCCTGCATTGGTTACCACTCCCTAAAAGAATATTGTTTAAAATCTTAATAATAGCATTCCGTGCATTCAATGGCATTGGCCCGATTTATCTCATCAAACGATTTCCTCACTACAATCCTGTAAGGTCCTTAAGATCCTCAGGTCAGAACCTGATCAGCCACTAAAATTCAAACTCAAGACCAAAGGAGGCAAGTCTCTGTCTTTTCTATCCGGGAAAGCGTGGAATTCAATTCCTACCCACCTCAGATCTCTAACCCAATTTAGAAAACAACTTAAAACGTGGATTTATTCCCTTTCTGACGATTATGTAATGTCCTTCATTTAGTTTCTTCTCTGTTTCTGATCTTTTGCACACTTTGTAGTTAGCGCCAGGATGCTCCTTTCGGAGCGATTGTTTGCGCTTTATAAATATACAAATAAATAAATAAATAAATATATACGGTTGCTCCAAATTTGACCACAGACCTTGAGTTTGTAAAGAACCCATGTGGCCACCCCAAACCTGGAGGGAGGCACACATAACGAGAGTCTGTGTAGGAAGCTCCTGGTGAAAAGGAACTCCTATTAAGAGATGACTACTTTGCATCCACCATTGGAGCGATTCCTTGGCTGTCTGTGAGACAACCACTCGGTCTTTCCAGATATCTGAAACATTAGACCACTAGCCTTCCAGTGTTTGTTGTCGCAGCCTCATGTGTAGTCTGGCATTGGGAACAATGTAGATGCAAGATGACATTGAACGCAGAAGAGAGGCTACTTGTCTGGCTGATGGATAAGGAGTGTGGAGGAGTGCGAGACATTTCTTGTTGATAGAGGATAACCTCTGAAGGATACACTCTTGCGCCTCTTATATTCAAGATTGCTCACAGGTAGTATATGTTTTGAGTCTGGATTTTTATGGACTTGTAAGCTCAGATGTTGCATAGTTTGGATGCAGATCTGAAAATGCTATTGAGTTAGGAGAGTTGAGGAGCTTTTGATTAGTCAGTAGTCTAAGTATGGGTAGATGAATATTTTCCTCCTCCGCAGGTATGCTGCGACCACCGCCATGCACTATGAGAACTTGCAAGGTGCTGACTTGAGCCTAAGGGCAGAATCTTGTACTGGTAGTGCTTGGATGCTACTTTGAAACGCAGGAACATCTGTGTGAGAAGTTGGCCTGATATATAGTGCTCACTATTCTAGTGATCACTGTGTATCATACCAAACGACCCTTATTGATGATTGGCTGTAAGTCAACCTTATAGACCAGCTATCCTAGTAGCGTGGACAAAAACAGTCTTTAGGCTAAACTCTAGAGGGCGTGTTAAGCCAGCTGTTTTACCATCACGTATACCCCTTGAACACCAAGTGAAAGGACACCACACAAGTTGTTATGAAAAATAAAGGATATTTATTTATAACAAGTCTACCCTGAACTCTTTATGAGTCAGGGAGCTAAGCACAATACAAAACTCTTAAGAAAATACTTCAAGTTGCAAACCATATACACTAAAAGTGGAATGCGAAATACTAGCAGGTAAGTAACAAGATCCAGAGGCTTCAGGATCGCTAGGACTACACTACAGAACCCTAAGGTTAGGAGCAGGAGGCCTAGAGAGATCGGGTGCAGAGTGTGCACTCTCACGCGGGATGCGGGACAAAGTCTATGGAGGCTAGTATTTCTAAAGTCACTGTTTTCGGACGAATCCGATTAGGTAGACTCAAAACGAAAAAGGATCTGGACACTTAGATAGTGAACCTACGTTGGAGCACCGAAATGCTCGGGTTACCTAGCCTAGGGGCTGCGGCTGCATAGGGTTCAAAAGACGTCGGGAATCCTCGTTGGAGTCTATGGAGCCTGAAAGAAGAAGTTGCTGGCAGGCGACCAGTGAAGATGTTCGGAGTGACACAAGCCTGGATCGGTGATGGAGATGACCTGAAAGCAGAGGGGACTCAGTTCTTAATCACTAGCCAGTGATTGTGTGGGCACCAGGATGGCACCGGATGAAGTCGACCAGGTGAGTGGGCGACGCTGGACTCTGCAGTCACACGGGCTAGGAGGCGTTGTCGGCGACCAGGCTGGAGGTGCGAGCTGTCCCACGCAGGTATCTGCTGTCAGCGATGCTGGACCCAAGACGGGGGCAACAAACCTTGGCAAAGGCAAGCCCACGCGGTGGAGTCAAGATAGCGTCTGGAGTGGACCAGGAGGGTCCGGGGTGCTCCTCCTTTGGAAGGGAGCAAGGGCCAGTCTGGAGCAACCAGACCAGCGGTGAAATCGTTGTGGTACGTCGTCAGGAGGGCCACTAGCCAACGGGCAAGTGACCGGACAACGCGGTGAGCAGCAAAGAGCAGAAGGGCCCCTTTCAGATCTCGTGGATGCTGGGGGGCTGGACTTCGGTGCTGGAGCTGCTCAGGGTTAGGGCTTCTCAAACCCCAAAGCACTCACTCGAGGATCCCTCGGCGGTCGTGCTGGTTAAGCGTCGTGCAGTTTCAGAAGATGGCCGGTCCCTCAGGTCTCGTCACACCCACGAATCTCAGCAGAGCTGATGATGCAGGTAGAGGTCAGAGATGCCAGGGAATCCGGGTCTCGTCGAGCTGGGCAGTCTTGATCCGGAGGATGGACGTGCAGCAAACCGCGATGCTTAGATGGTGCCTGCGGGTGCAGGGTGGCTACTCCTTAGCCACAAGGGCGAGTACTCAAAGAAAGTCAAGAGTTACTTTCGTAGAAAGTCGTTCAAGATTCAGGATGATCTAATTTGGGAAGGGGGCCCGCTCCTACCTTTATCCTAAGAAAAGGGGCTGGCACGCGACTAGGTCCTGCCCATGGGTGGGACCAGGAGGGGGGTGGTTACACCCCTCTCCCTTGTCCGGACTTTCCCCAGCTCAGAGGCTGGTGTGCCCCTGGAACTGGTTTGAGCCGGCATATGCACAGTGAGCACCGGGGTGCCACTTGCGGTCACCTTCCTCTCAGCCCTGCCTACCTGGGATACACAAAACCCTGTCTGGGATGGTGCTAGCACCGCCCCTGACAGGAAACCCTTTCTCCAAGCTCTCCTCGCTGGAAGGACTCCCAGCAGCAGGAGGTCAGACTTGTGTCTGTGGTGGCAGCATCCATTTTGTGATGCTGAGGCTCTAGTTAACTTTAACCGGGGTTCACAGTTATATACATGTTGTGTCCCTCTAGAAGGGTGGAATGCTAACCCCGTCGCCAGAATTGGCGAGGGGTTGGTATTCCAATTCGTATGACACCTTACTCGACATGTTTTGATAAAGCGATACCACAGTTGGCAAATAACCGCGAGGATTATAATGCACTTAGGAGTATATGGTACGCGTTATCATGGAACACCTATTAGGACTTGGTTCCGCAAGCCTCAAACGGGCTCAGCTCATGCCAGAGCACCATCTCACATAATTCCAAGCACTCTGCCTTCAGGATTGATGAGGCCTGCAATAGGAGTGACTGATAGGAATATATGTGTCCATTTTAGGGTTAGATATAGGGATACTATATCTAAAGCAAAGGGTGATTACACCACCTTGCCCCAGCTGTCGTCCAGCCAGTTGTGTCAGATTTGGGATGGCCAGCCAGGGATGGCAGCCCCTGGTAGGCCCTGGGTGCACCTATGCCCTGGGTACCTAAGGTACACTGTACAGGGACTGATAAGGTGACTCAGTATCCAATTAGATATGTACCTAAGGTACATGGAATCCATTTTACAGAGAGAGCGGTGGGCCTGGGGTCCTGAATAGCAGGGTCCCAGGCCAACTAAGTCGGAAAACCAGCAAAACACCAGGCAAAAAAAAGTTGGGGGTAACCATAGTCAGGTATCTACCTTCCTACACAACCCCCCCCCCCCCCCCCCCCCCCCAAACGAAAGGAGATAAGGCTATCCTTGACCAGGTAAGCCTATATTGCCTGAGTGGCCATATGAGGTGGTACATGCACTGGCATGGTTACCCCCTGTATCATGGTCCACTAAGCAACCCCTCACCCTAAGGGTATCTGAGGGTCTCCACCATAGGGAATCTCTACCTGAGGTGTGTTTTGGCAAAGTAAAAGGCTGGTGCTGGGATGGAGTACTGAAGTGAGACTCCACTAATGTTGGGCTCAACTTCCTCCAATCACTATCCACCATATATGCCTTTCTTTCCAGGACTGAGTTGTTGTGAGCTCTCAGGGTCAACCTCTGGCTACCTAAAGCTGGAGGCTGAGTCCCTCTGTTTGGCGTACTGGAGGGACAGGTCAGGTTTGGGGCTTTTAGGTCCCAGGTTTGGCTGTGCCCAACAGTGTCCATCTGTGGGAGGTCCCTAACTAAGTTTAAGGGGGATCCCTCAGGAGTTTGTTTTATTTTCACTTGGCTAGGACTACTAGCTTCAGTGCCCTTAATCTGCTGATTGGGGAGTTCTTTTGGACAGGGGGCCCTTTAGGGTCCACCACTGGCCTCCCTGACCTCTGCAGCCCTGGGCTGACTGAGGCAGGGTAGAGAGAGGCAGGTTACCTGCTCCAGACTGGGTCCCACCTTGGAAGGGTCCACTGACATCAGAGGCTCTGCCAGGCTGGGCCTGACTACCTCTGGGGCAGTTTCTTCACAAGGGGTCAGATCAGTTCCCTGAGGAGGCTGATCCTTTCCTAAAGTCTGGTGGGAGGGAGATTTCTCTTCCTCCTCAATGCTCTCTGTCTGAGTGGAGTGATCCATAGTTTCAGGCTTCACAACACTATTATCTGTCTGAGTTTGAGCTGTGGCCATCACAACTCCACCAACCTTTTCAGGAAGGGACTCAGTTTGGGTATGGGCTGTGACCATCACAGCCCTGCCAACCTGTTCAGGGAAGGAATCTGTCTGAGATTGGGCTGTGACTGGCACAGCCCTCCTGACCTGTTCAGGGAGGACATCTTGGACTGGGGCCGTGGCTATCACTGCCCCACTAACCTTACAATGGAGGTTTACCATTTTAAAATGAGTTTCTTGCTCTACCTCAGCCCAGGCTGAGATCTCTAAATCATTCCCCAGTAGGCAATCTACAGGCAAGTTTGATGACACTGCCACTCTCTTGGGGCCAGTGACACCTCCCCAGCTGAGATTTACCACTGCTATGGGATGATCTCTCTGTACTCCATCAATGTTTGTCACCTGGTATGTGGCTCCAGGTATAAGTTGCCTTGAGGGGACTAGGCTCTCAGTCACCATGGTGATGGTAGCCCCTGTATCTCTATAGGCCTCAACTTTTGAACCATTGATGAGGGGCTCCTGTCTGTACTTGTCCAAAGTGTTGGGACAAGCTGTGAAGTTGGCAAACCCCATGCCAGTCTCACAGACAAGAGTATCTAAGTCAGGGGACCTGGTTAGGCCAGAGTCCCCAGGAACTCCCAAAGTAAATGCACCCAGATTCTTGGGGCCACTCCCACCACCTGGGGGATTACTACTAGTAGTAACAGGAGGCTGGGGAGTTTTACTTGGGGGTATGTTCTCCTTATTGTCGTTGGCCCTTGGGCAACTGCTGTCAGTTTTGTAATGGCCTACCTGTTTGCAGGTATGACAATAAGGTTTCTTTTGGGTATTGGAAGGATTTTGGGACCCACCCTTTTCAGAGGATTTTTGGGGCCCTGGGGTTTGATCAGAAGATTTATTCCCACCCTTCTCTTGAGGCTTGGTTGATTCTTTCTTTTGGTCACCACCCTGGTTCTTAGGTCTAATCCTGGTTCTGACCCATTTGTCTGCCCTCTTACCCAATTCTTGTGGAGAGGTCAGATCAGAGTCTACCAGGTGCTGGTGTAATAACTGGTTCTGACAATTATTTAAGACTTGCTCTCTCATAATAAGATTATACAATCCTGTGAAGTCAGTAACCTTACTACCCAATAGCCAGCCTTCTAGAGCCTTAGTGGCACAATCAACAAAGTCAGTCCAATCCTGAGACTGAGTTTTCTGGGTGTCCCTGAACAGCAACCTGTACTACTCAGTTGTTAAGCCAACCCCATCAACCAGTGTATTCTTCAGGACTTGGTAATTGTTAGCATCCTCAGCTCTAGTAGTGAGGAGCTTATCTCTACCTTTACCTTCAAAGGAGAGCCACAGTATAGCTGCCCACTGACTCTTGGGGATGCACTGGACAGTGCAGGCCCTCTCCAAAGCAGTCATCCATTTGTGGATGTCATCCCCTTGTTTAAAGGGGGGCACTATTTTACTCAGGTGTCTAGTATCAAAACTCCTGTCTTTATCTCTAGAGATAATGCTGCCACCAGTGGGGTCTGCCCCACTCAATTTCTGCTCTCTAGCAAAGGCAAGTCTCTCCTTGGCAAGGGCAAGTTCTTCCCTTTCAATCCTCAGATTGACTTCCCTCATCTTAGCTTCATGCTCTCTTCTCTGAGGGGATGTCATCCCTCTGTGAGAAGATGCCTGAGAGCCATTGGTACGAATGGATCTGTTAGAGCCTCTGGAGAGAGACCTAACTCGTCCATTCCCAATGTTAAGCCTGCCTGAGAGTGGGCCTGGGGGTCCCCCAGTTCCATTCTCATGCCTGCTTAAGTTGGTCCTGGTGAGCCTACTGACTACTACCTGACCTTTGTCTGCCTCGTCCCCTGACAACTCCTGATCCTCTTCCTCCTCTTCACTTCCTGTTCCATTGAGGTTGAGGTCAGGGTCCCCAAGGGTTCCCTCTAAGGGGGGCATACTCCCATCTGGATTAGAAGGGCCTGTGTTAGAAGCTCTTCTGGCATCATAAGTCTCTAAGAGACCTATCAGAAATGGGATGGTAGGGTTAGAACCCTGTTTTAGCTTCCTGAAGGTTCACAGTTGTCTCATCTCCTGGAAGCTAAGAGCTGCATATCTCGACATGACCTGTGGAGGGTCAATGACCACTAGGGGAGTCTGTGAAGATTCTCCTTTGTCTGACATGCTTTTCTAGTGAGGTGTAAGTGGTGCACTTACCTACACTATTTGTTTGCCTACTGATCCCTTGCTAAGAGTTGTAGTCAGGGTGTGCTAAGCCCTGTTGCACTACAACAACTGGTTCAGTAGAACTCAGAGTATTCTAAGCTAAGTTATATGTACCTGGGTACTTATGTGATCTTTCAAATGATATTCTTAGGATACGTGCGAGTCAAAACAACAGCAAGCTCAAATCCCAACCGCTGCACACCAATGTGAGAAGTTGGCGTGATATATAGTGCTCACTATTCTAGTGATCACTGTGTATCATACCAAACGACCCTTATTGATGATTGGTTGTAAGTCAACCTTATAGACCAGCTATCCTAGTAGCGTGGACAAAAGCAGTCTTTAGGCTAAACTCTAGAGGGCGTGTTAAGCCAGCTGTTTTACCGTCACATATACTCCTTGAACACCAAGTGAAATGACACCACACAAGTTGTTATGAAAAATAAAGGATATTTATTTATAACAAGTCTACCCTGAACTCTTTATGAGTCAGGGAGCTAAGCACAATACAAAACTCTTACGAAAATATTTCAAGTTGCACAATTTACACAAATGCCCGAGGGGCACGAAAAAACATATACACTAAAAGTGGAATGCGAAATACTAGCAGGTAAGTAACAAGATCCAGAGGCTTCAGGATCGCTAGGACTACACTACAGAACCCTAAGGTTAGGAGCAGGAGGCCTAGAGAGATCGGGTGCAGAGTGTGCACTCTCACGCGGGAATGCGGGACAAAGTCTATGGAGGCTAGTATTTCTAAAGTCACTGTTTTCGGACGAATCCGACTAGGTAGACTCAAAACGAAAAAGGATCTGGACACTTAGATAGTGAACCTACGTTGGAGCACCGAAATGCTCGGGTTACCTAGCCCAGGGGCTGCGGCTGCATAGGGTTCAAAAGACATCGGGAATCCTCGTTGGAGTCTATGGAGCCTGAAAGAAGAAGTTGCTGGCAGGTGACCAGCGAAGATGTTCGGAGTGATCCAAGCCTGGATCGGTGATGGAGATGACCTGAAAGCAGATGGGACTCAGTTCTTAATCACTAGCCAGTGATTGTGTGGGCACCAGGATGGCACCGGATGAAGTCACCTCGACCAGGTGAGTGGGCGACGCTGGACTCTGCAGTCACACGGGCTAGGAGGCGTTGTCGGCAACCAGGCTGGAGGTGCGAGCTGTCCCACGCAGGTATCTGCTGTCGGCGATGCTGGACCCAAGATGGGGGCAACAAACCTTGGCAAAGGCAAGCCCACGCGGTGGAGTCAAGATGGCGTCTGGAGTGGACCAGGAGGGTCCGGGGTGCTCCTCCTTTGGAAGGGAGCAAGGGCCACTCTGGAGCAACCAGACCAGTGGTGAAATCGTCGTGGTACGTCGTCAGGAGGGCCACTAGCCAATGGGCAAGTGACCGGACAACGCGGTGAGCAGCAAAGAGCAGAAGGGCCCCACGCAGATCTCGTGGATGCTGGGGGGCTGGACTACGGTGCTGGAGCTGCTCAGGGTTAGGGCTTCTCATACCCCAAAGCACTCACTCGAGAATCCCTCGGCGGTCGTGCTGGTTAAGCGTCATGCAGTTTCAGAAGATGGCCGGTCCCTCAGGTCTCGTCACGCCCACGAATCTCAGCTGGGCTGATGATGCAGGTAGAGGTCAGAGATGCCAGGGAATCCGGGTCTTGTCGAGCTGGGCAGTCTTGATCCGGAGGATGGACGTGCAGCAAACCGTGATGCTTAGATGGTGCCTGTGGGTGCAGGGTGGCTACTCCTTAGCCACAAGGGAGAGTCCTCAAAGAAAGTCAAGAGTTCCTTTCGTAGAAAGTCGTTCAAGATTCAGGATGATCTAATTTGGGAAGGGGGCCCGCTCCTACCTTTATCCTAAGAAAAGGGGCTGGCACGCGACAAGGTCCTGCCCATGGGTGGGACCAGGAGGGGGGTGGTTACACCCCTCTCCCTTGTCCGGACTTTCCCCAGCTCAGGGGCTGGTGTGCCCCTGGAACTGGTTTGAGCCGGCATATGCACAGTGAGCACCGGGGTGCCACTTGCAGTCACCTTCCTCTCAGCCCTGCCTACCTGGGATACACAAAACCCTGTCTGGGATGGTGCTAGCACCGCCCCTGACAGGAAACCCTTTGTCCAAGCTCTCCTCGCTGTAAGGACTCCCAGCAGCAGGAGGTCAGACTTGTGTCTGTGGTGGCAGCATCCATTTTGTGATGCTGAGGCTCGAGTTAACTTTAACCGGGGTTCACAGTTACATACATGTCGTGTCCCTCTAGAAGTGTGGAATGCTAACCCAGTCGCCAGAATTGGCGAGGGGTTAGTATTCCAATTCGTATGACACCTTACTCGACATGTTTTGATAAAGCGATACCACAGTTGGCAAATAACCGCGAGGATTATAATGCACTTAAGAGTGTATGGTACGCGTTATCATGGAACAGCTATTAGGACTTGGTTCGGCAAGCTGCAAACGGGCTCAGCTCATGCCAGAGCACCATCTCACATAATTCCAAGCACTCTGCCTTCAGGATTGATAAGGCCTGCCATAGGAGTGACTGATAGGAATATATGTGTCCATTTTAGGGTTAGATATAGGGATACTATATCTAAAGCAAAGGGTGATTACACCACCTTGCCCCAGCTGTCGTGCAGCCAGTTCTGTCAGATTTGGGATGGCCAGCCAGGGGTGGCATAATACATGCTGCAGCCCCTGGTAGGCCCTGGGTGCACCTATGCCCTGGGTACCTAAGGTACACTGTACAGGGACTGATAAGGTGACTCAGTATCCAATTAGATATGTACCTAAGGTACATGGAATCCATTTTACAGAGAGAGCAGTGGGCCTGGGGTCCTGAATAGCAGGGCCTCAGGTCAACTAAGTCAAAAAACCAGCTAAACACCAGGCAAAAAGTTGGGGGTAACCATAGTCAGATATCCACCTTCCTACAATCTGGTGTTTCAAGATGATCGGAATGTGGAAGTAGGCATCCTGAAGATTGATTGTGCACATCCATTCCCCCCGATGAAGCTTGGGGTAGATCTGGTAGATGGTAAGCTTCCTAAACTTTTCCTTGCAGATTAACTTGCTCAAAAATCTAAAGTCTAGAATGGGTCTGTACTCCCGATTCGGACCTCTTTTCTGCACCAGAACATTTTGTAAATAAATTCCTAGCTTTTGTTTTGAGGCTGGAACTTCCTAAATAGCTTCTTTCTGGAGCAGCGTGTCAACTTCATTTTGTAGTAAGACGTTTTGATAACAAGGAGTTTTCTTCGGAGTGTAACAGGAGGAGTGGACTTGAATCAACGGAGTAACCATTTTGCACAATATTCAAGACCCACCTGTTGCTTGTTATTTTGCGCCGCTCATCCATGTGTGTGACAACACTTCCTCCCCAACGCCTCCCCCCCACCCCACCCCCAACCGGAGTAGGTCAGGGAGAGGGGATAAGCGAATGCTCATCATTGCTCAGCTGGCATTTTGGAGGATTAAGCCGATGGACGAGGAGTCCCTCTTCCTTGAGCAGGTCTGCTGGGATGATAAGGCAACCTTCCGTTCTGGTGTTGCTGCGCCGCTCCATGAGGGGTTTGAACCATCTGCTGGTCGGAGCAATGGACATAGGGGCAAAATATGCCGTAGAATTATGTGCGCTTCTCAAAGCAACACTGCTTCCAGGTAGCCAGCTTTAATTTGTGCCATTTCATCATCCCCATGCGAGCCGAACAATGAATTGCTGGTGAATGGCAAGTTGAGTATTCTGTGTTGGGCATGAGGTTAAAGCATGTAAGGCATAATCAGGAAGACCATCATGCACAGATGCCAGGACAGTATTCATGGGCTGCGAGATCAGAGGCATCAGCAGCTGCACTAATAACTTGATTTGCCACCAGACCACCCTCTTGAAGGATATCCTGGAAATCTTTAGGAAGCTTGTCAGTGAACCTGGTTAATAAGTCTCAGAGAGACCTGTAGTACTTCCTCAATAAAGAGGAGGTGCTGCCACTTTCATGAAAGATTTAGAGGTGTTACATGTAAGAGAGTAGGATCTGCTTACTATGGCTACCCCCACTTTTTGCTGTTGTTTCACTGATTTATCGACTTTAGTCTGGCTGGGGCTCTGCTAACCAGGACCCCAGCCTAGCTGCTTCCTCGCTAAATTGATTGCATGTACTTTAGGTACACTCCAGATTGGTTACTGGATTACCCTTGTGAGTCCCTAGTATATGGTACCTTGGGTTTCAAGGGCATAGGTACCCCAGAGGCCTACCAGGGGCTGAAGCATGTATTATGCCACACCTGGGAAGCCTTCCAAAATGGCACCACAGGTCTGCTACTGCAGCCTGGGTAAGGTGGTGCTTGCACCCCTTACTAAGATATAGGCTACCTATATTTACCCTTAAATACAGACACATGTAAACCTATAAGTCACTCATATGGCAGGCTTGACAATCCTGAAGGCAGAGTGCTTGGTTTTGTGTGAGAGGATGACCAAGCATGAGCTGAACCCCTCTGCAGCTTTCAGAATCACTTCTCTGTAGCTGTTCTGTGATACAGCCATTCCATATACTCGTAAGTGCATTATAACCTTGCTGTAAATGCTAACTTTGGAATGGCTGCATCAAAATATGTCGTGTTTGGTGTCAAACACTTTGGAATCCTATCCCCCTGTCCCCCCCCTACCCCCCCCCCCCCCCCCCGCCACCAGCCCTGGCAGCGGGGGTAGAATTCCACCCTTCTAGAGGGAGAAAAGACATGTACACACTTACCTGACTGGTAATAGTTTAAAAGAGCCCCAGCATCACAAAATGGATGCTGCTGCCACAGACACAAGTCTGACCTCCTGCTGCTGGACGAAACTCCGGCAGGGGAGGCCTGGACAATAGCTTTCCTGTTACAGGGTGGTGTAACCACCTCCCCAGACAGACTTTAGTGTATTGAGGCAGGGTGGGTGCATTCAGTGAATGCTTTTCAGACAGTGCTGGGGGCACAACTGGTGTCCCTGTGCTTACCCCAGTTCAAACCGGTTGCTGGGGCACTCAGTCCCAGCTCTGGCGCGAAACTGGAAAAAGGGGAAGGGGTGTAACCAACCCCTGCCCAGGTCCTCCCATAGGTGGGACCTTAGAGTTAGTCAACCCCTAAACTTAGTATAAGTATAGGAACCCAGTCCCTAGGACTTTAGATTACCCTGGACGAAACTTTGCAACATATATCCCGGAACTTCAACATTCTATTTCGACTAGAAGACAGAAGGATCTCCCTTGGGGTCAAGGAGTGACTTCCCTGTTCAAACAGGCACCAAAGAAGCATCTTGCCGGTCTGCATTTCCAAGGCTCCCGCCGGATCAAGAAGGATTTGCCACACAGGACACAGACTTCCAGCCATCTCCGAGGCTGACACGAGATCACCGCAAAGCTGAGACCTGTAGCCATCACGAGAGACGTGAACCGGAACTCCTGGACACCGGTCATATTTGCAAGTGCACCTACTTCCAGAGCTTTTCCGAAGTTGTGCATTGGACTACTCGTAGTCCAAGCCCTGAACACCATCTGCACCGAAGATTGTGGGCCTACACTCCACGAGTGTTCCGTGGGCCTGCTTCTAGCATTTCTGCTCGAGGCCCCTTTGCAATCCCTGGTCCGTCGACTGGTGGGTCCCCACTAAGGTAACTCTTTTGTTTCTTGGGCTTCCCTGGTTGCTCCAGACGTGCCCTGACTCCCCTCCAAAGGGTGAGTCCCTCAGACCTTGCTGCTCTGCTACAAAGCCAATCTTTGCATTCTGCCTGGGTTGCTGTTGCCAAGGCTTGTTGGGTCCAAACCGGATACCGACTCCGCAGCATTCGACATCCGACGTGGGACAGCTCGAATCCAGCTCCTGGTTGTCGTCGACCCCTCCTGGTCCTCAGGGATGAAGAGTCAAGCTACACCTTCTGCACCTGACATCGGTGGGCATCTTCTTACTGCCTCCCTGGTCACTGGCAAGTGACCCAGACTCTGTCCCCTCTGCGTTCAGGTTCTTCAGATTTTCGATCCACCCTTGGATCCATCCGGAGACTTTACTCTGGTCACCCGCAGCACTTCTTTGCAGCTCTCCATAGGAAACGACGCCGAAACCCGACACAAAAACACACCTATGCACCCGGCTTCCCTGGGTGAGGTAACACGAGTACTTCGGTGCTCCCGTGGGTCTCGACTCTCGAACTGTCCAGTACTGAAGGGGTTTGTTCCTAGTCCACTCCTAAGTGTCCCTAAATCTTTAAAAATCTAACCGTAACTTTCTCCATAGAAGTCAATGGTGATTTGCGGCTGTGTTTAGACACTGCATGCGTCTCCGGTGGGTCTCCTGCGTCCTACCTTGGGTGGTTCCTGGTTGCCCCAGCGGTTCTACTGGCCCCAGGCCTTGTCTCTATGACTGTAGTGGTACTTATACCACTTTCTTAGTATGTGGTCTGTGAGGCCCCTAGGGCAAAAAGTATATTGTGCTAATTTACTGTGTGCTAAATAAGTTTACTGCATGTACTTTTGCCTCTAGCCTTATAAAGAGACTAGAGATTAAATACATATATTTTATATATATATATATATATATATATATATATATATATATACCTGGTGTGGTTCTCCTTTCATTTGGTCATTCACGAGATTATTGACTGGAAAAAATAAGCTGTTTTACATTTCTTCAAGACTTAGTTTGAAGGCTGCTCTCCTCAGCTAGCACTAGGATAGCTTTCTATATAGGTTGTCTTTGAACCTACCATCAATAAGGGTCGTTTGGACTGGTGCAAGGTGCCCACTAGAATAGTGTACTGCATATGCCAGGCCAACTTCTCACATTACACATCTATTTGTCCAGAGAATCGATTTGCTTGCTATCTTTATCCGGAGGTACTGAAGGAGATGCCTCTAAATGCATCTTCATAGCAGCAGCAATGATCTACATAATTTTATGGGAGCCAGGGAGTCAACCGCGGTGGAAATAGAGTTAAACTTGGATAAAGCCAGTTCAATGCTATGAGAAGCTGTAATATGGGGCTCAACTAGTGCCTCCTGAAAGGCATCTGGTGTCACTTTATACCATTGTCTACGCCAGAAGGACCTTTATTGTGACACATTAGTCAAGTAGAGATAGGTCCGCTAAAAAAGACTGAGTCTCAGGATTGTCAGGAAGGTCACCATGCACATTAAAATCCCCTAGCAATAAAAAATTGCTACCGGAATTAAAATGCGGGGCCAATACTTCAACTAGGGAAAGGGCAAAATTAGCACTCTGGCCTGGTGGACAATAAACCAAGGCCCCTTTCCAATGGGCCTTAAAGGGAGTGTTGATCCTAAAGATCCTAATTTCCATATTGGCAGTGCTCCTTTGATCCAGAATGGAGACAGTAATCCCCTCTATGTATGGGTACACGAAGACACCCCTGCGGCGTAGAGCAGCCGCTACCACTGCAACACACTTCGTGAACACTCAGGGGGGCTGACTTCACCCCGAACGGGAGGACTTTGAACAGGTTTTGGGAGGTTCCCACCAGGAACCAAAGGAATCTTCTGTGACTGTGAACTATCGGGACATGAAAATACGCATCTTGGACGTCCAGCGAACACATCCAATCTCCCTGCTTGAGATGCGGATATATTTGATGAAGCACCAACATGCGAAACCTTTCTTTCTTGATATACAGGTTGAGTGTTCTCAAGTCCAGAATGGGTCTGTATTCTGCTTTTTGTCCCTTTTTTCTGACTAGAAAATATATTGAATACACTCCTTTTGCCCTTTGAGACATGGGCACCTTCTCGATGGCTGACTTTTCGAAGAGGATAGCTACCTCTCTCTTTAGAAGGATCAGCTGATGACTTGATGTTGCCATTGGAGGGACGGGTGGAGGCAGATGTTGAAAACGAAGACATTCTAAAGTGTAGCTAACCCCCAGCGATCTTTTGGGTTGTATGACATTACAACGCATGCTAATACATCGCATGCCATTACATCGCGGTTTTTATAACGCAAGTCGTTACAACGACTTGCGTTAGAGGGCGCTGGACTTAGGAGTAGTATAATTTACTATTCCAACTCCAGTCTACATACAGTAGGGAAGGTGTTGGATAGTAAGTTATACTATTCCTTGTCCTAGAGCACCATCCAGCGCAAGTCGTTGTAACGACTTGCATTCTAAAAACCGCAACGTAATGGCATCGCGATGTAACGACCGCGTTGTAAACGACGTTTCCCGATCTTTTGTAATGGTATGCCACTCTTCCATATGATGCGCGATGCTTCCCCCCACTGGAGTGGTCAACGGCGCTGGGGGAAGGAAGAACTCATGGATTGGATTGGGCTTTGTTGGAATTGTTGCCCTGGCGCTGATTTCCACCGCCTCTGGAGTTACGCCTGCCTCTGTATTGAGGCTTCTGCTGCCCCTGCTGAACCTGACTCTTCTGCCACTGAGGGGTTTGAACCCTCTGCTTGGAAGAACCCTTATTGTAGGAGCGAAACCTTTTCCGGAATTCTTTCTTCTTTTCAAGCCCCACAGCTTTAAGAGTGTCTAATTCCGCCTTCATTTGCTGCATCTCTTCATCGGTACTTGCACCAAATAACGATGTTTCTGAAAAAGGCAAATTCAAGATCCGGGACTGAGCCTCTAGTTTCAGGGCAGTAAGGCGCAACCAGGAAGACCTCCTCGCACATACCCCGTGCGAATAGCCATGCACCAAAACGGTGGCTCCATCCGCTGCAGCGCTGATGATCTGATTGGAGACCTGGCTGATCTCCAAGAGAATTTCCTCAAAGTCCTTTCGATCCTCTTGCAGGAGATTTTTGATGAACCGCTGCAGAGAATCCCTCAGGGACCTATCATAGCGGCCCAAAAGCGCTTCCGCATTGGATACCTTCAGAAGTGAGGCTGAGGTTTTACAGACTCTCCTTCCCCATGAATCCTGCGACTTGCTTTCCTTATCAGGAGGTACTGACGAGGAGGGTGCCACAGCATGGGATTTTCTCGCCGCTGCGATAAGGATTGAATCTGGTGGAGGATCGGCCCTGAGGAAGAGAGGATCCTCCTCTGACGAACGATATTTTTATAGTCGCTGGCGTGAGGAACACCTCCATAACCGGTTCTATAATCCCAGGAACCAAAGGCAGCAGAGGTTTGGGCGCAAAGTCTCGAAAATTACTGAGATCTTGGTCTGGTGAGTTGTCATGGGAACTCCCAGCTTAAGAGCCCCTCTGCCCAAGATGTCTTGAAAGGTAAAGATGTCTTCCACTTGAGATATTCTTGATGGAGGACTGTCTGTCAAGGTCGGCGAATAATCCCTATGAGATCGAGAAGAAGAGGAGTAAGAAGACGGAGATCTGCGTTCCCTTCTTCTGCTCCTAGACCTGGATCTCAGTCTGCTGGAGTGCACCGGAGAGCGCGTTCGTTCCATGGGCCTGGACACATGCCTGTCTCGGTCCTTGTCAGGAGCCCAGTGATGAAGAGGCCTGCACCATCTTGGTGACAATCTGATGGAAGGCGACTTCTGAGTGTCTCTCCTCGCAGGTGAACGTGTTGGAGGAGGTGATTTCCTCTGTTTGTGCAGTGAATGTGCAGGGGAATGCCTCGACCTTTCACTGTCGGAGGAATAGATACCTACATCTGGAGATCTATTAAGGTGAGGAGATCGAGAGCCTGAAGAAGATGATGAAAGGCTCACTGGAGGCGTGTTCTCCCTTGAAAGTCCCCTAGACCGGGATCTGGAGCGAATCTGTGATGTCTGATCCGCTGGACCCCTTTTCCTTTTAGCAGGAGGGCTTATGCACTCAGGAGAATGTTCCATAGACCTAGACCGTCTCCCCGAGGCCAATTCACCTTCCGCAGCCGACACCGACTTTGGAGATCTCTGTTGTGACAGTGGCCTGTGGCGGTGCGTCCATTAAGGGCGCTGGGGCGTTGCCCTACCAGCCGTCCGGACCGCAGCTCCCTCGGCTTTTGTGAACTTAAGTAAACTGAACTCTTAGTCAGTTTACTTAAGTTCAGTCTGAGACCGATGCATCATGACAATGCCTGTAAGTTAGCATGACGTCGGAGCGCCCACCTGGGCGGCCCGACGTCATGCTAACTGACAGGCATTTACATTGTCACACCAGGGGCAGCAGCACAAGTGCGCATGAGTGGGGACGGAGGGCCAATTTTTCTCCGTGCCCACGCATGCGCACTAGTGCCTGCTGTGGCTGGCGCAAGGCTCAAACCTCCGTCTTCTAATGGGCTGGGCGGGCAGAGAGTAACTGTGCCCTAAGGCGCCAGGATTGTCTGTGAAGGATCGGCGGATGTTCCTGTAGGCGGCTAGTCGTCAACAGCAATGGGACCTGGACCCCGGAGCACAGACGGCGCGGACCTGGTAAGTTTTAAAATGTTTCATTTTAACCCCCGGCCCTGGGCGACATGACCCAGGTTAATGTAAGCATACGTTGCTTTGCTTTAAGACTAGTGTTCTCCTGGAGGTGGGTGATTTATGTGAAGACTAGAGACAGAGTTTAGTGAGTGATTCGGCAATCTGCCACTACGCCTGACACCTGACTGACGTCTCCCGGCCCTGCCAGCCGGTCTGGGCACACTTCTGTCTGTTTGCTGCAAATCCACCAAAGGGCCAGTTCACTGTTGATAATCTGTTCCAGGTTAACAACAGCAAGGACACATGACGATCCCCACGGCACGACCGCGAGTATTGCAAGAGCTGGGGAAGACGGTTCCCAGCGCGAAGGTGTTCACTTAGTTTCACCCTTCCAGAAAAGTCCCAACAGAATCTTCATTTTAGCTACCCTAAGGCGAGCCAGGTACCCCCACTGGTGTCTCTCTGGAACGAGAAGTTTGAGGTTTAACACTGCCATATCATCCGTTAAACTAAATTCACATGTTAACTCTCCTTTTTGCTTTATTTTTGGAAATGATGCAGCAGTTTCTCTCGTAAAACTAAAGACTAGTTTACATTTGTAGGTACAAAGATGTTTCTGTTACTCTGCTGAATCGAATTGTTTGTGTCGTATCAACATTGCTTTAAATGGAAATATAGAAGTTACGTTTAGTCAGAAGAAGAAAAGTGAGTATTTATTTAGGTGCTTTAGCATACAAATGGTTTCAAAATCCAAAGTACAAAATAGCTTTGACAAGCTAGGTGGTAAATAGGAAAAATAAGTGGGGTTTTAGGGAAGAGCTTTGTATGCCAGCAAAGTATGTAGGGAGCTCACTACAGCTGTGAAGTGCTCTGGGAGCCATAAGGGGTGAAGAGAGAAATAGCTGCAAAGTATTGTCAATGCTTTGCTTGTGAATACTAGAGAGAAGCAAGGATTGTAAGGGTGTGTGAAATCAAAATGAAGCGTGCATACCACACAAACGGACTTAGAGTGGATCAATATTTGCTGTAGGTGAAAAGCATTTGCGTGTGTAAGCTGCGGATTAACGGTATTAACCTCTCTTTACACATCTGCAAAGGGCTTCTAGTAACACAGCACACTCAGAGAGGAGAGAGAAAGTTGGAGGGGGGAGAGGGCGAGTCAGGGGAACAGCCCAGGTTCTTCTTTGATGGAATACCAGATGAAAATATAGCGCATTTAAATTTTAGCCCATTACTACCTTTTGGAGACAAGTTGATGGGGAGCCAGGAAACTTATTTGTCGATGTTTGTTTTGGTTTTCCTGGCTCTAACAGATCGTGGTTGAATGAAGTCGGTCATCGGGGCGCAAACACGGCTGGGTGCAATTGCTGAACGTCTTCGCATGCAGTGACTAACAGCCTACAACTAAATAACGCCAGTGTCTGTGGAAGGTTGCTTGCATTCTCGGGTCTGTGCTAAGCACCCCCACCTGCTCAGAGGCCCCAGCAGACGTGGTGTTATCTACTGTAGTCTGTCACCAGGCAATGTAAGGCCTAGACAGTCTGTAATAAAGGAAACCTATTGAGTGCAGTGCTGTGAAGGGTGAGTGATGTCTGTGTGAGTGCAGGTTGAGCAGTGTGCCTGTGTGAGTCCAGGGTGAGTGATGCCTGTGTGAGTGCAGGTTGAGCAGTGTGCCTGTGTGAGTCCAGGGTGAGTGATGCCTGTGTGAGTGCAAGTTGACCAGTGTGCCTGTGTGAGTGCAGGTTGAGCAGTGTGCCTGTGTGAGTCCAGGGTGAGTGATGCCTGTGCGAGTGCAGGGTGAGTGATGTTTGTGTGAGTGCAGGTTGAGCAGTGTGCCTGTGTGAGTGCAGGGTGAGTGATGTCTGTGTGAGTGCAGGTTGAGCAGTGTGCCTGTGTGAGTCCAGGGTGAGTGATGTGTGTGTGAGTGCTGAGTGAGCAGTGAGCAGTGTGCCTGTGTGAGTCCAGGGTGAGTGATGCCTGTGTGAGTCCAGGGTGAGTGATGCCTGTGTGAGTGCAGGTTGAGCAGTGTGCCTGTGTGAGTGCAGGGTGAGTGATGTCTGTGTGAGTGCAGGGTGAGCAGTGTGCCTGTGTGAGTGCAGGGTGAGTGATGTCTGTGAGTGTAGGGTGAGCAGTGTACCTGTGTGAGCCCAGAGTGAGTGATGTGGATGGGTGATTGCTGGCTTAGTAATGTGTCAGGGAAGGGTGAGTAATGGGTCTATGAGTGCAGGGTGACTGTGCCCATGTGAATGCAGGGAGAGAGATGTATCTGTGCAAAGAGACTTGTCTGGCTACTCCCAGAGATGTATTCGCCAAGCCACCTCTTTCTCAAATGTGCTTGAGAATACACCATTTGCCCACTCTTTCTTCAAAATGTTCTCGTGGGAGAACCCCCCAAACCCCCCCATAGGTGGTTCGGCCTCGCTTGCTGCACTCGCTCGCCACAGTGCAGTATTTACGCCTCACCACTTTCAAATGTCACCAGCCGCCACTGGACCTGGCGACGGAGTTGGCAAACTCAACGTCGTGGTTTTCTGGGTCTAAGTTGACTTGGGCAATACCTGCCTTGACGCAGACGATGGAGGCTGTGCAGAGGATTGATGAACACTCCCTCGTGGCGATCTGTGATTCGACGTCGAATGCCTCTGTGATTCCGATGGGAAGACTTGCCTTGACGTCGAACTTCGGTGGCGTGAAGTCGACATAAGATGACTCGACGGCAAACGGCGAAGCTTTGACGTAGAAAGATTCAACGTCGAGCGTCGATGGTGCATAGACGGGGAGTATCTCAACCTCAAACTCTGGTGATGAGGCGTCGACGGAGTGTGCCTCGACCTCGAGCGCCGTGATGAGGCGACGATGAAGGGTGCCTCGACGTCGAACGCTGTTGAGTAGGCCCCGACGGAGTGTGACTCGACATCGAACGCTGTTGACTTGGTGCCGACAGAGGAAGCTTCGACGATGAACGCCGGTGATTTGCGTCGACGACGGCTGTCTCGACGTTGAGCTCCTGTGCATCAACAGGGACCTCTCTCTCGACGCTGAACGTCGCCCGGTTGACGTCAGCGGAGGTACCTTAGATCTCAACGCTTAAGTATTCGCCGTCGAAGGAAGAGGACTCGTCATCGTCGTCGCTGAAAGCTTGGGCGCCGATTCCGACACCGAAGGAGAACAAGTCGGGACTTCTATTGACGTCGATCATGTCCTCAATTTTTTCGGTCTCTTAGGAGACCTACCTCTTTCAGAGAGGCCATAAATCCTTATTCTCTCTCTGTCCTTGAGGGTCCTCCTAGAAAAAGTCTTGCAGTGTTCACAGGTGTCTGCAGAGTGTGTCTCAGGGAGACAGAGAATACACACAGGGTGTGTAACAGTCCTGGCCTTCTTCTTCCCAGAAAAGGGCAGGTGTCAAAAAGAGAAGGCATTTTGACAAAAATAATCCTTTTTTGAAAATCAAAAAAGGCAGGACTAACACTCTAAACCTAAAAGAAGTCGAGTGAAAGTGAAAATTGTAAAAAATCACAAAGTATTTTTGACAGAAAGTCAAAAAAGGTAGGAGCTGTTAAACCAGGGTCCTGACTGAAGGAGCCGGAAAGAACAACTCATTTAACTGTCACCCCTGAGGCATGATGTGAAGCCAGGGGTCATGGCTGCCTTAAAGGCACAGTGCCAGTTTTAGTTGAAAATGCTTTCATTTTCTATGCTATTGCTTTACAATGAAGACAGTGGACTAACAATGTCTATTTATTAGCAATTTTCAGGATTTATGAGTGTTTTGCTCATTAAAACACAGAGTTCAAGTGCTATTTGACCTAATGTGTTTTTATATGCTTGCTAATACAGTCTATGTATGTGTATTTACATTGTTAAGCCTCAGTTTTGGGGCTGCATTGGTGTGAGAAAAAAATTATATATGTACATACATATATGTGGAGCTAAATATATGTGATTTCCATATATATTTTTATATTGTTTACGGGGTCCCCGCACGTGGGCGGGAATATTCAGTGCTTATGACTATTGATGAGGATCCCCTGGAAGAGAAACTGTTTTTAACGTTCCCGCCAAGAGTGCAACGTACTGGCATCCTGCAAACGCTTGAGGTTCTGTGTTGCCCGTGCCCCAGTGTTTCCTTATAGACAGTGTGAGAACCCTGTGTTTTAGGAACTGGCCTCCAGGTAAGTCATATTCTGTCCGGAGCTCCTCAAAAGGGAGCATTTCAGAGTCCCGGTAGAGGTTCCACATCACTTTCAGACTTGCCTCTTCCCAATCCTCCAGCCCCACCCAGTGTTCTCCCTGCGGGAGGCAGCGAAGCAGAGTTATGGATAGGTCTGGAGAATAGGGTATTCTAGCACCCACTCGCCTCAAGTACCGAGCTCAACAATGCGTTGCCACCCTAGTTTCGGCTGTGTCTCATCAGCAATATTAAGTCTTTGGGCGGTTGGCGCAAAGGGGTACTGCTCTCTATCCGGGTTCCTCCCGGATAGACAGCCACTGGATCATCCATGTAGTACCCTTCAAAGTCAGGGACTGCTAAACCTCACTCCTGCGTCCTGCCCCCAGATGAAGGATACTATCATTGAGTCAAGGTCCCTGAATGTCTCCTGCGGTATCCACACCGGGTGGGCTCCGAAAAAGTATATTGGTCGTGGAAGTGCCACCATCTTTAGGACAGCTATTCGTCCGGCTATAGATGACCAGACAAGTCAACGCAGTCTCATCATCATGCTTCAACACCCTGCGCATGCTCCGTAAGATCTTCCGATGGATCCCCACCGAAACCAGGAAGACGATCACCCAGGCACTCGTCACCAGCCGACTGGACTACGGAAACACCCTCTACGCCGGAACCACAGCCAAACTTCAGAAAAGACTCCATCGCATCCAGACGGCCTCCGCACGACTCGTCTTGGATGTCCCCCGACACTGCCACATCTCTGGCCCCCTGAGAGACCTGCACTGGCTCCCCGTCAGCAAGAGGATCACGTTCAGGCTCCTCACCCACGCACACAAGGCCCTCCACGACATGGGCCCCAAGCTCCTCATCAACCGCCTGACCTTCTAAACGCCCACCTGACAGCTACGATCGGCCAGCCTCGCCCTCGCCAAGCCACCGCCGGGGGAAGATCCTTCTCCTACCTGGCAGCCAAGACATGGAACTCCCTCCCCATCCACCTCCGGCTGACCCAGGATCACCTTTCCTTCAAGAAGCTCCTCAAGACCTGGCTCTTCGAGCAGTAGCGGACCCCTCCCCCCCAGCGCCTTGAGACCCTACCGGGTGAGTAGCGCGCTATTCAAATGTCTATGATTGATTGATTGAAAGCGGCAAGGGCCTCCAAAAATCCATAGAGGATCGGCTTGAGTGTATTGCTCTACCTACACTGTCCTCTAAAAGCTCAGTGGGGCAATGCTATACTTTTACTCTTAAGTATCTCAGGCAGCTAGGTTCCCATTGTAGATCCCCTCGGTCAGGTGGCGAGGGTCTGTTGGGCATCATGGGGAACAGTATTGATTTCTGCCTGTTGACCTTATGACCGGATAGTCTACCAATTTGTACCAACATGGATCGTGCTCCTGTCAGGTCAGTGGATGTATTCCAGAGGAACAGCAGGAGATCATCCGTATACAGGGCTATGTAATGCCTCATTTCCCCAAGCCTCAATCCTCTGTAGTCTTGCCCACTTCTCGCCCTGCAAGCCAGAGGCTCTATGGCAAGACCAAACAAAAGTGGGGAGAGGGGGGCCCCTGCCTTGCCTTGCACCCGTCTCCACCACCTGCCTAAGGGAGACAGTTTCCCCGATACATATTCTGTGAGAAGTTGGCCTGATATATGATGCTCACTAGTTCTAGTGATCACCTTGTATCATTCCAAACAACCCTTATGGTGATTGGTTGTAAGTCAACCTTATAGACCAGCTATCCTAATGGTAGCATGGACAAAGCAGTCTTAGTCTAAACTCTTTTGGCATGTGAAGCCAGCTGTTTTACCACATATAACCCCTTGAATAACAGATGAAAGGACACCACACAGGTTGTTATGTAAATAAACAATATATTTATTACTAACAAACATCTCTGAACTCTTTATGAGATCAGAGGGCTAAGCACATAACAAAACTCTTAAGAAAAATACAATAAGTCACACAAATTACAATGGTGCCCTAGGGGCACGACAAACCATATACTAAGTAAATGGTATAAGGAGAACGATAGAGGAAATGAAGATGCCCAGAGGCTGTAGAATCGCTGGGGCTACACTACCCTAACCTTAGGTAAGGAGCAGGAGGCCCACGGGACGGGTGTGCAGTCTTAAAACACACACGCGGGTTCCAATGCAAAGTCAATGGGCACACAAAATTATGGAAGGAACCAGGTGATGTCGTCGCGATCAGGTGAGGAGTGGACGCTTGACTCTGCAGCCACGTGGACCAGGCGGGGTCTTCGACGACCAGGATGGAGGCACGAGCTGTCCCACGCAGGCTCTCGCTGTCGGCGGTGTCTGATCCGGAATCGGAGTCAACAGGCCTTGGCAAAGGCAACCCACGCTGTGGTTGAAGATGGTGTCTGGTGCGGACCAGGAGGGTCCGGGGTGCTTCTCTTTTGGAAGGAAGCAAGGGCCAGTCTGGAGCAACCAGACCAGCGGTGTAGATTTCAAGGCTCGTCGTTTAGGAGGCCACTAGCCAGCCGGCAAGTGACCACACAACGCGTCGAGCAGCAATCAAGCAAAAGGGCCCCACGCAGATCTCGTGGATGCTGGAGGGCTGGTCTTCTGTGCAGGAGCTGCTCGGGGCTGGGGCTTCTCAATCCCCAAAGCACTTACTCGAAGATGTTCGTGCTGGAAGCAAAGTGCAGTTTCTCCAAGATGGCCGGTCCCACGTGTCTCGTCGCACCCACGGATCTCAGCTGTGCTGCAGATGTGAGTTGAGGTCGAAGAGGTCTTGAAGTCCGGGTCTCGTCGGGCTCTGAAATCTGGTTCCACCAGGAAGGACGACAAAGTGGACCGCTAGGACGCTTGATGGCGCCTAATTGTGCAGGGTAGTCACTTCTTGGCCACAAGGGAGATTTCTTCAGTCTTCTGTGGAGCAGAACGTCGAAGTCCAGAGTTTCTTCTTGTAAAGTTGTTCAGGATTAATCTAATTTGTAATGGGACCAGCTCCTACCTTTATTCTGCTAAAGGGGGCTGTACTAGTGACTAGGTCCCTCCCATGGGTGGGACCAGGAAGGGGGGTGGTTACACCCCCTATCCTTTGTCCGGTTTCGCACCAGAGCTGGGGCTGGAGTGCCCCAGCAACTGGTTTGAACCGGGGTATTCACAGGGACACCTTGTGTGCCCCAGGCATTTCTCATTCCTTTCAGCCCTGCCTATTTGGATACACAAAGTCCTGTCTGGGGTGGTGCTAGCACCTCCCCAGGCAGGAAATCCTTTGTCCAGGCCTCCGTTGCTGGAAGGACTCCCAGCAGCAGGAGGTCATTTTGTGATGCTGAGGCTCGGGTTAACTTTAACCGGGGTTCTAGTTACATACATGTCGTGTCCCTCTAAAAGGGTGGAATGCTACCCCCGTCGCCAGAACTGGCGAGGGGGTAGTATTCCAATTCGTATGACACCTTACTCGACATGTTTTGATAATGCTATGCCAAAGTTAGCAATAACCGCGAGGATTATACTGCACTTAAGAGTATATGGTATAGTTTTATCATGGAAACAGCTAAAGGACATGGTTCCGAAAGCTGCAGACAGGCTCAGCTCATGCTAGAGCACTATCTCACATAATTCCAAGCACTCTGCCTCCAGGATTGATAAGGCCTGCCATAGGAGTGACTTATAGGAGTATATGTGTCCATTTTAGGGTTAGATATAGGTATACTATATCTAAGCAAAGGGTGATTACACCACCTTGCCCCAGCTGTGTTACCAGCCAGTTGTGTCTGTTTAGAGGGGTGGCACAATACATGCTGCAGCCCCTGGTAGGCCTTGGGTACACTTATGCCCTGGGTACCTATGGTACATTGTACAAGGACTTACAAGAGTGACCCAATACCAATTGGTTAATGCACCTAAAGTACATGTATGTCAATTTAGAGAGAGAACAGCTAGGCTGTGGGTCTGATTAGCAGGCCCACAGCCAGGGAAAGTCGTAAACCAGTGAAGCAAAAAGCAAAAATCTGGGGTGACCATAGGATTGCAGACCCTACTCTCCTACATATTCTATCTGTGGGGCATCCGTAGAGCAATTTAACCCACACCAGGAAACCTCACCCCGCAGACAGCACCTCATACTGGAAGGGCTACTCCAAACTGTCAAATGCCTTCTCGATGGCCACAGCGAACACCGCTGTCTCTGGATTGTCGTAGGTGTTGGGAGTCCATGACAGCCAGGAGTCACCGTATATTAATGGCAGTATTCCTCCCGGGGATAATACAGCATGGATAGTGGCCTGTAGGCTGTATAGTTGTATGCCGGTTTCCCTGGTTTCAGGACCGGGACAATGAGGGCCTCCCTGGTGCTCTCTAGCAGTATCCCAGTGTCACGGGCAGCCTGATATAATGAAACCAGTCAGGGGCCAGTTCTTCTACATATGCAGCGTAAAATTCCACCGGTAACCCAACAGTGCCCGGGGTCTTGTTACAAGCCATACACTTGAAGGCAACCCTCACTTTCTGTAACTCAATATCAGTTCCCATGGTCCTCTGTCTCTGTTGGATCCAGGTGTCTCGCCTGTAGGCCCTCCAAATCTTCTCAGGCTGTCATTCTGCCACAATGTGTTGATCCCTTATACAGTATAGTATTTACCGAAGACATAATTGATCTTCCCCTGTGCATAGTGTCTGGTGCCCTCTACGTCCTCTAACTCCACCAGTGGGCGCCCCTGCCTATTGGGTGAGGCAGCCATGCTAGAAGGGACCCTGACTTGTCCCCTTCCGTTTGAGTTTGCTCAAGATGCTGTTTGTAGTCAAAGCACCTGAGCCTTTCAGTCTGCCTCGCCACCTTCCTCTTTGGCCTCAAGTACTGCCTGTTGGAGTTTTGGGTGGTCAGGTCACCCGGACTCCAGTCTCTTGAGACTCTCATCCGCATCTTCGATCTCTCTTAGGAGGGTGTGTCTGACCCCCGTGGTTTGTGCTATGCACTGGCCTAGTAGTACCAGCATGACAGGTAAGTAACTTATCCTTCGCTGCCAGGGGATACTCATCAATAGTTATAAGCACTGAATAGAATAGCCAGCCCATCCACACAATCCTGCAGACGAACACCAGTATAGTCACAGAAAAAAACATAAGGAGAATTTATCCACACAGGTTCCTTAAAGAGGCTTGCCCAAACTGAGCATCCGCCTGAGTGTCAGAGTCTAAACAATAGTGGGAGCAAATTTGTGCATTGACCGCCATGTGGCAGCTTTACAGATTTCTGCAATCGGTACATTCTTGAGGAGGGCCGTAGTAGAGGCCTTTCCCCTGGTGGAATAGGCCTTAGGTTTACCAGGGAGTTGTTTACTAGTCAGCTGGTAACACAATGTAATGCATGAACCTATCCCTCTAGAGATGGACTGCTTGGAAGATGAAAAACAAGCATTTGAGATACAATAGCTCTCGCATTTACGCGAGTTTGAGAAATTAACATTGTAAATGACAGTGCCTTTTATTTATGTTTTCGTTTTTAAAACAAATATAAAACGCGTTGTTATTTACAATACCAATAGCTCAAACTTGCGTAAATGCAAGACCTATAGCATTGCAAATGCTAGTCTTTAAAGCTTGTTGATGTACCACGCCCAACTGCCATGTTCTTTGAAAATCCCTGTTTCAACTAACGGGTCATCTGACCGAAGCCCCTCAATTCCCTCGGAGCATTGCACGATTTTGCTTTCTTTTGTAACTAGGTGACAAACACTGCTCAGTCCAGAGTGTGGCAGCGGGTGCACTGCTCCTAGTCCTTTGTGCTAAAAGCATTGAAAAACCCTAAGCTCTAAAGTTTCATTGACAGCCAATCACCACAGCGCATCGTACACGTCTGCCTTTCGGGTTAGAATGGACCTGGCAACAAGCTGTATCAATGCCATACAAAACGGAACACATGCCCTGCTTTGTGAATCTAGCGCTCTGTACTAAAGAACGGGTCGTGAAAAAGATGTCAGATCTGTTCCCCGGATGGCGCATTCCTGTTGCGTGCTTTTACTGTAGAATTTTCAGTTGAGGTAGGCTGACTGTAGGAAACGTACAGTGTTACATGTGAGAAAAACAAATAAATAAAAACATTGGCATAGCCAATAAGTAGGCACCACGGACAACGGAGGGAGGGTGGGGGTAAGGGAGGCATCAAGGACAACGGGAGGGAGGGAGGGCGGCGGGAAGAAGGCACAGACAGGGGTAGGGAGGGTGGGGGTTAAAGAAGGCACGGAGAGCGGGGGTAAAGAAGGCACGGACAAGGGAGGGCGGGCGGCGGGTAGAAGGCGCAGACAGCGGTAGGAAGGGTGGGGGTTAAAGAAGGCACGGAGGGCATGGTGGTAAAGAAGGCACCACAGATTAAATGTAAGCAAAGCACATAGGGCCTGCAGAAAGAGAAACACAATAAAGAAAATAGTGCTTACAGACCAATTAACACGTACTGTGTAACAACCGAAGTAAAAGGGCCATTTGCCATGGGAGGTGACAAATGAAGACGAGGTGGTACTAAAGAGGGACTAACAAGCCTATTTACGAATCAAAGCCAGCATTTGGGAAGGACATTGACACAAGCCAATGGCAAATATGGGCGGAGAGTGGGTGGGGCTTCTATTCCCTACTTAACTACAACAAGTCTTGCAGAGCAGCGCATGCGCGCGGACTCTAGGCTCGACCTAACCAGTACGTATGGGACCATAGTTCACAAACGGTCTGATTGTCTTAGATCCTTGGTCCTGTCTAGATACAATTTTAGAGCCCTTTTGAGATCTAAAGAATGTAGAGCTCTCTCAGGAGGACTTGCAGGATTCGGAAAAAAAGTAGGCAGAGTGATAGCTTGGTTAATATGAAAATCAGAGACTACCTTAGGTACACAACTAGGATGAGTTCTAAGGACCACCCTGTTTGCATGGAAAATGAGAAAAGGTTCTTTACAACACAGAGCTTGAATCTCGCTCACTCTGCGAGCAGAGGTAATGGTCACTAAGAAAGCAGTCTTCCATGACAAATGCTGCAGGGACGCTTTATGAATGGGTTTGAAATGGGGGTCCATCAACTTAGAAAGGCCCATTAAGTTCTCATGGAGGATAGGGAGATCTAAGCGGTGGATATATTTTTTTCAACCCTTTAAGGAAGTCCTTAACCAGAGGTATCTGGAAAAAGGAAACCTGTGTGGGACATTTTCTATATGCTGTAGTAGCATAAAGAAAATCTATATGCTGTAGTAGCAGCTAAATGAACCTTTATAGAGGAAAACTGAACACCTGATTTGGCTAAATCACCTGCTCCTGCCCAGAATGGGATCATACTCATTAATGGCGCACCATGTGTAGCACCGCTTCCATTTGAAAGTGTACGACTTTCTTGTAGATGGTCACCTAGCCTCTTTAAGAATGCTCATACAGTCTGGAGACAAACCTAAATGTCCATACTGGAGGATCTCGGGATCCATGCCGTCAATCTCAGGGATGGAAGGTTGGGGTGGACCTCCCCCCTCCCCCCCCCCTAGTTTGGATAATAATTCCAGACAGCACAGTAACCTCCTGTGTGGCTTCTCGGATGAAAAAGGAAGGTCAGAGTACCACCACTGGTGAGGTCACTCCGGTGCGATCAGGATCATCCTGGTCTTGGATCTGTAGAACTTGTTGATCACTAATGAGCAGAATTGGTGGGAAAGAGTAAAGTAATGTTTCTGACCATTCGATCAAAAGTGCATTAACTCTGGGGCATGGTTGGTGAAACCTGGATGCGAAGATGCAGCATTTTGCATTTGTTGCATCCATAAAGAGGTCAATGTCTGGAACTCCCTATTGTTGGAAGATATCCTGTGTGACTTCGTTGTTTAGTACGAAGTTTCAACGAAGTTCTGACTTAGTGAGTCTGCATGAACGTTGAGGGACCCTGGGAGGTGAATCCCGGAAATGGTCAACTGCCTAGCAAGCAGCCACTTCCTTATAGCTTGAACCTCCTGTGAGAGGGATCTCGACCTGGTTCCTCCCTGTTTGTTCAGGTAATACATGGTTGTGGTGTTGTCTGTCTGAATCAACAGGGACAGTGTCTGAATGGAAGGGAGGAATGACTTGAGTGCAAGAGGAACGGCTCTCAGCTCTAACATATTGATATAGCTCTTATCTGCTTCTGACCGCAACCCCTGCACTTAGAGAGGACCCATTTGAGCCCCCAACCCTGGGGGGAGCGTTTGTGATAATTGTTTGGCTGGGAACATATTGATGGAAAGGAACTCCTTTCAGCAGGTGAAAACGGTTCATCACCCACCTGAGTGACTCCTTAAATAATGTATTTTAACTGTACTTGCTTTTATGATTATCAAATTTTGAAATTGAATGAAGCTCTTTTGATTTTTGACTTGACTTGAATCCTTGGCCACCTAAGACCTACTGTGTCTTTTCAGCGATCTGAAATTTGTGACTACTGGTCCTCCAAAGCCTACTTGAGATGGCGCATTTGCAGTCTGGCATTGGGGACTCCTGATCGTCGCACGGGCATAGTAGACTCTATTAACTCTATGGACCATGCATGGCATGACCTGGTTAAAAGGCAAGATTGTAATATTCTATACTCTCCATTGGCCTCTCTGGAATGGTGCGTTTGGCTTCCCCTGCACAAAGACGTGCTGCGCTCAATGCACTGCGGTCACTGGGTGTATCGGTGGTGGGCGATCTTTTCATTGAAGGGAAAGCGCGTACTTGGGACAAGATAGCGACAGAAGGTGCTGCGGTCACGCATTGGTCCAGTTTCACAATCATGGGGTGAGGTACGCCTTGCGTGCGGTACTAGGTGAAGATATGGAAGAACCCCCTGAGGTCACCCCACTTCCACTTATGCTGAAACTCCCACCAAATTAGTGTCTAATATTTATAGACCTGCTCACGATTATCGCACAAACTTCTATACAAAGATTAGAGTGGCAACAGGACCTAGGCCTCAATATAGACGACGACATTCGGAGGTATAGTTGCGAGAGAACCCGCAGAGTGTTACTCAATGGTCGACATTGACTAATTCACTTTAAATATTTGCATAGAGTCTACTATACACCGGAGCGCTTATTTCGCAAAGCGATACAGCTGAGTGCGAGGGATGTAGGGGAGCCCGGCAGGTTTCCTACACAGAGCTTAGTTGTGCCCGGCCATAGCCAGGAACTGGGAAAAGGTTTTTCAAACACTAAGAGATATCACTGAGACTCCACTATCCCCTGACCGGTTAATAGCATTGTTGGGTTACACCCAAAAACTAAAGAAGAGAGTTAGACGACTGATCGATATGGGTGTCTTAATTGCAAAGCGTAGACTAGCAATGTGTTAGGCACGCGGCCCTCTGCTCAATATGCAGGAGTAGTCCCGAGACATGCTGTACTGTAACACTCAGACTGAACTGTATAGCAAGCTCTTACCCCCACAAAGTCGGTTCAAAAACTTCTGGGGGCTATGCCAAGCATGCCTAGCTGGAAAAGACCCTTTAACCACGGATGCAACCCCTGCTATGGGGGTAATGTAGAATAAAGGAGTATTAGGATTAATTATTGAGGCATGCACGATTGTCATTAACCTGTGTATCTAAAATATCACTTGAATTGTAATACTGAGATAAGGGGATGTGCCTGTTATGATCACCTAACACCTGTACTGCAGCTCTTGATTGATTGTGTTACTTTTCTTTCTAGGGGCGCGTGGGGGGTGGGGGGTCTGGGGAGGGGGGATAAAAAAAGTGTAGCACTGCGTCTTTTATGGCACACATTTTCATGTTAAGGCTTCAAGAACGTCTAATTTGTATTAAGCCTGACATATTCTGTAACTTGAAGAAGTGTAACATGTTTCGCGTTCGTTTACTGTATACCTGGGAAAGCGTGTGCGGAGGAGATTCTGGCACTTGGTTATTGAGGAAAACCTCTCCTCTGAAGGACACATGCTTATGCTTACGGTATCCAGAGTAGCCCCCAGATAGTGGATCTTTTGGGTTGGGTTGAAAAAAGATTTTTTTAATTGATCTGTAGGCCTAGACAGCCTAGCACTCGAATACAGCCTTGAAGGTGTTTCTGCAGCAGAGTGGGTGACAAACTTTTCAGCAACCAGTCGTTTAAGTACGGATAGATGAAGATCTTCTGCTTTCGTAGAAAAGCAGCTACAACTGCCATGCATTTCGAGAGCCTGAGGGGGTGCTCATTTTAGCCCAAACTAGAAGACTTTGTACTGGAAGTGCTCTGACGCTACCTGAAACCGCAGGCATTTTCGATTTTTTTAATGTAAATTGTGTGAGAAGGTGGCCTGATATGCAGTGCTCACTATTCTAGTGAACACTATGCATCAGTCCAGCAACCCTTATTGATGATTGGTTGTAAGTCAACCTTATAGACCAGCTATCCTAGTAGCGTGGATACGAGCAGTCTAAGGCTAAAGACTCGAGAGGGCGTGTTAAGCCAGCTGTTATACCACATATACCCCTTGAACACCAAGTGAAAGGACACCACACAAGTGTTATGAAAATAAACAGTTATTTATTTAGAATCACAACAGCCCTGTACTCTTTATGAGGACAGGGTACTAAGCACAAACCAAAACTCGTACAAAAATACTTAAGTTAGCACAGTATATACAAATGCCCGAGGGGCACGGAAAACCATATACTAGAAAAGTGGAATGCGAAATTACTAGCAGGTAAGTACAGTACTAATAGGCTTTGGAATCGCTAGGACTTGACTATAGAATCGTTAGATTACTTCTAGGAGACCCAGGGGACTCGGGTGCAGTGGGTGCACTCTCACGCGAGATGCGGGACAAAGTCTATGGTAGCTAGAAATTGCAAAGTTAGTGTTCTCGGACGAACCCGACCTGGTAGGGAGAAAACGAAAGTGGATCCTGACCCTTGGATAGTGAGGCTATGCTGGGGCACCGAAATGCCGAAGTTACCTAGCCCAGGGGCTGCAGCTGCATAGGACTCAAAAGACGTCGGGAATCCTCGTTGACGGACCAGGAGCCTGGAAGAAAGAAGTTGCTGGCAGGCGACCAGTGAAGAAAGTTCGGTGGATCCAAGCCTGGATCGATGGAAGATGACACCTGAAAGCAGAGGGAACCAAGTTCGAGACTACTAGCCAGTAGTCAGTGGGCACCAGGAGGGCACCGGATGGTAGCCACCTCGACAAGGCGAGTGGGTGACGCTGTGCTCGAAGATCTCACGGACCAGGAGGCGTTGTCGGCGACCAGGAAGGAGGATCGAGCTGTCCCACAAAGATAGAAGCTGTCGGCGTCGCTGGACCCAGGATTGGGCAACAAAGCCTTGGCAAATTCAAGCCCACGTGGTGGACCTAAAATGGCGTCTGGAGTGGACCAGGAGGGTCCGGGGTGCCTCTCTTAAAGAAGGAAGCAAGGGCCAGTCTGGAGCAACCAGACCAGCAGCAGTGATGTCGTCGGGCGTCGTTCAGAAGGCCACAAGCCAGCCGGCTAGTAGCCAAACAACGCGGTGCACAGCAAACAGCAGAAGGGCCCCACGCCGATCGTGGAGATGCAGGGAGGCTGATCTTGGGTGCTGGAGCTGCGCAGGGTTGGGGCTTCTCGGACCCCAAAGCACTCACCAGTGGAAGACTCGGTGGGCTTGTTACAAAGAGGTCGTGCAGTCTTGGCGATCGTCGGTCCCTCGAGGTCTCGTCGCACTCACGGTTCTCAGCTTTGCTGTAGAGGTGAGTAGAGGTCAGAGGTGCCAGGTAAGCCGGGTCTCGTCGAGCTGGGTCGTCGGATTCGTGATGAAGGACTTGCAGCAGACCGCAGTGTTCTTAGGATGGTGCCTGCGGATGCAGGGTGACTACTCCTTAGCCACAAGGGAGAATCTTGAGGAAGAAATCTTGAAGTCCTTTCGCAGAAAGTCGTGTCTTGATTCCAAAGATGATCTAATTTGAACAGGGGGCCCGCTCCCATCTTTATACTAAAAAAGGGGGCTGACCCGGTGACTAGGTCCTGCCTATGGGTGGGACTAGGAGGGGGGTGGTTACACCCCTCTGCCATGCCGGACTTTCCCCAGGCCAGGGGCTGGTGTGCCCCTGGAACTGGTTCTGACCGGCCTATGCGTAGTGAGCACCGGGGTGCCACTCAGCAGTCACCTTCCTGAAAAGCCCTGCCTACCCAGGATACACAAAACCATGTCTGGGACGGTGCTAGCACCGCCCCGGACAGGAAACCCTTTGTCCAAGCCTCCCTCGCTGGAAGGACTCCCAGCAGCAGGAGGTCAGACTCGTGTCTGTGGTGGCAGCATCCATTTTGTGGAGCTGAGGCTTTAGTTAACTTTAACCGGGGTTCACAGTTACATACATGTCGTGTCCCTCTAGAAGGGTGGAATGCTAACCCCGTCGCCAGAATTGGCGAGGGGTTAGTATTCCAATTCGTATGACACCTTACTCGACATGTTTTGATAAAGCAATACCAAAGTTAGCATTTAACCGCGAGGATTATAATGCACTTAAGAGTATATGGTATGCGATATCATGGAACAGCTATTAGGACTTGGTTCCGCAAGCTGCAGACAGGCTCAGCTCATGCCAGAGCACCATCTCACACGATTCCAAGCACTCTGCCTTCAGGATTGTCAAGGCATGCCATAGGAGTGACTGATAGGAATCTGTGTGTCCATTTTAGGGTTAGGTATAGGTATACTACACCTACAGCAAAGGGTGATTACACGACTTTGCCCCAGCTGTCATGCAGCCAGTTGTGTCAAATTTAAGAGGCCAGCCAGGGGTGGCATAATACATGCTGCAGCCCCTGGCAGCCCTGGGTACACCTATGCCCTGAGTTACAGGGTCTGATAAGGTGGCCCAGTCCCAATTGGAAATGTACCTAGGGTACATGGAATCCATTTTAAAGAGAGAGCAGTAGGCCTGGGGTCCTGATTGGCAGGATCCCAGGTCGACTATGTCCAAAACCAGCTAAAATACAGGGCAAAAAGTTGGGGGCAACCATAGTCAGGAGGTACCTTCCTACAAATTGGAACATGAAAATATGCGCCCTGTAGGTCTACGGTGCACAACAAGTCTCCTTGATGGAGTTGTGGAAAGTTTGGTCCAGCGCTAGCATCCGAAATCGCTCTTTGAGGATGAACTTGTTTAAGCGTCTAGAATAGAGTATGGGTGTGTATTCCTGGGTTGGACACTCCCTCAAAATCAGACAGTGACAGGAGTAAATTCCCTGCTGCTGCTGGGGTAAAGGAAACTTCCTCTATGGCGTCTTTTAGTGGAGTGGGCAACAGGGATGCGGAAGCAAGTGCTCATTGTTTTGCTAGCTGTTTTGTTGAGGAGGGTGCTGGTCTGGAGGCTCCTCTTGCTCGTCCTGGTCGACGCTGGTGATAATGTGACCTGGACTGCTGTTGTGTCGACAAGTCAGGGGTTTGAACCCTCTGTTGGAAATGCCAGCAAACCTAAGGTCGGTATGGGGGCGTGGCTTGGACGCCGATCGGGATGGCGGCGTGAGCTCGCAGCTCCGCACGGAATCCCGCTAATTCTCCTGCTTTTTGCACCCTGGGCGACCCGAGGACGGCAATCCTGCCCTCTGAAGTGTGAGTGGACAGCTGGGCACAGACGGAAAGTTGCTGGGGGACTGCGGGCCCCGAGGAGACCGAGTTGGGCGACGGCCGAGGTGTTGCCAAGAGTGAGAAGAAAATGGCGGCGATGAGGTCGGGCAGCCCCGGACATCAACTTTGAGCCGAGTTGTCGCCGACTGGCGGGAAGCCCTGCGGCCGATAGATCAAGGCATTGGGGACGGAGGCGTCAGCTCCGGAGGCCAGAGGACAGTGATCCGCCCTGCCCGGACTTTGGGGGCCCTCGCTGGCCGCCATCTCTATCTCCTTCCTTCTCCCCTCAGGCTTCCGAGGGGGTCGGCTGAACAGTGCTCGCCACGCTGGCCATTGGCCCTGAGGGCATCGGCGGTGGCACTTGATCCTGCTCAATATCAGAGAGTTGGCGCTGAATTACGAGGGCAGAAGCTGGACGGGCCTTTTGGCCTGTGACGCAGTACCCTGAAATGGCGGCGGCCGGAGGGCTGGTGGCCGAGGAGCGCGCTGAGGGGGACCTGGCGGCACCGTCTCAGATGGGTGAGACTTCCCCGCCGGAGTTGGACCAGGAGCAGCGGCTGAACCGACGTCTAGACGCCATACTCGATGCGATCACCTCGACCAAGGAGGCGCTGCACCAGGACATCGCACAAGTGGCCACGGGACTGGGGCTATTGAGAGCGGACCACGCGAAGCTGGCGGATAGGGTCAAGGACCATGATCAGCTGTTATTGGACCTGAAACCGTCGGTGGTGACCGCAGAACACAGGATCACAGACATACTGGCCCGATTGGACTCGCTGGAACGACGGGCGGAGGATGCCGAAGGCCGCAATAGGCGAAACAACGTGCGGGTCGTAGGCCTGCCGGAACGAATTGAGGGGGAGGATGCGGTGGCCTACATGGAGACCTGGTTCCGCACAGTGGTGGCACCGGAGGGGCTTACTCCTTTCTTTACTCTGGAGCGAGCCCACAGGGAGCCTGCTCGCCCACCAGGGCTTGGCCGCCCCCCCCCCCCGACCGATGGTGGTGCGGCTCCTCCACTATAAAGACCGGGATCTCCTCATCCAGAGGGCTAGGATGTCGGGCCCGTATGAGGTGGAAAACAGCAAGGTTACGATCTTCCCGGACTACACTCAGGCGGTCCAGAAGAACAGGGCATCGTTCCTAGCGGTGAAGAAGGAGCTACGGGAGGAGGGCATCCAATATTCCTTGCTCTACCCGGCCAAGCTGCGGGTCATACTGGATGAGGCTACGCACTTCTTCCAGACTCCGGACGAAGTGTGGCAGTGGCTGGAATCGTATAGAGCGGGGACGGACAGGTCGCATAAAAGTAGGCGAGATCAGCCTAAGCAACCCCGGATTAGACAATCGCAGCGCATTCGGTCCCGCAACAGGCGCCAGCGGGAGAAACGGGAGGCTCAAATGGCTGCGGAAAAGAGAGATGCGCTCGCAGCAACGGCGGCCATCACGGGGTCGCAACAGAACAATGATCTGGTGGAAACGGACTCGGGCGGGGAAGGCAGCAGGACAGGAGAGGACCTCTCGGAAGCGGAAAGCTCGAAGGGGCCGGTGGTGACCCTCCAGACTTCTGATGGGATATTTTGCGGTTGAGACTGTGTTGGGACTTGGTCGAGACCTGATGGTAGGGCGGTATCCTGTTGGCGATGAGTGGGTTGCCGGGAGGGGGGCTGAGTGCACAGAATGTGATGAGGGCGTGGGTTGTGGGCTCCGCTAGCTGGGGTCGGCGATAACTCACCCCCATTGGGCCCTTAAGGCCTTCTGTGGTGGAGACCACCGTGTAGGAGAATGGGTTGTTGGTTCGAGGTTTGGATGGGGGCTGACATTGGGTTAGTAGGCTCTGTCCTGGGGAGTGGGGTTTGGGGTGTTGTTTTGTTCAGGGTGTGTTCTGGGGGGGGGCAACTGCTTTGGGGGGGATGTGAACTTTTGTTATTTGGCTCGGACTGATCGATGTTGGTATGGGGACATTACCTAACTTGCAATGCCTGACGTGGAATGTCCGGGGGCTGCGAACTATGGTTAAACGCCACAAAGTACACGTATACCTGGTGCGCAGGGGGGTCCAGATTGCTATGCTACAAGAAACCCATCTGGCCAAAAAAGAGTGCGCTGCGTTGCAAAAAAGATGGCGGGCCAGGTGTTCGGCACCACTTACTCAGCATATGCCAGGGGGGTGCTGATTTGGGTGAGGGCGGGGATACCGTTCCAGGTGTTGAATCAAGTAGTGGACCCTGATGGTAGGTTCTTAGCAGTGGAGGGGAGGCTGTATGGAAGGGATGTGGTTCTCTGTTGTGTGTATGCGCCAAATACTGATCAGGCTCGATATTTTGATGGCCTCTCTGGGTCCTTGGCCTCTTTCCTGGCGGGCCCGATAATGCTAGGGGGGGACTTTAACTCGATTACGGATGTGGCTCTGGATAGGTCCCACCCCCTCCCTAGTGGACTCCCCGGTGCGCAGGTTGGCCATGCACAGGAAGGACTGGCAGGACAGATGGGGGTTGCTGGATGTTTGGCGGGAGCAGCACAGAGACACCAGGGATTATTCCTTTTACTCTGCTCTCCACGCACTACATGTGAGGATAGATTCAGTGTTATGTAGTGGGTCCTTAGCCCCATTGATTTCCCATACGGAGTACCTGGCTAGAACCATCTCGGATCACAACCCCCTTTTGGTACACATCCAGTGGCAGCGGGAGCGCTCAGCGATACCAACATGGCGGCTCCGGCCAGATACGCTGGAGGACTCAGTATTTAATGATGCTGTCCAGCAAGGCATCGACCGCTACTTTGGCGAGAACGAGGGTACGGCCGCGAGTAGGTCCATTGAATGGGATGCAATGAAAGTGGTGGTGAGAGGGGTGTGTCTGGGTAGGTTTTCGAATGCTCGTACGACTGTGTTGAATGCACTTATGAAAGCGGAAGAGACTTTGAGAGATCTGGAGCGCCGCAGGCCGGCCAGGCCGGACTTACAGACCCAGTTATTGGAAGCGAAGGAAGTGGTCGCCGCCGAGACGGAACGGTTGAGGTGTTACGACTACAGGCAGTACGTCACCAGAGCGCATGCAGAACGGGACAAGGTGGGCATGCTCTTTGCCAGACTTACTAACCCGGAACTTAGGGGCTGCCCGATCCTTAGCACTAGCAACGCACGGGGGGAGATGGTGTATTCCCAGGCAGCGGTGTTGGAGTGCTTTCGGGTGTATTATCAAGAATTGTATCAGAGTCAGTTGGGAGTGGAGGTCCAGGAAATAGCGGAGTACCTAGGGGCGAGGCAGCTTCCGGTCCTAGACGAAGAGGACGCGAAAGAGTTGGGCGGCCCGATCACGCTCACTGAAATACGGGCGGCCATTAAACATATGGCTCGCAATAAAACGCCCGGGGTGGACGGGTTACCAATAGAATTTTATCAGCAGTATGTCGACAGCCTGGCCCCCAGGCTACTGGTGGTGTACACGGAAGCTTATGAGACAGGGGGCTTGCCGGGGTCCATGCGTGAGGCCTTGATTGTGCCGCTCCTAAAGCCTGGCAGGGATGCAACAGATGTGAGGTCCTATCGCCCGCTGTCTATGCTGACGGTGGACTACAAGATCCTGAGCCGAATTCTAGCCACCAGACTGGCCCCACACATGACGGGCCTGGTGCACAGAGATCAGGCTGGGTTTATCCCCACGAGGAGCACGGCGCTGAACATTCGCCGCCTGGTGGGGATAATGGACGCCATCTTGGATGGGGACGGGGCCCAAGCGGTCCTATCCGTGGACATTGAGAAGGCCTTTGATAGTTTGGAATGGGCTTTCCTGGATGGTGTGCTGGAGAGGTTTGGCATGGGCGAAGGGTTCCGCCGGTGGACGAGGGTCTTGTATGCCTCGGCGACGGCGCGGGTGCGTATGGGTGGTCTGGTGTCTGCGGCATACCCGGTGGGTAGGGGCACGAGACAGGGGTGCTCCCTTTCCCCCCTATTGTTTGCTCTGGCGATGGAGCCTTTGGTGGTCCATGCGAGGTCGGGTGGCAAATACGCGGGGATAGCCAGCGGTGGGCAGCAGCATCACATATCGCTGTATGCGGATGACCTACTCCTGTACCTCGACGACACGGCGCGGGCCCTGGAAGGAGCGATGGACCTGTTATCGGAGTTTGGCCGGCTGTCGGGCCTTAAGGTCAACTGGGCGAAGACCTGTGTGTTTCCGCTGAGAGCGGAGTCGCCCAACCCTGCTCGCGACCTGGGGTTGGTCTGGGAGCCATCTTGCTTCACTTATCTGGGAGTCCGTATCTACCACGCGACCGCGGACCTATTGGAGGGCAACATTGGTCGGTGCGTTCGGGCATTGAGGGGCAGTATCTCCTTCTGGTCGACCCTCCCGCTGACAGTTCTGGGTAGGATTGCTCTTTTGAAAATGGTGGCGCTCCCCCGCTTCCTGTACTACTTCCGGACGTTGCCTATCTGGATTCCTCAGGGGATCTTTAGAGACCTGAAGACGATGATTACTGGTTTCCTATGGGGACATGGCCGCCGTAGGGTGGCTCTGAGCACGCTGCTTCGTCCCAAGATTGAGGGGGGTATGGCGGTACCCGACTTTGAACTATATTATTTGGCGGCGCAACTGCAGGTCCTCACGCAAAATGTGGCCAGGGTGTTTAGGGGTCCGGAGGAGGACCGAGACTTGGGGATACAACGCCATGTGCTGTCCTATATCGTCATGCAGCAGAGACTTGAGTTGCGGGGCCTCACTATGGAGGAACGGACACTCAGGCTGTGCTGGCAGAGGAGACTTAGGAGAGCGAAGGCGATGCGGCCTTATGCGCCGGAAATTCCGATCGGTATGCTGACGGCCCTGCCACACGGGGGCGATTGGTCCCCATTGCTGGAATGGGAGGAGGCGGGCCTACAGGTGGTAGGCGACCTGTACATCGATGGGGCTCTGGTACCCTTCGAGGTGCTTTGGGAACAGTTCGGGCTGCCTGACGGGGGCTTCCTCCTGCATGCGGCGGTGGTGGCGGCTATACAGAAGCACTGGAAAGGAGGGCTCAAGGAACCGACCACGACTATGGCGCGCCAGTATGTGGTGATGGCGGCGGGCACATTCAAGGCTGTGACATGCCTCCATAACAGGATGCTGAACGAGGGACTGGAACCGCTCCAGGGGCTGAAGGCTAAATGGGAGGAGAGTGTAGGCAGGCCCATCCCAGACACGGCGTGGGGTCACATTTTACGGCGCACGTGGAAAGGCACGAGAAATGCGCGCTTCCAGCAAGTGCATTTCTATGTGCTCCATAGGGCCTACCTGACCCCCGAAAAAATACGGCGGTACTTCCAGGTACAAGACGCTCGGTGCCCGCGGTGTTCGTCTCCAGGAGCGGACATGGATCATTTGTTCTGGGGCTGCCCGCATTTGGAGGCCTACTGGGCGGAGGTGGGGGACCTACTAAACGAAGTGACCGACAGGGAGGTGGATTTCGATATGGCGGCGTGCTTGTTGCTCTGGTTCCCGCACACCAAACACACCAAGGTAACGAGCAAATTTATTGATCTGGGTCTGATATTGGCGCAAAGGGAAATATCATGGCATTGGAAGTCCAAGGGCGGGCCATCACTACGGAGGTGGAAGAATGAATTGCTGCGGTGGTCTGAATGCGAGAGTGTGCTCCGGATGAAGCAGGCTGTCAAGCTTGGTAATGAGAAGGCCCTGGATGTAGCGCGCGCATGGGAGTTGGTGGTACAGGCTTTGCGTGACTCTTTGGTGGAGGATGAGGACTGAGGGAATGGGGCCAGTGGACACTGCGGGGCTTACGAACACACAGTTGTCATTGACACTGTAATGGGATCCATCCAACACATCAGGACGAAGCACACACCATTAGCAGTTGCCGGGGTGGGGACATCGGGGGGTTGTTCAGTGGGAGTTTGGGGTGGGTCGGAAGCCAAGTAGCTGGTTGTCTGCGATGGCGACTTCGAGCTAAGTAGGGCCGGTAGGGCACTGCGCGGAGTAAGAGATGGCTGGGGGGAGCGGCCAGACATGATAGGCTCTACAGCGCTCGGGGTGGGTCCGGAAGCGGACAGTAGCATTGCTCGCGTAATTGGAATGGCTGACAGAGGCATTGTTGAGGGTGGGGGGGTAAAATGCAGATACGTAAAACGATCTTTCGACCATGGTCCCTAAGGGACGCTCACTGTGATGTTTTCCTACTAAGTAGAGTACTATGCCGCCCGGCCTCCGGGATGCGGGCTGAATGGCTGTGTATGATATACGTTTTACTGTTGATCGGGGGGGACGTCACGAGTGGACTGGTTGACTAATTGTATTCTGTGGTTTCTAACTCTGCAATAAAAATAAATTTAAAAAAAAAAAAAAAAAAAAAAAAACCTAAGGTCGGTATTTGCACCAGAAGTCATTGCGCTTTTCGAGGGCGGCTGACTTCAAGGTGTCCATTTCTGATTTAATTCTGGATATTTCTTCATCAGCATGTGTGTCGAATAGAGTGTTACTGTTGAAGGGGAGGTTCATGATTCTATGTTGTGCCTCAGGCTCGAGACCAGTGAGCCATAGCCAGGCCAAGCACCTTGTACAGATGCCATGGGAGTACCCATGTGCGGCCAGTTCGGAGGCATCAGCCGCCACACTAATCAACTGGTTAGCTACAAGACCACCTTCCTGTAAGATCTCCTTGAAGTCTTGTTGGTCTTCCTTGGACAGCTTATCCGTGAATCTGGTTTAGAGAGCCCAAAGCGCCCTGTTTTATCTTCCTAGAAGGAAAGAGGCACTAGTAACCTTCATAACAGACCGAAGTAAGGCACATCTTCTTTTCTAGGGAGTCCATGTGTTTACTCTCCTTCTCAGGTGGGACTGAAGAAGAGGAGGTAGCTTCTGTATGTGCCTTTTTAGCCACCACCACAATCACTGAGTCTGGTGGGGGATCTGCTCTTAGAAACAGCGGGTCCTGGTCTGGCGCTTTGTCCTTCTTACTGATGAGTGGTGGCACAGCCCCTACCGCAGTTGGTGTTAAGGTTTGTAGAGCTGGTTCAAGCAGACCAGGGACCAGAGGCCCTGCAGAAGACCTGTGATGTAGCGTCTCAAATATTACAGATGCAGAGGTAGTCGGTGTAGTCATCTCAATGTTCAACTTAGTGCAGCTCTGCTGAAAACTTCAATGAAGGTGCCCATGTCATCCACTGAGGACACGCTAACCAGAGGAGAAGCAGACCGAGTCGGTCAATATTCACGAACAAAAGATTGTGATGACGCTGTACACCATGAGGGTGATCTAAGTCTGCCTCTTTGTGATCTGGAGAAGCGAGAGTGGTGAGACCTGGACTGTCTGAGAGGTGTTCTGGATCAAGATCTCCATATGGAAGGAGACCTTGTTCTTCTAGCAGACCTGGGTGAAGATCTCCCAGCAGTCATTGTAGGTGGGGGAGCAGAAACTCTGGAAGTAGAGTAAGTTTGTGAGAAGACTGACTCTAGACTTCTTCAAAGAACTCTCCAATGTTGACCCTCTACAACCACAGTGGAGATAGATTAAAGGAAGACGTCTTGTTTTATGGAACCAGAGAGCCCCCCGGTGTGATGTGCACGATCCTGATGCCTGGGGAGGAGGATGTTTACCTCAACGTCGATCGTCTGGATTTCAACGTCGATCTTTTTCTTCCCTGTGGCTCCACTGAAGGCGAGGGGAGCCTCAGCGTTATGATGGCCGTCGAAGGATTTTTCAACTGTGAAATCACCATTTGCCGTTTCTTCATCGGCAGCGAGAGGTGCCGAGAGGTAAGCCTCAACGTCAGTCCTCTCAACACCGAGCGCTGTCTTGGAGTTAGCGACACACAGACGGTGGTGCTCTTGACATTTATCACCTATGATCCGTCGGCGGAGTTCTCGATATCGACATGCGGCTGTACAGCAGCTATGATCTCATCACCGACCGACTATGCGCCAACGTCGGTGGAGTTCTGGACGCCAACCGTTGCAGGGCATTTGCTGAATTGCAATGCGGGGATTTCCTCTAGGTCGACCCAAGTCTGGTCTTTGGCGTCGACTTACACTTAGCAGGCCTTGTATATTCAGAGCCTGCACAGCAAGGCTTCTGGACGTCGACTTGTCTTTCGTCGACGGAGGCACGGACTGCCTTGACTGCAATTTGCCCTTCGACGCCGCTGCATGCTGGCTAGGCTTTTCAGACTTTGATTGTGAAGCCGAAGGAGAACAATCAGGTACCTGAGATCTCTATTACGTTGACGGCAAGGCAGAGCAATGTCTTCCCTTCTCTGTTCTGCCCCTGTGTTCTGATTTGTCAGGAGAGGGAGGCTCTTTGAAAGCATGGCTGCCTCCAAGGCCACTTGTTGTTCCCTTTCCCCTCTCCTGCAAGGCATGTAGCTTGATCATTTCTCTGTCGGATTGTGTGAAGATTGGCATACACACAATACAAACAGTGTGTGGATCAGACTTAGCCATCTTCTTCCCACAGGAAGGACATTTTTGGAATAATGCGGCATTTCTGACAAATCCTCTCAAATTTATCAGAAAACAGTTAAAATTGATAGCCAGCAGTGATAGATGTAGAGTGAAAAAACTAGTAGAAAACAAGTTTGTGACAGAAAAGACCATAAATTAACAAGCTCAATGCTCTAGGAACATCACAGAAGGAGCTGGAAGAAAATAACTGACCTAACTGTCACCTGCGGGGTATGATGACAGCAGGGCAGTCTTGGAGGTCTTAAAGGCACAGCGCCAGTTGTATTACTGTTGTGTTTTCTCGATGCAGCCTATAGGCTAACTGCCTATTAGTAGTGTTGGGTCCGGATGTTTGCAAGTTGTTTTTCTTCAAAGCAGTATTTCCTAGTCACGAGGTAAGGTTACTCCTCATTTCAGTGATAGTGCGCATGGGCATCGGCTTCATTGTTGGATTGTTCTCCCGCAAGAGGGTGAGAATGGAATAAGTGTAGTATATAGACGTCCAGGAGTATAAATATATAATGAAGAACTGCAAACAACCACAGGTACCCAGGGAGGCAGATGGGCACATGTGATTCTACAGCTCTACATGCCAAGAACAGATGCTTACTGGGTAAGTAACATTATCCGTTTGAGGCATGTGTGCTGTAGATACACATGCTTTGCATAGACTATTTAGCAGTATTTTCCCAAAGCAGTGGTTAACCTGCAGTTGTTGCAGTGGTTTAGAACAGTGTTTTATGTACTGCTTGGCCTACATTAGTCAGTAGACATGCTAACACAGCTACACAATAGTGTTTGGTAAAGTGTGTGCTGTAGACCATGTGGCTGCCTTACCTATGTCAGATAAGGGAATGTTACCTAAGAATAACACACAGAAGCCCCTATTTTGCGAGTGGAATGCAATTTAGGGGGTATGGATAAAGTTCTTTTAGCTTGAGCATAGCATGTTTGAATGCATTTGACAATCCATCTGGCAATACCAGATTTAGAGATAGGATTGCCTTTGATAGGTAGAGCAAATGCAACAAATAGTTGTTTTGTTTTGCGAAAGTCTTTTGCCCGGTCTACGTAGTACAGTAAAGTTCTTTTAATGTCAAGAGTGTGAAGAGAGTGTTCTGCTACAGAATCACGCTATGGAAGGAAAACTGGTAACTCAACTGATTAGTTTATATGAAAAGCAGAAACTACTTTGGGAAGGAATTTAGGGTTGGTACGGAGAGCTATCCTGTCTTTGTGTAGCTGAAAGAAGGGTTCTGCTAAAGTTAATGCCTGTAGCTCACCAAATCTCCTCAGTGATGTGATGGCAATGAGAGAAATTGCTAAGGGTACTTGTGCAATGGTTCAAAAGGTGAACCCACGAGCCTTGTGAGAACAATGTTGAGATTCCACACTGGGGCAGGAGAAATATGTGGCGTTTTACTCTTTTTACGCCTTCCATGAAAGCTTTAATTACTGGCACTCAGAATAGTGACAGATGTTACCTATTTTCTAAGTAGGCAGCTACAGCTGCAAGGTGCAAACAAATAGACGTATAAGTCAGTCCTGCTCGCTGTAAATTTAACAGATAATGTTTTGTATGGAAGCATCTAAAGGATTGATTTTGTTGTTATTGCAGTATACAACAAATCTTTTCCATTTTGCTGCATAGCAAGCTCTGGTGGTAGGCCTGCTTGCTTCTTTTAAGATATTCATACAGCCTGGTGGTACATTTAAATAACCAAACTTAATGACTTAAGGAGTAAGATCGCTAAATTCAGTTCTTTGGGATTTGGAGGTCTGATTTATACATGGTTCTGTGTGAGGAGACTGGAGGTGAGGTGCAGCTTTTGATGTGGAACTATTTATAGCTCCAACAGGGTGGTGCACTATGGTTGACGGGCCCATATGGGAGCTACTAGTGCGAGGGATGTTTGCCTGCGTTTCCGAACCACACATGGAATGAGAGGGAGCAGCAGAAAAGCGTAGGTTAATATCCCTGACCAGTTCATCCATAGGGCATTGCCCTTGTGGGAACCTGGAGCCGAAGCTTGGGCATTTTGCATAGGGCAGGTTTAGGAACCTGGGGCCGAAGCTTGGGCATTTTGCGTTTTTGGCTGTGGCAAACAGGTCTCTCTGTGGAAATCCCCATGGTTGAAAGTAAGGAAGGAGAATTTGGGATGAAGTTCCCACTCGTGAATTTGCTGTCTCCTTCTGCTGAGGAGTTCGGCAATTTGATTGATTACTCCTTGGGGAAGTTCTGCCAGAAGATAAATCTTGTGATGGATTGCCCAATTCCAAATGACTTGAGCAAGTGTTGACAGTTGGAGAGAATGTGTCCCGCTCTGTTTCTGCACATAATACATTGCTGTCATGTTGTCTGTTCGGACTAGCACAGTTTTGGCTAGGAGGTGTGTATGAAAAGCTTCGAGTGCTAGAAAAAACTGCTAAAAGCTGTAGATAGTTGATGTGGAGACTTTTATGCTTATTGCTCCACAGGCCTGTGACTGATTCCACTGACATGCTAAGCACTCTTGTAGGCGGTGCATGTGAAGCCATGGATGTTGGACAATTGCGATGCAAGACACCATCATTCCCAGCAGTTGCATGAACACTCTGGCTGGTAAAGCTTGGTTGGGCTGAGACTGTAGAATCATAGCCTGAATATTGCTTATTCTGGCTACATTGGGAGAGGCTAGAGCTTTGACTGTGTTAAGAGTGGCTCCTATGTAAGACTGCATCTGTGACTGATGCCGGTGAGAATTTTGAGCATTGATGGTGACCCCCAGTTGATGAAGTAGCTCTATTGTGATCTGTGTGCGTTGTAGACAGTTCTGGTGAGAGCTGGCTTTGAAAAGCCAGTCATCTAGATTGGGGAAGACTTGAATCTGCAGTCCTCTCAGATGAGCTGGGACTTCTGCCAGGCATTTGGTAAACACTCTGGGAGCAGTGGTGACTCCAAACGGTAGTACTTTAAATTGGTACTGTTGACCCGCTATCGCGAATCTGAGATATTTGCGATGAGCGGGATGAATAGGAATATGGAAATATGCGTCCTTTAAGTCTAGAGTAGACATAAAGTCGCCCTGTTGTAAAAGTGGGAGCACTTGTTGAAGAGTCACCATATGAAACTGTTCTGACAGTATCTAGAGGTGCAGTTCTCTAAGGCCCAAAATAGGACTTTACGACCTGCTCTTTTGGGGAATTAGAAAATACAGGGAGTAAACACCTGACCCTTGATATTGTAATGGTAAGAATCTATGGCTCCTTTTAGCAGGAGAGACTGGTGTCCTGTTTGAGGAGGTGCACATGTTCTGGTGACAATTTGTGAGAATGAGGTGGAATATTTGGAGGACTGATGGTAAGCTCCAGGTAATAACCACGTTGGATAATTCTTAACACACATTTGTCTGTTGTTATAGATTGCCAAATTGGGGAGGAATTGTAGAAGACGTGTTCAGACAGGTGTTAGATGATCGAGGGGAAGTGTAGGTAAGTCACTGCTTGTTAGAGGAAGGGATGTTACGGTGTGTGGAACCCTTTTCTCTACCCATGCTGTGGTTTCCTCTATATCCACCTCTAAATAATCCTCTTGTAGAGGAAGGTTGATTGTTGCCTTTATAGGGGGAAACATTGGTGTCTGAGGATTTGGTCTTAGACTCCCACGATAAAAGGAGCAACAAAAGATACCCCGGTTAGGAGACTGTAGAGCTCCTATAGATTTAGCTACTTCAGTCTCTTTTTTCATTTTTTCTAATGCCTGATCAACTTCAAGCCTGAAAAGATGCTCTTTAGCAAACCAAGTGTTTAAGATGAATTGGTGGACCTCAGGTTTGTAAATGGAAATCCTTAACCAGGCGTGTCTCCTGAGTAACACACTAGTGGCAATCTCCCGAGCTGCATCATCTGAGGCACATCTAATAGAAGAGTTGGAGATGAGCTTTCCTTCTTGTACTAAATCGTGTGCTTTAGCTTTGTGCTAATCTGGAAGATATTGGAGCAATTGCTCATTTTGTCCCAGTGTTCTCTATTATACCTGGCTTAGAGGGCCTGGGTGTTGGCAATGCACCAATGATTAGCCGCCAGGGCAGCTATTAGTTTGCCAGATGCATCTATTAATTTTGACTCCTTGTCCGGAAGGGGGAGCATCCCCCTAGGTTTGTGAATTAGCCTGTTTTGGGGCATTAGATACCACAAGTGAGTCATGGGGTAACTGTCCCCTAATAAAGACTGGATCAGATGGGGCAGGCTTATACTTTTTATCTAATCTGGGAGTCAGAGTGCGAGCACAAACAGGTTCTTTGAAGATGTCGTCAGTATGTCTCATCATGCCTTTGAGCATAGGGAGAGTCTGATTAGATCTGTGTACACTACTTAAAGTTTCAAACAAGAAATCATCTTCTAGTGAATCTTGTGTAGTTGTACCCCGTGATGTTATGCAGCTCTAGCAAGCAACTCTAAGTATCCTATATTGTCGTCAAGAGGGGAAGACTTTGCAGGGTAAAGGTCTGGGTCAGTATCTGTATGTGGATCAATAGTGTAGTCTTTCCAAGGATCTACAGCTAATTAACTAACTTCATCTTCATCATCATCATGCTGTGAGGGTGGAGAATTGTGTGGTGTGATAAGTAAATGTTCCAATACTGGAGAAGGTGGTTAAGGTGTAGGGGAACGTGGTGAAGAGGAGAAGAAGGGTTAGTACCAACATGTTTCCTCTTTAAAGGAATCTTATATTGCATGTCCTCTGACTCAGGTTTGCGTTTGTGAGGCAGTTTGGAAAGAAGATGTCCTGTTTCAGGGTTGAAGTAAAGTGACTTTTGTTTCAGATCAGATTTGGGGGGGGGGGGGGGGGGGGGGGGGGGGGTAAGTCGAAAACTGGGTCCTGCAGCTTCGAAGGGGCGTTTTTCGGTTTTGGCGCTGAGGACTTCCGGCTCCGAAGCAGTCTTCAGTTTTGAGCTTGAAGGTTTCAACTCTGTGCCAGACTTTGGCCAACTCAATCCCGAGCCACAAGGCTTGACAATGAGTTTCGGTGCTAAGCTGAGAGTGTAGGAGAGTAGGGTCTGCAATCCTACGATCACCCCAGATTATTGCTTTTTGCTTCACTGGTTTACGACTTCCCTGGCTGTGGGCCTGCTAATCAGACCCACAGCCTAGCTGTTCTCTCTCTAAATTGACATGTGTTCCTTAGGTGCATTTACCAATTGGTACTGCGCCACCTTATCAGTCCCTGTATTCAGGGCATAGGTGTACCCAGGGCCTACCAGGGGCTGCAGCATGTATTATGCCAACCCTGGCTGGCCATCTAAATCTGACACAACTGGCTGCACAACAGCTGGGGCAAGGTGGTGTAATCACCCTTTGCTTTAGATATAGTATACCTATATCTAACCCTAAAATGGACACATGTATTCCTATCAGTCACTCCTATGGCAGGCCTTAACAATCCTGAAGGCAGAGTGCTTGGAATTATGTGAGATGGTGCTCTGGCATGAGCTGAGCCCGTTTGCAGCTTGCGGAACCAAGTCCTAATAGCTGTTCCATGATAACGCGTACCATATACTCTTAAGTGCATTATAATCCTCGCGGTTATTTGCCAACTCTTGTATCGCTTTATCAAAACATGTCGAGTAAGGTGTCATACGAATTGGAATACTAACCCCTCACCAATTCTGGCGACGGGGTTACCATTCCACCCTTCTAGAGGGACACGACATGTATGTAACTGTGAACCCCGGTTAAAGTTAACTCGAGCCTCAGCATCACAAAATGGATGCTGCCACTACAGACACAAGTCTGACCTCCTGCTGCTGGGAGTCCTTCCAGCGAGGAGAGCTTGGACAAAGGGTTTCCTGTCAGGGGCGGTGCTAGCACCATCCCAGACAGGGTTTTGTGTATCCCAGGTAGGCAGCGCTGAGAGGAAGGTGACTGCAAGTGGCACCCCGGTGCTCACTGTGCATATGCCGGCTTGAACCAGTTCCAGGGGCACACCAGCCCCTGAGCTGGGGAAAGTCCGGACAGGGGAGAGAGTGTAACCACCCCCCTTCCTGGTCCCACCCATGGGCAGGACCTAGTCGGGTGCCAGCCCCTTTTCTTAGTATAAAAATAGGAGCGGGCCCCCTTCCCAAATTAGACAATTCTGAATCTTGATGACTTTCCACGAAAGAACTCTTGAACCTTTCTGAAGACTCTCCCTTGTGGCTAAGGAGTAGCCACCCTGCACCAGCGGGCACCATCTAAGCGCATGCGGTTTGCTGTAAGTCCATCCTCCGGATCAAGACTGCCCAGCTCGACGAGACCCGGATTCCCTGCCATCTCTGACCTCTACCTACATCATCAGCCCAGCTGAGATTCGTGGGTGTGACGAGACCCGAGGGACCGGCCATCTTCAGAACCTGCACGACGCTTATCCAGCACGACCGCCGAGGGATCCTCGAGTGAGTGCTTTGGGGTTTGAGAAGCCCTAACCCTGAGCAGCTCCAGCACCGAAGTCCAGCCCCCCAGCATCCACGAGATCTGCGTGGGGCCCTTCTGCTCTTTGCTGCTCACCGCGTTGTCCGGCTACTTGCCTGCTGGCTTGTGGCCCTCCTGACGACGAACCACGACACTTCCATCGCTGGTCTGGTTGCTTCAGACTGGCCCTTGCTCCCCTCCAACAGAGGAGCACCCCGGACCCTCCTGGTCCACTCCAGACGCCATCTTGAGTCCACTGCATGGGCTTGCCTTTGCCAAGGCTTGTTGCTCCAATCCTGGTTTCAGCAGCGCCGACAGCAGACACCTTCGTGGGACAGCTCGCACCTCCATCCTGATCGCCGACAACGCCTCCTGGTCCGAGAGACTGCAGAGCCCAGCGTCGCCCACTCACCTGGTCGAGGTGACTTCATCCGGTGCCATCCTGGTGCCCATCTGATCACTGGCTAGTGATCAAGAACTGAGTCCCCTCTGCTTTCAGGTCATCTTCAACTCCGATCCAGGCTTGGATCCCATCGAACTTCATCATTGGTCGCCTGCCAGCAACTTCTTCTTTCAGGCTCCATAGACTGTAACGAGGATTCCCGACGTCTTTTGAACCCTATGCAGCCGCAGCCCCTGGGCTAGGTAACTTGAGCATTTCGGTGCTCCAACGTAGGTTCACTATCTAAGTGTCCAGATCCTTTTTCGTTTTCAGCCTACCTAGTCGGATTCGTCCGATAACACTAACTTTACGAAATCTAGCATCCATAGACTTTGTCCCGCATCCCGCGTGAGAGTGCACACTCTGCACCCGATCCCCTAGCCCTCCTGCTCCTAACCTGAAGGTTCTGTAGAGTAGTCCTAGCGATCCTAAAGCCTCTGGATCCAGTTACTTACCTGCTAGTCTTTCGCATTCCACTTTTGTAGTATATGGTTTTTCGTGCCCCTCGGGCATTTGTGTAAATTGTGCAACTTGAAGTATTTTCTTAAGAGTTTTGTTATGTGCTTAGCTCCCTGACTCATAAAGAGATCCGGGTAGACTTGTTATAAATAAATATCCTTTTATTTTCATAACAACTTGTGTGGTGTCCTTTCACTTGGTGTTCAAGGGGTATATGTGATGGTATAACAGCTGGCTTAACACGCCCTCTAGAGTTTAGCCTAAAGACTGCTCTTGTCCATGCTACTAGGATAGCTGGTCTATAAGGTTGACTTACAACCAATCATCAATAAGGGTCGTTTGGAATGATACATAGTGATCACTAGAATAGTGATCACTGCATATCAGGCCAACTTCTCACAGAGAGGAGGGGTGTCCGAAACATCGTCTCAGTGCCGACCTTGCTACTGAGGCGGAATCAAAGCCTTTTTCTTCATTTGAGTTGGATTCGGGGCAAGGGGTGTTCGATACTCGTGGGACCTTGTCCTGTGGTATGTCCTCTTCTATCTTGGAGTCCGATCAAGGAATCAATTAGGGCTTCTCTTCCTGTTCTACTTCGGCCCCTTGTGCATCGAATTCTTCTTGCTCGGCTCCTTCATTGAAGATGTCCAGCCTGTATTCGATGTTCTGGCTTTGTATTTCACAACGTCCAGCCTGACAATTGCAGAGACTTTTCTTGGATCGGAAGAATCTGCATGCATTGCAGTTTTGTTCGTTGTGCTCTGAAGATAAGCACAAGTTGCAGACTTGGTGCGAGTCGATGCGCAGATCTTTTGCATCGCACTGAGAGCAGAATTTGAATGTCCGTTCCATCGACTGCGAGGTGGACCAACGTGGTTAGGCCTAACACCCTTCCATGAGTTTTCTGATCCAAACTGAAATTTTCTTCGACCTATGCGATACACGGAGAAATGGGATACGCATAAAAAGCACTATCTATACCGGTGTAGTGGTTGTGCACCGAGGGGAACCTGAAAAAGGATTAGTTACTTACCTGTAATCCTAGTTCTCATCCAGGGGTATATTCAAAGTCATTATCTATGAATAATCCCAGTCCATGTGCGGGATCCCGGAGCATATAGAAAATACATATAAATATATATATATATATATATATATATATATATATATATATATATATATATATATATATGTATATATATGTGAAAACATATTTGCAGCTAAAACATTTCCCAACTGGCAAAATTGACGCAAAATTACATAAATTAGCAGACACACAGTAGTACTCTCCCAACCCCTAAGGAAGAAAGAGAGCAGTAAACATTTGCATACAACAATGCTTTATTGCCATAGGAAAAACCTGTAATTGCAGGCATTAGCCAGTAGGCTGCAGTAGAGTATAAAGCAACAAAGAAAACGGGCACCTTGTCTTTAGGCATTGGAGTAGGGGTACCGTGCCTTTAAGGCCTGAAGACGACCCCTGCTCCCATGGTGCACCACAGGTGGCAGTTGGGTCAGTTCTTTTTGGAGGTGTATAACACCTGAGTGGATCCACAGTAAAACATCTCATAACTTTATGAACATGCTAGTCCGGGGAGGTGGGCGGGAGCTTATGACTTTGATGAGTATACTCATCAATAGTCAAACTATGAATAGATTAGCAAGCTCATACTTAAAGTCTCGCGGACGAGCAAGAAATAATACATCAAAGACGGAGCGACCTTTGACCCTGCCTGCAGGTAGGCCGCCTCTCCAGCCGCCGCACGGTCCTCCTGTGCAGCTGCCCGCCTGTGCCCTCACTGCTGCTGCCGCCCGGTAAGCTCTCCTGTGCCTGCCGCTTCTGTGCCTCTGTCCCCGGTTTCCCAGTGCCCTGTTGCCCCCTTTTCCTCTGTGCCCCGTGTGCCCCACGTGATTGTTTCCGTTTTTGGTTCTGTGCCCTGTGTGCCCCGTGATTGTGCCTGTCCTTCTGTGACCCCCCGCTGCATCCCCGGTCCTCTATCCCGCCGCTGCGTCCCTGCGGCTCCGCCCCCCACTGCCCCATTCGCCACCCCGCTCCCGCCTCCCAGCTGCTCTTCCCTCCCACTTCGCCATTTATGGCGGAGTCCACGCGTACGCACAGCGGGCGCGCCGATTGTGCGCCGAAGGCGCGCCAAAGGCAAGCCCGTCTACGCCCGTCCGCGCCCAGCCACCCTCCATGCACTCAACGCCGGCCGGAAAACCGCCTGCTACCGAGCCATCCCGAAACGCACCCACGGAACCTTCACCTGCCAAGCTTGCAAATTCACCTGCCTCCGAACCTGCACCGCACCCGCCAAGCCAGGCACCAGCAACAATCACCTCAAGTGCATCCTGCTCAACACCCACTCCCGTCCACAGGCACGCCGTCGAACTCTGGAACCTCCTCGACACAACATCACCAGACATCGCCTTCCTCACCGAAACCTGGATGAACGTCTCCTCAGCCCCCGATATCGCCATAGCCATCCCGGATGGCTACAAGATCACCCGGAGGGACCGCGTCAACCAAACCAGAGGAGGCATCGCCATCGTTCACAGAAACACCATCCGAATCACGACCAACTCCGACGACACCCTCACCGCCGCTGAGCATCTTCACTTCCAGATACACACCGACCCCAAGACCACCCTCAGAGGCACTCTCATCTACAGACCCCCGGGACCACGCACACTATCCAGCGAAGCCATCGCTGACTTCGTCAGCCCGCACGCCCTAACCTCCTCAGACCTCAACTTCCACCTGGAGAACAACAATGACAGCAACACCGCGCCCTGCTGGACAACCTCGCCAACCTCGGACTCAAGCAACTGGTGAACACCCCCACCCACTACGCCGGCCACACGCTTGACCCCCATCTTCTCCTCCAGCAAGCACATCTCCTTCAGCCACTCCACCGGACTACACTGGACAGATCTCAGCTGCGTCCACTTCAACTTCAGGAGAACCACGACCCACCACCACCCGCAACAGGTTCCCCGCAGTAGCTGGAGCAAGATCACCGCCGACCAGCTCACCACCTCCTCAGCCAGAATCCTCCCACCAACACGACGGACCCCAACGAAGCAGCCCGCAACCTCACACAGTGGCTCGCTGTAGGAGAGTAGGGTCTGCAATCCTATGATCACCCAGATTTTTTGCTTTTGTTTCACTGGTTTACGACTTTCTCTGGCTGCGGGCCTGCCAATCAGACCCACAGCCTGGCTGTTCTCTTTCTAAATTACGAGATGTACCCTAGGTGCATTTACCAATTGGTACTGGGCCACCTTATCAGACCCTGTAACTCAGGGCATAGGTGTACCCAGGGCCACCAGGGGCTGCAGCATGTATTGTGCCACCCCTGGCTGGCCTCCTAAATTTGACACAACTGGCTGCATGACAGCTGGGGCGAAGTCGTGTAATCACCCTTTGCTTTAGATATAGTAGCTCTATATCTAACCCTCCAATGGACACCCGAGTCCCTATCAGTCACTCCTATGGCAGGCCTTGACAATCCTGAAGGCAGAGTGCATGGGCTCGCGTGAACTGTGTTCTGGCCTGAGCCGAGCCGGTTGCAGCTTGCGGAGAAAAGACCCAATGGCTGTTCCATGATAACGCGTACCACATCGGTAACTTCGGTGCCGCGTTATCAAGACATGTCGAGTAAGGTGTCATACGAATCGGGGTGCTGCCCTCTCACCAACCCTGGCGACGAGGTTAGCATCCCGCCCTTCTAGAGGGACACGACATGTACGTAACTGTGAACCCCGGTTAAAGTTAACGAAAGCCTCAGCTCCACAAAATGGATGCTGCCACCACAGACACGAGTCTGACCTCCTGCTGCTGGGAGTCCTTCCAGCGAGGAGCACTTGGACAAAGGGTTTCCTGTCGAGGGCGGTGTTCGCACCGTCCCAGACAGGGTTTGTGTATTCTGGGTAGGTAGGGCTTTTGCGAGAAGGTGACTGCGGAGTGGCACCCCGGTGCTCACTACGCATCTGCCGGTTAGAACCAGTTCCAGGGGCGACAGCCCTGGCCTGGGGAAAGTCCGGCAGAGGAGAGGGGTGTAACTACCCCCCTTCCTGGTCCCACCCTTAGGGCAGGACCTAGTCATGTACCCACCCCTTTCTTTAGGATAAAGGCCGGAGCGGGGACCCTTCCAAATTAGATCATCTTTGAATCAAGAATACTTTCTACGAAAGGACTTCAAGACTCTTCTCAAGATTTCTCCCTTGTGGCTAAGGAGTAGTCACCCTGCATCAGCGGGCACCATCTAAGAACTCTGCGGTTTGCTGTAAGTCCTTCCTCAAGGAAACCGACGGCCCAGCTCGACGAGAACCGGCTTCCCTGGCACCTCTGACCTCTACCCACGTCATCAGCTCAGCTGTGATCTGTGGGTGCGACGAGACCTCGAGGGACCGGCCATCATCAGAACCTGCACGCTCTTAAAAACCAGCACGACCATCGAGGTAACTCTCTGGTGAGTGCTCTGGAGTCCGAGAAGCCCCGACCCTGAGCCGCTCCAGCACCGAAGTGCAGTCTCCCAGCATCTCCACGATCTGCGTGGGGCCCTTCTGCTCGCTGCTCAGCACGTTGTCTGGTCACTAGCCGCTGGCTTGTGTCCTTCTGTGACGACATCCGAGAATCAACACTGCCGGTCTGGTTGCTCCAGACTGGCCCTTGCTTCCATCTTTTCGAGAAGCACCCCGGACCCTCCTGGTCCACTCAAGACGCCGACAGCGACATCCGTCGTGGGACAGCTCGCACCTCCACCGTGGTCGCCGACAACGCCTCCTGGTCCGTGAGACTGCAGAGCCTAGCGTCGCCCACTCACCTGGTCGAGGTGACGGCCAACTGGTGCCTTCCTGGTACCCTCTGACTACTGGCTAGTAGTACGAACTTGGTCCCCTCTGCTTTCAGGTTCCATCAATCTCCGATCCAGGCTTGGATCTCTACGAACTATTCATCACTGGTCGCCGGCCAGCAACTCCTTTTCTTCCGGCTCCTGGCTCGTCAGCGAAGACCCCGACGCCTGTAAGACTTGCAGCCGCAGCCCTCGTGGCTAGGTAACTCAGCATTTCGGTGCCTGCATAGCCTCCTTACTCTAGGGTCCCGAGTCCCTCGCTTCCGACTTGCCTTAACCTTTCCGTGTCCTCGGACACTTGTTTTAAACTGTGCACTTGAAGTATTTGCTAAAGAGATTTGGTTTGTGCTTAGTACCCTGTCCTCATAAAGAGTACAGGGCTGTTGTGATTCTTAATAAATATATTGTTTATTTTCATAACACTTGTGTGGTGTCCTTTCACTGGGTGTTCAAGGGGTACATGTGTGGTAAACAGCTGGCTTAACGCGCCCTCTCGAGTCTTTAGCCTTAGACTGCTCGTATCCACGCTACTAGGATAGCTGGTCTATAGGTTGACTTACAACCAAACACCATAAGGGTCGTTGGAACGATACATAGCGGTCGCTAGAATAGCGAACGTTGCATATCGGGCCAACTTCTCACATTGGTGAGCAGCGGTTGGGATTTGAGCTTGCTGTTGTTTTACCACACGTATCCTAAGAATATCTTGTTGAAAGATCGCACAAGTACTGTTAGTACATATAACTGAAACTTAGAATACTCTGAGTTCTACTGAACCAGCTGTTGTAGCTCCTCAAGGCTTAGCACACCTTGGCTACAACTCTTAGCAAGGGAAAAGTAGGTAAACACATAGTGTAGGTAGGTGCATCACTTACACCACACTAGAAACAGTATGTCGGACAAAGGAGGAAACTCTGAGTCTCCCCTTGTGTCAGTTGACCCTCCACAGGTCATCCCGTCAAGATATACTGCGCTTAACTTCCATGAGTTACGACAAGTATGTACCTCTAGGAAGATTAAGCAAGGGGCTAACCCCACCACCTCCTTTCTGATTGGTCTCCTAGAGACTTATGATGCCAGAAAGGCTGAGAAGCTTCTTAGCCCTTCTAATCCAGAAGGAGGCATGCCTCCCCTCGAGGGAACCCGGGACGATCCTGACCTCATTCACCTCGCAACTGAGAACGAAGATGGCGAGGAGGATGAGGATGAGGATCTCTCTGGGGACGAGGCAGATAAGGGACCGGTAGAAGTCGTCAGACTGACACGGTCCAACTTAAGCAAACATGATAGTGGTACTGGGGGACCCCCGGCGCTACTGTCAGGTGCGCTTAACATTGGGAATGGACGAGTTAGGTCTCTATCAAGAGGCTCTAACAGATCCGTTCGAACCAATGGCTCTCGCAACTCTTCTCAAAGAGGGATGACGTCCCCTCAGAGGAGAGTGTACGAAGCTAAGGAAAGGGCAGCTAATCTGAGGATCGAAAGGGAAGAACTTGCCCTGGCCAAGGAAAAGCTTGCTTTTGCTAGAGAGCAACAGTTAAGTGGGGCAGTCCCCACTGGTGGCAGCAATGTACCTAGTAATAGGGAAAAGAGTTTCGATACGAAACACCTTGGGAAGATAGTGCCCCCCTTTAAACAAGGGGACGACATCCACAAATGGATTACTGCTTTGGAGAGGGCCTGCACTGTGCAAGGTGTTCCCCAGAGTCAGTGGGCAGCTATCTTGTGGCTCTCCTTTGAAGGTAAAGGAAGAGACAAGCTTCTCACCACAAGGGTAGAGGACGCTAACAATTACCAAGTCTTGAAGAATACACTCGTTGAAGGGTTCGGCCTAACCACTGAGCAGTACAGGGTGCTGTTCAGGGATACCCAGAAAACGCAGGCTCAAGACTGGTCTGATTTTGTCGATTGTGCCACTAAGGCTTTTGAGGGCTGGTTGCTGGGCAGTAAGGTTACTGATTACAAAGGATTGTACAATTTGATGATGAGAGAACAAATTTTAAACAATTGTCAGAACCAGTTGTTGCATCAGCATCTTGTCGACTCGGATCTGACCTCTCCCCAAGAATTGGGACAGAAGGCAGACAAATGGGTTCGTACGAGAGTTAAACAGAACCAGGGCCAGAATCAAGGTGGTCAGAAGAAAGCAGACCAGAAGGGTAAAGATTCTAAGGGGGAACAAAATGACCAGAAGTCTTCGACAGGTCCCCAACAACCCAAAGAGGGTGGGGGTCAGGCTCCCCAAAAGAAGAAGGCCAATCCAAACGATGGTGCCAGTACTGTAAAAGTAAATCTCACTGGTTTAGTGAGTGCACCAAGAAAGGAGGAGGGCAGCCTCCTGCCACTGCAGCCCCTAAGGCAGCCAGCAGTGGTAGTGCACCTCCCAAGGGTTTAGTAGGGTTAACCCTGGGTTCTGAGGGGCGTGACAACTTAGTTGGCACACTCACTCAGGCTGTCCTTGTCAGTACAGGGGACGTGGACGTGTCCCCTGACGTAAGCCCCAATACTTTGGGCAAATACCGACAGACGCCTTTCATAAATGGAAAGATGGCTCAGGCCTATAGGGACACTTGTGCCAGCGTCACCATGGTGACGCCTAACTTTGTGGACCCTGGACAGATCATGCCAGGTACAGAATTCCTGGTGACCAATGCAAGCAATGTCACTACCAATCACAGTATGGCAATTGTAGCTTTCTCCTGCGGAGGGGTAACTGGCCAAAAGAAGGTTGTAGTTAGTCCAGACCTCCCAGTGGATTGTTTGTTGGGCAATGATTTGGAGTCGTCACAATGGTCAGAAGTGGGGCACCGGACTCACATGGAAATGTTAGGTTTGCCAGCACATGTGTTCGCTGTGACTAGGTCACAGGTCAGGAAATGCCCCACTGAACAGGTGCTGGATCCTGGAACAACGGACCAGACACCTCCCAAGAAAAAGAGCAGTAGGGTTAAGGCTGTGCCTTCCCCCTTGCCCCAGGTCGAGGATCAAGTCTCAGAGGAGGCTGACCTACAGGAATTGAGGGAAACTGAGCCTAGGGAGTTCGAACTTGATCAAGTTGAATTCTTGGGCTCAGGGGGACCCTCAAGGGAAGATCTGGGGAAGGACCAGTTAGACTGCCCTTCTCTTGAACCCCTCAGACAGCAGGCTGCTGCTGAGGCTGCTGGGAACGCCACAGGTACCCACAAGGTATACTGGGAAGATGGACTCCTGTACACTGAGTCAAGAGACCCCAAGCCTGGCATGACCAGGAGGCTGGTCGTCCCCTTGTCTCAGCGTGGTTTCCTACTTACCTTGGCCCACGAGATTCCCTTAGCAGGTCACTTAGGCCAGACGAAAACGTGGGACAGGCTTGTCTCGCACTTTCACTGGCCTCACATGAACGAAGATACCAAGGAGTTTTGCCGCTCCTGTGTCACTTGCCAAGCCAGTGGTAAGTCAGGTGGCACGACAAAGGCCCCCCTTATACCAATGCCTGTGGTGGGGGTGCCCTTTGAACGGGTGGGGATCGACATCGTCGGTCCCATGGAACCACCGACAGCATCAGGGCACAAGTTTATACTGGTGGTAGTGGATCATGCCACCAGGTATCCTGAAGCTATTCCCCTTAGGACCACTACAGCACCTGTTGTGGCAAGAGCCCTAGTTGAAGTATTCTCCAGAGTGGGCTTCCCTAAGGAGGTCGTCTCCGACAGAGGTGCAAACTTTATGTCGAGCTACTTAACTGCTATGTGGAAGGAATGTGGTGTCAACTACAAGTTCACTACACCCTATCATCCACAATGCAATGGGCTTGTTGAGAGATTCAACAGGACCCTAAAAGGGATGATTCATGGACTACCGGAAAAGCTTCGGCGTAGATGGGACGTCCTGATCCCCTGCCTCTTGTTCGCCTACAGAGAAGTCCCACAGAAGGGGGTTGGCTACAGCCCTTTTGAACTTTTGTACGGGCATCCTGTAAGAGGACCCCTGTGTTTGGTGAAGGAAGGATGGGAGAGACCTCTCAAAAAGCCTGCAACCAACATAGTGGACTATGTGCTCGGCCTCCGCTCGCGGATGGCTGAATACATGGAGAAGGCATCCGAAAACCTTAAGGCCAGCCAAGAACTCCAAAAAGCTTGGCATGACCAAAAGGCTGTCTTGACTGTTTACCAGCCCGGACAGAAGGTGTGGGTGTTGGAGCCAGTGGCCCCAGCAGCACTCGAGGACAAATGGTCCGGGCCCCACACCATCCTGGAGAAAAAGGGAGAGGTCACCTACCTGGTCGACCTGGGAACTCCCCGGAGCCCCCACAGGGTGCTTCATGTCAACAGGCTAAAAGCATATGTCGACAGGAAGGACATGAGTTTGCTCATGGCCCTAGATGAGGGACAGGAAGAGGAGAGTGACCCTCTCCCCGACCTGCTCTCCCAGAATCCTGACGATGGCTCGGTAGATGGTGTTGTCTTTTGTGGCAGCCTCTCCGAACATCAACAGAGCGACTGTAAACAGGTTCTTCAGTCGTTCCGACATCTGTTTTCTCTGACACCCAGTCAGACCGATTGGTGCACCCATGAGGTCGACACTGGTGACAGCTTGCCCGTAAAGAGTAAAATCTACAGGCAGCCTGATCACGTTAGAGACTGCATCAAAAGTGAAGTGCAGAAAATGTTGGAGCTGGGAGTCATCGAACCCTCGGATAGCCCTTGGGCTAGTCCCGTAGTTCTAGTGCCGAAACCTCACACCCAGGGTGGTAAGAGAGAGATGAGGTTTTGCGTAGACTACAGGGGTCTCAATGCAGTCACTAAGACTGACGCCCACCCAATACCAAGGGCAGACGAGCTTATCGATAGATTGGCTTCGGCCAACTACTTAAGTACGTTTGACCTGACAGCTGGGTATTGGCAAATCAGGTTAGCTGAGGACGCCAAGCCTAAAACCGCATTTTCAACCCCTGGTGGGCATTATCAGTTCGTGGTGATGCCCTTTGGTCTGAAAAATGCACCTGCCACCTTCCAACGGTTGGTGAATCACGTCCTTACTGGGCTGGATGACTTCTGTGCGGCGTATCTTGACGATATTGCTGTCTTTAGCTCCACCTGGGAGGATCACCTGGTCCACCTGCGGAAGACGTTAGAGGCACTGCAAGCAGCAGGTCTCACTATCAAGGCCACCAAGTGCCAGATAGGGCAGACACAGGTTGTATACCTGGGCCACCTTGTAGGTGGAGGTCAGGTTCAGCCACTGGAGAGCAAGATACAGTCAATCAGGGACTGGGCTCCTCCAACCACCCAGACTCAGGTTCGAGCTTTCTTGGGCCTGACTGGTTACTACAGGAAGTTTGTCAGGAACTATGGTTCCATCGTGACACCATTAAATGAACTGACAAGTAAGAAAATGCCAAAAAAGGTTCAGTGGACAGCGAGCTGTCAAAAAGCATTCGATGACCTAAAGCAGGCCATGTGCACGGCGCCTATCCTCAAGAGTCCGGACTACTCCAAACCATTCATTGTCCAAACAGATGCTTCTGAGTTGGGTGTGGGAGCTGTTCTTTCTCAACTGAATTTTGATGGTCAAGACCAGCCCATTGCTTTTATAAGCAGACGGCTGACCCCTAGAGAGAAGAATTGGTCAGCTATTGAGAGGGAGGCCTTTGCTGTGGTTTGGGCCCTGAAGAAGCTGAGGCCATACTTGTTTGGCACTCACTTCAAGATTCAGACCGACCATAAGCCCCTCTTGTGGCTAAATCAGATGAAGGGTGAAAACCCCAAACTGCTTAGGTGGTCCATTTCCCTACAGGGGATGGACTTCACAGTGGAACATAGACCTGGTACTGATCATGGCAATGCCGATGGGCTCTCCAGATATTTCCACTTAGAACAAGAAGACTCACCTGGTCAAGGTTAGCTAGTTGTTCCGACGTTTGGGGGGGGGTCATGTAGGAGAGTAGGGTCTGCAATCCTATGATCACCCAGATTTTTTGCTTTTGTTTCACTGGTTTACGACTTTCTCTGGCTGCGGGCCTGCCAATCAGACCCACAGCCTGGCTGTTCTCTTTCTAAATTACGAGATGTACCCTAGGTGCATTTACCAATTGGTACTGGGCCACCTTATCAGACCCTGTAACTCAGGGCATAGGTGTACCCAGGGCCACCAGGGGCTGCAGCATGTATTGTGCCACCCCTGGCTGGCCTCCTAAATTTGACACAACTGGCTGCATGACAGCTGGGGCGAAGTCGTGTAATCACCCTTTGCTTTAGATATAGTAGCTCTATATCTAACCCTCCAATGGACACCCGAGTCCCTATCAGTCACTCCTATGGCAGGCCTTGACAATCCTGAAGGCAGAGTGCATGGGCTCGCGTGAACTGTGTTCTGGCCCGAGCCGAGCCGGTTGCAGCTTGCGGAGAAAAGACCCAATGGCTGTTCCATGATAACGCGTACCACATCGGTAACTTCGGTGCCGCGTTATCAAGACATGTCGAGTAAGGTGTCATACGAATCGGGGTGCTGCCCTCTCACCAACCCTGGCGACGAGGTTAGCATCCCGCCCTTCTAGAGGGACACGACATGTACGTAACTGTGAACCCCGGTTAAAGTTAACGAAAGCCTCAGCTCCACAAAATGGATGCTGCCACCACAGACACGAGTCTGACCTCCTGCTGCTGGGAGTCCTTCCAGCGAGGAGCACTTGGACAAAGGGTTTCCTGTCGAGGGCGGTGTTCGCACCGTCCCAGACAGGGTTTGTGTATTCTGGGTAGGTAGGGCTTTTGCGAGAAGGTGACTGCGGAGTGGCACCCCGGTGCTCACTACGCATCTGCCGGTTAGAACCAGTTCCAGGGGCGACAGCCCTGGCCTGGGGAAAGTCCGGCAGAGGAGAGGGGTGTAACTACCCCCCTTCCTGGTCCCACCCTTAGGGCAGGACCTAGTCATGTACCCACCCCTTTCTTTAGGATAAAGGCCGGAGCGGGGACCCTTCCAAATTAGATCATCTTTGAATCAAGAATACTTTCTACGAAAGGACTTCAAGACTCTTCTCAAGATTTCTCCCTTGTGGCTAAGGAGTAGTCACCCTGCATCAGCGGGCACCATCTAAGAACTCTGCGGTTTGCTGTAAGTCCTTCCTCAAGGAAACCGACGGCCCAGCTCGACGAGAACCGGCTTCCCTGGCACCTCTGACCTCTACCCACGTCATCAGCTCAGCTGTGATCTGTGGGTGCGACGAGACCTCGAGGGACCGGCCATCATCAGAACCTGCACGCTCTTAAAAACCAGCACGACCATCGAGGTAACTCTCTGGTGAGTGCTCTGGGGTCCGAGAAGCCCCGACCCTGAGCCGCTCCAGCACCGAAGTGCAGTCTCCCAGCATCTCCACGATCTGCGTGGGGCCCTTCTGCTCGCTGCTCAGCACGTTGTCTGGTCACTAGCCGCTGGCTTGTGTCCTTCTGTGACGACATCCGAGAATCAACACTGCCGGTCTGGTTGCTCCAGACTGGCCCTTGCTTCCATCTTTTCGAGAAGCACCCCGGACCCTCCTGGTCCACTCAAGACGCCGACAGCGACATCCGTCGTGGGACAGCTCGCACCTCCACCGTGGTCGCCGACAACGCCTCCTGGTCCGTGAGACTGCAGAGCCTAGCGTCGCCCACTCACCTGGTCGAGGTGACGGCCAACTGGTGCCTTCCTGGTACCCTCTGACTACTGGCTAGTAGTACGAACTTGGTCCCCTCTGCTTTCAGGTTCCATCAATCTCCGATCCAGGCTTGGATCTCTACGAACTATTCATCACTGGTCGCCGGCCAGCAACTCCTTTTCTTCCGGCTCCTGACTCGTCAGCGAAGACCCCGACGCCTGTAAGACTTGCAGCCGCAGCCCTCGTGGCTAGGTAACTCAGCATTTCGGTGCCTGCATAGCCTCCTTACTCTAGGGTCCCGAGTCCCTCGCTTCCGACTTGCCTTAACCTTTCCGTGTCCTCGGACACTTGTTTTAAACTGTGCACTTGAAGTATTTGCTAAAGAGATTTTGTTTGTGCTTAGTACCCTGTCCTCATAAAGAGTACAGGGCTGTTGTGATTCTTAATAAATATATTGTTTATTTTCATAACACTTGTGTGGTGTCCTTTCACTGGGTGTTCAAGGGGTACATGTGTGGTAAACAGCTGGCTTAACGCGCCCTCTCGAGTCTTTAGCCTTAGACTGCTCGTATCCACGCTACTAGGATAGCTGGTCTATAGGTTGACTTACAACCAAACACCATAAGGGTCGTTGGAACGATACATAGCGGTCGCTAGAATAGCGAACGTTGCATATCGGGCCAACTTCTCACACTCGCCAACTGCGCCGATGACCTCGCACCACTGAAGAACCTTCCCAGCACACCTGGCAGCAAGAAAGCCTCGTGGTTCACTAACGACCTCAAAAACTCCAAGAAAACCTGCCGCACCCTCGGGAAAGCCTGGCGCCACGACCAGACAACAGAAAACATGACAGCCCTCAAGAACACCACCCACAAACACCACCAGCTGATCCGCACCACCAAAAGGACAACATTCAAAGAAGGACTGGACAACAACACCCACAACAGCAAGGAACTCTTCAGCATCGTTAAAGAGCTCTCCAACCCCAGCGCCTGCAACAACGACATCACATCCTCGCAAGACCTCTGGGACTCACTCGCCTCTTTCTTTCACCGCAAGATCGCCGACATACACAACAGCTTCGGCGCACAGACCACGCACCCAACCACCGAACCAGCGCCCCCCCACCACCACCCTCTGCACCTGGACCTCGGTCAGCACCGAAGACACCACCCACACGATGAACACCATCCACTCCGGCTCCCCAACCGACCCCTGTCCACACCTCATCTTCAACAAAGCCGCCTCCATTATCGCACCCCAACTCCGGGACATCATTAACAGCTCCTTCGCATCCGCCACCTTCCCGGAGAGCTGCAAACATGCTGAGCTCAGCGCCCTTCCTGACGAAACCCACCGCGGGCCCCCCGGACCTCAAGAACTTCCACCCCATCTCGCTCCTCCCTTTTCCTGCCAAAGTCATTGAGAAAACAGTCAACAAACAACTCTCCGCCTTCCTCGAGACAAACTGATCCCTCGACCCCTCGCAGTCCGGTTTCCGAGCAAACCACAGCACCGAGACCGCCCTCATCGCAGCTACTGACGACGACAGGTCCCTGCTCGACAACGGGGAAACAGCTGCCCTCATCCTCCTGGACCTCTCAGCAGCCTTCGACACCGTATACCACTGCACCGTGATACAGCGCCTCAGCAACACCGGAATCCAAGGAACGGCCTTGGAGTGGATCATCTCGTTCCTCGCCGGAAGAACCCAGAGAGTCCGCCTTCCATCTGCGGCGTTACGCAAGGATCCTCGCTTAGCCCCACCCTCTTCAACGTCTACATGAGCCCCCTCGCAGTCATTGCACACCAACACAACCTAAACATCATCTCCTACACTGACGACACCCAGCTGATCCTCTCCCTCACCAACGACCCCGCCACCGCCAGAGCCAGCCTCCAGGAAGGAATGAAAGATGTCGCGGAATGGATGAAGCTCAGCCGTCTGAAACTGAACTCAGACAAGACGGAAGTCCTCATCCTGGGGCCATCCCCCTCTGCCTGGGACGACTCCTGGTGGCCCCCTGCCCTGGGCACCGCCCCCCAGCCAACGGACCATGCACGCAACCTGGGCTTCATCCTGGACTCCTCCCTCATGATGATCAAGCACGTCATCGCCGTCTCGTCATCCTGTTTCAACACCCTGCGCATGCTCCGAAAGATCTTCCGGTGGATCCCCACCGAAACCAGGAAGACGGTCACCCAGGCCCTCATCACCAGCCGACTGGACTACGGGAACACCCTCTACGCTGGAACCACAGCCAAACTTTAGAGAAGACTCCAGCGCATACAGAACGCTTCTGCACGACGCATCCTGGACATCCCCCGTCACAGCCACATCTCTGCCCATCTGAAAGACCTGCACAGGCTCCCCGTCAGCAAGAGGATCAAGTTCAGACTCCTCACCCAAGCACACAAAGCTCTCCACGACATGGGCCCCAAATACCTCAACAGCCGCCTCACATTCTACACACCCACCTGCAAGCTCCGATCCGCCAGCCTTGCCCTCGACACCGTCCCCCGAATTCGCGAAGCCACCGCCAGAGGAAGATCCTTCTCCTACCTGGCTGCCAAGACATGGAACTCCCTCCCCACCCACCTAAGGCTGACCCAGGACCATCTCTCCTTCAGGAAACAACTCAACACCTGGCTGTTCGAGCAGTAGCGACTCCCCCTCCTCTAGCGGGTGAGTAGTGCGCTATACAAATCTGTTTGATTGATTGATTAAGTCATACATTGCAAATATATCTTATGCAAATAAGTTCCTTAAAGAGGCCTGCCCTACTCTGGAATCGGCCTGAGTCCAGGCAATAATGGCGGGTAAAGCTATGCACAGACCGCCAAGTTGCCACTTTACAAATTTCAGAAATAGGAACATTACGGAGGAGAGCTGTAGTTGAAGCTTTCCCTATAGTAGAATGTGCATGTGGTTTACCCTGTAAGGTCTTGTTAGCTAGTTGGTAAGCTAAGGCTATACAGCAGACAATCCAGTGAGAAATGGACCGTTTTGAAGCGGACAGGCCAGTATTAGTGCTGCCATAATTAACAAAAAGCCGGTCAGACTTTCTAAGTGGAAGGGGTTTACCCAAGTAGAACTTCAGGACCCTCCGGAGATCTAGAGAGTGTAATGACCTCTCCAGGGGAGTAGAAGGTTGAGGAAAAAAGGTAGGTAAGGTAATAGACTGGTTGATATGAAAGTCTGAAACTACCTCAGGCAGAAAACTTGGGTGCGTTCGTAGGACCACCCTGTAGGCATGAAAAACTGTGTAAGGTTCCTTACAACACAAGGCCTGGATTTCGCTGACTCTACGGGCAGAGGTAGTCGCCACTAGAAAAGCAGCTTTCCAAGTCAAGTGCTGCAAAGAAGCCTTATGTATAGGCTCGAAAGGAGCACTCATCAGTTTAGTCAGGACGATATTAAGCTCCCAGGGAGGGGAGGGGGACCTCACCGGTGGGAAGACTTTCTTAAGCTCTTCTAAGAAATCTTTAACTACAGGCAAAAGGAAGAAAGATGTCTTCCTATATGCTGTGATGGCAGCTAAATGAACCCTGATGGAGGGGTATTTTAGGCCTGATCTCGCTAAATGCAACAGATAAGGTAAAATCACCTGCTCTTGGCCATGTACCAGGTCGAGAGAGTGCTCATGACACCATAAGAAAAACTTCTTCCACTTGAAAGCATATGACTTCCTAATGGAGGGTTGTTTCGCTTCTTTAAGAATGGTCATGCAGTCTGCTGGGAGGTCTAGGTGTCCATACTGGATGACCTCAGGAGCCATGCCGTCAAGCAAAGGGAGGGGAGATTGGGGTGAAACACCTTCCCCTGGTCCTTGGACAACGAGTCTGGACGGCAAGGAAGTCGCCGGTCGAGACCTCCGACAGCTGTAGAAGATCGGGGTACCACCACTGGCGTGGCCACTCTGGTGCTGTCAGGATCATCCTGGTGTTGGACCTGTAGAATTTCTGGATCACCGCCGGGATCAGAGGCAGGGGAGGAAAGGCGTAGAGTAATGTCTGCGACCAGCTGATCAAAAGTCCGTTCCCCAGTGATCCCTGTTGGGGGAACCTGGACGCGAAGACAGGGCATTTTGCATTGGGCGCGTCTGCGAACAGGTCTATGTCCGGTACGCCCCAGCGCAGAAAAACCTCCTGCGTGACTTCTTCGTTGAGCACCCAATCGTGCTCTTCTACGAAGACTTTGCTTAGGCAGTCTGCTTGGACGTTTTGAAGTTTTGGTAGATGAACTGCCACGATGGAAAGGCCCCTTGCCAGGAGCCAGAGCCAGATGGCTTGTGCTTTCAGAGACAAGACTCTTGACCTCGTGCCTCACTGTTTGTTCAGATAGAACATAGTTGTCATTTTGTCAGTGTTGTGAAGTTGGCCTGATATATGATGCTCACTAGTTCTAGTGATCACCTGGTATCAGTCCAAACAACCCTTATGGTGATTGGTTGTAAGTCAACCTTATAGACCAGCTATCCTAATGGTAGCATGGACAAAGCAGTCTTAGGCTAAACTCTATTGGCATGTGAAGCCAGCTGTTTTACCACATATAACCCCTTGAATACCAAATGAAAGGACACAACACAGGTAGTTATGAAAATAAACAAGATATTTATTAACTAACATACACCTCTGAACTCTTTATGAGGTCAGAGGGCTAAGCACATGACAAGACTCTTAAGAAAAATACGTTAAGTTGCACGAGTTACAATGTTGCCCTAGGGGCGCAACACAACATATACTAAACAAGTGGTATAAGGAAGTCGATAGAAAGAATGGAGCTGTCCAGAGGCTGTAGGATCGCTGGGACTACTCTATCGTAACTTTAGATAAGTAATAGGAGGCCCACGGAACGCGTGTACAGAGTGTGAACTCACACGCGAGATGCGGACAATCCTGACTAAATGAGACTAAAACAACTGTGAATCTGGACACTAGGAGAATCAATCTACCCTTGAACACCGAAATGCTCTTGTTACCTCACCCACGGGCTGCGGGTGCATAGGTGCGAAGTCGTGTCGGGTTTCTACGTTGAAGTCTATGGAGCCTGAAAGAAAAGATGCTGCAGGCGACCAGGAGGAAGATGTCCGGTGTGATCCAAGGGTGGATCGAGGAAGCTGAAGACGTGAAAGCAGAGGGGACAATGTTCACAGTCACTAGCCAGTGACTGGAGTGGAACTAGGAAGGAACCAGAGGCTGTCGTCGCGATCAGGTGAAGAGGGAACGCTGGACTCTGCAGCCACGTGGACTAGGTGGTGTCTTCGACGACCAGGATGGAGGCACGAGCTGTCCCACGCAGGCTCTCGCTGTCGGCGGTGTTTGGATCCAGATTCGGCGTCAACAGGCCTTGGCAAAGGCAACCCACGCGGTGAGTGGAATCGGCGTCTGGTGCGGACCAGGAGGGTCCGGGGTGCTTCTCCTTTGCAGGCAAGCAGGGGCCAGTCTGGAGCAACCAGACCAGAGGTGTGAATTTCAAGGTTCATCGTCTAGGAGGCCACTAGCCAGCCGGCAAGTGACCAGACAACGCGTCGAGCAGCAATCAAGCAAAAGGGCCCCACGCAGATCTCGTGGATGCTGGAGGGCTGATCTTCTGTGCAGGAGCTGCTCAGGGTTGAGGCTTCTCAATCCCCAAAGCACTTCGTCGAGGATACCTCAGAAGTCGTGCTGTAAACGAAGTGCAGTTTCTTCAAGATGGCCGGCCCCACGTGTCTCGTCGCACCCACGGATCTCAGCTGTGCTGCAGATGTAGGTAGAGGTCGGAGAGGTCTGGGAATCCGGGTCTCGTCGGGCTCTGAAGTCTGGATCCTCGACGGAAGACGACAAAGTGAAGCCGCTGGACGCTTGATGGTGCCTGCTTGTGCAGGGTGGACACTCCTTGCCCACAAGGGAGATTTCTTCAGTCTTCTGTGGAGCAGAACGTCGAAGTCCAGAGTTTCTTCTTGTAAAATCAATTCAGGATAATCTAACTTGGAATGGGACCAGCTCCTACCTTTATTCTGCTAAAGGGGGCTGTGCTATCACTAGGTCCCTCCTATGGGTGGGACCAGGAAGGGGGGTGGTTACACCCCCTATCCTTTGTCCGGTTTCGCGCCAGAGCTGGGGCTGGAGTGCCCCAGCAACTGGTTTGAACCGGGGTATGCACAGAGGCACCTTGTGTGCCCCAGGCATGTCTCATTCCTTTCAGGCCTGTCCTACCTAATACACAAAATCCTGTCTGTGGTGGTGCTAGCACCTCCCAAGGCAGGAAACCCTTTGTCCAAGGCTCCCTCGCTGGAAGGACTCCCAGCAGCAGGAGGTCAGACTTGTGTCTGGTGGCAGCATCCATTTTGTGATGCTGAGGCTCGAGTTTAACTTTAACCGGGGTTCACAGTTAGGTACATGTCGTGTCCCTCTAGAAGGGTGGAATGCTACCCCCGTCGCCAGAATTGGCGAGGGGGTAGTATTCCAATTCGTATGACACCTTACTCGACATGTTTTGATAATGCTATGCCAAAGTTAGCAATAACCGCGAGGATTATAATGCACTTAAGAGTATATGGTATAGCGTTATCATGGAAGCAGCTAAAGGACTTGGTTCCGAAAGCTGCAGACAGGCTCAGCTCATGCTAGAGCACCATCTCACATAATTCCAAGCACTCTGCCTCCAGGATTGTTAAGGCCTGCCATAGGAGTGACTTATAGCAGTATATGTGTCCATTTTAGGGTTAGATATAGGTATACTATATCTAAAGCAAAGGGTGATTACGCCACCTTGCCCCAGCTGATTGATCAGCCAGTTGTGTCAGATTTGGATGGCCAGCCAGGGGTGGCATAATACATGCTGCAGCCCCTGGTAGGCCTTGGGTTCACCTATGCCCTGGGTACCTATGGTATACTGTACAAGGACTTACAAGAGTGACCCAATACCAATTAGATATGTACCTAAGGTCCATGGAGTCCCTTTTAACAGAGAGAACATGAAGCCTGGGGTCCTGAATAGCAGGAGCCCAGGCCAACTAAGTCGAAAAACAGCAAAACACTAGGCAAAAAGTTGGGGGCAACCATAGTCAGATATTCACCTTCCTACAGTCCGTCTGAATCTGGAGGTAGTTGGTGCGCAGAGAAGGGTAAAGAGACTTGAGAGCCAGATGAACTGCTCTAAGCTCCAGGAAGTTGATATGGTAGCCTTGCTCTACTGCGGACCAGAGGCCTTGGACTTGGAGCTGGTCCATGTGAGCACCCTGGCCTTGAAGGGAGGCATCCGTGACTCGTGAATGAGATGGAGGAGGATGATGGATTGGACTGTTTCAATCACCATCTTATCGAGTCCCTGGCTGCTTGAGGAAGCAAGACCCGGTCTTCCCAGTGATCCGATCTCTGAGACCATTGGTCCTCGAGGGCTTGCTGCCGAGCGCGAGCATTGGGCACAATGTAGATGCACGAGGCCATCGACCCCAGGAGAGAGGACACTTGTCTGGCTGTGGGGGCGTGAGTGTCCAGTAGAAGGTGACCCTTCGGGAACATAGATAACAACCTCGCCTCCGAAGGACACACGCTTGCCTGTACCGAGTCCAGGGAAGCGCCCAGGTAGTGAATCCGTTGGGAAGGATTGAGTACTGACTTCTTTAGATTGACTTGAAGACCCAACAAGTCCATCATTTTGAGGCAGAACGACAGATGGTTCTGAAGCAGAGTCAGAGTGGAGCTTTTCAACAGCCAATCGTCTAGATAAGGGTAGACGAAGATCTTTCTTTTGCGAAGAAAAGCGGCCACTACCGCCATGTACTTGGAGAATGTCCGAGATGCAGATTTCAGGCCAAACGGAAGCACTCGATACTGGTAGTGATGGTGTCCGATCTGAAACCTTAGAAATTTTCGGTGCTTGACTGACACTGGTATGTGGTAGTAAGCGTCCTGCAGGTCGATGGCACACATCCAGTCTCCCTGATGGAGATGCGGGAAGATCTGGTGCAGGGCTAGCATGCAGAACTTTTCTTTTTGTATTAATTTGTTCATCATCCGTAGATCCAGAATGGGCCTGTATTCTTTGACTGTTCCTCTTTTTTTAACCAAGAAATACCGGGAGTATACTCATTGATTTTTTTGCATGGGGGGAACCTCGTCTATGGCCATCTTCTTGAGGAGAACGGAGACTTCGTCTTGCAGCAGTTGACTTTGGAATCAAGGAAGGTGCCTTGCCTGAAGGAGGACTTGCAGAGGGGGGGATTTGAACCTCAGCAAGTAACCATGCTGCACAATATTCAGCACCCTTCTGTCTTTTATTATGGATCTCCACTCTGCCAGATGATGAGAAACACTTCCTCCCACCGGAGTGGTGAACAGTCGTGGAGGATGCAACGGCTCAGGGCTTGGGAGGCTGCTTGGAGGCAGACTGCTGTTTGTTATTGTTGCCTCTTCCTCTGCCAGGACATCGCTGCTGGAATTGCGTTTTCTGCTGAGACTGGGATGACCACTAAGGGGTTTGAACCCACTGCTGAAAAGACCCCCTGTCTCTCTGGCAAAAGCGCTTCTTGAATTCCTTGCACTTTTCTAATCCAACAGCCTGACAGTGTCCATTTCCGCTTTCATTTTGGACATTTCGTCATCCGCATGTGTCCCAAAAAGAGAATTACCATTGAAGGGGAGGTTCAATATCTTTTTCTGGGCGTCCGGCTTGAGTCCTGTCAGGCGGAGCCAGGCCGAACGACGCAAACAAATACCATGTGAGTAGCCATGGGCCGCAAGGTCAGAAGCATCCACTGCGGCGCTCATGACCTGATTGGCTACGAGCCCTCCTTCCAGTATAATTTCAACAAAGTCTTGCCGATCTTCATTAGGAAGCTTTTCTGCAAAGTGAGTCAAGGAGTGCCAAAGGGACTTGTCATACCTTCCAAGTAAGGCAGAGACACTAGCTACCTTCATATATGAAGAGGAGGTGTTGCATACCTTTCTGCAAAACGAGTCCATGAGTTTTCTGTCTTTTTCAGGTGGTACCGAGGAGGAGGTAGTGCCGGAATGGGACTTCATGGCAGCCGCCACAGTCATGGAGTCCGCAGGAGGATCATGGATCCTCTGCCAGGGCCTGGTACTTCTTGGCTATCCGAGATGGAACAGATCCCACCACAGTCGGTGTGAGGAAAGTAGCCATAGCCGTTTCTAGGAGGCCGGGAACCAGGGGCAGCAGAGGCCTGGGCGCTGTGCAATGATGAAGGGTATCAAAAATCACAGAAGTGGGTACCACTGGTGTATGCAGCGTAATGTTGAGCTTTTTTGCTCCCCTGGCCAGAACATCTGAGTAAGTCGCGATGTTATCGATTGGAGAGACTCGCGAAGGAGTCGTCGAGGAGAAGGTCGGAGAGTAATCTCGGAAAGACGACCTAGTGGAAGACGACCATGATGAAGATCTTGTGCGCCGCCTCTTATGGGGACTGTCACGATGCCTGCTGTGACAGTCCCTGGACCTAGAGCGATGTCCTGACGGAGATCTCGGTCTAGGAGACGGCCTTGGACTGGTAGGAGAAGGTCTTGGCCTGATAGGTGTTCTTGGCCACACTGGAGAACGTGATCTGGCCAGAGATCTTGGTCTGGATGAAACCCAGGGCCCCCGAGGAGACCTAGACGGTCTGGCCGGGGTTCTTGCAGTAGACGGAGAGTATGTGCGGGAGTAATCCGAGTCCGGACTAATATGACCGCCAGATACAGCCTCTTGAGGATGATGAGGTACCAAGCTGCGTGATCTATCGGCAGATCTGGGGGAAGGTTCCGGGGAGATCTCCACGATATTTAATCCAAGAGATGATGATTTGTCTCCTGAAGACCTGGAACCAGGAGACTCCACCACGACCATCACCTGATCCCTCGACGGCGAAACCTTTGACGTCGAAGACGTCTGTGTGACCAATGGTGTAGAGCGGGGTCTTGATGCTCTCGACGGTGATCGCCCACGCCGTGAGGGGCTCGACTGCGAACCTCGACGTCGATCCGGTGACTTGGATGTCGATCTTCCTCGACGTCTGTCAGATTGAGAGCCTCCATGACGTCGTGTCGACGACGACCCTCGACGTCGTGTCGACGATGGCCTGTTTCGACGTCGTATCGACGGCGACCTTTCCTGGCGTCGCCTTGATGTCGAATGGTGGGATCTTGAAGTCCCTCTCGACGACCGACCGCCAGCCGGCGGCGACCTGGATGCCATCTTAGCTCTCGACGCTAACCCCCTCGGGGGCGGCGGAGAGTGTCTCGACTGAAACCTCGACGTCGATGGAGACTTAGAGATGGTAGCAGCCACAGACTTCGAGCCCGAAGTGTGGCATCTCAACGCCGACTTACTTGACTGCGGCGGAGATCTTCAACGTCGTGATGGGGATCTGGGCCTCTTTGACGGCGACCTCGACGGAGTTCTTCGACTTTCCTTCCTCTTTCTGCGGGCAGGAGAAGCGGAACAACATCGTTTTTTGCCATGAACTGGGGGCTGTAGGAACACCCACCTAGTTACTTCTGTCTCTCTCCAGCATGGCATGAAGTCTAATTCTCTCCCTGTTGCGAAGAGTCCGCCTAGAAAATTTTAAACAGTGGTGGCACTGGTCAAGGTTGTGTGCACACAATACACACTGCGTACAGGTCAGCTAGAGCCATCTTCTTATCACAAGAAGGACATTTCCGGAACAAAACAGGCATTCTTGTGGGTTACCACAGAAAACCAAATTAGAAGACTTAATAAGCCAGAAGATGTCGAATTTTCTAAGAAAAACCTCTCATAATTGTAGGAAGGTACCTCCTGACTATGGTTGCCCCCAACTTTTTGCCCTGTGTTTTAGCTGGTTTTTGACATAGTCGACCTGGGGCCCTGCCAATCAGGACCCCAGGCCTACTGCTCTCTCTGTAAAATGGATTCCATGTACCCTAGGTACATTTCCAATTGGTACTGGGCCACCTTATCAGACCCTGTAACTCAGGGCATAGGTGTACCCAGGGCCGCCAGGGGCTGCAGCATGTATTATGCCACCCCTGGCTGGCCTCCTAAATTTGACACAACTGGCTGCATGACAGCTGGGGCAAAGTCGTGTAATCACCCTTTGCTGTAGGTGTAGTATACCTATACCTAACCCTAAAATGGACACACAGATTCCTATCAGTCACTCCTATGGCAGGCCTTGACAATCCTGAAGGCAGAGTGCTTGGAATCGTGTGAGATGGTGCTCTGGCATGAGCTGAGCCTGTCTGCAGCTTGCGGAACCAAGTCCTAATAGCTGTTCCATGATATTGCATACCATATACTCTTAAGTGCATTATAATCCTCGCGGTTAAATGCTAACTTTGGTATTGCTTTATCAAAACATGTCGAGTAAGGTGTCATACGAATTGGAATACTAACCCCTCGCCAATTCTGGCGACGGGGTTAGCATTCCACCCTTCTAGAGGGACACGACATGTATGTAACTGTGAACCCCGGTTAAAGTTAACTGAAGCCTCAGCTCCACAAAATGGATGCTGCCACCACAGACACGAGTCTGACCTCCTGCTGCTGGGAGTCCTTCCAGCGAGGGAGGCTTGGACAAAGGGTTTCCTGTCAGGGGCGGTGCTAGCACCGTCCCAGACATGGTTTTGTGTATCCTGGGTAGGCAGGGCTTTACAGGAAGGTGACTGCTGAGTGGCACCCCGGTGCTCACTACGCATAGGCCGGTCTGAACCAGTTCCAGGGGCACACCAGCCCCTGGCCTGGGGAAAGTCCGGCATGGCAGAGGGGTGTAACCACCCCCCTCCTAGTCCCACCCATAGGCAGGACCTAGTCACCGGGTCAGCCCCCTTTTTTAGTATAAAGATGGGAGCGGGCCCCCTGTTCAAATTAGATCATCTTTGGAATCAAGATACGACTTTCTTCGAAAGGACTTCAAGATTTCTTCTTCAAGATTCTCCCTTGTGGCTAAGGAGTAGTCACCCTGCATCAAGCGGGCACCATCCTAAGAACACTGCGGTCTGCTGCAAGTCCTTCTTCACGAATCCGACGACCCAGCTCGACGAGACCCGGCTTCCCTGGCACCTCTGACCTCTACTCACCTCTACAGCAAAGCTGAGAACCGTGAGTGCGACGAGACCTCGAGGGACCGACGATCGCCAAGACTGCACGACTTCTTTGTAACAAGCCCACCGAGTCTTCCACTGGTGAGTGCTTTGGGGTCCGAGAAGCCCCAACCCTGAGCAGCTCCAGCACCGAAGATCAGCCCTCCAGCATCTCCACGATCTGCGTGGGGCCCTTCTGCTTTTGCGTGCTCACCGCGCTGTGTGGCTACTAGCCGGCTGGCTTGTGGCCTTCTACATGACGCCCGACGACATCACTGCTGCTGGTCTCGTTGCTCCAGACTGGCCCTTGCTTCCTTCTTCAAGAGAGGCACCCCGGACCCTCCTGGTCCACTCCAGACGCCATTTTAGGTCCACCGCGTGGGCTTGAATTTGCCAAGGCTTTGTTGCCCAATCCTGGGTCCAGCGACGCCGACAGCTTCAATCTTCGTGGGACAGCTCGCTCCTCCTTCCTGGTCGCCGACAACGCCTCCTGGTCCGTGAGATCTTCGAGCACAGCGTCACCCACTCACCTTGTCGAGGTGGCTACCATCCGGTGCCCTCCTGGTGCCCACTGACTACTGGCTAGTAGTCTCGAACTTGGTCCCCTCTGCTTTCAGGTGTCATCTTCCATCGATCCAGGCTTGGATCCACCGAACTTTCTCCACTGGTCGCCTGCCAGCAACTTCTTTCTTCCAGGCTCCTGGTCCGTCTACGAGGATTCCCGACGTCTTTTGAGTCCTATGCAGCTGCAGCCCCTGGGCTAGGTAACTTCGGCATTTCGGTGCCCCAGCATAGCCTCACTATCCAAGGGTCAGAATCCACTTTCGTTTTCCTCCTACCAGGTCGGGTTCGCCCGAGAACACTAACTTTGCAATTTCTAGCTACCATAGACTTTGTCCCGCATCTCGCGTGAGAGTGCACACACTGCACCCGAGTCCCCTGGGTCTCCTAGAAGTAATCTAACGATTCTATAGTCAAGTCCTAGCGATTCCAAAGCCTATTAGTACTGTACTTACCTGCTAGTAATTTCGCATTCCACTTTCAGAGTATATGGTTTTCCGTGCCCCTCGGGCATTTGTATATACTGTGCTAACTTAAGTATTTTCGTAAGAGTTTTGTTTTGTGCTTAGTACCCTGTCCTCATAAAGAGTACAGGGCTGTTGTGATTCTTAATAAATATCTTGTTTATTTTCATAACACTTGTGTGGTGTCCTTTCACTTGGTGTTCAAGGGGTATATGTGTGGTAAACAGCTGGCTTAACACGCCCTCTCGAGTCTTTAGCCTTAGACAGCACGTATCCATGCTACTAGGATAGCTGGTCTATAAGGTTGACTTACAACCAATCATCAATAAGGGTTGCTGGACTGATACATAGTGTTCACTAGAATAGTGAGCACTGCATATCAGGCCACCTTCTCACATTGGTGAGCAGCGGTTGGGATTTGAGCTTGCTGTTGTTTTACCACACGTATCCTAAGAATATCTTGCTGAAAGATCACATAAGTACTGTTAGTACATATAACTAAGCTTAGAATACTCTGAGTTCTACTGAACCAGCTGTTGCAGCTCCTCAAGGCTTAGCACACCTTGGCTGCAACTCTTAGCAAGGGATCAGTAGGTAAACACATAGTGTAGGTAGGTGCATCACTTACACCACACTAGAATCAGCATGTCAGACAAAGGAGGAAACTCTGAGTATCCCCTTGTGTCAGTGGACCCTCCACAGGTCCTTACTTCAAAATATGCTGCTCTTAGCTTCCATGAGATGAGACAAGTGTGTACCCTCAGGAAGCTAAAACAGGGGTCTAACCCCACAACCTCCTTTCTGATTGGTCTCTTAGAGGCTTATGATGCCAGTAGGGCTGGTAACCCAGACCCTTCTAATCCAGATGGGAGTTTGCCCTCCTTACAGGGACCCTTTGATAGCCAGGACCATCCCCTCCAGGAAGCAGATGATGCTGAGGATGAGGACCAGTTGTCAGGGGATGAGGCAGATGAGGGACAGGTAGAAGTCAGCAGACTAACCAGGTCCAACTTAAGCAGACATGAGCTTGGTACTAGGGGACCCCTGGGCCCACTCTCAGGTCAGCTTAACATTGGGAATGGACGAGTTAGGTCTCTATCAAGAGGTTCTAACAGATCCCTTCGAACCAATGGCTCTCTCAACTCTTCTCACAGAGGGATGTCTTCCCCTAAGAGGAGAGTGTATGAAGCTGAAGAAAGGGCAATCAAACTGAGGATTGAAAGGGAAGAACTTGCCCTGGCCAAAGAGAGACTTGCCCTTGCTAGAGAGCAAGAATTATGTGGGCTACAGCCCACTGGTGGCAGCAATAAACCTAGCAATAGGGAAAGGAGTTTTGATACAAAGCACCTGAATAAGATAGTGCCCCCCTTTAAACAAGGGGCTGACATCCACAAATGGATAACTGCTTTGGAGAGGGCCTGCACTGTGCAGGGTGTTCCCCAAAGTCAGTGGGCAGCTATCTTGTGGCTCTCCTTTGATGGTAAAGGTAGAGATAAGCTCCTCACTACTAGAGTTGAGGATGCTAACAATTACCAAATCTTGAAAAATACACTGGTTGATGGGTTTGGTTTAACCACTGAACAATACAGGATGCTGTTCAGAGACACCCCGAAAACTCAGTCTCAAGATTGGACTGACTTTGTTGATTGTGCCACTAAGGCTTTTGAAGGCTGGCTACTGGGTAGTAAGGTTACTGATTTTAAAGGATTGTACAATCTAATTATGAGGGAGCAAATCTTAAATAATTGTCAGAACCAGTTATTACACCAGCACCTGGTAGACTCTGATCTGACCTCTCCACAGGAATTGGGTAAGAGGGCAGACAAATGGGTCAGAACCAGGGTCAGGCCTAAAAACCAGGGTGGTGACCAGAAAAAGGAATCAACCAAGCCTCAAGAGAAGGGTGGGGATAAATCCACAGAGAAGACTTCCCAAGGGCCCCAAAACTCCAACAAGGGTGGTGGGTCCCAGAACACTCCTTCAGAACAGAAGAAACCTTATTGCCATACCTGTAAACAATTTAGAAAAGGGGGTGGTGATGAACAGAGTGTCTGAGTTAAACAGACCACTCTTACCCAGTCCAAAGATCAGGGCTTGATCCATCACCGTTATTTATCTCACTGCCCCATCCCAGCTCAGAACCTGGCTATATGCAAATCATTCTGTCCCTGGCCCAGTGCATCATGGGAACAGGGCAGACTAAACTACCAAGCCAATTCTTCACCAGAAAGGAGACAAGCTACCGGGGACCGGTTTCTGGCATTTCAGCCTTCTTCGGCCCGGCTTGCTTGAATCCTGATGGAGCAGTGAGAAAGGGACTCATGTCTGAGTATACCCTGCCACACCTATAGTGGCCAAAAACGATTTAGAAAAGGGGGTGGTGATGAACAGAGTGTGAGTTAAACAGACCACTCTTACCCAGTCCAAAGATCAGGGCTTGATCCATCACCGTTATTTATCTCACTGCCCCATCCCAGCTCAGAACCTGGCTATATGCAAATCAGTCTGTCCCTGGCCCAGCGCATCATGGGAACAGGGCAGACTAAACTACCAAGCCAATTCTTCACCAGAAAGGAGACAAGCTACCGGGGACCGGTTTCTGGCATTTCAGCCTTCTTCGGCCCGGCTTGCTTGAATCCTGATGGAGCAGTAATAAAGGGACTCATGTCTGAGTATACCCTGCCACACCTATAGTGGCCAAAAACGATTTAGAAAAGGGGGTGGTGATGAACAGAGTGTGAGTTAAACAGACCACTCTTACCCAGTCCAAAGATCAGGGCTTGATCCATCACCGTTATTTATCTCACTGCCCCATCCCCATAATTCAGAGACTCTGTCCCTCACCACCCCTTGTTGTAAATATATATACCTGTAAACAGGTGGGTCATTACAAAAGTGATGCCAGTTGCCCTAAAAATGGTAATAAGGGAAATATACCCCCAGGTAATACTCCTAAACCGCCTGTTACCACTAGTGGTAATCCCCCAGGTGGTGGGAGTGCCCCCAAGAATGTGGTGGGCATTACTTTGGGCCATCAGGAGGACTATGGCCTAGCCAGGTTCCCTGACCACACTCTTGTCTGTGAGACTGGCATGGGGTTTGCCAACTTCACTACTGGACCCCACCTTTTGGGGAAGTATAGACAAGAGGTTTTAGTGAATGGTCAGAAAGTTGAGGCATTCAGAGACGCAGGGGCCAGCATCACCATGGGGATTGACCATCTGGTCCCCTCTGCTCAACTGACCCCTGGTTTTACTTATCAGGTGACAGACATTCATGGAGTGAAGAGAAGGCATCCCATGGCAGTAGTCAAGCTCAGTTGGGGTAATGTCACAGGGCCCATGAGAGTGGCAGTGACAGATAACCTACCTGTAGATTGCTTACTGGGGAATGACCTGGAACTCTCAGCATGGGCTGAGGTGGAGCAAGAAACTCACTCCAGAATGATAGGCCTATCCAGACAGGTTAGTGGGGCAGTAATAGCTACAGCCCCAGTCCAAGCACCATTCCTCCCTGAAAAGGTTGGAAGGGCAGTGGTAGCCACTGCCCAGGCTCAGACAGACTTTCCAGAACAGGATAGGAGGGCTGTGACAGTCACAGCCCAAACACAAACTGAGTGCCCTCCTGAAAAGGTTGGCAAGGTTGAAATGGTCTCAGCCTCTACTCAAACAGATAGTGAGGTTGTGAAGCCTGAAACAATGGATCACTCCACTCAAACAGAGAGCATTGAGGAGGGAGGAAGAAGAGTCTTCCCCCTCCCAGACACTAGGTGAGAGCCAGCCTCCTCAGGGAACTGACTCTACCCCTGTTGAAGGAACTGCCCCAGAGGTAGTCAGGCCTAGCCTGGCAGAGCCCCTGATGGCAGTGGACCCTTCCCAGGTGGGACCCAGTCTGGGGCAGGTAACCTGCACCTCTCTACCCTGCCTCAGTCAGCCCAGGGCTGAAGAGGTCAGGGAGGCCAGTGGTGGACCCCAAAGGGCCCCCTGTCCAAAAGAACCCCTTAATCAGCAGATTAGGATCACTGAAGCTGGTAAACCTAGCCAAGTGAAAATAAGTCAGACTCCTGAGGGATCCCCCTTAAAAGTAGTTAGGGAACTCCCACAGCTGGACACTGTTGGGCACAGCCAAACATGGGGCCTAAAAACCCCAGACCTGACCTGTCCCTCCAGTAAGCCAAACAGAGGGACTCAGCCTCCAGCTTTAGGTAGCCAGAGGCTGCCCCTGAGAGCTCAGTGCATCTCAGCTAAAGAAAGAAAGGCACACATGATGAATGGTGATTGGAGGAAGTTGAGCCCAAAGGTAGAGGAGCCTCACTTCAGTACTCCATCCCAGCATCAGCCTTCTTCTTTCCCAAGGCACACCAAAGGCAGAGATTCCCTATGGTGGAGACCCTCAGATACTCTTAGGGTGAGGGGTTGCCTAGTGGACCATGACACAGGGGGAAACCAAGCCAGAGCTGGTCCTTCCTTATATGGCCACTTAGGTAATAGAGGCTTACCTGGACAAGGATAGCCTTATCTCCTTTCGTTTGGGGGGGGGGGGGGGGGGGGGGGGGGGTTGTGTAGGAAGGTACCTCCTGACTATGGTTGCCCCCAACTTTTTGCCCTGTGTTTTAGCTGGTTTTTGACATAGTCGACCTGGGGCCCTGCCAATCAGGACCCCAGGCCTACTGCTCACTCTGTAAAATGGATTCCATGTACCCTAGGTACATTTCCAATTGGTACTGGGCCACCTTATCAGACCCTGTAACTCAGGGCATAGGTGTACCCAGGGCCGCCAGGGGCTGCAGCATGTATTATGCCACCCCTGGCTGGCCTCCTAAATTTGACACAACTGGCTGCATGACAGCTGGGGCAAAGTCGTGTAATCACCCTTTGCTGTAGGTGTAGTATACCTATACCTAACCCTAAAATGGACACACAGATTCCTATCAGTCACTCCTATGGCAGGCCTTGACAATCCTGAAGGCAGAGTGCTTGGAATCGTGTGAGATGGTGCTCTGGCATGAGCTGAGCCTGTCTGCAGCTTGCGGAACCAAGTCCTAATAGCTGTTCCATGATATCGCATACCATATACTCTTAAGTGCATTATAATCCTCGCGGTTAAATGCTAACTTTGGTATTGCTTTATCAAAACATGTCGAGTAAGGTGTCATACGAATTGGAATACTAACCCCTCGCCAATTCTGGCGACGGGGTTAGCATTCCACCCTTCTAGAGGGACACGACATGTATGGAACTGTGAACCCCGGTTAAAGTTAACTGAAGCCTCAGCTCCACAAAATGGATGCTGCCACCACAGACACGAGTCTGACCTCCTGCTGCTGGGAGTCCTTCCAGCAAGGGAGGCTTGGACAAAGGGTTTCCTGTCAGGGGCGGTGCTAGCACCGTCCCAGACATGGTTTTGTGTATCCTGGGTAGGCAGGGCTTTACAGGAAGGTGACTGCTGAGTGGCACCCCCGGTGCTCACTACGCATAGGCCGGTCTGAACCAGTTCCAGGGGCACACCAGCCCCTGGCCTGGGGAAAGTCCGGCATGGCAGAGGGGTGTAACCACCCCCCTCCTAGTCCCACCCATAGGCAGGACCTAGTCACCGGGTCAGCCCCCTTTTTTAGTATAAAGATGGGAGCGGGCCCCCTGTTCAAATTAGATCATCTTTGGAATCAAGATACGACTTTCTTCGAAAGGACTTCAAGATTTCTTCTTCAAGATTCTCCCTTGTGGCTAAGGAGTAGTCACCCTGCATCAAGCGGGCACCATCCTAAGAACACTGCGGTCTGCTGCAAGTCCTTCTTCACGAATCCAACGACCCAGCTCGACGAGACGTGGCTTCCCTGGCACCTCTGACCTCTACTCACCTCTACAGCAAAGCTGAGAACCGTGAGTGCGACGAGACCTCGAGGGACCGACGATCGCCAAGACTGCACGACTTCTTTGTAACAAGCCCACCGAGTCTTCCACTGGTGAGTGCTTTGGGGTCCGAGAAGCCCCAACCCTGAGCAGCTCCAGCACCGAAGATCAGCCCTCCAGCATCTCCACGATCTGCGCGGGGCCCTTCTGCTTTTGCGTGCTCACCGCGCTGTGTGGCTACTAGCCGGCTGGCTTGTGGCCTTCTACACGACGCCCGACGACATCACTGCTGCTGGTCTGGTTGCTCCAGACTGGCCCTTGCTTCCTTCTTCAAGAGAGGCACCCCGGACCCTCCTGGTCCACTCCAGACGCCATTTTAGGTCCACCGCGTGGGCTTGAATTTGCCAAGGCTTTGTTGCCCAATCCTGGGTCCAGCGACGCCGACAGCTTCAATCTTCGTGGGACAGCTCGCTCCTCCTTCCTGGTCGCCGACAACGCCTCCTGGTCCGTGAGATCTTCGAGCACAGCGTCACCCACTCACCTTGTCGAGGTGGCTACCATCCGGTGCCCTCCTGGTGCCCACTGACTACTGGCTAGTAGTCTCGAACTTGGTCCCCTCTGCTTTCAGGTGTCATCTTCCATCGATCCAGGCTTGGATCCACCGAACTTTCTCCACTGGTCGCCTGCCAGCAACTTCTTTCTTCCAGGCTCCTGGTCCGTCTACGAGGATTCCCGACGTCTTTTGAGTCCTATGCAGCTGCAGCCCCTGGGCTAGGTAACTTCGGCATTTCGGTGCCCCAGCATAGCCTCACTATCCAAGGGTCAGAATCCACTTTTGTTTTCCTCCTACCAGGTCGGGTTCGCCCGAGAACACTAACTTTGCAATTTCTAGCTACCATAGACTTTGTCCCGCATCTCGCGTGAGAGTGCACACACTGCACCCGAGTCCCCTGGGTCTCCTAGAAGTAATCTAACGATTCTATAGTCAAGTCCTAGCGATTCCAAAGCCTATTAGTACTGTACTTACCTGCTAGTAATTTCGCATTCCACTTTCAGAGTATATGGTTTTCCGTGCCCCTCGGGCATTTGTATATACTGTGCTAACTTAAGTATTTTCGTAAGAGTTTTGTTTTGTGCTTAGTACCCTGTCCTCATAAAGAGTACAGGGCTGTTGTGATTCTTAATAAATATCTTGTTTATTTTCATAACACTTGTGTGGTGTCCTTTCACTTGGTGTTCAAGGGGTATATGTGTGGTAAACAGCTGGCTTAACACGCCCTCTCGAGTCTTTAGCCTTAGACTGCTCGTATCCATGCTACTAGGATAGCTGGTCTATAAGGTTGACTTACAACCAATCATCAATAAGGGTTGCTGGACTGATACATAGTGTTCACTAGAATAGTGAGCACTGCATATCAGGCCACCTTCTCACAATAATCACAATTTCAGTTAAAAACTGAAGAGCTCTACCTGGCGGTCGTGTAGAGCCGGAGCTCCGACCAGCCGATCATCATCCTTGCTTGAATATCCTAGCCCTGGCCGATTGACAAGGCTCCCTACGCACTGTCCTCTTCCCAAACCCCGGGGCACTTGAAATCCGCAGTCAGGACCTCCTGCGTTGCATCCTGAGGCTGTGAGGCGCCCCGGAGAAGAACCGCGTGGTGAGCTGGTTGCTGCGGCCTGCGAAGCCGGGGCCTCGATTTTCGGAGTGTCCCGCCGGACAGAAGGGGCCGCGCCGAGAGTTGCTGGGGCGCCCGAGCAGAGTGCCGCTGGAGTGTCGGCGCTGCTACAGGTCGACGGCTCCGGGCCCCTGGATAGGAGCTCCCTGCCAGACGGCGCTGCAGGCGGCGGCTGCGGAGTGGGCTTGGCAGATCCCGGCGACGAGGAGAGCCGGGGAGCGCGGCCGCCATCTTTCATCGCGAGGCGGGCTGCCATTGGCGTCGAGAGAGCTACGCTGCCCTGACGAGCGACTGCCTGGGACCCGGCGAGGGATTGCTGCAGAGCCAGGTCAGAGTGGTGCCCGGTGGGAAGACAGGCGGGGAGGTCGTAGTGCCACTTTGCCCTATCAGGGGTCGAGTCGGGCCCCGGGCTCCTCTTGGCCCACATTCTAAAACGACGATCCACCGGGCCCGACGAGGAGGAAGGCCCTACCTGAGCTTGCGGGCAGCCACGGTGGGCCGTGAGTGATCCCGGGTCCGCATGCTTCTGATTGGAGTTCCTGGGGAGCTGGCTTGGGGACAAGGCTGTTCTTCGCGCATCGCAGAGAGTGAATTGTTCCAGAGGGTCGCCATCTTGTTGCGAGGTACCCGGTGGCGGGTGGCACCGGTTGAGCAGCCTCAGCTGAGAACGGCGGGTGAAAGGCCTCTCGTCACATCACCATGACACGAGGTGGAAGTGGCAGCCAGGGCAAACAGGGCCCCATCGATAAATGTACCAAAGCCGCTGGTGCGAAGGGGGCGCAATCCCCGGTGCCGGACAATGCTGTACTCTTGGCCGCGATCACGCAGTCCAGGGACGTCCTAGATGCCAAAATTTGGGCAGTGGGCTCCGACGTTATGCTCCTTCGGCAGGACCTGCGAAACGCAGTGGAACACATAAAGGGCGCGGAAAAAAAAGCATTTCGGCCGTTGAAGACGACATGACTACCCTAAAGAAGAGGGTCGTCGCCCTTGAGAGGACGCAGAAGGGGTAGGTGGTGAGAGCGGAGGAGACGGAGGGTCGTGCCAGGCGCAGTAACCTTCGCTTCCTGGGATTCCCGGAGGACTGCGAAAAGGGCAATGCTGAACGCTTTCTAACACAATGGCTGGAGGGATGGATGCCGGCCGAAACTCTCTCACGCTGCTTCGTGGTGGAGAGGGCTCATCGGGCCTTGACCCAGAAACCTCCGGTGGGAGAAGGCCCTCGCCCTATGATCGCCAAACTACTGAACTATGCTGACAGGGGCGCTATCCTGAAACAGGCGAGACTGAAAGGCCAACTTCTGTTTGAGAACTCTCATATCCTTATCTTTCCAGATTATACGAAGTTGGTGCAGCAGCAGAGACAATCCTTCGCTGCAGCAAAGGCCCGTCTCCGGGGCCTGAAACTACCCTATGCGCTGCTATACCCGGCTCGGTTGCGGGTTACCTTCCAGTACTGTACCTTCTTCTTCGACACCCCGGAAGCCGTTTTTCAGTGGACGGACGAGACTGTTAGAGTGCGGGTCAACACGGCAAGAGGCAGAGAATCAGACTCCTCGACCGGGGGCTCTTCGGGTAGGGGTCCTAAAGATCAGCGCGAGCGCCGAGGCAGATCCAGATCGAACCGCAGCTCACAATCGCGGTCCAAAACACGCATGGACAAGGAGACACAGGAGGCTACGGACGAAGTACCATGACTGTGGGGTGAAAGGAACAATTGCCTTACTATATGTTTGTTAGCGCTGGCCAGGGCGCTTTAGCTTGGCTGGCAGCCACGCTTGCTCAGGGTTGGGAGGGGGCCACAGTCTAGTTACCATGGGCTGTGCTGAGGGGATCCATTGGAGGGGGTGCTCCCAGGCTCCCCGTTGGGGCCGGGAACACACCACGACAGGTGCTTCCATGTTTGGGAGGTGCGGGTGGGGGGGGGGGTGGGGTGATGGGGGGGACTGCTGGGAGTTGGGGTTGTTCTGGTTCAGGGGAAGGGTCTATGCTTGCTGTGCTGCTTTCGTTCCGTGACGAGTGCTGCTCTTGTTGCCAGTGGCGCGACATGTCTACGTTATATGCTTGTACACAAATGTCATCTGATGCTGGGGGTTCGCGACTAGGTCCTTGGTGACACGTATACTAAGCTGGAATGTACGAGGAATGTTGGACAAGGTGAAGAGAGGGGCTGTTTTTACCTGGGCTAAAAGAAGGGGAACTGACATATTACTACTTCAGGAAACCCACCTATTGGGCACAAGAGCGCTATGTCTCCAGCGCAATGGCTTCACGCAGGCCTTCCATTCAGGGTTTACGAGGGGGTCGCAGGGGGTGGCCATTCTGATACATCGTAGAGTCCCATTTACTCATAGACGTACGAGGCTGGATGCGCAGGGCAGGTATGTGTTCGTGCAGGGAGAGATTGGAGGTGAGGTAGTCATCATTGGTAGTGTCTATGCGCCGCCCCCGCTGCAATGGGCCCTGGTGGAGAAGCTGATGTCTCTATGGGTGGATATGCCTGCAGCTCTTTCTATTGTGGGGGGGGACTGGAATGATGTCATGGATGTATCGAATGATAGATGGCGGAGCGTTGCAGGTGAGGCGACTGGGAGGGGAGGGTGTCCCGACTGAAGGCCATGGTCATGGGATTGGACTGGATTGACTCCTGGAGATACAAACGAGGGGCGAGCAGAGAATACCGAATATGCTACTTACCAGTATGCATCTGTTCTTGGCATGTAGGGCTGCTGACATTCATATCTGTGCATAGATCGCCGCCTAGTGTTGGGTCCGGATGATTGCACATTGTTGTCCTGGAAGAGTCTTCGAAGTATAACGAGATAGGTGGCTCCTCCCCTGGACTACAGTGCGCAGGGGCATCGACTCCATCCCCAGATTGTTTTTAGCCATTGTAGCCTGGATGGAGTGAAACTCAGTGAAAGATGACCATGCTGAGTATATATGTGGATACTGCAGCTGCTACAGGCGCCGGGGAGGAGGGCGGGCGATATGAATGTCAGCAGCCCTACATGCCAAGAACAGATGCATACTGGTAAGTAGCATATTCGGTTCGAGGCATGTGGGCTGCTGAATTCATATCTGTGCATAGAATACATAGCAGTCCCTCCATTAGCGGCGGCCGCCCGTGCCAGCTGCAGCAGTTTGGAAAAGTGTCTTGAGAACAGCCTGCCCTACAGCTGCCTGCTGTTTGGAGTGCACATCAACAAAGTAATGCTTAGTAAATGTGTGTGTGGTAGACCATGTGGCTGCTCTACATATGTCCTCTAAAGGAATGTTTCCAAGGAATGCCTCAGAGGCCCCCAACTTCCTGATGGAGTGGGCTCTTGGTGGAATGGTAAGCGTGCGTTTTGCTTTTACATAGCAGATCTGGATACATTTAACGATCCAACTAGCAATACCAGCCTTGGAAATAGGGTTACCTTTGTGGTGTGACGCAAAGGCGACAAAGAGTTGCTTAGTTTTCCTAAAATCCTTGGTCCTATCAATGTAATACATTAGGGCCCGTTTAACGTCAAGGGTATGGAGCATCTGCTCCGCTAGTGACTCAGGATTTTGAAAGAAAACAGGTAATTCGATTGTTTGGTTGATGTGGAACTGAGACACAACCTTGGGCAGAAACTTAGGGTTAGGGCGAAGCACCACCCTGTTGGAATGAATTTGGATAAATGGCTCTTGGATTGTGAGGGCCTGCAATTCACTAACCCTCCGTAGCGATGTAATTGCTATGAGGAAAGCCACTTTCCATGTCAAGAACTGAATCTCGCAGGAATGCAGGGGTTCAAAGGGAGGACCCATCAGCCTGGTAAGGACCACATTGAGGTTCCACTCAGGAGCTGGTGGAGTATGCGGCGGAATGACTCGTTTGAGGCCTTCCAGAAAAGCCTTGATGGCAGGCACCCTGAAGAGGGAGAGGTGCTGCCTATTCTGGAGATAAGCGGCCATTGCAGACAGATGAATGCGAATGGAAGCATAGGCCAGATTACATTTGTACAGATGGAAAAGGTAACAGATGATGTTCTGAATAGAAGCATCCAGCGGGTTAATGTTGTGGTCTGCACAATAAATGACAAACCGCTTCCATTTTGCCGCATAGCAGGCTCTAGTAGTGGGCTTCCTCGCCTCCCGAATGATGTCCATACAGTCGGAAGGTAAGTGCAGGTAGCCAATGTGAGAAGTTGGCCCGATATGCAACGTTCGCTATTCTAGCGACCGCTATGTATCGTTCCAACGACCCTTATGGTGTTTGGTTGTAAGTCAACCTATAGACCAGCTATCCTAGTAGCGTGGATACGAGCAGTCTAAGGCTAAAGACTCGAGAGGGCGCGTTAAGCCAGCTGTTTACCACACATGTACCCCTTGAACACCCAGTGAAAGGACACCACACAAGTGTTATGAAAATAAACAGTATATTTATTAAGAATCACAACAGCCCTGTACTCTTTATGAGGACAGGGTACTAAGCACAAACCAAATCTCTTTAGCAAATACTTCAAGTGCACAGTTTAAAGACAAGTGTCCGAGGACACGGAAAGGTTAAGGCAAGTCGGAAGCGAGGGACTCGGGACCCTAGAGTAAGGAGGCTATGCAGGCACCGAAATGCCGAGTTACCTAGCCACGAGGGCTGCGGCTGCACAAGTCTTACAGGCGTCGGGGTCTTCGCTGACGAGCCAGGAGCCGGAAGAAAAGGAGTTGCTGGCCGGCGACCAGTGTTGAATAGTTCGTAGAGATTGATGGAACCTGAAAGCAGAGGGGACCAAGTTCGTACTACTAGCCAGTAGTTAGAGGGTACCAGGAAGGCACCGGTTGGCCGTCACCTCGACCAGGTGAGTGGGCGACGCTAGGCTCTGCAGTCTCACGGACCAGGAGGCGTTGTCGGCGACCACGGTGGAGGTGCGAGCTGTCCCACGACGGATGTCGCTGTCGGCGTCTTGAGTGGACCGGGAGGGTCCGGGGTGCTTCTCAAAAGATGGAAGCAAGGGCCAGTCTGGAGCAACCAGACCGGCAGTGTTGATTCTTGGTCGTCGTCACAGAAGGGCACAAGCCAGCGGCTAGTGACCAGACAACGTGCTGAGCAGCGAGCAGAAGGGCCCCACGCAGATCGTGGAGATGCTGGGAGGCTGCACTTCGGTGCTAGAGCGGCTCAGGGTCGGGGCTTCTCGGACCCCAGAGCACTCACCAGAGAGTTATCTCGATGGTCGTGCTGGTTTTTAAGAGCGTGCAGGTTCTGATGATGGCCGGTCCCTCGAGGTCTCGTCGCACCCACAGATCACAGCTGAGCTGATGACGTGGGTAGAGGTCAGAGGTGCCAGGGAAGCCGGTTCTCGTCGAGCTGGGCCGTCGGATTCCTTGAGGAAGGACTTACAGCAAACCGCAGAGTTCTTAGATGGTGCCCGCTGATGCAGGGTGACTACTCCTTAGTCACAAGGGAGAAATCTTAAGAAGAGTCTTGAAGTCCTTTCGTAGAAAGTATTCTTGATTCAAAGATGATCTAATTTGGAAGGGTCCCCGCTCCGGCCTTTATCCTAAAGAAAGGGGTGGGTACATGACTAGGTCCTGCCCTAAGGGTGGGACCAGGAAGGGGGGTAGTTACACCCCTCTCCCCTGCCGGACTTTCCCCAGGCCAGGGCTGTCGCCCCTGGAACTGGTTCTAACCGGCAGATGCGTAGTGAGCACCGGGGTGCCACTCCGCAGTCACCTTCTCGCAAAAGCCCTACCTACCCAGAATACACAAACCCTGTCTGGGACGGTGCGAACACCGCCCTCGACAGGAAACCCTTTGTCCAAGTGCTCCTCGCTGGAAGGACTCCCAGCAGCAGGAGGTCAGACTTGTGTCTGTGGTGGCAGCATCCATTTTGTGGAGCTGAGGCCTTCGTTAACTTTAACCGGGGTTCACAGTTACGTACATGTCGTGCCCCTCTAGAAGGGCGGAATGCTAACCTCGTCGCCAGAGTTGGTGAGAGGACAGCATCCCGATTCGTATGACACCTTACTCGACATGTCTTGATAACGCGACACCGAAGTTACCGATATGGTACGCGTTATCATGGAACAGCCATTGGGTCTTGATTCCGCAAGCTGCAACCGGGCTCGGCTCGGGCCAGAGCTTAGTTCACACGAGCCCATGCACTCTGCCTTCAGGATTGTCAAGGCCTGCCATAGGAGTGACTGATAGGGACTCGGGTGTCCATTGGAGGGTTAGATATAGGGCTACTATATCTAAAGCAAAGGGTGATTACACGACTTTGCCCCAGCTGTCATGCAGCCAGTTGTGTCAAATTTAGGAGGCCAGTCAGGGGTGGCATAATACATGCTGCAGCCCCTGGCGGCCCTGGATACACCTACGCCCTGGGTTACAGGGTCTGATAAGGTGGCCCAGTACCAATTGGTATATGCACCTAGGGTACATCTCGTAATTTAGAAAGAGAACAGCCAGGCTGTGGGTCTGATTGGCAGGCCCACAGCCAGAGAAAGTCGTAAACCAGTGAAACAAAAGCGAAAAATCTGGGTGATCATGGGATTGCAGACCCTACTCTCCTACATGACCCCCCCCCAAACGTCGGAACAACTAACTAACCTTGACCAGGTAAGTCTTCTTGTTCTAAGTGGAAATATCTGGAGAGCCCATCGGCATTGCCGTGATCAGTACCAGGTCTATGTTCCACTGTGAAGTCCATCCCCTGTAGGGAAATGGACCACCTAAGCAGTTTGGGGTTTTCACCCTTCATCTGATTTAGCCACAAGAGGGGCTTATGGTCGGTCTGAATCTTGAAGTGAGTGCCAAACAAGTATGGCCTCAGCTTCTTCAGGGCCCAAACCACAGCAAAGGCCTCCCTCTCAATAGCTGACCAATTCTTCTCTCTAGGGGTCAGCCGTCTACTTATAAAAGCAATGGGCTGGTCTTGACCATCAAAATTCAGTTGAGAAAGAACAGCTCCCACACCCAACTCAGAAGCATCTGTTTGGACAATGAATGGTTTGGAGTAGTCCGGACTCTTGAGGATAGGCGCCGTGCACATGGCCTGCTTTAGGTCATCGAATGCTTTTTGACAGCTCGCTGTCCACTGAACCTTTTTTGGCATTTTCTTACTTGTCAGTTCATTTAATGGTGTCACGATGGACCCATAGTTCCTGACAAACTTCCTGTAGTATCCAGTCAGGCCCAAGAAAGCTCGAACCTGAGTCTGGGTGGTTGGAGGAGCCCAGTCCCTGATTGACTGTATCTTGCTCTCCAGTGGCTGAACCTGACCCCCACCGACAAGGTGGCCCAGGTACACAACCTGTGTCTGCCCTATCTGGCACTTGGTGGCCTTGATAGTGAGACCTGCTGCTTGCAGTGCCTCTAACGTCTTCCGCAGGTGGACCAGGTGATCCTCCCAGGTGGAGCTAAAGACAGCAATATCGTCAAGATACGCCGCACAGAAGTCATCCAGCCCAGTAAGGACATGATTCACCAACCGTTGGAAGGTGGCAGGTGCATTTTTCAGACCAAAGGGCATCACCACGAACTGATAATGCCCACCAGGGGTTGAAAATGCTGTCTTAGGTTTGGCGTCCTCAGCTAACCTGATTTGCCAATACCCAGCTGTCAGGTCAAACGTACTTAAGTAGTTGGCCGAAGCCAGCCTATCAATAAGCTCGTCTGCCCTTGGTATTGGGTGGGCGTCAGTCTTAGTGACTGCATTGAGACCCCTGTAGTCTACGCAAAACCTCATCTCTCTCTTACCACCCTGGGTGTGAGGTTTCGGCACTAGAACTACGGGACTAGCCCAAGGGCTATCCGAGGGTTCAATGACTCCCAGCTCCAACATTTTCTGCACCTCACTTTTGATGCAGTCTCTGACGTGATCAGGCTGCCTGTAGATTTTACTCTTTACGGGCAGGCTGTCACCAGTGTCGACCTCATGGGTGCACCAATCGGTCTGACTGGGTGTCAGAGAAAACAGATGTCGGAACGAATGAAGAACCTCTTTACAGTCGCTCTGTTGATGGTCGGAGAGGCTGCCGCAAAAGACAACACCATCTACCGAGCCATCGTCAGGATTCTGAGAGAGCAGGTCGGGGAGAGGGTCACTCTCCTCCTCCTGTCCCTCATCTATGGCCATGAGCAAACTCATGTCCTTCCTGTCGACATATGCTTTTAGCCTGTTGACATGAAGCACCCTGTGGGGGCTCCGGGGAGTTCCTAGGTCGACCAGGTAGGTGACCTCTCCCTTTTTCTCCAGGATGATGTGGGGCCCGGACCATTTGTCCTTGAGTGCTGCTGGGGCCACTGGCTCCAACACCCACACCTTCTGCCCGGGCTGGTAAACAGTCAAGACAGCCTTTTGGTCATGCCAAGCTTTTTGGAGTTCTTGGCTGGCCTTAAGGTTTTCGGATGCCTTCTCCATGTATTCAGCCATCCGCGAGCGGAGGCCGAGCACATAGTCCACTATGTTGGCTGCAGGCTTTTTGAGAGGTCTCTCCCATCCTTCCTTCACCAAACACAGGGGTCCTCTTACAGGATGCCCGTACAAAAGTTCAAAAGGGCTGTAGCCAACCCCCTTCTGTGGGACTTCTCTGTAGGCGAACAAGAGGCAGGGGATCAGGACGTCCCATCTACGCCGAAGCTTTTCCGGTAGTCCATGAATCATCCCTTTTAGGGTCCTGTTGAATCTCTCAACAAGCCCATTGCATTGTGGATGATAGGGTGTAGTGAACTTGTAGTTGACACCACATTCCTTCCACATAGCAGTTAAGTAGCTCGACATAAAGTTTGCACCTCTGTCGGAGACGACCTCCTTAGGGAAGCCCACTCTGGAGAATACTCCAACTAGGGCTCTTGCCACAACAGGTGCTGTAGTGGTCCTAAGGGGAATAGCTTCAGGATACCTGGTGGCATGATCCACTACCACCAGTATAAACTTGTGCCCTGATGCTGTCGGTGGTTCCATGGGACCGACGATGTCGATCCCCACCCGTTCAAAGGGCACCCCCACCACAGGCATTGGTATAAGGGGGGCCTTTGTCGTGCCACCTGACTTACCACTGGCTTGGCAAGTGACACAGGAGCGGCAAAACTCCTTGGTATCTTCGTTCATGTGCGGCCAGTGAAAGTGCGAGACAAGCCTGTCCCACGTTTTCGTCTGGCCTAAGTGACCTGCTAAGGGAATCTCGTGGGCCAAGGTAAGTAGGAAACCACGCTGAGACAAGGGGACGACCAGCCTCCTGGTCATGCCAGGCTTGGGGTCTCTTGCCTCAGTGTACAGGAGTCCATCTTCCCAGTATACCTTGTGGGTACCTGTGGCGTTCCCAGCAGCCTCAGCAGCAGCCTGCTGTCTGAGGGGTTCAAGAGAAGGGCAGTCTAATTGGTCCTTCCCCAGATCTTCCCTTGAGGGTCCCCCTGAGCCCAAGAATTCAACTTGATCAAGTTCGAACTCTCTCGGCTCAGTTTCCCTCAATTCCTGTAGGTCAGCCTCCTCTGAGACTTGATCCTCGACCTGGGGCAAGGGGGAAGGCGCAGCCTTAACCCTACTGCTCTTTTTCTTGGGAGGTGTCTGGTCCGTTGTTCCAGGATCCAGCACCTGTTCAGTGGGGCATTTCCTGACCTGTGACCTAGTCACAGCGAACACATGTGCTGGCAAACCTAACATTTCCATGTGAGTCCGGTGCTCCACTTCTGACCATTGTGACGACTCCAAATCATTGCCCAACAAACAATCCACTGGGAGGTCTGGACTAACTACAACCTTCTTTTGGCCAGTTACCCCTCCCCAGGAGAAAGCTACAATTGCCATACTGTGATTGGTAGTGACATTGCTTGCATTGGTCACCAGGAATTCTGTACCTGGCATGATCTGTCCAGGGTCCACGAAGTTAGGCGTCACCATGGTGACGCTGGCACAAGTGTCCCTATAGGCCTGAGCCATCTTTCCATTTATAAAAGGCGTCTGTCTGTATTTGCCCAAAGTATTGGGGCTTACGTCAGGGGACACGTCCGCGTCCCCGGTACTGACAAGGACAGCCTGAGTGAGTGTGCCAACTAAGTTGTCACGCCCCTCAGAACCCAGGGTTAACCCTACTAAACCCTTGGGAGGCGCACTACCACTGCTGACTGTACTAGGGGGCACAGGTGCCTTAGGGGCTGCAGTGGCAGGAGTCTGCCCTCCTCCTTTCTTGGTGCACTCACTAAACCAGTGAGACTTACTTTTACAGTACTGGCACCATCGTTTGGATTGGCCTTCTTTCTTCTTTTGGGGAGCCTGACCCCCACCCTCTTTGGGTTGTTGGGGACCTGTCGAAGACTTCTGGTCATTTTGTTCCCCCTTAGAATCTTTACCCTTCTGGTCTGCTTTCTTCTGACCACCTTGATTCTGGCCCTGGTTCTGCTTAACTCTCGTACGAACCCATTTGTCTGCCTTCTGCCCCAATTCTTGAGGAGAGGTCAGATCCGAGTCGACAAGATGCTGATGCAACAACTGGTTCTGACAATTGTTTAAAATTTGTTCTCTCATCATCAAATTATACAATCCTTTGTAATCAGTAACCTTACTGCCCAGCAACCAGCCCTCAAAAGCCTTAGTGGCACAATCGACAAAATCAGACCAATCTTGAGACTGCGTTTTCTGGGTATCCCTGAACAGCACCCTGTACTGCTCAGTGGTTAGGCCGAACCCTTCAACGAGTGTATTCTTCAAGACTTGGTAATTGTTGGCGTCCTCTACCCTTGTGGTGAGGAGCTTGTCTCTTCCTTTACCTTCAAAGGAGAGCCACAAGATAGCTGCCCACTGACTCTGGGGAACGCCTTGCACAGTGCAGGCCCTCTCCAAAGCAGTAATCCATTTGTGGATGTCGTCCCCTTGTTTAAAGGGGGGCACTATCTTCCCAAGGTGTTTCGTATCGAAACTCTTTTCCCTATTACTAGGTACATTGCTGCCACCAGTGGGGACTGTCCCACTTAACTGTTGCTCTCTAGCGAAAGCAAGCTTTTCCTTGGCCAGGGCAAGTTCTTCCCTTTCGATCCGCAGATTAGCTGCCCTTTCTTTCGCTTCGTACACTCTCCTCTGAGGGGACGTCATCCCTCTTTGAGAAGAGTTGTGAGAGCCGTTGGTATGAAGGGATCTGCCAGAGCCTCTTGATAGAGATCTGGCTCGTCCATTCCCCATGTTAAGCTGACCTGATAGTGGCCCCAGGGGTCCCCCAGTACCGCTATCATGTTTGCTTAAGTTGGACCTGCTTAGTCTGCCGACTTCTACCTGTCCCTTATCTGCCTCGTCCCCTGAGAGATCCTCATCCTCATCCTCCTCCACATCCTCGTTCTCGGTTGCGAGGTGAATGAGGTCAGGATCGTCCCGGGTTCCCTCGAGGGGAGGCATGTCTCCTTCTGGATTAGAAGAGCTACGAAGTTTCTCAGCTCTCCTGGCATCATAAGTCTCCAAGAGACCAATCAGAAAGGACGTTGTGGGGTTAGACCCCTGCTGAATCTTCCGGGAGTGACACAATCGTCTTAACTCCTTGAAGCTCAGCACAGTATATCCTGAAGGGATGACCTGTGGAGGGTCAACTGACACAAGGGGAGACTCGGGGTTTCCTCCTTGGCCCGACATACTGTTTCTAGTGTGGTGTAAGTGATGCACCTACCTACACTACGTGTTTTCCTACTTTTCCCTTGCTAAGAGCTGTAGCCAAGGTGTGCTAAGCCTTGAGGAGCTACAACAGCTGGTTCAGTAGAACTCAGAGTATTCTAAGCTTTAGTTATATGTACTAACAGTACTTGTGCGATCTTTCAACAAGATATTCTTAGGATACGTGTGGTAAAACAACAGCAAGCTCAAATCCCAACCGCTGCTCACCAATGTGAGAAGTTGGCCCGATATGCAACGTTCGCTATTCTAGCGACCGCTATGTATCGTTCCAACGACCCTTATGGTGTTTGGTTGTAAGTCAACCTATAGACCAGCTATCCTAGTAGCGTGGATACGAGCAGTCTAAGGCTAAAGACTCGAGAGGGCGCGTTAAGCCAGCTGTTTACCACACATGTACCCCTTGAACACCCAGTGAAAGGACACCACACAAGTGTTATGAAAATAAACAGTATATTTATTAAGAATCACAACAGCCCTGTACTCTTTATGAGGACAGGGTACTAAGCACAAACCAAATCTCTTTAGCAAATACTTCAAGTGCACAGTTTAAAGACAAGTGTCCGAGGACACGGAAAGGTTAAGGCAAGTCGGAAGCGAGGGACTCGGGACCCTAGAGTAAGGAGGCTATGCAGGCACCGAAATGCCGAGTTACCTAGCCACGAGGGCTGCGGCTGCACAAGTCTTACAGGCGTCGGGGTCTTCGCTGACGAGCCAGGAGCCGGAAGAAAAGGAGTTGCTGGCCGGCGACCAGTGTTGAATAGTTCGTAGAGATTGATGGAACCTGAAAGCAGAGGGGACCAAGTTCGTACTACTAGCCAGTAGTTAGAGGGTACCAGGAAGGCACCGGTTGGCCGTCACCTCGACCAGGTGAGTGGGCGACGCTAGGCTCTGCAGTCTCACGGACCAGGAGGCGTTGTCGGCGACCACGGTGGAGGTGCGAGCTGTCCCACGACGGATGTCGCTGTCGGCGTCTTGAGTGGACCGGGAGGGTCCGGGGTGCTTCTCAAAAGATGGAAGCAAGGGCCAGTCTGGAGCAACCAGACCGGCAGTGTTGATTCTTGGTCGTCGTCACAGAAGGGCACAAGCCAGCGGCTAGTGACCAGACAACGTGCTGAGCAGCGAGCAGAAGGGCCCCACGCAGATCGTGGAGATGCTGGGAGGCTGCACTTCGGTGCTAGAGCGGCTCAGGGTCGGGGCTTCTCGGACCCCAGAGCACTCACCAGAGAGTTATCTCGATGGTCGTGCTGGTTTTTAAGAGCGTGCAGGTTCTGATGATGGCCGGTCCCTCGAGGTCTCGTCGCACCCACAGATCACAGCTGAGCTGATGACGTGGGTAGAGGTCAGAGGTGCCAGGGAAGCCGGTTCTCGTCGAGCTGGGCCGTCGGATTCCTTGAGGAAGGACTTACAGCAAACCGCAGAGTTCTTAGATGGTGCCCGCTGATGCAGGGTGACTACTCCTTAGTCACAAGGGAGAAATCTTAAGAAGAGTCTTGAAGTCCTTTCGTAGAAAGTATTCTTGATTCAAAGATGATCTAATTTGGAAGGGTCCCCGCTCCGGCCTTTATCCTAAAGAAAGGGGTGGGTACATGACTAGGTCCTGCCCTAAGGGTGGGACCAGGAAGGGGGGTAGTTACACCCCTCTCCCCTGCCGGACTTTCCCCAGGCCAGGGCTGTCGCCCCTGGAACTGGTTCTAACCGGCAGATGCGTAGTGAGCACCGGGGTGCCACTCCGCAGTCACCTTCTCGCAAAAGCCCTACCTACCCAGAATACACAAACCCTGTCTGGGACGGTGCGAACACCGCCCTCGACAGGAAACCCTTTGTCCAAGTGCTCCTCGCTGGAAGGACTCCCAGCAGCAGGAGGTCAGACTTGTGTCTGTGGTGGCAGCATCCATTTTGTGGAGCTGAGGCCTTCGTTAACTTTAACCGGGGTTCACAGTTACGTACATGTCGTGCCCCTCTAGAAGGGCGGAATGCTAACCTCGTCGCCAGAGTTGGTGAGAGGACAGCATCCCGATTCGTATGACACCTTACTCGACATGTCTTGATAACGCGACACCGAAGTTACCGATATGGTACGCGTTATCATGGAACAGCCATTGGGTCTTGATTCCGCAAGCTGCAACCGGGCTCGGCTCGGGCCAGAGCTTAGTTCACACGAGCCCATGCACTCTGCCTTCAGGATTGTCAAGGCCTGCCATAGGAGTGACTGATAGGGACTCGGGTGTCCATTGGAGGGTTAGATATAGGGCTACTATATCTAAAGCAAAGGGTGATTACACGACTTTGCCCCAGCTGTCATGCAGCCAGTTGTGTCAAATTTAGGAGGCCAGTCAGGGGTGGCATAATACATGCTGCAGCCCCTGGCGGCCCTGGATACACCTACGCCCTGGGTTACAGGGTCTGATAAGGTGGCCCAGTACCAATTGGTATATGCACCTAGGGTACATCTCGTAATTTAGAAAGAGAACAGCCAGGCTGTGGGTCTGATTGGCAGGCCCACAGCCAGAGAAAGTCGTAAACCAGTGAAACAAAAGCGAAAAATCTGGGTGATCATGGGATTGCAGACCCTACTCTCCTACAGCCAAACTCTAGGACTTCAGGAGCCAGATCGCCAGGTTGAGCTGTTGCGGATCTGGGTGCTGAATGTCGCCATGGCTCTGCGTCCGAAGGCTGGGAGTGAGATGTAGCCTCTGATGCGGTACCACGGACAGTTCTAGAAACGTGGTGTACCATGGTTGGCGAGCCCACGTTGGAGCAACCAGGATGAGAGTCATCGAGTGCTGCCTGAGTTTGCGTGCCACCAGCGGAATCAGAGGTGATGGAGGAAAAGCGTACGCAAATCTGCCTGACCTGTTCATCCATATCGCATTGCCCTGCGACTGTGGGTGTGGGAACCTGGCGGCGAAGCTTTGGCATTTTGCGTTCTCCCTTGTGGCGAACAGGTCAATCTCTGGATCACCCCACCTTTGGAAGTACGGCCGGAGTACTGATGGATGTATCTCCCACTCGTGCATTTGGTGGCTGTGCCTGCTGTGCAGGTCCGCCATCTGATTGTCCTTGCCCGGGAGATGCTCTGCCATGAGGAAGATGTTCCTCTGAATGGCCCACTTCCACATGCTCTGAGCCAGATGAGACAGCTGCGGAGAGTGTGTGCCTCCCTGCTTTTGAATGTAGTACATTGCCGTCATGTTGTCCGTCCGGATCAACACGACCTTGTTGCATAGATGTACTTTGAATGCTTTCAATGCCATGAAGATCGCCATCAGTTCTAGAACATTGATGTGCATCTTCCCCTGCTGCTGCGTCCATAGTCCCTGCACAGTGTATTGGAGTACATGCGCTCCCCATCCCTGGAGAGAAGCGTCCGTTGTCAGGATAATCTGTGGCACAGGCTCCTGGAACGGTCGGCCCTTGCAAAGGTTTCGTGGATTCCACCAATGCAGAGAGTTGTATGCCCGACCGCTCACCAACACTAGGTCTTTCAACTGGTTGTGAGCCTGAGTCCACTGACGTGCTAAGCACTCCTGAAGCGGACGCATATGTAGTCTGGCGTGCGGGACAATGGAGATGCAGGAGGCCATCATGCATATCAACTGCATGAACACTCTTGCTGGAAGCGAGTGTTGAGGTCTGAATTTGTGGATCAGCGACTGAATGCTGCTAACTCTCACTGAATTTGGCTGGGCTGTGGCCGCCAGAGTGTCTATGGTCGCACCCAGATACTGCCGTATATGGGCGGGCTGGAGGTGGGACTTTGGGTAATTCAGTGAGAATCCCAGATCGTGCAGGAGGTGAATGGTGTGGGACACGTGGTCGGCACATTGCTGGGCTGACTTCGCTTGGATGAGCCAGTCGTCCAGATAGGGATAGACGTGGATGTTGCGACATCGTAGATGTGCCGCCACCGTCGCCAGGCACTTGGTGAATACCCTGGGTGCCGTGGTGACAACGAAAGGCAAAACCTTGAACTGGTAGTGCTGGTTTTGGATGGTGAACCTGAGGTATTTTCTGTGTGAAGGATGTAGCGGAATGTGGAAGTACGCATCCTTCAGATCCAAAGTTGCCAGAAAGTCCCCCTGTCGCAGCAGTGGGAGAACTTGCTGCAGTGTTAGCATGTGGAAATGCTCTGACAGGATGTAAAAGTTGAGGGGCCTGAGGTCCAGGATGGGCCTGAGGGATCCGTCCTTTTTTGGAATCAGGAAGTACAGGGAGTAAACTCCAGTGCCTCTTTCCTGCATGGGCACGAGCTCTATTGCCCCTTTTTGCAGCATGACTGTGACCTCCTGCTGCAATAAGTGCAAGTGCTCGCCTGACATAGGACGGTTCCTTGGGGGTATGTTGGGTGGAGTGGATGTGAGCTCCAGACAATAACCAAATTGGATAAGCTTTCTGACCCACCTGTCCGTGGTGATGGACTTCCACACGGGCAGGAACTGATTGAGTCTCCCCCCGACCGGTGTTGTGTGGTCGGGGGGCAGTGACAATGCATCACTGTTTGTTGGCGGTACAGGACCTGGAGCTGTTGCCACGTCCTCTGCCCTTGGCGCTGTTGCCGCGGTATCCACCTCGACTCTTGTTGGCATAAGTAGTCTGGGTGTTGCCTTTGTAGAACTGCGCGGACTGCGAAAGTTGACCCCTTGAGGTGCCTCTGGTATTGGAGCGACGAAAGGACCCACTCCGAAACTGCTGGGACTGCAAGGCACCCATGGATTTTGCAGTGTCGGTGTCCTTCTTCATTTTCTCAAGGGTGGTATCAACCTCAGGGCCAAACAGGTGATCTGGGTTGACCGTTTGGTTCAAGATGGTGGTTTGAATGTCCGGCTTGAACCCAGATATTCTTAGCCAGGCATGTCTGCGAAGCATAACGCTAGTGTTAATGGCGTGTGCGGCGGTGTCAGCCGCGTCTAGAGCGCACATTATGGAAGCGTTGGAGATCAGCTTCCCCTCCTGTATTAGCATCTCAGCCCCTTCCTTATATTGATCGGGCAGGTGTTGCAAAAGGGTTTCTAGGGTATCGTAGTGTGCCCTGTCATAGAGCGCCAGGAGCGCCTATGTGTTTGATATGCGCCATATGTTGGCTGCCTGAGCTGCTACCCTCTTCCCTGAAGCTTCAAAGACCTTCGATTCTTTGTCTGGGGGAGGAGCATCACCCGTAGTCTGCGAGTTGGCCCTCTTCCGGGCATTCGAGACAACCAGGGAGTCCAGAGGCAACTGTCCCCTAATATAAGTCGGATCTGTAGGCGCTGCCTTATACTTCTTGTCGATCCTCGGGTTGATGACTCTCGCCCTGGTGGGCTCTTTGAAGACCTCAGCAGCGTGCATTAAAACACCCTTCAGCATTGGCAGAGTTTTCACAGTATTTTCAGAGACAGAAAAGGTGTCAAAGAGGAAGTCTACGTCCACAGGGTCAGCATGCAGCTGGACGTTGTGATTGGCTGCTGCCTGCTGAATGAGGGCATTGAAAGCCGCAGAGTCTTCAGTGGATGAAGTCTTAGCGGAGAAGAGCTGAGGGTCCTGCCCAGAATGTGGGTCCCCAGGCTCACCACCAGCAGACCAGGGCTCTGCCACATCCTCTGGGTCTGTGTAGACTGGATAGCTATATTCATCTTCGTCATCGCCCTCACCAGCATCCACATCGGAGTGAGTGGGCGAGACTTCGTGAGCCTGCGGTGAAATGGGCTCCACCAAGGCTGGAGTACCAGCAGAGTTCATCTTCCGCTTTAGTGGGATTTTGTACGACTCCAATTGGGGCTCCGGGGTGATTTTCCTCTTCAGGAGGGAAAGCCTGCCCGTTTCGGCGTCGATGAAATGTTCTTGACACTCCTCTTCTGAAAGTTGTCGAGGCCGCGGGCCATGGACCACCATCGATGCCTTCGCCGTCGAAGAGACCTTTTCGGGCACGCCGGCCCCCGGTTTAGCACCGAAAGCCTTCGGCGCCGTTTTAGGCGGCAAGGTAAAAAGGATCGGCGTGGGCGCCTTCGCCGGTTTCTCCAGAGGCTTGGCCGGCGGAGGGTCCTTCGGCTCGACTGCTGCGGCGCCGTCCCTTATGCGCTGCAGGGACTCCGTGACCTTCTTCGTCAACGCGGCAGATGGACGTGCCGGTTCAACGGAGTCCTTAGAGGTCGGTTTCGGAGTGGAGTCCTTCGAGGTCCCCTTCGGAGTCGACACACTTGGCGCAGCCCCCTCGGCCTTGTCGTGTGGAAGCGGGGCAGAGAGAGCCTTCGGGTCGTCGGGCCGCTTCTTCGGGTCGGTAAGAGACCTTTTGGGGTCGTCGACCGTCTTCTTGTGATCGAGTCGACCCTTGCCGGCGTCGACTGTCTTCGGCGCCGACGCGGCCGTGTCCGACACCCTCACTTTCGGCTTTGACGTAGTAGCCTTCGGGTCGGCCATTTTGATGTGGCCCTTCGGCTCGACGGCCATCTTAGGTTTCTTCGGCGCCGAGGCCTCCAAAGTCTTCGATCCGACCAATGCGATGCGCACTTTCGGTTTCGATATCTCTGGCGTCGAGACCGTAGATTTCACTTTCGGTTTCTGTTTCACCGGGAGTGAATCGGTACCAATGTCCGTGGCCGGGCCAGCAGGCGGGGCCGAGGAACTCACATCAAGGTCTTGGGTAAGGCCCGAAGGCGATCCCTCGACCTGGGCCTTATTGATCGGAACGGCCCCAGAGTCAGTTTGAGGAAGCTCCTCGTCCGAGCTATCCTCCATGGCCCAAAGGGCCCCGTCGTCGTCTCCTACCTCCTCGACGACTTCACCGAAATCCTCGGCCTCAACGTCGTAGTCGTCCTCGACCTCCGACGCAGGGTTAGATTCTGAGATGTCCTGGATATCTTCATCCTCTACCTCCCCTGCATCGAAAATGTCCGTAGGCGCCGGTGCAGATTGCTGGGCCTCCAGGCGCGCAGCTCGACGGAGCTTGAGTGTCTTCTTGGACCGGAATCTCGAACAGGCCATACACTTGGCCTCATCGTGGTCCGGCGACAGGCACTTGTTGCACACCGGATGGACGTCGATGTGTGGGTACTTCGAGTTACAGACCGGACACCTTTTGGATGGACTTCGGTTTTCCATGATGGTCGATGAGTCTGGAGCGTCGACTAGGCCCTCCGCGCCGAAAGCACGCGGAAGTACAGAGCTCGGCTCGGAGCCGAGGAAAAGTTGCGAAGCCGAACGCAAGACAATACCGACGCAAGCCTAAAGACCTTTTGGTCTCAAAGTTAAGTTAAGTTAATTCTTATCGATTCCGACAAGAGGGAACCAAAGACATCCGAACCCAATGGCGGAAAAAAACAATCTGGGGATGGAGTCGATGCCCTTGCGCACTGTAGTCCAGGGGAGGAGCCACCTATCTTGTGATACTTCGAAGACTCTTCCAGGACAACAATGTGCAATCATCCGGACCCAACACTAGGCGGCGATCTATGCACAGATATGAATTCAGCAGCCCACATGCCTCGAACACATACTTTTCCTCCGCGCGAGACTCGTTCTCGCGCCTGGACTACATCTTCCTTCCGCGGGCGATGGCCAACAGGCTCCTGACGGCAGAGATCCTGCCTCGGGCGCTGTCGGACCACTCCCCGGTCTCTGTGTTGCTCGACACGGGGCGCTCCAGGCAGCCGTTTAGGTGGCGTCTGTCGCCTTGGCAGTTAACGCAGCCCTCCTATCGCGCCCACATTACCTGCGAACTTGCGCACTTTCTATCCACCAATGTTGGATCGGTGGCATCCCCGGCAGTACTATAGGAGGCCATGAAGCCCACTATGCGGGGCATTGATATATTGTGGTGCTCGGCGGCACGGAAAGAGAAGCGTAGAGACTTGGGGCCCTTATTTGCCCTCTTGAGCCGTCTGAACTTGGGCCCCCGCTTCTTGGCGTATATACGGCTCCTGTATACGGATCTAACGGCAACAGTGCGCGTGGGCGGAGGAATCTCCCGTTCCTTCAATATCCAGTGGGTTACTCTACGGTGGTGCCCCCTCTCCCTGTACCTATTTGCACTCGCTATGGAAACCCTCGCTGCATGGGTGCGAATCGACGCCCAATTGAGGGGCTTTCAGTGGTCGACTGGTGGGGCGGATAGGATAGCCCTCTACGCCGATGATGTACTGTTTTTTCTCGCAGACTTGGATCGGTCGGGGCCCTGCATTTTGCGGATCCTCCAGATTTTTGGAGAAACATCTGGGCTTTATATGAACCCCGGGAAGTCCACCCTCTGGACTTTGGGAGGCCCGCAATCGCTTGGTGAGTGGGCCGACGGGATTCAAGTGGCTGTAGATGGAGTGAAGTATCTGGGGGTGTACCTCACGGAGGATGCATCCGTGGCCATGGAGCGTAATATTACCCCTGTCTGGGACCGCACACGGGAAGATCTGAAGGCATGGGCCAGGATGCCGCTCTCCATTCAGGGCCGTTCTGCTATTTTTAAAATGGTCGCGCTCCCGCGCTTGCTATATCAATTACAGAATCACCCGGCGCTGGTTCCGCAAACTTGGTTCCGGCGCCTGAATGCACTGAGCGGCTTTTTATGGGAGGGGGGAGCGGTGCGGGTTGCGCTGCGGACCTGCTTTCGCTCCACTTATACCGGAAGGCTTGGCTACGTCGGACCTACTGTCCTACTACCAGGCTTCCCACCTTTTAGTGCAAAATGACTGGTGGTACGCAGACAGGAGAGATCCTGCTTATGCGGTGGAACGTGCCCTCATGGGCTCTGCCTCCCTACACACGCTGCTGTACTCTGCATCTCTTCGGAGGTCCCTGCCACCAATCACGCAGGTGGTCTTTCAGGTATGGCGACAGGCCCTGCGCAGGATTGGCTGGTGGAATGTTCTGACCCTGGAGACCCCCTTGTGGCAGAATGGTAGATTGCCTCAGCTAGCGGCCCTGGTGGGCTTCCGGGGATGGGATGCGATTGGCATCTCTACATTGGGTGATGTCTTGTTGGGGGGAGCGCTCAAGTCCTTTGCCATGTTGCGGGAGGAGTTCGAAATGCCACATACACAATTCTACAGATACCTCTAATTCCGCCACGTTCTGGCCCCGTATCTCCAGGGAGAGGAAGACGTACCAGAATTTAGTCCTATTGAGGCCAAGGTCTTTATGGGAGAACTGCCGGATGAAAAGATATCCCGCATATACCAAACCCTTGTGCGACACAGCGCTTCCGACCTTGCCCATCTCAGGACCCAGTGGGAGCAGGATGTTGGGGAGCTAAACGAGGAAGATTGGGTGGAGGCGCTAGAGGGACCCAGGGGAGCGGCCATCTCCACGCGCTTGCGACTGATACAATTCAGGTACCTTCATCACACTTACTACACTAGACAGCGCTTGTGGAGGGCGGGATTGATAGCTTCCCCCGATTGTATTAGGTGCCACACAGAAGTGGGGACGCTACTGCACACGGTGTGGGACTGCAGGATTCTCCAGAGATTCTGGGACAGAGTGTTTCGATGTTTGAATGAGGTTCTGCCCTGGGAGCTACAGAAAGACCCCAAATTGGCTCTCCTCCATGTGCTGGCTGGGGTGGGGGGCAATCGCTATAAGCGCCATTTGCTATTGTTTGGATTGACCCTGGCCAAAAGGGACATTGCGAGATCTTGGAAGGCGCCCCGTGCCCCTTCCTTCATAGCTTGGCAGAATGGAATGGACTTTTGTATGGGCCTGGAACAGCCTGTGTATGTTGCAAGGGGGTGCCCGCTCAAGCATTACAAAATATGGAAGCGGTGGGCGGACTATATGGGCGTGGACCTGGACCCACCTCCAGAGGAGGATGCATCCCAACTACTCTAACGGCCGCATGGCCTATGGTATGGCGGACATTGCAATGCGCCTAGCACGACACGGACGTGTGAGCAGCAACACGCGCAGGAGGGAGGGGGGAGTTGAGGGTAAGGAGGGGCGGGGGTTTTTACAATATTGCATTTCTTTGGTTATTAATTTGACTGTCTATTTGCATTTGAAACTGTCTGCATGTCAAAGCCTGTGATAATTTGTTCTGGTGACTGCCTCTGGATATCAGAGGATTACTTGATGTGTTCCTATCATGCGACAAATAAAATCTGTTTTAAAAAACAAAAACTGAAGAGCTCAAGCTCCAGGATCCTCACAGAAGGAGCCAGAAAGAAGAACTGACCCAACTGCCACCTGTGGTGCACCATGGGAGCAGGAGGCCTTAAAGGCATGGTACCCCTACTCCAATGCCTTAAAGGCAAGGTGTCAGTTTTCTTTGTTGCTTTATACTCTACTGCAGCCTACTGGCAAATGCCTGTAAATCCACAGGTTTTTCCTATGGCAATAAAGCATTGTTGTATGCAAATGTTTACTGCTCTCTTTCTTCCTTAGGGGTTGGGAGAGTACTACTGTGTGTCTGCTAATTTATGTAATTTTGCTGCAATTTTGCCAGTTGGGAAATGTTTTAGGCTGCAAATATATGTTTTCACATATATATACATATATATATTTATATGTATTTTCTATATGCTCCGGGATCCCGCACATGGGCGGGGATTATTCATAGATTATGACTATTGGTGAGTATCCCCTGGATGAGAACTGTTTCGAACACAAGCGCAAAAATTCACATCCGAACCCGATGGGGGAAAAAAAACAATGGAGTCGATGCCCATGCGTACTATTGTGAGAAGTTGGCCTGATATATGATGCTCACTAGTTCTAGTGATCACCTTGTATCAGTCCAAACAACCCTTATGGTGATTAGTTGTAAGTCAACCTTATAGACCAGCTATCCTAATGGTAGCATGGACAAAGCAGTCTTAGGCTAAACTCTTTTGGAATGTGAAGCCAGCTGTTTTACCACATATAACCCCTTGAATACCAAATGAAAGGACACCACACAGGTTGTTATGAAAATAAACAAGATATTTATTACTAACAAAACACCACTGAACTCTTTATGAGATCAGAGGGCTAAGCACATGACAAGACTCCTAAGAAAAATATGCTGAGTTGCACAAATTACAATGGTGCCCTAGGGGCACGACAAACCATATACTAAGTAAATGGTATAAGGAAATCAATAGAAGGAATGGAGCTGTCCAGAGGCTGTAGGATCGCTGGGACTACACTACCCTAACCTTAGGTAAGTAGCAGGAGGCCCACGGGACGCGTGTGCAGAGTGTGAACTCACACGCGAGATGCGGGACAAAGTCAATGGACAGTACAATATTACGAAAAGGTAAGTAAAAGACAGTCCCGAGTAGCTAGGACTAAAACGACTGGATACCTGGACACTAGGAGAATCAATCTACCCTTGAGCACCGAAATGCCATTGTTACCTCACCCATGGCCTGCGGGTGCATAGGTGTGAAAGTGTGTCGGGTTTCCGCGTTGAAGTCTATGGAGCCTTAAAGAAAGATGCTGCAGGCGACCAGGAGGAAGCTGTCCGGAGCGATCTAAGGGTGGATCGAGGAAGATGAAGACCAGAAAGCAGAGGGGACAATGTTCAGAGTTACTAGCCAGTGACCGGAGTGGAACCAGCAAGGAACCAGATGGTGTTGTCGCGATCAGGTGAAGAGTGGACGCTTGACTCTGCAGCCACGTGGACCAGGTGGTGTCTTCGACGACCAGGATGGAGGCACGAGCTGTCCCACGCAGGATCTCGCTGTCGGCGGTGTTGGTTCCGGATTTGGCGTCAACAGGCCTTGGCAATGGCAACCCACGCGGTGAGTGGAAAAGGCGTCTGGTGCGGACCAGGAGGGTCCGGGGTGCTTCTCCTTTGCAGGGAAGCCAGGGCCAGTCTGGAGCAACCAGACCAGCGGTGTAGATTTCGTGGATCGTCGTCTAGGAGGTCACTAGCCAGCCGGCAAGTGACAAGACAACGCGTCGAGCAGCAATCAAGCAAAAGGGCCCCACGCAGATCTTGTGGATGCTGGAGGGCTGATCTTCTGTGCAGGAGCTGCTCGGGGCTGGGGCTTCTCAATCCCCAAAGCACTTTCTCGAGGATGCCTCTGAAGTCGTGCTGGAAGCGAAGTGCAGTTTCTCCAAGATGGCCGGTCCCACGTGTCTCGTCGCACCCACGGATCTCAGCTGAGCTGCAGATGTAGGTAGAGGTCGGAGAGGTCTGGAAGTCTGGATCTCGTCGGGCTCTGAAGTCTGGTTCCAGGCAGGAAGGACGACAAAGTGAACCGCTAGGACGCTTGATGGTGCCTGCTTGTGCTGGGTGGTCACTCTTTGGAGACAAGAGAGATTTCTTCAGTCTTCTGTGGAGCAGAACGTCAAAGTCCAGAGTTTCTTCTTGTAGTTTCAAATCAGGATTAATCTAATTTGGAATGGGACCAGCTCCTACCTTTATTCTCCTAAAGGGGGCTGTACTAGGACTAGGTCCCTCCTATGGGTGGGACCAGGAAGGGGGGTGGTTACACCCCCTATCCTTTGTCCGGTTTCGCGCCAGAGCTGGGGCTGGAGTGCCCCAGCAACTCGTTTGAACCGGGGTATGCACAGGGACAACTTGTGTGCCCCAGGCATGTCCCATTCCTTTCAGCCTGTCCTACCTCAATACACAAAATCCTGTCTGGGGTGGTGCTAGCACCTCCCAAGGCAGGAAACCCTCCCTCGCTGGAAGGACTCCCCGCAGCAGGAGGTCAGACTTGTGACTGTGGTGGCAGCATCCATTTTGTGATGCTGAGACTCGAGTTAACTTTAACCGGGGTTCACAGTTACATACATGTTGTGTCCGTCTAAAAGGGTGGAATGCTACCCCCGTCGCCAGAATTGGCGAGGGGGTAGTATTCCAATTCGTATGACACCTTACTCGACATGTTTTGATAATGCTATGCCAAGGTTAGCAATAACTGCGAGGATTATAATGCACTTAAGAGTATATGGTATAGCGTTATCATGGAAACAGCTAAAGGACTTGGTTCCGAAAGCTGCAGACAGGCTCAACTCATGTTAGAGCACCATCTCACATAATTCCAAGCACTCTGCCTCCAGGATTGTTAAGGCCTGTCATAGGAGTGACTTATAGGAGTATATGTGTCCATTTTAGGGTTAGATATAGGTATACTATATCTAAAGCAAAGGGTGATTACACCACCTTGCCCCAGCTGTGTTACCAGCCAGTTGTGTCAGTTTTAGATGGCCAGACAGGGGTGGCATAATACATGCTGCAGCCCCTGGTAGGCCTTGGGTGCACTTATGCCCTGGGTACCTATGGTACACTTTACAAGGACTCACAAGAGTGGCCCAATACCAATTGGATATGTACCTAAGGTACATGGAGTCCATTTTAACAGAATGAGCAGGAAGCCTGGGGTCCTGAATAGCAGGATCCCAGGCCAACTAAGTCGAAAACCAGCTAAACACTAGGCAAAAAGTTGGGGGTAACCTTAGTCAGATATCCACCTTCCTACAACTATCACGAAAGGAGGAGTCACCTTACCTCGTGACTGGAAAGACTTCTTCGAAGAAAAACAACTCACAAGCATCCGGACCCAAAACTAGATGGTAGGAGTATGCAAAGTATGTGATCTACAGCTCACATGCCTCTAACAATTGTTTTCAGTGTTAGAAGACTTAATAAACTGTGCAGTGGCTAAAAAAAGGAGTGCACCAAAACAAAAACAGAACTAAATTCAAGTACTACTTTGGCATAAAAACAGCTTTTTTTGGGACACCTGGGAGGACTTGAGGCACTGAACCTCAAAGAGCGTGGGAGTAGCATCCCCGGAAGCAGCTGGCATTCACAGACCTGAGGGTTAAGCTAGCAGAAGAAAATACCCTCTTTACAAAAATCTCTTAAACTTTTAGAGTTCATCCGACTTGTAAACACCTGCACCACCAAGCTTTCAGGGGAGGGGTGCAGTGAGAAGAATGCAGGGTCACCCCGGGCAGGGCAGTAGCATCTTGCGATCTGGCAGCTGACTGAGGGCCTATGCAAGGTTTGGCCCAAGCACTCAAAAGGGTATCTATGAGTACCTCAAGGAAGGTCAGGAGGGGCTCAGAGCATGTTTGCCCCGGCTGGAGCACTTTCATCAAAGCATCTGTCTTGACCTCCAAGGTGGAGAGCTGGAAGTTAAGAACTTTGGCTACCCCATGCATGACCATAACATAAGTAATGCTCTCATTAGTAGCAGGACCAGGAGTTAAGAGGAGGACCGTCTCATGGGACATATCAAGACCACTGGCCCCTTGAAGAACATCATAATTCTCTTTGGGGTACGGTTGCCCAATTTCGTCCCCTGCTTCATTATTATTATTGTCTGAATCCTTACCAAATAAGGAATATAACATATGTGTCCTTCCTTGTGTGGCTGTCAAGTCCAGAGTAAGAGGTGGCACTCTAGAGGAAGCTAAGCACAGCTTCAGTTATGGTGGCAGCGGCGCCAACTCAGAGTCAGAAAGCAACATGAGTACCTCTTCCTCTGGCTTCAGCAACCTATGCTTTCCCCCAAAAGGAGCAGTTTGTTTCTACTGACTAGAGCAGCTGTGAGGTGAAGATTATTGGTACGGGTAATGATCTTTACCTGTCTTTGCGGCTGTTGAGAACATTCAGGAGCTGACTATAACGTTCCACTCGAGGAGTGTCTGAGAGCTGCAAGAAAGCACAGAGAAGCACAGTGTGAAAACAGGAAGGAACTACTGAACATGCCCATGTGAATAACCAGACTAGAACTCCTCTCGTGGCACAACAAAGCAATAAAATGAACAATTTTAGCTATTTTTTAATGTTGAAATAAATTCTCTTGGTTAAATCATCTCTTGGTAGCACAGGTTGAGCCTATCCATTTGGAGGAGCATTTGTCTTCAAATTGTTTTTAAGAAAAGAGTTCTATAAAAATAACCTGTGAAAGTTATTATGCTTCGAATACCAATGAAGTTCCCCTTGGTGGCGGAATGAAGTTTACTTGTTGTTCACTAGATCAAACCTGTTGACTTGATCTAGCTCCAACTGAATCTTCCTTCTACATAGGTCATAGAGGGTTACTATTTTCACATTTTAATTAGCCGACCACAAACCTTTCAAAATGCATGTTAGTTGGAGGGGCCCACTTTAGAAAGCAAGATTAATTTATATACTCCGGTACAGATAACTGACTGACAAAGGTAGGTACAATCAAGAGACACCATTTCACTTCTCAGTGTGTTACGTTTCTTAAACATCTGGGAAAACCTTGTCCTAGCAAGACAGTTCATTATCACAGAGCAGAGCTGGTCACAGAGTAAGTAAAATATGTATTGAAGACATTCTCCTACATTCCCAATGCATATCCATTTATTCCATAGGGAAAATGCTATTTACCAGTATGCATCTGTTTTTGGCATGTAGAGCTGCAGAGTTACACACTATGCATAGATGGCCAACTAGTGTTGGGCCGGATGTTTGCCGTTTGTTTTGTTGTAAAAAAGTCTTTCGGAGTCACAGGATAGGTGACTCCTCCTTTGGACGATACTGCGCATGGGCATCGGCTCCATCCCCAGATTGTTTTTGCCATTAGGGAAGTGATGGAGCTGTACAAGAAGTAGTGATGTCCATGTGATTTGTATCTAATTAAGATAATACTGGAACAGATAAAGGTAGCCGGGGAGGCGGGTGGGCGTGTGTAACTCTGCAGCTCTACAAGCCAAGAACAGATGCATACTGGTAAGTAGCATTTTCCGTTCTAGGCATATGAGCTGCAGATTACACACTATGCATAGATTATATAGCAATACCCACACCTAGCGGCGACCACCCGTGTCTGTTGCAGTTGTTTGAAACAGTGTTTTTAATACAGCCTGGCCCACAGTGGCTTGTTGTTTAGTTTGCACATCTACACAATAATGTTTTGTGAATGTGTGCGGTGTAAGCCATGTAGCTGCTCTGCATATGTCATCTAAGGGGATGTTCCCTAAGAATGTCATTGAAGCCCCTATCTTTCTTGTTGAGTGGGCTTTTGGAGGAATTGTTAACGTGCGTTTTGCTTTTTGGTAACAAATTTGTATGCATTTAACTATCCATCTGGTGATCCCTGATTTTGATATAGGGTTGCCTTTATTTGGCGGCGAAAAAGACAACGGTTTTTTGTTTTACGAAACGATTGTGTTCTTTCGCTATAGTACAGCAGAGCTCTTTTAACGCCTAAAGTGTGTAGAGCTCTTTCTGCGACTGTTTGAGGCTGCGAGAAGAATACGGGCAGCTCAACGGATTGATTTAGATAGAATGGTGAAATGACTTTAGGCAGCAATTTTGGATTAGTACGAAGAACCACTTAGTTATGATACATTTGCAAAAAGGGTTCTTGAATGGTAAATGCTTGTAGTTCACTAACCCTACTAAGAGAAGTAATTGCTACCAGGAAAGCTACTTTTCAAGTTAGGAATTGCAATTCGCATTTATGTAATGGTTCAAAGGGAGGACCTATTAACCTTGTAAGAACAATGTTCAGGTTTCACACTGGTGCTGGTGGCGTCCTGGGAGGAATTATTCTCTTGAGTCCTTCCTTGAAAGCTTTAATAGCTGGTACTCTAAAAAGAGACAGATGTTGTCTGTTTTGCAAGTATGCTGCAATGGCATCAAGGTGCAGTCTGATAGACGTATAGGCTAAGTTACACTTTTGAAGGTGTAATAGATATCCTATGATGTGTTGGATAGACAAGTCTAAGGGATCTATTTGGTTGTTTTGGCAGTATATGACAAAGCGTTTCCACTTAGCAGCATAACCTGCTCTGGTAGTGGGACGTCTAGCTTCTTTAATGATGTTCATGCATTCTGGAGGAAGGTTGAGGTAACCAAACTCTATGACCTCAGGAGCCAGATCGCTAGGTTGAGCTGAGCTGGGTCCGGGAGTCTGATCTCTCCATGGTTCTACATTAGTAGGCGTGGAGATAGATTTAGTTTTTAATGTGGCACCACAGATATTTGCAGCAGCGTGGTGTACCACAGTTGTCTGGCCCAAGTTGGAGCGACTAGAATGAGTGTCAGGGAATGTTGTTGTAGTTTCCGCACCACTAATGGAAGTAGTGGGAGAGGAAGAAAAGCGTACGCAAATAGTCTTGACCAGTTCATCCATATCGCATTGCCCTTGGACAATGGGTGTGGGTATATGTGGCAAAGTTTGGGCATTTCGTGTTTTCGTGGGTGGCAAAGAGGTCTATCTGAGGTTGTCCCCACATTTGGAAGAACGGCTGAAGAACTTGTGGATGAAGTTCCCAGTCGTGGATCTGCTGTGTTTGTCGACTTATCAGATCTGCGATAGTGTTTTGTACTCCTGGGACGTGTTGGGCTAAGAGGAAGATTTTTAGCGGTATAGCCCATCTCCATATCTGCTGTGCTAACTGAGAGAGCTGCAGAGAGTGTGTGCCCCCTTGTTTGTTTATGTTATACATAGCTGTCATATTGTCTGTGCCGACTAAGACAGCTTTGCCTGACACTTGAGTTTGAAATGCTTTCAGAGCTAGAAACACGGCTAGAAACTCCAAATGATTGATATGGATTAACTTTTGTTGGGGTGTCTACCTGCCCTGCATGGTGTGATGCATTAGATGAGCTCCCCAGCCGGAGATCGATACGTCCGCTGTCATGACTACTTGGGGAACTGGCTCTAGAAACGGTCGTCCCTTGGAAAGGTTTTTGGTGTTCCACCATTGCAGAGAACGAGGAGTCCGACCGTCTACCAACACTAGGTCTTTTAAGTGGCCTTGAGCCTGGTTCCATTGGCGTGCTAGGCAATCTTGAAGTGGACGCATTTGCAATCTTGCGTGAGGTACAACAGATATGTAAGATGCCATCATTCCTAGGAGTTGCATGAACACTCGAGCTGGTAGCGAGTGTTGTGGTTTGAATTTTGTTAGGAGATTTTGTACACTTGTTATCCTGGCTGGAGAGGGATAAGCTAGTGTTAATTGGGTGTTTATTGTAGCGCCGAGATATTGTTGTATGTGCGAGGGGTGCAGGTGAGATTTGACGTGATTTACAGTGAATCTCAAGTTGTGAAGCAGTTGAATAGTAAGAACAATAGTTACTTACATGTAATCTGTGGTTCTCCAGTATTGGTGTCTTTCATAGATTCACATGCCTGAATCATTCTCCGTTGTCGGAGTGGGAGTCCCGCGGTATATAAAAAGCAGTAATATACAACAATATCCTTAGAAAAAATTGGTAATAACCAACCAGGAAGTAAAGTAGCCCAAGCTACAAGAGTATAAACTTCCACACTCATGACTATCCTAGTCATTATGTATAGACCAAACTGCAGCCAATCAGGCGACAGCACCCACCAGAATGTTCTCCCCTGAGGCTCAGGTTCGCAGATTTTATCGCACAGGAGTGAAGCTAAAAACATCCTAGCCTAAAGAGCCTCAGAGGGGAGGTGGGCGGGTTGCATGTGAATCTATGAAAGACACCAATACTGGAGAACCACAGATTATAGGTAAGTAACTATTGTTCTTCTCCAGTATTAGGGTGTCTTTCATAGATTCACATGCCTGAATCAGAGTAGATAGCAGTACCAAAGTAGTGCTTGGAAGACGCTATTTGTAACATAAGTTTGTACATAGCAAGTATATACATTCACATAATAAAATGCCAACATTCATATTTGCATGAAAAAACTTGCAATCACATGAGAATGCACCCAAATTAGGCATAGAATAAGCGTCTGGAAAGCAGTACAGAGGAGGGGGGAAAACAGAGGCTCATCTTATCTCAAAAGATTGCGTAGAACCGCTTGATCCACAGACGTATCAGCCTCGCTGGCAGCATCCAAACAATAATGCCTGGTGAAAGTATGTCTGCTGGACCAAGTCGCTGCTCTGAAGATTTGCGGACGAGGAACTCCAGCGAAAAGAGCAGTCGAGGAAGAAACAGCTCTTGCAGAGTGAGCTCTTGGAATTTTCGGTAAAGGTCTTCCAGCTTGAAGATGGCAAAAGTCAATACCTGCAGAAATCCATCTAGCTATGGTTTGTTTAGACACTGCTTGTCCTTGCCGTATCTTTCCATAGGCAATAAACAGTTGATCGGATTTGCGAATGGCAGAGGTCCTTTGCAAATAGAATTTTCAACTTCTTCTGATGTCAAGGGTTTGTAATGCCCTCTCCGCAGGGGATTGCGGAGTAGGAAAATACGTCTTTAAGATGATTGGTTCGTTCAGGTGAAAATCCGAAGGCACCTTGGGTTTGTACGTAGCACCACAGAATTGGACGTGAATTGTAAGAAAGGTGAATTGACGGTGAAAGTTTGAACATCACTGACTCTTCTAGATGAAGTTAATGCTAGCAAAAGAGAAACGTTCCATGCTAGGAATTTGAAATACACCCTGTGAATTGGCTCAAATGGGTGGGGTATGAGCTGCGCTAATACTACATTAAAATGCCATGATGGAGGCGGACGACGTACAGGAGGAAACATTCTGAATAGTCCCTTAAAGAATAAAGAGAGGTGGACCCATCCTGACGTTACCTTGAAATGGCTGCCAAAAAGACCTTCAACGTCGCATGAGATAAGCCTGATCTTGCCAAGTGCAAGAAAAAAGGTAATATCTGGTCCGGCATTGCATGAAATGGGTGAACCCCAGCAGATTAATGCCAAATGCAGATTCTTTTCCATTAAAGTCTGTATGTTTTTATTTTAATAGGTGCTCTCGCGTAAGCCAGTACCTCCTTACAATCCGCCGAGATATTCAGATGAGCTAATTTAAGGTGCTCAGACGCCAAGCTGCTAATTTTAGAGAAGCCGGATCCGGATGGCCAATTTGACCATTCTGAATGGAGAGGAGATTCGGTATTGGTCGAAACTGTATTGGATCGCACTCTGAGAGGAGAAGAAGTTTGGTAAACCAGTATAGGCGAGGCCACCTGGGGGCGAGGAGAATCATGCGACACTGCTCTTTTTTAATCTTCAGGAGAACTCTCGGAACCAACGGTATCAGAGGAAAGGCGTAAGCATATATTTGAGGCCAGTTTATCGAAAAAACCCATCCCCTGCGAGTCCCTGTGGGGATTCCAGCTTGCAAAAAAACAGGCATTTGCTGTTTTTTTGTCGCAAAGAGGTCCTGATCGGGATGACCCCACTGCTGGAAGATTCGATCCGTCGTTGGCTGATGCAGTTCCTATTCGTGGTTGGACACCGATGACCTGCTGAGGGTGTCCGCCAGCACATTTGCAACTCACGGCACATGAACAGCCAAGAGATTGATCCTGTGCCGTATCACCCAAGCCCATATCTCATGGGCTTCCTGAGATAGAAGAACCAACCTCGTTCTTCCCTGTTTAAGTAATGCATACTTGAAGTATTGTCTGTGCGAACCAATACTGTGGCCCCTTGAATGATTGCACAAAAGGATTTGAGGGCTAAGAAGATGGCACTTAGCTCTAGCAGATTGATGTGCCAAGCCTTTTGTTGAGGGTTCCATTTCCCGCTGACTTTCAGCCCTTGACGATATGCTCCCTTGTGTAATTTGGCGCTTCTTGAAGGAAACGCACACACCTTCTACAAATTTCTTTCTTGGACCCATCAAACAAAAAGGCCTCTTGCATCAGAGGAGTGATTTGAATGAGATCTTCGATTGAACTGGAGACCTGCAACCACTGCTTGTCTAGCTCCTCTAGCAATTTTCTCATGTGTAATCTGTAGTTGGGAACCAACGGGATGAAGGTGGAGGCCGTGGCCAGGAATGTCTTTGAGGATCTACTGAAACAGACTTTTTTGTACGTAGAAGAACCACCAAGTGGGAGCTGCAGGCCCGTCGTTCGTGTGAGACAAACACCCTTGCTAGGTTTGTATTGATTTATGCTCCGAGAAACGTTCATATCGGAGCTAGTACTAGTTGGGGCTTGCCATGATTTATTGAAAACCAGGTTTTGAAACAGTGACTGACAAGTCTGGGTGTGCTGGACTGCTTGTAAATAAGAGCGAGCCCTTATTATAGAGTTGTCTCAGTAATGATAAATTTGTATGCCTTGCAGACGTAGATAGGCTGCCACTGGTGCCAGGATCTACGTAAAGACACGTGAAGCGGACCTAAGTCCAAAAGGTAGGACTTTAATTGAAAATGTTTTGTACCTATTGTAAAGCGTAGCCACTTCCTGTGCTTAGGAAGGATTGGCACATGAAAATAGACATCCTGGAGGTTGAGAGTAGTATAAAAACGTTCTGGCAGAGGAACTTTAGGACTTTCTTGAGGTACAACATTTGTAAAGTTTGCGCAGAGATCTAAAATCATGCACTACTTTCCTGATTTGCTTGTTGATGAGGAACTGAGAGTAAACCCTAACGCTGTTGGAGATTCGGAACCACTCCGACGGTCCCGGTTTGTATCCATATAGACACTTGTGCAAACGACTCCCGTAGATGAGAAGGTGGAGGTCCCTTTGGAGGTGTAGAAAGAGGGAATTTGACAAATTCTAGAGTGTGCCCTTGGGCATGACGCTTAAAAACCCAACGATCCTCTGTCACCTTTGACCAATTTGAATAAAAGTGAGATATTAAACCTCCGACGTCTTTGGAAGGAATAAAGGTGGGTTCAAGGTAATCCATTGTTTCTTAGAAGAGTTGCCTCGGCTGTACGATGATTTTCTATGTAGGACCTGTTGGTACTTTGCCCATGTGACTGCGTTTCATTTGAGTAACGCAGTTGGTTCTGATTGTAGGTGCCAATACTGTATGAAACTCCTGTGAAAAAAGGACGTGGATCTACGCCCTCGGCACCACGAAAAGGCTGCGATTCTATATCCAGAGGGTGCGGGCAGTATCTGTGTCCTTTAAGTTGGTCTGCAGTGCCTCATCAACATGCTGGCCAGAAGGGATCCTCAATCAAAAGGCAAGTGAAGTATTGAAGTCTGAACCTCCTTGCGAAAGACGTAGCATTGAAGCAAAAAATGTCTTTGCCAGACTGCCCCTATTGGGAGCTGTCGAAAACCTGTACACGCAATGTCCGCTGCACAGTGTATTATTTCTGATGCACTTCTCTCTCTCTCTCTCCCTCCTGCAGGATCTTCAAGGCGTGAGGCTTGGAGGGCTCTGGAATAAATTCTACTAGCGCCAACATGTCAGAGCACATCTGGCGGCATACCTGCCCAACTGGCTTGCAAGATAATCGCTGTGCCGCCTGAGTAATGACTGAGTCAGGGTAGGCTGAGAGACTAGAAAAGCAGGTGAATAGTGGGGAGCTTCACATTTCTTGTCAAGGCGTGGAAAAACGCCGGCACAGAGTTTGGCCCTGCATGAGTTTAACCACTTCTTTCTAAATAAAGTCTATGATAGGAACTGAACGAACTTGTTTCTGTGGTTTCCCCAGGACGAGGGGAAAGGGGAAAACGATTCGCCACTCTCTTCATAAGGAGGGGAAAACTCCAATATTCACCGAAGGTGAATGCAATAGAACTCCAGTTGTAAGAGAAAACGTAATCCCGCCATGGTACAGGCCGTGGCAGCCTTGCTGTAAGAAATACATAAATCTGATCTGAAGAAAAAACATGCTCATATGGCTATGTGCTGTCCATGAAGAATAATGGAGGAAGTAAAAAGCCATCACGCCATCACGTGGATGTAGAGAAAAGCTGCCGTTGACTAAATAAATCGTCTACAAAAGCACTGTGCATAAAAGTCAACAGTGTGTGAAACCAACTATCAACGGGCTCAACCGTCGACGAATCCAACAGTTGACAGGGTCATCCGTCAACGAAGTCAACTGGCGTCGAAGCTGAATGTTGACGGAGCTCTCTGTCTACGGAGCTCACCGTTTACAGAGCTCACCGTTTACAGAGCTCACCGTTTACAGAGCTCACCGTTTACAGAGCTCACCGTTTACAGAGCTCACCGTTTACAGAGCTCACCGTTTACAGAGCTCACCGTTTACAGAGCTCACCGTTTACGGAGCTCACCGTTTACGGAGCTCACCGTTTACAGAGCTCACCGTTTACAGAGCTCACCGTTTACAGAGCTCACCGTTTACAGAGCTCACCGTTTACAGAGCTCACCGTTTACAGAGCTCACCGTTTACAGAGCTCACCGTTTACGGAGCTCACCGTTTACGGAGCTCACCGTTTACGGAGCTCACCGTTTACGGAGCTCACCGTTTACGGAGCTCACCGTTTACGGAGCTCACCGTTTACGGAGCTCACTGTTTACGGAGCTCACCGTTCACGGAGCTCACCGTCTACGGAGCTCACCGTCTACGGAGCTCACAGTCTACGGAGCTCACAGTCTACGGAGCTCACAGTCTACGGAGCTCACAGTCTACGGAGCTCACAGTCTACGGAGCTCACCATCTACGGAGTCCACCGTCTACAGTGCCCATCGTCTACGGAGCTCACCGTCTACAGAGCTCACCGTCTACAGAGCTCACCGTCTACAGAGCTCACCGTCTACAGAGCTCACCGTCTACGGAGCTCACCGTCTACGGAGCTCAGTCGGCGAGCCTACCGTCGACGAGCCTACCGTCGACGAGCCTACCGTCAACGAGGCCACCGTCAACGAGCCTACCGTCAACGAGTCTACCGTCGATGAGCCTACCGTCGACGAGGCCACCGTCGACGAGGCCACCGTCGACGAGCCTACCGTCGACGAGCCTACCGTCGACGAGCCTACCGTCGACGAGCCTACCGCCGACGAGCCTACCGCCGACGAGCCTACCGTCGACGAGCCTACCGTCGACAAACCTACCGTCGACGAGCCTACCGTCGACGAGGCCAACTGTCAAAGAAATTTACCATCGAAGAAACTCCCAGTGGTCGACGAGCCTGCAGTCGACAAGAGGACACTGTCCTCACTGTCGTCGACGAATGCCAGGAGGCGTTGTCGTTGCAGAGCACTAGTGACGGCAGAGATTGTCATCAGAGAGTACATCGACCGTATCGTCGACAAGCTGGCACATTTTTACGTAGAAAAGTGCGCAGAGTGAGTCTAGACGCCTGAGAGTAAACCTTGTGGGCGTGGATGTGGGAGGCACAGACTCAAAGAAGGCCAGAGACCCCTTAATTGTGATGTTACTTCAGCTGGTGAAGTAGAGGAGAAGCATCACTTAAAAACCTTAATGTGCAGGTCAAACGAAAAAATCCTCCCACATCAGAAGGGGGGTATAGTCTAAGCACAAGAAGAAAACAAGTTACTTACCTGTAACTTTGGTTCCCCAGTATTGGTAACATAGATTCCCATGCTTTGTATCATTCCCCATCGTCGGAATGGGAGCCTCGGTAAATAAAAAATACCTTAGTAGTAAGCACAAAGTGAAAAAATAGGCTTAGGCCTCATCTCATTTTGTAGCGTATCCACCTCTTTTTGTAAAAGAGACCAAATTCTTGCAGTAGCCAATCAGAGCAGCCTCACCCCATAGAACCTTCCTGAAAGAGCCTCAGAGCCTCAGATTTCCGTAGCCGTTGTGAACAGCAACATCATTGGATAATAAGGCTGAGCTTTCCCAGGGGAGGAGGGTGGGCGCATGGGAATCTATGAAAGTTACCAATACTGGGGAACCAAAGTTACAGGTAAGTAACTTGTTTTCTTGCCCCAGTATTGGAACTTTCATAGATTCCCATGCTTTGTATCAGAATAGCTAGCAGTAAAAAGAAAAGCATATTTTGTAATATGTGTACCTGTAAATGTCATAAGTAATCCTGATAAGAAAACAGATACACATTTGCATCACAAAGCACAACAATCACAAGTAATACAAAATATGCAAAACAGGAAGGCGGGATAGAAAGGAAGGCTCACCGACTTATTGGAAAAGGTTCCTCAAAACCGCCTGGCCCACTGCCGCATCCTCTTTCACAGAAGAATCCAAGCAGTAGTGGCGAGTGAAGGTGTGAACACTGCTCCATGTCGCCGCTCTACATATGTCCTTGATCGGGACACTTGAGAATAGAGCCACTGATGAAGCCATTGATCTCGTAGAATGAGCATGAACTGCTCGCTGAAGTGGTTTCCCTGCTTCTTGATGGCAAATGTGTATTACACTGGATATCCAGCGGGAAATGCAGGGTTTAGAAATTGGACAACCCTTTTGTGGAGCACTGAATGAAACAACAAGCATTTGCAATGCAATAGGTCTCGCATTAGGAAAGTTTGAGCTATTGGTATTGTATATGACACATTTTTTATTTATGTTTTGAATTTTAAAAATAGCGAAATTAATAGCTTTGTCATTTACAATGCCAATAGTTATAACTTTCGCAAATGTGACACCTATAGCATTTGTAATGCAATAGGTGTTGTATTTACGTGACTTACATGTATTGATATTACAAATGACAATGGTTTAATTGTTTTTAATAATTAATACTTAAATAAAAGTTATTGTAATTTATAATGGCAATAGCTTAAAGTTTTGTAAATAACTTATGTGAAGATTATGTTCAGTGTATTTTATTGTGACGAAAATCCAAGAACAGAGGTGAAATATTAACATATTTTTGTTACATTTGTAATAAAGATTGAAACAATGAGAAAACATATTTGAACCAGGTGTTGTTGATTGGTTGCATAGATTCATGCTGTGGTGGTGCTGAGTGATGTGATGGCGAACGAGTGATGCTGTGGCATTCAGTGATGCTGTGGTAGCGCATAGTAATGTTGTGGTGCCCCTGAGTGATGCTGTGGTGGTGCGGAGTGATGCTGTATGCTATGTTTTGTTTTGCTATCCTATGCTATGTTTTGCTATCCCATGCTTTGAATTGTTATGCTAGGAGGGTGAGGGGGTGTGAGGGGGTGTGAGGGTGAGGGGTGTGAGGGTGAGGAGGTGTGAGGGGGTGTGAGGAGGTGAGGGTGACGGGGGTGAGGGTGATGGGGTGAGGGTGACGGGGTGAGGGTGACAGGGGTGAGGGTGACGGGAGTGAGGGTGAGGGTGACTGGGTGAGGGTGACGAGGGTGAGGGTGACGAGGGTGACGGGGGTGACGTTGACGGGGGTGAGGGTGACGGGGTGAGGGTGACGGGGGTGAGGGTGACGGGGTGAGGGTGACGGGGTGAGGGTGAAGGGGAGTGAGGGTGAAGGGGAGTGAGGGTGGGAGTGAGGGTGATGGGGTGTGAAGGTGAGGGGGGTGAGGGTGATGGGTGTGAGGGTGACTGGGTGAGGGGTTGAGCGTGACAGGTGTGAGGGTGACAGGTGTGAGGGTGACAGGTGTGAGGGTGAGGGTGTGTGAGGGGGCGTGAGGGGGTGTGAGGGTGAGGGGGGAGAGGGTGAGGGGGGAGAGGGTGAGGGGGGAGAGGGTGTGTGGGGGTGTGAGGGGGGTGTGGGGGTGTGAGGGGGGTGTGGGGGTGTGAGGGGGTGTGGGTATGCGAGGGTGAGGGTGGTGAGGGTGAAAGGGGTTGGTGAGGGTGAGAGGGGGTGAGAGGGTGAGAGGGGGTGAGAGGGGGTGTGAGGGTGTGAGAGGGTGTGAGGGGGTGTGAGGGTGTGAGGGGGTGTGAGGGTGTGAGGATGTGAGGGGGTGAGAGGGTGAGAGGGGGTGTGAGGGTGAGAGGGGGTGTGAGGGTGAGAGGGTGTCGGGGTGTGTGGTGGTGAGAGGGTGTGCGGGGTGAGAGGGTGTGTGGGGGTGAGAGGGTGTGTGGGGGTGAGAGGGTGTGTGGGGGTGTGAGGGTGAGAGGGTGAGAGGGTGCTTTGTTTAGTTTTAACTAATCAGTCACGGATCATTTAGACCACATTTTATACTGCTTTCACCTTACTTTTACAGTTTTAAGTATTTATGAATCTGAGGCGAAAATACCAGCTTTGTGTGATTTTCTTCATTTTCGTACCAGACAGCATATTAAAAAACCGGCAATGTTAATTAAAAAAAGGCCAGGTGGCAAACATAGCCAGATCGAGAGTTGTGACCTCTGGGACCCTTTATTTCAACTAGCTCGCCTAGCGAAAATGTAGTGATTCTAGTTTTCAGCTGTTTGTTATGATATGAGCATTAAAAAACAATTTATCAAAAAAGTATCTACAAATGAGCCCAATTATGTACTGTAAATATTTGCCTGTATTTCTCGTCAGTCACTGTCATTTCCCTGCGTCAGTACGTCACTGGCGCTTTGAATGAGAACAACAACTTGGAGAAACTGTAACCCAAAAAAGAGGAGACAAGGCGCTTTGCAATGCTGTGAACTAATCAAAGTACGTTCTAATTCACCACACACAACATATACACTAGGCATCATTAAACTGAAATAAACCTAGAGGGTGTTCGTGCTATGCTGTTTTAACTTAACTACTTTTCCCGCTAAACTTCCGAGCTAATTCTTCACAAACAGCATAAGTCTAAAATATACTGGCGTTTAACACTTTAAATCGCTGACACGGCACAGCGCCTGAATAAGAACGCGTTCGTAACCACGAGGAGCCCGCACTGAAAAGCCCAGTGAAACACTGCAGCACTAAACTCGTGAAGCGCAGTTAGTGTGTTACGAGAAGAAACAATGCGGCCAGATCACTCCCACTGAAGCAACCCTGGACCTCACAGAAATGCCAAATACGCGCCCAGAGCCCCGGACGGATATCCAATCTGACAAAAGCCTGCTTCTTTATTTACTCTGGGTTTCCTCAATGGACAGTAGCAGCTGTAATTAGCCTGCTGAAAGGGCCCGCGTGCGCTCCAGGAGCTGCAGGGTATTAGCAATGACTAATTGGAGTAATTGAGTAGGTGAAATCCTTGCTTCCCCCTCCACCCCCCAGCTCCTCCAGAATGCTCTGTGTTAGAATGCAGTTGACCTCGTTCACAAGTCTACAAGTTCCCAATAGATTGCTGGGGTCCGGGGCGGGGGTGGTACTGGGAGAGACGTGTGTCATTGGCAAGCAGCTTGGGGCTAATTTGACCAATTAGAGAGACAATTTGATCCCACCGACACCTTTCTCGCATCAAGTGGTATCACAGCGTTATTTTGTTTAAAAAGGGCGGGGGAGATGGGGGGCATTTGAACAACCTCCTTCCTAGTCCACTTCATTAAACCACAGCAGACAGTAGGCCCACACTGGTGCGGCTGTCACAGCTGTGAACGGGGCAGAGATTAATACCGAGCAAAGTTCACAACTGCCATTTTCCAACGTAGTATTGTGAGTAAGCATGGGCGAATTTTGCGAATCTCGCGTTCGCGAATTTTGCGGATTTGCGAACTCGCAATCCGCAAAATCCGCGAATTCTCGCAAATTTGCGTATTTTTTTTGTGTGTTTGCGCGGGTTTCTGCCAGTTCGCGAGGGTTTTGTACAATTTCGCAAATTGCGAACTTACCTGTCGGGTCGCAAGTTTCGCGAACTTGTTGTTTCTACGTGTCCAGCCTGTTTGGGACACTCTTCTTCATCACTGCCACTCTCTGTCACCACTGCCACTCTCTGACTACTCATGCCACCCTCTGGCCCACCCATGCCACCCTCTGGCCCACCCATGCCACCCTCTGTTTCATCACAGCACCCTCTGGTTGTCCAGTCAGTGTACATTATTGTGGCAACGCAAGCACACCTTCCCTGCCTCAAGTGACCTGAATTAATTTGGGGCTGATTAATGTGTCACAGAATATTTTTTTAGCTGGCACCTGCTTCCTTAGTGCTTCCTGATTAGTGATCTTTTGCACTTGCTAAGTGCTTTCATTGTTGCAAAATTAGTTACAACACCTGCCCTGCCCCAACTGACAATAATGAATTAGGGGCTGATTAATGGATTTGAACTTCCAGCCTGGCTCCTGCTTGTCTCCCTTAGCTGTAATTCAGGACCTTTGTGGCATATGTGTAACTATTCTGAGGTTCAGAGCAGGGTCACATAATAGTTGCAACTGGCAACTGAACTCTGGAGGGGCCCCTCAGGAAGCACTACAGGAAATGGCTACTAATGATGAGCCTGAACTTTTGAACCTGGTAAGTAGTTTCAGTTTTGCTAAGATCGTACTTCTGCAATTTTGCACTTATTCGCGGGGCGCGAAGTTGTACTGGGAAGCCGCGAACTCACGCGAACAGTGCGAGCAAAATCCGGTGCTCGCGGATTTGCGGATTTTGCGGGAGATTCGCGAATCTCGCGGATTGCGAATTTACCGAAAATCCGCAAAATCCGCGAGCGAAACGGATTTTCCGCCCATGCTTAATTGTGAGCGAGTATTCTGGTCAGTGCTAGCAGTATGTTTTCAAAGAACAGACACTGGGGTCTTTGGAGGTGTTGGTGCACATGGTGATGCGCAAAGATATTGAAAACAAGTTTACGGTTGTACCAACAACCGTCAAATTCTCCTATGGAGATAATTAGAAGTTACGGTAGTACTTGCTTTTCTTTTAAACTTTATTTCTGTGTTCCAATCCGCTGCCTGTAAGGAACAAGAGAGGCGGGCTCTACTTCGATAGGCAGGAGCCTGCGAAGTTCCGGCAGACTTTTGTGTTCTCTCCTTTGGAAAGATCTACCTTTGAAAAACAAGCATATGGTGATGGGGTGTGAGGCCGGCCGAGCGCACGCTGGGGGAGCCTTTGAAGTCATGGGGAGGGAAGCCTGTGGGAGGCTGATGCAGGGGGGATTAGAAATGCGAGTCACAGCCTGTTAGAAACCTGTTTCTGAGTCACAAAGGGGACTCAGAAAGCAAGTGAGTCTTCGGTGCACATAAAAATAAGTAAATAAATAGGCGCTGTGTCTGTTTGCGTGCTCTGCTATGAATTAAGGGCTTGTGGGCGGGCGTGATGCATTTTCCACAAACGTACATGCACAAGTCAGGCTAGTGGTGGCATATGCTTGCATGAGTGGCCATATGTCAACAAGACTGCTGGCAGGGGGAGGAAGGGTGACGAGACTGAATAGTTATGGGAGGAGAGATGCTGGCCTGAGGCAGAGCGCACCATATGGAGAGGGAGGGGGGTGGGCCGAGTGCAGGAGAAATGCTGCTGGTAGGGGGAAGGCTCGGGCAAGCTCGTGCTGCCTCGGGGTTTTCCTGTTGTATGCTGCTCACCCTTATCTTTGTCATTATTTGGGGAAGGCTTTTGTCAGCATGCTCTGTCTTTTCAGCAAATAGAGAACTTTATCTTATATTTGTTACTTAATTTTTCAGACGTGTCCATGCCTAGTGTATCAGCTTCGGCTGCTTGTCCCTAACTCACGTGAACCTTACTGTAGTATCTATCGTGGGTTTGACATTGGGAAGACTTTATTGTTCCTTGGGCTGGAGCAGTTCCCTTTATATCGCATTTCATGTTTTTAACTGAGCCGAGACTTGACCGCACGTTTGTCTCCTACAAGACAGAATAGAATTATTAGTTAGCATACTAATATCATTAACAGAAATTACATTGTGTGACCTTTCGTTGATCTTGGTTTTACAATAAATCTCACGACAGAATTAGATCATAGGATGTATTACCCCTGTGAAGTCACGGTTAATATTATTCGCCAAAAAAGAGTGTTTAGCAAGAAAGAAAAATGTCAAAGATTTTTTTTTTAAGTTTACAAATTGTGCTAAATTGTATATTTTGGATCACTAATTTCATGTAAAGTTGCTGAAAACTCGAAGGTCTAAGTCTGCTGGCGGTGGAGGAAGGGTGACGAGACTGAATAATTATGGGAGGAGAGATGCTATACTAAAAAAAGCAGGGGATGGGGGAGCGGATCCTTTGAAGCATGACCTCGTGGCCGTCAAAGAAGTAAACAGCAGGGATGTAATTAGGGGGGAGGAGAAGTCACGCTTGGGTGAATGCCTGAGGCCAAGCTGCCCGTGGGAGGGAGGCTGATGGCTGTGATAGAAGCGCGGTCACGAGCATGTGCACTTCTACAAATCCCGCTCGTAAAAAGTCAGCTTTGTGGATGGGCGGCATTAGGTCTCTCTGCGAGACCTAAAAAACTGGGAAGATTTTCTGAACAGTCTTGTGCGCTCCAAGTAGAACTTGAGACATCTGTGAATGTCCAAAGAGAGCAAAGCCCTCTCTGCTGGCGTGGAGGGCCGCGGAAAGAAGGATTTTAAGATCCCCGGCTCATTCAGATAAAATTCTGAGGGTACCTTCGGAATAAATTTAGGATTTGTTCGTAGGATGAGAACATCATTCTTGAATTGTAAAAAAGGTTCCTCAATTGTGAAAACCTGGAGCTCACTAACTGTTCTAGCCGATGTCAGGGCCAAGAGAAGAGACAGTTTCCATGAGACAAACTTCATGTCAGCTCTATGAATAGGCTCAAATGGGCCTTCATTAGATGTGACAGAACCAAATTAAGATGCCAGGCTGGTGGTGGAGGCCAGACTGGTGGAAAAACCCTGAACAAACCCTTCAGGAATTGTTTAATGATCCTTACAGACCAAAGGGAAGGACCTGATGATGATCGTCTAAATCTAGAAATGGCCGCTAGATGTACCTTTACAGAAGAAGGAGCCAATCCAGATTTCGCAAGAGTAAGGATGTAAGGCAAGAGTTGGTGCGGTGCAGAAGTATATGGATGTAGACCTTCTCTCTGACACCAAAGGCAGAATCTCTTCCACTTTGCCCGATAGGTTTTATTCGTACTAGGCGCTCGGGCCTGGGCCAAAATATCTTTACATTCTCCTGAAAGATTTAAACCCCCTGAACTCTCTGAACTCAGGAGCCACGCTGTCAATTGTAGTGACTTCAGGTCTGGATGCAGAACCTGCCCGTGAGCCATTGTTAACAGTGATGGAACAGGACGCAGGAGAATCGGTTGATCTTGGGAGAGAAGAAGAAGCTCTGTGTACCAAAACTGCCTGGGCCATGCTGGTGCAATCAGAATCATTCTGCACGGTTCCGCCTTGAGCTTGCGGATCAGTCTCGGGATCAGCGGAATAGGAGGAAAGGCGTAAACAAATGTGCCGTACCAGGCAATCAAAAGCGCATTCCCCAAGGATCCTCGATGGTGAACCCTGCTTGCGTAGGACTGGCATTTGGCGTTCTGGGGAGTCGCAAACAGATCGATGGTTGGGGTCCCCCAACGTGAAAACAGTTCGTTCAGAATGCTCTAATCCAGTTCCAATTCGTGGCTGATAGTCTTTTGGCGACTCAAAGCGTCCGCTGTGGCATTGAGTGTGCCCGCCAGATGTTCTGCTGAAAGGGTGATATTGTGTTGGATCACCCAATTCCAAAGCCTTTGTGGTGCCGCTCGCAGCCGTGATCTGTGGACTCTAACGCTGCTGATCTTATTGCCGTATCTGGAGACTTGCTGCTTGCCTGCCCATCACGGACCCTGATTTGAGAGGACCCTGAGGAAATTGTTGTAACTCCCGGGGCAGGGACTGCGAGACCCAGGTGTAGGAAGGTGGATATCTGACTATGGTTACCCCCAACTTTTTGCCTGGTGTTTTGCTGGTTTTTCGACTTAGTTGACCAGGGACCCTGCTATTCAGGGCCCCAGGCCCACTGCTCTCTCTGTAAAATGGATTCCATGTACCTTAGGTACATATCTAATTGGATACTGAGTCACCTTATCAGTCCCTGTACAGTGTACCTTAGGTACCCAGGGCATAGGTGTACCCAGGGCCTACCAGGGGCTGCAGCATGCATTATGCCACCCCTGGCTGGCCATCCAAATCTGACACAACTGGCTGCACGACAGCTGGGGCAAGGTGGTGTAATCACCCTTTGCTTTAGATATAGTATTCCTATATCTAACCCTAAAATGGACACATGTATTCTTTTCAGTCACTCCTATGGCAGGCCTTATCAATCCTGAAGGCAGAGTGCTTGGAATTATATGAGATGGTGCTCTGGCATGAGCTGAGCCCGTTTGCAGCTTGCGGAACCAAGTCCTAATAGCTGTTCCATGATAACACGGACCATATACTCTTAAGTGCATTATAATCCTTGCGGTTATTTGCCAACTTTGGTATCGCTTTATCAAAACATGTCGAGTAAGGTGTCATACGAATTGGAATACTAACCCCTCGCCAATTCTGGCGACGGGGTTAGCATTCCACCCTTCTAGAGGGACACGACATGTATGTAACCGTGAACGCCGGGTAAAGCTAACTCGAGCCTCAGCATCACTAAATAGATGCTGCCACCACAGACACAAGTCTGACCTCCTGCTGCTGGGAGTCCTTCCAGCGAGGAGAGCTTGGACAAAGGGTTTCCTGGCAGGGGCGGTGCTAGCACCATCCCAGACAGGGTTTTGTGTATCCCAGGTAGGCAGGGCTGAGAGGAAGGTGACTGCAATTGGCACCCCGGTGCTCACTGAGCATATGCCGGCTTGAACCAGTTCCAGGGGCACACCAGCCCCTGAGCTGGGGAAAGTCCGGACAAGGGAGAGGGATGTAACCACCCCCCTCCTGGTCCCACCCATGGGCAGGACCTAGTCGCGTGCCAGCCCCTTTTCTTAGAATAAAGGTAGGAGCGGGCCCCCTTCCCAAATTAGATAATTCTGAATCTTGACTACTTTCCACGAAAGGACTCTTGACTACTTCTGAAGACTCTCCCTTGTGGCTAAGGAGTAGCCACCCTGCACCAGCGGGCACCATCTAAGCGCTTGCGGTTTGCTGCACGTCCATCCTCCGGATCAAGACTGCCCAGCTCGACGAGACCCGGATTCCCTGGCATCTCTGACCTCTACCTACATCATCAGCCCAGCTGAGATTCGTGGGTGTGACGAGACCTGAAGGGACCGGCCATCTTCAAAACTGCACGACGCTTATCCAGCACGACCGCCGAGGGATCCTCGAGTTAGTGCTTTGGGGTTTGAGAAGCCCTAACCCTGAGCAGCTCCAGCACCGAAGTCCAGCCCCCCAGCATCCACGAGATCTGCGTGGGGCCCTTCTGCTCTTTGCTGCTCACCACGTTGTCCGGTCACTTGCCTGCTGGCTAGTGGCCCTCCTGACGACGAACCACGACGATTACATCGCTGGTCTGGTTGCTCCAGACTGGCCCTTGCTCCCCTCCAATAGAGGAGCACCCCAGACCCTCCTGGTCCACTCCAGACGCCATCTTGACTCCACCGCGTGGGCTTGCCTTTGCCAAGGCTTGTTGCTCCAATCCTGGTTTCAGCAGCGCCAACAGCAGACACCTCCGTGGGACAGCTCGCACCTCCATCCTGGTCGCCGACAACGCCTCCTGGTCCGAGAGACAGCAGAGTCCAGCGTCGCCCACTCACCTGGTCGAGGGGACTTCATCCGGTGCCATCCTGGTGTCCACCTAATCACTGGCTAGTGATTAAGAACTGAGTCTCCTCTGCTTTCAGGTCGTCTCCATCACCAATCCAGGCTTGGATCACATCGAACTTCTTCACTGGTCGCCTGCCAGCAACAACTTCTTTCAGGCTCCATAGACTCCAACGAGGATTCCCGACGTCTTTTGAACCCTATGCAGCCGCAGCCCCTGGGCTAGGTAACCCGAGCATTTCGGTGCTCCAACGTAGGTTCACTATCTAAGTGTCCAGATCCTTTTTCGTTTCCAGCCTATCTAGTCGGATTCGTCCGATAACAGTAACTTTACGAATACTAGCATCCATAGACTTTGTCCCGCATCCCGCGTGAGAGTGCACACTCTGCACCCGATCTCCCTAGGCCTCCTGCTCCTAACCTTAGGGTTCAGTAGTGTAGTCCTAGCAATCCTGAAGCCTCTGGATCTTGTTACTTACCTGCTAGTATTTCGCATTCCACTTTTGTAGTATATGGTTTTTCGTGCCCCTCGGGCATTTGTGTAAATTGTGCAACTTGAAGTATTTTCTTAAGAGTTTTGTTGTGTGCTTAGCTCCCTGACTCATAAAGAGATCAGGGTAGACTTGTTATAAATAAATATCCTTTTATTTTCTTGTGTGGTGTCCTTTCACTTGGTGTTCAAGGGGTATATGTGATGGTATAACAGCTGGCTTAACACGCCCTCTAGAGTTTAGCCTAAAGACTGCTCTTGTCCATGCTACTAGGTTAGCTGGTCTATAAGGTTGACTTACAACCAATCATCAATAAGGGTCGTTTGGTATGATACACAGTGATCACTAGAATAGTGAGCACTATATATCAGGCCAACTTCTCACACCAGGGTGCTTAGCGCATTAACATCCAGCGCACCTGGTGTCTCTTCCCCGCCCCCAGATCCTGCGCTTATCAACGGCTCGCGTCCCCCGCTCCGCGGGAGCCGCTCGCAGCCGTGATCTGTGGACTCTAACGCTGCTGATTTTATTGCCGTATCTGGAGACTTGCTGCTTGCCTGCCCATCACGGACCCTGATTCGAGAGGACCCTGCGGCTGAAATTGTTGTAACTGCCGGGGCAGGGACTGCGAGACCCAGGGTGCTTAGCGCATTAACATCCAGCGCACCTGGTGTCTCTTCCCCGCCTGCAGCTCCCCTGCGCTTATCAACGGCTCGCGGCCCCCGCTCAGCGGGGGCCGCTCGCAGCCGTGATCTGTGGACTCTAACGCTGCTGATCTTATTGCCGTACCTGGAGACTTGCTGCTTGCCTGCCCATCACGGACCCTGATTCGAGAGGACCATGAGGCTGAAATTGTTGTAACTGCCGGGGCAGGGACTGCGAGACCCAGGGTGCTTAGCGCATCAACATCCAGCGCACCTGGTGTCTCTTCCCCGCCCCCAGCTCCTATATCTTAATCATTGGAGTCTCGGGCTAGCGGGACGCGCGCGGGACCAAGCGCGGGGCTAAGCCGGGCAAAGGGCGGGCCGTTTGAGGCCGTTCGAGGACTGGAGAGACTGGACTGGGCCATCCCCTTTTAATTTTTATAATTCTCATTATTATTTCTGTCTTAGTCTTCCCTTGCCATCCTTAAGGTAAAATGGTGGTGACTAGAGGAAACAAAACTAAGGCCCCGGGTAGTGTGGGCAAATTGCTTGGTCCTATGGATGATTTTATAACTAAGGCGAACACATTCATAGACCAAAGCATATCACTGATAGAAGAAAGGGTATCCCTAGACCTGGCATTTGCTAAAAGATCCTCTCTTGGCAATTTGGCGGATGCTAGAACTCCAGCAGTAGGGAACACCAACGAGGGGATGAGGGTGAGCCGCGAGAGACGTAGTTTGCCCAATATTGTGGATTTATCTGTGTCCCACCTTGCAGATTCACAGTTAAGCACTGATTTAGAAAGAACACCCAAATTAGTTCCCCAAACCCCCCCACAAACGACTTCCCTAGAAAGAATCCAAGCAAGGGAAGGAGGGAGGGCGCGATAAGTAAGAGAAAGAACGATCAAAAAAACCCTACCTCTAACGTATCGGACCATATACCTAGGGTCCCACAGGACTTGCCCACTAGAACAGAACACATAGTAGTTCCTGCGTTAATTCACCATACTGAGCATGAATCCCCTACCCCTGTCAATCTCGATTCTCCGACCCCTTTATTAATTAATAAGGGACCATGTGACGTCGCTAACTCCGAGCCGCTAAACAAGATTGTTGACCTTTTCAAACTTTCTCTACTACCAGTAGAACAAAGGTTAGCACAGCTGGAGACACAGATATCAAAGCTTGTCAAACTCCAACAATACAGCAGGGGCCCAAAAAACAGGGACAAACAATAATAAAAAACAACCTCCCATAAAGCCTATAAATACAACCCTGAAAACAACTATTGCTCAAAAGAATGTACCTCAAAAGAATGCACCCCAGGTTGCAACTCCTATTGTGCCGACTACCAACAGTATACCGAATCCAACCACTAAGGCACCTTCTACTCGGCTACTGGGAAACCCACAGGCTCCAACTACACCTGCGCCAAACTTAGTGTTATGTTATGTTATGTTATAGCGCTCTTGTATAGCGCACGGCTACTCAAAAAGAGTGTCCCGGCGCTTTCCACCTGCAGCTCAGAATAAAAATAACACAACACAGTAGAAAAAGAAGAAAAAGAAAAAGAACTGAAACTGAAACAATAAGAACAGCCTAAAGATTAAAAAGCCAAGTCTTCAGGCTCTTCCTGAACTGGAACAAATTGGCAGTGCTGCGCAGCGAAAGAGGAAGCGAGTTCCACAGCTGTGGAGCTTTGCAGCTGAAAGAGCGTCCTCCCATACGGGCCTTCCTCACCCGAGGGACCACCGCTTTATAAAGGGATTCCGAGCGCAAGGAGCGGACTGGTCGATAGAAGGCCAGTCTCCGCCACAGGTATCCGGCCCCTGATCCAAACAGGGCTTTATGCATCAGAGTCAGGGACTTAAACTGGATCCGCTTCCGGATAGGCAGCCAGTGTAATGCCTGTAGCAGCCCGGAAGCTCGGGCTCGTCTACGCAAGCCAAAGATAGCCCGGGCGGCAGAGTTCTGTACCACCTGTAGGCGCTGAACTAGGTAATCAGGGAGGCCAAGGAAGAGGGCATTAGCATAGTCGTGGCAGTTAATAAGACGACAAACAAAACAACTTCTAACACACCGGTGCCACAACCATTAGCCCCTAATCCCCCGGCTCCAAAAGCCAATAGAAACATCTTTAGAAATTCGGGGGATGCCAGGTTCCCAGTTGATCTGCCACCTGAGGCTTCACCCTATGTAGTGGTCATGACTGGCATCCCAGAACTGGCGGATCACTGTACGGAGCTTGGTTGGTCCTTGATAAATAAGGCACAACACTGGCTACAGACCAATCGTCCCATGCCTTCAACTTGGCATGGAAGGATTCGGTCAGTACGCAGAACATGGGTGGGTAAAACTAGAAAAACGATCCCAGGGGATTGCATAGTGATAACCCTCGAAGACCCTCGTATTGCAGATTATATCTGCTCCTGGGAAGACACGAATGTAAATGGAGGTATTAGCGTTAAACCACTTTCGTTTTTCTATCCTTTTAGACAACTAGATGGCTTTTCCCAGGCTAGCGATCCTCCTTGGATTGCACCTGCTCCCCGACAAGTTGATTTCTCAAATGCCAAATATTACGGGGGTCCCAGACAGTATGAGCAAGATAATTCTTGGCATCCAGTGGGCCCACGCTATCAGGGTGGAGGTTGGGAAGAATGGAGGCCACATATACAGAGGATGACACATAGAGAGCCATCCCAGTGGGATTCGTGGTATAATATTCCGCTGACTAATAGATTCAGTGGACTTGAAATGGTCGATTGACCACCAACAGGAACTGAACCTATTAACCATAACTTACTCCCCACCACCCCGAAAATAAGTACTCCCCCAGCTCCCAAACAAAAAGAAATAGTAGTATCAAAAGATGATCAATACCCCATACCCATCCTCTTTTGGAACGTAGCTGGTCTGCGATCCAAGCTCGAGGATGGGACGGCTCAAACTTTTTTAGAACTTTATAAAATAATCTGTCTTCAGGAGTCATGGTCTACAACAGAGCTCCATATATTAGGATACAAAACATTTTTCATCCCAGCTGTGAGTAGTACAACAGGCAGGCCCAGAGGTGGGCTAATAACGTATTGTCCACTCTGATCCTAATTACCAAATTCTTTCACTTTCCTTTGTGAATAAGGAGACCATCCTATTGACCAACCTGTACAATAACTTAGATGAAGACCAATTTATGATTGGGGAGGGGACTTCAACCTCCATCCATGCCCACTGGTGAACCTACACTGCTGTGGGATTGCGGATGAATTTGAGGCCCCATTAGTACATTTTTTGCATAGTAAAGCGGGAAACGCTTTAAATAGTGTGCTCTCTGACCTGGATCTGCAAATTGCTAATCGACCAAGTGCGGATTTAAATTCCCTTAATCCGACCTACGTGGGCAGAGGTCACCAAACGACAGTTGATTTTTTTTTCCTGTCTCCTAGTTTATTAGATATAGCCAGAGATTTCCAGGTCATCGACAACTCATTGAGTGATCACTCTGCGTTGAGGATGCACCTCTACCTACCAGACCATAAGCCCCAAAACACTAAAATAGCAAATACTCTTGCCCAGAATAACCTAGAGGTAGGGAAACAGAATGGCTATACAATTAAATGGGAAAAAATTAACCCTAGTGAAACTACAAAAAAACTGGTTGAGCTGGATCATCCAAATATAATAAAATGCCTGGACCTCTCGGCTAGCCACGAAGAAGTCCTAAATAATTTTAAACAAATACTAGAAAAAATCAAAGAACTTCTTTCATCCAAAATAACGTCCAAAAATTCAGGCAAGAAAGGGTGGTTCAACCATATTTGTACTAAGCCGTCACTAAATTAAAACTTGCCTTACACAACAAACCCAGGGATATGGGACAGATCCAACTTCTTAGACGCCAATATATAGGGGAGCGTAAGCAAAGAACCAAAGAGCTGAAACAAAAACTCTGGGAAGATCTACAGAAGAGTGCTGTTTCAAAAAATAGCGAGGCCTTCTGGCGAACTGTCAGAGCTCCTTACCTTACTGATACAAATATCCCCAAGATTGAAGTAGCCATAGACGAAGACACATGGGTGGCTCATTTCTCCAAGATTTTTAAAAATAACTCAATCTCAGGTGGCCCCGATAATTTGCTTCCTAAAGTACAATACCCAATTCCGCTACTCTTTGATATACCCGACTTATTACAGGCTTTGGAATCAAGCAAATTGGGGAAAGCCCCAGGTACCCGACGGGGTCCCAGTGGACTTCTTCAAGTACAATTTGGATCTTTGGGCATCCATTATTACAAGAGTATGCACAGCCGCTGCAAACGAGGGAGTTCTGAACTCCTGGACCAAGTTGATAATGGTCCCCATTTTTAAAAAGGGGGACCGCCAAGACGTGAAATGCTATCGCCCCATCACATTGCTGGACTCGCTCGGAAAAGTTGTGGGGAGAGTAATCTTAGAGCGACTCTAGCAATGGGGCGAGGAGCGAGGCATTATTTCCGATCTCCAATTCGGATTCGGAACGGTAGAACAGGCCCTCAATCTCAGTTTGATAATGGGTAAATATACGTAGGCTAAGGAGAACATGATATACATGGTCTACGTGGACCTGTCCGCAGCCTTTGACTGCGTTTCGCACTCAAAGCTGTGGTCGGTTCTACACCACATGGGAGTGGCATCCCTTCTCTTAGATTTCTTGAGGGAGCTCTATTCAGGAGTCTCGGCCAGAGTACGCTTTAGACTGAATGGCGAGTTGACGGCACCGTTTGGAGTAGAGCGTGGAGTCAGGCAAGGATGTGTCCTGGCCCCCCTCCTTTTCTCATTTTACACCAACGGTTAGGAGGAAGGGATGTTGAGGGGGGCCCAGGACCTCCCACGTATAAAACAGCGCCTGATTCCCGCTCTGCTTTACGCGGATGATGCCGTCATCCTCGCGCGTACCCCGCGTGAGCTTCAGAACTCCCTGAATAGATACACAACTTTCATGGGGGGTCTGGATCTACAGGTAAATGTCAAGAAAACGTTTGTCATGATATCAGGTACGAGGAAAAAAGGAGTAAAAGAAATCTACCTCGATAATCATAAACTCGAAGTAACCACCCAGTAACCGTACCTTGGTATCATGATAGACGAACGATTGACATGGAAGCCAGCCGTAGAGACAAGATGCCATCTATTTAAAAGATCAATAGCGGCCTTAATGAGTTTCTCCCAGAGACTGGGGAGAAGGGCCCCAGTGGAGTTATTGAAAATCTATAGTGCCAAATGTTAGGCCATCGCGCTGTACGGAGCTGGAGTCTGGGGACACACTGATTCCAGTTCCATTCAGATAGCAGAAAACGCTTTCCTAAGATTCCTATTGGCCACCCCAAAAGGCCCTTCAACCTACGCCTCTTATCTAGAATTAGGAATCCCTTACCTGGAGGACTTGATCAAGATTCAACCTTTGATGCTGTGGCGGCGCATTTGGACGTCTGTCAAAAATGCGTTGACCCAGTCCATTGTAGCTGATACAATGGCCCTTGACAAGTCTTCTAGAGTAAGATGGCTCTCCTATATTAGAAACTTCTTTAAAGATCTTGGGCTTGAGAAATATTACTTCCAGCCAGAGTCCATAATTGACCTTCCAAAAAGAGCATTAAAACAACAAGCCCTACGTCATCTAAATGTAAATGTATTTGAGCTTATATAGCGCACAGCTACCCGCAGTGGGTTTCCCGGCGCTTGCTTAGGGAACCCGTCCTGGTATTCCCCTGTGAGATAGCAGGGTATCCACAAGGTGAAAGTCAGGCATCCCGCCGCGAGGGGCCGTTGTGGAGATTAAGCAAGCTATTGCCCAGAGTCGCAGAGTGTGAACCCGTGAGTCGAGAAGGCACAGGAGCGAGAATTGTCGAGTCCTTGGAATTTTTAGCCCAAGACCCGCCGAGGCGGGGAATTGAACCCTGGTCCAGGACCGATCTCAGCTTCCGGGTCTGCCGCCTCTAACCCCTGAGCCACACTTCTCTAGAGACCCTGAGATTGGCATCTGAATCGTTAAAAACCTCGGTCATTCATGCAAATATGGTACAAACAACGTATGGCATTCACCCCTATTTGACACTACAAGTAACAACTTACGAGAGAATGCTGATGACAAGATTCAGGCTTGACACATTTTTCAGATTAGTTGCGTTCCCTCTGAAAAATGGATGGGATTCTAGTTTTTCCCCATGCCCCTGCGATGAAAAATCAAATCAGTGACCATGTTTTGTAAATTCCATCGCTCACATAGGAAAATCTGGCTACTTCCTATATTGAGGAGCTGGGGCCTTAGACAATGTAGGCCGGCAATTCTGAGACTTCAAATGCTTGAATCTCAAACGGTCTGCTACTTTGTTCTCAATTTCCTAAAATGCACTATGAAGCATAGGCAAAATCTATAATAAGTACCTTGTAATATTACTTCTGATGAAATGGTATGGTTCAAAAATATTATTTTCGCCTGTTATCTTGTTTCTGTATGAATTTTTAGAGAATTTTTTACCTGAATTTGCATACTTGTGTAATATTGTAATTTATATCTTTTTTAATGTTTCTTTTATGGTTTTTCTTTGCGAAAAAGCAGAATAAAGAAGTATATATATATATATATATATATATATATATATATATATATATATATATATATATATATATATATATATATATATATATATAAGCCTCTGTGCTTCCTTCGAAAGGGTGCAAGATCTCGTCCTGCCCTGCTTGTTTATGTAGTGCATGGCTGTGGTGTTGTCTGTACGAACCAGCACTGAACAGTTGCTGATCCTTGGAAGGAAAGCCTGCAAGGCTAGACGAATGGCCATAAGTTCCAGCAGATTGATGGGGAACTTGACTTGGACTGAGCTCCAATGACCACTGACTTTCAGTTCTTGAAGGACCGCTCCCCATCCCTCCATGGAAGCATCTGTTGTCAATACCATGGGAGATGGTGGAAGTTGGAATGGCAAACCTACTGAAAGATTGTCTTTTAGCAACCACCAGCTGCCTGCCTTTCGCATCTCCGGAGTGATTACTATCTTGTCGTCGAAGGAGCCTGTCACCTGACGCCATTGTTTGTCCAACTGTTCCTGCAGTGGACGCATTCGCAGCCTGCAGTGTGGTATCAATGGTATGCAGGATGAGATCGATCCAAGAAGCGATTTGTATTTGCGAACTGACAAAAACTTCTGTGTCTGTAGAAGGCGAGCTGAGAAAATTGAAGAAAACTGAACAGAGCTCAGGGAGACTCCCTTCACACGACGTGCGGTAGAAAATCTGAGAGCCTGAGCCTCTGGGGAGAACATTCTGGTGGGTGCTGTCGCCTGATTGGCTGCAGTTTGGTCTATACATAATGACTAGGATAGTCATGAGTGTGGACGTTTTTACTCTTGTAGCTTGGGCTACTTTACTTCCTGGTTGGTCATTACCAAGTTTTTCTAAGGATATTATTGCATATTACTGTTTTTAATATACAGTGGGACTCCCACTCAGACGACGGGGAATGATTCAGGCATGTGAATCTATGAAAGACACCCTAATACGGGAGTACTTGAGTGTTTTGCACACACTGTCTGTATGAGCTGGTTTTTATGAGCCTGTCGTCCAGATATGGGAAGACGTGAATGTGCTGTCTTCTTAGGTGTGCTGCTACTACTGCTAGGCATTTGGTAAACACCCTCGGCGCTGTTGTGACTCCGAATGGGAGCACTTTGAACTGGTAGTGTTGTCCGTCTAGCACAAATCTGAGATTTTTTCTGTGTGCTGCGTGGATGGGAATATGGAAGTAGGCATCCTTGAGATCTAGAGTGACAAGGAAGTCGTTTAATACCAGTAATGGGAGGACCTGTTGTAGTGTGACCATATGAAAATGATTCGACTGTATTTAAAGGTTTAGAGGTCTGAGGTCTAGGATGGGTCTTAGAGATCCGTCCTTCTTTGGTTTTAGGAAATATAGGGAATATACTTCTTTGTTTTCCTGATGCTCTGGAACTATTTCTATTGCATTTTTCTTCAGGAGGGATATTACCTCCTGTCTGAGCAATGTTAAATTTTCCTGTGACATTGGACGTTGCTTGGGTGGTATGTTTGGGGTGGTAGATGTTAGTTCCAGACAATAACCTGATTGAATTATTTGGAGCACCCACCTGTCTGATGTGATGTTTTCCCAGGCTGGCAGGTACTGTTGAAGTCTTCCCCCGACAGGAGTGGAATGAAGCGGGGGAAGGGGAAGGGAGTCATTGGGCAGGGGTAAAGGCAGAGCGTGAGTTGTTATTTTTGCCTCTGCCTTTGTTATTGTTACCCCTGTACCCACCCCTTTGGTAGCCTTTACTGTAGGTAGACTGTGTAGGGGCTTTGGACGAGGTAGAAGCGGTGTCTGAAGTAGATCCCCTGGTGGCACCTCGATAGTTTGAGTGACGAAATGAACGTCTGGGAGCCTGCGACTGCAGGGCTCCCATAGATTTGGCGGTGTCTGTATCTTTCTTCATTTTCTCTAATGATACATCTACCTCGGGTCCAAATAGGTGTTGTTTGTCAAAGGGTTGTTTAAGAATGGCGTTTTGTACCTCGGGTTTGAACCCTGATATGCGCAGCCAGGCGTGTCTGCGTAGCAAGACGCTGGTGTTAACTGCCCTAGAGGCCGTGTCCGCTGCATCAAGGGCACACCTAATAGAGGTGTTTGTGATGTGTTCCCCTCCTGGATGAGCTCGTTTGCTCTATCCTTGTAAGGGAGGTGCCTCATTAGTGACTCTAGCTCATCATAATGTGCCCTGTCATATCTGGCAAGCAGTGCCTGTGTATTGGCGATACGCAACATGTTTGCTGCTTGAGATGCTGTTCTTTTGCCTGATGCGTCAAGTAGCTTAGACTCTTTATCTGGTGGTGCAGCCTCACCGGATGTTTGCGAGTTTGCTCTCTTGACGGCGTTGGAAACTACAAGTGAGTCTAGTGGTTCTGGGCCTTGAAATATGCTGGGTCTGAGGGGGCAGCTTTATATTTTTTCTCTATCCGAGGGTTAATGACCCGAGTTCTGACTGGGTCTTTGAAGACTTCAGGAGCATGCTTGATCACCCCTTTGAGCATGGGCAAGATGGATGAAGACCTTTGTGCATTATCAAATGTATCCATCAGGAAGTCTTCCTCAACGGGGTCTGTATAAATATCTACCCCATGATAATGTGGAGCACTGTAAATTAATTCATTAAACCCTATAGTGTCTTCTGGTGGGGAAGGCCTTGAGGGGTATATGTCGTCCTGAGGGACATTTGGGACTTCTGGGGTGGTATAATTGTTCCACGTGTCTGGGGATTCTGTGGGCGTTGTTGGATCAGGTGTGTTACCCCCGATATCGTCAGAGCTATCATCCCTGTGTGGTGTGGAGGTAGCCATGTCCTTCTACTTTGAATGCGGAGCTGGTGTGTCAAGTGGCCGCTTTTTTGGAGCCAAAACTAGGTGTCTAGTGACTTGGTCCTTAGCCAGAGTATTTTAAGCAGGGTCTGGGTAGGATAAATCCACTGCAAGGAATTGATCTTTTGGTTCCGGAAGAAGTCTTGTGCACCGAGATGGCCTGTTTTGTTTTTTAAACTGTTTTTATTGAAACAATAAGCAAGTGGCATTACATATCATGGCATCGCTTATGCATGTTCCCAGTACAATAAAATCATTTAATACATTTACAGCTGTCTATGGTAACTGTGCATAGCGTACAGGCCTTTACCCTTCCTCCTCCCCCTCATCTGAACTTTCACCTTCATCCTCTGGCAGTGGGTCGCAAATTTCTCCCCGGTAAGTGTTCCACATTGTCCAAATTTTATTCCACTTCCGTGGGCTGCCCCTGTTAGCATATATTGTTCTTTCCGTGATCATTGTCAAGTCCATGTTTCTGCACCATGATGACAGTGTTGGGGCCTCCGCTGCCCCCCACTTCTGTGCAATATCCCGCTTAGCAGTCATGAATCCCAATGTGACCCAAATCTGCAGGTGGCGAGAAAGGTCCTTGGGTTCCCACACATTTAGTAAACACCTCCTCGGGTCTGGTAATAGTGACACTTTTGTTGTTTGAGATATAGTGCGCAGAACTTGTCGCCAATAGCCTGTCAGAACCTGACAATCCCAGACGAGATGGCCTGTTTTGGTTTGTTATAGTAAATCACGAATGCCTGGTCTCGAGTTCAGTGCTGTTTTTTATTTATCAGCAAGTATGAGCTCTTTATTGAATTGGGAGACTCATTATTACTTAACTCGTTTCAAATGTTTTTCTTACTTATACATTTCAGTAAGAGGTTGTAACACAAGTCTACATTTATTCCTCAAACACAGTTGGTCCCCAAAGAAATAATCACGTTTGAACAAGCAGTTCTCTTCTCCATTGCACAGTTGGGCAAACAAAAAACCTTTCTCAAAAGGAACTTGACAAAGGAACAACAAACAGCCATTCATGATTTACGAAACGATGACACAATAGTAGTGAAACCTGCTGATAAGGGGGGAGCACTAGTGGTGTGGTCAAAAGATAAATATGTCGCTGAAGCACACCATCAAATTGATAACTCAGAGTGGTACACAGCGTTGAATGACGATCCCACAGAGCAAATCAAAAATGAAATAAGCATTAAATTAACAGAAGGGTTTGACAAAGGCATCTTGGGTCCGAAAGAGTTTAACTACTTAATGAAAAAGAATCCACGCACCCCGGTAATCTATTTTTTTACCTAAAATACATAAACATCTCACAGAACCGCCCGGGAGACCAATAGTCTCCGGGTGTAACTCTTTGTTAGAGCCACTAGAAAAATATGTTGATGTGTTTTTGAAGCCATTCATGGGTCAAGTAAAATCATATTTGAAAGATACCATGGACTTTATTACCAAAGTCGAAGGGGTCCCATTTGATAAGAACCAACACCTAATGGTGTCCTTTGACATCGTTTCCCTGTATACACAAATCCCACAAGAGGAAGGCTTAGAAGCGATTGAATTTTTTCTGGAAACCCGTCCAAAGCCACAAAGAGTGCCCACGGAATTCATAATCGATCTAGCTCGAATTGCACTCAAGAGGAACTATTTTCGGTTCATGGACACGTTCTACGTGCAGGTGAAGGGGACCGCCATGGGGTGTCCTTACGCCCCGGAAATGGCAGTCCTGTTCATGGCCCTGTACGAGGAACGGTTTGTGTACCAAGACAACCCCTATCAGAACCAGATTTTAAATTGGTATCGTTACATTGACGACATCTGGTGTCAATGGAAGGGTTCTGTTGAATCCTTGATCCAATTTCATGAATGGTTGAACACGAGACATCCCGATATAAAATTCACTCTAACTCACAGTACCACCCACCTCACGTTTCTTGACGTAGAGGTTGGTGTACAAGACCAAAAACTAATCACCACTCTATACCGTAAATCCACAGATAAAAACACCATCCTCCACTACAGAAGCTACCACCCACAAAGCCTGAAAGCCACCCTCCCCTACTGCCAAATGCTTAGGATCATGAGGAATTGCTCTAGGAAAGAGGATTTCCTAGCACATTCAGAAATCTTAAGCAACTAACTTAAAAGAAGAGGCTACCCTGACAAAATGTTAAAGCATTCCATTAAAAGAGCTTGGTGTACACCAAGGGAAGAGTTTTTGTCAAAAAAGCAAAAAAAACCTTTGGAGAGATTAGTTTGTGTCACCACCTACGGGCCTTACACAAACAAATTCAAATCAATAATCCTTAAAAATTGGCATTTGCTATCTGGATTGGGGATGCCAATGCAGAAACCACTTTTTGCTCTTTGCTCTTAAAAAGAACAAAAGCATTGGCCAGCAGTTGTGAGGGCAGATTTAGGAGTCAGTCAAGCCAGAATGGACTTACGCGCATTATGGCGACTAAAACCAGTAGAAGGACATCATAAATGTGGCACGTGTGTCTCATGTGCCACTACAATTGAAGGTACTGAATTTGAATTCAACAACACCAAATGGTTCCATAAAGAATTCACGAACTGTAAAAGTCGCAGCCTGGTGTATGCGATAATCTGTCCATGTCCCAAACTATATATTGGGAAAACGAACCAGCAAATAAATCAAAGAATAGCCCAACATCGGTCCCGAATCAAACAACAAGTATTAACAGCCCCAATGGTTCAACACTTCACTCAAAGTGGTCATACAGAAAAAGAATTTAAATGGACAGTACTATCAGGAATAAAAATCCCACCAAGGGGAGGAGATGTTGAGACATTGTTGCTACAAAGAGAAGCATATTTAATTCTCAAGTTCAACTGTGTAATTGAGGGGGTGAACGAGCTTACTGAATTACAGAGAAATATTCATTGAGCCCTTCTGTGATACCACCGCTCCCTCTGGAGAACCCACCCTGCGTTCAAAACAAAGTGAAAGAGTTGGCCTTTGTTTAACTCTCACAAAAAGCGCACCACAACTCCCATGACTCTGTTAGCGGGCCGTGTCAGGTGATTAATTGAGGCTACTTCCGGATGAATGCCGGCAGAGCAATGAGGCAGAACGAATGCTGAGATCAGATCGTAACAAGGTGAGCTCCCTTAGTGTCCCATCCGTAGCTTAAACTGACGAGCTATGCAAAACCCCAAATTGATTTGAGCGTTTTTTAATTCTGCAGCAAAAAAAACCCAAACGAGGACGCAACCTTAGCAAGGGAGACGCGCCCACCAGCTTAACGCGGAAGGAAAATTCATCCCTGCCAGTGCCCGCTTCAAGAAGACAGAGCGATTGATTTCAGAATAACGCTTTGTGCTCGCACACCTTAACACTAAGTAAGTGATATTTAAAAATAGATATGCCCATGTGTTTCCAACAGAGAGAGACAAGGTGACAACTGATTCAGAGTCAAGGTCAGGAAATCAAACCAAAAAAACGACATCGCACACTCGAAACAAACAGGTACTTCATGCCCCACTACCATGTAAATACGTATAGAATAAGAGAAAGAGCAGAGACTAAAATTTGGTTTTTAATTCACCAGGTACCCAGGTTTGCCCTGAGGAAAAACCAGAGTAACCATATCGGGTTTGGAAACGCGTCGGCATTTCCAAACGTGATCCACTTCTCGAACCCACTACAAGGCACCAAAATAGAAAGGATGTCCCGCAATGCAGGACTTTTTGAACTTTTACAAGCAACATGCCTATAGTGTGTCTCAGTCCTAAAAACTTACGAAAGGAATTAAGAGAAGGGACTGAGCTTTAAAAATTCTGGTGTACCTTTACATAAAGTTGATTCATGCTATGTGTGTAATGTTTATGCAATCACTCATGTTATGATTTCTTCATGTGCAACGGATTTATGAATTATGATTTATGTGTATAAATTGATTTAGGATGTGTTACAACCTCTTACTCAAATGTATAAGTAAGAAAACATTTGAAACGAGTTAAGTAATAATGAGTCTCCCAATTTAATAAAGAGCTCATACTTGCTGATAAATAAAAAACAGCACTGAACTCGAGACCAGGCATTCGTGATTTACTATTATGAATTTGTCCCGCCTGGACCTGTAGGACAAAACCCCTCTAGTAAATACTGTTTTGGTTTGTTGGCAATGTCTTTCACTGGGGAGGCAGCTGTATTTTTCGGCTCCAAAGCTTTTTTCGGTTCCGAGTGTTTTTTCGGTTCTGGTACGGTTTTTGGATCCGATGACCTTTTCGGATCCGATGATTTTTTCGGTTCCGGTGGTGTCTTGGAATCTGAAGCGGGCTTGCTTGGTTCCGGCCTGGGTTTCAGTGCCGGAGTAGTGGTGTGCTTCAGCGCAGATGGCTTGGATGTCGGGCCGTTGTCTTTTTCGGTGCCGGTGTGTGTGCGCCGGCACCGTGTGAAGGTCGACTCGAGCTCGAGTTCCCTGAAGGCTTGGTTAGCTTCTTAGCTGGGCCCGAAGGTGGGGCAGTAGAAGCAGTTTGCCGCTGTGCACCCGAGCTGAAGGGCGAGGGTAGGAACGGGGCCTTCTATGTCGAGGAAGGGTCGGGGTCGACGGTCTTACTTACAACCCGCTGCGCTGGAGTGATGTCCTCGACTTCGGAATCGTCTGTTTCGGCGCTGCTGTCGACGTTGTGCTGTTCAGGGACGTTGACGCCCTTCTCGAAGATGTCGTCCGGAGCTGAAGATCTTTGAGCCATTGTTCTCTTCGGTCCCGGATAGTCTTTTTGGAGCGGGAAGAGGCACAAGCAAAACAGTCTTTCGCCTCGTGCTCCGGAGAGAGACAGACGTTACACACCTCATGCAGGTCGGTGTGGGGAAACTTCGACCCACATTGCGGACACTTCTTAAATGGCGTCCTTTCCATGAGCTGGAGTTGAGGCCTAGGTAGGCCCGAAGGCCGTCGACGACGTCCGGAATCGAGATCCTCGATGTTTGAAGATTAGCGTCGACTGGAAAGCGTTCGAAACTAAGTTTTGTAGTTTGGTGAGGATTGCGCGCCGAAGGAAATCGGTTCCAACACGGAGCGCTGGAAACACATCCGAGCCCGGTGGTGGAAAAAAACAATCTGGGGATGGAGCCGATGCTCATGCGCAGTATCATCCTAAGGAGGAGTCACCTATCCCGTGACTCCGAAAGACTTTTGTACAACAAAACAAACTGCAAACATCCGGGCCCAACACTAGGTGGCCATCTATGCATAGTGTGTAATCTGCAGCTCATATGCCTCAAACAAATATCTCTGATGGTGAGGACAGCTAAGCCTCTACTAGTTATCATGCCATCTGGTTTCTTCCTCAATTAAATGGCAGGCTTCACAAGGAAGCTCCATTGCGGACCAGGACTGTTTTCAATATTATCGAGTGTCTGTGTTAACATTAACTACTGGGGTTCCTTGGCTGGCAGTAGGGATTAATTCAAGCATGTGAATTTATGAATGATCCAATGCTGGAGAACAAAAAGTTAATCATCTATAATCCTTCTCTTCCAGGCCAATCTCCATCAAAGGTCTAAGCACTGACTAGTCAATCAATCTGGATTTGTGGAACGAGGCTAATCACCTGGGAGGGTATCCAGGTGCCGGGTCTTGCTGCGATCAGTCTCTTTCTGAATTCTGTGACAGAGGATGCTGTTCGGAGGTGGAAGGGAAAGTCGTCCAAGGTTTCGGCAGCAAGGTAGGAGGAGCGTCCTCTGCTGTGGCTTCAATGAATGCGGGGAATGTGGGCGAGGGAGGTGTATGGCAGGTTGGTGGTTAATGCATGCTGATGTATCAGCATCTTGCATTGGCATCTCTTCTGGACGGGGAGGCAGTGGAGGTTCCTGAAGTGGGGGGTGATGCAGGTCCGTTTAGAAAGGTTGAGGATGAGTCTGGCAGCTGGGTTCTGTATAGTATGGAGCCTCATCAGAAGTTGGTTGGTGATACCTGCATAGAGGGTGACCAGGGCTTTGGTGGCGGTTTTCTTGGTGTTGACAGGGAGCCCTCTCCAGACCTTTTGGAGCATGAGAAGGGTGTGGAAGCCTCAGGCCCAGCTCTCCCCAGCGGCACCACTTCGTCATCCCATCTTTCGGAGTGCTTTCTTCGGACTTTCTCTCATATTTTTACTGCTATCATTTTCCTTTCCTCCCATTTTTGAGTACTTTCTCATGCTTTACCTAATTTTTTACTGCTCTCGTTCCATTCCCCCAGTTTTTCCGAGTGCTTTCTCCTGCTTTTCCCTCTTTTTCACTGCTTCTCCCTGTTTTTTTCATGATTTGCAGCTTCTGCCTGCTGCCCATTTCCTGTCTGCTGCCTAGCTCTGCCCACTTCCCAGGACTCCTCCCCCTTCCAGGAACTACAGAATGGAGGCCGCAGCGAGAATCAATTGAGCAGGTCTCAGGCCCAGCTCTACCCTGCTGCTGCTGCACCGCTCTTCTTCCTCGTTTTTCTGAGTGCTTTCTCCTTCTTTTGCCTCATTTTTTTATTGCTTTCTCTGAAAAGTAGCTAGCAACTCCAGTGCCTTGAGACCCTCATAGGTGATTTGCTGCGCTTTATAAATCCTGATTGATTGACTGTAGGTGACTGCATTCATCTGGTGTCCAACCCACGAGTGGGAATCCCAGAGTACTTTAAAATTCTAAATGAATGTAAATTCAACATAGCACAATACTACATTATAAACATGTTCAGATCCTAAAAAAAGAATAAAAATGACCAGATTTCTTTAAATTTGAATACGAAACCAATTACACAAAAAAATATCAGTCACTGATAGAAAAGTGACCATATAACATCTTTCACAAACATTTTTGAAAAGGAAAGTGTGACACTGTTAGCCAATAGGCTGCAATGCAATGCACAGGAGAGAAAAACTAGCACTGTGCCTTTAAGAACCACCTCCAATACACCCTACATCCCATTATGCCCCACAGGTGACAGTTAGGTTGTTCTTTTACAGAACTTAGAGAACTCTGGGTGAACAATTGTGGAGTGCTGTAGAAGCCCATGTCCAGGGAGGTGGGAGGATTGCGTATGACTTCGATGAGGATTCCGCTGGAAGAGAACTAGGATTACAGGTAACTTGTCTTTCTCATACAGGAGATCCTCATCAATATTCATAAGCACTGAATAAAATAGCAAGCCCATCCCATAAATACGATTCAGAAAAGGGGGTGGTGATGAACAGAGTGTCTGAATTAAGCAGACCACTCTTACCCAGTCCAAAGATCAGGGCTTGATCCATCACCGTTATTTAGCTCACTGCACCATCCCAGCTCAGAACCTCTGAGCTGGGATGGTGCAGTGAGCTAAAAAACGGTGATGGATCAAGCCCTGATCTGTTGACTGGGTAGGAGTGTTCTGCTTAATTCAGATACTCTGTCCATCACCACCCCCTTTTATGAATCGTTTTGTCCACCATAAGCGTGGAAGGATATGCTCAGATGTGAGTCCCTTGCTCACTGCACCATCAGGATTCAAGCAAGCCGGGCCGAAGACGGCTAAAATACCAGAAACCGGTTTCCGGAAGCTTGTTTCCTTTCCAGTAAAAGAATTGGCTTGGTAGTTTGGTCTGCCCTGTTCCCATGATGCACTGGGCCAGGGACAGACTAATTTACATGTAGCCAGGTTCTGAGCTGGGATGGTGCAGTGCGCTAAAAAACGGTGATGGATCAAGCCCTGATCTGTTGACTGGGTAGGAGTGTTCTGCTTAATTCAGATACTCTGTCCATCACCAGCCCCTTTTCTGAATCGTTTTGTCCACCATAAGCGTGGAAGGGTATGCTCAGATGTGAGTCCCTTGCTCACTGCACCATCAGGATTCAAGCAAGCCGGGCCGAAGACGGCTGTAATGCCAGAAACCGGTCCCCGGAAGCTTGTTTCCTTTCCAGTAAAAGAATTGGCTTGGTAGTTTGGTCTGCCCTGTTCCCATGATGCACTGGGCCAGGGACAGACTAATTTGCATGTAGCCAGGTTCTGAGCTGGGATGGTGCAGTGTAACGGGGGTGAGGTCGGAAGGCGTACCCCGGGGGAATGGTGGTATCCGTGCCCCGCTGACCCTGAACCTCCTCCTTCGTTACAGACTGACCCCTGGAGGAACGATCAGTTCAACAGCAGCGTGGACGGCGAACACAGCAGTCCCTTTAACTGGGCGTTCGATTCCGAGAAGGAGGACCCGCCCACTGTGGACGTCAGCACTACCGGAATGGTCAAAGGCCAGGATGTGATGTATGGAGGGTGTGTTTACACCCCGGAGGAGCGGAAGGAGGAAGTCGAGACGGAGACAAGCGGAGAGAAGGACGGAACCGAGGAAGAAAAGCCCCCTGAGGAACATCGAGGAGGCGAGGTGGAGCCGGTGAAAAGAGGAGAGCCAGGAGGCCAACGACCCCATGAACCGCCGTGCCACACTCCCGAGGGAGGAGTGTGGCTGTCACAGGTACGGCGGCGTTGGGCAGCCTGGGTGGGGAGCCGGAGTGCTCACGTGTAAAATAGTGTAAAAAGCCCTTGTTTGTTTCCTCCCTAACGTGTCTCCCCCCACCCCCTTCTACTACCCGCTTCCTTCCCTGTACCTCACCGCCTATCCCGCCCTTCGGTCACTGTTGCACTAAGACTTATGAGCACTGCTGTACACTAGGGCTGTCCTCACTACCCCGGTCCCTGAAGGTGCATAAACTGAGAAGAGCATACAGTAACGGCATCCCTCTCTCTTTGGTCTCTTGCATGTCAACGGAGCTGGTCGGAGTCCCGCTAGAGCGTCCCCAAATACCATCAAGAAACTGACGAAACAACAACCACGGATCCGAGCGCTTTTCCCCGAGACCGCCTGACCCAGAGGAGGAGAAAGACATTTGTGTATAAAAGCACCTTAAAAATAAAACCCTCTTTGCCCGCAACACCTGGTGTCAAGGTCGTCCCTGTAACCCAGCCTACATGCAGTGAGCTAAAAAACGGTGATGGATCAAGCCCTGATCTGTTGACTGGGTAGGAGTGTTCTGCTTAATTCAGATACTCTGTCCATCACCACCCCCTTTTATGAATCGTTTTGTCCACCATAAGCGTGGAAGGGTATGCTCAGATGTGAGTCCCTTACTCACTGCACCATCAGGATTCAAGCAAGCCGGGCCGAAGACGGCTGTAATGCCAGAAACCGGTCCCCGGAAGCTTGTTTCCTTTCCAGTAAAAGAATTGGCTTGGTAGTTTGGTCTGCCCTGTTCCCATGATGCACTGGGCCAGGGACAGACTAATTTGCATGTAGCCAGGCTCTGTGCTGGGATGGTGCAGTGAGCTAAAAAACGGTGATGGATCAAGCCCTGATCTGTTGACTGGGCAGGAGTGTTCTGCTTAATTCAGATACTCTGTCCATCACCACCCCCTTTTCTGAATCGTTTTGTCCACCATAAGCGTGGAAGGGTATGCTCAGATATGAGTCCCTTGCTCACTGCACCATCAGGATTCAAGCAAGCCTGGCCGAAGACGGCTGTAATGCCAGAAACCGGTCCCCGGAAGCTTGTTTCCTTTCCAGTAAAAGAATTGGCTTGGTAGTTTGGTCTGCCCTGTTCCCATGATGCACTGGGCCAGGGACAGACTAATTTGCATGTAGCCAGGTTCTGAGCTGGGATGGTGCTGTGAGCTAAAAAACGGTGATGGATCAAGCCCTGATCTGTTGACTGGGTAGGAGTGTTCTGCTTAATTCAGATACTCTGTCCATCAGCACCCCCTTTTCTGAATCGTTTTGTCCACCATAAGCGTGGAAGGGTATGCTCAGATGTGAGTCCCTTGCTCACTGCACCATCAGGATTCAAGCAAGCCGGGCCGAAGACGGCTGTAATGCCAGAAACCGGTCCCCGGAAGCTTGTTTCCTTTCCAGTAAAAGAATTGGCTTGGTAGTTTGGTCTGCCCTGTTCCCATGATGCACTGGGCCAGGGACAGACTAATTTGCCTGTAGCCAGGTTCTGAGCTGGGATGGTGCAGTGAGCTAAAAAACGGTGATGGATCAAGCCCTGATCTGTTGACTGGGTAGGAGTGTTCTGCTTAATTCAGATACTCTGTCCATCACCACCCCCTTTTCAGAATCATCCCATAAATAAGCAGACATGAAATAGAAACCGCTCCAACAATCATCCAAAGAGGTTCTTCAGAGAAGCATGCCCTACTTGAGCATCTGCTCAGGAGGCTGAGTTTAGTCAGCAGCGTCTAGTAAAGATATGAACAGACCTCCAAGTAGCAGCTTTAAAAATCTGTGAAATGGAAACATTACTAATGAAAGCTATAGTAGCAGCTTTTCCATGTGTAGAATGTGCTTTTAGGTCCACCAGATAGGGGCTGCCTAGCTTTCTGGTATGAAAGAATTATACAGGAAACTATACATCTAAAAATGGACCATTTTGAAGAAGGTAAGCCTGCTCTTACTTGAACGTAATTTATGAAAAGACAATCCAACTGTTCTATATCTTTAGTCTTGCATCCAGAGAATGGAAAGATTTCTCTGCTGGTGTTGATGGATTAGGAAAGAATGTGTGTAAAGAAATAGTTTGCTTAATGTGGAAATCTCAAACCATCATATGAAGAAAACTGGGGAGTGTTGTCGTTAGCACTCCATTGCTATGTAATGATTCAGTAGCGCATAGAGTCTGACTCTCACTAACTCTGCGCATAGAAGTAATAACAACTGAGAAAGGTGCCTTCCATGTTGTAAAGAGGCTTTGTGAATGGGTTCTTTCTGTGAGAAAGTGCCCTCTTTCTTCCATTGGTATGCCCCCACTTTTTGCTGAATTGCTGATGTTCTTTGACTGAGTGTGCCCTGGGCTCCTGCCAATCAGGTACCCAGGGCCTATGTTCCTTCCCTAAAACTGCATTGAAGCCTACACCCAATTGGCATCTCTGGCCACAGGTCAGCCCCCCGTAAATGGTACCACAGGTACCCAGGGCACTGTGACCAGTGAAGGCCTCGAAAGGCAGCAGCACTTACTGTACCACCCTCAGAGGCTCTGTGCCCTGACACACACACATACTGCCTTTGCAGGCTGAGTGTCTTGGTGCAGAACAAAACAAAGAGTCGACATGGCACACATCACTGTGTGCCATGCCCACAAACCACTCCCCTGGCATAAATCAGTCACCCCTCTAGATGGGTGCCCTATGCCAGTGGTGGGGTTACAGGTGCATGAACCCTGTACCCCTACAGTGCCCAAGTACATTCCTGGACCCTGTAAGTGCAGTGTTGCCATTAAGAGTATATGGTGCTGCGAGTTTGCCATTACGAACTCCACACCACTATGATGGCTACACTGAAGACTGAGAAGTTAGGTATCAAACTTCTCAGCACAATAAACCCGCACTGATGCCAGTGTGGGATTTAATGTAAAATGCACAACAGAGGTCATCTTAGAGATGCCCCCTGAAACTCGACCAACTTCTCGAGTGGAAAAATACCATGAGGAGGTCCCCCCGGCGATCCCGACCCAAGATCTGGCGACCCCTGACCTGCCTCATGCCTCCTGATGACGCCTGCAGCCTCAATACAGAGGACCACTCCCTAACGCGAACAGAGTGGGTAAGAAAATCCGACGTCCAAAGGCACCCCTGAACCTGACTCCCCACGGCCTTGTGGGCCCAACCCTCAACATCCCAATTTACCCCTCGAAGTGGTGGTCGCTCCTGGAAGATCCTCGTCCCCGAGCCTGCAGTGTTACTTTGTCCCGGAGAATCTCCATCGAAATCAACAGGGCACCCGACCTCAAAACAGCACCCTTCACCCAGGGCCGGACAGGCCGTAGCGGGCACCGGGCATTTCCCTGGTGGGCCGCTAGGGTGGGGGCCGCTTTTGGCCCCCTGGGGGCCGTTTTTGTTACAGAGCCGTTTTTGCAGCGTAGCTGCAAAATCGGCCCCTATAACAAAATCGGCCGAAACTGGACCTGGCAAACAGCTCGGCTGCTCCCATGGGGGCTGACTGAGCTCTTTGCCAGGGCCAGTTTTGGTTCCCAGTCCAAACGGCCCTGCCTTCACCCGGCCGCACTAGTGCGCTGAGGGTGCACCTTTGGTGCTACTTTGGTTGCCGACTTCCCCGGAGCTAAACCCTAGGAGCTTTGCTCCCACAACCCCATGGCCTGCTAGCCAGCAGCCACCAACCGGAGCCCCCCTATCCTCCATAGGATAACATTGGGCCTCAACACTCTGCACCCGGCTGCCCTCGTACTGTTGAGGGTGCAATCACAGTGCATTACTGACCCTGGGGACCCCTGAGTCTAACCCGAGAACCTTAACTCCCACAGTTGTTTACTTACCTGCAAACCGATAACCTGTTTTTCTTCCATAGAATAACATTGACAATTCTCTTTCGAAAAAAACTATTAAGTGTGGAGTTTTGAAAACTTGAAATATTCTTTAAAAATGAAAACAAGTTACTTACCTGTAACTTTGGTTCTCCAGTATTGGTAACTTTCATAGATTCCCATAGCTTGTATCATTCCCCGTCATCGGAATGGGAGCCTCTGTAAATAAAAAAATAACATAGCAGTAGGTACAAAAGAGAAAGAAAGGCCTAGGCCTCACCTTATTTTGTAGCATATCCACCTCTTTTTGCAAAAGAGACCAAAATCATGCAACAACCAATCAGATTAGCCTCTCCCATGGAACCTTCCTGAGAGAGCCTCAGAACCTCAGATTTTCGTAGCCGTTGTGTAACAGTAACCAAATATGCTGAAGGCTGAGCTTATCCAGGGGAGGAGGGTGGGTGCATGGGAATCTATGAAAGTTACCAATACTGGAGAACCAAAGTTACAGGTAAGTAACTTGTTTTCTTACTCCAGTATTGGAACGTTCATAGATTCCCATAGCTTGTATCAGAGCGGATCTCCAAAAAACGCTCAACACCTGCAACTTCCACTCTCCAAGGGTAGGTGAGAAAACTCTGACCAATCTTATTATATGCGGATGACGTAGTGCTGCTCAGCCACACACATATTGGCCTTCAACGACTACTGACTGAAATGCAGAAATACGCCAGAGAAAACAACCTAAAAATAAATCTGAGCAAGACACGGTCAATGTCAATAAATAACAAAAAGAACCCACAGAAGAACTGGTTCCTAGGCGGCACAAAAATTGACCCAACTTGGGAGTATAAATATCTGGGAGTTATATTCGACAAGGAAGGGTCTTTTGTGCGTCAGAAACAGGAAATAAGAAGGAGAGACCTACTGATCGCCATTACAATGAAAAATCTTGTAAAATCAACTGATGGGCCCAACTTTGACCCCGCTACTGAAGGTAGTTCAGGCCAAACTGCTCGCCTCAAGCACCTCTGGTAGTGAGGAAATGCGGGGAAGAGACGCTAAAGACCTGCACAGCATGCAGGTTAAAGCCTATAGAACTATCTTCTCATTCCTGCTGTATACATCACCGGCTCAAATAAGGCTGGAGTTTGGCCTGCAAAAACAAGTTTTAGCCAGGTATGGGGCATACATCATCTGTTGGCACAAGATAAGAAGCGCCACTACAAACACGCTAAACTATCTCCTGTGATGCGATATAGAACACAGGGACTTCTCTGAGGCGAGAAACCAACTTCAGCTGGCCTTGGAAGCCACTAAACTCTCTGATCTTTGGGATGTACAACTTGCTCACCCTGACTTCAAAAAATGAGTCTGAAAAAATGTAAAATCACTCTCCTTACTGGAGGATAAGGTGATTTTCTCAAAAAGATCTCATGCATGGATGACCCTCAACTCCTACAAATCACTAACTCCACAAACATACTTTAATCAGGGCTATCCCAAAGCCATAAAAATGAACTTCTTAAGGCACAGATTTGGGATTGTACCATGCACCGAGCACCTACCACCATGGCTGAGGACAAATGGACAAGATACTTGCAGGCTGTGTCAGTCCAACAATTGCGACATCCTTCACGTAATCTGCCTATTAGAAGAGCTGCACCAAGCACGGCAACAGTTCCTTAAAGAACCATTTAAGCAGAAAGGCATCCACACCAGAAGGCAAGCGGTGCTGGCCTGCTTAAACCAGTCAAATACCAAACTAAACTGCAGATTTGTCAAATGTATGATAGTGGTTGAACGGAGAATGCCAAAAATACTGAAAAATGCTCTACAAAACCCGCCGACCCAAGCTGACCAGTAGACAGACAAAAGGATTTAGCGGAACCTTATCGAGGATGTCCATCAGCAGCAGAGGGTTAAATTGTGCAACAAGCAGAGCCCATGTGGAAAACACGACAAATGGTTAAGCTAGGTGAGAGCAAGTGAAAACTGAGATATGCACTTTCCAGCTTTCAGCGAATACATGTTGGTCTTAAATCAGTACCACTGAACTATCATTTTAAATTGTAATGAATTTATCACTTTGATTTTTTATTGGTTTTAAACATGGATATTTGTGAGAAGTTGGCCTGATAGGTAGTGTTTCCAATTCTGGAACCACTGGTTATCAGTCCAAACAAACCCCAAAGATGTCAGGTTGTAAGTCAACCTTGTAGACAAGCTATCCTAGTGGTAGCATGGACTAAGCAGCCTTAAAGGCTTAACTTAAGAGGTCGTGTTAAGCGAGCTTGTTTTACCACATACAATCCTGTAATCAAATGAAAGGACACCACACAAGTATATATTATAAAAATATATGTATTTATTACTAAATTACTCCCCAGTACTCTTTATGAGGAAAGGGGCACAAGCGTTAAATCAAAAGCACTGTTACACATATAAAGTTGCACGTTTATGGATGAGGGCGGGTGGCCACTCAGACCATATATCAAAAAAGTGGTATAAGTAACACTCTACGAACAATGGTTAGGCCTAGGGCCTAGAGATTCGCTGGGAGCAGTCAGGACAAGCAATGAAGAAGTCGGGAGTAGCCCACAGGAGACGGGTGCAGCACGGAAAGTGCGGCGCGCACCAATGCACTGTCAATGGTGCGTAAAAGTCAGTTAAAGTGAATAAAAAGATACTTCCGCTGAACCTAGGAACACAAAACTTTAGACACAGACCCTAGAGGTGTGTACCAGTGTAAAGACACCGGCGTTGCAAAGTTACCTCACCCACAGGCCGTGGGTGCACAGGGTCGAAGTGGCGTCGGGTTCTGTCACGCAGGTTCTGGGTGCTTGGAGCTGTTGCAGCTGCAGGCGCTGTGAAGCAGAAGTGTCCGGTGCGATCCAAGGGTGGATCGATGTAGAAAAGTACCTGAAAGCAGAGGGGACAGAGTCTGGGTCACTCAGCAGTGACCAGGGTGGAACCAGGACGGAACCAGGCAATGTCGGGCGCAATCAGGCGATTGTCGATAGGCTTCTCTCCGCTGTCACGTGGGCTCTGGGGCATCTGCGACGTCCAGGAGCAGGTCACGATCTGTCCCACGTAGGCTCTCGCCGTCAGCACCGTCGGCTTGAAGATTGTAGCAAACAGCACTTGGCAAAAGCAATCCACGCGGAACCGGGAGATTGCTTATCACTCGAACCAGGAGGGTCAGAGTGGGTGCTCCTTTTCACAGGAGCTGGTGCAGATCTGGAGCAACCAGAAAAGCAAGTCGGATTTCAAAGTTCGTCGGCACAGGGGCCACAAGCCAGCTGGCAAGTGACCGGGCCAACGCGTCGAGCGCACACAAGCAGAAGGGCCCCACGCAGCACTCAGCGAGTGTGGAGGGGTGAGCTTTGGTGCAAGTGGAGCTCGGGGCTGGGGCTTCTCAAACCCCGGTGTACAGCTTCGAGGGTCACTCGTGGGCCGCACGGTCAGCGTCTCGTGGCCTTTTCAAGATGGCGTGCCCCACGCTTCCGGTCGCCTCCACGGGTCTCAGCTCTGCAGGGACTGTGGATCGGGCAGGTAGAAGGCAGGCAAGCTTGATCTCGTCGATCTCTGTCGCTCGAGTTCCGGCGGGAACTGCAACAAAGCAAGGGTCGAGGGCTGGATGGTGCCTGTTTGCACAGGGTGGTCACTCCTTGACCACAAGGGAGATTCTTCAGTCTTCTCACGTCGTGTAGAAAGTCGAAGGGTCCAGATTTCGTTTCTTATGTTTCTTCAGGATGATCTGAGGTCCGTTGGGACTGCTCCCCCTCTTATTCGAATCTAGGGGGTTGGACATCCTGCTAGGTCCCCTCCTATGGGTGGGACCCAGGAAGGGGGTGGTTACACCCCTCTCCTTTGATCCTGGCCGCGCTGGGACAGGGGCTGGGAGGCCCCAGAACCGGTTTGGCCGGATCCTGCAAGGGGCAGCCTTGTGCTCCCCAGGCAGTGTCTGGTTTCATTGAAACCTCCCTACTCCAATCCACTATCTCCTGTCTGGGGTGGTTTGACACCGCCCTGTGACAGGAAACTCTTTGTCCAGGCCTCCTCTGCCGGGTTTCGGTCAGCAGCAGGAGGTCAGACCCGTGTCTGTGGCAGGGGCATCCATTTTGTGGATCTGAGGCTCATTTTAAATCAACCGCGTTTCAGTAAAGTAACATGTCTTCTCCCTCTAGAAGGGTGGAATGCTATCCCCGTCGCCAGAACTGGCGAGGGGATAGTATTCCAATTCGTATGACACCTTACACGACATGTTTTGATAAAGCCAAACCAAAGTTGCTATATAACCGCGAGGATTATAATGCGCTTAAGAGTATATGGTATGGCCTTATCCCGGATCAGCTTAGGGAGTTGTTCCCGACAGCTGCAGACAGGCTCAGCTCATGCCAGGGCACCGTCTCACATAAAACCACGCACTCTGCCTCCAGGATTGATGAGGCCTTCCATAGGAGTGGCTTACAGGCTATATATGTGTCCAGATATAGGTTTAGATATAGGTATACTATATCTACGCAAGGGGTGATTACACCCACTTGCCCCAGCTGAGTGATCAGCCAGTTGTGTCAATTTAAGAACCAGCCAGGGGTGGCAAAAGCTATGCTTCAGCCCCTGGTAGGCCTTGGTGGCACCTCTGCCCTGGGCACCTATAGTGCATGGTACAGGGGCTGACAAGGAGTCCATTTCCAATTGTGGAATGTACCTATAGCACATGTATTAAGAATTTAGAGAGAGAACAGCAGGCTGGGGGTCTGATTAGCAGGCCCACAGCCTCAGTAAGTCGAAAACCAGTGAAGCAAAAAGCAAAAATTGGGGTGACCATAGGATAGCAGACCCTACTCTCCTACATAACCCCCCCCCAAACGCAGGGACATTAAACTTAACCTTGACCAGATAAGTCTTCATGTTCTAAGTGGAAGTACCTGGAGAGACCATCTGCATTACCATGGTCAGTCCCTGGGCGGTGCTCCACTGTAAAGTCCATCCCCTGTAGGGAAATGGACCACCTGAGCAGTTTGGGATTTTCACCCTTCATCTGATTTAGCCACAAGAGGGGCTTATGGTCTGTCTGAATTAGGAAGTGAGTACCAAACAAGTATGGCCTCAACTTCTTCAGGGCCCAAACCACAGCAAAGGCCTCCCTCTCAATAGCTGACCAACGTTTCTCCCTGGGGGTCAGCCTTCTGCTAATAAAAGCAATGGGCTGGTCTTGACCATCTTGATTAAGTTGTGAAAGCACAGCTCCCACCCCCAACTCAGAAGCATCTGTCTGTACAATGAACTGTTTGGAGTAGTCAGGACTCTTCAGGATAGGTGCAGAGCACATGGCCTTCTTCAGGTCATCAAATGCCTTTTGACAGCTAACTGTCCACTGAACCTTTTTGGGCATCTTCTTGGATGTCAAGTCATTCAATGGTGTCACAATGGACCCATAGTTCTTTACAAATTTTCTGTAATACCCAGTCAGGCCCAAGAAGGCTCTGACTTGTGTCTGGGTAGTTGGAGGAGTCCAGTCCTGTATGGTCTGGATCTTGCTCTCCAGTGGTTGAACTTGACCCCCACCTACTAGGTGGCCCAAGTACACAACCTTGCTCTGCCCTATCTGGCACTTAGTAGCCTTGATAGTCAGGCCTGCCTTTTGCAGGGCCTCCAGAACCTTCTTCAGGTGGATCAGGTGATCCTCCCAGGTGGAGCTAAAGACAGCAATATCATCTAGATATGCTGCGCAAAAGTCATCCAACCCAGCAAGGACTTGGTTCACCAACCTTTGGAAAGTGGCAGGTGCATTCTTCAAACCAAAGGGCATTACCACAAACTGATAATGTCCACTAGGGGTAGAGAATGCTGTTTTGGCTTTTGACTCTTCAGCTAGTCTGATTTGCCAGTAGCCAGCTGTCAAATCAAATGTGCTCAGAAACTTGGCAGAAGCCAATTTATCAATGAGCTCATCTGCTCTTGGAATGGGATGAGCATCTGTCCTAGTGACAGCATTGAGACCTCTGTAGTCCACACAAAACCTTATTTCTCTCTTCCCATCTTTGGTATGAGGTTTTGGCACAAGGACCACTGGGCTAGCCCATGGGCTCTCTGATGGCTCAATCACTCCAAGCTCCAACATCTTTTGCACCTCAGCCTTTATACAATCCCGGACATGGTCAGGTTGCCTGTAGATCTTATTCTTCACAGGCAGATTGTCACCAGTATCCACCTCATGGGTGCACCAGTTAGTCTGACTGGGTGTGAGTGAAAACAATTGTCTGTGGGCCTGCAACACCTGTCTGCAGTCCACCTGTTGCTGCTCAGTGAGGCTGCCTGCCAAGGCTACTCCATCAACTGAACCATCATCAGGGTTCTGGGAAAGCAGGTCTGGGAGAGGGTCACTCTCTTCCTCCTGTTCCCCATCTGTGGCCATGAGGAGACTCATGTCCTCCCTGTCAACAAATGCTTTCAAACGATTGACATGGAGCACCCTGTGGGGGCTCCTAGGGGTGCCAAAGTCAACCAGGTAGGTGACTTCTCCCTTCTTTTCAATGATAGGGTAGGGTCCAGTCCATTGGTCCTGGAGAGCTGCTGGCCCCACTGGGTCCAACACCCACACCTTCTGCCCTGGCTGGTACTCAACCAGAACAGCCTTTTGGTCATGCCAGGCTTTCTGTAATTCCTGACTGGCCTCAAGGTTTTTGGATGCTCTCTCCATGTATTCAGCCATCCTGGAGCGGAGACCAAGTACATAATCCACAATGTCTAGTTTAGGCTTTTTGAGAGGTAACTCCCATCCTTCCTTCACCAAACTCAATGGACCTCTTACAGGGTGGCCAAACAAAAGTTCAAAAGGGCTGTAGCCAACCCCCTTCTGTGGGACCTCTCTGTAAGCAAAGAGCAAGCAGGGTAAAAGGATGTCCCATTTCCGCCTAAGCTTCTCTGGTAAACCTTTTATCATTCCCTTTAGGGTCTTGTTGAACCTTTCCACAAGCCCATTGCACTGTGGATGGTAGGGTGTGGTAAACTTATAGTTTACTCCACACTCTTTCCACATTGCTTTTAAGTATCCAGACATGAAGTTGGTACCTCTGTCTGAAAGAACCTCCTTTGGAAAGCCCACTCTTGAGAAAACTGCAATGAGGGCTTTTGCCACCACAGGAGCTGTGGTGGTCCTCAGGGGAATTGCTTCTGGGTACCTGGTGGCATGATCCACTACCACCAGTATAAATCTGTGCCCAGATGCTGTTGGAGGATCCATGGGACCCACAATGTCTATTCCAACTCTTTCAAAGGGTACCCCCACCACAGGTAGTGGTATCAGGGGGGCCTTTGTTGTGCCACCTGACTTACCACTGGCTTGGCAAGTGACACAGGAGCGACAAAACTCCTTGACATTTTCTGACATGTGAGGCCAGTGAAAGTGTGGAACAAGCCTGTCCCAAGTCTTATTCTGGCCTAAGTGTCCTGCAAGGGGAATATCATGGGCCAAGGTAAGAAGGAAGCCCCTAAACTTCAAAGGTATAACCAACCTCCTGGTTGTGCCAGGCTTGGGGTCTCTAGCCTCTGAATAAAGGAGTCCTTCATCCCAATACACTTTATGGGTACCTTGAGCATTCCCTGCAGCCTCAGCAGCAGCTTGCTGTCTGAGGGGTTCAAGTGAAGGGCAATCTAATTGGGCCTGCCCCAGGTCTGCCCTTGAGGGTCCCCCTGTCCCCAGAAACTCAACCTGATCAGGTTCAAGCTCCTCAGAGACAGTCTCCTCTTGGACTGCAGAATCAGTTTCCTGTGAAACCTGATCCTCAACCTGGGGCAAGTGGGAAGGCACAGCCTTAACCCTCTTGCTCCTTCTCTTGGGTTGTGGTTGGTCTATTGTTTCAAGATCCACCACTGGTTCAGGAAGGCACTTCTTAGCCTGAGACCTTGTCACTGCAAGGACATGAGCTGAAATCCCTAGCATTTCTGCATGAGTCCTGTACTCCACTTCTGACCAAACTGAGCTTTCAAGATCATTGCCTAACAGACAGTCTACTGGGAGGTCTGCACTCACAACAACTTTCTTTAGGCCATCTACCCCTCCCCAGGAGAAGTTCACAACAGCCACACTATGGGAAGTAGTGGAGTTGCTTGCATTGGTCACTAGGTAACTTTCACCTAGTACAATTTGTCCAGGGTCCACAAAGCCAGGTGCCACCATTGTGACACTGGCACAAGTGTCCCTGTAGGCCTGAGCCAGTTTCTCATTAATTAAGGGAGTCTGCCTATATTTGCCCAGGTTACTGGGGCTTACTGCAGTGGGCAAAGATAAGTCCACATCATATAGGAGAACTGCCTGTGTGGGGATTCTGACTAGGCCAGATTCCACCTCAGTACCCAGGGTCAACCCTACTAAACCCTTTGGCTGTGTACCACCACTGCTGACTGTACTAGGGGGTGCAGTTGCTTTAGGAGCTGCAGTGGTGGGGACTGGATTTTTCTTAGTGCATTCACTGCCCCAGTGTGAAACTGATTTGCAGGTATTACACCATGGTTTCTTTGGGCCATCGTTCTTCTTTTTCTTGTTTCCATTTTGGGAACCCCCCTCCTTATTGCTAGTTTGGGGGCCTGAAGACTTCTGGTCCTTTTCTTTATCTTTCTGATTCCCACCCTTCTGGTCTGTTTTCTTCTGGTCACCTTGGTTCTGGTTTTTCTGCTTAATCCTTGTTCTGACCCATTTGTCTGCCTTCTTTCCCAATTCTTGGGGAGAGGTCAAATCAGAGTCAACAAGGTATTGATGCAACAGCTGGTTCTGACAGTTATTAAGGATCTGTTCTCTCATCATAAGATTGTACAATCCTGTATAGTCTGAAACTTTACTTCCCTGCAGCCAACCCTCCAGAGCCTTAGTGGCACAATCTACAAAATCAGTCCAGTCCTGAGTCTGTGCTTTTTGGGTGTCTCTGAACAACAACCTGTATTGCTCAGTGGTTAGGCCAAACCCTTCAATAAGAGCACTCTTCAGAACAGAGTAGTTTTTGGCATCCTCAGGTCTAACAGTGAGGAGCCTGTCCCTCCCTTTCTCAGAAAAGGAGTACCATAAAATTGCTGCCCACTGATCCTCAGGGACCTGCTGTACCATGCAGGCCCTCTCAAGAGCAGTCATCCATTTGTGGATATCATCCCCTTCCTTGTAGGGGGGCACAATTTTTGTCAGGTTTCTATTGTCATAGGCCCTGTCTTTTTCTTTAGGAACTTTGCTGCCACCAGTGGCATCTAAGCCACTTATTTTCTGTTCCCTAGCCAAGGTAAGTTTAGCTTGAGCTAAGGTCAGTTTAGCTTGAGCCAGAGCTACCTCCTCCCTCTCTATCTGGAGTTGGACAGCCCTCATCCTGGCCCTATGCTCTTTTCTCTGGGAGGAAGTCATTCCTCTTTGAGATTCTCTTGAGGCACTAGAAAGGTGAGAGTCCCTTGACAGAGATCTCTCCCTTCTATTACCTGGGAGAATTTGGTTATGAGATCTGGAGTGGTGCTGGCCCTCTCCATTCCCATGTAGGTCCAAGTTGGCCTGGTTAAGCCTGGCAACCTGTACCTGGTTTCCCTGCTGATCCTGATCTTCAGGCTCTTCTACATCAGAGCCTTCCTCTTCCTCTTCCTCCTCCTCTTCTTCTGGAAGATTCTCATTCTCAGGGGAGTTTATCCCTTCCTCTGTTTCTAAGGGAGTCTGACTCACCTTGTCTAGGTCATCCTTTTCTAGGAGAGCTATTAGGGAAGGAATGGTAGGGCCTCTGCCCTTTTTTAGCCCCCTGGCTGTGCACAAGGCACCCAGGTCTTTGTGGCTAAGGTTGTCATATCTGGATGTTGTCCCTATAGGATCAACTTCTACAGGAGCAGAGCCTGAGGCTCTACCTGTATCAGACATGACTGCTAGTGAGGTGTAAGTGGTGCACTTACCTACACTAAGTGGTTTCCTACTGTACCTTGCTAGTGAGTTGTAGTCAGGGTGTGCTAATCCCTTTAATCTACAACTACTAAGTTCAGTAGAACTTAATATGCTAAGCTTTTGATTTATATGTACCTAGAGGTACTTGATGTGATCTTTCAATTTGATAAAGATTGCAATGGTAAAACAAACAGCAAGCTCAAATCCCACCGCTGCACACCAATGTGAGAAGTTGGCCTGATAGGTAGTGTTTCCAATTCTGGAACCACTGGTTATCAGTCCAAACAAACCCCAAAGATGTCAGGTTGTAAGTCAACCTTGTAGACAAGCTATCCTAGTGGTAGCATGGACTAAGCAGCCTTAAAGGCTTAACTTAAGAGGTCGTGTTAAGCGAGCTTGTTTTACCACATACAATCCTGTAATCAAATGAAAGGACACCACACAAGTATATATTATAAAAATATATGTATTTATTACTAAATTACTCCCCAGTACTCTTTATGAGGAAAGGGGCACAAGCGTTAAATCAAAAGCACTGTTACACATATAAAGTTGCACGTTTATGGATGAGGGCGGGTGGCCACTCAGACCATATATCAAAAAAGTGGTATAAGTAACACTCTACGAACAATGGTTAGGCCTAGGGCCTAGAGATTCGCTGGGAGCAGTCAGGACAAGCAATGAAGAAGTCGGGAGTAGCCCACAGGAGACGGGTGCAGCACGGAAAGTGCGGCGCGCACCAATGCACTGTCAATGGTGCGTAAAAGTCAGTTAAAGTGAATAAAAAGATACTTCCGCTGAACCTAGGAACACAAAACTTTAGACACAGACCCTAGAGGTGTGTACCAGTGTAAAGACACCGGCGTTGCAAAGTTACCTCACCCACAGGCCGTGGGTGCACAGGGTCGAAGTGGCGTCGGGTTCTGTCACGCAGGTTCTGGGTGCTTGGAGCTGTTGCAGCTGCAGGCGCTGTGAAGCAGAAGTGTCCGGTGCGATCCAAGGGTGGATCGATGTAGAAAAGTACTTGAAAGCAGAGGGGACAGAGTCTGGGTCACTCAGCAGTGACCAGGGTGGAACCAGGACGGAACCAGGCAATGTCGGGCGCAATCAGGCGATTGTCGATAGGCTTCTCTCCGCTGTCACGTGGGCTCTGGGGCATCTGCGACGTCCAGGAGCAGGTCACGATCTGTCCCACGTAGGCTCTCGCCGTCAGCACCGTCGGCTTGAAGATTGTAGCAAACAGCACTTGGCAAAAGCAATCCACGCGGAACCGGGAGATTGCTTATCACTCGAACCAGGAGGGTCAGAGTGGGTGCTCCTTTTCACAGGAGCTGGTGCAGATCTGGAGCAACCAGAAAAGCAAGTCGGATTTCAAAGTTCGTCGGCACAGGGGCCACAAGCCAGCTGGCAAGTGACCGGGCCAACGCGTCGAGCGCACACAAGCAGAAGGGCCCCACGCAGCACTCAGCGAGTGTGGAGGGGTGAGCTTTGGTGCAAGTGGAGCTCGGGGCTGGGGCTTCTCAAACCCCGGTGTACAGCTTCGAGGGTCACTCGTGGGCCGCACGGTCAGCGTCTCGTGGCCTTTTCAAGATGGCGTGCCCCACGCTTCCGGTCGCCTCCACGGGTCTCAGCTCTGCAGGGACTGTGGATCGGGCAGGTAGAAGGCAGGCAAGCTTGATCTCGTCGATCTCTGTCGCTCGAGTTCCGGCGGGAACTGCAACAAAGCAAGGGTCGAGGGCTGGATGGTGCCTGTTTGCACAGGGTGGTCACTCCTTGACCACAAGGGAGATTCTTCAGTCTTCTCACGTCGTGTAGAAAGTCGAAGGGTCCAGATTTCGTTTCTTATGTTTCTTCAGGATGATCTGAGGTCCGTTGGGACTGCTCCCCCTCTTATTCGAATCTAGGGGGTTGGACATCCTGCTAGGTCCCCTCCTATGGGTGGGACCCAGGAAGGGGGTGGTTACACCCCTCTCCTTTGATCCTGGCCGCGCTGGGACAGGGGCTGGGAGGCCCCAGAACCGGTTTGGCCGGATCCTGCAAGGGGCAGCCTTGTGCTCCCCAGGCAGTGTCTGGTTTCATTGAAACCTCCCTACTCCAATCCACTATCTCCTGTCTGGGGTGGTTTGACACCGCCCTGTGACAGGAAACTCTTTGTCCAGGCCTCCTCTGCCGGGTTTCGGTCAGCAGCAGGAGGTCAGACCCGTGTCTGTGGCAGGGGCATCCATTTTGTGGATCTGAGGCTCATTTTAAATCAACCGCGTTTCAGTAAAGTAACATGTCTTCTCCCTCTAGAAGGGTGGAATGCTATCCCCGTCGCCAGAACTGGCGAGGGGATAGTATTCCAATTCGTATGACACCTTACACGACATGTTTTGATAAAGCCAAACCAAAGTTGCTATATAACCGCGAGGATTATAATGCGCTTAAGAGTATATGGTATGGCCTTATCCCGGATCAGCTTAGGGAGTTGTTCCCGACAGCTGCAGACAGGCTCAGCTCATGCCAGGGCACCGTCTCACATAAAACCACGCACTCTGCCTCCAGGATTGATGAGGCCTTCCATAGGAGTGGCTTACAGGCTATATATGTGTCCAGATATAGGTTTAGATATAGGTATACTATATCTACGCAAGGGGTGATTACACCCACTTGCCCCAGCTGAGTGATCAGCCAGTTGTGTCAATTTAACCACCAGCCAGGGGTGGCAAAAGCTATGCTTCAGCCCCTGGTAGGCCTTGGTGGCACCTCTGCCCTGGGCACCTATAGTGCATGGTACAGGGGCTGACAAGGAGTCCATTTCCAATTGTGGTATGTACCTATAGCACATGTATTAAGAATTTAGAGAGAGAACAGCAGGCTGGGGGTCTGATTAGCAGGCCCACAGCCTCAGTAAGTCGAAAACCAGTGAAGCAAAAAGCAAAAATTGGGGTGACCATAGGATAGCAGACCCTACTCTCCTACAATATTTTATGAACTTTGGAATATTTTACTGCAATGGTTTTAATTAACTATGCAAAATAAAAAATCAACTTAAACATAGCTTGTATCAGAGTAGCTAGCAGTTCGCAACAAAGCACATTTTGTGAAATAAATACTCTGTATCCATATTTTCATAAGAAATAAACAGACTTTGAAACATTAGTCAGTAAACATTACCAGATACAAAATGTGCAATAACAGGAAGGAGGGATGGAAGGGAAAGCTCACTGCTTACTGGAAGATGTTCCTCAGAACTGCTTGTCCCACTGCCGCCGCACTCCGTGTGTAAGAGTCCAAATAGTAGTGCTTTGTGAAAGTATAGGCACAGCTTCATGTAGCTGCTCTACAAATGTCCTTGATTGGAACTCCAGCGAAAAGAGCAGCAGACGATGAAACTGATCTTGTGGAGTGAGCCCGAACAAGTCCTTCTAGCGGCTTACTCGCAGCCAGGTGACAGTAGTGAATTGCGCTGGCAATCCAACGTGAAATCCCTTGCTTTGAAAGGGGAAATCCTTTTCGAGGAGCACTAAAAGTGACAAAGAGTTGGGAAGATTTCCTGAAATCCTTGGTGTACTGAAGATAGAATTTCAAACACCTCTGGACATCCAAGGAGTGAAGAGACCTTTCTGCTGGAGTCATAGGTTGAGGGGAAAAAAAGATTTTAGAATGACAGGTTCATTCAAATGGAAATCCGAAGGAACCTTTGGAATAAATTTCGGATTTGTTCTTAGAATCAGAGTGTCCTTTTTGAACTGTAAAAAGGCTCCTTAATCGTAAGAGCTTGAAGTTCTCCAACTCTCCTGGCTGACGTTAAAGCGGGAAGGAGAGCCACCTTCCAAGACAGAAACTTAAGATCTGCTCTATGAATAGGCTCAAACGGAGGTCTCATGATTTGAGCAAATGCCAAATTGAGTTGCCGCATGGGAGGTGGAGGTCGAACTGGAGGAAAAATTCTAAAGAGTCCTTTCAGAAACTGTTTGACAATTCTTGCAGACCAGAGGGAAGGGCCAGAGGCTGTCCGTTTGAATCTAGATATAGCCACCAGGTGTACCTTGATAGAAGAATGGGTGAGACCGGACTTACAGAATGTAAGGTAATATTTGATGAGAAGCAGAAGAGAAAGATGAATGTTTTCTCCTTGGCACCACAAACAGAAACGTTTCCATTTTGAACTATAGGTTTTATTCATACTTGGTGCACGGGCTTGAGCTAAAACCTCTTTACATTCTTGCAGGATATCTAAATTTTGAAACTCTTGGTGCCCAGGAGCCACGCCGTCAACTGAAGTGAGCTCGGATCTGGATGTACCACTTGGCCCTGGGACATCGTCAATAGAGAAGGAATTGGCTGCAGGTGAACCGGCTGATCTTGAGATAGTAGGAGAAGCTCCATCAACCAGAACTGCCGGGGCCACCCCGGTGCTATTAGAATCATTGTGCAGGGTTCGTTTTGAATTTCCTGAGTAATCTTAGAATCAGGGGAATTGGAGGAAAGGCGTAAACAAATGCGCCTGACCAGACCATCGAAAGAGCATTCCCCAACGACCCTCGATGGTGTTCCCTGCTTGCGTAAAAGCGGCATTTTCTGTTTCTGTTTTCTGGGGTAGCGAACAGGTCTATGGACGGAGTGCCGCAACGATTGAACACACTGTCGAAAGTGCCCTGGTCCAGTTCCCACTCGTGACAGACTGACTTCAGACGACTCAATGTATCTGCTGTTGTGTTGAGGGTACCTGGAAGATGCTCCGCCCAAAGAGCGACTTTGGGAAGAATTGCCCATTCCCAAATCTCTAGGGCCTCCTTGGAAAGAAGTTGAGATCTCGTTCCACCTTGTTTGTTCACATAGTGCATTGCCGTCGTGTTGTCTGTACGGACCCGGACGGTGGAATTCTGAATCCTCTGAAGGAAAGCCTGTAAAGCCAGATGAATCGCCTTGAGCTCCAGAAGATTGATGTGGAGAGTGCGCTGTTCGGGTTTCCAGTGATCGCTTCCTTGAAGGTCTTGCAACTCCACACCCCAGCCTTCTAGAGAGGCGTCCGTGGTCAGTATTAAAAGAGCTGGAGCAACAGTGAAAGTGAGACCTTTTGAGATATTGTCTTTGATCGTCCACCAGCTGACCGCTACTTTCATAAGAGGAGTAACGATTATCTTGTCGTCAAACGAGCCTTCCGCCTGACGCCATCGCATGTCCAGTTGTTATTGTAATGGGCGCATACGAAGTCTGCAATGCGGAATTAAAGGAATGCAAGATTAAATTGATCCTAGGGGAGATTTGTATAGGCGGACAGACAGAGACCATCTTCTTTGCAGTTGACTGGCGGAAAAAAATCTGCCTTTTCCGTCTTTCCTCTGATGGGAAAGCTTTGCAACAAGTTGTTTCCAGAATGGACCCCAGAAACTTGGACGACCTGAAGGGAAGAAGGACTGACATGTTTCTGTTGCGTTGAAGACCCGCACATCAGATAGGTCAGAACAAGGTTCAAGTCCCACTGAGGCATCACGAAAGGAACCGGAGGAAACATATGAGTGATGCCCTTCAAAAACCTATTTACAACTGGGAACTTGAACAAAGAGGGCTGATCTGGGAGCCTTAAGAAGGCGGAAATAATAGAAAGGTAGCCCTTGATATTGCCCAGAGCAGAGCCCTGCTGGGCAAGAGAGAGAAGAAGGAGGAGAACCTCTGAAAGAGGGGCAGAAAGGGGATCAACAGCCTTTGCTGTGCACCATGCCACAAATGTGTTCCACCTGCAGGCGTATACCGATTTTGTGGAGGGACACCTGGCTGCCAGAATCACATTACAAACTTCAGGAGGCAAGTCAAATGGTCTCAACTGCCGCCACTCAATCTCCACGCATGTAAGTGGAGACTGGACAGGTTCGGGTGGAGGACCGTCCCCTGCTGCTGCGACAGAAGGCCCTCCTGAAGAGGCAGACGAATCGGGGGATCGACAGACATGCTGAGTAGCTCGGGATACCAGTATGGATTAGTTATTTACCTGTAATCCTAGTTCTCTTCCAGGGGTATCCTCATCAAAGTCATAAGCATTAGAATATTCCCGCCCATGCGCGGGACCCTGGAAACACTATATTATATGTGCCCCACATATATATATACATATATATATATATAAATAATATATATATAAAAAAAACATGCAATAGCAGTCAAATAAGATCAGAGCTGAATTATGCTGTGAAGAATTTGTACCATACATTAATAATAAGCATTAGAAACATGAGAAACAACACCAAATATTGTTTAGAAACTGTTTTAATGCTCAGAAAGCAGTAGAAATTCTCATAAGTCACTGGAAGCATAGGAAGCTCCCAGGCTGCATTGCAAACACACAGTCTAAAAATACTGAAAAGCTAACCTGTAGCTGAATAGCAATAAACTGACACCGTGCCTTTAAGGCACTCATGACCCCCTGTATCCCATCATGCCCCAGGGGTGACAGTTAGGTCAGTTGTTCTTTCCGGCTCCGAGAGGCCCAAGGACTTGGCCGTAACCCTGGAGTCCTTAAAGCGCACAAGCCCACTGTCTGCCTTGTCACCAAAGAGGTGACGGCCATCAAACGGCATGTCCATAAGGGTGTTTTGGACATCAGCCGAAAAGTTGGCGGACCTCAGCCAGTCGTGGCGACGGATCGCCACTGTCGTTGCCATCGCCCTGCCCAGCGAGTCTGTGGTATCCAGCCCACACCGGATGGAATACCTTGCCGCATCTCGACCCTCCACAAGTGCTTGGGTGAGTTTAGTCCAAACCCCCTCCGAACATTGTGGCAGCACGTCCGCGATCGTGTCCCACAGAGAGTGGGTGTAACGGCCCAAGAGGCACGCGGTGTTGACTCACCGCAACCTCAAACTAAGTGAGAAGAATATCTTTTTTCCATACTGTTCGTACCTCTTGGATTCCCGATTGGGGGGAGCCGTCAGGAATGCGGTCTGGGAGTTAGAGGCCTGGATGACCAGGCTCTCAGGGGTGGGGTGGGTGGACAGGAAGCAAGGGTCGCCCGGATCCAGGCGGTGGCACCTGGCCACGTTCCTATCTACAGGCAGCCCTGTAGCGGGCTTGGACCAAGTGCCCAGAAGAACGTCTGACAAGGCCTCATTAAACTGCAGCAGAGGCTCAGACGAGCTTGCCTGCGGTTTAAGGACCTCAGTGAGGAGGTTAGTCCTCACGGCCGTGACGGGGAGCTCAAGGCCCAAGGCCTTGGCAGCCCGCGTCAGCACCATACTATAGGCAGCCCCCTCTTCCATAGCCACGTAGGAGGGGAGACAAAACCAGTGTCGGGCGAAGTGTCCAGACCCCTGGCCTCCCCTAGCTCACCAGCCCTGACATGAGAAGACTGGCACTCACGTGCCAGAGGGTCCTCGGACCCCTCCAAATCCTCCTCGCCACCCATCTCCTGATACTCAGGGTCAAAGGATGGGGCCGGGTCATAGAAGTAGAAATCTCCTAGCGGCGTCGAATACAGCGCAGAGCGTCGCCACTCCGACGCCGGACCCGAATCGAGGATAGGACGTGGGGATGGCGTTGTCGTGGGACGGCACCGGGGGCGACACCCTGGGGGCCGGCGAGGTCGACCGGCGACGACCCGGATCCGGCGGGGCCCTGCGGCATCGGGACCGAAGTCGCTGACAGCGCCGGGGCCGAAGCACCCGGCGGCGTCGGGGCCAATGCACCCGGCGGCGTCGGGGCCAATGCACCCGGCCCGCTTGGGGACCCAGTCGGGCCGCTTGGCCATAAGGCGCCGCGGAATTCGACGGAGGAGTGAGCGACCTCATGGCCATGAGGAAGGCCTTGATCTCCTCCAGTGTCGCGTTGTGCTCAGGGACCGGCGGGTATGAAGCAGGCCGGCGGAGATGAGGGGGCGGTGTCGCCCGAACCCCCGGCCACGTCGCGCGAGCGGCGGGGGGGGGGCAAGGGGGGGGTGTCAGAAGAGCGATGTCGCCTCTTCAACTGCTTGTGCCTCTTACCTGAGGACTTCGAACCCGAAGACTGATGACGACTCCCGGAACTGTGGTGACTCCGGCCCCGCGACCAGTCCCTCGACCTCCTTCCGGACCGGGACCTCGAGCGGCTCGGGCTGACTACCGGAGGTCGAGCCGCATGCGCGACCGCTCCAGTCTAGCTTTGGACGTCAGGGCCCGGCAGTCGGAGCAGAACTTGTCGTCGTGGTCGGGGCCCAGACAGTGAAGGCACCGGCGATGGGGGTCGGTAACCGACATCAGTCGGTTACAATCGACGCAGGGCTTGAGCCCGGGCATCACTACCGGCACCGTCGGAGTCGAGAGACTTCGAACGATTATCAAAAAGGATCGTAAAAGTTAGTAAAAATCGACTAAGGGTACAACTTTTTCCGGATCGGCGCTTGCTGGCGCGGAAAAAAGAAGAACTGACGTCAGCGCGCGAGGGTGGTGTCTAAGTACTCCGGTGCCAACGACGACTGAGGCGGAGCCGCCGACGACACCTACCGACGCGCAAGGGTACTGCTACGCAAAAGTTTCCGGATCCAGTCTGACGCCTGGGGATAGTCTAATACTAACCTGTTTCGTTCAGATATTCCAGAACTCACCCTCGACGTGGTAAACACAGCCGAAAATCTCGATGACAAGAGTCACTGTGGTCGTCAATGAAGTGAGAACAGGTGTCGACTGTGAGCCTGTACCTGATGAAGACTTGTGGCCATTTTTACCTTTAGAATGGCTAGAAGACTTTGGATTTTCCTTAGACGTTCCTGGAGTCTGAGGGGATCCAATCTCTGACGAGACTTTAGTTTTCATCTCCTTTTTAAGGGATCCTTTAGGTGCTTGAGAAGTTTTAGATTGTTTCTTCCTCTCTTCAGGCTGATCCTCAGGCGACCTGGGCCTCTTGCGTGACACAGAGGAAGTGTCGCTGTCAAAACCCGAAGAGGCAGATAGTTTTTTCTTCAGCCAAAGCAAAAGCCTTCCTTCTCTATCCTCAAGGTTTTAGTGGAGAAGGTGCGGCAAATTTTACATTTTTTTGTCTCATGGCTGGGATAGAGACAATAAATACAATCCTTGTGTGCCTCATCTACATGCACTCTCTTCTTCCCACAGGATTTGCAGGCTCAAAATAATCCTTTCTTATCAGACATTCTTATAAAGAAATCCAAAAGAGACTTACTGAGAAAGTTGAAGTAGACTGAGCAGAGCTCAGGGAGACTGCCTTACACTACGAAGTGCGGTGAAAATCTGAGGGATTCAGCCTCACTTGGGAAGGTTCTAGAGGGTGCTGGGTGCTGATTGGCTGAGTTTTTTACTTTGGTCCTTTTTGTAAAAGGTGACTATCTATTACTTACTACTTTGTTATTTATGTACCGTGGGACTCCCACTACGAAGATGGGGAATGATTCAGGCATGTGAATCCTTTCATGAGGTGTATGAATTCATTGCCGAAAATTATGTTGTTACAATGGACCCAATTCTCGCATCTTTGCATGCCTTTTGATTCTTTTTTTGTTTTGCTTTCTTGGTGTTCAGAAGCTCCTTTAGATTCTTTGACCTCTTGAATACCTCTTGGAACAAGGTAGCTTTTATAAGCTTGAATGTTAGTTAACTGTCATTGATATACGGACAGATTAGAAGCCGCTAAACTTTCACGCGCAGTGTCCCATATAAACTTTGGATTACGGTGCATTATATCCGTCTATTACCTGTCTCGGAGACATAGGCAGCAATATGCGATTTGTATTGTTGATAAGCGTAGCTGCTAAACACTCGAAACATTAGTTAACTCACATTGAGACACGTATAGATTTGAATCTGCCAAGTGGCAACGTGTAGCGTCCCACGTAAACTCTGCATTACGGCACATTATGATTAGTTACTTACCTGTAATCCTAGTTCTCTTCCAGGGGTATACTCATTAAAGTCATAAGCGCTGAATAATCTCCGCCCATGAGCGGGAACCCGAAACATATAACAAAATACAAAATACATATATATGTGTTCAAATATAAAAATAGTACATAGTACTAAACAAATTATACATATATACATGTATAAACCAATAATATGCAGCCCAATCATAACCCATAGGCTAATAAAGCCATCATTACATACTTTCTGCAGTATAAAAATAAACTATATAAACAATGCAAGAAACAGGCATGAGCCTAAAATGCATTCCACAAACAACACAACCTTTTATTTTCATCAAAGAATCTGTAATAAAAGGCAATTAGCCTAAGAAGGCTGCAATAAAGAAATACTATCCCTGCACAGAAAATCAGACTGAACCTCGCCTTTAAGGCCTCAGAGAATCTGAACACTTTGCCTTTAAGGCTTCCAGGGGAACTCTGTTCCCATCATGCCCCACAGGTGACAGTTAGGTCAGTTCTTTTGTACGGTACAGTAAACTTAGCAGGTATCTGCATCCAGAAGTACAATATTCATATATTAAAAAACCATAAAGCTACTGCTCGCCCTGGGAGGCGGGAGGGTGCTTATGACTAATGAGTATTCCCCTGGAAGAGAACTAGGATTACAGGTAAGTAACTAATCCTTCTCTTCCAGGGGATACTCATTAATAGTCATAAGCACAGAATAGAGTAGGAAGCTCATACCCACAAGACGCGGGCGAACAGAAAAAGTAATAACAGTTTCAACACACAGATCTGAGCTAGAATTAGCAAATAAATTCCTGAGCGATGCTTGTCCAACCTGTGCATCTGCCTGTGTGTCTGAATCAAGACAGTAATGGCAAGTAAAAGTGTGTACTGAACGCCAAGTAGCTGCCTTACAGATTTCTGCCATAGAAACATTTCTAAGGAGAGCTGTGGTGGAAGCTTTCCCTATTGTAGAATGCGCCTTTGGTCTTCCTGACAAAGACCTGTTTGACAACTGATAAGCTAGAAGAATACAAGAAACAATCCATCTAGAAATGGACCTCTTAGATGCTGCAGAGCCTGTATTAATAGGACCATAGTTAATGAACAAACGGTCTGACTGTTTCAAAGTCTTTGTTCTGTCCAAGTAAAACTTAAGGACCCTCTTCAGATCTAAAAAATGAAGAGCCCTTTCAGCAGGACTGGCAGGATTCGGGAAAAAAGTAGGCAATTAGTAGGCATTAATGTGAAAATCTGACACTACCTTGGGCAGAAAAGCAGGATGTGTCCTGAGTACCAGTCTATTTGTATGGAACACAGTGAATGGTTCTTGGCAACACAGAGCCTGGATCTCGCTCACTCTACGAGCAGAAGTAATGGCTACCAGGAACACTACCTTCCAAGTTAAGTGTTGCAAGGAAGCCTTATGTATAGGTTCAAAAGGAGCACCCATTAACTTAGTTAACACCACATTAAGCTCCCAAGGTGGAGAAGGAGACCTGACTGGAAGATACACCTTTCTTAAACCTTCCAGAAAATCCTTCACTACAGGCATCCTAAAAAAGGAGGAGATTTTCTGTAGGTTGTGATCGCAGCAAGGTGGACTTTAATAGAATTAAATTGAAGACCAGATCTCGCTAAATGTAAGAGATAAGGCAAAATCACCTGTTCCTGACCATGGAAAGGATCAAAACCATTACTCTCACACCACAGAAAAAATAGTTTCCATTTAAATCCATAGGATTTGAAACTCTACAAGAAGAAACTCAGGACTTTGACGTTCTTCTCCACAGAAGACTGAAGAAATCTTCCTTGTGGCCAAGGAGTGACCACCCTGCACAAGCAGGCACCATCAAGCGTTCCAGCGGTTCACTTTGTCGTCTTCCCAAGTGAATCCAGACTTCAGAGCCCGACGAGACCCGGACTCCCAGACCTCTCCGACCTCTACCTACATCTGCAGCACAGCTGAGATCCGTGGGTGCGACGAGACACGTGGGACCGGCCATCTTGGCGAAACTGCACTTTGCTTCCAGCACGACTTCAGAGGCATCCTCGACGAAGTGCTTTGGGGAATGAGAAGCCCCAGCCCGAGCAGCTCCTGCACAAAAGATCAGCCCTCCAGCATTCACGAGATCTGCGTGGGGCCCTTTTGCTTGATTGCTGCTCGACGCGTTAACTGGTCACTTGCCGGCTGGCTAGTGACCTCCTAGACGACGATCCACGACATCTACACCGCTGGTCTGGTTGCTCCAGGCTGGCCCTTGCTTCCCTGCAAAGGAGAAGCACCTCGGACCTTCCTGGTCCGCACCAGACGCCTTTTCGACTCACAGTGTGGGTTGCCTTTGCCAAGGCCTGTTGACGCCGAATCCGGAACCAACACCACCGATAGCGAGAGCCTGCGTGGGACAGCTCGTGCCTCCATCCTGGTCGTCGAAGACACCTCCTGGTCCAAATGGCTGCAGAGTCAAGCGTCCATTCTTCACCTGATCGCGACGACAGCATCTGGTTCCTTCCTGTTTCCACTCCGGTCACTGTCTAGTGACTATGAACATTGTCCCCGCTGCTTTCAGGTCTTCATCTTCCTCGATCCACCCTTGGATCGCTCCGGACATCTTCCTTCTGGTCACCTGCAGCTAACGAGAGCATTTCGGTGCTCAAGGGTAGATTGACTCTCCTAGTGTCCAGTTATCCTGTCGTTTTAGTCCTAGCTAGTCGGAACGGTCTATTACTTACCTTTTCGTAATTTGTACTGTCCATTAACTTTGTCCCGCATCTTGCATGTGAGTTCACACTCTGCACACGCGTCCCGTGGGCCTCCTGCTCCTTACCTAAGGTTAGGATAGTGTAGTCCCAACGATCCTACAGCCTCTGGATAGCTCCATTCCTTCTATCGATTTCCTTATACCATTTACTTAGTGTATGGTTTGTCGTGCCCCCAGGGCACCATTGTAATTTGTGCAACTTAACATATTTTTCTGAAAGAGTCTTGTCATGCGCTTAGCCCTCTGACCTCATAAAGAGTTCAGAGGTGTATGTTAGTTAATAAATATCTTGTTTATTTTCATAACAACCTGTGTGGTGTCCTTTCATTTGGTATTCAAGGGGTTATATGTGGTAAAACAGCTGGCTTCACATGGCAAAAGAGTTTAGCCTAAGACTGCTTTGTCCATGCTACCATTAGGATAGCTGGTCTATAAGAAAACAAGTTACTTACCTGTAACTGAGGTTATCCAGTATTGGTATCTTTCATAGATTCACATGCCTGAATCATTCCCCGTCGCCGAGGCGGGAGTCCGACGGTAAATAAAAAAGCAGTGCCAAAAGCACTTTGTAGTAGTAGGCCCTAGAAAAGGCCTGAGGCCTAGATTGTAGTAGCCTATCTACCTCATTATGCTAAAAAGACCAAAGTCTTTGCTCCAACCAATCAGCTTACAGCACCCTCTAGAACCCTCTCTGCAGAGCCAGTTCTCCTCAGATTTTCGTAGCACAAGTGGGAACAAGTATCCCGAACTTAGAGAACTGACTCTCCGGGGAGGAGAGTGGGTGCATGTGAATCTATGAAAGATACCAATACTGGATAACCTCAGAATGAAGAACCTCAGTCAAGATGTTAGGCTTATAGTCAGCAGTAGGAAGAGTAATGTTCAAAAGGCTCGCTGCTTTTTTAATAACAGTGTGATAAGGCACCACATCCTTTGATGGCACATTAGAAACTGAAGCCAACTCCCATTCAGGTGACAGTTCAAGCCCACTGGCCTCACACAAATCCTCAAAAGGATCCTCAGAATCCCGTAACTCTCCTTCTTCAGTATCCGAATACTGATACCTATATCTTCTTCCGGGAGTCTCCGAGCCCTTCTCCGAGATCTTTCCTTCACAATCGAAGCCAACGGGTTCGGAATCGACTCCGACGGCGCCGGAGCCGGCGTCGAACCCGACGTCGGACGAGGCTTCTCAGCTCGAGGTCGGACAGAATCTTGCCTCGGAGTCGTAGGCATCGGCGTCGATGTGACTGGCGTCGACGGAGTCGGCGTCGAGCGCTTCGGCGTCGACGACACCAGAGGTGTCGGTAAATGCCAAAGCGGTGGTATAGCCGGCATAAAAGGCATGAAGGGCGCAGGGGCATAAGCTTGGGGAACACCCAAGTTGAAAGCCATAGGACCCGTGGGACCAACAGGTGCACCAGACGGGAACATTGCCCTAGAATAGACACCAAACATGGCGTTCAGGAACTGAGATGGATCCTGACCTGGAGCTGGAAACTCAGGATAAGAATCTCTGGGTCGTTCCTGAGGAGGCAGAGTCGAGACGACGTCGACCTCTTCAACGAGTCCCGGAACCGGGGTCGACGAACCCGCAGGCACCGGAACTTCGACTTCACCAGCCCCCTGCTCCTCACCTTCATCCTCCTGACCAGAAGGATTGGATGGAACTGGAGAATGGACCTGCTCCTGTGATTCGGGCGAACCTGGTTGCGAAGCCTCACCCACAGAGACATGCTCCGACTACGAAACCACCAACTCTTTACTCAGGAGCTTAACCTGGGACTTCGGTCTCGAACCAGAGTCTTTTCCGGAGCGATGACGTGACTCGTGGCTCCTCTTCTTGTGCTTCTTCCTCGAAGACTTCGACGCGTGAGCTGAAGACGACTCCGAGCGTGACCTCGATCGAGACCTCGACCTCGAACGACGAGTTTGAGACTTCGAAGATTTCTTTTCCTTCTTACTCTTAAGCTTAGCCACAAGGAGTTTCGCCTCTCTCTCTCTCAGCGCCTTCAAAGTCATCTTCTTGCAGCAAGCACAGTCCTCGACATCATGGTCGGAGCTTAAACACCAGACACAGCAGTCATGTGGATCGGTGATGGACATAGTCTTGCCACATTCGCCGCAAGCCTTGAAACCAGTCTTCTTCGACGACATCCCGAAGAATATGATGTTATACAGAATAACAGGTAAATAGTAACAAAGTTACTGAAAAGCTACAGCACGATCCCTGAAAACCGTTAGCGTCGACGACGCGGAAAAAAGGGAACTGATGTCATCACGCCGGCGTGGGCCTATTGTAGGCGTCGGTGACGTCAGCGGAGTCGCGAGCGGAGCCGTGTCTCTGTGACGTCCGCGTCCACGTCGGCGCGAAGCTACAAAAAGAATTTCCGAATGTTGCTGACGCAAGGGGGATATTCACAAGGTGAGGAATCCACACGGCAGATGTATCTATCAGAAAACCTCAGTTACAGGTAAGTAACTTGTTTTCTAATCCAGTATTGGGGTATCTTTCATAGATTCACATGCCTGAATCAGAATAGCAAGCAGTATACCAAGTATACAGTCGGTTGCGGATGGTGGGAGACTTGTGCTGATAAACTCCCAGTTGCATCCATTATTTGTTACCAGAGGCTTGATAATGCAAACCTTCAAAGTTAAAACATGAGTTATAATAACTAAAGAGACATGCATAGTAAAGTCCAAACATGGATATGTAAATCTCATACACATTCAATATATCTACTAAAGTACCTATAAATATAACATGTTAAAATCGCATAACCTTATGCATATCATGAATAAAGGCAAGCATAGATAATATTTAAAAAGCCAAAGGGTAACAGAAACTGGTATTAACGAAAAAAGGTAGCGTAGGACCACCTGTCCAAGTGCCGAACCCTCTAGACATGTAGACTGAAGGCAGTAATGTCTAGTGAACTTGTGGACATTTTTCCATGTCACAGCTCCACATATCTTCTGGAATTACTCCAGCCCCAGCCAACAAAGCTGTGTCTGTTGATACTGTTCTAGTCGGAAAGAGCTTTGACTTTCCTCTGCAAAGGTTTGTTAGCCTTGTCATGACAGAAAAGAGGCTAATCAACTGGCTATTCTTGCCTTTGTCACAGCCGTTCTAAGAGCTGCTTGACCATAAGCCACAAACAGCTGGCTGGATCATCTGATATCCTTAGTTTCTCTAGTTAGAATCTTAAACAGCTTTAAACATCCAGCAAGTGTATTGCTCTTTCAGCTGGAGCAGATGGATCCGGAAAGAATGTCTTTAATCTTACCGGTTCGTTAGATTGAAATTGTGTGGGTACCCTAGGAATGAACCTGGGATTTGTCCAAAGGGTTACATAGTTCCGAGGAAAATGTAAAAACAGTGAGGGGATCCTTTATAGTTAAAGCTTGGATCTCGCGAACCCTTTTTTCCCGAGGTAAGAGCCAGTAAATGGGTAACCTTCCAGGTGAGGAATTTGAGATTTGGTTTATGGATCATCTCAAATGTACACTGCATTAACTGCGCTAGCAATGCTGAGTTCCCACTCTGGGAGGGTGCTCGCACTGGAGAGAAGGCTCGGAAAAGCCCTTTCATAAACTGTTTGGCAAGTGCCGCAGAGCAGAAAAAAGAATTTGTTTTTAACATTTCCTAAATCTGGAAAGAGCAGCAAGACGCATTTTGTTCGATGAAAAACTAAGCCCAGACTTGGCTAGAAGAGCAGATAATGGAGAACTTGTTCTGCAGTAACTAATTGAGTGAATGGCATTCACCTCACCTCAACCGCAAAATCGCTTCCATTTAAGGCGATAAGCCTTGATTGTGCCTTGGGCACGAGATTTGGCCAAAATTTCACAACAGTTCTTTGAAACGTTGATGCCCTTGAACTCTAACAAATGATAAGCTGTGCGTGCAAGTGTAGTGACTGTGGGTCCGGACGAACCACTTGGCCTCCGTCCCCTGACAACATCGTAGGCTCAGGCCGTAGCCGAATGGGCTTGCCTGTAAACAATAGCAGAAGTTCCGAGAACCAATATCGGCCAACGGGGCGCAATCGGAATCAGATGGTAACTTTCCAGCTTCATCTTGCAGAACACCTTCGGAACCAATGGTATTGGGGGAAAAGCATGCGCACAAACCCCTGACCATTGCATGGACAGGGCATTCCCTCTTGATCCCTGTTAAGGGAACCTGCTGTCATAATATCGGCCTTCCTTGTTCTCTCTGAATGCAAATAGATCCCATGCCGGCTTAACTCAAACTTGGAACACTGAGTTCACCTGTCCCTTTTCCGGCTTCCACTCGTGACAGTCCGACTGAGACATGCTCAGAGCATTGTGGAGAGCCCTGACGTGTTCAGCTCTCAAGAAATCTTGTGAAATGCGACACCTTCTCACAATTCCTGAACCACTTGCGAGAGTGTAGCTGATTCAGTTCCTCCTTGTTTATTGACATAATACATGCTGATGGTATTGTCGGTCTGGACTAGCACAGAGGAACCCTCAATCCTCGGGAGGAATGCTTGGGGGGACAGAACAGCGTTCTGGAGCTCAAGCCTGTTGATCTGCTGTTGCCTTTGTCTTTGAGACCATTTTCCTTGAATTCTGCAAATCCTGCCGATGACCTCCCCATCCTTCCATGGAGGCATCAGTCGTTAAAACTAACCCTGGAATGGTTTGCAGAAATGTGCGACCCTAGGTTATATTCTCTGTCTGCGACCAGCAATGTACATCATTTATCATGCACGGCGTAACCTTGATGGTATCGTCGAACGAACCCATTGTTTGTTCTTGAAACTGTAGTTCTTCCTGAAAAGGTCTCATTTTGAGCCATGCTAAGGGTATGAGATGTATCGCTGAAGAGCACATCTTCAGGAACGAAGCAAACATTTGAACTGAAACTGACCATTTGAAGTTACCCTTGCCAATTTTGAAAACGCAACTGGCAGTCGTGTGACAAGAATGCTTTGTTCTGGATTGTGGCTAATCCTGCTCCGAGAAAATACATTTACTTGGAGAGGACCTAACTGCAATTTGCTGTCGTTGAGAATCAGCCCCAGAGAAAAGACGAGATGGGTACATCTACTGTGGCAATCTTGGTTTTGTGTTATGAAGGACCTTTGAGCAGTCAATCGTTTAGACAGGGGAATACTTGCATTCCTCAAGATCTCAATGCTGCTGCCACTGGTACCAAGTACTTTGTGAAAGGCTCTTGGTGACGATCTCAGCCCAAACGGGAGCACGTTGCACCTATAATGGGCGCCAGCCATGTGAAAGCGAAAATATTTGTGCTGTTTGGGGTGGACAGGTATGTGGAAATTCGCATCCTCTCCATCCAGAGAAGCCATAAATTATCCTTTGTTTAAATAACTTAATTGTTGTGAAAACGAGGGGGAGGGGGACCCCTGGGCGGAGTAGTATATGGCTGTTTGATGAATTCCAGGGATTGACCATTGGTTACTAGGTTTAGAACCCATTGGTCTGACATAGTTCCCTGTCACTTGTAAACAAAAACCTGAAATCTTTGGGCCCACGCGAGAAAAGGGTAAAATGATTGGAGCCCTGTGGGGTTCATGGCTTCCTGTTAGTGTCTCAGCCTTGATATTTAAATATCTTTCGACCACCCTGACGGGAGAAACTAGACAGACTATCTACGGCAAGATGCCTGGCTGCAAGGCTGTACGGAGATTGATACAGCTTATTCGGTTGGTTTTGGTATCCTCCTTTGATGAAAACCCCTTAATCTCGCTCCTCTGAAAGATTCGCGCCCATATTGAAGGGTGCTTAATGATCGTGCAGTATCAGTGCCAGGTTTTATAACTAAGGGGGCTTCATTAAAATGTTTACCCAACCAAAAACTCTTCATCATAGGCCATGCCTAGAATCTTTGCTCAGGGCTGAGGGTAGCGGCTTTAAGCCATCCCTGGCGTCTAAGCCCTGCCTCCTCTGCTAAGTGACGGAGGTTGGTGTTCCCGATGTTCAAGGCGCAATATAAGGTTTTTGATGCTGCATGTTCACCTTCCAACAGAATCTTTCCTGCATCCCGCCTTCGGTCCTCAGTAATGAGGTCATTGAAACTCGTTATGTCCAACCATATTTGACGGTCATAACAACCGATCATGGACAGAGGATTGCCAGCTCTACTAGAGGCCGCTGCCAAAGTAGAGAATTTTTCCCTATAAGGTCCAGACGACATCCTTCTTTGTCAGGCGGTGTGGTGATAGGCATAACAGGATTGCTGTTGAGCGGACTGTGAAATTACTGAATCTAACGGTGGCCTATCAGACCGGATGGGCTGCTAGTAGGTACACAACATTTCTGTTCTATGCGCAGAAACACTGCTGGAATAGACTTAGTCTATTATAGATACCACTCTCGTGATCTTCCTGCATACCTCCTCGAAACCATGAAGGAGATATTCGGTTTGCTCGCCTGTAGCTGGCAGTCAAAATCTAGTTGCTGCCCACTATATTAAAAATATATATATGATGCTGTTACCACTGAAGCCATCGCAGCCAATCTCATCATAGACTTTGTCGTAGACATGGTTATGTAGGCGAGGTTATTGCAGACTAGAACGACGTCATAGATAACCGTCATGAGCAACCATCCTAGACGAGGCTGTCATAGACGACAGCCATATACAATGCCATCGAAGATGAGGCAATCATAAGTGAGGGCATCCGTAGATGAGGGTAACAAATGAGGCCATTCCCCCTTCGTAGATGAGGCCATTGGTAGATCAGGCCATCGGTAGATGAGGCCATTGGTAGATAAAGGCCATCGGTAGAGGAGGCCATTGGTAGACGAGGCCATTGAAAGACGAGGCCATTGGTAGACAAGGCCATTGGTATACAAGGCCATTGTTAGAGTAGGCCATTGATAGACGAAGCCATTGGTAGACTAGGCCATTGGTAGACAAAGCCATTGGTAGACTAGGCCATTGGTAGACGAGGCCATTGGTAGACGAGGCCATTGGTAGACGAGGCCATTGGCATACAAGGCCATTGGTAGACGAGGCCATTGGCATACAAGGCCATTGTTAGAGTAGGCCATTGTTAGAGAATGATGCTGTCATAGAAGACAGTCATAGCAATACCATCATAGATGAGGTTAAAACAGTGATATCATCCATAGATGAGGCACTCATAGATGAGGCAATCGAATGATGGCCAGCCATAGATGATACCATTCATAGATGGTGCCATGTGTAGTATAGGCCATTCACAAATGAGGCCATATGTATATGAGGCTACCTTGATAAGGCTGTCATAGACGACCGTCGTAGCTAGGCATTGCCATTGTAGATGACTATCAAAGATCAGGCAACCTTAGATGAGGCCGTCGTCAACGACCGTCCTTCGTCGACGACCGTCGTAGACGAATGAGGCCGTCGTCGACGACCGTCGCAGATGAGGCCATCGACGACGACCGTCGTAGACGAGGCCCGTCGTCGACGACCATCGAAGACGAGGCCTGTCGTCGACGACCGTCGAAGACGAGGCCTGTCGTCGATGACCGTCGTCGACGACGGTTGTAGACGAGGCTGTCGTCGACGACCATCGTAAATGAGGCCATCTCGTAGAAGAGGCCATCGTCAACGACCATCGAAGATGAGGCCGTCGTCGACGATCATCGTAGATGAGGATCATAAAGGTGAGGCAGTAATAGTAGACATGGAGTTATGTTATATACTCCTAATGTCAGCTCATGCTAGAGCACCATCTCACATAATTCCAAGCACTCTGCCTCCAGGATTGTTAAGGCCTGCCATAGGAGTGACTTATAGGAGTATATGTGTCTATTTTAGGTTTAGATATAGGTATACTATATCTAAAGCAAAGGGTGATTACACCACCTTGCCCCAGCTGTATTACCAGCCAGTTGTGTCTGTTTAGATGGCCAGCCAGGGGTGGCACAATACACGCTGCAGCCCCTGGTAGGCCTTGGGTGCACTTATGCCCTGGGTACCTATGGTACACTGTACAAGGACTTACAAGAGTGACCCAATACCAATTGGTAAATGCACCTAAGGTACATGGATGTCAACTTAGAGAGAGAACAGCTAGGCTGTGGGTCTGATTAGCAGGCCCACAGCCAGGGAAAGTCGTAAACCAGTGAAGCAAAAAGCAGAAATCTGGGGTGACCATAGGATTGCAGGCCCTACTCTCCTACACCTTGTCTTATACTTTCATTGCTCACATGCACCCCTGCAACACCTCTCCCGCCAGCGGTGCTCTTGGTTGTCCAAGCCCCTTCCTCATTGTTCATATCCAGTCTAGAGCACAAGTCTATACTTTACCTCACCCAGCAGCAGGTTCTCCCAGTTCTCATTGGCAAATGCAAGAATTTCCCTTTCATAATCAAAGTACTTTTTCTTGCAGCAGATACTGAGGTGATACACCACCAGATGAGCGGCATCCACCCTGGAAAAAATTGAGATATATACACAATTAAAAAGCTACTTTATTGTAATGATTGACCTGTTATTGTAGAGCAAGTTATAAACTTTAGAATATTCGTGCTTGTGTGCATCGACCCTGAAACACTTTAACTTGATATAATTCTAGCAGGTTAGAAACCAGGCTTTTCTAAATACATACTCCATCTCTAACTAAATATTGCAAAAAATTCTGAATATTTTCGTTGCAATTTCGTGAAGGAATATGCTACTTACCAGTATGCATCTGTTCTTGGCATATAGGGATGCTGACATTCATATCTGTGCATAGATCGCCGCCTAGTGTTGGGTCCGGATGATTACACCTTGTTGTCCTGGAAGAGTCTTCGAAGTATCACGAGATAGGTGACTCCTCCCTTGGACTACAGTGCGCATGGGCATCTTCTCCATCCTCAGATTTTTTTTCGCCATTGTGGCAGAGATGGAGATAGTAAAGTAAGAGATGGCCATGCAAAAGATAATGCTGCAGCTGCGACAGGCACCGGGGAGGAGGGCGGGCGATATGAATGTCAGCAGCCCTACATGCCAAGAACAGATGCATACTGGTAAGTAGCATATTCCGTTCGAGGCATGTGGGCTGCTGAATTCATATCTGTGCATAGACTGTATAGCAGTATCTCCTCTAGCGGTGGTTACCTGTGCCAGCTGCAGCAGTTTGAAAAAGAGTTTTGAGGACAGCCTGGCCTACAGCAGCTTGCTGCTTTGCTTGCACGTCTACACAGTAGTGTTTTGTGAAAGTGTGTATGGTAGTCCATGTGGCTGCTCTACATATGTCTTCAAGAGGAATATTCCCTAGGAAAGCCATGGATGCCCCCATTTTTCGCGTAGAGTGGGCTCTTGGGGGGACAGTTAAAGTGCGTTTAGCCTTTTGATAACATATTTGAATGCATTTAACAATCCATCTGGCTATTCCTGACTTCTATTGATTGATTAATATGGAAATTGGATATGACCTTTGGCATAAACTTAGGGTTTGTTCTAAGAACCACCCTGTTAGCATGTACTTGCATGAAGGGTTCCTGAATTGTTAGTGCTTGTAACTCGCTAACTCGCCTGAGTGAGGTAATGGCAATCAAGAATGCCACCTTCCACGTTAAGAATTGCAGTTTGCATGAGTGTAGAAGTTCGAAAGGAGGTCCCATAAGTCTGGTAAGTACTATATTTAGATTCCAGACTAGGGAAGGTGGGTGGCTTGGAGGGATCACCCTTTTAAGACCCTCCATAAAAGCCTTTATTGCTGGTACTCTAAACAGTGAAAGGTGTTGCCTGTTTTGAAGGTATGCTGCTATAGCCGCGAGGTGTAGTCTTATGGAAGAGTACGCTAGGTTACATCTTTGAAGATGCAGCAGGTAACATATAATGTTCTGTATGGAAGCATCTAAAGGGATGATTTAGTTATTGTTGCAGTAAATAACAAATCTCTTCCATTTAGCTGCATAGCACGCTCTCGTAGTTGGTCGTCTTGCCTCTTTAATGATGTTCATGCAGTCTGGAGGCAAGTTAAGGTATCCAAATTCTAAGACTTCAGGAGCCAGATCGCTAGGTTCATCTGATTGGCATCTTGGTGTCTGATTTCTCCATGGTTCTGAGTTAGAAGATGGGGTGCCAGGTGCAGCCTTTGATGAGGAACTACTGAAAGTTCCAGGAACGTTGTGTACCATGGCGGTCTCGCCCATGTGGGAGCAACTAGGATCAGTGTGAGTGACTGCTGCCGCAGTTTGCGTGCCACCAGTAGAATCAGTGGTGCTGGGGGAAAAGCGTACGCAAATCTGCCTGACCAGTTCATCCATATCGCATTGCCTTGTGACAACGGATGAGGGAACCTGGCGGCAAAGTACTTGCATTTTGAGTTTTCGTTTGTGGCAAACAGGTCTATCTCTGGGTGCCCCCACTGCCTGAAGAATGGTTGGAGAACTTGGGGGTGAATCTCCCATTCGTGTAGTTGCTGGCTGTGCCTGCTGAGCAGGTCTGCAATCGGATTGTCTTTCCCTGTGAGGTGTTCTGCCAGGAGAAAGATATCTTATGGAATTGCCCACTTCCATATGCTCTGTGCTAAGTGGGACAGTTGTGGAGAGTGTGTTCCTCCCTGTTTCTGGATATAGTACATTGCTGCCATGTTGTCTGTCCGGATCAACACAGTCTTGCTGTACAAGTATTTTTGGAATGCTTTCAGGGATAGGAATATCGCTAGCAACTCTATTTGGTTGATGTGCAGTTTCTTTTGTTTGACTGTCCAGAGCCCAAGTACTGTGTAGTGAAGGAGGTGGGCTCCCCAGCCTGTCAGTGATGCGTCCGCTGTTAGTACTAGTTGTGGAAACGGCTCTTGGAACAGTCGCCCCTTGGAAAGGTTTTGTGGGTTCCACCACTGCAGAGAGTTGTGAGCGCGACTGTCTACCAACACTAGGTCTTTTAGTTGTCCTTGAGCTTGGTTCCACTGCCGTGCTAGGCATTCTTGCAATGGATGCATGTGAAGTCTGGCATGGGGGACAATGAATATGCAGGAGGCCATCATGCCTATGAGCTGCATGAGGACTCGAGCTGGAAGAGAGTGTTGTGGCAGAAATTTGCAAATGAGCATCTGCATGCTGGCTATCCTCGCTGAGTTTGGGTATGCCTTTGCCACTGAGGTTTCTATAGAAGCTCCCTGATATTGTTGTATGTGGGATGGTTGTAGATGCGATTTTGGGGAGTTTATGGAAAACCCTAGGCTGTGTAGCAGCTGAAGTGTTCGAGACGTGTCTCTTGCACACTGTTGGTACGATTCTGCTTGTATCAGCCAATCGTCTAGGTACGGGAACACATGGATCTGTTGCCTCCTGAGATGTGCAGCTACTGTCGCTAAGCATTTTGTAAACACTCTTGTAGCCGTGGTCACCCCGAAGGGGAGAACCTTGAATTGTTAGTGTTGACCTTCTATTGTGAACCTGAGATATTTTCTGTGAGCTGGATGGATGGGTATGTGAAAATACGCGTCCTTGAGGTCCAATGTTGCTAGGAAGTGTACTTGCTGTAGCAACAGGAGCACTTGCTGTAGTGTGATCATATGGAAGTGTTCCGACAGTATGTATTGATTTAGGGGTCTGAGGTCCAATATTGGTCTGAGTAAACCGTCCTTCTTGGGAATAAGGAAGTATAGGGAGTATACTCCTGTCCCTTGGTGTTGGAAAGGGTCTGGCTCTATGGCCCCCTTTTCCAGCATGCATTTCACCTCTTGTTGTAGCAGGGTGATGTGTTCTTTGGATATAGGACGGTGTCTGTGTGGTGGGGTAGAGGTGAGTTCTAGGCAATAACCATACTGGATAATTTGTCTCACCCACCTGTCCGTGGTAATTGTGTTCCAGACAGGTAGGAATTGTTGGAGTATGCCTCCGACCGGTGTTAGGTGGTCTGGAGGTAGCGTGATGAAGTCAGTGTTTTGTGGCAGTGGAGGCTCTGGTGTTCTTGCCTCCACTGCCTCTCCCCTTGTTATTGTTGCCCCTATAACCTCCTCTGTTGGAGTTCTTGTTAAAGGAACCTTGGGTGTTGCCTTTGTATGTAGATGAGGTCTGTGAAGTATTGCCTTGTGTAGCTGCTCTGTATGAGGAGCGTCGAAAGGAACCTCTGTGTTGCTGAAACTGCAATGCACCCATTGATTTAGCAGTTTCTGTGTCTTTCTTCATTTTGTCTAGAAGGGTGTCAACTGCAGGGCCAAAAAGGAAGTCTTGATTGACTGGTTGGTTAAGAATGGTGGACTGCACCTCGTTCTTAAAGCCTGAAATACGCAGCCATGCATGTCGTCGTCGTAAAACGCTAGTGTTTTTTTTAAAAACTTTTTTTTTGTATTCCTCATATACGAATAATGGGTATTCTAGATAGGGAATCTCCTCCTCTCCTTTAGACTCAACATCACGATGTTCCAACGTTAAGAATTTGGTCCCAAATGAGAGAGGAGAAGGGAACCCCTCTAGGCTTAGCTGTTTGCTTTATCCACTCCAAACCTTTTTAAACTGGGAAGCCATTGGTTGGGTTGGAGACCAAGCGCCAACAGTACCCAGGTGAAATCATCGGAATACTCTCATCTGTTCCGCCAAGCCACGAGGGCTGCCCAGATCTTATCTTGGCTAGAGTGATCACACGCTATATCGGACTCACTAATATATATGATATATTTCAGGCAGTCGGAAAAAATAGGAGCATTCTCTGATTTCCAGGCCTTACATATTTCCCGTCTAGCTAAAATCATTACTTAAAAAATGAACTTGGTCCTCATATCATTAAGCTGATACTCTACGTCCAGACCGAAAACAATCATTCTCGGTGTAATCACTAGATGTATACCTAAAACTTTTCCTATGAATTCTACAATTTTAGACCAAAAGGGTATCAATCTTGGGCACTCTACAAACATGTGCAGATCATCAGCTGCGGGAGTCTTGCAGCGTGGACAGCAATATTCAAGACTCGTGATCTTTACCAATTTCTTTGGAGATATATACGCTCTATACAGAGTGAACAAATGGTTCAGTTTTAGGGGAGCCGACTTCCCTACTGCATTTAGCATATTAAAGGAATCTCCCCTTAGAGCCGATAGGTTATCACATTGCAGACCTTCAGCTCCTCCCCACAGCTTATTGAGTTCTAGTTCTGTAACTTCATCTTTCTCATTTAAGGCCTCATACCAGAAGGAGATTTATTTTTTCCAGCTTCCCTTTCTCTTTAACAAATCAAACTTAGGGTTAACTGTTAAGTCCCAAGATATGGTAGTTCACCAGCCAGATAGCTGGTAATATTTAAACCTGGTGAGCGTTCCATCTGTCAGCCTAAAAAGGGAAACCCACCCCAATAGCTGTGAGTTATCGAGTAAGTCCTGACACTGCATGATACCAGCGGCTTTGAGGGGAAGCGATAATTGGTCCTTGAGACATTCTGGTGTCCCCGGTGAATCCCATATAGGGGCCTGAGGTGTGTAATACGGGATTCCTAACTTTTTTCTTACGAATACCCAATTTCTTAGAGCCGCACCTAACACCTTTAATCTAAGCTTCTTGTCAAATCTAGGGTCCCCGAATTTAAATAGGAAGAATTCATGTCCTTTGAGAATACCATGTAATAATACCTGAAATAGATGGCCCAAACAAGACGTTTCAGCTTTATCAACCATTTGTCTGAAGTTTTTGAAATGAAATGAATGGCAATAGTGAAGTATGTCTGGCATAGCAAGTCCACCTGTTTTCAATTTTCTCCCCAGTTTTCTCAAGGAGATTCTGGTCGAATTTGAATTCCAGATGAAAGATCTAATTTTCCCCTGTAATCTGGCCATATCGTTTGGACTGAATGTCAGGGGTATTGAATTAAACAAGAAAGTGACCTTCGGCAAAATAACCATCTTTACTAGGTTCACTCTCCTGAAGATGTTTAGTGACAGTCCAAACCAACGATGCAAGATCCCACAGATGTCCTTGTAGACTATCCAGATTTACTTTAGATGTCTCTGAGATGTTCTGAACCAGATGTATTCAGAGGTATCTCATCCGGTGCTTCGTTTCGGGGAATAAAACCTCCTGATTCCACTGCATGATATCTGTTTTTTCTTTATTAATTCTATATCCCGAGACCTCTCCAAAAGCTTCTGCTTGATCAAAAAGTCGGGGGATTGCTACCTCTGGATTACATGTGAACATTAAAAGATCATCCTCGTATAAGGCAAATTTTAGATCTAATTCAGTTACGGAAAAAGGTTTAATTAAAACATCAGATCTTAACTGGACAACTAAAGGTTCTATGTATAAATTAAACAATAAGGGGAAGAGGGGACAACCCTATCTAGTGCCGCGTGATATTTGAACCCAATCTGTGAGTAAGCTATTAACACGAATCTTGGCCTTAGGATTATGGTGAAGTGTTTTTATAGATGTTAAAAAATTTGTTGGAATACCAAATCTCGATAGTGCTTCCCACAGATATAGCCAATTAACTTGGTCAAAGGCCTTGGCGGCGTAGATTGCTACGATAGTTAAGGGGAATTTCCCATCTGTAGAAAAATCGATTGCAGCAATGGCCTGGAAAGTCGGCTCGTTCAACTGCCTACCTGGCATGAACCCCCTCTGATCCTCGTGCACAACAGACTTGATTACTTTGGCCAATCTCGCCGCCAGAACCCCTGCAAAGATTTTATAATCAGTATTTAGCAGCGAGATTGGCCTATAGGACTCGACGATCAGAGGGTCCTTATTGGGCTTCAAAACCAGCGTAACTGTGGCCTCCAACCAAGTTTGTTGGATAGGCTCACCAGCCTGATGTATTTTATTGAATAAAGACGTGAGGACTGGGACAACGATATCTGAGCCTTTATGATACACTTCCACGGGGAGCCCGTCTGGGCCGGCTGCTTTTACTTTAGCCATTCTTTTCAACTGATTGTGGACCTCCCCCTCTTTAATGGCTGAACCCAAAAATACACTGTCCACCTCAGATAGCTGTGGAAGACAGAGCCCCTCTAGCCAATTAGCTGCACCTCAGGTTGTTTTATCGTTATCTCCAGTGTATAGATTCTGCATATAAATTTTAACTTCTTCAGAGATCTCATCATTATCATATGATATATCTCCAGTACTCTGTATCTTTAATCCACTGATTTGATTTCTTGCTCTATCTGATCTAGTCTTCCATGCTAGAAGGCGTCCACACTTTTCTCCATAGCAGAAATTCTGTAGTTTACTTGCATCCCACCTGTCTTTAATAATTTTATACAGGTTGGCCTGATATTTAGCTTTTAAGCTCTCTAACTCTTTCTGTATGGCGACCAGATTAACTTGCTGTTCTAATGAGGCCTTCTGTAGCTGTTGCTCCTTTTGTTTTATCTTTAGTAAGGAATCTTCCTCTATTTTCCTCCTAGTCTTATTTATCTTTATCATTATGGTGGTGAATATCCCCCTTCAATAAGACTTAAAAGCTTCCCATACAGTTTGGTCAGATGCAGTTGCACTATTAAACTTAAAATACTCAACCATTTGCTTCAACAGGTCGTCTTTTACCCCTTCTTGTAGAAGTATAGATCTATCTAAGGTCCACCGTCTAACTTGTGTACCCTGCGAAAGTGTGACCGTTAGTTCTACCATGGAATTGTCAGATAATATAGCCGGAGTAAAAGAAGTGGCGATGGTCTCTGATAGTAGGCCTTGATCAATAAGGAAGAAATCAATACGCGAGTGATGTCTGTGTCTATGGCTATAAAATGAATAGTCTCTATCTTTATGATTCTTAACCCTCCAAACATCCAATAGATTGAAATCTCTCATTATATTTCTGAGCTTTCTCTTTGATTTATGTAATGGAGAGGAAGCGACCCTGGAGGTGCCATCCAAACTTAAATCAAATACTAAGTTAAAATCACCGCCTAGAATAATAGGTTCATTCAAGTCAAGAAAACTAGTTTTTAGGCTTATCAGGGCCTCTGGGGAATCCTGATTTGGCCCATAATATGTTGCACACGTCAGCCGTGTGTTTTTTATGACTAAGGATGCGGTCAGCCATCTGCCTGTATGATCAGAATCATATTTCTCGACTCTTATTCCACTATTAACTCGCTAGTGTTAATAGACCTGGCTGCAGTGTCGGCTGCGTCAAGCGTACATTTGATGGAGGCGTTTGTAATACATTTTCCCTCCTGTATGAGGTCATTAGCTTGGGCTTTAAAAGGCTCAGGCAGGTGTTGCATTAAGCTTTCAAGCTGGTCATAGTGTGCTCTGTCGAGCTAGCAGAGCTTGTGTATTCGCAATTCTCCATGAATTGGAGGACTGTGATGCTACTCTTTTACCCGAGGCCTCTAGTATTTTGGACTCTTTATCAGGAGGAGGAGCCTCCCCTGTTGTCTGTGAGTTGGCCCTTTTGCGTGCATTAGCCACTACCAGTGAGTCTAATGGTAACTGACCTCTGCTATAGGTAGGGTCTGCTCTATATTTCTTTTCAATCCTGGGATTGATTACGCGTGCCCTGGATGTATCTTTAAATATATCAGGCGCGTGTTTTAATACCCCCTTTAGCATAGGAAGTGTTCTGACGTTTTTTCCGAAGTAGGGAAAGTGTCAAATAAGAAGTCTTCGTCTATAGGGTCATTGTGCATGTCAGCGTTGTGGTACTGCGCTGCCCTGTCTATTAGTTGGTTGAAGACAATGGTGTCGTCAGTAGGTGACGGCTTTGTTGGGTATGAGGGAACGTCAGGGTTGGGATGCGTTTCATATGGGTCAGTTGGTTCCCCCCATTATTAATTTTGGGGGTTAGGATCCTCTGGATAGTCATAATCATGCTGAGGATTGTAGGAAGGTGGATATCTGACTATGGGTGCCCCCAACTTTTTGCCTAGTGTTTTGCTGGTTTTCGACATAGTTGGCCTGGGATCCTGCTATTCAGGACCCCAGGCTTCCTGCTCTCTCTGTTAAAATGGACTCCATGTACCTTAGGTACATATCTAATTGGATACTGGGTCACCTTAACAGCCCCTGTACAGTGTACCTTAGGTATCCAGGGCATAGGTGCACCCAGGGCCTGCCAGGGGCTGCAGCATGTATTCTGCCACCCCTGGCTGGCCATCCAAACTGACACAACTGGCTGGTAACACAGCTGGGGCAAGGTGGTGTATTCACCCTTTGCTGTAGATATAGTATGCCTATATCTAACCCCAAAATGGACACGTATACTCCTATAAGTCACTCCTATGGCAGGCCTTATCAATCCTGAAGGCAGAGAGCTTGGAATTATATGAGATGGTGTGCTAGCATGAGCTGAGCCTGTCTGCAGCTTTCAGAACCATGTCCTCATAGCTGTTCCATGATAACGCTATACCATACATTCTTAAGTGCATTATAATCCTCGCGGTTATTGCTAACTTTGGCATAGCATTATCAAAACATGTCGTGTAAGGTGTCCTACACTTTGGAATACTACCCCCTTGCCAGTTCTGGCGATGGGGGTAGCATTCCACCCTTCTAGAGGGATAAGACATGTATGTAACTCGAACCCCGGTTAAAGTTAACCCGAGCCTCAGCACCACAAAATGGATGCTGCTGCCACAGACACAAGCCTGACCTCCTGCTGCTGGGAGTCCTTCTAGCAACGGAGGCCTGGTCAAAGGGTTTCCTGCATGGGGAGGTGCCAGCGCCACCCCAGACAGGACTTTGTGTATCCAGATAGGCAGAGCTGAAAGGAATGAGACATGCCTGGGGCACACAAGGTGTCCCTGTGCATACCCTGGTTCAAACCAGTTGCTGGGGCACTCCAGCCCCAGCTCTGGCGCGAAACCGGACAAAGGATTGGGGGTGTAACCACCCCTCTTCCTGGTCCCACCCATGGGAGGGACCTAGTCACTAGTACAGCCCCCTTAAGCAGAATAAAGGTAGGAGCTGGTCCCATTCCAGTTTAGATTATCCTGAATTGAAACTCTACAAAGAAGAAACTCTGGACTTCGATGTTCTGCTCCACAGAAGACTGAAGAAATCTCCCTTGTGGCCAAGGAGTGACCACCCTGCACAAGCAGGCACCATCAAGCGTCCTAGCGGTTAACTTTGTCGTCCTTCCTGCCGGAACCAGACCTCTGAGCTCGACGAGACTTGGACTCCCAGACATCTCCGACCTCTACCCACATCTGCAGCACAGCTGAGACCCGTGGGTGCGACGAGGCACGTGGGACCGGCCATCTTTGAACAACTGCACTTCGCTTAGAGCACGACCTCTGAGGCTCCCTCGAGTAAGTGCTCTGGGGATTGAGAAACCCCAGCCCCTCTAGAAGCTCCTGCACCAAAGACCAGCCCTCCAGCATCCACGAGATCTGCGTGGGGCCCTTTTGCTTGATTGCTGCTCGACGCGTTGTCTGGTCACTTGCCGGCTGGCTAGTGGCCTCCTAGATGACGATCCTTGAAATATACACCGCTGGTCTGGTTGCTCCAGACTGGCCCTTGCTTCCTTCCAAAAGAGAAGCACCCCGGACCCTCCTGGTCCGCACCAGACGCCATCTTCACTCACCGCGTGGGTTGCCTTTGCCAAGGCCTGTTGACTCAGATTCCGGAACAGACACCGCCGACAGCGAGAGCCTGCGTGGGACAGCTCGTGCCTCCATCCTGGTCGTCTAAGACACCTCCTGGTTCACATGGCTGCAAAGTCAAGCGTCACCTCTTCACCTGATCGCGACGGCAGCATCTGGTTCCTTCCTGGTTCCACTCCGGTCACTGGCTAGTGACTGTGAACATTGTCCCCTCTCCTTTTAGGTCTCCATCTTCCTTGATCCACCCTTGGATCACTCCGGACATCTTCATCCAGGTCGCCTGCAACATCTTTCTTGAAGGCACCATTGACTTCAACGCGGAAACCCGACACACTTTCACCCCTATGCACCCGCAGCCCATGGGTGAGGTAACGAGAGCATTTCGGTGCTCAAAGGTATATTGACTCTCCTAGTGTCCAGGTATCCTGTAGTTAAAGTCTCAAACAGTCGGAACGGTCTTTACTCACCTTTTTCGTAATTTGTTCATGCCCATTGACTTTGCATTGAAACCCGCGTGTGTGTTCTAACACTGCACACGCGTCCCTGGGGCCTCCTGCTCCTTACCTAAGGTTAGGGTAGTGTAGCCCCAACGATTCTACAGCCTCTGGGCATCCTCATTTCTTCTATCAATCTACTTATACCATTACTTAGTATATGGTTTGCCTTGCCCCTAGGGCACCATTGTAATTTGTGCGACTTATTGTATTTTTCTTAAGAGTATTGTTATGTGCTTAGCCCTCTGATCTCATAAAGAGTTCAGAGGTGTTTGTTAGTAATAAATATATTGTTAATTGTCATAACAACCTGTCTGGTGTCCTTTCATCTGGTATTCAAGGGGTTATATGTGGTAAAACAGCTGGCTTCACATGCCAAAAGAGTTTAGCCTAACACTGCTTTGTCCATGCTACCATTAGGATAGCTGGTCTATATGGTTGATTTTACAACCAACTGCTTTGTCCATGCTACCATTAGGATAGCTGGTCTATATGGTTGATTTTACAACCAATCACCATAAGGGTTGTTTGGACTGATACAAGGTGATCAATAGAACTAGTGAGCATCATATATCAGGCCAACTTCTCAAAAGGATCTTCCCCTGTGTCGCCCTCATTATCCCCATGATGAGAAGGAGAGTAAGGAGCCAAAGGCGTAGTAGGCATAGTGGGATAGAAAGGAATGAAGGGTCTAGAGGGAGAAGTCCCAAAGTCCTTCTTCTTTAGAGGAATGGGGGAATGAGAGTCCGTGTCCAGTGGTCTCTTCTTCCTGTGTAGGATTGTGACTTTACCAGTCTAAGGATTAATATATATATTTTAGCCTGGTCGTCTGATGGATCTGGATGGAAGAGTTCTTCTTCCACTGTCCGTGGCCGTGTCTTCGATTTCTTCGGCTTAGTCCGTTTTGGATCGACTATGGCCTCCGGGTCGATACACCCTTCTGTGTCGACAATTTTTGGTGGCTTATTGGCTTTTCTCGGCTCGGACCCTTTGGTCGGGTCGACGAGTGATTTTGGATCAACCGGGTTTTTCGGTTCGACACGCTTTTTGTGCTCGACAGGTTTTTTCGGTTGACTGTCCTTTGTCGAGTCGATGGCTTTTTTGGGATCGACCGGTCTTTTTGGAGCACTTGTCTGTGGTTCGATAGCCTTCTCCGGCTGGATCACAGGCTTCGATACGGCACTTTTTACGTCAGCGACCTTCTTTGGTTCGGTGACCTTCGGCACAGCGGGCTTTGTTGGCTTGACGGCCTTCTTCGGGTCGGCGCCCTTCAGCTCGGTGGCCTTCTTTTGCTCAACGGTCTTTTTAGGTACGGCGCCTTTTGGTTCAACGGCCTTCTTTGGTTCGGCGCTCTTTGGGTTGACGGCCTTCTTCGGGTCGACGCCTTTAGGCTGTACGGCCTTTTTCGGTTCAACGCCCTTCAGGTCGACGACCTTTTTGGGTTCTGGAACTTTCTTTGGGATCACGTTACTTGGCCCGGAGGTCTCTGAAGGCTTAGGTTTCGGTTCTGGAGCCGAGCCGGACGGCGGGGCTGGTGAATGCTTCTTCGGATCTTGGCTAAGGCGTTTTGGCGATGCCTCGACCGGAGCCTTCGGTAACGGGGTAATCGGTGTCGGTGGCAGGGTACTCACGATTTGCCCCGGTGGGATCTCGTCGTCGGAGTCAGAGTAGTCCTCGACGGTGACGATCTCTAGGTCGGAATCTTCAGCTTCTGGAAGTTCTTGGTCATCATCGAAGATGTTGTCTGGTTCCGGTGCATGTTGCTGCATCTCTTGCCTAGCGGCCCGAAGAATCTGGATGGTTTTCTTTGAGCGGAATTGGGCACAGGCTGGGCAGGTTTCTTCCTTATGGTCTGGTGATAGGCACTTGTTGCATACTGAGTGTTTGTCAGTATGCGGGAACTTGGAGTGGCATTGTAGGCACCTTTTGAACGGGCTCCTTTCCATCGGCAGCAGGCCCACGTGGCGTAGAAAAGGCCTAACGGACCGCATCGACGACCGGTTCGAGATGGAAAGTTCGATTGAGTCAATGAGTACCGAGCGAAAACAATACCGTCGAAGGCCTTTAGCTCTTTAGAAAAGTTTTGTTTCAATTCCGAAGTTGGAGTATAGGAATAACATCCGAACCCAATGGCGGGAAAATACAATCAGAGGATGTAGAAGAAGCCCATGCGCACTGTAGTCCAGGGGAGGAGTCACCTATCTCGTGAAACTTCGAAGACTCTTCCAGGACAACAAGGTGCAATCATCCGGACCCAGCACTAAGCGGTGATCTATGCACAGATATGAATTCAGCAGCCCACATGCCTCGAACATAAAATTAAAGCATCACTTACGTTTGGTAAGGATAAGTTACTTACCTGTAATCCTAGTGGCTATCACCTCGGCTCGCAGAGTGAGTGAGGATCCAGGCGTGGTGTAGTAAAGAGTCCTACATTGTGTTAAGGACACATCTGAGTTTCTTACCTAAAGTGGTCTCGGATTTTCATATTAATCAGGCAATCACAAGCCCCACATTCTTTCCCAATCCATCAAATCCTCCAGAAAGGTCCCTTCATTCTCTTGGCCTCAAGAGGGTTCTGAAATTCTATTTAGACAAAATAAAGACCCTGAGAAAGTCAGATCGTCTGTTTAGGGTTCCAAAAACACAGGTTCTGCAGCTTCCAAAGCGTCTATCTCAAGGTGGATAGTGTCCTGCATATCATTGTCCTATCAACTAGCTAACATAGCCCTCCCGGGTAAACCAAAGGCAAATTCTATCAGGGGGAAAGCATCGACCACAGCTCTTAAGAGGAATGTACCTATTGCAGAGATTTGTAAAGCAACTACATGGCAATCAGTGTACACGTTCACTCACCATTACTGTTTAGACTTTGACACACAGGCGGAAGCCCAGTTTGGGCCTGCCTCGTTAAGACCTTTGTTTGGTCATCCTTGAAACGTTATTTGTGCTGGGTTTATACTGTTGCTTGTCCGCGGGAAAGTGGGTATGGGATTGCTATGCTATTCAGTGCTTACGACTATTGATGAGTATCCCCTGGAAGAGAAGGATAAGTTACTTACCTGTAATCCTAGTTCTCTTCCAGGGGTATACTCAAAGTCATAAGCAACCCTCACGCCTCCCCGAATGAGTATTGACAGTATAGTATTGTTTCTACATCTTATGCCATGATTCCTTTATGTTTGTAAACCGTACAAAAGAACTGACCTGTCACCTGTGGTGCATGATAGGAGCAGGGGGCTCCTGGAGGTCTTAAAGGCATGTGTCCAGGTTCTTGGAATTCTTAAACGCAGGGTGCCAGTTTTTTGATACTGTGATGTTTTTTTCTTCTATGCAGCTAATTGCCTATTACTTGACCTTTTTCTGAAAATAAAGGGCTGTGTTGGAAAAATATTACAGTGTATGTTCTCTTTTGCAGTGTTTATATGAGAGATTATTTTATCTTTCTAAAAAACCCATGTCATTTTGGCATATTAGCCTATTTGAAGTATATTAAGTTGCATGTTTATGTATGAATCAATCAATCAATCAAAAAGACATTTATAGAGCGCACTACTTATAGAGCGCACTACACTAGGCGCTTGGGGGGGGGGGGGGGTGCTGTTACTGCTCGAACAGCTAGGTCTTCAGCTCCTTCCTGAAGGAGAGGTGGTCTTGGGTCAGGCGCAGGTCGGTCGGGAGGGAGATTCAAGTCTTGGCGGCCAGGTAGGAGAAGGACCTTCCTCCTGTTGTCGCTCTTCGGATGCGGGGGACGGCGGCGAGGGCGTGGCTGGCTGATCGGAGGTGGCGTTTGGGAGCGTAGAAGTTGATTGATTCGGTTGTTGAGGTAGCTCGGGCCTTGATTGTGTAGGGCTTTGTGTGCGTGGGTGAGGAGACGGAAGGTGATTCTTTTGAATACATGTATATATGTATGTTTTGGAAGTACATACATATAAATTGCTATCAATTGGACATATGATCATACAGCCTTTACAGGACCCCGTTATAAATAGAACTAACGGATATACGATTAGATGGGCAGGTGTACATACTTCTTTTTTAACTAAATCACTTTTAACTAATTGCAAAACAGATTTTTTAGCATGTCTCAACGAGACTGCATTAGATATCAATATTCTTTCTGTAAAATTTCAAAGTTCATTCACAATAGTTTAATAATTAACCCCAAAAGATCCTTTAATGGTACGCAAGGTTGGTTCGATTCCCAGTGCAGTAAGTCACATGCAGCTTTGAAACTTGCCCTACACTAGCCAAAGAGATCAGGAAAAAATAAACAGGGCTAGGGTGGCGTATAAGACGTCGCTCAATTAGAACTATGGCAGTCCCTTAGGCGAGCCTCTGCTTTAAAGGATATGAAAGGCTTTTGGAAGGCCGTAAATGCTCAGTTCCTGGCCCCGAAAAACTATCCAAGTTTTGAAAACACGATCGGGGAGGACCTTTGGCTGTCTCACTTTTCCAGCCTTTACTGTAACAACGCATCCCCCAATACCAGAGAGGACACAGTGGGCCAGGCACAGTAAGTCCCCTCCCAATCTGAATTGATTTCAATGTGGACGAGGTGATCCTGGCTATTAATGCAAAAATAGAGGGAAAAGCTCCAGGACCCAACATTATTCCTGTCAATTTATATAAATCATGCCCATTGATTCGGGGCCCACTGTTAACCCTGGTTCTAAGGGCTTGCTGCACACAAGGGTTTACCCCGACATGGACGGAATCCATTCTCGTTCCTATTTTCAAGAAAGGCGATCGTAATGATCCGGCCTGTTACAGACAAATTTCTTTGTTAGATTCCCTCCTGAAACTGGCTGGACGCGTAGTCCTGAACAGACTGCAGTCGTGGGTGGAGGATTCAGGTGTCCTCTCAGAGCTACAGTACGAATTCCGTCAAGGTCTCGGATCTGTGGAACAGAGTTTGAACCTGAACCTTATAATGGGTAAATACATGCAGGCAAAAAGGAGTCTTTTTATGTGCTTCGTCGACTTAAGTTTGGCGATTGACTGTGTCAATCACCAGAAACTGTGGCGCATCCTAGAGGACATGGGGGTGGAAATGTTGTTAATCAACTTCCTCAAACAGTCGTACTTAGATGCTCGGGCGCGTTATGGTAGAACTGGTGAACTCAGTCCTAGTTTCCCTGTTAGGAAGGGTGTTAGGTAGGGGTGCGTTTTAGCACCCCGCCTTCTTACCCTTTACATAAACAGCCTAGGGTACACTTTATCAAAGGCATGCCAAGACATACCCAGACTAGGTAAAAAGGACAATTGGTGCTTTGCTATACGCAGATGATGCGGCCTTGCTAGCCCGCACCCCAATAGGCCTGCAGAAAATTGTGACGAGTTTTGCCTCTTATATGTCGAGCCTGGATCTCCATGTTAATATTAGTAAAACCTTCGTAATGAAATGCAGTAAGCCCAGTGTAAAGTGCTGTAACATTTTTGTTAATACCAAAAAACTTGAATTCAGTAATCACTTTTCCTACCTGGGAATTGTCTTTGATTATAGGGACCTATGGTCAAAAGCTATCAACTGTAGAGAACTGCTTTTTGCCAAAGCCAACGGTGCCTTCATGAAATTTTCCAGGAAGTTAGGAAAGCGCCCTATCGAGGACTTGTTGATAATATATCAAGCTAAATGTATTTCAGTTGCTCTATATGGAGCTGGCATTTGGGGTTATGCAAATGTAGAGTCCCTTCAGCAAGTTGAGAATAGGTTTTTAAGATTTTTATTAGCCGTACCAAATTATACGGATACGTACATTTTCCATGCTGAATTATGGCTGTCATACCCGTCCGACCTTATTAGAATCCAAACAATTTTATTATGACATAAGGTCTGGACAGGCATTACTACCGACCTCAAGCGGGACGTGATCAAAGATTGTCTGAACTTGCAACAGGCACAACGTATTGCCTGGCTCGCCTATGTCAAAAAATGTATGCATGACCTAGATTTCTCAGATTATTTTGCTAACCCAATACCCTGTCTCTTCTCTCAAGGAAGGATCTCAAGGCTGTATGTATTAACCACCTGGAGACGATTAGATTGCCATTTAATATCATCAAAATCTCAGTCAGAGCTAATCAATTGCCCTGGACTCAGCCAGGAATCCAACCCTACTTATTAACAACCCATAGAAATTATGACAGATGTTACTGACACGCTTACGTCTTGGCAATTTCCATAACCTTGTAAGATTCCCTCAGGTTAATGACTGGTCACATGCTCTTTGTTCATGCCCCTGTGACAAATCATCTGCACAGTCCACAATTCATACACTATTTTTCTGCACGTTTTTTACTTTACTTAGGAAAAGATGGATCCTTCCCTATTTGAAACGCAAGGTCTGAGACAATGTCGACCCGCTTTTGTTAAGCTACAATCCCTAGATGACGACATTTTTAACGATCATATTGTAAAATATATGATAGGGGTGATAAGAACAAGGAAATCTATGCAAGACCCATCTTCTGTTAAATTGACCTTGGTTTTTATCTAGGTTAAGGACACATTAAATCTGTTTTCAGTCTTTGCCTTGTGCAAACTGTAGATAGCTGTTCACCTTTTAATATATTCTTCTTAACTTCTAATGATGATATTGATTATATGTCTGTCAAATTGTGATTACATTAATTAATTTTCTTATGCTTATTGCTATGTATTCTGCTTTTATGATTTGACAATTTTCAATCGAATAAAGAGTTATCTTGACTTGACTTGACTACACATATATATGTATTTTTATATATGCGCCGGGGTCCCGCACGTGGGCGGGTATTATTCAGTGCTTATGCCTTTTGATGAGTATCCCCTGGAAAAAAATTTTCTTTCTATTGTATACTCTAACTGCAGATTCCTCACCTTTTGAATTCCCCAAGCCTTTAGAACTTTTTACAATAACTGCATATATACCTGTGCGCTGATGTCAGGTTACTACAAAGCATTTCTGCATCTTAAGATGCTGTGCCTATGACAGACTGTAACCTGTGACTGTTTACAAAATTTAACAGTCTATTCAACAGAACAGAGGAAGGTAGGGTGGAAGATATTTGAGAAATCTGCAGTTATAATATACACCAGACAAAGCATTAACTGCAGATTTCTCACCTTTTGAATAGATACCAATGCAGTACCTTCCCATAGATGAAGGGTCTGAGGTGTGGACTTCATACTAGAAATCTGCAGGTCTGAAATTAAAAGTGCAGTAATTCCTGGTGAAGGTGTGAACAGGAGCCCATGTAGCAAGCTCACAGAATACGACCAGGCGATAGTGGCAGCCTTGACTCTGGTAGAAGGAGCCCAAATCTAACTCCACAAGGCTCCCTCTAGGCTGCCTCGTCTCAGACACATACCATTATGTTGCGGAGGCAGTACCACTGTAGAGCCTGCATGTGCTAATGAGGTGACACTCCATCAGGAAGCACGAGGCCAGGTGAACAAGAAACTTCTGAATCGTCCTTGCCAATACACAGTTGCATACCTGAAATATCTGAATGATATAGTGAATGTCCTGAAAACACTGCAAATTGGAAAGGCTTTGAAATCGTCTGTATCCAGGACTGCCCCAATTAAGGGAACATTCAACATTGACCTAAGATGGGATTTCAGATCACGGACAGAGAATTACAGAGAGGATAGCATGACATTTATCTGCGACTTACTGCGCCAAGCCTGCATTTATATGGCAGTCACAGTAGTGAGGAAATACGTGTATTACTACCGAAACCAACATTCAACCGGCTTGGCCTTCAGCAATGATGTGGAGGTTTTAACTGGTGCCAGCAGTGAGCTAGGTGAAGTCCCAAATCTCAGACATGTGGAAATTTCCAAAAAAGAACACACATAGACTACGTAAAGGCCTTACCCTCCTCCGGAGTCAGCTATGACCCTGGAGGGCACCATCTGGGGAATGGGGTCGGAGATGGCCGACGGACTTGAAGTCACAATCTCTCCCTGGGCCAAAAGTGGCCGTGGAAGGACTCCCGCTTAGACTTTGTAAGAAAATGCCTCTTTTTGTATGGTCACCCCCACGTTTTTTGACTGATGCTGCTGCTTTTTGGACTCAGACTGCTCTATAGGTAATCATACCTCAGTGCCAGTGCCGTGGCACTAAAGTGTATGCCAAATTGGCTGTACCCAATTGGAAATGACTAACCCACCAGTAAAGCCCTGAGTAAATGGTACTCCGAGCATGTACGTTAGAGGGGTACCCTAGGGCTTGCAGCACTGATTGTGCCTCCCATAGGTTCCCCAAGTAAAACAAGTCCTCCAGTCCACCACTGCAGACAGGTACAGCAGTTGTGCGCTGCTAGCCTGACTTTGCTATTGAAAGCAAAGGTAAAGTCACTATTTCCCCTGTACATGTACATGTGTGTCAGTCAGCCCTTTGTTAGGCCTACGAAACCATAAGGGAGGGTGCAACATATGACACAGGTAGGACATGTACTTTACACAACCTGACACAAGAACACACAAAACAACCATTTTACTGTGGAAAGACTTGTTCAACCAACTGGCGAGTACAGGGTTACACGCTGAACTCTTCCGCTGTGCTAACTCCGGAATGGTGTAACCAAAGTGGGCACTCCAAGGTATCAAACAACTTGTTATATGATGCCCAAATCACATCTCAAGTCAAAATTCATGTAACTAGCTGCAGTGTGCAGCTTTAGCAAATATGCCACTTTGTTGGTTTTAAAAATCCTATTCCTTCCCAGGCACACATGAAGACTGCTCCACAAGACAGCTTTCTGCCCTCCTGGATTGAAGTGCTAACGATACTCCGGAAGGAGAACAAATAGGGATTGCAGGCCAGGGAGTGGTCACCTCCCTCCTGCAGGAGGCCACTTGGATGTTAACCCCAAAAGGCAGGCTTGAAATGTGAAGCTGCCTGTGAAGAACAGATGAGGCACACCAGGGGGAGGGCTGCCCATTGTTGAGGTAGTCAGGGAGCAGAAGGGGGAAACCCGTTGCCAAACAGGTTTCCCCAGGGGCGTAAAGCCCTGAGATAACCACACCACAGGAGTGGGAAAGTGAGGTCAGGAAATGGGGTCTCACCATATTGGGAGTGGGAAGAAGAAAATTACTTACCTGTAACTGTGGTTCTCCAGTATTGGTATTTTTTATAGATTCACATGATTGAACCATTCCCAGAAGTAGAAGTTCCTCGGTATGAATGTATGTATGTATGGCACATTTGTAAAGCGCAACTGTCACCCAACGGGTATCCTGGCGCTGTGATCTTTCAAAGCCTGAAACACAAACATTACTTTAACAGCCATCTACAGTATCCTTGGAAAGAGGTGGGTTTTTAGTCCCTTTTTAAAAGAGGAAAGATCTCCCAAGCCTCTAAGAGACAATGGTAGTGCATTCCATAGCCTGGATGACGTGTAGCCAAAAGAACGGCCACCCATCATATCATAATAAACAATGTCTAACAGAACAATAGATAGATATAGCATTGAAACATAGTTCTATAGTCCTCTATTTGGTCCTTTTAAAAAAAGGACCAAATGTACACCTTTAACCAATCAGGTTTCAGCACCCTCTGGAATTCTTCCAAGAGAGGCAGAGTTCCTCAGATCTTTTTGCATGAGTGTGCTATACTGAAGGTAGAGGAAATTCCAGTATTGGATTTTATATAGATTCACATGCTTGAATGAGATAGGCTGCAATAAACACACACACACACATATATATATATATATATACACATATGAAGAATTGTTACTTACCTGTAAACAGGTGGTTCTCCAGTATTGGTGTCTTTCATAGATTCACATGCTTGAATATTCCCCGTCGTCGGAGTGGGAGTCCCACGGTAAATAAAATAGCAATAACATACTCATAATATGTATATGTAAAAACATAACACATGAGATACACATTAGAAAAAAGTCAGAAAAAGCCTAGACATAATTCCCACATAGGATTACATGAAGAGAGAAAAGACACTTGTAGTCTATTCCTGTCATTATGTTGGTCCAAACTGTAGCCAATCAGGCGCCAGCAGCCCTCCAGAACATTCTCCTCAGAGCTCAGTACCACAGATTTTCACAGCACAAGAGTAACCACAGAGTCTATGAGGAGAAGAGAGCCTCTGAGGGGAGGCGGGTGGGTCGCATGTGAATCTATGAAAGACACCAATACTGGAGAACCACCTGTTTACAGGTAAGTAACAATTGTTCTTCTCCAGTATTAGGGTGTCTTTCATAGATTCACATGCTTGAATATAGAATAGAAAGCAGTAATAATGAACCGACTTATGAGACCAAAGTATATATATATATATACATATATAGTCATGCAAGTCATACAGTATCATGGTAAACCATAATGGAGGAGGGAAGACAGAGGCTCACCTTATTGAAAAAGATTGTGAAGCACAGCCTGTACTACTGCAGTACCTGCTTCATTGATGGCACCCAGGCAGTAGTGTTTTGTAAACGTGTGCCTGCTGGACCACGTGGCTGCTCTGCAGATCTGATGCAGCGGCACACCGGCGAACAGGGCAGTTGAAGATGACATCGCCCTGGTGGAATAGGCCCTCACTGAAGACTGTAGAGGCTTGACTGCCTTTTTATGGCAGAAAGCAATGGCCGAAGAAACCCAACGAGCAATAGTACGTTTGGTAACTGGACGCCCCTTGTGGAAGCGTCCATAAGCTATGAACAGTTGGTCAGCTTTACGAAGTCAAGTCAAGTCAAGTCAAAGGATTTGTATAGAGCGCTACATACCCGGAGGGTCTCAAGGCGCTTGAAGAAGGGGGGGGATTACTTGTCAAATATCCAAGTTTTAAGTTGCTTTCTGAATGCAAGGTGGTTCTGAGTGAGACGAAGGTGAGTGGGGAGTGAGTTCCAGGTTTTAGCTGCGAGGTAGGAGAAGGATCTACCTCCCATGGTGGTTTTATTGATGCGAGGTACGGTAGCAAGGGCTTGGTTGGAAGATCGTAACTGGCGAGAGGGGGTGTAGAAGAAAAGTCGTGTGTTGAGGCATTCGGGTCCAAGATCGTAAAGTGCTTTGTGTGCGTGGGTTAGGAGGCGGAAAGTAATCCTCTTATTGACGGGGAGCCAGTGGAGGTTTTTCAGGTGACTAGAGATGTGGTCTTTACGCGGGATGTCTAGTATGAGTCTGGCTGATGCGTTCTGGATGCGTTGGATTTTTTTCTGGAGTTTTGCAGTGATACCGGCGTATAGGGTGTTTCCGTAGTCCAGGCGGCTTGTAACCAGTGCATGGGTGACTGTTTTTCTGGTTTCGGTGGGGATCCAGCGAAATGTTTTTTTGAGCATGCGAAGAATGTTGAAGCATGATGATGAAACGGCGTTGACTTGTCTGTTCATAGAGAGTGAGGAGTCCAGGATGACGCCCAGGTTCCGTGCGTGGTCCGTTGGGATGGGTGCTTTTCCAAGGGCCTCTGGCCACCAAGAGTCATCCCAAGTGGAGGGGGAGGTACCTAAGATAAGGACTTCTGTTTTGTCTGAGTTCAATTTCAGACGGCTGTGCTTCATCCACTCGGCTACTTCTTTCATTCCTTCATGTAGGTTGGTTTTGGCGCCGTTAGGGTCTTTGGTGAGTGATAGGATCAGTTGAGTGTTGAGGTTGTGTTGGCGTGCGATGGCCGCGAGGGGGCTCATGTAAACGTTGAAGAGGGTGGGACTGAGTGAGGACCCTTGGGGTACGCCGCAGATGACTTCAGAGGCCTCGGAGTTGAATGGTGGGAGGCGGACTCTCTGGGTTCTTCCGGTGAGGAACGAGGTGATCCATTCCAGTGCTTTTCCTTGGATTCCGATGTTTTTGAGGCACTGTAGAAGAGTGCTATGGCAGACTGTGTCGAAGGCTGCGGAGAGGTCGAGGAGGATGAGGGCGACTGTGTCTCCATTGTCCAGTAGAGTTCGAATGTCGTCTGTTGCTGCGATGAGGGCGGTCTCCGTGCTGTGTTTGGCTCGGAAGCCGGACTGTGAGGAGTCGAGGGATTTGTTGCTTTCGAGGAAGGCGGCGAGCTGGTTGTTGACGGCTTTCTCGATTACTTTGGCCGGGAATGGAAGGAGCGAGATGGGGCGGTAGTTCTTGAGTTCGGTGGGGTCCGCTGTGGGTTTTTCAGAAGGGCGCTAAGTTCTGCGTGTTTCCAGCTTTCTGGGAAGGTGGCGGAGCTGAGTGAGCAGTTGATGACGTCTCGGAGGTGTGGTGCTATGATGGAGTCTGCTTTGTTGAAGATGTGGTGAGGGCAGGGGTCTGTGGGGGATCCTGAGTGGATGGAGTTCATCAGGTGGATGGTGTCCTCAGTGGAGATTGGGTTCCAGTCATTAAGGATGTTCAAGGGGGGTGAAGGTCCTGCAGAAGGTTGGGTGGGTTGGTCTCCGGGTCGGTTGTCAAAGCTGTTGTGGATGTCTGCGATTTTGTTGTGGAAGAACGAAGCTAGGGAGTCGCAGAGGGCTTGAGAGGGGGTGATATCATTGGAGTTGGCTGAGGGGTTGGTAAATTCTTTGACGATGTTGAATAATTCCTTGCTGTTGTGGGCGTTGTTGTCTAGTCGGTCTTTGAATGCAGCTTTCTTGGCAGCTCGGATTAGTTGGTGATGTATGCGGGTGGCGTTTTTGAAGGCGTCCCTGGTGCTGGTGTTTGGGTCTTTTTTCCAGGCCTTCTCGAGGGAGCGACAGAGTTTCTTCGATTTCTTAAGATCATCGTTGAACCAGGAGGCGTTTTTGCTGCCTAGTTTGGTTTGACGTTTTTTCAGCGGTGCTAGGATGTCGGCGCTGTTGGATAGCCATTGGGTGAGGTTAATGGCTGCTTGGTCGGGGTTTGAAGAGTGGGCAGGGGGGTTTAGAAGAAGCGATGAGGAGATCTGGTCGATGGCGATTTTGTTCCAGTTTCTTCGCAGAGTAGGTTGAGGATGGTTGTGAGTTGTGGTCTTATTGTAGATAAAGTGTACGCAGCTGTGGTCCGTCCAATGGAGAGTAGTGGTGTGACTGAAGGAGACATGTTTGCTGGAGGTGAAGATAGGGTCGAGTGTGTGACCTGCGATGTGGGTGGGCGTAGTGACAAGTTGTTTGAGTCCGAGGTTGGCGAGATTGTCCAGAAGGGAGGTGGCGTTGCTGTCATTGCTCTTTTCCAGGTGAAAGTTGAGGTCTCCCAGTAGAATGTATTCCTCGGAAGGGAGGGCGTGTGGGGTGATAAAGTCAGTGATAACGTCGCTGAATTGTGCACGGGGTCCTGGAGGTCGGTAGAGGAGTGTGCCTCTGATTGTGGTCTTGGGGTCGGTGTGGATCTGGAAGTGAAGGTGTTCGGCGCTAGCAAGGTTGACGTCTGAGCTGGTTGAGATGCGGATGGAGTTCTTATGGACGATAGCGATGCCTCCTCCTGTTTGGTCGGTGCGGTCCTTACGGATGATCTTGTATCCTTCCGGGATGGCAATGGTGATGTCTGGGGCTGATGAGGCATTCATCCATGTTTCTGTAAGGAAGGCGACGTCGGGAGAAATGGTGTCTAGCAGGTTCCAGAGGTCGATGGCGTGTCTGTGGACTGAGCGGGTGTTGAGCAGGATGCATTTTAGGTGGTTGGAGTCAGTTATCTGTTGTGTGTTCGTGGATGAGGAGATGTGCTTGGTGCCGTCGAACTTGCAGGAGTTGCAGGAGAAGGGTCCATGGGTGTGTCCAGGAGCGGCTTGGGCGCAGTTGGGGAGTCGGCCGGGGTTAAGGGCAAGGAGGGTGGAGGCGTCGTATGTAATGCGGGTGGTGTGGGAGGTACGGGGGCCAGGGGGTCTGGCGCTGGGCGCGGTCCAGGCGCGGACGGGCGTAGACGGGCTTACCTTTGGCGCACCTTCGGCGCGGCCGTAGCGCGTGGACGCTGCACGTTGGGACATCTGGCATAAATGGAGAGTGGAGGGGGCAGAGCGTGGGAGGGTCAGCTGGGAGGCGGGATCTAGGTGCAGGGAGGGTCTGGGACGGGCCAAGGGGTTAATACAAAATGGCTGCAGGGTAAACAAATGCACGAAAGTTATTTATCCAAAGCGCTACACACCTCGAGGTGCACTACCATGAAAGCGCTAGCGGAGTTTAATGTGAGGCAAGTAGCGTTATACCCAGAGCTATCTGTTATCAATGTCAGTTGTCTACCAACACGAGCGCTGCACAGAAAGCCCACATACAACTGTTAAATTTCTATATGAGGCGCGTAGGTCACGAGCGCTGCACAATGCTATCAGAATGAAATATAAACAGAAGTCACGAGCGCTGCACAATGCTATCAAAATGAAATATAAACAGAAGCCACGAGCGCTGCACAATGCTATCAAAATGAAATATAAACAGAAGTCACGAGCGCTGCACAATGCTATCAAAATGAAATATAAACAGAAGTCACGAGCGCTGCACAATGCTATCAAAATGAAATATAAACAGAAGTCACGAGCGCTGCACAATGCTATGCTAATGAGATACAGACAGAAGTCACGAGCGCTGGGCAATGCTATTAAAATGAAATATAAACAGAAGTCACGAGCGCTGCACAATGCTATTCGAATGGAATATAAACAGAACAGCTAGTGGATTAGCAGTAATGTATACAATACCACCAGGAGAGGGAGGTGAGGGGAGCGACCGTTTCTGCGTGGAGCAGGGTGGAGCTGTTCTGCTGATGTAAAATTTTAAGCACCTTTTAATGTCCAAGGAGTGCAAGCGCTGCTCCGCTGGAGTCTGCGGGTTAGCAAAGAAAGTCTTTAGGAAAACAGGTTTGTTGATGTGGAAATCCGAAGGCACCTTAGGCAGGAAGGTGTGATTAGTGTGAAGCACCACACAGTCCGGCTGGAATTGAAGAAAAGGAGGATTTATAGTGAAGGCATTAATATCACTTGCGCGACGTGAAGATGTCTACGCAAGGAGAAGAGCAACCTTCCAAGTAAGAAACTTCAAGTCTGCCTTGTGTATAGGTTCGAATGGTGCCTTCATTAGTTGTGCTAAGACGATGTTAAGGCGCCAAGAAGGAGGAGGGCGCCGAACTGGTGGGAATTTGCGGAACAATCCTTTGAAAAATTGACGTATTATCCTAGAAGAAGAAAGTGAAGTGGAGCCATCCTGGCGAGAGCGGGAAATTGCCGCCAGAAAAACTTTCAAAGTTGAATGAGACAGTCCGGATGAGCCAGTTGCAGAAAGAACGGGAGGAGTTGCGCAGGCGTGGAACGAATGGGATGGACACCAGCCGCTGCGCACCAATGGCAGAACCTTCTCCATTTAAGCTTGTAGGTTTTAACAGTTGACGGAGCTCTGGCCTGAGCGAGAATGTCTCTGCAGTCTGGCGGAATGGTTAAATGGGCAAATTCAAGGTGCTCAGGTTCCAGGCTGACAAACTCAGAGAGGAGGGGTCCAGATGGCAAATCTGACTCTTGTCCATCGTGAGGAGGTCCATCCGAGGATGAAGAAGGATGGGCTCGCACTGGGATAGAAGGAGCAGCTCCGAGAACCATGCCTGTCGAGGCCATCTTGGAGCGATCAGAAGAATGTGGCATGGCTGCCTCCGCATCTTCCACAATACTCGAGGCACCAGAGGGATCGGAGGAAAAGCGTAACCAAACAGATTGCACCAATTGATCAAAAGGGCATTGCCCTGTGACCCTCGGTGGGGATGCCAGCTTGCGTAAGATGTATAACACAATTTGCCCGAACCACATAATCTCTACAAGCTTATTAGGAGGGAAAAGATCAATTTATTGTGATCCCCCTCGACATCCTACTTAGTGTCAATGTTTATTATCTTTTTCAAGTTATGACAAGCTACATGACAGAAAACAACAATACATTAAATATTTACACACCTATATATACTTTGTACATACATGAAAAACAGATTCTTTACACAGTACAAAAAGACATTTTTTTGCATCAAACATTACAAAAAACCAAGAATACATCCCATTAGGCACTTTCATAGGGTGGAATAAAATGTCATCTCCACGATACTAGGACCGGCTGTTCCAGTATTGATTTGTTTAAGAGCCATTCATTTGCTTATAATTCCCCCTTGATTGGTTTTTCCTATTTGTGATGTATTCTTAGTTTTTTGTAATGTTTGATGCAAGATATTTTCTTTTTAGTAGGATGTCGAGGGGGATCTCAATAAATTGGTCTTTTCCCTCCTAATAAGCTTGTAGAGATCTTGTGGTTCGGGCAATTTGTGTTATATATATATTCTATAAAGGGTCTAGCCCCCATCACGTGTTTATGGAACTATCCCCTTTTGTTCTTAGAAGCTTGCGTAAGATGGGCATATCCGGTTCTCTGGTGTGGCAAAGAGATCCATCGCATACGACCCCCATCGCCGAAAAATCAACTCGAGTGTTGGTTGATGTAACTCCCATTCGTGGGTGGATGACGTGGACCAACTGAGGGAATCCACTAGGATGTTGGAGACACCTGGAAGATGAACTGCGGTGAGAGTGATGTGGTGACTCAGAGCCCAGTCCCAGATCGATTGCACCAGTTGAGACAAGAGTGGAGACTTTGTTCCGCCCTGCTTGTTTATATAATGCATGCTGGTTGTGTTATTCATTTGAATAAGGACTGACTCTCCTTGAATCACTGGATGGAATGACTTGAGCGCTAGAAAAATGGCCATCAACTCCAGCCTGTTGATGTGCCAGGCACTCTGAGGCAGAGTCCACTTGCCCTTTATGGACAGACCTTGAAGATGTGCCCCCCATCCTTCCAACGAGGTGTCCGTCGTTAGAGTAAGTTCCGGAGTGATGGAGAGGAACAAAGTCCCTGCTGACAGATTGGATGGCTGCGCCAACCATTTGAGAGCCGCCCTCATGCGAGCTGTGACACAGACCATGTCGTTGAAGGAACCGGTGATCTGACGGCATTGTCCATCCAGTTCTTCTTGAATGGGGCGTGTCCGTAGTCTGCAATTTGGGATCAGTGCAATGCACGATGATGCCATCCCTAGAAACTACTTTAATAGACGGACTGAAACGGACTGTTTTGTCCGTAGAAGAGAAACCAATTGAAGTATCTTTTGTTGACGCTCCTGAGACACAAAAGCTTTTGCAAGAGTTATATCCAACGTGGCCCCTAGAAAATTCTTGCAGAGAGTTGGATGTAACTCGGACTTTTCGGTGTTGATGAAAAGTCCGAGGGAGCGAAAGACCTCCTGACAAAGGCGTGTGTCCTGAAGCAACTGCGTGCGAGACTGATTTTAGGAGACAGTCGTCCAGGTATGGAAAGATTTGGACACACTGGAGACGCAGATAAGCGACCACAGGAGCTAACACCTTTGTAAAGATGCGAGGGGCGGAGCGTAGGCCGAAAGGCAGCACTTTGAACTGGAAGTCCTTCCTTCCCACGCGGAATTGCAAGTACTTCCGATGTCGCGGAAGAATAGGGACATGGAAGTAGGTGTCTTGGAGGTCGATGGTTGCCATGAAATCTCCCATTAAGAGCAAGCGTGAGATCTTCAACAGCGTTAGCATGTGGAAGGACTGGCACTTGAGATACTTGTTGAGTGCTCGCAAGTCCAATATCGGTCGCCAACCTCTGTTCTTCTTGATAAGGAAAAAACAGGAATAAAATCCCTTCCCTCTTTGAGACTTGGGCACCACCTCGACTGCCCCCTTCTGTATCATAAGGCGAACTTGATGGAAAAGTTACTTAATGTGGGCTGGAGGTGGGCCGGAAGGTGGAGTAGGAGGAGGAAGTTTGATGAACTATAAAGCATGGCCCTTCTCTACAATGTCCAGAACCCAACGGTCCGAAGTGATGGAGGACCATTGAGAACAAAACAGGGAGATTCGACCTCCAACTCATTGGGGCAAAGGCAAGTCATTGTCTCTTGGGAGCATATCCTCTGTAGGAAGATTTCCCCCTATAGGTCTTAGAAGACTGCTGACGTGAAGACTGTTGCTGGTTATTGGAGTAGCGTTGCTTGCCTTGGTTGTAGGAACGATACTGGTTGCTTCCTCCTCGAAAATTTGAAGAGGTGCCGCGTCAACGTGCACCACGAAAGGGCTGCTTCCGAAATTGTAAATTTCCTAAAGAGCGGGCAGTGTCGGTATCTTTTTTGATCGACTGTGAAGCCTCATCGACATGAGCCCCAAAAAGTGACTCGCCATCATACTGCATATCCAGTATTTTCGCCTGCACCTCTTGCCGAAAGGATGTGGAGCGTAAAGAGCCCTGCCTGCATAGAACAGCTGCTCCAGCGAGATGTCGGAAACCCGTACAGGCAATATCGACGGCACAGTCCATAATCTCCTCCGATGTTCTCTCACCTTCTTGGAGAAGTTGCAAAGCTTCCACCTTTGAAGCGTCTGGAACTAAAGCCACCAAAGCCGTCATGTCTGTCCACATCTGGCGGTCGAACCTCCCCAAAATAGCCAAAGCATTGGCCGCTCTCACTGTGGTGGAGGCCATCTGTAGGAGAGTAGGGTCTGCTTCCTATGGTCACCCCCACTTTTTGCTTTTGCTTTACTAGTTTTCGACTAAGATCTGGCTGTGGGCCTGCTAATCAGACCCACAGCCCAGATGCACTCTCTCTAAATTCAAGCCATGTACTCTAGGTACATACACAATTGGGAATTGGGTCACCTTGTCAGCCCCTGTAAAAGTGTACCCTGGGTACACAGGGCATAGGTGTAACCAAGGCCTTCCCGGGGGATGGCAGCATGTATTGTGCCATCCCTGGCTGGCCACTCAAATAGACACAACTGGCTGGTCACTCAGCTGGGGCAAGGTCGTGTAATCACCCCTTGATTAGGTGTAGTATTCCTATACCTACTTACATATAGACACATAGGGCCAGATGTAGGTCGCCCAATACCGGTCGGTAACGGCCGAAATTACTGAATTTCGGTCATTACCGACCGGTATTAGGCTTTTGAGATGTAGGTGGCCAATTTACGGATTCGGTAATTTACCAAATCGGTATTTTAAGGAATCGGTAAATTACCGATTCCTTAAAATATGGATTGGGTAAATTACCGGATCCTTAATATAGGGAGCACTCAAATGAGTGCTTTTCCCATTTCAGGATTCGTTATTTACCACCAACTACAAGTTGGTGGTAAATATCGAAAACCCTAAAAAAAGCTATTTTTTGCAAATTACAACAGTGCAATGTGGCAGACATACATGCCCTTAGGGCATGTATGTCTGCCACATGTGCACCCATGCACTATTCAGGGGTGCAACAGGATGTCAAAGTGAAACCCTGCAACCCTTGAATGTGTGGCCCATTTTACAGACTCGGTATTTACCGATTCGGTAATTCCCATTCATTCCTATGGGCCTGGAGGCCCATAGGAATGAATGGGAAGAAAACAAGTTACTTACCTGTAACTTCAGTTATCCAGTATTGGTATCTTTCATAGATTCACATGCCTGAATCATTCCCCGTCGCCGAGGCGGGAGTCCCATGGTAAATAAAAAAAGCAGTGCCAAAAGCACCTTGTAGTAGTAGGCCCTAGAAAAGGCCTGAGGCCTAGATTATAGTAGCCTATCTACCTCATTATGCTAAAAAGACCAAAGTCTTTGCTCCAACCAATCAGCTTACAGCACCCTCTAGAACCCGCTCTGCAGAGCCAGTTCTCCTCAGATTTTCATAGCACAAGTGGGAACAAGTATCCCAAACTTAGAGAACTGACTCTCCGGGGAGGAGGGTGGGTGCATGTGAATCTATGAAAGATACCAATACTGGATAACTGAAGTTACAGGTAAGTAACTTGTTTTCTTATCCAGTATTTGGGTATCTTTCATAGATTCACATGCCTGAATCAGAATAGCAAGCAGTAAACCAGGCAAAGTCGGTTGCGGATGGTGGGAGACTTATTGTAGTGCACCCCCATGAATGCATAATTAACAACCAACAATTATGTAAAGATTGATCTATTAACAAATCATGATCAGATTCGACATTGAAAATTGTGCAATTTCCTACAGGTAAGGAACTTATACACCATAGAAACACATAATATGTTAAATATGTCTGCATATTATAAACCATATACTGAATTGTATGTACTTTATATAAAAATAAGCCAACGTTAGTACCTGAATATATTCCTTATGGAAACAGGTGACGTAAAACAGCTTGGCCCACTGTCGCATCATCCTGATTTGCTGATTGCAGGCTGTAGTGTCTTGTAAACGTGTGGACATTCTTCCATGTCACAGCACGGCAAATGTTCTCAAGCGTCACTCCTGCAAACAAAGCTGCAGACGCTGCCACAGCTCTTGTGGAATGAGATCGAACAGACCTTGTCAACGGTCGATTAGCCTGGATATAACAGAACTGAATGGCCAATTTACGGATTCGGTAATTTACCAAATCGGTATTTTAAGGAATCGGTAAATTACCGATTCCTTAAAATATGGATTGGGTAAATTACCGGATCCTTAATATAGGGAGCACTCAAATGAGTGCTTTTCCCATTTCAGGATTCGTTATTTAGTTAAGTGAACATTTTAAGTGAAACCCTGCAACCCTTGAATGTGTGGCCCATTTTACAGACTCGGTATTTACCGATTCGGTAATTCCCATTCATTCCTATGGGCCTGGAGGCCCATAGGAATGAATGGGAAGAAAACAAGTTACTTACCTGTAACTTCAGTTATCCAGTATTGGTATCTTTCATAGATTCACATGCCTGAATCATTCCCCGTCGCCGAGGCGGGAGTCCCATGGTAAATAAAAAAAGCAGTGCCAAAAGCACCTTGTAGTAGTAGGCCCTAGAAAAGGCCTGAGGCCTAGATTATAGTAGCCTATCTACCTCATTATGCTAAAAAGACCAAAGTCTTTGCTCCAACCAATCAGCTTACAGCACCCTCTAGAACCCGCTCTGCAGAGCCAGTTCTCCTCAGATTTTCATAGCACAAGTGGGAACAAGTATCCCAAACTTAGAGAACTGACTCTCCGGGGAGGAGGGTGGGTGCATGTGAATCTATGAAAGATACCAATACTGGATAACTGAAGTTACAGGTAAGTAACTTGTTTTCTTATCCAGTATTTGGGTATCTTTCATAGATTCACATGCCTGAATCAGAATAGCAAGCAGTAAACCAGGCAAAGTCGGTTGCGGATGGTGGGAGACTTATTGTAGTGCACCCCCATGAATGCATAATTAACAACCAACAATTATGTAAAGATTGATCTATTAACAAATCATGATCAGATTCGACATTGAAAATTGTGCAATTTCCTACAGGTAAGGAACTTATACACCATAGAAACACATAATATGTTAAATATGTCTGCATATTATAAACCATATACTGAATTGTATGTACTTTATATAAAAATAAGCCAACGTTAGTACCTGAATATATTCCTTATGGAAACAGGTGACGTAAAACAGCTTGGCCCACTGTCGCATCATCCTGATTTGCTGATTGCAGGCTGTAGTGTCTTGTAAACGTGTGGACATTCTTCCATGTCACAGCACGGCAAATGTTCTCAAGCGTCACTCCTGCAAACAAAGCTGCAGACGCTGCCACAGCTCTTGTGGAATGAGATCGAACAGACCTTGTCAACGGTCGATTAGCCTGGATATAACAGAACTGAATGGCGGAGGCTATCCACCTGGAAATTGTGGCTTTAGTGACCGCTTTACCCAATATAGTCTGGCCATAAGCTACAAACAGTTGATCTGATTTTCTTAAAGTCTTGGTTCTTTGGATGTAGAACTTTAAACATCGTTTGATGTCTAAAGAATGCAATGTTCTTTCAGCCGGGGTTGTAGGATTTGGAAAGAAAACTTTCAGCTTGACTGGCTCATTTAGATGAAACTGGGAAGGCACCTTTGGTATGAATGTTGGATTCGTCCGCAAAGTGACATAGTCCTGGGAGAAATGCAAAAAGGGCTCCTTTATAGTGAAGGCTTGAATTTCTCCCACTCTTCTGGCGGAAGTTAGCGCTAATAACAAAGCAACCTTCCATGTCAAGAATTTTAGGTCGCTCTATGGATGGGCTCGAACGGGTGCTTCATCAGCTGTGAGAGAACAGTGTTGAGCTCCCATTCCGATGGTGTGGACTTTACTGGAGGATAAGCCCGGAAAAGACCCCTCATAAATTGTTTAATTAGCGATGAAGAGCAGAGCGATTGAATGTTAGCCATTTTTGTGTATCTGGATAGGGCCGCTAAGTGGACCTTTATTGAAGAAAAAGAAAGACCAGATCGCGCCAAATGCAATAAATAGGGCAGTATTTTCTCTGCTGGCGCCTCTATAGGGTGTAAAGCGTTAGAGATGCACCAAGCGCAGAAGCGCTTCCATTTGAGACGATACGTTTTTAATGTACTCTGGGCTCTTTCTTTCTTTAGAATGTCTCGGCAGTCCTGAGGAATTTGGAGATGTTAAAATTCTAGGAAGTTAGGAGCCATGCGTGCAATTTCAGCGATTGAGGGTCTGGGTGAAGTACCTGACCCTCGTTGCGTGACAGTAGCGTTGGGGTTACCAACAGTCTGATCGGTGGCTCCTGTGAAAGTAGCATGAGCTCCTGAAAACAATATTGGCGAGGCCAGTTGGGAGCAATTAGGAGAAGGCGGCAACTCTCCAACTTCATCTTGCGCACCACTCGTGGAATCAAAAGGATCGGAGGAAAGGCGTAAGCATAAATCCCTGACCATCGCATGGACAGGGCATTCCCCCTTGAGGGTACTTGCTGGCATAGTACCAGCATTTCTTGTTCTGTTGGATTGCAAATAAATCCAACTTCGGCTTGCCCCATCTCTGAAACACCTTGCTCAACTGGTTGTTGTGCAGTTCCCACTAATGGCAATCTGATGAGGACCTGCTCAGTTTGTCTGCTAAAGTGTTGTAAAGACCTCGGACGTGTTCCGCCTTGAGAGTTATGTTGTGAATTGTTAACCATTGCCATAACTCTTGGGCTTCCCTGGACAATGTTGCTGATCTCGTTCCCCCCTGATTGTTTATATAAAACATGCTGGTAGTGTTGTCCGTTCTGACCAGGACTGAGGATCCTGCTATCCTGTGAAGGAACGCTTGAAGAGAAAGAAAAATGGCTTTCAACTCTAGACTGTTGATGTGGCATTTTTTGTGCTGTTGAGACCATTTTCCTTGTACTTGTAAGTCCTGGAGATGACCTCCTCAGCCCTCCATGGACGCATCTGTCATCAGAATGAATTCCGGAGGAGCTTGCAAGAATGAGAGTCCCTGTTCCAGATTGCTCAGCTGAGTCCACCATTGAAGAGCATGCACCATCCTGTTGGTGATTGTGATGGTGTCCTCGAAAGAGCCTGTCGCTTGATGCCATTGACGATGTAGCTCTTCCTGTAAAGGCCGCATCTTTAGACGTGCCAATGGAATGAGGTTGATGGCCGAAGACACATCTCCAGAAGTGATGCAAATAGGCGAACTGAAAGTGACCTTTTTCTTGACTGTTTTATGGCCAAAGCCTGTAGTCGGAGTTGTCTCTCTCTCTCGAGACAAATATGCCTTGCATCCTACTGTGTCCAGACAAGCTCCTAGGAATAGAAGGTTCTGCTTCGGAACCAATTGAGATTTGCTCTTGTTGATTGTGAGGCCTAGCGATGTAAAGAGATTGCGGCATATTGTAATGTCGGACTTTACTTTGGCCTTTGATGGACCTTTGACTAGCCAGTCGTTCAAATACGGGAATACCTGTACCTTTGCTGTCCGAAGAGCTGCTGCAACAGGAGCCAGGCACTTTGTAAAAATCCTTGGGGCCGACTTGAGGCCAAATGGGAGGACCTTGAACTGATAATGGGCGCCAGCGACAGTGAAACAGAGGTATTTTCGATGCTTTGGGTGGATTGGGATGTGGAAGTATGCATCTTCCATGTCCAAGGAAGCCATGTAATCTCCCTCGTTGAGGCAGTTGAGAATGTACGAGAGGGTGACCATTCGGAATCCCTGCTTCTTGAGATATCTGTTCAGATTGCGTAGATCTAGGATCGGTCGACATTCCCCTAATTTCTTTTTATGAGGAAAAAACGGGAATAGAAACCTGTCCCTCTCTGATGGATTGGAACCTTCTCTACTGCGTTCTTGAGAAGCATTGTTTGAACTTCCTTGATCAATAAGTGAAGACGAGGGGGAGGGGGACCCCTGGGTGGAGTTGTTGGAGGTTTGGTGATGAACTCCAGGGTGTGACCATGTTGGACCAGGTCCAACACCCACTGATCTGTTATTTGATGCCATTGTTGTTGGAAGGCAGATATCTTCGCGCCCACGGGAAGGTAGGGGACTGAAAGTGGCGCCCAAGTGACCTCACTGTTTCTTGTGATTATCTCGTCCCTGATTGTTTGTGCGCCTTCTTCCTCCTTGGCGAGAAAAACCAGCCGATCCAGACTGGCGATACGAGTACTGATAGTTCTGGCGGATTGCTGCTGGTATTGCCTGCCTTGCTGGTAATAATTTCCTCTGGACGAATAACCGCGTCCTCTCGCGCCTCTGAACGATCCTCTTTTGTACTGCAATGACCCTAGTGATTTTGCAGTATCTGTATCTGTTTTAATTGCTTGGAGAGTTTCGTCGACATGTTTTCCAAAGAGGGACTCTCCGTCATATGCCATGTCCAGTACTTTCAATTGGACGTCTGGACGAAAGGTAGTGGCTTTCAACCACCCTTGACGCCTTAAGACAGCCGCTCCTGCCAACTGTCTGAAATTTGTGTTCGCAATATCTAATGTGCAGTCGATGGATTCCGCCGCTGCGCGCTCTCCTTCCATTAATATTTTCCGTGCTTCCTGCCTCTTGTCCTCTGGAATCAGCTCTATGAAACCAGCCATTTCGGAACACATTTGGCGATCATAGCGCCCTATAATTGCCAAAGAATTCGCCGCTCTGATGGATGCCGCAGCCATGGTGGAAAACTTTTTCCCAATAAGGTCTAAGCGTCGCCCCTCTTTATCAGGTGGTGTAGAAATAGGGGTAGCTGGGTTCTTCGACCTTTGTTGTGCAGCCTGAGAGATTACTGAATCCGGACGTGGATGACCAATAAGGCATGCTGGACTAGTGAGCGGAGCACGGTACTTCTTCTCAATTCTTGGCAACACAGCAGGCACAGAAGCAGGGTTTTCCATTATCTTGAGGCCCTCTTTCCAAATGTAATCAATGATAGGAATGGCTCTAGACACCTTCCTTGTTTCCTCTTTAAAATCATGAAGAAAGCACTCAGTTTGCTTCACTGTCATCGGGAGTTTAAATCTGTTTGCTGCTCTCTGCATCAGATTGTGCAACCCACCTACATCTTCAGGTGGTGAATTTGAAGGCTGAGGAGTCGGGGGGATGGCATGGGGATAATGTAATCATCCCATGGGTCTGTTGATGGTGCGTTACGCAACTCTCCTTCCTCTTCTGATGACGTGTCCGGGGTTTGTGGAGGCAATTCAGGTGGCGTAGGTTCCACGACTGGAGAAAGCGGTGGAATTTGAGGTGGAGGAACAGAAGAACTAGGCTGAGGCATTTGTGGTGGAAAGCGTTGTTTATAATCCGCCAGCATATCCTGTAAGTCCTGTATCAAAGTAGGCGGTAAATGAGTGACTTCTGAGACCTTAGGCCGTCTCTGAGGTTCCAAAGCATGAGGCACTATAATGTCCTCCTGGTAGTAGTGCTCAGTGTAAGTGTCGTCTTCATCATCATCTTGACACTTGATGATGAGATCAGATGGGTGACGCGCCACACCAAAAGCACCTTCATTATCATCGTCCTCAAAATCATCCTCTTCATCATCGGAGTAAGATTCTAGAAGATGAGAGGGCATAAGTGGCGATATATAAGAACCGTGTTGCCTCTTGTAAGATACAAGTTGAAAGTTCTTCGTTGAAATTGGCGTACAAAAAGTCTGATTCCCAGCAATAGGCTTCAGCAAAGCTGAATCCATCAGTTTTGATGGCACCGGTGACAAAGGTGCATCCGCCAGCTGAAAAGATGTCGTCGTCGACGGGTTTATCGTCGACGACGAAGGAATCGTCGTCGGTGGTCTTGCCGTCGACGGGACTGTCCTCGATGGACTTGACATCGACGGAGTAACTGTAGGCGGGCTCGTCGTCGATGGAGCCCGTCGACGAAGTCATCAACGCTCTCTTTTTAGACGACTAAGGCTTCGTTGACAATGATGTCTTCGTTGACGAGTCGTCTACGAGAGTTCTTTTAGCCACAACAGAAATCTTTGTAGACACAATAGGTGAAATGATAGATGTAGTGGAAATCATAGCCGCAGAAGAGGAGGTTAAAGTAGAAATAGTAGTCACTGGTGAGGAGATAGCAGAACTCTTACTCACGGTTTTCTTTGAGGAATCGTTGGTGGCTGAGGCTCCAGAGACAGAATGTTGAGATCTCTGTGAAGAGCCTGAAGTGGAGTGGGAGGTTTTCGCATGTTTTCTCCCCTCACTTGTCTTATCCTCTTGAGACCTCGCCCTCTTGCTAGAGGTAGAAGCTCCATCATCATCCTCCGTGGAAGAGGATTTAAGCCACAAAAGGACTCTGGCCTCCCTATCCCTTAAGGTCTTAGAAGGGAAGGTGCGGCAGATCTTACAATTTTTTGCCTCATGTTTGGGATACAGGCAATAAATGTAGTCCTTATGCTGGTCATCCACATGGACCCTCTTCTTATCGCAGGTTCTGCAAGGTCTAAACAAGGCCTTTTTGTCAGACATCCTGTAGCTCTGAAGAAAAATCTGAGTCAAGACTTAGGGAGACTCCCTTCCACACGACGTGCGGTGAAAATTTGAGGAGAACTGGCTCTGCAGAGAGGGTTCTAGAGGGTGCTGTAAGCTGATTGGTTGGAGCAAAGACTTTGGTCTTTTTAGCATAATGAGGTAGATAGGCTACTATAATCTAGGCCTCAGGCCTTTTCTAGGGCCTACTACTACAAGGTGCTTTTGGCACTGCTTTTTTATTTACCGTGGAACTCCCGCTTCGGCGACGGGGAATGATTCAGGCATGTGAATCTATGAAAGATACCCCAATACTGGATAATTACATGCATCCCATTTACAGATTCTAAAATACCGAATCGGTAAAATTCGGTATTTTAGAATCCGTAAATCTGGATTACCTACATCTGGCCCATAGTAACCTATAAGTCACTCCTATGGCAGGCCTTAACAATCCTGAAGGCAGAGTGCTTGGTTATGTGTGAGATGGTGCTCTAGCATGAGCTGAGCCTGTCTGCAGCTTTAGGAACCATGTCATTATAGCTGTTCTATGATATTGCCATACCATATACTCTTAAGTGCATTATGCACCTTGTGGTTAAATGCTAATTCTGGCGACAGGGGTAGCATTCCACCCTTCTAGAGGGAGAAGACATGTTAGTTCTGACTATCCCGGTTAAAGTTAACCAGAGCCCCAGCATCACAAAATGGATGCTGCTGCCACAGACAAGTCTGACCTCCTGCTGCTGGGAGTCCTTCCAGTCACGGAGGCGTGGACAATAGGTTTCCTGCTTGGGGAGGTGCGAGCACCACCCCAGACAGGAGGATGTGTATTGGGACAGGGAGGGCTGAATAGAATCAGACACTGCCTGGAGCACTCTAGGTGCTCCATGCATACCCCAGTTCAAACCGATTGCTGGGGCACTCCAGCCCCAGCTCTGGCACAAAACTGCACAAGGGAAAGGGGGGGTAACCACCCCCTCTCCTGGTCCCACCCATAGGAGGGACCTAGTGACCAAACCAGCCCCCTTTTGTTGTATAAAGGTAGGAGCTGATCCAGGAGACTTTAGATTAATCCTGGAATCGTACTGAACTGAAACTCTGGACCCTTCGACATTCACCTGAGCTGAAGACTGAAGAAATCTCCCTTGTGGCCAAGGAGTGACCATCCTGGGCAACGAGGCACCATCCAGCAACTCGACGGCTTGCTTTGTCCCCGCTCCCGCCGGGACCCGAGCACAGAGCCCGACAAGACCTCGATGTGAGAAGTTGGCCTGATATATAGTGCTCACTATTCTAGTGATCACTGTGTATCATGCCAAACGACCCTTATTGATGATTGGTTGTAAGTCAACCTTATAGACCAGCTATCCTAGTAGCATGGACAAGAGCAGTCTTTAGGCTAAACTCTAGAGGGCGTGTTAAGCCAGCTGTTATGAAAATAAAAGGATATTTATTTATAACAAGTCTACCCTGATCTCTTTATGAGTCAGGGAACTAAGCACACAACAAAACTCTTATGAAAATACTTTAAGTTGCACAATTTACACAAATGCCCGAGGGGCACGAAAAACCATATACACTAAATGCGAAATACTAGCAGGTAAGTAACAAGATCCAGAGGCTTCAGGATCGCTAGGACTACACTACTGAACCCTAAGGTTAGGAGCAGGAGGCCTAGAGAGATCGGGTGCAGAGTGTGCACTCTCACGCGGGATGCGGGACAAAGTCTATGGATGCTAGTATTTGTAAAGTTACAGTTATCGGACGAATCCGACTAGATAGACTGAAAACGAAAAAGGATCTGGACACTTAGATAGTGAACCTACGTTGGAGCACCGAAATGCTCAGGTTACCTAGCCCAGGCGCTGCGGCTGCATAGGGTTCAAAAGACGTCGGGAATCCTCGTTACAGTCTATGGAGCCTGAAAGAAGAAGTTGCTGGCAGGCGACCAGTGAAGAAGTTCGATGTGATCCAAGCCTGGATCAGTGATGGAGACGACCTGAAAGCAGAGGGGACTCAGTTCTTAATCACTAGCCAGTGATTGTGTGGGCACCAGGATGGCACCGGATGAAGTCACCTCGACCAGGTGAGTGGGCGACGCTGGGCTCTGCTGTCCCTCGGACCAGGAGGCGTTGTCGGCGACCAGGCTGGAGGTGCGAGCTGTCCCACGAAGGTGTCTGCTGTCGGCGATGCTGAACCCAGGATTGGAGCAACAAACCTGGGCAAAGTCAAGCCCACGCGGTGGAGTCAAGATGGCGTCTGGAGTGGACCAGGAAGGTCCGGAGTGCTCCTCTGTTGGAGGGGAGCAAGGGCCAGTCTGGAGCAACCAGACCAGCGATGCAATCGTTGTGGTGCGTCGTCAAGAGGGCCACTATCCAGCAGGCAACTGACCGGACAACGCGGTGAGCAGCAAAGAGCAGAAGGGCCCCAAGCAGATCTCGTGGATGCTGGGTGTTAGACCTGACATCCTTGGTGTGGTTTTTCCCCATCTTTTTGCCTCTGACTCATGTATTTTTGATGCTGTGCTGGATTTCGTTTTTGCTGGTTTAGATGCTTTGGACCCTCTGCCACTGCTGATCAGTGTCGGAGGGTAAGTGCTCCCTCTGTAAATTGTCATATTGATTGGGTATACCTGATTGGCATATTTGTGTAACCATGAAGTCCCTAGTAAAGTGCACTGTGTGTGCCAGGGCTGGTGATGACAGATGCTACTAGTGGGCCTGCAGCGCAGATTGCGCCACCCACATGAGTAGCCCTAAAATGATGTCTCAGGCCTGCCAGCGCAGGGCCTGTGTGCAGTCAGTGGACTGCCATGTCCGCCTGGCCAGTGTCCCCACTGGCTGGACCTAACCCTTCCCTGTCTGTGCACACCAGTCACCCCTATGGAAGGCTCAAGGTACCCCCCTGGGCAGGGTGCAGTGCATGGATAAGGTAGAGCATGTACTAGTGCAGGTAACATGCTCTGGTAGTGAGCAGCAGCCATTTTGTGTGCTCACTGCTGTAAGGCTATCTTGCTCCATAGAGTAACATGGGGGAGGCTGGTCCCATTGGATCCAAGCCTATCTTCCCATAGGAACAAGATGGGACATAAGTGAAAGATATCCCTGAACTCAGAATTTAATAACACATCTTTTAGTAAAGGTTGTTTTTAAATTCTGTGTTTGAGAATGGCACTTTTAGAAAGTGGCTGTTCTCTTGTCTAAACCTTTCTGTGTGCCTGGGACTGTTTGTGGATTGACTGTCTGGGTTGAGGATGACAGGGTCTGCAGAGCCCCGGGGGGGGGGGGGGGGGTTATCTGAGCCAGCCCCGTGGATGAAAGGCAGCATCTGCTGCCAGGGAAGTGGGAGGAGATAGCACCTGATAGTGAAGGGCTGTGCCTGCCTAACCACAAAGCTGGCTCCACCTCCTGCTGGGCGACTGTCACCTCTGTCCCTGGGACAGGGAGGAAGAAGGAAACCAGAAACACCCCAGACCCCCAGAACTGGTTTGGACCGGGCTCAGGGCCCCCTTTGCACAAAGACTTCAAAAGACTTCAAAGGACTTCAAAGCCTTTTTGGGGTATAAGAGAAGGACCCCTGACTACAGAAAATCAGATTCTACAATCAAGAGGAACCTCTGCCAGAAGAAGGACTGCTGAAGGAGCTGATGGAAGATTGCCTTGCTGTGTGCTTTAAGGGCTGACCTATCCTGCTGTCCAACTGAAGGAGAGGAGAAGAAAGGGACTTTGCTGTGTGCTGTGACCCTGCCTGCTTGAACTAAAAAGACTTTGCTGTGTGCTGTGTCTACAACTTGAATCTCCAAGGGCCTGAGAAGAGCTGGCTCCCTGTCTGCAACCCAGGAACATAAAGGTTGCCCAAAGGACCACAAGATTCTGCTGCGCCCCCTGAAGCTGCTGTGCAGTGCAGAGATCGTGAAACACTGCGTGGGGCTGTGTAGCGCACTGGCTGCTCTCTAATCTGAGTGAGGGCGCCGCGCTGAACCAGCCTGCCGTGTGGCCGAGATCGACGTGTTCATCGACACGTAGGGATCGAAGATCGGAAGCTTGTGGGCCTTCCCAGCGTAAGGAGCGCTGAAAAATAATTGCTGGCCGTGTCACCGTCGCAGCCCGGGGTCAGTAACCCCCGTGAAAAGTGCCCCGTATCATCCCGGTGGCTGTGTCCTGAAGATCGAGCCCGCCGCGCTCTGATTGGGCGAGAGGGCCGAGCCCCCTCACCAGAGTCGCGACGGGATTGGTTGTTGTGGCGGAGCGTCATCAGCGAGGCCGCGCTGCCATTGGTTGGCGGCCTCGCGCTTAAGAGGGGCTCGACTCGAACGCCGCGACGGGATTGGCTGCCTCGACTGGAGCTGCCGAGGAGCCGAGGAAGCGCTGAAGATCACCGCCGGGACCGGGAAAGATTGACCTGACCTCGCCGAGGGATTATTCCAAGTGCTCCAGCCCCGGCCTGCCGTCTCTGCTCCCCGCTGCCCCTTGAAGGACGGAGAGCGGGCGGAGAGCGTCCGGAGACCGGCCGGGCTGGAGCGAGAGTGAGCGCTCGCCGCGCCTGAACGCCCCAAGTAACACCGAGCGAGGGGAAGGGAGTCCCCCTCCCCCCAGCATCCGGGTGAGACGCGCTTGTAGCGCTTGGAGTCCCTGATGCCAGGGGCTCGCTGTGGCATTTTTCAACGCTGACATTGCTCTGACTGCTCGTTTTGAGAGCGTTTGATTCCTAAAACATTGGCATTGTTTCTTTGCTCATTTAAGAGCGTTTAAATTACAAAACGCTAGCATTGATTCTTGGCTCATTTTGAAGAGCGTTTTTGATCACACAATCATTGGCATATCTTTTTGCCGATTAAAAGAGACTAGAGACATTTGCTTCAAGAACTTCCTGAAATTTAGAAACACCAATTAAGATTAAGTACATCATTGCTATACTGAAGTGATTATCGTGCAACTGCTTATTTACATTGCTGCAACCAGATAAAAGTTATATATATTTTTATAAAATACTTACCTGTGTGGTCTCAGTTTGTGGTGGATTGGGGATTATTGTTGTGTTGAGTGCAAATATTATACACATTGCCTTGGGGATAAGCCTGCCTGCTCGCGCCAAGCTACCTAGAGGAGAGCGGAGGTTATCTACTGTGTGTATTCCTACACCCTGACTAGAAGCAAGGGTCCCTACTTGGTCTAAGGTACTTACCTCTGCCAACTAGAGACCCCCAGATCTAACATTGTTGGACAGCGGTGCGGATTCTGAACTAATAATTGCACTTGACCTGCAGTGATCTCTTGTACATCACTAGTCTAGTTTAGCAGCACAGGTTGCGCAAGATTTTCTTTCTTTTTGGTGAAACCTTTTGTTGAAAAGGTTAGGAAGCATCATGTCTGTGAAAGCGGCAAGCGTGAGAGTAGAATTGGAAGTGGAATTCGAAATTCAGGAGCTGTACAACTACAGAAAGGATATCCTGAAACAATTCTGCAAACAGCTTGGATGCCCAGTGAAGGGCAGCGCAAACAAGGAAGAGCTACAGAAAGCTCCAAGGGCCTGGTGGGAGGCCAAACATGTCTCAGAAGAAGCTACTGAAGTGGAAGGCGCACCGGAGAATGTTTTTTTGCTCAGTGATTTGCCAGCGCGGCAGCATCTAAGGCTGGCAGCAACCATTCCAGTAGGGTTATTTCTCCAGAGGAGCTGGAGGAAAATCAGAGAGCTAGGGCTCATGAGATTGAGATTTTTAAACTCAGAGCCCAAGCAGATGAAAGGAGGCTGCGCCTTGAAAATGAGAAGGCGGCGGAGGAGAGAAGACATGCTCTCGCTTTGGAGGAGAAGAAACTCCAATTGGTTCATGAGAGGAACATGAGGGAGCTGGACATCAAAGAAAAGCAAGGGGGGTCCAGCTCTAATGGTGGCAGCGCACAAACAGTACAGGCGGGTAAGGTATACATACCAAAGGATCTGGTACAGAATTATCAGAGGGGTGAGGATATTTATGCGTGGTTTAGAGCGTATGAACTAGCCCTAAAGATGAATGAAGTGCCTGAGAAAAGTTGGGGGGCAGGTTTATGGAAGCACTTTGAGGCCTCTGGGAGGGATGTCTTGGCACCCTTAGAAGCAACAGGTACTTTAGCCTACCCCTCCATGAAGGAGGCTTTGTGCCTCAGGTATGGGCTCACTGCAGAACAGTACCGCCAGAAGTTTAGGAACTTCAAGAAGCTTGATTCAAGTACTTGGGTGGAGTGTGTGAGTATGTACATGCGTGCACTGGAAGGTTGGATAAAGGGCAGCAAAGTTACTGATTATGTGGGGTTGTGTCACTTGATTAGTTGGGAGCACTTAAGTAGTTTATGTGTTCCAGAGCTGCGCCAGCATCTTTTAGACAGCAAGTTAACTGATCCCAGTGAGCTTGCTAAAGAGGCGGACCGCTGGACTAGCACCAGGGTCCACAAGGGGGTGGTAAGTACCCCAGCCAAGGGTGGACAGGGTCCCCAGCAGAAGAGTGGGGGGGACACGGGTAATCAAAAGGAGTCTTCTAAAGGGCCCCAAAATAGTTCCCAGGAGAAAGAGTCTCAACCCCCCAAGTCTAAGAAGTCCTGGCCCCATAAGGGCAAGCAGGACAACAGGCCCCCACCTACTTGCTATGCCTGTAGGGAGGTGGGGCACATTGCCCCCAAATGTCCAAAGAAACCTCCAGCACCCACTGGTGCTCCAACACCGGCATTAGCTAGTGTAGCTTTGGGAGGGGATTTGATTTCTAGTGGGGAGGAGGGGTTAGCAGTGATGACCCTTGTCTCTTTAGGAGACCAAGAGATGGCCCAGGAAACCTTGCTGCCCTTAAACACTAAGAAATATGGGCAGAAGGTGACCATCAATGGAAAAGAGATAGAAGCTCTGAGAGACACAGGGGCCAGTGTGACATCTGTCAGGTGTCAATGGGTGTCTGAAGAGCAGATCATTCCCGAGGTACTCCGTCCTGTGGTGGCAGCTGACAGTTCAGTGCGCCTCTGCAAGTTGGCACGTGTTCCATTTGAGTGGGGAGGAGTCTCCGGTACATTGGAAGTTGTTGTAAGTGATGCCTTGCCTGTAGATTGTCTATTAGGTAATGACCTGGAGAGCTCTCCATGGAAAGATGTAGAGGACAGGACTCACTTGGAAATGTTGGGCTTGCCTGCGTGGATCTGTGTGACCACACGTGCAATGGCAGCCAGTAAGGGTGGATTAGCAGAACTGGAGCCTGGAACAATGGCCCAGGGACCTGTCAAGAGAGGAAGGGGCAGAGGGCGTGGGAAACCAGCCCCCTCTGTTCCCACGGTCCAGGAGGAAGCAGAACCTGAGGGGGATGCCCTGGAACCTACAGGGGAACAGGTGGCCGAACTAGGGGAATTGCCTGAGCTGTCCCAGTGGCAGCAAGATGGTGGTCCCTCCAGGGAGGAATTCTGCCAAGCTCAGAAGGAGTGCCCTTCCCTCATTGGTGTGCGGCAGCAGGCTGCAGACCAGGCAGCAGGCCTGGGGTCCAAGGAACATTTGATCTACTGGGAGGATGACTTACTTTATAGTGAGCCTAAGTTTACTGAGCCCGGTGCAGCCCGTGTGCTGGTGGTACCCGAGCGCTTCAGGAACTTCCTACTGGGTCTGGCTCATGACGTGCCTCTCGCAGGACATCTGGGGCAAGACAAGACCTATTACAGGCTTGTCACCCACTTCTACTGGCCCCAGATGAAGAAGCACGTCACTGCCTTTTGTAAGTCTTGCCAAACTTGTCAGGCCAGTGGCAAGAGCGGAGGGAAGTGCGTGGCACCCCTTCAACCCTTTCCTGTGGTGAGCACCCCTTTTGAGAGGGTGGGCATTGACATCGTGGGGCCCCTGGACCCCAAGACAGCCTTAGGCAACAGGTTTATCCTGGTCTTGGTGGACCATGCCACCCGATACCCTGAAGCAGTCCCTCTCAGGACAGTCACAGCCCCTGTGGTGGGCCGTGCCTTAATGGGGATCTTTTCCCGTGTGGGATTCCCCAGAGAGGTGGTTTCTGACAGGGGTACAAACTTCATCTCTAGGTATATGAAGTCTATGTGGGAGGTGTGTGGAGTGACATATAAGTTCACCACACCTTACCATCCTCAAGGAAATGGGTTGGTTGAAAGATTCAACCGCACCCTAAAGGGCATGATTATGGGCCTAGAGGAGCCCATGAGGCGGAAGTGGGACGTCTTGTTACCATGCCTGTTATTTGCATACAGGGAGGTGCCTCAGAAATCCTTAGGGTTCAGCCCCTTTGAGTTGCTGTATGGCCACCCTGTCAGAGGACCTCTCACTCTGGTGAAGGAGGGGTGGGAGAAATCCCGTGGGAAAACCCCTCAGGATGTGTTCAGCTATGTGCTGGCCATCCGCAACCAGACAAAGTGCTTCAGGAAGCTCGCTCAAGAGAACCTGGAGGCTAGCCAGGAAGAAATGAAGAGATGGTATGATCAGAACACCTCTCTTGTGGAGTTCCAACCTGGGCAGAAAGTGTGGGTGATGGAGCCAGTGGCGCCTTGTGCGCTCCGTGACAAGTGGTCTGGGCCATATGAGGTGGTGGAACGCAAGAGCGAGGTTACCTACTTGGTTAACCTGAAGACTCCCAGGCAGCCCCTGAGAGTGTTGCATGTAAACCGCCTCAAACCCCACTTTGAGAGGTCAGCAGTGACTTTGCTCATGGCTACAGATGCAGGAGGGGAGGAGGATAGTGATCCTCTCCCTGACCTCCTGGCAACCAAGGAGCAAGATGGGTCAGTTGATGGGGTGATACTCTCACCCACCCTGACCCCAGAGCAGCAACAGGACTGTCGCCAAGTCTTGGGTCAGTTCGCCCCCCTGTTTTCCCTGACCCCAGGTGTCACTGACTGGTGTGTCCACGATGTGGACACTGGTGACAACCTGCCTGTGAAACAGAAGTTTTACAGAGTGGCTGACAAGGTCAGGGCTAGCATCAAAGAAGAGGTTTCTAAGATGTTAGCGCTAGGGGTCATTGAGCCCTCCAGCAGCCCCTGGGCTAGCCCAGTGGTCTTAGTGCCTAAGAAAGCTGCTACCCCTGGTGGCCCCCAGGAACTCCGTTTCTGCGTGGACTACTGTGGGCTCAATGCGGTCACCAAGACTGACGCGCACCCCATCCCCCGAGCTGATGAGCTGGTGGATCGGTTGGGAGCTGCCCGGTACCTGAGCACCTTTGATTTGACTTCAGGTTACTGGCAGATTGCCTTAACTGAGGGGGCCAAGGAAAGATCAGCATTTTCAACACCAGAGGGGCACTTCCAGTTTCGTGTCATGCCCTTTGGGTTGAAAAATGCCCCTGCCACATTCCAGAGACTGGTCAACCAGGTATTAGCAGGGCTGGAGGAATTCAACGCAGCATACCTGGATGACATTGCTGTGTTCAGCTCCACTTGGGATGAACACTTGCAACACCTCTGCGCAGTGTTGAAGGCTCTGCAAAAGGCAGGCCTCACTATCAAGGCCAGTAAGTGCCAGATCGGGCAGGGATCTGTGGTGTACTTGGGACACCAGGTGGGGAGCGGCCAGGTGGCGCCCCTACAGGCAAAGATTGATACCATTCTGGCTTGGGAACCCCCCAAGACCCAGACTGAGGTGAGAGCCTTTTTAGGTCTCACCGGGTATTACAGACGGTTTGTCAAAGGTTATGGCACCATTGTAGCCCCTTTGACAGAGCTGACATCTAGAAATCAGCCCAGGAAAGTGAATTGGACTGAGGCCTGTCAAACTGCTTTTGACACCCTCAAAACTGCCATGTGCACAGCACCGGTGCTTAAGGCACCTGACTTTTCAAGTGAGTTCATTGTGCAAACTGACGCTTCAGAGCAAGGCGTGGGAGCAGTACTCTCACAGATCAATGAGGAGGGTAAAGACCAACAGGTGGCTTTCATTAGTAGGAGGCTACTCCCCAGGGAACAGAGATGGAGTGCAATCGAAAGGGAAGCTTTCGCTGTGGTCTGGGCTCTGAAGAAGCTGAGGCCCTACCTGTTTGGGACTCACTTCCGTGTTCAGACCGACCACAGGCCCCTCAGATGGTTAATGCATATGAGGGGTGAGAATCCAAAACTGTTGAGGTGGTCCATTTCCCTACAGGGGATGGACTTCACGGTGGAGCACCGCCCTGGTACAGAACACGCCAATGCTGATGGTCTGTCCAGATTCTTCCGCCTTAGTGATGAGGACTCCCAAGAGGTTGGGTAGTTCTCCCCACTTTCAGCTGGAGGGGACACGTGTTAGACCTGACATCCTTGGTGTGGTTTTCCCCATCTTTTTGCCTCTGACTCATGTATTTTTGATGCTGTGCTGGATTTCGTTTTTGCTGGTTTAGATGCTTTGGACCCTCTGCCACTGCTGATCAGTGTCAGAGGGTAAGTGCTCCCTCTGTAAATTGTCATATTGATTGGGTATACCTGATTGGCATATTTGTGTCACCATGAAGTCCCTAGTAAAGTGCACTGTGTGTGCCAGGGCTGGTGATGACAGATGCTACTAGTGGGCCTGCAGCGCAGATTGCGCCACCCACATGAGTAGCTCTAAAATGATGTCTCAGGCCTGCCAGCGCAGGGCCTGTGTGCAGTCAGTGGACTGCCATGTCCGCCTGGCCAGTGTCCCCACTGGCTGGGCCTAACCCTTCCCTGTCTGTGCACACCAGTCACCCCTATGGAAGGCTCAAGGTACCCCCCTGGGCAGGGTGCAGTGCATGGATAAGGTAGAGCATGTACTAGTGCAGGTAACATGCTCTGGTAGTGAGCAGCAGCCATTTTGTGTGCTCACTGCTGTAAGGCTATCTTGCTCCATAGAGTAACATGGGGGAGGCTGGTCCCATTGGATCCCAGCCTATCTTCCCATAGGAACAAGATGGGACATAAGTGAAAGATATCCCTGAACTCAGAATTTAATAACACATCTTTTAGTAAAGGTTGTTTTTAAATTCTGTGTTTGAGAATGGCACTTTTAGAAAGTGGCTGTTCTCTTGTCTAAACCTTTCTGTGTGCCTGGGACTGTTTGTGGATTGACTGTCTGGGTTGAGGATGACAGGATCTGCAGAGCCCCGGGGGGGGGGGGGGGGGGGGGGTCGGGGGGGGTTGAGGGGGGGGGGGTTATCTGAGCCAGCCCCGTGGATGAAAGGCAGCATCTGCTGCCAGGGAAGTGGGAGGAGATAGCACCTGATAGTGAAGGGCTGTGCCTGCCTAACCACAAAGCTGGCTCCACCTCCTGCTGGGCGACTGTCACCTCCCGTGAAAAGTGCCCCGTATCATCCCGGTGGCTGTGTCCTGAAGATCGAGCCCGCCGCGCTCTGATTGGGCGAGAGGGCCGAGCCCCCTCACCAGAGTCGCGACGGGATTGGTTGTTGTGGCGGAGCGTCATCAGCGAGGCCGCGCTGCCATTGGTTGGCGGCCTCGCGCTCAAGAGGGGCTCGACTCGAACGCCGCGACGGGATTGGCTGCCTCGACTGGAGCTGCAGAGGAGCCGAGGAAGCGCTGAAGATCACCGCCGGGACCGGGAAAGATTGACCTGACCTCGCCGAGGGATTATTCCAAGTGCTCCAGCCCCGGCCTGCCGTCTCTGCTCCCCGCTGCCCCTTGAAGGACGGAGAGCGGCGGAGAGCGTCCGGAGACCGGCCGGGCTGGAGCGAGAGTGAGCGCTCGCCGCGCCTGAACGCCCCAAGTAACACCGAGCGAGGGGAAGGGAGTCCCCCTCCCCCCAGCATCCGGGTGAGACGCGCTTGTAGCGCTTGGAGTCCCTGATGCCAGGGGCTCGCTGTGGCATTTTTCAACGCTGACATTGCTCTGACTGCTCGTTTTGAGAGCGTTTGATTCCTAAAACATTGGCATTGTTTCTTTGCTCATTTAAGAGCGTTTAAATTACAAAACGCTAGCATTGATTCTAGGCTCATTTTGAAGAGCGTTTTTGATCACACAATCATTGGCATATCTTTTTGCCGATTAAAAGAGACTAGAGACATTTGCTTCAAGAACTTCCTGAAATTTAGAAACACCAATTAAGATTAAGTACATCATTGCTATACTGAAGTGATTATCGTGCAACTGCTTATTTACATTGCTGCAACCAGATAAAAGTTATATATATTTTTATAAAATACTTACCTGTGTGGTCTCAGTTTGTGGTGGATTGGGGATTATTGTTGTGTTGAGTGCAAATATTATACACATTGCCTTGGGGATAAGCCTGCCTGCTCGCGCCAAGCTACCTAGAGGAGAGCGGAGGTTATCTACTGTGTGTATTCCTTCACCCTGACTAGAAGCAAGGGTCCCTACTTGGTCTAAGGTACTTACCTCTGCCAACTAGAGACCCCCAGATCTAACACTGGGGGGCTGGACTTCGGTGCTGGAGCTGCTCAGTGTTAGGGCTTCTCAAATCCCAAAGCACTCACTCGAGGATCCCTCGCGGTCGTGCTGGTTAATCGTCGTGTAAGTTTTGAAGATGGCCGGTCCCTCAGGTCTCGTCACACCCACGAATCTCGGCTGGGCTGATGATGCAGGTAGAGGTCAGAGATGCCAGGGAATCCGGGTCTCGTCGAGCTGGTCAGTCTTGATCCGGAGGATGGACGTGCAGCAAACCGCAAGCGCTTAGATGGTGCCCGCTGGTGCAGGGTGGCTACTCCTTAGCCACAAGGGAGAGTCTTCAGAAGGTATCAAGAGTTCCTTTCGTGGAAAGTAGTCAAGATTCAGAATTATCTAATTTGGGAAGGGGGTCGGCTCCTACCTTTATTCTAAAAAAGGGGCTGGCACGCGACTAGGTCCTGCCCATGGGTGGGACCAGGAAGGGGGTGGTTACACCCCTCTCCCTTGTCCGGACTTTCCCCAGCTCAGGGGCTGGTGTGCCCCTGGAACTGGTTCAAGCCGGCATATGCACAGTGAGCACCGGGGTGCCCCTTGCAGTCACCTTCCTCTCAGCCCTGCCTACCTGGGATACACAAAACCCTGTCTGGGATGGTGCTAGCACCGCCCATGACGGGAAACCCTTTGTCTAAGCTCTCCTCGCTGGAAGGACTCCCAGCAGCAGGAGGTCAGACTTGTGTCTGTGGTGGCAGCATCCATTTTGTGATGCTGAGGCTCGAGTTAGCTTTAACCGGAGTTCTCAGTTACATACATGTTGTGTCCCTCTAGAAGGGTGGAATGCTAATCCCGTCGCCAGAATTGGCGAGGGGTTAGTATTCCAATTCGTATGACACCTTACTCGACAGGTTTTGATAAAGCGATACCAAAGTTGGCAAATAACCGCGAGGATTATAATGCACTTAAGAGTATATGGTACGCGTTATCATGGAACAGCTATTAGGACTTGGTTCCGCAAGCTGCAAACGGGCTCAGCTCATGCCAGAGCACCATCTCACATAATTCCAAGCACTCTGCCTTCAGGATTGATAAGGCCTGCCATAGGAGTGACTGATAGGAATACATGTGCCCATTTTAGGGTTAGATATAGGAACACCACCTTGCCCCAGCTGTCGTGCAGCCAGTTGTGTCAGATTTAGATGGCCAGCCAGGGGTGGCATAATACATGCTGCAGCCCCTGGTAGGGCCTGGGTACACCTATGCCCTGGATACCTACGGTATACTGTACAGGGACTGATAAGGTGGCCCAGTACCAATTGGTAAATGCACCTAAGGTACATGTGTGTCAATTTAGCGAGAGAACAGCTAGGCTGTGGGTCTGATTAGCAGGACCACAGCCAGGAAAAGTCGTAAACCAGTGAAGCAAAAAGCAAAAATCTGGGGTGATCATAGGATTGCAGACCCTACTCTCCTACATGACCACCCCCCAAACTTTGGGACAATAAACTAACCTTGACCAGGTGAGTCTTCTTGCTCTAAGTGGAAATACCTGGAGAGCCCATCTGCATTGCCATGATCAGTGCCAGGTCTATGCTCCACTGTAAAATCCATCCCCTGTAGGGAAATGGACCACCTAAGTAGTTTGGGGTTTTCACCCTTCATCTGATTTAGCCACAAGAGGGGCTTATGGTCGGTCTGAATCTTGAAATGAGTGCCAAACAAGTATGGCCTCAATTTCTTCAGGGCCCAAACCACAGCAAAGGCCTCCCTCTCAATAGCTGACCAATTTCTCTCTCTGGGGGTCAGCCTTCTGCTAATAAAAGCAATGGGCTGGTCATGACCCTCAAAATTCAGCTGAGATAGAACAGCTCCCACTCCCAACTCAGAAGCATCTGTTTGGACAATGAATGTTTTGGAGTAGTCTGGACTCTTTAGGATAGGTGCTGTGCACATGGCCTGCTTTAGGTCATCGAATGCTTTTTGACAGCTTGCTGTCCACTGAACTTTCTTTGGCATCTTTTTACTTGTCAGGTCATTAAGTGGAGTCACAATTGATCCATAAATTCTGACAAATTTCCTGTAATAACCAGTCAGGCCCAAGAAAGCTCGAACCTGAGTCTGGGTGGTTGGAGGAGCCCAGTCCTTGATGGCCTGTATCTTGCTCTCCAATGGCTGAACCTGGCCTCCACCTACAAGTTGGCCCAGGTATACAACCTGTGTCTGCCCTATATGGCACTTAGTGGCCTTGATAGTGAGACCTGCCTTCTGCAGTGCCTCTAACACTTTCCTCAGGTGGACCAGGTGATCCTCCCAGGTGGAGCTAAAGACAGCTATATCATCAAGATATGCTGCACAGAAGTCATCCAACCCAGTGAGAACTTGATTCACCAGCCTTTGGAAGGTGGCAGGTGCATTTTTCAAACCGAAGGGCATTACCACAAACTGATAATGCCCACCAGGGGTAGAAAATGCTGTTTTGGGCTTGGCCTCCTCAGCTAACCTGATTTGCCAATACCCAGCTGTCAGGTCAAATGTACTTAAGTAGTTGGCAGAAGCCAACCTGTCTATAAGTTCGTCTGCTCTTGGTATTGGGTGGGCATCAGTCTTAGTGACTGCATTGAGGCCTCTGTAGTCTACGCAAAACCTCATCTCTTTCTTACCACCCTGGGTGTGAGGCTTTGGCACTAGAACTACTGGACTAGCCCAAGGGCTATCTGAGGGCTCAATGACTCCCAGCTCCAACATTTTCTGCACTTTTGTCTTGATGCAGTCTCTGACATGATCAGGCTGTCTGTAGATTTTACTCTTGACCGGCAGACTGTCTCCAGTGTCAACCTCATGGGTACACCAATTGGTTTAACTGGGTGTCAGAGAGAACATATGTCTAAAGGATTGAAGAACTTGTTTGCAATCCTTTTGCTGATGTTCAGAGAGGCTGCCACAAAAGACAACACCGTCTACTGACCCATCATCAGGGTTCTGAGTGAGCAGGTCTGGGAGAGGGTCACTCTCCTCCTCCTGTCCCTCATCTGTGGCCATGAGCAAGCTCATGTCCTTCCTGTCGACATATGCATTGAGCCTGTTTACATGGAGCACCCTGAGGGGGCTCCTGGGAGTTCCAAGGTCCACCAGGTAGGTGACCTCTCCCTTTTGCTCAATGATTGTGTGAGGCCCAGACCATTTGTCTTAGAGTGCTGCTGGGGCCACTGGCTCCAGCACCCACACCTTCTGTCCAGGCTTGTACACAGTCAGGAAAGCCTTTTGGTCATGCCAAGCTTTTTGTAGTTCTTGGCTTGCCTCAAGGTTTTTAGATGCCTTTTCCATGTACTCAGCCATCCTGGAGCGGAGACCAAGTACATAGTCCACAATGTTGGTTGCAGGCTTTTTGAGAGGTCTCTCCCATCCTTCCTTCACCAAACACAGGGGTCCTCTTACAGGATGCCCATACAGAAGTTCAAAAGGGCTGTAGCCAAACCCCTTCTGTGGGACCTCTCTGTAAGCAAACAAGAGGCAGGGTATCAGGACATCCCATCTATGCCTGAGCTTTTCAGGTAGTCCATGAATCATCCCTTTGAGGATCCTGTTGAATCTCTGTACAAGCCCATTGCACTGTGGATGATAGGGTGGGGTGAACTTATAGTTGACACCACATTCCTTCCACATTGCAGTCAGATATCCTGACATGAAGTTTGCACCTCTGTCAGAGACAACCTCCTTAAGGAAGCCAACTCTGGGGAACACTCCAACTAGGGCTCTTGCCACAACAAGTGCTGTAGTGGTCCTAAGGGGAATAGCTTCAGGATACCTGGTGGCATGGTCCACCACCACCAGTATAAACTTGTGCCCTGATGCTGTCTGGGGTTCCATTGGACCAACATATGTCAATCCCCACTCTCTCAAAGGGTACCCCCACCACAGGTAGTGGTATGAGGGGGGCCTTTGTTGTGCCACCTGACTTACCACTGGCTTGGCAAGTGACACAGGAGTGACAAAACTCATTGGTATCTTCATTCATGTGAGGCCAGTGAAAGTGTGAGACAAGTCTGTCCCAAGTCTTTGTCTGGCCTAAGTGTCCTGCAAGGGGAATCTCATGGGCCAAGGTGAGAAGGAAACCCCTCTGAGACAAGGGGATGACCAGCCTCCTGGTTGCACCAGGCTTGGGGTCTCTTGACTCAGAGTACAGGAGTCCATCATCCCAGTATACCCTGTGGGCACCTGTGGCGTTCCCTGCAGCCTCAGCAGCAGCCTGCTGTCTGAGGGGTTCAAGTGAGAGGCAGTCTAACTGTGCCTTCCCCAGGTCTTCCCAGGAGGGTCCCCCTGAGCCCAGAAACTCAACCTGATCAGGTTCAAGCTCTTTAGGCTCAGTCTCCCTCAGTTCTTTAAGGTCAGCCTCCTCTGAGACTTGATCCACAACCTGGGGCAAGGGCGAAGGCAATGCCTTAACCCTGCTGCTCCTTCTCTTGGAAGGTGTCTGGTCCATTGTTCCAGAATCCAGCACCTGTTCAGTGGGGCATCTTTTGGCCTGTGACCTAGTCACAGCAAGGACATGTGCTGGCAAGCCTAACATTTCCATGTGAGTCCTCTGCTCCACTTCTGACCATAGTGATGTTTCCAAATCATTGCCCAACAAGCATTCTACTGGGAGGTCTGAACTAACCACAACTTTCTATTGGCCACTTACCCCTCCCCAGGAGAAATCAACAATTGCCATACTATGGTGGGTAGTGACATTGCTGGCATTGGTCACTAGGTAATCTGTACCTAGCATGATCTGTCCAGGGTCCACAAAGTTAGGTCTCACCATTGTGACACTGGCACAAGTGTCCCTGTAGGCCTGAGCCACTTTTCCATTAATTAAAGGTGTCTGCCTGTATTTGCCCAAAGTATTGGGACTGGCATCAGGGGATATATCCACATCCCCTGTACAGACAAGGACAGCCTGAGTGAGTGTGCCAACTAGGTTGTCATACCCCTCAGATCCCAAGGTTAACCCAACGAATCCCTTGGGAAGTGCACTACCACTACTGACTGTACTAGGGGGTGCAGGTGCCTTAGGGGCTGTAGTGGTAGGAGTTTGCCTCCTTTCTTGGTGCACTCACTAAACCAGTGACTTTTACTTTTACAGTATTGGCACCACCTTTTGACTGGCCTTCTTGAGTCTTCTTTTTCTGCTGTGAAGCCTGACCCCCACCCTCTTTGGTTTGTTGGGGACCTGTTGAAGACTTCTGGTCATTTTGTTCACTCTTGTTACTACCCTTTTGGTCTGCTTTCTTCTGACCACCCTGGTTCTGAGCCTGGTTCTGCTTGACCCTTGTTCTGACCCATCTGTCTGCCTTCTTTCCCAATTCTTGGGGAGAGGTCAGATCTGAGTCAACAAGGTGCTGATGCAACAGATGGTTCTGACAGTTATTTAAAATCTGTTCTCTCATGATAAGATTATACAACCCTGTGTAATCAGTAACCTTGCTACCCAGCAACCAGCCTTCCAAAGCCTTAGTGGCACAATCGACAAAGTCAGCCCAATCCTGAGACTGAATTTTCTGGGTGTCTCTGAACAGCAACCTGTACTGCTCAGTTGTTAAGCCAAACCCATCAATCAGTGTATTTTTCAGGACTTGGTAATTGTTAGCATCCTCAGCTCTAGTAGTGAGGAGCTTATCTCTACCTTTGCCTTCAAAGGAGAGCCACAAGATAGCTGCCCACTGACTCTGGGGGACGCACTGGACAGTGCAGGCCCTCTCCAAAGCACTCATCCATTTGTGGATGTCATCCCCTTGTTTAAAGGGGGGCACTATCTTACTGAGGTGTCTAGTGTCTAAACTCCTGTATTTATCTCTAGGGATAATGCTGCCATCAGTGGGGTCTGCCCCACTCAATTTCTGCTCTCTAGCAAAGGCAAGTCTATCTTAAGGCCAGGGCAAGTTCTTCCCTTTCAATCCTCAGATTGACTTCCCTCATCTTGGCCTCATGCTCTCTTCTCGGAGGGGATGTCATCCCTCTGTGAGAAGATGTCTGAGAGCCATTGGTACGAATGGATCTGTTAGAGCCTCTGGAGAGAGACCTAACTCGTCCATTCCCAATGTTAAGCATGCCTGAGAGTGGGCCTGGGGGTCCCCCAGTTCCATCCTCATGCCTGCTTAAGTTGGTCCTGGTGAGTCTACTGACTACTACCTGACCTGTGTCTGCCTCGTCCCCTGACAACTCCTGATCCTCTTCCTCTCCTTCACTTCCTGTTCCATTGAGGCTGAGGTCAGGGTCCCCAAGGGTTCCCTCTAAGGGGGGCATGCTCCCATCTGGATTAGAAGGGCCTGTGTTAGAAGCCCTCCTTGCATCATAAGTCTCTAAGAGACCTATCAGAAATGGGATGGTAGGGTTAGAACTCTGTTTTAGCTTCCTGGAAGTACAGATTTGTCTCATCTCCTGGAAGCTAAGAGCTGCATATCTTGACATGACCTGTGGAGGGTCAACTGACATAAGGGGAGCTTCTGAGTTCTCTCCTTTGTCAGACATGCTTTTCTAGTGAGGTGTAAGTGGTGCACTTACCTACACTATTTGTTTGCCTACTGATCCCTTGCTAAGAGTTGTAGTCAGGGTGTGCTAAGCCCTGTTACACTACGACAGCTGGTTCAGTAGAACTCAGAGTATTCTAAGCTAAGTTATATGTACCTTGGTACTTATGTGATCTTTCAAATGATATTCTTAGGATACGTGTGGTAAAACAACAGCAAGCTCAAATCCCAACCGCTGCTCACCAATGTGAGAAGTTGGCCTGATATATAGTGCTCACTATTCTAGTGATCACTGTGTATCATACCAAACAACCCTTATTGATGATTGGTTGTAAGTCAACCTTACAGACCAGCTATCCTAGTAGCATGGACAAGAGCAGTCTTTAGGCTAAACTCTAGAGGGCGTGTTAAGCCAGCTGTTATACCATCACATATACCCCTTGAACACCAAGTGAAAGGACACCACACAAGTTGTTATGAAAATAAAAGGATATTTATTTATAACAAGTCTACCCTGATCTCTTTATGAGTCAGGGAGCTAAGCACACAACAAAACTCTTATGAAAATACTTTAAGTTGCACAATTTACACAAATGCCCGAGGGGCACGAAAAACAATATACACTAAAAGTGGAATGCGAAATACTAGCAGGTAAGTAACAAGATCCAGAGGCTTCAGGATCGCTAGGACTACACTACTGAACCCTAAGGTTAGGAGCAGGAGGCCTAGGGATATTTGATATTTATGGGTATTTGTAGAGCGCGAACGTTCGCTCCCGAGGGAGCATCTTGGCGCTGAGCTAGCTGCAGTGAATAAATGAAAGGTGGAATATGGTGAGAAGACTGGGACTAGATGGCTGCCAATACGATGGATTCTGGTTGTTGGTACACCCAAGTCTTAAGGAGTTTTCTAAAACTGTTCTCGTTTTCAATTAATCTGAGGGTGGCTGGTAGGTTGTTCCATGCCTTGGCTGCCAGGACAGTGAAGGATTTCCCACCCTTGGTTTTGTATTTGAATCTAGGAATTGTGATAAGATTTGTCCCGGAAGATCTCAAACAACGCGGGGGATTGTAGCGCATAAAGCGATTAGCAAGGTAGTGAGGCCCGGTGTTTTGCATGGATTTAAAAACCGTGAGAAGCAATTTGAAAAGGATTCTTTTGTGCAATGGTAGCCAGTGCAGGGATTTTAGTGCTGCTGAAGCAGATGACCTTCTAGGGAGTTTTAGAACCAGTCTAGCAGCTGCGTGTTGTATACTCTGCAGCTTACTGAGGGTGGACTTCTGCACTCCAGCCATGAGTCCATTGCAGTAATCAAGTCGGGAGAGTATTAAGGCTACCGCAACTGATTTTCTAGCTGCGATGGGGAGGAAATCAAAAAAAATTTTCAAGGATTTAATGAGTCCAAAACAGCGTCCAGCAGTGGTCCTAACGTGGTCATCGAAAGAGAGGGATGAATCGAATTGCACGCAAGGTTTTGTGCTGATGGTATTGCACTGGGGGGGGGGGCCTCCGATCCCAAGGGCCACCAGTCTTTCGGAGAGAAAGATAGATTTTTACCCAGTGGAATGATTTCTGTCTTGGCACTATTGCATCTTAAATGGTTTGTGTTCAGCCATTGAAATACATCAGAGAGGCCGTTTTTGAAACGTTGGTCAGCGTCCGTCAACTTTTTGTCGATAGTGACGACAAGTTGAGTATCGTCGGCATATGACGTGACAAGGATCCCATGCGATTCTATCACAGCGAGGAGGGGTGCCATGTAGATGTTAAAAAAGAGAGGACTTAATATAGACCCCTGAGGCACTCCAGATGTGATGGGTTTTTCGCTGGATAGAAAGGGACCAAGGGACACAGTCTGGGACCTATTAGATAGGAAAGATGTAATCCAAGCCAAGGCTGTGTCTGTCACGCCAATCTCTCGCATTCTGTTAATCAGGATGACATGCGAGATAGTGTCGAACGCTGCTGTAAGGTCAAGCAGGATGAGGACTGCTTGCCTTCCCTCATCCTGCAGGATCTTGATGGAGTCAGCTAGTTCGATCAACGCTGTTTCAGTGGAGTGACCGGAGCGAAATCCCGACTGCTGAGGATGCAGGATGTTATGGGCCTCTGCAAATGTTTTTAGCTCCTCGTACACTAGCTGTTCCGTGATTTTACTAAGGACAGGTAGTAGGGAGATGGGGCGCATGTTGGTGAGGTCCGTTGGCAATTTATTCTGCTTCTTCATCAGGGGTTTTACAATGGCCTTCTTCCAGTCATTTGGCACTAGCCCGGATTCGAGGGATTCATTAAAAATAACATTAATGTAAGGGTTTACTGCCTCGATCAAGTGATGCAAAATGATGGGAGGACAGGAGTCAGTGGGGGCTCCTGATTTACATGTCAAGATTGCCTTGCCTGTTTGTTGTAAGGAAACCGTTTGGAAGCTGGAGAGCGAGGGGTAGTTATATGTTGCCTCTAGGGAATTGATCGGAGGAGGAGGAAAGTCTTTCTGGATGTTGGCGATTTTCTCTACAAAGAAGTCTGCGATTTGGTTACACAGGCTCTCTGAAGGAGGGATTTCGGGCATAAGGGCTTTCGGATGGGTAAAAGACTTGACTATTGTGAAAACAGTTTTTTGATTTTGGTGGGCTTCAATTATGACCTTGGTGAAATAGTCCTTTTTTGCCATTTTTATGTTGGCAGGATATAGTTTCCTTTGTTGGACATAGCGTGCTCTAGCAGCCTCGCAGGGAGATCGGGTGCAGAGTGTGCACTCTCACGCGGGATGCGGGACAAAGTCTATGGATGCTAGTATTTGTAAAGTTACAGTTATCGGACGAATCCGACTAGATAGACTGAAAACGAAAAAGGATCTGGGCACTTAGATAGTGAACCTACGTTGGAGCACCAAAATGCTCAGGTTACCTAGCCCAGGGGCTGCAGCTGCATAGGGTTCAAAAGACGTCGGGAATCCTCGTTACAGTCTATGGAGCCTGAAAGAAAAAGTTGCTGGCAGGCGACCAGTGAAAAAGTTCGATGTGATCCAAGCCTGGATCGGTGATGGAGACGACCTGAAAGCAGAGGGGACTCAGTTCTTAATCACTAGCCAGTGATTGTGTGGGCACCAGGATGGCACCGGATGAAGTCACCTCGACCAGGTGAGTGGGCGACGCTGGGCTCTGCTGTCCCTCGGACCAGGAGGCGTTGTCGGCGACCAGGCTGGAGGTGCGAGCTGTCCCACGAAGGTGTCTGCTGTCGGCGATGCTGAACCCAGGATTGGAGCAACAAACCTTGGCAAAGTCAAGCCCACGCAGTGGAGTCAAGATGGCGTCTGGAGTGGACCAGGAGGGTCCGGGGTGCTCCTCTGTTGGAGGGGAGCAAGGGCCAGTCTGGAGCAACCAGACCAGCGATGCAATCGTTGTGTTGCGTCGTCAAGAGGGCCACTAGCCAGCAGGCAACTGACCGGACAACGCGGTGAGCAGCAAAGAGCAGAAGGGCCCCACGCAGATCTCGTGGATGCTGGGGGGCTGGACTTCGGTGCTGGAGCTGCTCAGGGTTAGGGCTTCTCAAATCCCAAAGCACTCACTCGAGGATCCCTCGGCGGTCGTGCTGGTTAAGCGTCGTGCAGGTTTTGAAGATGGCCGGTCCCTCAGGTCTCGTCACACCCACGAATCTCAGCTGGGCTGATGATTCAGGTAGAGGTCAGAGATGCCAGGGAATCCGGGTCTCGTCGAGCTGGTCAGTCTTGATCCGGAGGATGGACGAGCAGCAAACCGCAAGCGCTTAGTTGGTGCCCGCTGGTGAAGGGTGGCTACTCCTTAGCCACAAGGGAGAGTCTTCAGAAGGTATCAAGAGTTCCTTTCGTGGAAAGTAGTCAAGATTCAGAATTATCTAATTTGGGAAGGGGGCCCGCTCCTACCTTTATTCTAAAAAAAAGGGGCTGGCACGCGACTAGGTCCTGCCCATGGGTGGGACCAGGAAGGGAGTGGTTACACCCCTCTCCCTTGTCCGGACTTTCCCCAGCTCAGGGGATGGTGTGCCCCTGGAACTGGTTCAAGCCGGCATATGCACAGTGAGCACCGGGGTGCCACTTGCAGTCATCTTCCTCTCAGCCCTGCCTACCTGGGATACACAAAACCCTGTCTGGGATGGTGCTAGCACCGCCCCTGACAGGAAACCCTTTGTCCAAGCTCTCCTCGCTGGAAGGACTCCCAGCAGCAGGAGGTCAGACTTGTGTCTGTGGTGGCAGCATCCATTTTGTGATGCTGAGGCTCGAGTTAGCTTTAACCGGGGTTCTCAGTTACATACATGTTGTGTCCCTCTAGAAGGGTGGAATGCTAACCCCGTCGCCAGAATTGGCGAGGGGTTAGTATTCCAATTCGTTGTGACACCTTACTCGACATGTTTTGATAAAGCGATAACAAAGTTGGCAAATAACTGCGAGGATTATAATGCACTTAAGAGTATATGGTACGCGTTATCATGGAACAGCTATTAGGACTTGGTTCCGCAAGCTGCAAACGGGCTCAGCTCATGCCAGAGCACCATCTCACATAATTCCAAGCACTCTGCCTTCAGGCTTGATAAGGCCTGCCATAGGAGTGACTGATAGGAATACATGTGTCCATTTTAGGGTTAGATATAGGAATACTATATCTAAAGCAAAGGGTGATTACACCACCTTGCCCCAGCTGTCGTGCAGCCAGTTGTGTCAGATTTAGATGGCCAGCCAGGGGTGGCATAATACATGCTGCAGCCCCTGGTAGGCCCTGGGTACACCTATGCCCTGGATACCTAAGGTATACTGTACAGGGACTGATAAGGTGGCCCAGTACCAATTGGTAAATGCACCTAAGGTACATGTGTGTCAATTTAGAGAGAGAACAGCTAGGCTGTGGGTCTTATTAGCAGGCCCACAGCCAGGGAAAGTCGTAAACCAGTGAAGCAAAAAGCAAAAATCTGGGGTGATCATAGGATTGCAGACCCTACTCTCCTACACTTGACTCCCGGACCTCTGACCCCACTGCACGACTCCAGGACAGCAGAGCCCCGTGGAAGGCGTCGGAACCCGTGGGACCAGGCAACTTGGAAAGTCTTCAACTTTCAGCGCAGCTCCTGTGGCATCCTCGAAGCTGTGCACTGGGGACTGAGACACCCCGACACCGGGCTCCACCTGCACCGAAGACCAGCCCTCCACACTCCACGAGATCTGCGTGGGACTCTTCTGCTTGTGTTCTGCTCGATGCATTGTCCGGTTGCTGGCCGGTTTGGCTAGTGGCCCTCCAGCAACGATCCTTGTGAGAATCCATCGCTGGTCTGGTTGCTCCAGACTGGCACTTGCTTCCCTGAAAAGGTGAAGTACCTCAGACCCTCCTGGTCTGCACCAGAAGCTCTTTGTGTATCCTGCGTGGGTTGCCTTTGCTTAGGCTTGTTGGCTCCGATCTTGAAGCCGACCCCTCCATCTGCGAGAACCTTCGTGGGACAGCTCCTCTCCAGCACCTTGTCGTCCTCGACGCCTCCTTGTCCGCGTGGCTGCAACAACAAGCTTCACAACAGCACCTGATTGCTCCTCGACGACATCTGGTTCCTTCCTGGTTTCACCCGGTCACTGGCTAGAGACCTAGACTCAGTCCCCTCTGCTTTCAGGTCTTGTTCAACTCCTGGTCGCATGCAGCATCTTTCTTCACAGGCTCCATAGACTTCAACGGCAAAATCCGACACATCTTCACACCTATGCACCCGCTTCCTGTGGGTGAGGTAACGCGAGTACTTCGGTGCTCTCAAGGGTATTGACTATCCAAGTGTCTAGGTTTTTAGTTGTTTCCTTCTAGCTAGATCGGAAGTGTCCTAAAACTCCATTACTTACCTTTTTACGTTGCCATTGACTTTCTATTGACTCTCGCATGAGTGTACTGACACTGCGCGCACCGCCTGTGGACCTCCTACTCCTAACCTAAGAGTCAGATAGCGTAGCCCCAGCGACTCCCTAGGCCCTAGGCCTCTTCCTTTCAAAAGTCGTGGTTCTTATACCACTTACTTAGTATATGGTTTTACGCGCCCCTAGGGCCTAACTGTAAATTGTGCTATTTAAAGTATTTCTAAGTGTAACTTGTTATGTGCTTTTGCCTCTGACCTCCTAAAGAGTTCAGAGGAGTGTGTTAGTGAATAAATGGAATATGCTACTTACCAGTATGCATCTGTTCTTGGCATGTAGGGCTGCTGACATTCATATCTTGTGCATAGATCGCCGCCTAGTGTTGGGTCCAGATGTTTGCACATTGTTGTCCTGGAAGAGTCTTCGAAGTATTAGAGATAGGTGGCTCATCCCCTGGACTACAGTGCGCATGGGCATCCTCTCCATCTTCAGATTGTTTTTCGCCATTGTGGCAGAGATGGAGTGTAATACAGTAAGTGATGACCATTGCTGAGAATGATTCTGAGTGCTACAGCTGCGACAGGCACCGGGGAGGAGGGCAGGCGATATGAATGTCAGCAGCCCTACATGCCAAGAACAGATGCATACTGGTAAGTAGCATATTCCGTTCGAGGCATGTGGGCTGCTGAATTCATATCTTGTGCATAGAATAAATAGCAGTTACCTCCTTAGCGGTGGTTGCCAGTGCCAGCTGCAGCAGTCTGAAAAAGAGTTTTGAGAACAGGCTGTCCTACAGCAGCTTGCTGTTTGGAGTGTACATCTACGCAGTAGTGTTTGGTAAATGTATGTATGGTGGTCCATGTGGCTGCTCTACATATATCCTCTAGAGGAATGTTACCTAGGAAAGCCATGGATGCCCCTAACTTTCGTGTGGAATGCGCTCTTGGGGGAACTGTTAATGTGCGTTTAGCCTTTTGATAGCATATCTGTATGCACTTAACAATCCATCTGGCTATACCTGATTTTGAAATGGGGTTGCCTTTGTGTTGTGGAGAGAAGGCAACAAACAGTTGCTTAGTTTTCCTGAAATTCTTTGTCCTGTCTATGTAATACAGGAGAGCTCTTTTAACATCTAATGTGTGCAGTGCTCGGTCTGCCACTGAATCTGGATTTGGGAAGAAAACGGGCAGTTCTATGGTTTGATTAATATGGAACTGCGATACCACTTTAGGCATGAATTTAGGGTTGGTACGTAGCACTACCCTATTAGCATGAATCTGTATGAAAGGCTCTTGAATAGTTAGGGCTTGAAGCTCACTAACTCTTCTTAGTGACGTGATTGCAACTAGAAAAGCCACTTTCCATGTTAGAAACTGTATCTCACAAGAGTGAAGAGGTTCAAAGGGTGGCCCCATTAGTCTGGTGAGAACTATGTTCAGATTCCAGACAGGTGAAGGAGGGTGCCTGGGAGGAATCACCCTTTTGAGACCTTCCATAGAGGCTTTAATGGCTGGCACCCTGAAAAGAGAAAGATGCTGTCTGTTTTGAAGATAAGCTGCCATTGCAGCCAAATGTATCCTGATGGAACTATATGCTAGATTGCATCTGTAGAGATGCAATAAATAACATATAATGTTTTGCATAGACGCATCCAGCAGAGTTATGTCATTATTGGAACAGTAAATGACAAATCGCTTCCATTTGGCCGCATAGCATGCCCTGGTTGTAGGTCTTCTTGCCTCCTTGATGATGTTCATACAGTCAGGGGGCAAGTTGAGGTAGCCAAACTCTATGACCTCAGGAGCCAAATTGCAAGGCTCAACTGTTGCGGATCTGAGTGCTGAATGTCTCCATGGCTCTGAGTGAGGAGACTGGGTGTGAGGCGCAGTCATTGGTGAGACACCACTGAGAGTTCTAGGAACGTGGTGGACCACGCCTGCCTTGCCCACGTTGGAGCAACCAGGATGAGCGTCATGGAGTGCTGTCGCAGTTTGAGTGCCACAAGCGGTATGAGCGGTGCTGGGGGAAAAGCGTACGCAAATCTGCCTGACCAGTTCATCCATATCGCATTGCCCTGAGACTGCGGGTGTGGGAACCTGGCGGCGAAGCTTTGGCATTTTGTGTTTTCTTTTGTGGCGAATAGGTCTATCTCTGGATGACCCCACTGCTGGAAATATGGTTGGAGCACCGAGGGGTGTATCTCCCACTCGTGCATTTGATGGCTGTGCCTGCTGAGCAGGTCCGCCATCTGGTTGTCCTTGCCTGGGAGATGTTCCGCCATGAGGAACATGTTTCTTTGAATGGCCCACTTGCACATGCTCTGGGCTAGGTGAGACAATTGTGGAGAGTGAGTGCCTCCCTGCTTTTGGATGTAATACATGGCAGTCATGTTGTCCGTCCGGATCAGCACGACTTTGTTGCACAAATGCAATCTGAACGCCTTCATCGCCATGAAGATTGCCATCAGCTCCAACAGATTGATATGCATCTTTTGCTGCTGCGTCGTCCATAGTCCCTGCACTGTATACTGGAGGACATGCGCTCCCCAGCCCTGGAGAGAGGCGTCCGTCGTCAGCACTATATGTGGTACAGGCTCTTGGAACGGTCGTCCCCTGCAAAGGTTTTGTGTGTTCCACCAATGCAGAGAGTTGTATGCACGACCGGTCACCAACACAAGGTCTTTTAGATGTCCTTGAGCATGGTTCCACTGTCGTGCCAAGCACTCCTGAAGCGGACGCATGTGTAGCCTCGCATGAGGGACTATAAAGATGCAGGAGGCCATCATGCCGATCAGCTGCATAAATACCTGCGCTGGGAGTGAGTATTGGGGCCTGAATTCCTGAATTAGCAATTGCATGCTGTTGACTCTGGCAGAGTTTGGTTGCGCTGTTGCTGTCAGAGTGCTTATTGTCGCACCTAGGTACTGTTATACATGTGCGGGTTGAAGAGGTGATTTTGGGTAATTCAGTGAGAATCCTAGACTGTGTAGGAGGTGAATTGTGCGGGACATGTGGCTGGCATATTGCTGGGTTGACTTTGCTTGGACAAGCCAGTCGTCCAGGTAAGGATAGACATGGATGTGTTGTCTCCGAAGGTGCGCAGCCACTGTCGCTAAGCACTTGGTGTACACCCTGGGGGCAGTAGTGACCCCGAAAGGCAGGACCATGAACTGGTAATGCTGGTTGTTTATGGTGAACCTGAGATATTTCCTGTGTCCTGGGTGAATGGGAATGTGGAAATATGCGTCCTTTAGGTCTAGGGTTGCTAGGAAGTCCCCCTGACTGAGCAATGGTAGAACCTGCTGTAAAGTTAGCATGTGAAAATGTTCTGACAAGATGTACTGGTTCAGGGGTCTGAGGTCTAGAATGGGCCGGAGAGACCCGTCCTTCTTTGGGATCAAGAAGTACAGTGAGTACACCCCTGTATCCTGCTGTTCTAAAGGCACAAGTTCTATGGCCCCTTTTTGCAGCATGCAGAGTACTTCTTGCTGCAATAAGTGCATGTGCTCTGCGGACATAGGACGGTGCCTTGGGGGTATGTTGGGTGGAGTGGAGGTTAGTTCTAGACAATAGCCGTATTGGATAAGTTCTCTCACCCACCTGTCTGTCGTAATGCCTTCCCAGACCGGCAGGAACTGCTGAAGTCTTCCCCCGACCGGTGTTATATGGTCTGGGGGCAGTGACAAGATGTCACTGTTTATTGGTGGAGGAGGATCTGGCATTATTATTTCCTCGTCCTCTGCCTTTGGTGTTGTTCCCACGATATCCACCCCTATTGTTCTTGTTATATGTGGTCTGCGTGCCCCCTTTGTTGTATTGGGCTTGCTGTGATGCTTGACCTCTAGAGGCTCCCATGTTACAGGAGCGACGAAAGGAACCGCCCCTGAACTGTTGTGACTGCAGAGCCCCCATGGATTTTGCTGTCTCAGTGTCTTTTTTAATTTTTGCAAGGGTCGTGTCTACATCAGGACCAAAGAGAAAGTCAGGGTTAACCGGCAGATTGAGTAAAGTTGCTTGTATCTCTGGCTTAAAACCAGAGATGCGTAGCCAGGCATGCCTTCTAAGCATCACACTTGTGTTGATGGCCCTAGCTGCTGTGTCTGCTGCATCGAGCGCACACTTGATGGATGCATTGGAAATTAACTTCCCCTCCTGTATCAGCATTTCTGCTCCCTCCTTATAAGCATCAGGCAGGTGTTGTAGTAGCTGCTCTAACGTGTCGTAATGTGCCCTATCATATCTGGCTAATAGGGCCTGTGTATTGGAGATCCTCCAAATATTTGCCGCTTGAGCCGCTACTCGCTTGCCAGAAGCTTCTAGGATTTTGGATTCTTTGTCCGGAGGGGGAGCATCACCACTTGTTTGAGAATTCGCTCTCTTACGAGCATTAGCCACCACAAGGGAGTCCAATGGGAGCTGGCCCTTGATGTACGTAGGGTCCACAGGCGCAGGACGGTACTTCCTTTCAATCCTTGGGTTTAGAACCCTTGCCCTTGTGGTCTCCTTGAAAATGTCAGTAGCGTGTTTAAGGACACCCTTTAGCATAGGCAATGTCTTTACTGATCTTTCTTAAGTTGAGAAAGTATCTAACAGAAAGTCCTCCTCCAATGGGTCAGCATGCATTTCCACGTCATGGTTCTTGGCTGCTCTTTCAATTAACGCGTTAAACGCAGCAGTATCTTCATTAGGCGAGGTTTTGACGGTATAGGACTGAGTGTCAGGCGTGGTGTGTGGCTCACCAGGGTCAACAGGGTCAGTCCAGGGTTGAGGTTCTTCCTGATCTGTGTCAACAGGATAAGTAAAGTCATCCTCATTGTATCCCTCTCCCATATCCTCATTGGTGCATGTGGAAGAATAGGCAAAGTCTTGTCCATAGGACTCCACAGCTTCAAAAAGAACAGGTGAGGTGGCAGAATCCCGTTTCCTTTTGAGAGGGATTTTGTATGATCCAAAAGGATTTTCTGGAATGATTTTCCGTTTGTAAATGGTGAGTCTGCCAGAATCCGAGTCGATGAACAATTTTGACTGATTGTCATAGGAGGGCGCTTGGAACACCACATCCTCCTCAACGGGCTGAGTCCTTGAAACCACTGACACTTTTTTGGTTGTGTCGGTGCTCTTTTGTGGCTCGAACGCTTTGGGTCAAGCGGTCGGGGGCAGTCCATACATAATTGGTGGAGTAAGCATTGGAGACAAACCAACCTTCTTCGAGGGTGGCGCTGTCTTCGATCCGTCCGATTTTCTCTGATCACTAGTTTGCTTGCGGCCTTGCGTCGACTCGAGCTCTCGGTGTGCAGCAGGCACGCTCTTTTGCTTTGACGCGACATGCTCTTTCGGGTCGGGTTTACTCTTCGACTCGAATGCCTTGCTCAATATTAGCTTGGAGGCTGTAAGCTTCGGATCGATAGCCTTTTTAGCCTTGAGTCCTTTGCCAGTATCGCCATCTTTGGACGTCGACTGCGTCTTTGCGACGTGCTTGACCGTAGAGACAGGCTTCGGCGCCCCGGTTTTCGGGCCGACGCCCCCTTGTGACCCCGAAGGGTTGACGACACTCTTAAATTTGATTGGAGCCGACGAATCAGAGGCCGTCGATCCGAGGACTGTCAGTAGCAGTTTCAGTTTCGATTCTGCATGTGTCGGTTTCGGTTTCGATTTCACAGCGGAGAGTGGTTGATCGACCGATGGCTCCTTAGAAGTATTCTTAGCCGGGCCTTGACGCAGGGCTATAGAATGCAGGATAAGATCTTGGCTAAGGCCTTCCGGCGATGCCTCGACCTGAGCCTTAGAGAGTACAGTGTCAGTATTGGGCCCCGCGACTGCGGGTGGGCCTTGCTCATCGCTCGAGTCGCCATCGACGGCTCCGATGGCCTCTGCGTCGTGTCCTACCTCGACGACGTCTTCCTCATGGGCGTAGTCTTCTTCTTCGTCCTCGTTATAGTTAGAGTCGTGCTCCGATGCAGGGTTCGACTGCTGGTCAGGATCCTCTTCATCGACGCCCTCGTCGTCATCAGCCTCGAAGATGTTCTCCGGGTAGGGCGCTGTTTTCTGCGCCGACTGTCGTGCAGCGCGTCAAAGCCGAAGTGTCTTCTTTGACTGGAACTTGGAACAGGCCATGCAGCTGGCCTCGTCGTGGTCCGCAGATAGGCATTTATTGCACACAGGGTGTACATCAATGTGAGGGTATTTGGAGTTGCAGACGGGGCATCTCTTAAACGGGCTCCGTTCCATCGTCGATCGTCGTCGGGGCCTTAGGTGTCCAAAAAGGCAAACGGCCTTCGACGCCCTGTTCGAAGAACTGGATCAAGTACTAGGCACCGAACGAGAGACGATACCGACGCCCCGAAGGCCTTTTGGCCTTGCGAAAAGAGTTTAATATCGATTCCGAACTTGAGTCAAGAAAGTACTTCCGAACCCAATGGCGGAAAAAAACAATCTGAAGATGGAGAGGATGCCCATGCGCACTGTAGTCCAGGGGAGGAGCCACCTATCTCGTGATACTTTGAAGACTCTTCAAGGACAACAATGCGCAATCATCCGGACCCAACACTAGGCGGCAATCTATGCACAAGATATGAATTCAGAATCCCACATGCCTCGAACACATATATATTTTATATATATCCTGTGTGGAGTCCTTTCATTTGGTATTCAAGGGGTTACATATGGTAAAACAGCTGGCTTTACACGCCCTCAAGAGTCTTTTAGCTTAAGACTGTTCTGTCCACGCTACCTCTAGGATAGCTGGTCTATAAGGTTGACATTACAACCATCACCATAAGGGTTGTTTGGACTGGTGCAAGGTGTTCACTAGAATAGTGAACATCATATACCAGGCCAACTTCGTACACCATCGTTGAAAATTTTCGGCCTATAGCAACCAGACGACGACACTCACGATCTGGTGGGGCAGTCACAGTAGACGCAGGATTCCGAGAACGGCGCTGAGCTGCCTGCGTAACCACCAATCTGGTTTCGGCTGTCCAATAAGGCACACTGGACTGCCAACAGGCGCCTTATATTTCTTCTCCAACCGGGGCATCTGTGACGGCAGTGAATTTGGGGTCTGCATCAACTTCACCCCCTCAGCCGAGATAAAGTCAATAATAGGTACAGTATGGACTTGCTTAAATGGTTGCTTTTTGAAATCATAGAGGAAGCAATCCTCTTCCCTCTGGACTCTTGGCAACTTAAAACGTAGAGCCGCCCTATCCATCAGCTGATGGAAACTTGCAATATCCACAGGAGGATAATCACCTGGTGTTACCGGAGAGGGAGATGGTGTCTGAACTTGATAATTATCCCACTCCGCCATATCCTCATCATCATCATCTCGAACTTCACCATCTTCGCTGTCCGGAGTAATGTCACCTTCATCGTCATCATACACAGTTGTGTGTATCCGAACTGACGCTTGTATCTGAGGAGCAGAGGTTGGTAGAGGCGGCAGAGGAGCCGCAGCAGGCATTGCAACAGGCGTTAAAACAGAAGGAACCATAGGTACCTGTGGAGAAGGCGTGAAACGCCTATTATAATCGTCCAACATATGCTGGAGATTAGAGATAAGCGACAAAGGTACTGCCACAGTAGGAACTTGAACAGTCGTTTCTTCTTGTTGGAAATATTGGTCCTCATCATCATTGCTATAGCCCTGGCACTTGATGACCAAATCAGATGGACTACGTGCCGCCTTAAAAGACTCGTGCACATCTCCTCCGAGTCCTGATCCGAATCCGTGGCAAACATGGGGCGGGAGGTTGTGGATCACTGGAGATGGAAATTTGGTCAATAGGCACTTTGCGGCGTTGGTGAAGCGTGTCGACGGTAGCAGACCCCGTGGACGAGAGTGGCAGCAAAGGCAGAGAGGCAAACGCGGAAGAAGTCGTTGGTGGAACTGACGACGACGATGGAGTTGCTGGAACCACACTAGAAGAATCCATCGTCGATGGTCCCGTCGTCGATGGCAATGGAGCCGTCGACGGAGCTTTCGTCGACGGAGTGGACGACGAAGATGACTTCGGCGGGGCGGCCGTAAACGGGGCAGTCGTCGACGGGGCTGTCGTCATCGGAGTTGGTCTTTTAACACTCTTCGTCAACAAAGATTTGGTCGTCGACGGTGGAGGCTTCTTCTACGACGAAGCAATAGGAATAACAGATGGTACAGTCTTGGAACTGAGAGTTACCTTAGTTACCTTAGTCGACGACTATGACATCGACGAAACAGTCGTCGACGATCCTGATGCAGACGTCGTTGTCACTGTCCTTGTCGACGAGCCGGAGACGGCAGATTTCGTCGTCGGGACGACCATCGACGCTCCCGTCGACGATGAAACATGTTTTTTTAACAGAAACATGAGTGAAAGATGCAGCAGACGCCTGATAGCCAGGTCTCGTGGGCGTGGACGTAGCAGGTAGAGGTGAAGACACCGCAGGGGCCAGAGAGAGTGACATCGTCGTCTTCTTAAGGAATGGAGAAGGCAACTCCTGCACACTACCACGTTTAGAAGCTGCTTGGGTAGGACCAGAAATAAGACTTTCGGCATCAGAAAGTATATTATCCTTGTCCTTTAGTCTCTGAAGCCACAGTAGAAGATGGCCTTCCCTATCTTTTAGAGTCTTTGTGGAAAAAGTTCTACAGAACTTACATTTACCCACATCATGGTCGGGGTAAAGACAGTAAATACACTTACTGTGAGGATCTTCTGAATAAAGGCGCAGCTTTCCACAAGAAGAGCAAGGTCTAAAGAGAGACTTCTTACTTGAAGACATGCTGAGAACACAGGAAAACCTGAAGTAGAAGAGAAAACTGAGCAAAGCTCAGGGAGACTCCCTTTCACACGACGTGCGGTAGAAAATCTGAGGTACTGAGCTCTGAGGAGAAGGTTCTGGAGGGCTGCTGGCGCCTGATTGGCTACAGTTTGGACAAACATAATAACAGGAATAGACTACAAGTGTCTTTTCTCTCTTCATGTATTCCTATGTGGAATTATGTCAAGTCTTTTTCTGCTTTTTTTCTATTGTGTATCTCATGTGTTATGTTTTTACATATACATATTATGAGTATTTTATTGCTATTTTATTTACTGTGGGACTCCCACTGCGACGACGATGAATATTCAAGCATGTGAATCTATGAAAGACACCCCAATACTGGAGAAAATATATTATATATCAACTACCCCCATCGTCTACAGTCAATGTGGATGCACATGAACATTGGTAGCACCGAGCATGCATGCATTCATACAAATATATAATAAATAGGTTGGTGGGATCAAAGTTAGGAGAACTTTACTTTATTAAAGTAGATGTCTGAGCACTGCTTGCCCACAGCCGCATCTGCCCGGTCTGTATTATCTAGGCAGTAGTGCTTCGTGAAAAAGTGCTTGCTGGATCCCTGCACACTTGCAAAAAACGCTGTTGAGGAAGCAACAGCCTTGGTGGAATGGGCTTTAACCTCATCTTGCAATGGCTTCCCAGCTCATCTAAGGTAGAAGTCAATGGTGGGACCTATTCACCTTGCAATAGTTTGGTCAGCAACCGGGCGACCTTGAGAGAGGTTACCGTATGGCACAAATAGTTGGCCTTCTGTGCTTGTATGATGGGTTCTGTGCAAATTGAACTTCAAACATCTCTTGACGTGTAAATATTTTTCCACTATAGTCTGCGGATTCGGGAAGAAGGTGTGTAACACAACAGGCATGGAAGTCAAATAACAACTGCCCTAACTGCACCCCTTAGGAATAATGGGAAGATGTGGGTCATGGCTGCCTTAAAGGCACAGTGTCAGTTTTTTGCTCTAGCAATTGTTTTCACTTTCTATGCTGTTAAGATTCCAACGCAGCCTATGGGTCAACATTGCCTGCCGTGTGACATGACCATTTTCTGTTGTTCTTTAAAGAGAGTTCAGTGTCTCATTGTCCTCCTAAATTCGATTTGTCTTTTGCTACTAACACAGTTTATCAGATCACTGATTAGCCTTATTTTATTGGATGCTGCATTGGCTTGTGGAAAAAATTATATATATATATATATATATACATATATTACCTACTGGCGATAGCCAGTAGGTATATATAGTTAGGATTTTTTCCCTATGGGATTTCTGAAAATTCTATGCCTAATAACTTTTGCGTTTGTGGACGGAATTGGCTGAAATTTTCAGGAAAATGGCACATTTTGTTTCTGAGCAGCCCTTGAAAATTTGGGGGGGTTTTGTGGAGGGGGGGCCGAGAAAAAAGGGGGGTCCCAAAACGCGTTTTTCCCATGTTAATTTCCATAGGGCGGTTGGACTCACTTTTAGCCCGAACGGCTGAATGGATTTCCACGAAACTTGGCAAAATTGTAGGGACTGTTAGCCCGATGTGCCTTTGCTAGGTCTCAATATATGTGCTTCAGTGGATTTTGAGAAATTAACGTTTAAATCAAGATATATATCTGTAACAGCGCTCCGGGCAGCTATCCGGTTAGCGAACCTTTCGCGTAACGGAACTTTGCGATGAGAAGCTGATTGGCCCTCCGGTGTCTGTCAACATTCTAAACAGTCCGGAGCGGCCGCCATCTTGTCTCTCGGTAGGATCGAGAGACAAGAGGAGGCCAAAACAAAGGGGGAAATTACCATAAGGGGGCATAGTAGATCCTCGTTGACCCCCTAGGTTTTATGTGGAGGTTTTAAAAGGGCCTAGGAGGGTCCAAAAAAAAAAATTTTTTTTTGCGTGGTAAGCGCCAAGTTCGCGAACCGGATAGCTTTCTGGGCAGCGAACTTTATGGATAAAAGAATGAAAGACTTTTCTAATACTGTATGTTAATTGTTTGTTGTTTTTCTTGTTTTTTTTTGTTTTCTTTGTTTATTTATTTTTTTTATTATGATTGTGTTTCATACTTTATTAAATTTTCTAACATTTCATTGTCAGAAATGTCATAATTTATTATAGGGTGTAATTGTTTTTCATTTTGAAGCAAGTTGTCTACTGCTTCAACACATTGTAGAAGTTCGTGGTCTCTACTGTCATCCATAAAGTCATCAAGTTTGTCTTGGCTGCTCTCTTTCAGTTCAATCGAAAATGAAACTTGTTGTTCGCCTTCCATTTTGCCTGAAATTTTGAATAAGAAAATATATATTAGTAGAGATAGGGCACTGTTGGGATTAATTTTAGATAGGCAGTTTTTATCAGTGAATTTATCTTTTGGCAGTGTATAGTATGAGAGTGGAAATAGGACTATAAAAAAGTGTATGTGATTTAACCAAGACAAGCCTTACTCCATTGATAACTATAACAGAGAAGTCTATCTAAATACATTACTACTACAGAGGGATAGTGTATATCTAGCAGAAAAAGTCTACTATATTAAGTCATAGTGCACAATATATTAAATTATAACTTACCTTCACAAAGAAGTTGAAGTTTTTTGAAGCTTTTGAAATAGGAGGTACAACAAGAAGTAGTAGTCAAAATGGCTGTGTTTCCTTCTCTCCCTTTATATATATACAGGTATATAACCAATCAAATGTCAGGTAATAAAAGTAGAAAATGAAAGTAACATTTTCATTGGTTGTCAATTCCAACAATTCAGATGTGTTTTGTGAAGTAATTTACCTCACGGTACTTGGAGAGGTCTACAGGCTAAATGGCTAAATGGAATTTCAATGAAATTTGTGAGAATGGAAGGGATTGTTATGTAGTATGAGCTAATCTATATTTGGTGAGAGTGTCTCTAGTCGTTTTTCTGTAAATTACTTTCCCGCCTTTTTTTAGGACCGCTTTCCGGGAAGCTGCCCGGTTAGCGAACCTTAAGCGTCACGGGAGTCCACCATTTTGTGTTTCGTTCGCATTAAGATACAAGATGGAGGGCAAATAATGTTTAGAATGGGTAGAAGGGGTCATGGTAGACTTATCTTGACCCCCTAGGTTTTCTGAGCGTGGCTGAGGAGGCTTATATGTGCGGAAAAAAAAACTTTTTTAAAAAAAATTCCGCGAGGTTAGCTTTCGGTTAGCGAACCGGGTAGCGCTCCGGGGAGCGAATTTTGTGGAAAATTAGTGAAAAAAGTTAGAGAAAAATAATAATTGTGAGTGATCAGATGTAGGGTAGCTCTGAGAAGAGCTTTTGGGTTTATGGTACATTTAGGTACTTATAAGTAGGTACCAATGCACAGTCTTAAATTCAGAATGAAAATTCTGTTGCCCTCATCTGAGAAGTGAACTCCATCTCCTCTGTAGATATCTTGCATGTAGTAACGCAAGTTATTGTTGTACAGAGAGCCCATTCCATGGTCTCTCATGTAAGCTGAAACAGATTTGTTTACATGCTTCCTCGCTTTCTCAATTTGTGGACAAAATTGGTTGGACCACCTCCATTTCTGTCTTTGGCATATATTGGAATATACCAAGGCAGTTTGAGGAAAAAGTGCCATTAATTGCTCCAAGGTGTCCTTTAAAAGCATTTCCAGACCTACCCCTGTCAAAGTGCCCAAATCATTACCTCCACAGTGCACTATTAACAGGTCAGGTTTTGGCAAATGCATAAAGGTTTTCACCAATGGAATCAATTGGTGACATTTTAATCCTCTTTGGCCCAACCAGTTAATTTCCACATCTTGTAAATTGAGGTTGTGTAAATTTCTGCTCTCAGCATACCTTTGAGCCCAGTGGATGTAACTATGTCCAACAATCCAGACGTTAAACATGGTGGAAGAAGGTTGTTCTGCAGTCAGATGAAGTGTGGTAATGAAAGGGCAGTTGAAACAGTAGGAGTTTCTAAAGAAAAAAAACTGTGGTTTTACTATGCTAATGATTCATTAGCAGTGATTGGTGCATTTCCATTTCTGAAAACAGAAAGTTAGGGTGCATGGATGTGTTCTTTGAAAGATGTAATTTGAATGGTCAAGGAAGAAAAAATTAATGAAAGATTGCACTGGATACGCAGGAGCACTGAGAGTTCAGAGTTCAATTGAAACATTGTTGTGTGAATTTGCAAACATGAGAGGTCTTCCAGGAGGTGGTTGCTATGGAAACAAGGCAGACAGGGCAGAGGGGGGAAGGGTTTTGATTTGAAAAAAGTGAGGGAAGAGGTATGATTGGCTAATATGAGAGATATGTGAAAAGAATATCTGTATTTCTGTGCTTTCAATAGCTGCAGCCTTTGGAGTGCATCCTTTTTCTTCTGCTGAAGACAATTTGGTGTATTTCTGAGACTGTTTTCAAAACTCAAAAAATATTTGCTAAGGTGAGAAAAGATTCATTTAATTTAGATAGAGAATAGTATGATTTAAGGAGAAAATGATGAAGAAAGCTGTGTTTTTAAAATGTGGTTTTGTCTCTAGTGATATACTAATAGAATTAGTTTCATAGAGAAATTATAATTGCATATTTGGTGTAACATTCTGGCATGCAGTAACACAAGATATTGTAATACATGGAGGCCATTTCATGGTCTGTTATGTAAGCTGAAACAGATATGTTGCTTTTAAAAACGATTTAAGAAATCAATTACATTTCTGGATATGTACTGCTAGAGCTTCATAGGTTGTTTTGGGCCATATTTATAAGGTATTTGAGTGTCTAAGATGTTGTGTTCGCCTTTTAAAATGTAAAGTGTTCCTCATGGGGCAAGTGTCTTGTAAATACGGTCCCACTTGTGCTTGGCAAATTTAGATTTTGATTATGGGAGTTACCTAGCCATGTTAATAGTGTCCCAAAAATGGTGCTAGGGCATTCCAGAAAACACTTTCATGTGTCTCAAGGACATTTTTAGTTATTTCTTCATGAATGCAGGTATACAATTGATTTATATGCTGTGTTTAAAAACGAATTTTGAAATGAATTAAATTTCAGGATATGTACTGTTAGAGCTTCATAGGTTGTTTGGGGTCATATTTAGAAGGCATTTTAGTGTCTTTGAAGTTATTTTTCCCTTTTTAAATGGAAAGCGTTCCTCATGGGGCCCTGAGCAGTTCTTAGCCATGTTATTTAATAGGAAGTGGATAACATGGCTAAGAGCATTTGCTGGAAAATGCATGAATATCGCTGATTTTTCTGCTATATTCATGCATTGTGGCCGTTTTTTTTCACATTGCTTCATAGGTTGTTTGGGTTCATATTTAGAAGGCATTTTAGTGTCTTTGATGTTATTTTTCCCTTTTTAAATGGAAAGCGTTCCTCATGGGGCCCTGAGCAGTTCTTAGCCATGTTATTTAATAGGAAGTGGATAACATGGCTAAGAACATTTGCTGGAAAATGCATGAATATCGCTGATTTTTTTGCTATATTCATGCATTGTGGCCGTTTTTTTTCACATTGCTTCATAGGTTGTTTGGGTTCATATTTAGAAGGCATTTTAGTGTCTTTGATGTTATTTTTCCCTTTTTAAATGGAAAGCGTTCCTCATGGGGCCCTGAGCAGTTCTTAGCCATGTTATTTAATAGGAAGTGGATAACATGGCTAAGAGCATTTGCTGGAAAATGCATGAATATCGCTGATTTTTCTGCTATATTCATGCATTGTGGCCGTTTTTTTTCACATTGCTTCATAGGTTGTTTGGGTTCATATTTAGAAGGCATTTTAGTGTCTTTGATGTTATTTTTCCCTTTTTAAATGGAAAGCGTTCCTCATGGGGCCCTGAGCAGTTCTTAGCCATGTTATTTAATAGGAAGTGGATAACATGGCTAAGAACATTTGCTGGAAAATGCATGAATATCGCTGATTTTTTTGCTATATTCATGCATTGTGGCCGTTTTTTTTCACATTGCTTCATAGGTTGTTTGGGTTCATATTTAGAAGGCATTTTAGTGTCTTTGATGTTATTTTTCCCTTTTTAAATGGAAAGCGTTCCTCATGGGGCCCTGAGCAGTTCTTAGCCATGTTATTTAATAGGAAGTGGATAACATGGCTAAGAGCATTTGCTGGAAAATGCATGAATATCGCTGATTTTTCTGCTATATTCATGCATTGTGGCCGTTTTTTTTCACATTGCTTCATAGGTTGTTTGGGTTCATATTTAGAAGGCATTTTAGTGTCTTTGATGTTATTTTTCCCTTTTTAAATGGAAAGCGTTCCTCATGGGGCCCTGAGCAGTTCTTAGCCATGTTATTTAATAGGAAGTGGATAACATGGTAAGAGCATTTGCTGGAAAATGCATGAATATCGCTGATTTTTTCTGCTATATTCATGCATTGCGGCCGTTTTTTTCACATTGCTTCATAGGTTGTTTGGGTTCATATTTAGAAGGCATTTTAGTGTCTTTGATGTTATTTTTCCCTTTTTAAATGGAAAGCGTTCCTCATGGGGCCCTGAACAGTTCTTAGCCATGTTATTTAATAGGAAGTGGATAACATGGCTAAGAGCATTTGCTGGAAAATGCATGAATATCGCTGATTTTTCTGCGATATTCATGCATTGCAGGCCTTTTATTATCACATTTGCAAGCACTTCTTAGCCATGTTATCCAATGGGAGGTGGATAACATGGCTAAGAGCATTTGCTTCAAAGGTTGTTTGGGGTTATATACCATTTTTGGGAAATTATTAACATGCCTATCTAACTCCCATAATCAAAATCTAAATTTGCCAACCGCAGGTGGGAGCGTATTTACAATAAATTTGCACCATGAAGAATGTAAAATAGCATACTAGATACTCAAATAACTTATAAATATGACCCAAAACATCTTATGAAGCACTAGTAGTGCATATTTCCAGAAATGTATTGGTTTTCATTTAATGATTTACTTCATTGGTAGGCCTTCACATGTTTTTTTACCTTGGTTTTTTTTCAGTGAAAATCTTATCTGCAACCATGTGTTGGCTTCACCTCAAATAAACAAAACAGGTGATGGACTGAATGTGGATCAATGACACACATTCACCCCAGTCCAAAGATCTGGGCCTAAACAAACCTTTAGATAGGCTACATCTTATCGTCATCCTGAATTAATGATTTAAAATATTAGGGAGTGATTTATGAGTGTTGTATGCCTGTTTTGTACCATTGAGTGTCATTTTTGTGATGCAGTGCTGGTGGAAAATATTTGCTATGTTAAATAATTAGTACGGCATTAAGTTTTAGATGACTGTTATTTATTTACTGTTTGGTAATAGTGGTTAATAACATTTTATATTATATTTTTTCACAGATTCAACTGCAGATTCTTTCATAGTTTGGAAAATGCCTTCCAGAATTCGAATACGAAAGGCTAGAAAACGTCAAAGACAGCAGGATGATGTTTTATTGCAGCAGTCCTCTTCCCCAAATACTTGTCAAAACACCAAGAAAGGTCCGGGTAAGAGCACGAAATCATTCTTAAGAAATATTTGTAGTAAAAAAAATTTTGCTCAAAAAAATGTGTCTGTTCACAAAAAGAAAAGTAATTTAAATGGAAAGGAGAGACACATCACAAATGTTACTGGTAGAGGAAGAGATAACTCTGTGCATGATAGTAGAAGGAAACAACAGTTTAGGGACATTCGACAACGAATGTTCCGTAATAGGATATTAGTTAATTTATTGAAAAATATTAAAAAGAAAGGCCAACAGAAAGCGGCATTTTATAGGAAGAAGAAAAATGTAGAGAAAATTATTGATCATGCTTTTGAAATCAAGCGAAAGTTGTTTATTTTGGTAATCAATAGAATTAGGAAACTAAGCAAGGTAATTTCTGATTTCAAAACAAAAAGTAGATGGAAGAGAGTAGTAAATCGTACTAACTTTTGTGAAGTTTTTTCTGGAGAATGGATGCATAGTTCAAGTTCTGAGGCATTTTTTAATGAGGAGACTTATTTTCAGGATAATGATTTGGTGCATGCAGTTGACATCAGTGGTCGAGCTTATGAAGTGAAGGATGGTTGTCCAGTTGAAAAAGAACAACTTGTGACAACAGAGACAGAAGAGGCGCTAAGTGATGAGGTTTTAGGAAGACGTCCTAAGGGTCCTGTGTACATTTGGAAGTGTAGTTCTATTTGCAGTGTGCGACAGGTTTCCATCAATTTGCTTTGTGATTTTATACGGACATTTAATAAGAAAAGTTTGAAGCAGAAAATGAAGTTGTTGCAAGATTTAGATCCTTGCAGAGTGAGACAAATGACAGGTTTGCGTGGTCATTCACTGGCTTGTCTTTCCAGGAGAGTATGCCAGAGTGTTTTTCATCATTTCAGGATGCTAGCAGTGCATCATAATAAAGTGAGAAAATTAGTGAGAATGTTGTATTATGCTAAGAGTCCAGCAATTATGCTTAAACAGTTATGTGCTACTCTTTTGCATGGTTCTGAAATAGATGTGAAGAATCTTTGTGAAGAAATTGAATTTCGTTACTTTGGTAGTAAAGATGAGAATGTTCAAATTGACCCTGAAGTAGAGGGTAATGTGGTAGATAATGTACAGGTTTCCAGTACAGATAATTTTCAGAAGGAAATTGCCACGTTTCAGATGAAATCAAGTGAGAGGCCTAATTTCACTTGTGTATGTTGTCGACGCACTTATTATAAGAATCAGACTAAGGTAGTGGATTTATATGCAAAAAGTGAAAGGGAAAATAATAGTGAATGGAAGGATTTAGCCACATACTTGATGGTAGAAAATTATTTTGATTTGGGATCGGATCAACGTGTGTGTACTTATTGTTGTAATAAATTAAACCAAAACCAGATGCCTGCTAGGGCAGTTCATAATAATCTGGAATTGGTTGAGATTCCTTCTGAATTGAAGGATTTAAATACTTATGAATCTATTTTGATTCAAAGTATCCATCCCTTTCAGGCTATTGTAAGAATGGAGCCAAAGACAGGGAAGTTGCCTCCAGCAGATTTACAGAGAGGATTAAAGGGAAGAGTTGTTTATTTGCCTCTAGATTTAAACAAAAACATTAACACAATTGGAATAGAAAAAGTGGAAGAGGAACCTCTGGTTATCTTGGTTAATGGGGTTCCGACAAAGAATAAGAAAATATGGCAAGATTTAGTGGATGTTAGGAAAGTCAAAAAGGCAACAGTGTATTTGAAGAAAAATAATAAGTACTATAAGAATGTATATGTTGCAGAAGAGGAAGTAAGTGATGAAGAGGATAGCGATTTGTGTGCTGGCCAAATTGAGAAAGTAGAGGCCTCTAAAAGTGAAGAAATATATGAACATTATAGTGTTCATCCTTTGCATTCCAAGGAAGTCATGGGGAATGCTATTGAGTTGTTTCAAATGAAACAAGCCAAAGGGAGTCCCATTAGTGTTTGGGAGGAAAGTTTGGAAGCTCGGTGTTTCCCACAGCTATTTCCCACAGGTCAAGGAGGAAGATATGATGAGCGACCTCGTGAAATTCCTGCGTCTGAATACCGGACTTTACGATTGTATGCAGAAGATCCTAGGTTTCGGCAATGCATTCCCTATTTGTTTCATCTCCTGTTTGAAAGCGATCTGTCTGGACTGTCATATGCAGTGAACCACATCTTAAAAAGTGGTATACAGATGCGAAACATCTCGGCAAGTGACTTTATGCATAAAGTCAATGTCCAAGACAGTATTTTGGATTCTCACTTAATTAATCTCATGGCGTGTCAGCGTGGTACTAATGAGTACTGGTACCGTCGTCATGGTGATTTAAAATGTATGCTGAGGAACTTAGGAACTCCGACATGGTTCCTCACTCTGAGCTGTGCCGAGTATGGCTGGGATGACTTACTTGAATTTCTACGAGAGGCAAATGGAAATATTGAAAACATTGAATTCAAGACACCTGGAGAACTGTGTTCTTTGGATCCTGTGAATGTATGCAGGTACTTCAATCATAGATTTGAAGCTATGATGTCTTTCATCACAAATAAAAAGAATCCACCTCTTGGAGAGGTGTTGGATTTCTTCTGGAGAAAGGAGTATCAAGCAAGAGGTGCCCCTCATATACATATGTTGCTGTGGATCAAGGATGCACCTAAATTTGGAACAGATCCGGATGACTTAGTGATGAATTTCATCGAACAGTATTCTACGTGTGCTGTTCCAAACGCAACGGAGAAGCAAAGTCTAAGAGAACAAGTTCTACGTTTCCAAAGCCATCGTTGTGGAAAGTACTGTCGTCGTAAATTCAGAAACAAGGACAAGTTCTACACCAAATGTCGTTTCAACTTTCCACGACCGGTGATTTCTAAAGGAAGAGTGAACAGTTTGATGTCTTCGCTGCGACATAATGTGACGAGGAAATCACCCAAGAATACATACAATTTGAAAAGGAACGAAGAGTCCAAGTACATCAATGACTACAACCCAGTGATTTTGTCCATGTGGAATGCCAACATGGATATACAGTTTGTGGCTGACAACTGTATGGCTGTCGCTCGGTATGTGACATCTTACATCACCAAAAAAGAAAAGACCGAACTGAAGGATATGTGGGAGGACATTTCCCATGAAAAGAGCCTCAGCAAGAAGTTGTACAGTTTCAGTCTGAAGATGTTGTCGCATCGAGAAATCGGAGCTTACGAATGTTCTGATCGATTGTCTTCAGCAAGTCTCTATGCCAAATCCAGGAGTCTCGTTTGGGCGAGTCTTGGTCTTGCTGCAACGCGAAATCGAGTTCTAAAACCTGTTCGGGAAATTGAGTATTTGGCAGAAAAGGAACCAAACAGTACCGACATTTTGAAGACCAACATGTTGGATACATATTATCCAAATCGAAGCAGTCACCTTGAGAATGTTTGTCTATATGAGGTTCTCCAAAATTATATATTCAAGAGGAACATCAAAGAAGATATTGAGAAAGGAGTGTATGCTGTAATTGGAAGTGAGGGATGCCTGGTCAAGCAAAGAAAATGCCAATTAGTAAACCATCGAAAATTAAGTGGCGAATCTCCAGAAAAAAAGGAGTTTTTCTATTTAGCACTTTTGCAACTTTTCAAGCCTTGGCGTGCAGAAGAGTAACTGCTTGGAGATTTCCTCTGTTACGAAGACTCTTTCAATGCAGCCAAGGAGTCCATAGAATGTCCTGCTTTTTCTAAATATCAAGAAATGCTAACTTTGGAAATTGAGCAGGAAGCAACGATTGCAGCCGAGATTGCCAGAGACAGTTCTCAGGACAGTCAGAGTTCTGTTTCATTGAGTCAAGATCCACTTGGAGGACCTATTATCGAAAATGAAGCTGCCACTGCTATGAATGAAGTAGAAAGAGCCATGGCACATGCTCAGGAGGATTCAGTTAACTTACAAGACTTGGAAAAACAACTCAACGTTGAGCAGAGGAAAATATATGATGAAGTTACCAAGGAAATTGAGCACGGATTAAGTCATGAGAAGAAAGAGTGCTCGTGTACGTCGTTGAAGCCTGTCCGACTGTACGTGAGTGGAGAAGCGGGAACTGGAAAAAGTTTCCTCATTAAAGCAATCTCTTGTTATTTGCAGGAAAGGACTGAGTCATCGCTGTCTTGTGTTGTCACCGCTCCTACTGGACTGGCAGCACATAATATTAAAGGTATTACTTTGCATCGTCTATTGATGCTGCCGGTGGAGCATGACAACAAATTACAATACAACAAGTTATCTGGAGATGCTTGCTGTGAAGTTTCAAGAGTTTTGAGGAAAATGAAACTACTTATCATTGACGAAGTAAGCATGGTTTCCAATGTCATGCTTGCCTTTGTGCATTTGAGAATGCAAGAAGTACTTAAAACTGAATATGATGTCTTATTTGGTGGGAAACACATTATTGTTTTCGGAGATCTTCTACAGCTGACACCAGTAAAAGGTCAACCTGTGTTCAAAATACTCACGCATGAAGATACCAGGAAGTGCCTAGGGAGCATTGGCAACGTCAATATATGGTTAAACTTCAATTATGCAGAACTGCATCAAAATATGCGTCAGGCAAAGGATGAAGATTACAAGAATATTCTACAAGATATTAGAATTGGAAAAGTGACCGAGCATGGGAAAGAAGCTTTAAATGCACGGTTACTGTCAAATTTGTATCCCAAACAAGAGATTGTGCCTGAGAATATTTTTCAGAAAATTACTGAGAAGAAATCCGGGATATGTCTCATGCCAACTCTTGCAGAATGTGCCATCTTCAACAACAAAATGTTGAATTTAGAAAAGCAAGACATTGTGAAACTGGAAGCTATCGACAAATTAGAGCATATGGGATCAACAATTATTTTGTCAGATAATTTGAAATCAAAATTGGATTCATTAGAGAAGACTATATCTAAGACAGCGGGTTTTGAAAAGACTCTGAATGTGTGTTTAAATTGCCGAATCATTTTGAGACGGAATTTACATGTAGAAAGAGGTCTGGTAAATGGATCAATGGGTAATGTTGTTGATTTTGAGAAATACAGAAATAGAGATGGAATAGAATTTTTAAGAATTAAATTTGATGGCATTGAGGAAGTACAGCAAATTGGTCGTTGTTCTGCTAGGTTTTTGCTTGTTAAAGATTTATATGTTCGCCGTAAACAGTTTCCTGTTTGCTTGGCATATGCGGTGACAATCCATAAATCGCAAGGTTTAAGTGTAGACTGTGCATTGGTGAATATTGGCAGTTCAGTGTTCAAGGAGGGTATGGCATATGTGGCATTGTCACGAGTTAGAACTTTATCGGGATTGTACTTGATTGACTGTGATGTCACAAACATTTGTGCGGATCTAGATTGTGTTAAGGAATACAATAGGTTAAGAAGAGAGTATGCGCCACATTTGCCTCAATATCCTTTGTTTGAGAAACGTGTGGTATGCCGGAAACGTAGAAATAGCATTAATAGTAGGGAGGTTGTTGCAAAAAGACCAAAAGTCAATGAACCGAAAATTGTTAGCAGAAAGAAAGTGGATTCTGTTGAAGATGTTGTTGGTTTTCAATTTGAAAACAGTTCTGGTGTCAACTGCTATGCAAATGTAGTGGTTAATGTTCTCTTTTCACTAGAGAGTTTAAAAGAACAGATTCTGTTAAATTCAGAACAAATTTTATGCTGTTTGTTGAATTCTGTTTTCGAGAAATGTAGCAGTGATCGAACAAAAGTAGAAAGTGTGTCTGAAGTTCGTTATCTTTTAGATGAATGTTCAGGTCAAACAGACTTCTCTGAAAATAATCAGCAAGATTGTCAGGAGTTTTTAATGTATATGCTTGATATATTGCAAGTTGAGGGTGTAGATGTAGATCAACTGTTTGGGCTTTCTTATCAATGGCAGCATGACTGCGAGAACTGTATGGTATCAAGTACTACTAGTGTAGACTCAGAAAGATTTATATATTTAACTTTGCCAGACAGTAAATCAGTGTCCTTTAATAAGCTAGTAAATGCAGCGGATCACAACATGGAGTGTAGGCAATGTAAATGTGATATGATGTCAACATTATTTATACGTAGATATGGCCAGTATGTCATTTTAATGATGCAACGATGTAGGCCTGATGGATCAAAATTGTCAACTTTAATAAAACATTTTGTGGCTTCTCAGCTGTCAATATCAGGGAGGACTTTTGTTACTGTAGCAATTATCTATCACGATGGTCCATCAACAACATCAGGACATTATACAGCTTACTTAAAGTCTGGAAACGGCTGGTCATTCTGTAATGATTCTGTTGTAACTTTCAAAAAAAAATTGCCGTTTGACCTTAAAAAATTCTTACCTGGTGTTTTTAAAACCAAAATTTTAAGTAGAGGGAATGTAAGTCTGCAATGCTGTCTCGATTAAAAATCCAACTATATAAACCTGATGCAAGTAAGTCTGCTTCATAGTAAGCAGTATCAGTGTCATAGGAAAAGGAGAACATGAGTGACAAAGAAGAGTAAGATATTAGTAGTCCAGGATTGTGAAAATAATCTCAAATATTTTATTTTTGAAAGTTGCGAAAATAGAAAATGTCGGGATTTGATTGGAAGAATTACAAGACTTGCGAATCGCGGCAACATGATTTGGCCTAGTGGAAACATGTGATATAATGAGAGAAGTTTTTTTTCTATGTAACATATTTCACGTATCGATGGAGGTTTTCTTTCAGAAAGTGGCGGGCTGAAAATATTTAAAGCACAACAGAGTGGATGCTGTTTATAGGAGATCGTTTGACGTCATTGAAAGTAAGTTAATTTTAAGAAGTTTTGAAATCAGATTTCTTAGGTTGTATGGGTTTTTTAAACACAGTCATTTTGATTGTGTTTTTTTTCCCTGCTGTTACATGATGAATACCTTCAAGTCACTGATTTAAGTGAAATTTGATACATTCTGAGAACAGCAAAAATAAACCATTTAACATGTATAATTAATGTTATGCTTTTTGTCCTTATTATATACATTTAGAAATGTGTGGTACATATGGGTAAGCTGAGTTCTGTAAATATCAATTTTAATGCTTAGAGTGCTGTACTTCTGGGTAGTGTTTTTTTTTTTTATAAAAAAAAGAGGCCTCACCTCAAAGAAAGCTCTTGAAAGCACACATCTTATTTGCATCCTAAAACAATCATTTACAATGTTAGACACAATTTTATTATGGCTTTACATCTTTTTTGCGCTGCTATTGCATCACTATTGTGAGACATTAGCAGTGCAAGAAAAACATCATGTTCCAAAATAGGCCTCAGTTCAGCATCATCAAGATACAGTTTCTTTCGAATATATATCTTTAGGATTGTGTAGGGGACGTAGAGAAGCAGAGACTTCTGTAAATGTCAAAGTTGTTGAAAAACTGTTTGTTTTTGAACCTTTTCCCTTGTCTTTTCTAATTTTTAAATACATGTTTTAATATTTTTTGAAATGTTTGTTCTTTGTTTTACAGATTGAAAGTATGAAAAAATATTTAAAAAAGGTAACAAGAATTATAAGGTAAATGTTTTCCACTCTTTTTACCCGCAATGCACTGCTGATGATGTCATTGACACTATCTCTCATTTACTCTCTCTAGCTGTCTTTCTTTTTACATTATTCTCTGATTACTTCCCTTATACTAACTCTTCTTTTTTTAAAAAAAATATTTTTTTTAGTTCGCTTAAAGTTCGCGAACCGGTCAGCGAACTTGAAGCGAACCAAAAGAAAAAGAGCTTGCCAGAGTGATAAACATTCTAGCAATTTTGTTTGAAAGGGGAGGTAGTTCTGAAAAGAACTGTTTTTTTTTGTTTTTGTTGTTTTATATTTTTTTTTTATTTTTTGAACATTTTTTGATTTTTTTGTATTTTTAGAACTGCTTTATGTTTTTTTTGTTTTTTTTATGGAGGGGAGACAACAAAAAACAGGCTTTCAAAACGGCTCAACTGGAGCAAAAAAAAGAAAATTACTTTTTGGGTGCATTAGGGCATTTATGATTTTCATATGCAATGTTCATGAGGTTGATACTCATGTTGCCATATGACAGCATATCACCACAGTAAACACAAGATAACTTTATGTGCTGGAAGTTAGGTTGGATGTTTGGCACAGTCTCTTGTGCCTCTCTTCCCGTCAAAGACAATGTAGATGTAGATCTTGCCACAGGAGTTGCCGTCGGATTGTCTACAAGATCCCTTAACTCAGCCCGGCTGTAGTTCAAAGGATGCCACCTGCTCATGTGACGATGCATTGTATAGTTCCCCATACTGTACTTCTTTTCTGTGCCTCTCGACAATCTGTGGTCACAGATGAGGCAGGTGGCATATTTTGCATTCACTTTCTTTGTTCCAGGAGGGATGGTGAAAAACTGCCAGATGAAACTGGATTTTCGTTTAGAAACCCGGGGCAACTCATCAACAAATTGTTGTTCCTCTCTCTCCTCTTCTTCTTCTTCCTCATCTTCCTCCTCTCTGTTAGTCATAATTTGACTAGGTGGTCCTCTCTTCTTATGAGGAGGTGGAGGTGGTGGTGGGGGTGCACCAGCTGCAGCAAGAATGGAAGCCATTGTGGATCTTCAGATAAATGGTCTTTCTCTCACCAAGATGAAAGTCAGAGTGAGGAAATAAGGAGGGGTTTACATGATTTGGGGAAAACAAAAGTTCTGAGCCAATGAAAAGTGTTATTTTTAGGTCACATGACCTAGTCATACATCATTTGGAAACCAAAAGTGAAATGAACCAATGAGAAGTTTGATAAACAAGTCACATGACCTGTTCCGCTTACGTTACGCGGCGCGCGCTGCGTCCCAGATCGCTTCTGGTTCGCGGTCCGGAGCACTTCCGGGAGCGCTAACGCGACGCGTCATTAGACGCATTACGCGATAACGTGATATGTCGCGCTTCCGCGACGCGTCACTGTTCCGCTAACGTAACGTTGACCGGTTCGCGGACTAGATCGCGGCATCAAGATGAGTTAACGGAAAGCTTCCCGGTTCGCGAACTAGAAGCGAAGAAAAAAATATTTAAAAAAAATTATCAATAAATATCTATATATATTTTGGGATTTAAAGAATAATACATTTTACAGCTACAGATGTTAGCTTTTAAAAAACCAATGAAATTCACTGAAAAAACCATAGGTTATAGACCATATATAGTTAGAAATTTGCATTTAAAAAACCATTGAAATTCAATGAAAAAACCATAGGTTATAGACCATATATAGTTAGGAATTCGCATTTACAAAACCTTATTTTACTCGCACAAAACCATTGAAATTCCATATATAGTTAGTTGCACTAACTATATATCGCGCACCCGCAATCCACTGCTGATGATGTCACATATTACATCATTCATGACATGGTCAGTGACATCACTGATGACATCACTGATGACATCTCAAATGACATGACTGATGACATCACTGATGACAACATCCAGTGACTGTATGTTTCTGTAAAGTTAAAATATCTCTTACATATTGAAGAATGAGTGGATGTATAAGTGTCTGGATGAAGGATTTAGTAGGTGCATGACTGACTGTATGAGTGAGTGATTAAATGTGTCTCACTGAGTGCATGGGTTAGTGACTAAACTGTCTTAATTTGTGCATCATTATGTCTGTTGTTCTGTAAACTGTTGCATGTGTTGATAAGTAGCTATATGAGTAACTATATGGGTTATTGATTGGTTGCCAAGTATTTGTATGGGAGACTGTGTGTGTTTGTGGGTGGCTGGGAGGTGTATGACTCTGTGCATAGATGTGTGAGCAGTTGATTCACTAGATGTATGGTTTCAAAAGTGCATGTGGAAACAGCTGTATGGGCGGTTGACTGTGTGCATGAGTGTATTGGTGAGTGAATGGATATCTCAGTGCTACATGTCAAAGTAAGTACATATGTAAAGCACAGTACATGTGAGAGTTGACATATATAAATAACTGTGCATAAGAGCCAGTGAATGTGTGAGTGACTGTATGGATCATTGTGAACTTGTATCAGGGATTGTATAAGAGAGTAAATATGTGTTAGTATATGTTTGAATAAGTAAAGTTTGTATAACTGTATAGTTGAGGAAATGGAGGTGTGATTGATTCTTTGCATGACTGACTAGGTGTGTGAGTAACTCCATGGATGAGTGACAGTCTGTGAGTGTCTGTTTACACTGATTGTATCTAAGGTTATATTAGAGTCTGAAGAGGTTCATCGTATTATCACATGAATGATATCATCAGTGATATGATCAGTAATGTCAAATGAGATGTCATCAGTGATGTCATCAGTCATGTCATTTGAGATGTCATCAGTGATGTCATCAGTGATGTCACTGACCATGTCATGAATGATGTAATATGTGACATCATCAGCAGTGGATTGCGGGTGCGCGATATATAGTTAGTGCAACTAACTATATATGGAATTTCAATGGTTTTGTGCGAGTAAAATAAGGTTTTGTAAATGCGAATTCCTAACTATATATGGTCTATAACCTATGGTTTTTTCATTGAATATATATATATACACATACACACACATGCACACACACACACACACACACACACAGAGGGGCAAAATATATGTTTATATATATATTTTAATGTATTTCGGGCTTTTTGCGCATGGGCGGAAATATTCAGTACTTATGACTATTGATGAGGATCCCCTGGAAGAGAATTTGGAATGGATCTCATTTTATTTTCCTGAGAATCCGTTGTAAAAGAGGTAGTGGTGTGGAATTTAATAAAATATCTCCTTGTCCATGGGGCAGGTTGCTTTATAAATCTACTGGTCCTGTAACGAAATTCACTTGTCCCTTTTGTGCCATGTAATGCGGCGACAAATTATGGCAGCAATCTCACTATGTAAGAGCTCTGATACAGCCTCTCTGATTATGCCAGGGCTCTTTCCATAGTAGGGTTTCAATACTAGCAATTCCCTTTTGTCACCACTTTTCTGCAGATCTACATATGGGGCTGAAGTAATTGTAAGCAACAGTTCCAGGGTTGGAATGCCCTTTTGAGTCTGTGCAATCCTACTAACTTGTATGTTTTAAGGGTTTCCACCAACTCTTCTCTAATCTTTTCCCCTACTGAGAAGGGTTGCAAATTAACTCCTGCCAATGGCAGACATAATTATTTACAAAAGCCATGCCAAAACAAGTCACGCACTGACACAACCAAAAGGTTGACCAACAATTTCAGACCTGGGGCGCTAGAGAGCCTGGAGCAAGATGGCCGCACTTTAGTGCTGCTCTGCTGGTCGAGATCACCATCCGTGTATTATCCTGCTTTATCGGCGCCATCCACGGCTCTATCAACCGTGTACTGACTTCCAGACTGCTGAGGAACACTTTTTGGGGCAGTTGGGCTTGCTGAAATGTGCCTGTAAACGCCTCTTCTCATCTAGACCTCGCTCGACGCAAGATTGTCGACTGCCCTGGTGCTGTAGCCTGACCTCGCAGCGGAAGTCCTGTGCTGTGGAACTGCCATTCGCCAATACATCATCGCTGTGCTGCCGAGGACCTGGGTGCCGGGCTTGCATATCCCCCACATCGAGGAGCTAGGCTGCCATTACAGGATCCGGCGTGCGGAGGTGAGGTGTCCGCGCTTGTGTCCCTGCCCAACCGGCTGCTGCAGGGTTGTGGGACTCCCAGAGCTCTCTGCATGCGATAAGCTCACTTACCGCAAACACCCTGCTGTGCCCTAGACGATCCGTGCCTCTCCCGCCTCCGGAGCCGCCACCTCGGGGGCTCAGGGCTGCTGCTGTGAGATGGGTGAGTCTTTGAGGCCTCCTATCGTTGCTGTTGTCTCCTCCCTACGACATTGCGACCCCCGCTCCGGCGGCCCTAGGCTCCCGTCTATATCTGCACTGCATGCTGAACAAGGGGGCCTCTGAAGATAATATTCCTGCATGCCACTTGACACTCATTCACAAAACGCTAGGGAGCTTGAAAGGCGGGGGATTGCCTTTGATTTACCCGCAATCGGCGGAGGTACTGTGTCTAGGGATGTGCTTTTTCAAATCTACCGCCTTCCCGACTCTGGAGCTTGGTGCAACTGGTGAGGAGCGTGCTGCTGGCCTGTCAGCCCCATCACCGGCGTTACTCTCCCCTGCCATCGCTCCTTCAGGCCTGTGGCTCCCGTGACTACCTCGTTGTTGCCCCCTTCTGCTGTGCCCCCATTGTGGCTTCACTATCCCTGGCGCTGCTCTGAAAAATGCGCTCTCTTGCCTATCTGTTGCACCACTATGTCCACTGGTAAGTTGAGGTGCGGGCGGACGTGCTGTGATTTGCGGGGCTCCTTGTGGGCTTTCTGTGACTGGTGCACAACTCAGTGGGGAGCCAAGTGTGTAGATGCACAGTTTGTGCATGCTTTAGACGTACTGCCCTCATCATTCCACCTGGCTGGACTGTGAAGCGCCTCTTCGGGCACTTGCTGCGCGTCTATCACTGAGACAATAACGATTCTGACGACTCTGTGGCAGCTTAAACTACTCCGCAGGATCTGGAATATGTAGTGGTTCGTGGCTGGGGCAACAAACTGCGCTGGTGTAAGATATAACGTGGAAGGAGCGACAGACATCTTGTCATATTCTACCTCTCAGGTGGTCTCCGGAGGTGGGGTGCTTCTGGTGCTGCGGCCTCTGTGGACCCCTGATGTTTTAACCCCAGGCTCCCGCTTACACTTTCACTCCAGCCACGCACACCTGCTCCAGATCACGCTTAGACATGGGAAGAACGGACAAGCAGCAGAGCAAACTACAATTTTAAGCCAAAAAGAACTCTAAGCCCCAAACACCAAATGCTTCAGACACAGAACATGATCCGGAAGCAGGATCGAGCAAAAAACTATAGCCTCTGATGATAAATATGCAGCAGAGCTTGCATACCATTGATGCTAAGATTGATCATCTGAACTTGCACATGGACAATATGGCGGCGAAGTTGGATAAACAAGGCGCTCAGATCGCGGAGGCCGAGCAGCGCATCTCAACCACGGAGGATCGTATGGAGGTGGTCAGCACGTCCTGTGCCAGCATGGAGAAACTACTGGAGGTGATACGGGCCAAGAATGGGGACATTGAAGCTCATTCCCGCAGGAACAATCTACGTATAACTGGCATCTCTGAATCCACCAATACTGGGTCTATGGAATTATATGTCGAGACGCTGCTCACAACTCTACTGAGAGCGGAACACTTCTCTAAAGTGTTAATAGTTAAAGGGGCGCCCAGGTCTCTGGCTGCCCGCCCTGTCTGATCATAGCCAGACTTTTGAATTATCGGAATCGGGACACTGCGCTCCGTTTGGCTAGAGAAAAAGGCAGCCACTATGGGAAAGCGCGCATATTCTCAACACCCAAAGATGCACTTCAATATATCCCACGGATTGAACGACGTGAGCTGACGCGTGAGAGGGGTGCAGACTCAGATTCTGAGGGAGGATTACGTGAGACTCACACCGTTCGCTGACCTCTGTTGATGTATCGCTCACAGATTACAGTTCTCTCTCATATATTTTAGGAACTATTGGGAGGTGCATATTCTCCTCATGTTATGCAGTTCATACGCCACATTAGGCCCTACTAGCACTTTCCTACATGTTACGAATGTCCTATGTAAACTGCATGTTGCTCAAGATCCTAATACTTTAGGATGCCTGTTATGTCATGATGGTGTATATTATGGATTAGGGCTCGTTACTTGTCTCAGTGCCCATGACTGGTTAGCCTGTTACTTTATGTCTCGACCCACCCCGTTTTAAACCGGGGACCAATGGCTACTAGCGTCCCACTGTATGGGAATTCCCCACAGAGTTCTTCCTTATGTTCCGGCGCCTCTCAGTGCCTTTGTTGTATTGATTTCTGTTTTCTCCTTTCATTCACTCACCGATTCAGGCATGCAACTGCCTGTTTGTTTTCTTGTTAAGGGAGGGGGGGGGCTTTGTCGCAGCAAGTTTCCATTGCTGAAGTGGGTACGAGGGGATGTTGGGGAGTAATGTTTCATTGATATAGCATTGGTCACATCACACCGGCCGGGCTTGGCTTGCACAACACTCATTTCAGATATGACAGTACCAAAAGTCTCGATGATTTTGTAGCAAAGCTGGAACGTCAGAGGGCTTAACAACCCTAAAAAAGTTTGACAGGTGCTCTCGTACCTGGACCGCCATCACATCCAAATAGCTCTCCTACAAGAGACTCACCTCACGAAGCGGGCGGTTTTTCACCATAGCCACCAAGTGGGCAGCTGTGAAGCTTGCTGCATCTTACTCCTCCTATGCACGGGGAATGATGATTCTCATTAAGAAAGGGGTCCCCGGGGGGCGTGGCTAGCAGCCAACCATGGCGGCTGTGTAGCGAGGGAGCTCCCCAAGGCATACCGGCCTTCCAATAAATCCGGCATATTACTCCATCCCATTGCCCGCCTGAAGTAGCGGTGCCAGCTCGGAAACCTGTACAGTACCATCCGATCCAGTTCCAGTGAAGATTGTGGGCCTGGAACTGCTCGCTCCGCCGCTGCCGATCGGGGCCCTGCAGCTTCCGGACGGCACCGGACTTGCGTGCTTGCCTGGCTCGGCGGAAGTGCAGCCTGCCCGGCCGGGGTCCGGTGGCAGCGGTCGCCCCCTGGAAGGGGCGGGAAAAATATCGCACCGGAGGAAGCGGCAACACTAAGAGCCCTCCCCCGCTGCTGCCCAAACGGGGTGTGAGGCACTGAAGGCAGGCATCGGAGGCGGTGGGAGTACGCGGTAAAGCTACGGCGGGGGACGACTGCGGGAGGTCTCCAGGCACCTCTGGTGGTTGCGGATCGCCGTGTTACAGACTGCAACTGAACGGTTCGGGAGGCGCGTAGGGAGCCCTGGCAGTCACCCGCTCCCTGTGCCTTGGGACATAGTGTGGACCGACCGGCAGTGCGGGTGAGGGCCCCCCCGGGGCACCGAAGAGATTCCCGGGCTCGCAGGAGAGGGATAATGAACTGAAACACTGGTAGGGCGGCACGTACCCGAGTGCGGGCTGGCAGAAAAGGCGCCAATAATACCCGCTCCGGTGTGCTCCTGGACAGCCTCTGGACGCTACGACCGGGTGAAACCTGCCTGCTGCTGCGGGGAAGTCAGCGACAGGACCGTCTGGAGGGTTCAAAAGCCACTCACACCAACTGCAAGCGGAACAGGGCAGCGCGTGTGCGACGCAGGAGTGCTCCATGGCGAATTGATACCCCAGCCTAACACCCACTGAACAGAGGCGCACCGCAGGGATACTCCGAGACCGTGGACGGATAGAGGGACAATAGGTGGCTGGGCTGCGTCACGCGTGTTGTAAGCCAGGGAAGGCCAGGGGGAAGAGACACCTCTGTCGAAGGACACCGACCCTACCAGCACGGGGCCCACTCCAGGCTCTGAGATACGGCGGCTCCTCGGCCAGGCCGCGTGACCCCTGGCCCACGATCCAGACACTCAAACTCCCGCCGCCTATACACCACGGTGCTGTCAAAGACAAGAAAGTGCTGCCACACGCCTCGGGCCATGGCCGGTAAAGGGACCAGGGGGATTTCTGTTTTCTCCTTTCATTCACTCACCGATTCAGGCATGCAACTGCCTGTTTGTTTTCTTGTTAAGGGAGGGGGGGGGCTTTGTCGCAGCAAGTTTCCATTGCTGAAGTGGGTACGAGGGGATGTTGGGGAGTAATGTTTCATTGATATAGCATTGGTCACATCACACCGGCCGGGCTTGGCTTGCACAACACTCATTTCAGATATGACAGTACCAAAAGTCTCGATGATTTTGTAGCAAAGCTGGAACGTCAGAGGGCTTAACAACCCTAAAAAAGTTTGACAGGTACTCTCGTACCTGGACCGCCATCACATCCAAATAGCTCTCCTACAAGAGACTCACCTCACGAAGCGGGCGGTTTTTCACCATAGCCACCAAGTGGGCAGCTGTGAAGCTTGCTGCATCTTACTCCTCCTATGCACGGGGAATGATGATTCTCATTAAGAAAGGGGTCCCCGGGGGGCGTGGCTAGCAGCCAACCATGGCGGCTGTGTAGCGAGGGAGCTCCCCAAGGCATACCGGCCTTCCAATAAATCCGGCATATTACTCCATCCCATTGCCCGCCTGAAGTAGCGGTGCCAGCTCGGAAACCTGTACAGTACCATCCGATCCAGTTCCAGTGAAGATTGTGGGCCTGGAACTGCTCGCTCCGCCGCTGCCGATCGGGGCCCTGCAGCTTCCGGACGGCACCGGACTTGCGTGCTTGCCTGGCTCGGCGGAAGTGCAGCCTGCCCGGCCGGGGTCCGGTGGCAGCGGTCGCCCCCTGGAAGGGGCGGGAAAAATATCGCACCGGAGGAAGCGGCAACACTAAGAGCCCTCCCCCGCTGCTGCCCAAACGGGGTGTGAGGCACTGAAGGCAGGCATCGGAGGCGGTGGGAGTACGCGGTAAAGCTACGGCGGGGGACGACTGCGGGAGGTCTCCAGGCACCTCTGGTGGTTGCGGATCGCCGTGTTACAGACTGCAACTGAACGGTTCGGGAGGCGCGTAGGGAGCCCTGGCAGTCACCCGCTCCCTGTGCCTTGGGACATAGTGTGGACCGACCGGCAGTGCGGGTGAGGGCCCCCCCGGGGCACCGAAGAGATTCCCGGGCTCGCAGGAGAGGGATAATGAACTGAAACACTGGTAGGGCGGCACGTACCCGAGTGCGGGCTGGCAGAAAAGGCGCCAATAATACCCGCTCCGGTGTGCTCCTGGACAGCCTCTGGACGCTACGACCGGGTGAAACCTGCCTGCTGCTGCGGGGAAGTCAGCGACAGAACCGTCTGGAGGGTTCAAAAGCCACTCACACCAACTGCAAGCGGAACAGGGCAGCGCGTGTGCGACGCAGGAGTGCTCCATGGCGAATTGATACCCCAGCCTAACGCCCACTGAACAGAGGCGCACCGCAGGGATACTCCGAGACCGTGGACGGATAGAGGGACAATAGGTGGCTGGGCTGCGTCACGCGTGTTGTAAGCCAGGGAAGGCCAGGGGGAAGAGACACCTCTGTTGAAGGACACCGACCCTACCAGCACGGGGCCCACTCCAGGCTCTGAGATACGGCGGCTCCTCGGCCAGGCCGCGTGACTCCTGGCCCACGATCCAGACACTCAAACTCCCGCCGCCTATACACCACGGTGCTGTCAAAGACAAGAAAGTGCTGCCACACGCCTCGGGCCATGGCCGGTAAAGGGACCAGGAGTGGTTCGACCCAAGCTAAACTGGACAAATTTGCATATAGCCAGCTCGGACAGTCCCAGGTCAGTGGGCGTAATTCCACAGGTGCTACCCCGGACAAGGAGGCGACCAAGAAAGTGACCCTCGAGGATATTATCAGGACTCTCACAGAAGTACAGACGACAGTGGGTTCCATCTCACCCAAGGTTACTCTGCTGCGAGCAGACTTTCAGAAAATGTCCGAGAGGGTATCACAAGTTTAGGTGGTTAAGAAGTCACTCATCGAAGACACCTCAGAACTGCAAGTGGCGATGGAACGCATGGAAAAAGTCACCAAAATGCTACAAGACAAACTGGATGACCAGGAAGGGCGTTCACGAAGAAATAACGTTCGCATCCTTGGCCTTCCGGAAACGGAAGGAAAAGAGGCAATGTACTTGTACGTTGAAGACCTCATAAAAAACAAGCTTCGACCCAAAGGCTTGTCGCACTTCTTTTCAGTAGAGCGGGCGCACAGGGTGCCCGGTGGTGCGCCGAAACCAGGAGCAGCGCCACGACCTGTCCTGGCACAACTTTTTAACTTCAGGGACGCGGTTCTGCAGGCAGCGAGAGTCTCACCACCTGTCAAGCTTCAGAACTCAACCTTAGCTTTCTTTCCGGACTATACAGCGGAGGTGGCCAGGCGCCGGAAATCGTTTACTGAGGTGAAGAAAGCGCTACGAGACAAAGGCCTGCCGTACTCAATGTTGTTCCCAGCAAAGTTACGGATTGTGGCCGATGGCAAAGCATCGTTTTTTGACAAGCCTGAGGTCGCACGGGACTGGCTGGATGGATGGAGACAGGTGGGCCAACCCCAACGTCCGCACAGAGATCGACCGCGCAATCGTGACAACAGACAGGTGACTCCGCCGACCAGTCATCCTGCGAGCCAGGAGGATGCAGTGAGATTGGACTCTGATCTGGAACGGGACCCGCTTGACTCCGGGCAACCGACCCTGGAGTAAGGGGGACTCTCTCTGCTCCAGGACGAATGCAATATAAGGGGACCTGCAGCTGGTGAAGCTGAGTAGGGTGGGCACTAGCCGGTGCCTGTAGGGGACTCACCAACCCCATGAGCAAGTAAGATGGTTCTAATTGGGGAAACAGAGCACTCTGCCAAGTTGGGGAAGCGGGCGGGGAAAGGTCCGTGGAGCAGGGAGGGGGGATGGGGGGTGGGGGGGGGGGGGGGGGGGGTTATAATGTTCAAGTTCTTGTTGATTGTCATCATTTATGTACCAAACTACACTAGCACGCCACTTGCCACAGGGTTCCAGAGCACCAACACACGAAGCGGCATGTGCTCTGCACTAGACTATCGAACACCCACATCACTGTTAGCACGACCCAATGGCCCAGCAACTACAAGCGATACCCGCCGAGGGGCCCCGTAATACAACGGAAGTGCCCCACCTGCGCCTGCTCACTTGGAACGTTAGAGGCTTAGGGGACAAAATTAAGAGAGGGCTGGTTCTGCAGGCCATCAAACGCCAGAGTCCTGACTTAGTACTGATTCAAGAATCACCCCCCACTGGGAAGACATGTAAAGCACTGGATAGACGTGGGTATACAATGGCAGTACATGCGGAATTTACAACGGGCTCCAGGGGGACTGGGATACTCATGAAAAAAACATCACCTTTCTTAGTGGAACATCGTACGGCGGACGACCAGGGTCGGTTCGCAGCGCTCCATGGCCAATGGGATGGAAGGCCTCTCAATGTGGTCTCAGTGTACATCCCACCAGCGCTCCACTCCAGGGCACTACCAGCCCTAGGCAAGTTCCTCCTGGAACTCCCGGAGGGGGACACGATTATAGGGGGGGATTTTAATGCAATAGCGGACCCCACGTTAGACACCTTTCCCATACGAACTCACCTGCGGAGTGCTACTGCACTCCCTGGCTTCTTAGAGGCCATGGGACTCACAGACGTGTGGCGTCAGCTAAACCCGGCGGCGGCCCAATACACGTACTACTCCGCCACACACAATAGCCTTTCACGAATAGACTACTTTTTGTTTCTGGGAGTCGGTTTGGGAGCGGTGGATAAATTAGAAATCCTGCCCAGAGGCGCGTCGGATCACTCGCCTATCTCCCTGTTGCTCACCACTAGAGAAAGGAAGTGCGCTAGAATATACCCATTGTACCCAAATTATTTAAAAATCCACAAAGCCAGGAAGAAACTAAAATTGGCTACCACACAGTACTTTAAGGAAAATAGTGGGACAGTGTCCTCACCGTCGGTCCTCTGGGAGGCTTACATAGCGGTCCTACGGGGGGAGGCGATCGCAGCGATAACGGGGCACAAAAGGGACTCAAGACGCGAACTCACAGACCTAGAGCTGGCACTTCACCGCGCACATACCGCTCACATGTCGGACCCCACCCCTGAAACGACGCACCTGCTACACCTCCGCCAACAGCAATATCAGGCTCACCTCAAAACGACTGTTAAGGGCTATATCGCAAATACAGCACATAGAATATATGACGTGGGTGACAAGGCCGGGAAAATGCTGGCATGGTTGGATAGGAGAGGGGGAACAGCCAGAGGTATACAGAGACTCTACACTCACGACGATCAACTGCAGACACACCCTGAGCACATAGTACGCACTCTGGCACGTCACTTCCAGGAAACCTACACCCCGGACAGAGTAGTCACTGCACAGACAGCGGCAGCCTCCCTCGAACACATTGACATCCCCGTACTCTCGCAGGAAGCACAGCAGGAACTTGAAACTGATCTGTCAGAGGAGGAGATTCAACTGGCGATACAGGCGCTACAATCTAGCAAGGCCTTGGGTCCCAACGGGCTACCCGTGGAATGGTACAAGGCAATGGCCTCGACACTAAGTAGACCACTGCTAGATATGTATACTGACAGCCTCGAGAAGGCAGAATTGCCGCTTGATCAACGTACAGCCACGATCGTGGCCATTCCTAAGCCAAACAGGCCGCCGACTGCCTGCACCTCGTATCGCCCTATCTCCCTGCTGAATGTAGAAGCCAAGATCCTGTCGAAGCTCCTGGCCTGCCGCCTAACGCAACATTTACACACACTGATACACCCTGATCAGTCGGGCTTTATGCCTCACAGGAGTACAGCCCTGAATCTAAGAAGGGTCCATGGGGTGCTGGCACGTGCACACCTCCTCTCCGAACAAGCGGTGATCCTCTCACTGGATGCCAAAATGGCATTTGATCTTGTAGAATGGGAATATTTGTTCGCAGTACTTGCACGCATGGGCTTTGGTCCGAAGTATATTGCATAGGTGAGACTTTTGTATACGTCACCAGTAGCACAAGTTGTAGCGAACGGCCACATTTCGCCATCATTCCCACTGGGACGGGGGACAAGGCAGGGATGCCCATTATCGCCCCTGCTCTTTGCTCTAGTGCTGGAGCCCCTTGCGATCCTGCTTCGAACAACACCGCTGTTTCGGGGTATTAAATGGGAGGAGGGGTGGGAAGATAAGGTCTCCCTGTACGCCGACGATATGCTCATCTACATGGTTGACCCTGACACCGGGATTCCTGCCTTACTGCATCTCTGTAACACCCACGAGCAATCATCAGGTTACACTCTGAACTGGTCCAAGTCCGTAGTGTACGTCCTCCATGGCCCAGACCCGCTGTTGCAAGAAGATTGCCTTCTGGCACTGACGACCACCTCCTTTAAATACTTGGGTTTTATAATCACGGGCAACGCCGCAGATTTTTTTAAACAAAATTTGAAGCCACCTCTAGATCGCCTGCGTGCGGACGTCAAGCACTGGGCGACCTTGCCCTTGACTCTCCTTGGGCGAGCAGCTCTGTATAAAATGATGGCGCTCCCGAGGTTCCTTTATGTGCTGGAAAATACCCCGTATATGGTACCGCCACAATACTTCAAACAAGTAACGGCCCTAGTCAACAATCTGCTCTGGAGCAATGGCCAGGTGCGTATCGCACATGACAAACTGGTGAAAAGTTGGTATGAGGGGGGGATTGCGCTACCGAATGTGCAACTATACTACTGGGCAGCCCAACTCAAAATTATCAACCAGTGGATCCACATCCCTCGTACGGACCCAGCTTACAGGGCAGACTGGTCGCAATTGGGGACGGACTGCATGCTCTCTGTTTTGTACAACAAATCGCAAGTTAAAACACTGTTGGGCCCAACACAGCATACAGCAGCCCTGTGGCATATGGCACAGACACGGATGGGATGGAAGGGGAAGATCACCAGGATGACGCCACTGTGGGATGCGAAATCACTGGGTAGCCTTAGGTCCTGCAAAGGGTTTGCACAGTGGGACTGCATAGGGATCTCCACGGTGGGAGACCTGTGGAATAAGGGTACGGTTGTTGCGCTTTCCCACCTTCAACAACACTATGGTCTGGGCCCCACCGAGACGTTCAGGTATATACAAATACGTCATGCACTGCTCCAAGCGATCCCGGCAAACACAGTCCTGCCGGAATCATCACCGCTGGAGGACAGACTGTTAACAGACTTTATACAACAAAGTGCGACCTCCCTCACATATAAAAAGCTAATAAATAACCTGGATGACCCTACGTGTCGACTTAAGGAGAAGTGGGTGGAGGAAATAGGCGAATTAGATGAATCAGAATGGAATGCAGCGCTTGCCTCCCCAAGAGAAATAGGTATTTCGGCAAAATTCAGATTGGTGCAACTCAAAATTTTGCACCGCACTTACTACACTAGAACACTACTACATAGGATACAGAGGGCAACACACCCCTTCTGTTTGAGGGGCTGCGGGGAGGAGGGAACGCTGTTCCACACACTTTGGGATTGCCCTAAGATTCAAGAATTCTGGAAACAGGTTATGCGCACTGTCTCCCAAACACTCAAAATTTCCATCCTGCCTGAACCCCGTAAATGTCTGCTGAACGTCTGGGACCCCAATGACTTGGATAGATACGGGTTGACATGGGCCACTTTAGCGGTCATAGTGGCTAAGCGAGACATTGCGCAAAAATGGGGGGCCCCGGATCTGCCTACAGCAGCCAGATGGACTAGAAATATGGACCTGTTGATGGTGATGGAAAGGGCGGTATATGTGCTCAGGGCTTGCCCCCGTAAATGGAACAAGGTCTGGACACCGTGGAATACATACAGGGGGGACATCTGCGAACCCTTGCCAGAAGAAGGAGACCTAGATTCCGAAGACGAGGATGAGTAGGGGGATGGACGGGAGGGTTGCTGGGTGCCTGTCTAAGACACACTAATGCACAGTTGTAGCTCTGTCTGGGACCAGGTGGAGTGGCCAGGAGGGGTGCTGTTGATTAGCTAAGAATGGTTGTAACACGCCGGACAATGATGACAATGGTTAAGTTTACTTTTCTTTGTTCTGCATAATATACTCCATATGTTTCTAATTGTACTATGGGGGTACGGGGGATACACCATACATAATGTAAGACGTTATGCTGAACTTCATCACTTGTATTAAATTAGCGGATAGGTACCGATCACGTCGAGATTTGAATAACATTCACATGCGTTGGACTGTACACTGTATGCATTGCCCTACCGTACCATATTTCCGTGATGAATGTTATTGTTTTTGGACTACGATATAGTGTGTGCACCTTATGCCTTCATATTAATAAAGATTTATTTAAAAAAAAGAAAGAAAGGGATCCCCTTTGTACCGATACATGTAGAAGAAGATGAAGGGGGTAGATATATCATAGTACAGGGAACACTCTATGGTATGCAGATGGTTATTGTGAATTTATATGGACCAAACGTTGATGACCCTGCATTTTATGATACACTTTGGGGTAAGCTCTATAACCTGCCTCCCTCAACTCTTATATGCGGTGTGATTTTAATGTTGTTTTAGACTCTGCAATGGATAGGTTGTCTACAGCTGACCCCCTCACCCAAGAAAGCTGACGCGTCAGTTCGCAACGGTATGCTGACACTGGGACTCACGGATATCTGGCGACTGCGCCACCCAAGCTCTAGGGAGGGCACATGTCACTCGTATGCGCATCAAACATGGTCCTGCATAGACTACTGGCTAGTCACACAGGATGTCAATACATGACCAGTACAGATCAGGCACCTACCTTGGACACTGTCGGATCACTCCCCTGTATTTCTCTGCATGACATTACCATCTTATATCCCCTCCCAATTTCAATGGCGACTGCAGTCTTCCTCCCTACTAGACCAGGTGTTCTGTGAAGGGATTTGTGAGGCTATCTCTGACTATTTCTCGCATAACACCAGGTCTGTTCAGACAGTGGAGACTCTTTGGGAGGCTTTTAAAGTGACCATTCGGGGGGCTTGTATAGGTCTTCAGGCCGGGGTTCTGAAATCGTTACGCTGCACTATGGCTTCGCTTGAGCGTGAGTTGAGTGATCTTGAACGTGGATATGATGACACGGCTGATCCCGCAATGCTGGCAATCATTAAAACTAAAATCCGGGTAGAGCTCTAACCAACCGTATAATGGAGCCCAGGGACAAGGCATATCTAGTTAAAGCAAATATTGCAGACGATACAACGCATTATGACACACCCAATATACTTCAAACCTTTGCAAACTATTATGCTGCGATGTATGACCATCGCCAATCTGCAGATGAAGCAGAACTAACCCAATATCTTGATGATATAGCGCTGGTATGGCTCTCACGTGGACAACAATAGTTTCTAATGCATCCTCTACCGTTCTTTATCTGTTTCAGTGGCTCCCCTTCTGGACACTTGGACTTCGCTTGACTTTGGCTTGAACCAAGACTTCATCAAGGAAGACGCCTGCTGCTCCTGGAGTCACTGTTCTGCAAATCTTCTTTATCGTCTTTGTTTCTTCAATATCTTTAGCAGACCTGTGAGAATCAAGGACATCCGAAGTAATCTCCCTTGGAGTGAAGGAGTCACTCCCCTGAATCTGTAGGCACAGCAAGGAGGCTGACTGGTCTGCTGCTCCCGACGCCCCAAGGACCTCGAAAGGGTCCGCATCACAGGTGGTATTTATGCAACTCCCTCGAGGGCTGAGCTCTCCTCTTTGCAATTTTGAGGCCAGAATCCCTGGTCGGAACGACTTTGACCAAACCTTTGTGCTCCACGCTGACTTGCCGGTCCCAAGGCTTGTTGGCTGGGCACTTCAGAGATCTTCCAGCCTCCAGTATCTCTTCCTGCCAAGTACAGCATCCTCACTGCATCCTCTGCACAGTGGGTGTTCCTTTTTGGTGAGCTGCTTGAGGTCCTCTTGCGACTCCTGTGCCTTTGGCCTGTGGGTCCTCTAGAGGGTCAACTCCTGCTTCAGTGGGCTCCCCTGCTTGCTCTGGGCCTGCTCAGATTCTCCTGGTTGTGGCGAGTCCCTTGGACCTCGCTGGTCCCAATGTTGCTCCTACTTCATTCTCCACGCCAAGTGCGGCTACCAAGACTTGTTGGTGCAAATGTCGGACACCTCCCTCCTAGTCACCGACATACAACGTGGGACAGCTTGTGCCAGACTCCTGGTCTTCCTCAGCATCGCCTGGCCCTCACAGCTTCAGCGACAAGGTCACCTTCAACTCTTCTGAACATCCCGACATCGATGGGCATTGTGTCTTCGTACCTCCTAGTCACTCCTGAGTGGCACAGACTTTGCCCCCTCTGCTTGCAGGTTCTTCCCTTCCAGAATTCACCCTTGGATTCCATCGGACTTCTCCCTGAACTTCTCCAGAGGTATTTACTTTCAAGTCTTCCATTGTGGTCTACTGAGTTCTCCAACGTCTTTTCACCCCCTTGCACTTGGCTTCCCTGGTGATGGTAACCTGATTCCTGCGGCAACCATGGGTAGGGTGGCTCTCCAACTTTCTGTCCTCCGGGGTGCTCTGGGAAGGGTCCTTCTTCTGCAAAACTGAAACCGTGACTTCTCTATTGACTTCCATAGGGCACGCAGCTGTATTCCCACTCTGTACACATCCTCCTTGGGGGTTCGGAAGTACTTACCATGGGTGGGTCCATATGTCCATGGCTCCTCTGGGTCTTCTGGTCCAAGCCCCGTCATCCTTTGCAGTTCACATTCCACTTTCTTAGTATAGTTGTGTATTATGTTTATATCTCCAGGTAGGATATATACCAATGTGTTAGTGAGTGGTGTGTAATAAATGGAAATATTATTTATATAAGCACTGTGTGGTTCTTTTTCATTTAACCTACACTATAAGAATTAACTGGTAAAACAACCTGCTCAACACTCCTTCAAGATAAGCCTGAAGGCTGCTCTCGACAGCTATTACTTAGGATAAGTTACTTACCTGTAATCCTAGTTCTCTTCCAGGGGTATCCTCATCAAAGTCATAAACACATGACTATTCCTGCCCATGCGTAGGACCCCGGAAACATATAAAACATATGTGGAAACCATATGTGTAGCTCTATAGTTATATATATATGATCAAGGGCTCTGGGCAGCCAGCCCAAACGCGTCATGGTGGCAAGAAGTACAAAATAAAAACTTGCAGCACGTAGAAAAGTGGTTGAGGCTGGTAACCTACATGCCGTTCGTGTGCAGCTCACGTTGGGACACCACGAGTTGTTAATCTAAATGCGGCAACCCAGCTGCAGAGTCTTGCACCACCCCATGACACCCAGGGGGCCACGGCAATGGATTCACCGTTTCCAAATGTGGAGCGTCATGTCAGGATTTATGATGGACACGATGACTGCGGCCCAAGTCGGGCCTTATCCACGGCAGAAAATAAGCGCGCCGAATTAAAGGAAGGCATTACAGGCACTACAACTCCCAGACTTCCATTACCGTGAATTAAGGGCGGGACATTAATTAAGGAGTTGTTGCCTACCAGCAGCGCGATCTTCTTTCCAACTGCCTCTGATGAAGGGAATACCCAGAAACGCGTCAGGCATGCGAGAAGCTGCTCACAGTACCAGTCTTGTGCCCATCATGACCTGTGATTGAGGCTGGTAACCTACATGCCGTTCGTGTGCAGCTCACGTTGGGACATCACGAGTTGTTAATATATATATATATATATATATATATATATATATATATATATATCCAGGCTCCAATCGCTTCCGTTAAGAAAACGTCACACGCACTCCAGGGGTAAGCGGCAAGGATTTATTTTAGCCCACAAACAAGTGTAACAGACGCGTTTCGGACAAAAGTCCTTTGTCAATGTTTACATTCTTGACCGCCTGACAGCATAATATATATGTCATCCACATGTAACTGATAACGGACAAATGCGAGAACGCATGTGAATATAGCGGCCATTTTGAAGGAGGTTTAGTAATACATATTTCACAATGCCTCCCATATCATCTCATTTAAATCATAAAAGCCGCTATTGCCGGTGCAAGTTTGTAAATATTGCCGTGTATCGGCAGGTCACCGGCATTTTACACATACGTCATATATATATATATACACAATGCAGCCTTCCATATACTAAAAACGCTGAGCAACTTTTTAAGAATTTCCCTTGCATATTTATCAGGGGTGACAGTTAGGTCCGTTCTTGGCAGAGACCTAAAAGTATTTTATTTATATCTATGGCTGCCTTCAAGGGGTGTGACTATATATGTCGATAGCAGAATGGCGCCAAACTGATTGAGAAAGGCTTCCTTGAAGCCGAAACGTATCTCTAGTGGCTCGGGCCGTGGGTGATTCGATAAAATAAAAGAAGTTGAATAACGAGAACCTGGAGTCCATGCCTTCTTCATTGGAGTTCCTCTTGTAGGGGGGGGGGGGGAGGGTGTGTGTGTGTGTGTGTGTGTGTGTGTGTATATATATATATATATATATATATATATATATATATATATATATATATATATATATATATGTATATGAATATATATTTATAATATACATCCACAGCATTCCACTCAACAAGGAAGAAGTAGAGGCCACTCGGTGAAACGTCTGGAGATCTTTTATTCAAATATATATATATATATATATATATATATATATATATATACACACACATACACAATGCAGCCTTCCATATACTAAAAACGCTGAGCAATGTTGTAAGAATTTCCCCTGCATATAATTTGAAAACTGCTTTAATGCACAGCAGGTATCATAATCCTGCGTAGAGGAATGAAAAACATTGCCAGCACATAGGCTGCATTGTAGAAACATCAGTGTAGAAAGCTGAAATGCTAACCCACAGAAACACAAAGAATAAACTGGCACCGTGCCTTTAAGGCAGCAATGACCCCTAGCTTCCCATCATGCGTCAGGGGTGACAGTTAGGTCAGTTGTTCTTTGCGGAGACCCGAAGGCCAGAGGGGAGAGAAATTGTCTGATTGATATGGAAGTCAGACACTACTTTGGGTAGGAAGGATGGGCGAGTTCTTAATACCACCCTATTGTGATGGAAAATTGTATACGGTTCCTTAGAACAGAGTGCTTGGATTTCACCCACTCTGCGTGCTGATGTAATAGCCACCAGAAAAGCTACATTCCATGTAAGGTGTTGTAATGTGGCCTTATGAATGGGTTTGAAAGGAGGACCCATCAATTTTGACAAAACTAGATTCAACTCCCAAGGAGGAGAAGGAGGTCGGACAGGGGAGGGAATAAGCCTTCTTCAACCCCTGAAGGAAGTCCTTGACCACCTGAAGTTGATAATGGTTAGGTGATTTTCTAAAGACTGTAATGGCCGCAAAATGAATTTTTATAGACGTGTATTTCAAACCAGATTTGCCGAAGTTGAGCAGATACGGCAAGATTACCCCTTCTTGCCCGCTAATCGGACTCCAACCAATGTGCAGAGTTACACACTATGCATAGATGGCCACCTAGTGTTGGGCCCGGATGTTTGCAGTTTGTTTTGTTGTAGAAAAGTCTTTGGAAGTCACGGGATAGGTGACTCCTCCTTTGGATGATACCGTGCATGGGCATCGGCTCTATCCCCAGATTGTTTTTCGCCATTAGGGAAGTGATGGAGCTGTACAAGAGCTAGTGATGTCCATGTGATCTAATTGAGATAATACTGGAACAGATAAAGGTAGCCGGTGAGGCGGGTGGGTGTGTGTGTAACTCTGCAGCTCTACATGCCAAGAACAGATGCATACTGGTAAGTAGCATTTTCCGTACGAGGTATATGAGCTGCAGATTACACACTATGCATAGATTGTATAGCAGTGCCCACACTAAGCGGCGACCACCAGTATCTGTTGCAGTTGTTTGAAACAGTGTTTTTAGTACAGCCTGGCCCACAGTGGCTTGTTGTTTAGTTTGCACATCTACACAGTAGTGCTTAGTGAATGCGTGCGTTGTAAGCCATGTAAGCTGCTCTGTATATGTCATCTAAGGGAATGTTCCCTAAGAATGCCATTGAAGCCCCTATCTTTCTTGTTGAGTGGGCTTTTGGAGGAATTGTTAACGTACGTTTTGCTTTTTGGTAACATATTTGTATGCATTTAAAAATCCATCTGGCGATCCCGGATTTTGATATGGGGTTGCCTTTATGTGGCGGTGAAAAAGACACAAAAAGTTGTTTTGTTTTACGAAAAGTTTGTGTCCTTTCGATATAGTATAGCAGAGTTCTTTTGACATCTAAGGTGTGTACAGCTCTTTCTGCGACTGTGAGGCTGCGAGAAAAATACGGGCAGCTCAACTGATTGATTTAGCTGGAATGGTGAAATGACTTTAGGAAGGAATTTAGGATTAGTACGAAGAACTACTTTGTTATGATGCATTTGCAAAAAAGGTTCTTGAATGGTCAATGCTTGTAGTTCACTAATCCTTCTGAGAGAAGTAATTGCTACTAGGAAAGCTACTTTCCAGGTTAGGAATTGCAATTCACATTTATGTAATGGTTCGAAGGGAGGACCCATTCATCTTGTAAAAACAATGTTTAGGTTCCACACTGGTGTCAGTGGCGTTCTGGGAGGAATTATTCTTTTGAGTCCTTCCATAAAAGCTTTAATAGCCGTCCCACGCAGGCTCTCGCTGAGGCTCGAGTTAACTTTAACCGGGGTTCTCAGTTACATACATGTCGTGTCCCTCTAAAAGGGTGGAATGCTACCCCCATCGCCAGAACTGGCGAGGGGGTAGTATTCCAATTCGTATGACACCTTACTCGACATGTTTTGATAATGCTATGCCAAAGTTAGCAATAACCGCGAGGATTATAATGCACTTAAGAGTATATGGTATAGCGTCATCATGGAAACAGCTAAAGGACTTGGTTCTGAAAGCTGCAGACAGGCTCAGCTCATGCTAGAGTAGTAGTAGTAGTAGTAAAGCTTTTTATTCGACAATTCGTCATTAAGCCATCACATAAAAAATACATTCATAGTCATATATTAAAAATCTGAACAAGACATTCACAAAACAGATAGGTGCAAAAAAAGTGCAATGTGTGCAGGACCCAGAGCATCATCACAAATCAATTACAGGTTTTGGGGCAGTACATCACTTATTCAAATGCAATCAACCTTTCTTCCATATAATACAAGACCAATTGTTAAAAACAAGTTAATATAGTTATAAATAATCAAGAATTAAAAAAAGCCAGTTTATAAAAACGCTAAAATTCTAAGTTTTTATTCCTAATTTCTTTCTAATCAAGCAGACGCTAAGAAGGTACCTGCTCACTCCGAATGTTATAAGCCTAGTGGTTGAGGATCTAAGTATCCTTTCTGCCTCTTTATACGAGCGTGAACCCAAATTGTTGCAAAGGGGTCTAATCCATTTCATACGCTGTAATTTATACAACGGGCAGAAAAAAAGGATGTGGGCCTCATCTTCTTTTTGATTTAAGTCACACAATTTACAGAGAGGGTCAGTACTTCTAGAATTTCCCCATCGACAAGTATTTGCGTTTATCTGTAAAACCCCATATCTGTAATGTAGGTATGCGGTTTTAGCCAAGGGTGGTTCGACATCATCCATAAATTGTTCAAATAGAGGGGTATCCTTAAATTGCAAAAACTTGTGGGTTAAGGACCCAGTAGCACGGTCGTATACATTAATATTCACATAATTCCAATAGGCAGATTTTACTAATTCTTTGCAGGTAACTAACGAGGTAATTGACATAGTCGGGGTGTTCCAGAAGTTTGATAGGCCTATTTTTGTGAACCAAGTAGATATATGCTTTAACCACTTGATTGAATTAAAAGTGTCCAGTTCCCTGAATTCCAGCAGGCCTGCTCTATAGTCAACGAGTTCAGGGGTAGACTATATTCTTACCCAATAGATCAATGGCCTCAACCAACACAAGTAGTCTGTGCGTTTTAAATTAATGTCTATATAGACAGGGACAAGAGGCGTTCTTACTGATAGTTTTAATAGGCGTCTAAAGAACGCGTTCTCCTCAGTGGAAAATTTTTGATTTGAATAGGGCCCCCAAATCTCTGCCCCATATAGGGCTGCAGATTGCGCTTTGGCTTTAAACACATCAATCGCTCATGCTAGAGCACAATCTCACGTAATTCCAAGCACTCTGCCTCCAGGATTATTAAGGCCTGCCATAGGAGTGACTTATAGGAGGATATGTGTCCATTTTAGGGTTAGATACCCCTGGTAGGCCTTGGGTGCACTTATGCCCTGGGTACCTATGGTACACTGTACAAGGACTTACAAGAGTGACCCAATACCAATTAGATATGTACCTAAGGTAAATGGAGTCCATTTTAACAGAGAGAGCAGGAAGTCTGGGGTCCTGAATAGCAGGATCCCAGGCCAACTATGTCGAAAACCAGCAAAACACTAGGCAAAAAGTTGGGAGCAACAATAGTCAGATATCCACCTTCCTACAAGCTAGAAACGCAGCTAGCAACTCTAAGTGGTTGATGTGGAGTAGCTTTTGCTGCGGTGTCCATCTGCCTTGCATGGTGTGTTGCAGTAGATGGGCTCCCCAGCCAGAGAGCGATGTGTCCGCTGTCATGACAATTTGAGGAACTGGCTCTAGAAACGGTCGCCCTTTGGAAAGGCTTTTGGTGTTCCACCATTGCAGAGAACAATGAGTCCGACCGTCTACCAACACTAGGTCTGTTAATTGACCTTGAACCTGGTTCCACTGGTGTGCTAGAAACTCTTGAAGTGGACGCATTTCCAGTCTTGCGTGAGGTACTACAAATATGCAAGATGCCATCATCCCTATGAGCTGCATGAACACTCGAGCTGGTAGCGAGTGTTGCGGTTTGAATTTTGTTAGGAGAGTTTGTACACTTCTTATCCTGGCTGGAGAGGGATAAGCTAGTGTTAGTTGGGCGTTTATTGTAGCGTCGAGATACTGTTGTATGTGCGAGGGTTGCAGATGCGATTTGACGTGATTTACCGTGAATCCCAAGTCGTGAAGCAGTTGAATAGTAGCGTGAGTGTGTAGCACACACTAGCTGTATGAGCTGGCTTTTATGAGACAGTCGTCCAGATATAGGAAGACATGAATATGTTGTCTTCTTAAGTGTGCTGCTACTACTGCTAGCCATTTGGTAAACACCCTTGGCGCTGTTGTGACTCCGAATGGGAGCACATTGAACTGGTTGTGTTTTCCCTCTAGCACAAATCTGAGATTTCTATGCGCTGCGTGGATGGGAATATGGAAGTGGGCGTCCTTAAGATCTAGAGTGAAAAGGAAGTCGTATAGTACCAGTAATGGGAGGACTTGTTGGAATGTGACCACATGAAAATGATCAGACTGTATGTAAATGTTTAGAGGTCGGAGGTCTAGGATGGCTCTTAGAGACCCGTCCTTCTTGGTATTAGGAAATATAGGGAATATACTCCTTTGTTTTTCTGATGCTCTGGAACTATTTCTATTGCATTTTTCTGCAAGAGGGATATTACCTCCCGTCTGAGCAATGTTAAATGTTCCTGTGACATTGGACGTTGCTTGAGTGGTATGTTTGGGGGGGTAGAAGTTAGTTCCAGACAATAACCTGATAGAATTATTTGAAGCACCCACCTGTCTGATGTGATGTTTTCCCAGGCTGGCAGGTATTGTTGGAGTCTTCCCCCGACAGGAGTGGAATGGTGAAGGGGAAGAGAGTCATTGGGCAGGGGTAGTGGCAGAGCGTGAGTTGTTATTTTTGCCTCTGCCTTTGTTATTGTTACCCCTGTAACCACCCCTTTGGTAGCCTTTGCTGTAAGTAGACTGTGAAGGGGCTTTCGACGAGGTAGAAGCTGTGTCTGAAGTATATCCCCTGGTGGCACCTCGATAGGGTGAGCGATGAAATGAACGTCTGGGAGCTTACGACTGCAGGGCTCCCATAGATTCGGCGGTGTCTGTATCCTTTTTTTCATTTTCTCTAGTGATACATCTACCTCGGGTCCAAATAGGTGTTGCTCATCAAATTGTTGAGTAAGAATGGCACTTTGTACCTCAGGTTTGAACCCTGATATACGTAGCCAGGCGTGTCTGCGTATTAAAACGCTGGTGTTAACTGCCCTAGAGGGAGTATCTGCTGCATCGAGGGCACACCGAATAGAGGTGTTTGTGATGTTTTTTCCATCTTGGATAAGCTTGTTTGCTCTATCCTTGTACTTGTCAGGGAGGTGCCTCATTAATGACTCTAGCTCATCGTAATGTGCCCTGTCATATCTGGCTAGTAATGCCTGTGTATTGGCGATATGCCACATGTTTGCTGCTTGAGACGCTGTTCTTTTCTCTGATGCATCAAGTAGCTTAGACTCCTTATCTGGTGGTGCAACCTCACCTGATGTTTGTGAGTTTGCTCTCTTGCGTGCATTGGAAACTACAAGCGAGTCTAGTGGTACTGGGCCTTGAAATATGCTGGGTCTGAGGGGGCAGCTTTATATTTTTTCTCTATACGAGGGTTAATGACCCTAGTTCTGACTTGGTCCTTGAAGACTTCAGGGGCATGCTTGATCACTCCTTTAAGCATCAGTAAAATAGATGAGGACCTTTGTGCGTTATCAAATGTATCCATTAGAAGTCTTCCTCAACAGGGTCTGTATGTATGTCTACTGTGAGAAGTTGGCCTGGTATATGATGTTCACTATTCTAGTGAGCACCTTGCAGCAGTCCAAACAACCCTTATGGTGATTGGTTGTAAGTCAACCTTATAGACCAGCTATCCTAGAGGTAGCAGGGACAAAGCAGTCTTAGGCTAAACTCAAGAAGGCATGTGAAGCCAGCTGTTTTACCATATGCAATCCCTTTAATACCAAATGAAAGGACACCACACAGGATATATATTCAAAATACATATGTATTTGTTCTAAAGCAATCCCCTGAACTATTTATGAGCACAGAAGCACAAGCGCATAAAAAGTAACTTAATATAACATACAGAAGTTGCACAAATATGGATAGGGCCGGGTGGCCCGCTAAACCATATACTAAAAAAGTGGTGTAAGTACCACGCCACGAACAATGGTAAGGCCTAGGGCCTTGGAAATCGCTGGGGCTACACTGGGCTAACAATGGTTAGGGAGCAGGAGGCCCACGGGATGCGGGTGCAGTGTCTAAAGGCACACGTGTGCACACATAGAAGTCAATGGGTGCGTAAAAATAGAAAGTTAAAGGTTTGGGAGTCTTCCGTCTGGACTAGAAGCTAACCACTTGAAACTAGGACACTAGAGTTACTCTTCACAGGAGCACTGCAGTACTCGTGTTAACTAACCCACAGGAAGCGGGTGCATAGGTCCCAAAGTCCCCAGGACACCCCCCACGCCGCACGGCTCGCCAGCTGTAGGCACGTCTCTGCCCCGGCGCCACAGATTCGTCCCTGGCCTCGGTGCCCCCTCGCTGCTGCTCGTTTTTGTTCCTCTTCCACGCTGTTGCCCTCATTGTTGTATTTTTCATCACTGTAGTTTTTCTTCTGTTAAGTAGATTCTGTGACTTTTCATCAGTATTGTACCCCTTGTGTGGCTCCCCCGCCTGCTCCCTGCTTGCCGCCGCTGCTCCCTCGCGGCCCGCCCCCTTTTTCTTTTGTGTACCCCATTGGCCGCCCTGCTCCCGCCTCCCAGCTGCTCCTCCCTCCCACTTCGCCTCATATGGAGCCCGCGCGTACGCGCAGCGGTCACGCGCAGCGGGCGCGCCGTTTGTGCGCCGAAGGCGCGCCAAAGGCAAGCCAGTCTGCGCCCGTCCGCGCCTGGACCGCGCCCAGCGCCAGGACCCCTGGCCCTCGACAATGCCAGTGCACCCGGACTTACGATGCCGCCACAATCCACGCACTCAACGCCGGCCGGAACCCCACCTGCTACCGAGCCACCCTAAAACGCACCCACGGACCCTTCACCTGTAAAGCCTGCAAATTCACCAGCCTCCAAACCTGCATCGCACCCACCAAGCCTAGCACCAACAACAACCATCTCAAGTGCATCCTGCTCATCACCCGCTACGTCCACAGACACGCCGTCTAACTCTGGAACCTCCTTGACACAACATCACCAGACGTCGCCTTCCTCACAGAAACCTGGATGAACGCCTCTCAGCCCCCGACATCGCCATACCCCTCCCGGATGGCTACAAGATCACCCGGAGGGACCGCGTCAACCAAACCGGAGGAGGCATCGCCATCGTCCACAGAAACACCATCCGCATCACAACCAACTTCGACGACACTCACCGCCGTCGAGCACCTTCACTTCTAGATACACACCGACCCCAAGACTACCCTCAGAGGCACCCTCATCTACAGACCCCCGGGACCACGCACACAATTCAGCGAAGCCATCGCAGACTTAGTCAGTCTGCACGTCCTCACCTCCACAGACTACATCCTCCTAGGGGACCTCAACTTCCACTTGGAGAACAACAAGGACTGCAACAGCGCCACCCTGCTGGACAACCTCGGCAACCTCGGACTCAAGCAACTGGTAAACACCCCCACCCACTATGCCGGCCACACGCTTGACCCCATCTTCTCCTCCAGCAAGCACATCTCTTTCAGCCACTCCACCGGACTACACTGGACAGATCACAGCTGCGTCCACTTCAACTTCAGGAGAACCACGACGAACCACGACCCACCACCACCCGCAACAGGTTCCCCGCAGAAGCTGGAGCAAGATCACCGTCGACCAGCTCACCACCACCCTCAGCCAGAACCCGCCCACCAACACGACGGACCCCAACGAAGCAGCCCGCAACCTCACACAGTGGCTCACCAACTGCGCCGACGAACTCGCACCACTGAAAGAATCCTCCCAGCAGACACAGCAGCAGGAAAGCCTCGTGGTTTACCAACGACCTCAAAAACTCCAAGAAAACCTGCCGCACCCTCGAGAAAGCCTGGCGCCACGACCAAACAGCAGAACACATGACAGCCCTCAAGAACGCCACCCGCAAACACCACCAGCTGATCCGCACCACCAAAAAGACAACATTCAAAGAACAACTGGACAACACCCACAACAGCAAGGAACTCTTCAGCATCGTTAAAGAGCTCTCCAACCCCAGCGCCTGCAACAAAGACATCACACCCTCGCAAGAGCTTTGCGACTCACTCGCCTCGTTCTTTCACCGCAAGATCGCCGACATACATAACAGCTTCGGCGCACAGACCACGCACCCTACCACCGAACCAGCTCCCCCCGCCACCACCCTCTGCACCTGGACCCCCGTCAGCACCGAAGACACCACCCGCCTGATGAACACCATCCACTCCGGCTCCGGCTCCCCTCCATCATCGCACCCCAACTCCGGAACATCATCAACAGCTCCTTCGCATCCGCCACCTTCCCGGAGAGCTGGAAACATGCCGAGCTGAGCGCCCTCCTGAAGAAAACCACAGCTGACCCCACAGACCTCAAGAACTACCGCCCCATCTCGCTCCTCCCCTTTCCAGCCAAAGTCATCGAGACGACCGTCAACAGTCAACTCTCCGCCTTCCTCGAGACCAACGGATCCCTCGACCCCTCACAGTCCGGTTTCCGAGCAAACCACAGCACCGAGACCGCCCTCATCGCAGCTACCGACGACATCAGGTCCCTGCTCGACAATGGGGAAACTGCTGCCCTCATCCTCCTGGACCGCTCAGCAGCCTTCAAAACTGTATGCCACCGCACCCTGATACAGCGCCTCAGCAACACCGGAATCCAAGGAGCGGCACTGGAATGGATCATCTCGTTCCTCGCCGGAAGAACCCAGAGAGTCCGCCTCCCACCGTTCAGATCCGCAGCCACCGAAGTCATCTGCGGTGTTCCGCAAGGATCCTCACTCAGTCCCACCCTCTTCCAACGTCTACATGAGCCCCCTCGCAGCCATCGCTCGCCAACACAACCTCAACATCATCTCCTACGCCGACAACACCCAGCTGATACTCTCCCTCACCAACGGCCCTGCCACCGCCACAGCCAGCCTATAGGAAGGAATGAAAGACGTCGCAGAATGGATGAAGATCAGCCGTCTAAAACTGAACTCAGACAAGACGGAAGTCCTCATCCTCGGACCATCTCCCTCTGCATGGGACGACTCCTGGTGGCCCCCTGCCCTGGGCACCGCACCCAAGCCAACGGACCACGCACGCAACTTGGGCTTCATCCTGGACTCCTCCCTCACGATGACCAAGCAAGTCAACGCCGTCTCGTCCTCCTGCTTCATCACCCTGCGCATGCTCCGAAAGATCTTCCGATGGATCCCCACCGACACCAGGAAGACTGTCACCCAGGCCCTCGTCACCAGCCGTCTGGACTACGGAAACACCCTCTATGCCGGAACGACAGCCAAATTCCAGAAAAGACTCCAGCGCATCAAGAACGCCTCAGCACAACTCATCTTGGACATCCCTCGCCACAGCCACATCTCTGCTCACCTGAAAGACCTGCACTGGCTCCCCGTCAGCAAGAGGATCACGTTCAGACTCCTCACTCACGCACACAAGGCTCTCCACGACACGGGACCGAAGTACCTCAACAGCCGCCTCACATTCTACACTCCCATCCGCCAGCTCCGATCCGCCAGCCTCGCCCTCGCCTCCATCCCACGAATTCGCAAATCCACCGTCGGAGGAAGATCCTTCTCCTACCTGGCAGCCAAGACATGGAACTCCCTCCCCACTCACCTACGGCTGACCCTGGACCATCTCTCCTTCAGGAAACAACTCAAGACCTGGCTGTTCGAGCAGTAGCGACCCCCCCTACCCAGCGCCTTGAGACCCTTACAGGTGAGTAGCGCGCTATACAAATCTTGTATTGTATTGTATTGTATTGTAAAGTGTGTCAGGTTTCTTTGTGGAGTTCTATGGAGCCTTGGAGAAAAGATGCCGCAGGAGGCCAGGAGAGAAGAGTCCGGGTGGATCCAAGGGTGGATCGAAGATGTAGAGGACCTGAAAGCAGAGGGGACAGAGTCTGGGTCATTAGCCAGTGACCAGGAAGGAACCAGGAAGGGACCAGGCGATGTCGCGAAGCAATCAGGTGCTGATGGGAAGCTTGTCTCTGCAGCCATGTGGACCAGAAGGCGTCGACGACGACCAGGAGTCAGGCACGGACTGTCCCACGAAGGCTCTCGCTGTCAGTGGTGTCGGCTTCAGGATTGGAGTCAACAAGTCTTGGCAAAGGAAACCCACGCAGGATACGATGTAGGCTTCTTACTCAGACCAGCAAGGTCTGAGGGGCTGCTTCTTTTGAGGGAAGCCAGGGCCAGTCTGGAGCAACCAGACCAGCGGTGTAGGGTTGTCGCCAAGATGGCCACTAGCCAACGGGCAAGTGATAGGCAGACGCGTCAAGCAGGAAAATGCAAAAGGGCCCCACGCAGAAACTCGTGGAGGGTGCATGGCTGATCTTTGGTGCAGATGCTGCTTGGGGCTGGGGCTTCTCAATCCCCAATGCACAGCTTCGAGGAGGCCTTGGGGGCTGCACAGTTAGCAGGTCGCAGACTTTTCAAAATGGCCGGTCCCATGTCTCTCGTCGCCTCCACGGGTCTCAGCTTTGCAGGGACTGTGGATCGGGCTGTTGGATGTCTGGGAATCCGATTCTTGTCAGGCTCTGTGCTCGGGCTCCGGCGGGAGGCGGCGACAAAGCAAGCCGCTGATCGCTGAATGGTGCCTGCTTGTGCAGGGTGGTCACTCCTTGACCACAAGGGAGATTCTTCAGTCGTCTTCTTCAAGTAGATCGTCGAAGGTCCAGAGTTTCATTTCAGAGTTTCAGTCAGGATTAATCTAAAGTCTCTAGACTCAGCTCCTACCTATATACCAATCTTAGGGGCTGGATAACCTGCTAGGTCCCTCCTATGGGTGGGACCAGGGAAGGGGGTGGTTACACCCCTTTCCCTTTGTCCAGTTTCGCGCCAGAGCTGGGGCTGGAGTGCCCCAGCACTGGTTTGAACTGGCCTATGCATGGGACACCTTGTGTGCCCCAGGCAGTGTCTCAATCCTTTCAGCCCTCCCTGTCCCAATACACAAAATCCTGTCTGGGGTGGTGCTAGCACTTCCCAAGGCAGGAAACCTATTGTCCAAGCCTCCCTCGCTGGAAGGACTCCCAGCAGCAGGAGGTCAGACTTGTGTCTGTGGCAGCAGCATCCATTTTGTGATGCTGAGGCTCTGGTTAACTTTAACCGGGAATAGTAGCAACAACATATCTTCTCCCTCTAGAAGGGTGGAATGCTACCCCCGTTGCCAGGACTGGCGAGGGGGAAGTATTCCAAATCGTATGACACCTTACTCGACATGTTTTGATAAAGCCAAACCATAGTTAGCATTTAACCGGGAGGTTCATAATGCACTTGAGTATATGGTATGGCAATATCCTAGAACAGCTATAAGGACATGGTTCCGAAAGCTGCAGACAGGCTCAGCTCATGCTAGAGCACCATCTCACATAAAACCAAGCACTCTGCCTCCAGGATTGTTAAGGCCTGCCATAGGAGTGACTTATAGGTGTATATGTGTCTAGATACAAGGTTAGATTTAGGTATACTATATCTAAGCAAGGGGTGATTACACGACCTTGCCCCAGCTGAGTGGTCAGCCAGTTGTGTCAATGTGAATGGCCAGCCAGGGGTGGCATAATACATGCTGCAGCCCCTGGTAGGCCTTGGGTGCACCCAAGCCCTGGGTACCTATAGTACACTGTACAGGGACTCAAAAGGTGACCCAGTATCCAATTGGTAATGCACCTAAAGTGAATTGTACTGAATTTAGAGAGAGTGCAGCTGGGCTGTGGGTCTGATTAGCAGGCCCACAGCCACATTAAGTCGAAAACCAGTGAAGCAAAAAGCAAAAAGTGGGGTGACCATAGGAAAGCAGGCCCTACTCTCCTACATCTACCCCATGATATTGTGCGGCCCAGTGAAGTAATTAATTAAACCCTGTGAGAAGTTGGCCCGATATGCAACATTCGCTATTCTAGCGACCGCTATGTATCGTTCCAACGACCCTTATGGTGTTTGGTTGTAAGTCAACCTATAGACCAGCTATCCTAGTAGCGTGGATACGAGCAGTCTAAGGCTAAAGACTCGAGAGGGCGCGTTAAGCCAGCTGTTTACCACACATGTACCCCTTGAACACCCAGTGAAAGGACACCACACAAGTGTTATGAAAATAAACAGGATATTTATTAAGATTCACAACAGCCCTGGACTCTTTATGAGGACAGGGTACTAAGCACAAACCAAATCTCTTAGGAAAATACTTCAAGTGCACAATTAACAAGTGTCCGAGGACACGGAAAGTTTAAGGTCTCGGGTGGACCCGATAAGGCAAGTCGGAAGCGAGGGACTCGGGACCCTAGAGTAAAGAGGCTATTCAGGCACCGAAATGCCGAAGTTACCTAGCCACGAGGGCTGCGGCTGCACAAGTCTTACAGGCGTCGGGGTCTTCGCTGACGAGCCAGGAGCCGGAAGAAAAGGAGTTGCTGGCCGGCGACCAGTGATGAATAGTTCGTAGAGATCCAAGCCTGGATCAGAGATTGTTGATACCTGAAAGCAGAGGGGACCAAGTTCGTACTACTAGCCAGTAGTCAGAGGGTACCAGGATGGCACCGGTTGGCCGTCACCTCGACCAGGTGAGTGGGCGACGCTAGGCTCTGCAGTCTCACGGACCAGGAGGCGTTGTCGGCGACCACGGTGGAGGTTCGAGCTGTCCCACGAAGGATGATGCTGTCGGCGTCGCTGGGCCCAGGATGGGGCAACAAGCCTTGGCAGATCTCAGGGCCACGTGGTGGGCCTAAGATGGCGTCTTGAGTGGACCAGGGGGGTCCGGGGTGCTTCTCGCAAAGATGGAAGCAAGGGCCAGTCTGGAGCAACCAGACCAGCAGTGTTGATTGTCGGATGTCGTCACAGAAGGGCACAAGCCAGCGGCTAGTGACCAGACAACGTGCTGAGCAGCGAGCAGAAGGGCCCCACGCAGATCGTGGAGATGCTGGGAGACTGCACTTCGGTGCTGGAGCGGCTCAGGGTCGGGGCTTCTCGGACCCCAGAGCACTCACCACGGAATTGCTTCGAAGGTCGTGCTGGTTAAGAGCGTGCAGGTTCTGATGATGGCCGGTCCCTCGAGGTCTCGTCGCACCCACAGATCACAGCTGAGCTGATGATGTGGGTAGAGGTCAGAGGTGCCAGGGAAGCCGGTTCTCGTCGAGCTGGGCCGTCGGATTCCTTGAGGAAGGACTTACAGCAAACCGCAGAGTTCTTAGATGGTGCCCGCTGATGCAGGGTGACTACTCCTTAGTCACAAGGGAGAAATCTTGAGAAGAGTCTTGAATGTCCTTTCGTAGAAAGTAGTTCTTGAATCAAAGATAATCTAATTTGGAAGGGTCCCCGCTCCGGCCTTTATTCTAAAGAAAGGGGTGGGTACATGACTAGGTCCTGCCCTAAGGGTGGGACCAGGAAGGGGGGTAGTTACACCCCTCTCCCCTGCCGGACTTTCCCCAGCCCAGGGCTGGCGCCCCTGGAACTGGTTCTGACCGGCAGATGCGTAGTGAGCACCGGGGTGCCACTCCGCAGTCACCTTCTCGCAAAAGCCCTACCTACCCAGAATACACAAACCCTGTCTGGGACGGTGCGAACACCGCCCTCGACAGGAAACCCTTTGTCCAAGCGCTCCTCGCTGGAAGGACTCCCAGCAGCAGGAGGTCAGACTCGTGTCTGTGGTGGCAGCATCCATTTTGTGGAGCTGAGGCTTTAGTTAACTTTAACTGGGGTTCACAGTTACGTACATGTCGTGTCCCTCTAGAAGGGCGGAATGCTAACCTCGTCGCCAGAGTTGGTGAGAGGGCAGCATCCCGATTCGTATGACACCTTACTCGATATGTCTTGATAACGCGACCCCGAAGTTACTGATGTGGTACGCGTTATCATGGAACAGCCATTGGGTCTTGATTCCGCAAGCTGCAACCGGGCTCGGCTCGGGCCAGAACCTAGTTCACACGAGCCCACGCACTCTGCCTTCAGGATTGTCAAGGCCTGCCATAGGAGTGACTGATAGGAACTCGGGTGTCCATTGTATGGTTAGATATAGAGCTACTATACCTAAAGCAAAGGGTGATTACACGACTTTGCCCCAGCTGTCATGCAGCCAGTTGTGTCAAATTTAGGAGGCCAGCCAGGGGTGGCATAATACATGCTGCAGCCCCTGGCGGCCCTGGGTACACCTATGCCCTGCGTTACGGGGTCTGATAAGGTGGCCCAGTACCAATTGGTAGATGCACCTAGGGTACATATCGTAATTTAGAAAGAGAACAGCCAGGCTGGGGGTCTGATTGGCAGGCCCACAGCCAGAGAAAGTCGTAAACCAGTGAAACAAAAGCAAAAAATCTGGGTGATCATAGGATTGCAGACCCTACTCTCCTACAAACCCTATAGTGTCTTCTGGTGGGGAAGACCTTGAGGGGTATATGTCATCCTGAGGGACAATTGAGACATCTGGGGTGGTATAATCATCCCACGGGTCTGGGGATCCTGTGGGTGTGGCTTGATCAGGTATGTTACTCCCTATATCATCAGAGCGATCATCCCTATTTGGTATGATAGAGGATGCTGGGGAATGCTGTGGTATGGGAGGATGTGGTGATGGTACAGGCAAAAGAGAAGGGGAAGGCAGTCTTAGGGGAGATGTAGCCATGTCCTTCTTCTTTGAATGCAGAGCTGGAGCTGGTGTGTCCAGTGATCGCTTTTTTGAAGCCAAAATTAAGTGTCCAGTGATTGGATCCTTAGCTAGAGTCTTTTGAGCAGGGTCTGAATAGGGTATATCCTCTGCAGGGGGTTGATCTTTTGGTGCTGAGGAAGGCTTGGGCACTGAAATGGCTTGTTTTCGTTTCTTGACAATGTCTTTCACTGGGGAAGCAGCATTTTTTTTGTCGTCTCCGAAGCTTTTTTCGGTTCCGAGGATTTTTTCGGTTCCAGAATGGTTTTTGGATCCGATGATTTTTTCCGATCCGATGACTTTTTCGGTTCCGGTGGATTTTTGAAATCCGAAGCGGGTTTGCTTGGTTCCGACCTGGGTTTCGGTGCCGAAGGAGTAGTGGTATGCTTCGGCGCGGATGGTTTGGATGTCGGTATCGTTGTCTTTTTCGGTGCCGGTATATGTGCGCTGGCACCGTGTGGAGGTCGACTCGAGCTCGAGTCCCCTGAAGGCTTAATTGGCTTCTTAGCCGGGCCCGAAGGTGGGGCAGTAGAAGCAGAGTGATGTGTGCACCCGAGCCCAAGGGTGTGACCGGGGCCTTCTGTGTCAAGGAAGGATTGGGGCAACGGTCTTACTTATGACCCGCTGCGCTGGAGTGATGTCCTCGACATAGGAATCTTCTGCCTCAGAGCTGCTGTCGATGTTGTGCTGTTCTGGGACGTTGACGCCTTCCTCGAAGATGTCGTCCGGAATCAGAGCTGAAGATCTTTGAGCTATTGCTCTCCTCGCTCTTCGGTCCCGGATAGTCTTTTTGGAGCGGATGCTCTCCTCGCTCTTCGGTCCCGGATAGTCTTTTTGGAGCGGAAAGAGGCACAAGCTGAACAGTCTTTCGCCTCGTGTTCCGGAGAGAGGCAGAGGTTACACACCTCATGAAGATCGGTGTGGGGAAACTTCGACCCACATTGAGGACACTTTTAAATGGCGTCCTTTCCATGAGCTGGAGTTGAGGCCTAGCTAGGTCGACGATGACCGGAATCGAGATCATCGATGTTGAAGAGTAGCGTCGACTGGAAAAGCGTTCGAAACTAAGTTTTGTAAGTTGGTGAGGATTGCGCACGAAGGAAATTCGGTTCCAACACGGAGCGCTGGAAACACATCCGAGCCCGGTGGCTGAAAAAAACAATCTGGGGATGGAGCTGATGCCCATGAGCAGTATCATCCAAAGGAGGAGTCACCTATCCCGTGACTCCAAAGACTTTTCTACAACAAAACAAACTGCAAACATCCGGGCCCAACACTAGGTGGCCATCTATGCACAGTGTGTAATCTGCAGCTCATATACCTCAAACAATCTTTTCCATTTAAAAGAGTAAGAAGTTCTTGTGGATGTTCTCTTTGACTCCCTCAAAATGTCCATGCGGTCCTGAGGAAGGTTCAAATGTCCGTACTGCAGGACCTCAGGAGCCATGCTGCCAAGCTCAGCGAGGGAAGACTGGGGTGCAGAATCCTCCCTCCCATTTTGGTCAGGATGTCCTGCCTGCACGGGAGTCTCCGATGCGAACAGATCGAGAGCTGCAATAGGTCCGGATACCACTATTGACGAGGCCAGTCCGGTGCTATGAGAATCATTTTCATCGTGGATCGGATGAGCTTGGTCACCACCTTGGGGATGAGCAGAAGGGGTGGAAAGGCGAATGCAAACATCCCGGACAAATCCATCAAAAGAGCATTCCCTCTCGTTCCTGGTCGGTAAAATCTGGACGCGAAAGCGTGGCATTTTCTGTTTAGATCGTCTGCAAAGAGATCAATGGATAGAGAACCCCATTGATGAAAAATGTCCGCCACCACGTCGTCGATGAGCACCCAGTCTTCTTGTTCTTCGAAGTGTTGACTGAGAGCGTCTGCTCGCACGTTCTGTTCTCCTGGCAGATGCACTGCCGTGATCGAGAGGTACCTGGCCAGCAGCCAGTGCCAGATGGCTTGAGATTCGAGAGGACGAGAGCTTGTTCCACCTTGTTTGTTTAAGTAATACATGGTGGCTGTATTGTCGCTTTGTATCAATCGATTTGGACTGTCTCAACGGATGGAATGCCTTGAGGGCCAAATGAAGCGCCCGCAGTTCTAACATGTTGATATGATAGGTCTGCTCCTTGCTGGTCCATCTGCCCTGAGTTTGCATTTGACCCAGATGCGCTTCCCATCCCTGAAGAGACGAGTCTGTGATCAGGGATTGTTTTGGCAGAGGTTGATGGAATGGCACTCCCACTAGAAGATTCTTTGGTTGAGTCCACCAGAGAATGGACTTCTTCACTGCTTGAGAGAGGAGAATTCGGTCTTCCCAATGACCCGAGGATTGGTCCCATTTGTCCTCCAGATCCTGCTGCAACGGTCTCATCCTAAATCTGGAGTTGGGTATGAGAGGAAAAATGCAAGAGGCCACCAACCACAGTAGAGATGCCACGTGCCTTACTGATGGTTGATGCGCTTGAAAGATGATGTTGCATTTGCTTCTCATTGATAACAGTCTCTCCTCTGAAGGAAACACTTTTCCTAGGCCGGAGTCCAGGGTAGCTCCCAGATAGTGGAGCGATTGAGTGGGCTGTTGAACTTATTTTTCCATGTTCACATAAAGGCCCAAGCGTTGAAGAAGATTCAGGCAGATGTGAAGATGATTCTGCACCATGTGAGGATATGATCCCTTTAACAGCCAGTCGTCCAGGTATGGATACACAAAAAGGCCTTGACGATGTATTGCTGCTGCCACCACTGCCATGCATTTTGTGAATACCTGTGGGGCAGATTTGAGGTTGATGGGAAAGACTCTCCACTGGTAATACTTCGCGCCTACCATGAATCGCAGGAACTTGCAATGCTGTGGGGTAATTGGAATGTGAAAGAACGCATTTTGGAGATCCATCGAACATATCCAATCTCCTTTCCTCAGATGTGGAAATATTTGATGGAGCGTCAACATAT